>NC_044307.1:19460108-20772608 GCF_007474595.2 Lynx canadensis
TTTCCCTCTTAAGGAATCCACCCCATCCTATGAATTTGCAATTCATGATTAAGAAAAATTTATTCAAAGTGTATCTAACTGAAGAGAAGCCTCATTTTAAATAAAGTTTCAAAATAGTCTCTCATAATAAGCTGCTTAAACCTTAGTATGTCATCTTTTCTTGACATCACTTTGGGGTGTTCATAAGACTTTCTGATATGTTTCTTGGTTCTTTTAAAAGAATTTTGTAATGTTTATTTTTGAGAGAGAGAAGGCACACAAAAGCGTATCAGGGGAGGGGCAGAGAAGGAGGGGGCAGAGGATCCAAAGCAGGCTCCCTGCTGACAACAGAGAGCCCAATCCTGGACTCAAACCCACAACCCTGAGATCATGACCTGAACTGAAACCAAGAGATGGGTGCTTAACTGACTGAGCCACACAAGTGCCCCAATTTGTTTCTTGGTTCTTAGTTGTTTTCTGTTTTTTTTGTTTTTTGTTTTTTTTCTGGGAGGATTACAGTTTATACCCATTGACCTACCTTTGTTATGAACAATACCATCTTTAATTTGCAAATCGATAGCTGTTTACACAATAAATCATAGGCTGACTATGTATAGCCAAGTTTCTAGGTAATATCTCTCAGGTCACTAAAATGCCGCTACCTAAGTAGGACTTCCATGGGGAAGCCCGTGAGGACCTGGGTCCAGTGTGGCTATTCTGGTCTGACTGAAAGCTGGAGCCATCATGAGATCTTCCTATTCAAATGAGAAGGGCTGATATATACATTAATTTTGAAACTCGAGTCCTGTGTGACTTGAAATTCTTTCAGGAGGGTAATTAATAATAATCAGTCACTGAAGTAACTTTGTACAAACAATGAGCAGCACTGGATTCCCTATAGACCAAAAATAAACATATGGCTTTCAGAGAACTCAGCTGACAAAGTCAAGGAGAGCGATTCTTCCTAACTCGTATGTAGACTTTGAAACCACAATCCTCCACCTTTGTCTCTTCTGTCCAGCGTTTTCACCTGGATCACTTCCATTATCACAAATATTGGAATTTTAGTGATTTTTTACATCATTTATGAACAAAAGATGCCTTCGATAAATAGTTTTAGTTAACCCTGCTCTTAGAAAGAGGTATAGAAAAGTCACCTACCATTGAACTTTTTCCACAATCCTTATTTGAAGTATAAATATAAACACATTCAGAAATATTTTATGGGTTTACCCGGGATGCAAACAATGCTCTTTTTAATCCTGGATCAATCTGACTTGCTTTATTCCTGTGAGAGACTGTCCAATAAGTTATATTTCCCAGTAGTGGCCATTCCTAATGGAAATCTCAATAAACTCTCTTTCAACAAGTGTTTACCTACACTTGAAGTGAAATCTAGGAGGCCATTGGGTCAGAACATGGGCGAAGGCTACTTACTATTATGTAGGAACTGAAACCCACACTTTAATTTCTCATTATTTGGAATCAAACTGTACATTTTGAATATATAAAAGTTAGACAAACTAGTATTTTTGTTATTAAGAAAAATAGACTATTTTGCTATTAGACTTTTAATTTGGAATCTCTGTACAGATATTATTAATCTGACGAATTAAATACAATCAGAAAGCTTATCACGTCAAAATTATTTCCTATTACGCTACAGCTTTGTAGCCACCTGTAAGCTAATAATGCAATACAGATTTACATAGAAAATGATCCTAATCCTTGTGAAAATATTGAAGTCATATACTGAGTTGAATTAGGAAAAGCAAACAGCCTAATGACTTTGTGTTGGTTTAACTTTTTCACTATTGTTTCAGGTCGGATTTCATGTTGTTGTTTGGTTGGTTTTTGTTATTATGATACGAGGAACCCAAAACAGCAAATTACTAATTCTGTTATTTGTATTAGCTACCATTGCAAATTTACATTGGTCTTTTTCTTTGTTCCTTCTTGTACATTCCAGTGACCTGTCTCATGTTCAGGAATGAAGCCATAATTATTATATTGAAAGCAAATCGAACTTTGCAGTAAAACGTTGGAATTAAAAAAAAATAAAGTAAAAATCACCCAAAGGCCAAAGGATCGTATGCAGGGTGTCTACATGCTAACAACCCAGCTAGCTGGCTTCCAGGTTTGGGCCAGAGGGAGCGTAAAGCCTGTTCTGTTTCATAGCGCACCTTTGTACCACCAGCCCACAATCTGAAACCCTTCATTTCTACCAGGTTACTGAATCTACCTTCCAAGTGATCCTGGCATTACTCAGCCTCCTCCATTTCACATACATTTTCTAATTGATTCCAGAATGAACTTAAAAAAAAAAAAAAAAAAAAAACGCTAATTGGCTAAATGCTTTATTGGCTTCCCATGTTCTGAGGATAAAACCCAAACTTGGACCTGGCCTGTAAGGCTTTAACTGGCTGGCTTCTCTCTCATGGCACCTGGCCCCATATCTGGTTTTCATCCACACCTACTGGGTTGCAGTTTCTCCCTGAACCAGATTTCCCTCTGCTTCGGGACCTTGGCCTTCCCTCTGACTGGGTTTGAAGCGTAGTCACAGTTTTAGCAGGCTTTTGGACTGTATACCGTGGAATGCTTGAAGGTCCTTTCCCAGATGTTCTATTACTGAACATGTGTGACAGGAAGTTTAAGAAAGAACACTGCTCTCACACTCCCTGAATTAGAAGCCCAGTTCTCTCACTCACCTACCCATCTAACCTTCGGGATAGTCACTTTGCCTCACTACACCTCAGGTTCAACGTTCGTAAAAGGTGACAGTTAAAGAAGAACCTGAGTGACTGGTTGGTTAATCATCCAACTCTTGATTTTGGCTCAGGTCATGATCTCATGGTCTGTGCGTTCAAGCCCCGCTTCATGCTCCTCTGCTGTCAGAATAGAGCCCACTGTAGATCCTCTGTCCCCACCTCTCTCTTCCCCCTTTCCTGCTGGTTCTCTCTCTCTCTCTCTCTCTTTCTCAAAATAAATAAATAAACTTAAAAAAAAGGTGATAATTAAAGAACTACCCCAAATGTTGTTATGGAGATCAGAAGAGTTAATGGATATAAAGCCCTCACATCATTCCCAGTACAAAGTAAACATTCATTACTATTATTATTATCATCATCCTCGTCATCATAATCATGATTGTTACATTTTGCCCAAGCTACAACCAAAGCACACCCCCCAAGAAAGCTCATACGCCATAAGGAAGGTGCCTATAGTGTCTCATGTATAAACCAGTTCATATCCTAATTCATGCTGACATAGGAAAGAAACAATTTTGAATCCATAGAAGAGGATGAGCGAAATTTAATTCAAGAAACAAAATTAACCCTGAATGAGAAATAGTGATAATTTTCCTCATCACCCCTATGTCAGTTTCTCCATTGCATTCGCGAGGCGGTATTAACATGAGACTCATAGGCACACACTATTTCGATATCATCATAAACATCCTTCTCATTATAGCTGTTCGTAATTATCCTCAACAAGTAAACACTGTGTCTTACTGTAGCCCAGCCTGAGTACGCCATTATTTCTGTTGGGTGCTGTCTACGTTAATGTTTCCTTATTCTTTGTTTCTTCACCCCAATACAACCCCCAAGAACGGTTTCCAAATGTTCCCTGCTACTTGGATTGTATTCCTGGAAAATTGAATGCAAGAGTTGAAATGGATTTTTCTTCTAAGAACCCAGGCTTTTATCTGGACTGAAGATCCGGCCTAAGTTTTCACAGTGTCAATAGTCTGAACACACTGGGTTGCATGCCGGCCTCACTGCCTTCCATGACTGAGCAGACCATTTAACTAGTTCACACCGATTTCGGGGTGAAACTTTGTCTTCTTGTCAGCCTTTTTAATCTAAGAAGATAGCTTTGGCAGCATCCTTATTTTATTCACTTTCAAAATGCCCTCAAAAACCTTCTTCTATTCCAAGTATCTTCTAGTCAGCATCCTTATGCACCTCCAAGGGAGTGCCTCTTGTTTTTATCTTTCATGGACTATGTGTTTTAACTAATAAGTTTTGTTCTGGGAAATAATTGTTAGCTTTGCAAACACATCATGTGTGTTAAGTGCATGCCACACAATTTTAAAAAGTATATCTAGGCTGTGAATGTAAAACATATGAATAAAAAGTAATGTGAAGCTGTTTAAAAAAATTTTTTTAATTTATATATTTATTTTGGGAGACACAGAGGCAGAGCCAATGGGGGAGGGGCAGAGAGAGAGGGAAACAGGGAATCCCAGGCAGCTCAGCACTGTCACCGTGGAACCTGATGCGGGGCTCAAACCCACGAAACCATGAGATCATGACCTGAGTGGAAACCAAGAGTCAGACGCCCAACCAACTGAGCCACCCAGGAGCCCCAACAAGTTTGTTAAAACTCAACACAAAGAATAGTCCCTAAAAGTAGCTGTTTTTTCTAACAGTGTTGCGACAACTCACGTTCTATTGAAATTCCTTTCAAAGCCACTGTGCAAGATAATGGAAATTCTTTGAGGTTAAGTATAATTTTTTAAAACACATGTAAAAGGCAAAAATAGTAACTAATTTTGGGTAATGAAGTTATTTATATATATAAATTAGATGCATCAATTATACACAATTGATGAAATGATCAAGTTCATGTACTCACCACTAAAATTGCAAATGAAGAGAATTTCAGAATTAGAATAGCAAAAATGGTTTGAACAGTGGCAAAACAGCTTCCTCAGGGGGCAAATTAAAATAAGTGCCCAGTCATTCCTGAACTAAGTGTTGTATGCATGAAGATGGTTGGCACACAACCAGTTTAGAATGGACATTGCCTCATTTGGACGTACAGATGCCAATACATTTGTTTTATATGTTTCATGCATATTGGGAATTATAAAGTACAGAGGCAGCACAGTGGAGTAGCTACGAACATGGAGTCTAGCTCAGGCAGGTGTGGGACTGTGTTCACATCCACTAACTGCTGGCCCTCTGCCCTTGGGTAAATATTTAACCTCTTTATATGTCACTCTTCTCCCATGTAAAATATGCGTATTTGCTGTGTAGATTATTAAGATAGTGTAACAAATAGCTTAATAAAGTGTGTGGCACAATAATAAATTTCCATTACATTTGTTATTAGTAAGTTATAAAAAATGTTTCTCTCACTTCATATTTATTTATTTCATACCGTCAAGAAGAAAATCATTTCAACACATCTAAAAGTATGGAACCAACGAGTCAGGATAGAAAAATCTAACTCACATGCTAAAAGAATATTTCAGTTGCTGTAGACGGGCTCCGTTATAAATATATGCCATTAGCAAATGGCCTACACAAAATACTTGAGCACACAGAAAAAACTCAGTGCCGTATAAGCACTCTTTTTAAGTCATCATTTTAGTCTTTGGCCTTTTTGATTTTCTTTTTTTATTGGGTTAGATGTTGATTAATTTGGGTTTAATTGGGAGAGGAGAGACAAGATAAAGGTTTTTGTTGGCGAAAGAGTGGGTTAAAAGGAGCCTTTGAAGATGCTCCAAAAGAGTCACCAAGGGAAGACTTACCACAGGTACTATATTCCAGAATGTTTATTTTTCTTTCTCACTGGTTTCAAATGGGTCAGCATTGTCAGGAGAACAAGTCGTAAACAAAGACCTATCTCCGATTACATCGGCTCCTGGGGCCATCAACAAAGTAAACATCAGTCACCCCCTGATAAATACGATGATTATCTGTTATTGGACACTCACAGGCCCGGCCTACCCACCACTGGCACAGCTAATGAATCTACTTATTTCTAATATAAATAAACCGGACAGAGGAAGTGGTCAGCCAAAGCTGAATTTGAAGGTTAAGATGGGGAGATGGTTAATAAAAACGCTCAAGGCTGACATTTCCTTTTTATTGGAAACATGCTTTTCTTGAGAGTGACATGGTCTTATGTCAGGTTTGAAGGTCCTTTTAGGTGTGTGTTCTTTTTTCTAACTGGAAAAAAAAACAATTCCACAAGACAATGTTTAAAGTCTATCATGGTTCCGCTACAGAACTAAATATGAGAAAACATAATTACTTGCATCTTTAGCCACTTGTTACTTAAAAATGGTGATGTTAACAGGACGTATCTCCTCTGAGGAACAGTTTACCAAGATTTGTGAAAAGCCATAAAGTTGCTTATACTCACGGCTCAAGTAATTCTACTTATAGAAATGTAGGTTAAGGAAATAATCAGAAATCTGTTAAAGATAATTGCCCAAAG
Organism: Lynx canadensis; assembly: GCF_007474595.2. NCBI lineage: Eukaryota > Metazoa > Chordata > Mammalia > Carnivora > Felidae > Lynx > Lynx canadensis. The sequence goes on from NC_044307.1 coordinate 19,466,319, forward strand.
GGCATCAGGAATGTTTATTTTAATGACTACTAAATGGAATAATCTAAAGGCTTAAATTATGGCATATCCATATAATGCAACGTTGTGTTTTCAAAAGCATAGATGATGAGAGAAAATTCCTACAAATAATGTTAATTGAAAAGGTAATATATGTTACAATGGGCATGATTTATATTCTTTTCTTAATTTTGTTTTTGAGAGTTCTGTTTCTTTTATTTTTACTAAATCAAGTTTTGAAATGTATGAAATTTTATTAACGCACACAGGTATATCAACGTGTTGACACAAGATTTGCAAGAATAATAAATATGTAATGCTAACATGAGTTCTTTTATAGGGATCCTCTTAAAGGTGACTTTTTGCTTTATGTTTTTCTGTGCTTTCAAGTTTTGTGTAATGAACACATGTCTTGTAAAGTTTCATAGGAAACAGTGTGTGGAAGATCCACCCATCTTTTTTTTTAATATTAATTTATTGTCAAATTGGTTTCCATACAACAACCGGGGCTCATCCCAACAGGTGCCCTCCTCAAGGCCCATCACCCACTCACCCCTCCCTCCCACCCCCCATCAACCCTCAGCTTATTCTTAGTTTTTAAGAGTCTCTTATGGTTTGCCTCCCTCCCTCTATGTAACTTTTTTTCCCCCTTTCCCTCCCCCATGGTCTTATGTTAAGTTTCTCAGGATCCACATATGAGTGAAAACACATGGTATCTGTCTTTCTCTGCCTGACTTATTTCACTCAGCATAATACCTTCTAGTTCCATCCACGTTGCTACAAATGGCCAGATTTCATTCTTTCTCATTGCCAAGTAGTATTCCATTGTGTATATAACCCCAATTTCTTTTTTTTTTTTAGCCTTCTTTTTTTTTTATTTTTTTTTATTTTTTTTTTATATATATGAAATTTATTGACAAATTGGTTTCCATACAACACCCAGTGCTCATCCCAAAAGGTGCCCTCCTCAATACCCATCACCCACCCTCCCCTCCCTCCCACCCCCCATCAACCCTCAGTTGTTCTCAGTTTTCAACAGTCTCTTATGCTTTGGCTCTCTCCCACTCTAACCTCTTTTTTTTTTTTTTCCTTCCCCTCCCCCATGGGTTCCTGCTAAGTTTCTCAGGATCCACATAAGAGTGAAACCATATGGTATCTGTCTTTCTCTGTATGGCTTATTTCACTTAGCATTACACTCTCCAGTTCCATCCACGTTGCTACAAAAGGCCATATTTCATTTTTTCTCATTGCCACGTAGTATTCCATTGTGTATATATACCACAATTTCTTTATCCATTCATCAGTTGATGGACATTTAGGCTCTTTCCATAATTTGGCTATTGTTGAGAGTGCTGCTATGAACATTGGGGTACAAGTGCCCCTATGCATCAGTACTCCTGTGTCCCTTGGATAAATTCCTAGCAGTGCTATTGCTGGGTCATAGGGTAGGTCTATTTTTAATTTTCTGAGGAACCTCCACACTGCTTTCCAGAGCGGCTGCACCAGTTTGCATTCCCACCAACAGTGCAAGAGGGTTCCCGTTTCTCCACATCCTCTCCAGCATCTATAGTCTCCTGATTGGTTCATTTTGGCCACTCTGACTGGCGTGAGGTGATACCTGAGTGTGGTTTTGATTTGTATTTCCCTGATAAGGAGCGACGCTGAACATCTTTTCATGTGCCTGTTGGCCATCTGGATGTCTTCTTTAGAGAAGTGTCTAGTCATGTTTTCTGCCCATTTCTTCACTGGGTTATTTGTTTTTCGGGTGTGGAGTTTGGTGAGCTCTTTATAGATTTTAGATACTAGCCCTTTGTCCGATATGTCATTTGCAAATATCTTTTCCCATTCCGTTGGTTGCCTTTTAGTTTTGTTGGTTGTTTCCTTTGCTGTGCAGAAGCTTTTTATCTTCATAAGGTCCCAGTAATTCACTTTTGCTTTTAATTCCCTTGCCTTTGGGGATGTGTCGAGTAAGAGATTGCTACGGCTGAGGTCAGAGAGGTCCTTTCCTGCTTTCTCCTCTAAGGTTCTGATGGTTTCCTGTCTCACATTTAGGTCCTTTATCCATTTTGAGTTTATTTTTGTAAATGGTGTGAGAAAGTGGTCTAGTTTCAACCTTCTGCATGTTGCTGTCCAGTTCTCCCAGCACCATTTGTTAAAGAGGCTGTCTTTTTTCCATTGGATGTTCTTTCCTGCTTTGTCAAAGATGAGTTGGCCATACGTTTGTGGGTCTAGTTCTGGGGTTTCTATTCTATTCCATTGGTCTGTGTGTCTGTTTTTGTGCCATAACCCACAATTTCTTTATCCATTCATCAGTTGATGGACATTTAGGCTCTTTCCATAATTTGGCTATTGTTGAAAGTGCTGCTATAAACATTGGGGTACAAGTGCCCCTATGCATCAGCACTCTTACATCTCTTGGGTAAATTCCTAACTCCTCAGAAAATAAAAAAAAAGATTTACCCTATGACCCAGCAATAGCACTGCTAGGAATTTATCCAACCATCTTGCTCAAGAAATTCTATACTCAAATGGGAACATAATTCTTGAATCCCAAAACAAGCAGCATTCCTTAGTTATTCATTTTCATAATCAGATATTTTCTTGGTGTCTAATCTAAATTCTTCACGATGCAGTTTTACATATTCTCCTTTACTGACATAAATTAATAGCAACTAATCACCATCCAATGTTTAAAACCCCATATATTTGAAGTCCTTCAGCCTTCTCTCTCTTCCTTAGGCTGAGAAGCGACAGTCCCTTTAATCTTTTTCTAGTGATCCTCTCCTCGACTCTTTCAATCATTTCTGTTTGACTACCCCAAAACAATTCTGTAATTGCAAAATTTGAAAAAATCAGGGAAAGAGGATTTGCAATACTCTGATGCTTAATTAAACCATAAAAGACCCACATTTTCCCTGCATTCTTTTCCTTCCTTCCTTTGAAATAATTCAAATGAAATCAAGGCATGTATAATTTCATATTTCTTTTTTAAATAAATAATATCCCAAATTATTTTTCATAAACAGGAAATTGGAAACGATGCTCTTGTTTTAATTAGGAGTGTATACATGTTATTAAACCAATTTACAAATATCTCAAAAGCATAAATATCACTACATAGAGTGTTTTCAAAAGATATGGATCCTTACAGTATATTAAATGTAATTTTGAAAATTAATTCACTGTATATATTGAATTCAGTAATTCAAACATTCACTAAGAACACTTTTACCAGGCACTTATATTGAGTAATTATGATTCATAAGTATTAAGGATATATGCATTCCTTCTCATCATCTACTTTTTTCTGTTTAGTTGGGTTTTAATATTTTGCTGTTAATTTTCTGTGTTTACTATAAACACTATCTGTGTTTATTATAACTATACTCCTTCAACTGCTATTTATATCAAAATTGAGTATTAGCCAGTGGCATAAGATATAGAACGCTACTGTGACCGAACTTACATTTAAATAGGCATAATGTATAATATATAACATATTATATTTAACACATATGCATTTTAATGTATGATCATATGCTATATTATTTATGGTCACATATATCTTATATACATATAATGTATAACAAATGTACATATATACATATATCATATGGATATATGCTATATATATTATATAAAATATAGTGTGTGTATATATATATATATAAATTATTAACTGTTTAATATACAGAACAAACTGGTGGTTGCCAGGGGGCAGCTGGGTGGGGGATGAGCGAAATAGATAAAGGGAATTGAGAACTTCAAATTTCCAGTTATAAAATAAAGGCACCTGGCTAGCTCAGTCGGTTGAGTGTCCGACTTTGGCTCAGGTCGTGATCTCACAATTGGTGAGTTCGAGTCCTGTATCGGGCTCCCTGCTGTCAGCACAGAGCCTGCTTTGCATCTTCTGTCTCTCTCTGTCTTTCTCTGTCCCTCCCTTGTTCACATACTGTCTCAAAAATAAATAAGACATCAAAAAAAATAAATAAAATGAATAAGTCACAGAGATGAAAAGTACAACAAAGGGAACATAGTCAATAATATGGTCACAATATTATATGACAGATGGTGACTAGACTGAGTAATGTATGGAATTGTTGAATCAAAGTGTTGCACATTTGAATTCGCTTTTTTTTTTTTTTTTTTTTTTTTAGTTTTCCACTATTGCCTTATATTTTCCAGAGAGTAATGGGCACCTATCAAGTACTTCTGCCAATCTGATTCCTTTGCAACTATCAGTATGTGTATTGGGCACATTAATAATAACTTCTTTTCCAAATCTGATCAAACCAAATACTTTTATTACAACTCATTTGATTTTTACAAGCAGTTCTTGTATCTCGTTAAACTCATGCATTAGATCCAGCTAAAAGGGACTTTTTATGCACATGCTTATGATTTTCTCTCTGGTTGTCCTTCTACTTGGATATAATTTTCTAACTCAACTCGGTGAAGGAGAGTCCTCGTGCCCCAGATCCCACTTCGTCTCCAAGGCAGTTGTGGGATTAACCTGAGCTGCCAAAGGTTCAAAGGTTAATCTAGTTTAGGGAAATGGTTCTTTGTTTCACCCTAACTAAAATTTCAGTCATGCTGTGTAAAATAAGGAGTCCAAACAGCAAGAAATATTGTTGCCGTACATAGAGGGGATGTGTCTAACCAGGCAAATTCTAGTGAATTCCCAACTGATCCATGGTATGAAGAAATGGAAAAGTCTGCTCAGAGATGTTTCCTGAATTAGAACATGCCAAAGATGCAACTGTCACTCATATATTGAAAAATCCAAATCTACAATATATCCTGTGTTATATTGTTCTATATACCCTCTTTTCCAAGAATTGCAGAACTGCTACATTCAAGTGAAAATAAGAACTAACATTTTCCTATAATATTTCGCTACGACATTTTTTTTATTTTGCTTTTCAACATCATTTGATCCTACAAGTCCGACAGCTTATTGCATCTTTAGTCACATGTTGGGCTTTGAAGCCAGATCTTTTCGGGCCCAACTCATGAACACTGAGCAAGTTACTTAACCTCCCTGACTCAGTTTCTTATCTTGAAAATCGGAGGGGAGCTAACATCTAACTCCCAAGGTTGCAATGTGCGTTAATCAAATAGCATGTGTGTCTAACTTTGCAACAAATCTTCGTTCTTTTTTCCTTTTCTTTTGTCTGAATGACCTTCTCCAGGCATTTATTTCCTTCTTTAGTATTGCCCATTACTATTTGGTTTGAAAGGGTGTTTTCCTCAATTGATAATCAATGCATTCACTTTCAAAAAAAGCACAAACCCCTTTAAACGTTAGAATGGAAAACACTTAGGAAATATTTCTCATTCTTATTTAAGATATTTGTTCTCAGAATGATTGGAATTGAGACTCTTATTTATTATTTACTCTATGTAATGTGGTGATTAAGAATGCCATTTTCATTTCCTTTTTAGGTACAGAGTAAGTGACATGGATTTTAAAAATTTCAAAATTTTCAACTATAGTATTTTTGTGGGAAATGCCTCCAAAAGAAATCCCACTCTATTAGATATTGTATCTATATCATATAAAATATAGAGCAGAAAACCTAAGAAAAGTTGTTAGGGGTGTGAGGGTCAGGCAAGTTGAAAGAGTATTATTTTACTGAATTTGTCCCATATTTTTTTTAACATTTTCACAAATTATTTGTACAAAACAAAGAAAATACCTTGCTGTCTCCAATCATTGCACAATCAGCTCTCCGTAAATTTGACCTCTTAGCAAAAATGGAGCTTGATATAAACTGCAGGAAAGAACACTATTTTATAACAGCCTTCTGTGAAATTTGATTCTGAATATATTCTTTCAAGTTTTACATGGATTCATACATTTAACGTTAAATAGTCTTATTCACATTGCACGGGTAGGAATATTCCATTCTATTTGATCATTATCCATTGTTACGTAAGTAACAGCAACAAAACTTTGTCTCTACGTAGAGGATATGAAATAAACATAAAATGGCTGGGCAACTATACTATTGCTGTGGGTTCCTGTTTTGTAGTGCTGAGAGATTTTTTCCCACTGACCCCAAAGTCAGTCTCAAGCAATCATTTAAGGATATGATTAGAGAAAATGCATGTCCCAATATATGAAAGGAGGAAATCATAGTACCCTGAAATAAGTGGGTTTTGACTGAAAGTAGAAATAATCACAGTTCCAGTATGGAAGCTATAAGAGAGTAGAGGTAAATCCTCTCCCTCCGAGGACTATATTCTACCTTGAATCCTAAGGTGGGAACAGGAAACAAAATTACACTTAGATATTTTTCATTTAACTCTTGGCCCATTTCATTTTCTTTAAATACGTTGCATAGATACACACAGTCCTGATCTTTCCGAGTTGCCATCACCTTCTAGGCAAGATGTTTACTTCTTCTGCTCTTTTGCCTCCTCGATTTCTGGATCCTTCCCTTGAAATCTGATGATTACCAACCAGGAAATTGGCTATATCTGGTTCCAGACACTGACCAGGCTCTCTTTTTGATTCTCTAAAACTTAAATCCATTTGGCAAGTTATTGTACTGATTCTTAGAAAATCCTTTTGAGGTCAATATTGCTAATTATTTTACAGATACAATGAAAAGGGCAGAAGAACTATATTTGTTTGGCCATAGCAGTTGAACAGTAAAACAGAAAGATATTCTTATCTCAATTAGCTTCAAATTAGCCAATTTCTTAACTAGTCTAGCAATTTAGTTTTTACCGTTTCTTATATAAACGTTACTTTCTCTTTTAAAAAGCAGCATAAAACATACATAAGATAATATAAAAGTCACAGCTCAATTAGTGACACCATTTTAAAAGAACTAAATCAATTTCATTAGATTATGGGAAGAAAAAGCATTCTTACTTTTGCCTGAAATTGTTAAACAGCATGCGTTTATAATCTTTGGCCTGTAACTGAAAGAATATAGTTTTAATTTGCATTTAAATAAAGCAAATCTCCCATTGCAAAGAATTTTCTTTTATTAGTTCCCATAAACAAGATGGCATTAAAGTGCATAGCCTACTTAAAGAGGGATAGGAGGATAAATCAGAGGGATAAACAAGGCAATATCATGAAGAAAAGGAAAGTCACCCTACACATACTTAAATAGTTAACATCCTGAATTCTTGCTATCAATTAAAAAATATTCAGACCTAAGGGATTTCTACTATACGTTTAGGTGAAACACAATACTGTCCTAATTGACACTTAATTTATTAGCTGTTAATAAATACCTCGTCTCCTATGCTAGTTTTTATTTTAGTTTTATATTAATTGAGTATATGCTAACCATCTACTCTATAACTAGCTTTTAATGCATTTTATTCATGTCTATTAATCTCCGTAACCTTATAAACCACCAATGGAGTAAGAATGACAGATGCTATTGGCAATGTTTTACCCATGAGGCAAGTGGGTGCCGATGTTTTGCCCAAGTTCATGGGACTAGCTCAAGAAAAACACAAGGGCTGCTGGTCCGTATGTTAGTGCTATTCCCCATCCATCAAATGTGACCATTTCCCAACTACAGGAAACTTTAATTCATTTGTCTATTCTTTCACTCGTCTTTATTGTGTATTATTTGGGGGAACGTTTATCTCCTATTTCTGCTACAGATGATATCCTTTCCATCTGGATTTTCTGTTCTGCTGAGAGAGAGGTTTGCAGAATATTTTTGTTCCACATATAGCTGTGTAGGCAAACTAACCCCAGATGCCAGCAGGAAGTAAATTGACCTTCTCAGTGATGATTATTCACTTTAAACCAATTAACTAACAAGAAATTCCATAATTTGTAACCCCTGGACTTTCTATATATTCACATAGTACAAGTTTTAAGACAAGTTTCCATGACCAAAGACCTCCAAAAGGAAAGAACCACTAGAGAATGTTCAGAACATATTTTTTATATCAAATGAACATTGGGAAAAACAAAGATGCCATTTTAGCTAGTTTTCCTTCAAATAGTCAATTATATAGTATACCACTCATTTTTCTAAATTCAGGTACTTAAAAAAATTGTAATCTGTTAGACCACAGGCATATTTTCTTGTTTATGATTATTATACTTGTCTCTCTCCAACCTTCTCTCATCTCTCTCTTACTGTCTGTACTCTCTCTATCTCTTTCTGTCTTTCCTTTCTGTGACTTTTTCTTTTATTTTCTCAAATGACCAAAAAATACCTACGGAATAAGAAAAACATTAATGTATTATTAACCATTCATAATCATTAATCAAACATATGCTTGATCAAAATGTATTTGATCATTTACTCAACAAATATTTATGGATAACAATGATTAAAAAAGATAGCTCACGTTCTTAACTGAACCTTCAGTGAGTTACCTTAATCCTCTTAAGACTCAGATAATAAACTCTCTTACTCAGAGGACAATTATGAGTATTTCTGAGTAAGATTTAACGTTGAGAGGTTTAATGTAAGGTAGCACATTGTAGCGACATATTGTAGCACCATATTTTAGCTTACTGTAAGCTCTTAATAAACTCTAGTTACTTCTGAGTATTCATGAGGTACCAGCAATGAGAATATAAGAATGCATTAACAACAACAAAACCTTGGTAGAGATATCTGGTGTTAAAAAGAAGTTTGACTTGGGGTGCCTGGGTGGCTCAGTGGGTTAAGAGTTTGACTCCGGCTCAGGTCATCATCTCCCGGTTCGTGGGGTTGAGCCCCTCGTCTGGCTCTGTGCTGACAGCCTGGAGCCTGCTTTGGATTTTGTGTCTCCCTCTCTCTCTGTCCTTCCTTTGCTCATTCTCTCTCTCTCTCTCTCTCTTTCTATCTCCCAAAAAGAAATCAACATTTAAAAAAGAAGTTTGGCTTGAATGATGCAGACAATTTTCTCATTTCTGTCATTTATTTATTATTTTTTCTCTTTGAACTTTTATTTAGATTCTAGTTAGTTAACATATAATGGGGTGCCTGGGTGGCTCGGTTAGTTAAGCATCTGACATCAGCTCAGGTCATGATCTCACAGCTCGTGAGTTCGAGCCCTGAGTCGGGCCCTGTGCTGACAGCTCAGAGCCTGGAGCCTGCTTCCAATTCTGTGTCTGCCTCTTTCTCTGCCCCCTGCCCTGCTCACACTCTGTCTCTGTCTCTCAAAAAGTGAATAAACGTTAACAACAACAACAAAAATTTAGTTAACATATATTGCAATATTGATTTCAGGAGTAGAATTCAGTGATTCTTCACTTACATATGCACCGGGTAATTTTAAATTGTAAATGTAAGCCAAAATACCTTAAAAATGGACAAATATATATAATAAAAGCCTTTATCTAATCATGTTTTTCAGATTATTAACTGAAATAAAAAATTAATTATCTAGGTGTTTGGAATATTGCAAATACTAGTTGTTATTTTTGTAACCGTTATAAATATTTTTCAAGCAAAAAGAAATATTTAGCAAAATGAATTGGCATTAAAGTCATAAGCACATTTCCATGATAACCATAGGCTTCAATTTACTGGTCTGATGGCTTGGAGTCTTTGCTAATAAGGACATCTCAGGTATAGGTAGTTTGGTTCACCATAGCCCAGTTTGCTATTCCATAATGATTAACAATAGCCCAGATCATGGCCAGGATGCAAATGAAAATGAGACCAGAAGCTTCTCTCCTGAGTAAGTTGGATAAGCAATGAGTATTCTACTGTTAAACCCAAGTGAAATTCATTTTTTTTAACGTGTATTTTTGAAGGAGAGAGAGAGACAGAGCCTGAACCAGGGAGGGGCAGAGAGAGAGAGAGAGACACAGAATCCGAAGCAGGCTCCAAGCTCTGAGCCATCAGCACAGAGCCCGACACGCGGTTCAAAGTCAAGGACTGTGAGATCATGACCTGGGCTGAAGTCGAACGCTTAACCGACTGAGCCACTCAGGTGCCCCGAAAGTCACTTCAATTCAATGCAACACACATCACTTAAGAGCTTACAGTAAGCCAAGCATTGCGATAAAAACAAAAGATTCAAACACGAATAAGCTCTGGTCTTTTCACTTGAGGGTTTATGCTCATTTGGGAGACAGACAGATGAACAGATAATCATACTGTGTTGTAGATGGTTTGATGAAGACCCACACAGTCTGCTGTGTAGAAAAATGTAGAAGATGGCTACACAGCCTAGCTAGAAGTGTGTGGTAGAGAGATGCATGTGTGTGGAGGCAGCAGGTAGGGTACCGGGGAAAATATTCTAGGGAACTTAAAACTATTATTGAGTCACATCTTAGGCATGTACTTTTCTATTTGCAGAAAACAAGATGACAGTGTTCATATACTAGTAATTGTCAAACATCCTTGTTCTCTTCCAGTACACTTTCCCAGTATTTGAATTTTCTATAGGAAATGCTTGTAAATTTACAGAATTTCATGAGTACCACAAGGGGCACCACCAAAAGATCAAGAGAAACTTCATAGTCTACGTTGGTAGCTGCACAAATACATAATAGTGTAGCGCTCTTTGTTTATGGTGGAATGTGCGTGAAGTAAGCCCACACGTAGGGAAATATATTAGATTTTCCTGACCACATAGCACAACAGCATGGAAAAGCTAACAACATATTTAAGCGAACATTTGTCAATGTATACCTAGAGTAGAAAATAAGTAAAACGACAAGATACCAGCGTAATATACCAGTGCCTATCCTTGTGAAAAAGCAACTTCATTAAAGATAGTAATTTTTTATTTGTTACAATTAACTCATTTCATTACCATTGTGTCTTTTTTTTTTTTCCTCAAGGAGGTCACTGTCCATTGGGAGAAGCACTGAATGAACACACATATACACAAAAGCACGAAGGGGGTGGTAGGAGAAGAATCTAAGAGCCATCTATTTCATACCCTTCATATATTGAGAAGGCAACATTAGAGGGCACCTTTCTTGTCTAAAGAATAATCTGTGTCTTTAATTTCTTCACCTTAGGTTGTTGGCTTCTGTTACCTGGCTTGCTGGCCCCTGGGTCTGACCTTGCTTGATTATGCCTGGCTTGCATCAAGGAGTCTGCTGATGTTCTATTATGTTCTATTAACATCTTCAGTACTAGGGAAAAACCAAATCTATATAAGGTGATATCAGGTAATCACAGTATTACAGGACGTGGACAAGTACTGCATGGTGTTCAATTCCCATCTTTCAACACTGTTTGTTGACTGTAGACAACAACCACAAATTACCACAGGCGGTCTTCAAAATATAGACTGTATAGAGGTGGGCGTATTGCTTGTACTACTTTTAAAGATACCTCTGTGTCTAAATATTAGATTGTTCATTTAAAAATTCTATTTGCTTTATGCAAGTAGCTGCTACAAGTTCCAACAATAGATTTTGCCTCTTAAATACATAAGTGTCTGTATTATGTTTAAATCAGTTGTAGGGATTTAAAAACTGGTAATCCTCCGAATGGGACACTTGGCTCAAATTAACAGGAAGAGAATTTTTGCTGAAACAAATGGACACTTAGCCCTAAAATGGCCCCCAAACCTCATTGATATGATAAGCAAGTATAGAATACTAGTTTCATTGATTAAGGGTTGACCATAGCAAAGCAATTTCGTTCTGCGAATTGGTTTGACACTCATTTATATGACTGATTTTTCTCACTTAAAAAAAAAAACAATAAATAAATGAGATATATTTTAACTGGCCAAAGCACCTACAAATCCCAACACTTGGAATCTAGGTATTTCCAAGCATTTAACATTTCCATCATCTCTGCTTTTGTGTGGACAGTGGTTGTCAAAATTAATTGACTTCTCTTGAGTCACCAGGGACAAAGGAGTGCCCTCTTAGAAAACGGGAACAAAAGAAAATGGTAACCACTTGGGTGACCCGAGGTAGTGCATGTGATGAAATGCGTAAGGAGAGCAGTCAGCGAACAAGAGAAAAGGTGTTTGATTCCTGACCCGGATGACCCCAATGTCAGGAAACAATTAAAGGAGCTTCTTCTGCCAAAGTTTTCTTAATACCAATTATCCCAACATTTTTTATTTCTCACAACTTTCCTGCCCCCACCTTTTAATACAACAAGGCTAAGTGACTTTTTTCATAAAAACTGAAAAGATGAACAATTTTAACATGGAGACAATGCTTAAAAAACTAGCTTTAAAAACATATCTTTATGACTCCTTTTTACACTCGCATATGGTAAGTTTTGGGTTAAAAATAAAGGCTTATTGCAGGATTAATTAGGCCTGATATTTTTTTTTCTTTTTCGTTTACTTATTTTGACCACTTTCCTCACTTGAGGAAAGCTTGATAAAATTTCAGAGAGAACAGCACCTTGTTCACAGGAAGAGTGCCAATAAATTTGTGAAATACATGTGAGTGAAAAAAATGAATGAATAAATTGTTTAATTAATCCTGAATTTTGAAACATATCCTCATTTTTCATAGTAACGTATTTTGCATTTCTACCCACAGAATACAGAAGGCACTAATGCACTGATGTCAGATTTCCTTTCTAGAATACATTGTAAATGTTCTGCAATATTCTTAATGGTGTATTACAGTTAGGAAGATATTGAAAAGAGTTATGATCATAAACAAGCATTTTGGTTGTTAAATAGAGATAGAGATGTGATTTGCATCTTTTATGCTTCTCAAATGCAAATGCTCTTGCATTTATGAGGCATCCAGAGAAATTAATGCAAAATCTTCAAGAGCGTGATTGTTTCTTAAAAGATTCAGGTAATTGAAGTATTAAACTAGTCGTGCAAATAAAACTATTCAAAGTAGCAAGATTTGTTATTTATAGTAGAGGTAAACGAAGGCTACTGGTTAGGTTCATCTTCTTTATTCCCTAAGTTCATCTCTTACCTCTTCCTGATTTTAGTGGGCAATTGCTTATAAGGCACAACTTTTCTCTTTTCTTGGGTATAGCTTGAGGCATCATGTCCAAAAATCATTCAGAATATCAGCTTGGATTTCAGAAAACACATCCGTGTATTGTCTGAAGAGCACTTTATAAGGGAAGATGGAAAATATAATGGGCCATAACAGAAACTATGATTCCATGTGTGGTTCTAGAGCCAATTATAAATCAATGGCGGATAAAGTTCAAGCATCATCATCACCCTTACTTCCCACTCTTCCACTTCTCCTTAATTGGGTACTAGGGTGAGAAGAACAAGCTGTTGACCCAATAGTTCACAATGTACTAGTGAAGCAAACTCAGGGGGAAGCCTTGGGTGATCCTGTGGTGCTAATCGAGGGAACCATCTTGGAGACCATGAGGGCTAGGATAAAGGAGTAGTTTTTCCAGATGGTGGCTCAAGGAGAGGGAAAAAGTAGGACCCAAGACAGACAGACAATTAGCAGTGGGCATGTGAGCTTTGCTAGGCCTGCCTATCAAAGAAAAATTCCCACTTCTACAACCATGAGGATACACACTTAAAAGGTGCTTCTGCTGTTCATTGTCCCTAGATGTCACTTGCATAGAACTGACATGTGTGGAGGGTCCATACTCTGTACAACCCTATCTATTTACTCTCTGCTTGGAAATGGTCCTACCTGGGACATCTGATATGCAGGTTTCCAATTCCAAAAACTGACACTGAAACTTTTCTTGCAGATCCCTGCAAATTACCATGAAGGAAAGTAAGATTTCTTTGGACATAACTTTTAAACCCTATTCAGATGTTTGGCTTGGTGGTTCTTAACCAGATTCCACTTCACAATTTCTGTGTGGGGTTTATAAACATAGCCATCCCTGAAATTTCTGGCTTCGTGAGTTTGGGAATGGATCTAATGGATGATCACACATGGTTGAGAAATACTGTTTTAGGATCACACAAAATACCACTAAACAAAAATCCACCTCACAGAAATGATGACTAATATTTTAAGAGGAGACCTAGTGAGATAAACAGGATGATGGTGAACAGAAAGAGTTTCATTTACATAATGAATTTATAATGATATTGTTATCCACAATAACAATATCCCTACCATATACTGAGCACCCACTAAGTGTTAAAAACCAAGGATAGTCCTAAGCACATAATCTCACTTAAATGCTTTGGTGAGGGGCGTCTGGGTGGCTCAGGTCATGATCTCACAGTGCATGAGTTTGAGCCCTGCATCAGGCTCTGTGCTGACAGCTCAGAGCCTGGAGCCTCCTTCAGATTCTGTGTCTCCCTCTCTCTGCCCCTCCCCCACTCATGTTCTGTCTCTCTCTTTCTCTCTTTCTCTTTCTATCAAAAATAAATAAACATTAAAAAAAATTAAATGCTTCGGTGATAGGAAGGAGTATTACCTCTACGTCATATAGGAAGAGGTTAAATGACTTGGCTAGGGGAAAAAAAAAATCTAGCAACTGATGAAAATAGACTCAAGGGCAAGTTTGATCCTCTTTCCTTACTCTTTTCTCTTTCCTTACATACCCTCCCAGTGTCTTTCTGCAGAGAGGAACAAAGTCAATACAGAACAGTGTCATACCAAGGACATGTACCCGACCGATGAACTTAAGCTCTAATTAAGAGACAAGTGATACATTAATTATAGGTATACGTACAGTGGCCATGTTTTCTCAACCAAAAATTGTGTCATGTTTACTAAAAATAAGACAGAATTATTTTATTTTATTTTATTTTGTTTTGTTTTGTTTTATTATTTCATTTCATTTTACTTTATTTTATTTCAATTTATTTCATTTTATTTTCTTATAGAAGGTGAATTTTTATTATGAAAAAGCAGCATTACCTAAGGAAGTCACATGCTGGTTTCTTTTTAATAAAATGATAAAACAAATTTCTTAAATCATTTACCAAAGGCAGAAATCGCTACCGAACAGTGCTTCCCCTCCTTGCACATCCACAGCGCCTGGCCCTGAATGTAATCAGGTACCTGTGAGCCTAGAGTCTTAGGGCCTGGAAATATCTCCCATCCCTTCTTTGCAGGGCTCTGGTGGCAGAAGCAGGGACAGGAGCTGGGCTCTCTAGAGCCTGGGCCCTGGCGACACAGGGAATGATTCCTCGAAGACCCCACTCCTGGGTGCAAAGCTCAGAGCTTCCCCAGTATCTTCTCATGCCTTTGTTTCATGTAGCAAAGGAGGCAGCCAGAAAGCTAAAGTGTTGGATGAATTTTGAAGCCCAAGAGGGGAGGAGAGTGGACCATTGCCCCCATTTCCCTCCCCAAATTACTCTCAGGCTGCATCAGGCGGTCACCGCAGGACCAGATGTGCCTGCAGCAGGAGAGCAGGGCCCCTGAGCAGTCTCCACCTGGGCCCTTGTTAGCAGTGGTCAAGGGCACAGCCAACTCCCAGGGGCTTCCTCAGGAACTTGCTGGGATGCACCGATCCTGAGGTGATGATACGGTGGTCAAATGTGGCTTGCTTCCTGCAATATAGAGCTTCCTTCCTGGCCCTGACTGTGCTCAAAGCAAGGCACGTGGGGACACCACCACCCCAAAATGAGGAGGTGGGAGATGGCTCCCCGGTATGCTCGATTAATGACAGAATCAGTGAAGTCAGAAGCTCCAGCTCCAGGCAGGAAAGACTTGTACACTTCCTACGCTGCTGGGCCCATGGGCTCTGTGGGTTTTTCCAGAAAAGGACTCCATTCTCGAATGTTCATACATGAGGAGAAGAGGGTGGAGAAGGACCCCCAAAAGATGCTTGGGAGGAGAGCATTGCCTGAAGGCACAGTCCTCAGTCGCAAATGCCACTCTCTTCGGCCACAGTGGCCTCGGCTAGCTCTTGTGACAGTGTCCGGAGAGGCTGAATTCCAGCTCCCAGAGGCTCCAGGTCACTGTCAGATTCACTGAGGGAGAAGAGGGGCTCTGCGAGGAGGAGGGGCTCCGGAAAGCCTCCCTCCTGGACCATCGCAGTGGGTGGTCATGTGGGCCCATCTGGGCAGAGAGGAGACACTCCCTCTCCTCTCCCACGGCTCCCGGGTTGAGGGGCAGGGACAGCTCCAGACAGCCAGGTGCAATTGCCACTCAGGCTGTGAGCTGAGGCGGGGGGTGGGGGGGGGCTCCTGCTCTTCCGTGCGCCTCTTCTCCTCCTCCTGACTTTTGCCTGGGTTTTCACCAGCCTCTTGGTGCCACTTTGGCAGGACTCCTGGATTCTCGGGGACATGGCACCCAAGGTGTTTTTGGCTGAGTGAACCATATAGCCCGGAGACCCTACTGCCCTGGCTCTGGGGTTTCCAGGCCTTTCCAGGAGGTCCCGCCTGACGGTTGAGGCTGACTGATCTCAAGGGGCAGCCTTCTCTGGAACTGTCTGCCCTGGAGGTCTCCAGGTGGCTGGCGGAAGGCTGTGGAACTGCATTCTCTTCCAGCTGTTCCTGGTCTTGGAGTGATCTCTGGAGCACGGAGGACCCCACTCCCGTGCATCTCGAAGTCATCTTCTTGGTTTAGAGTCTGTTCAGCCCACCAGACCCAAAGAGCCTCTCAGCCACTCAGCACAGCTGCTCAGTGCCCACCCTATGCAGGACAGAATATTTTTAATCAGATGATTGCGAACGTTTAGGGCACGCAGTCAGCAGAAATAAGTATATGACAAATAGCACGTGGGAGGAAGAGACTCAAGATAGAAGGGGGACCAGTAGATAAAAAGAACATTCTAAGCCGATGGTCAGTCAGGTTTATGGGATAAACGGGAGGCAGGTTGACTTGAAATATCTTAACATCTTAGTCTCCCAGTACTCTGTAGCCAGGCCTAAAGCCAGCAAAAGGTAATGTTTTTGTTTTTGTTTCTCTTGCAAGTCCTTAAAAATATTTTTCACATAAGATTATCTGAGAACATTTAAAGAGGCAAACTATAACTCAGATACCTTGAGTTTACATGGTTTAAAAATCTAACCAAGACAAGGAGGGCTATGCTGAAATTATATTGCTTTAAAATGATGAAAGGCATTTTATACAAAACAGCACTGTTTGAAAACAACATAAGAATGCAATTTTCTATGAAGTTGTCTGAGGTACGAAGTGATATGGAAAATGGATATCATATAACCTTATTCTGTTTATCAATATATAATTATGAAGTAATTTACAATAATGCAGTTATTGATTTAACTTCACCCATGTGCCTTCAGAGGATATTTATACTTTCGGAATGAAATTTAACTAAATTATCGGGTGAAAATTGCCATTGAGCCATCCTAATTAGAAAACAGATGTTGATGAGCAGATCATGTTTTATCCTGGCACTCCCCTGATCCCAATATAGTTGCCTTCTTAATAGATGGATGTTGCTGTGGCTTAACAATTGGGAATAGCTCATATCAGTCTACTGAGGTGGGCTTCATGCTTCTGCATGTGGTAAATAGGAAAGCATTCTCTATTTCCCCTAGAAATCCTCTGATATCTCACAAAATCCAAGAGTGGCAGTGTTAACAGCTGGACTGCTAGGTTGGAAATTATAGAGATATTTGTGTGGGCTCGCCTCACCAGTGGAGTCACTCTAAACTCAAAACTTTTTGGCTTATTTATTTAGTTTTGAGAAGAGAGAGAGTGCGAGTAAGTGAAGGGCAGAGAGTGGTGGGAAAAGAGAATCCCAAGCTGGCTCAGCACTGTCAGTGCAAAGCCCTATGGGGGGCCCGAACCTATGAACTATGAGATCATGACCTGAGCCGAAGCCGAGAGTCAGACACTTAATCGACTGAGCCACCCAGGCACCCCTCCCAAAGTCAATATTTGGTAAAGAAAAAATAAAAATAAGGAAGGAAGGAAGGAAGGAAAATAGGAAGAGAGAGAGGGAAGGAGGGATGAAGAGGGAGAAAGGGAAGGTGGGAAGGTGAGAAGAAAGAAAAGTGGAAAAAAAGGAAGAAAGGAGAAAAGGGAGAAAGAAAAGAAAAGGAGGAAGGAAGGAACAAAGGATTATAGGAAAGGGAGTGAGAAGGAAAGAAACAAAGAAAATTTTAAACATTGACATTTCAAAGAACACAAAACACACGGTCTGGCATATGTAATCATACCTCACTTTGAATAATAATCAAATAAAGATAATACATATATTTATTGGGTTATTACCAAGTGCAAGGACCTCCCTATCATGTGCTAATTTATTTACTCTTTGAGGGAGGTATTATGATCCCTCTTCTGCAGATGAGATGACTAACACTCAGAGGGATTAAAAGCATTAAGTCAGGCTTTGAGCCCAGGGCGTCTGGCCGCAGATTCCGTACCCTTAATCACCAAGCATCGGTACCTCAGTATACTTTTGAGTTTACTTGGAAACAGAGGTATAAATAGAAATGAAAGTGGAGGGCCAACTGAGAAATTTTGAGTGCAAATTATACCTGAAGTTCGAGGAAGAGAGCTGGCAGAAAGCACTAGAGATTTACAGCCCTGTTCTGTGCCCCCTTGTGTCTTCAAGATGCAAATATGTCGCCAGGTACCCAGCCCAAAGCAGGCATAATGATTGACCTAGGGTGTAGAGATGTACCCATGTTGAAATCGCCAAAATAATTTCTCATAACAAATTGAAAACAATTATGCATTAGGGGCTTGTCTCTGTAGCCCATGTAACAGACTCCAATAAGCAAGCTAAAATTGAGGCTCATAAACGTAATAACTTAAATTAGAACAATAGCTTCACTGCATCCCTAGGGTGCCACGCCAAACTTTAGTTCCAGGAATATTATTTCCAAAGTGGAAGAGTCCAGCCAAACCTCCCTCTGAATTTAATTTTGTTACTTCACTAAAATCATGTGGTCACATTTTTGTTGCATCTGGGGAAGTCAGTTTTATAAGATCGGAGCAGACCTGTAGGAGGCAAGAATTATCTTATGCTTCCAACTGTTAAGAATCCAACCAGAAGGGGAGAGGTATAGCAGTTGTTCCGATTAATGAATGCGTGGGCTTTGAAATCAGATGACTCAGCAGTTCAACTTGCTGAATTGGAGACTTCGGACCCGTAACATAGCCTTGATAAGCCTTAGTTTATTTCAAAAGTTTTTTTTTTTTTTTTTTTTTTTTTTATTTATTTTTGGGACAGAGAGAGACAGAGCATGAACGGGGGAGGGGCAGAGAGAGAGGGAGACACAGAACCGGAAACAGGCTCCAGGCTCTGAGCCATCAGCCCAGAGCCCGACGCGGGGCTCGAACTCACGGACCGCGAGATCGTGACCTGGCCGAAGTCGGACGCTTAACCGACTGCGCCACCCAGGCGCCCCAAGCCTTAGTTTATTTCGATGTCAAATGGGATACCATAATAATGCTGTACAAGATTATGTGAGAAACCAGTAAGAATTTACATTTAGGGGAGCCTCGGTGGTTCAGTCAGTTAAGCAGCCAACTCTTGGTTTTGGCTCAAGTCATGATCTCACAGTTCATGAGTTCGAGCCCACATCGGGATCTGCACTGACAGTGCACAGCCTGCTTGGGATTCTGTCTCTCTGCCCCTTTCCCACTGTACTCTCTCACTCTCTCTCTCTCTCCAAGTAAATAAACTTAATAAAAAAGAACTGACATTTAAATTTTCAGGTGCTTGACCCCTAAGTACTGGATATATATTGTGCTTCATTAGTTTTTCTTTAAAACTAACACTAGAAGAGTTATAGCTTCTCCTTAAAGAATCCTTGATGGCAAATGGCAGTGAAGACTTCCATCTTATTGCATCGTTAAAATGTTGTAGAATTTTATGATGTGACAAAATGTTAGATGCTGTCTAGCGTAATTGTACAGCCAGTGTGAAATCCATATCTATTCTCATCCTGAAAGTCATCAGAGGTAGGAATCTACTGTGATTGCTATTTTCCCAAATACTTCCTTAAGACCTGTACGTTTTTCTAAGTTGTGCTTTCTAGCAATAGGTAACAAGCTTATATTATCTTGGATATGAGAGTTTTCTAAGAGGTGTGAAGTTTGCTATTGGCGTTTCTGGGAAGATTTTTTTTTTTCCTCCATGTCAAAAAATATTTTTGTCTATATGTTTGTTTTACTTCATCAAGTAATATGCTTTTCAAGCATAGCAGCATGTTATGCACATTCTTCTAAGGATATTCTACTCTTTAAATCTCTTTTCAGATGCACAAACTATCTTCTTCTTTGAGTAGTACAGTGTACTTCCATTATTATTATTATCCAGATAGGGGTTTTTTTAGTAGTTATGCTGGATTAAACTGAGTTTACTAACCAACGAATAATTTTTAATATCGCACCAAGCCTGCCCTATACCATGCTTGACTGCATGCTTGATGCAATTTAAAAATCCAGAATAGGGGCATCTGGGTGGCTCAGTCAGTTAAGCATCCAAATGTGGATTTCAGCTCAGGTCATGATCTCACAGTTCATGTGTTTGAGCCCTGCATTGGGCTCTGCACTGGCAGTGTGGAGCCTGTTTGGGATTCTCTCTCTCTCTCTCTCTCTCTCTCTCTCTCTCTCTTTCTCTCTCTCTCTGTCTCTGTCTCTTTCTCCCCCTCCCCGCTTGCACACACACTCTCTCTCTCTCAAAGTAAATTTAAAAAAAGAAAAGGAGAAAAAAAGTCCAAAATAAAACACAGAACTTCACATATATCTCAATTACATTGCATTTTATTTTTTATGATTTTTCTTGCCTATTACAATTTTGGATTTGTATTCTATCATCCATTGTTTAAGTCTTTTTTTCATCTGTGAATTCAATATTCATAATCCGGAAGGGTCAGTTGTAAACATGATTGTGGCTCTTTAACTTCATAGTCTCGGTAGAAAGGTCCAACAGACACAGGTCATTGCCAGGTTTGGTCATGGTCATGGGTGACAGCCAAGTACTACTACCAAGGAATAGTTCCCAAGCATCAGAAACAGATTAACAGTCAATAATATGTTGACCCTCAGTTGAAACTTGCATAAGAATCAGTCAGACTGACAAAATCCAGGTAATATAAGCCAATGAAGAGTAAATTAAAGTGTACCCAGGGATCAATTAACTGTATTTTTCAATCTCTTTTTAAAAAAATTTTTTTAATGTTTATTTTTGAGAGAGAGGTAGACAGACAGAGGGTGAGCCCGGGAGGGACAGACAGAGAGGGAGACAGAATCTGAAGCAGGCTCCAGGCTCCGAGCTGTCAGCACAGAGCCCGATGTGGGGCTCAAACCCACAAACCGTGAGATCATGACCTGAGCTGAAGTCGGACGCTCAATCGACTGAGCCACCCAGGCGCCCCTGAGTTTTTCAGTCTTGAACTTACAAATTAGGGAAGTGATAGAAGAAAACGTAATCTGTGTCACTGCTGAAGGGAAGTATAATAACCAAATCTATTTAGTTCCTTTGAATCCTGAGACTTCCTTGGTGGGATCCAGTACTTTCAGAAGACAGCTACTAACTGCAATAGTAGAAGTACAAAGAAGAACAGACAGAATTTTTGACAGAATCGTCAAAACTTTGATGAATAATTTGACAGAACAGAGCTCCTGAAACTTACTGATTATTCATTCACACATTGTTATTTCCATTCAGTTTACAAACTACCTACAAAACTCCCAGAATGTCTATTAAACATTCCATATTCCAGAAAAGAAACATCTAGCATGCAAAGCAAGCTACTCTTACTTACTAACACTTTCTCAAGTTTATATACCTAGGTAGACATATTGTATACACTAAGTGCTAGTTCCTAATACACTCCTCAAAAATTCATTGAAAATTTGAGTTTCCATTCTGACAAGTAAAGAACCTTGGGGCGCCTGGGTGGCTCAGTCGTTTGAGCGTCCGACTTCGGCTCAGGTCATGATTTCACGGTCCGTGAGTTCAAGCCCTGCGTCAGGCTCTGTGCTGACAGCTCAGAGCCTGGTGCCTGCTTCGGATTCTGTGTCTCCCTCTCTCTCTGACCCTCCCCCATTCATGCTCTGTCTCTCTCTGTCTCAAAAATAAATAAACACTAAAAAAAAAAAAAAAAAAAAAACAAACCCAGGAATTGTCACTCAAATCTTCAAAATAATCAAAAACTGAACAAATTGAAAATCGACCATTCTTTTTAGATTCATAAGAAAATTGAGGTCACAGAGTAAACGCCTCTCCCCCAAACTGGGGGAATGAATACAGAGAATCACAACTTATTGGGAACACTTAGATGGTAATTGAGGAATTGATGCTAGGGTGGATGTGGCCTAGCTTGAGAGTTAGAAAAATATAGGGCCTCAGTCTTTGGTGGAGGAAGGCAGGTACTTAACACTTTCATGAGTCTTATCTCCATGAGTTCCATCAGATCCCAAAACAAAAACAAACAAACAAATAAACGAAAACCCCAAAAGAGTCTTTTTGGGATTCCAGCAGAAGAAGGGGAAAAATAACCATTTTAAAGTACACCCAAAGGAAAAGTATTCATCACATCAATAAGTTAAAGAAGAAGAATCACACGATCATACCAAAAGATGCAGGAAAAAGTATTTGACAAAATCCAATACCCATTCATGATAATATCCTCAGCAAACTAGGAATACACAGGACTTTCCCACTTGATAAAACACATCTACAAAAAACATGTACAGATAGTGTTCTAACCATACTTAATGGTTAGAAACTAGAAGCTTTACCCCTAAGATCAGGAATAAGACAAGGATGTTGCCTCTCATCACTCCTATTCTTTTTTTTTTTTAATGTTTATTTATTTTTGAGAGAGAGAGAGAGAGAGAGAGACAGACTGCAAGCAGGGGAGGAGCAGAGAGAGAGAGGCACAGAATCCGAAGCAGGCTGCAGGCTCCGAGCTGTCAGCACAAAGCCTGACCCAGGGCTTGAACTCATGAACCGTGAGATCATGACCAGAGCCGAGGTTGGACGCCCCAGTGACTGAGCCACCCAGGTACCCCAGCTCATCACTCCTATTCAATGCTGCACGAGAAGTTCTAGCTAATGCAGTAACACAAGAAAACAAAATGAAAGAAATACAGATTGGGGAAAAAAGATATTAAACAGTCTATGTTTACAGATGACATGATTTTCTATGTAGAAAATTTCAAAGACTCAAGAAAAAGCCCTCTTGAAATCAATGAGCAATTTTAGCAAGATATGCATCATGCAAGGTTAGTATAAAAAGTCAGTCAATGTGGGGTGCCCCTGGGTGGTTCAGTTGGTTAAGCATCTACCTCTTGATTTTGGCTCAGGTCATGATCTCATGGTCTGTGGAATAAAACCCAGTGTCAGGCTCTTTGCCAAAAGCACAGAGCCTGTTTAGGATTCTCTCTCTTCCTCGTTGTCTGCTCCTCCCTTGTTTGCAAGTGTGTGTGCAAATGTGCACATTCCCTCTCCAAATAAATAAATAATCTTAAAAAAAAACCAGTCAATTTCTAAATACCAACAATGAACATTTGGGAAATTTGAAATTAAAAGTACAATATCATTTACTTTAGCACCAGAAAAATTAAATAATTAATTCTGATGCAAAAAATCAATGAGGATTTCAACAACTGTCTAAAAATATTTTATGTTCATAGATAAGAAGATCCAATATTAGAGTATCAGTTCCTCACAACTTGATCTGTAGACTGAATGCAATCCCAACAAAATTCCAGTTAGTTATTTTGGAGGTATGAGCAACTCATTCTAAAGTTTATATGGAAAGTGAAAACATTACGAATAGCCAACACAAATTTTGAAGGTGAAATCAGAGGACTGACATTACCTGTCTTTAAAATGCACTTAAGGTTACAGTAATAAGACAAACATACAAATAAAGCAAAACAAACTACAAAAACAGACAAATAAATGAATGGAACAGAGTAGAAACCCAGAAATAAGCCCCCAAAAATATAGTCAAAGGATCTTTGATAAAAGAGTAAAGCTAATTCAATGGAGAAAGGGCAATCTTTTCAACAAATGGTGCTGGAACCACTGGACATCTACGTACAAAAAAAAAAATGATAATGTAGACACAGATTTTACATCCTTCAAAAAAAATTAACTCAAAATGGATCGTATACCTAAATCTAATGTGTAATACTAAAATTTCTAGAAGGTAATATAGGACAAAACCGAGGTGACCTTGGAATAGTTGATGAATTTTTTTTAATTTATTTTATTAAGAGGTGAAGTGTTGGTGAAATTTTAGATGCAACACCAAAATCATGACCTATGAGAGAAAAGTTGGTAAGTTGGACTTCATTAAAATGACAACTTTCTGCTCTGCAAATATCACTGTTAGGAGAATGAAAACATAATACAAAGAATGGGAGAAATATTGGCGAAACACACATTTGACAAAGGACTTGTATCCAAAATAGATAAGGAATTCTGAAAACTCAACAACAAGAGGACACAAAATCCAATTTAAAAATGAGCAAAAGAGGGGCGCCTGGGTGGCTCAGTCGGTTAAGCGTCCAACTTCAGCTCAGGTCGTGATCTCGTGGTCCATGGGTTCAAGCCCCGCATGGGGCTCTGTGCTGACAGCTCAGAGCCTGGAGCCTGCTTCAGATTCTGTGTCTTTCTCTCTCTGACCCTCCCCCGTTCATGCTCTGTCTCTCTCTGTCTCAAAAATAAATAAAGGTTAAAAATAAATAAATAAATTAATAAATTAAAAAAAAAATAAAAATGAGCAAAAGATTTGAACGGATGTCTCACCAAAGATAAAGAGATTACCAATAAGCATCTGAAAAGATGCTCCAAATTGTGTGTCATTCAGAATGATGACATGCCACTGCATATCTATTAGAAAGGCTAAAAGTCCAAAACACAGAGAATAAAAAACTGCTACCAAAGACGCAAAATAACAAGAACGCCCATTTATTGCTGAAAAAGATGCAAAATAGCGTAGAAACTTTGAGGACAGTTTGCTTCTTTCCTTACAAAATGTTACAAAGGTAAACATTGCCTTAGAGTACAATTCAGCAATGGCGCTGTTAGTTAATTACCCAAATGAGTTGAACACTTACGTCCATGCAAAACCTACACATGAATGTTTATAGAAGCTTTATGCTTAATTGCCAAAAATTGGAATCCACCATGCTGGCTTTCGACCTTTCAATAGGTTAGTGGATAAACCTAACTATGGTACGTTCTTACACTGGAATATTATTCTGTACTGAAGGGGAATGAGCCATAAAGCCACATAAAGACATAGAAGAAAATTACATGCATGTGGCTAAGTGAAAGAAGCTAGTTTGGAAAGGCTGTGTAGTGTGTGATGCCACCTATATGATATTTTTGCAAAAGGCAAAATTATGGAAATAAGGAAAGAATCGGTCTTTGTCAGGACTCCCCAGGAGGGAGGAAGTCGGGAATAAAGAGTTGGAGCACAGAATTTTTAGAGCCCTGAGACTATTCTGTATGATACTGTAATGGTGGATAGATGACATTGTGCATTTTCAAAACCTATAGAACTATACAAAGAATCTGCCCTAATGTGATCTAGGGACTATAGTTAATAACAATATAATCAATATTATTAGTTCATCAGTTGTATCAAATAGACCACATGAATGTAAAATGCTAACAAAAATAGGGGAAGTGGTGCAGGGGAGCAGGGGTGTACGGGAATTCTTCTGTACCAACTGCACAAGTTTATTTTGAAATCTAAAACTGTTCTAAAAAATAAAATCTATTCTCCAGCCATGGTGTAGATGCAACCCATACAACTTACATGTGTGCAAGGTGGTTAAGAAAGCAGTCTTGAGTTTGAATACAGTTTTGCCCATCACTAGCTGTGTGGCTTTTAGCATGTTGCTTAATATTTCTGAGAGTGCTTCCTTGTTGGCAGATTGAGAATAACACTATCTTTAGTATAGGGTTACTGGTATTGTTATTGTTAAATAAAACATGTGCATTGTCAGTAACTAGCATATGATAAGTGTATAATAAATAGTAGCTACTATTTCGATCCTACAGGACTTTAGATATTTCAAAGATAGAACAGTAAAACTCAGGGGTGCCTGGGTGGCTCAGTTGGTTAAACATCCAACTTTGGTTCAGGTCATGATCTTGCAGTTCGTGGGCTCGAGCCCCGCCTCAAGCTCTGTGCTGACAGCTCAGAGCCTGGACCTTGCTTTGGATTCTGTGTCTCCCTCTCTCTCTGCCCCTGTCCCTCTCACACTCTGTCTCTCAAAAATAAATAAACATTAAAAATTTAAAACAAGAACAGTAAAGCTCAGAGATATGAAATTATTTGTGAAGATAATAAAGTAATGTCATTTTGCAATAGGAATTTGTGGGAATGAAGGAAAAAGAAAAAAAAATCACGTTTTCTTCCTTCAACTAAGACTGATTTTAAAAAGTGGTGATTTAAAAAGCAGACAGGGGGCGCCTGGGTGGCGCAGTCGGTTAAGTGTCCGACTTCAGCCAGGTCACGATCTCGCGGTCCGTGAGTTCGAGCCCCGCGTCGGGCTCTGAGCTGATGGCTCAGAGCCTGGAGCCTGTTTCCGATTCTGTGTCTCCCTCTCTCTCTGCCCCTCCCCCATTCATGCTCTGTCTCTCTCTGTCCCAAAAATAAAAATAAACGTTGAAAAAAAAAAAATTTAAAAAAAAAAAAAATAAAAAGCAGACAGAAGAATTTTCTCTATGTTGTTTCCTGTGCTCTTTTCTCATCTTACCCCCCACAGTAACAGTTAAGGAAAGAAAGGATGACAGAAGTGACTCAGCCAAGAGACCCTTTACAGTACGCTTATGGGATTGTTTCACACTTTCCCAGCTCAGGAAAAGATCTCAAGTTGCTTCATTTCCACTGTACTCATTCGGGGAGGTGTGGGGAAACTTTCGTTCCTGCACCTACCAGGTGTTCTAAGGCTCTACCTTGCACTTTACAGAATTATATGTATCTAGAGACATAGAAAGTATTGTTTTATGGGGTAATTTAAAATAATGGGCTTGACATCTATTTTATGGAATACATGTCGATCACTAAGCCATTCTATAAACTATGCCTAGTCTGAATAGAGATGGGTCTTGGAAAACTGATTCCTTTATCATCTTAACTACCATCCCACAATGTGAATAAATAATAGAGATTATTTTACATCAAAATTCATCCAAGTTCATGGACAAAAATGTCACTAGTTACTTATCTCTATGACTATAGTAAACTAGAAGGTAAACTAGAAGGTAAACTAGAAGACTTTGTAATGGCTAAGATTCCCCTGACAATGTGCCTAGTTCTTCTCATCTTTCTGTTCTCTGCTGAAACATAATATCCTAGAGAGTATCTAGTAAAATTCAACCTCCCTTTCTCCACTCCTGAATACCAGTCAGTTTCTATCACTCTCCTTTACCACTTTCCATCATTTATACTTAAGAAAATTTACACATATATTTATTTATTCATTTTGTTCTTTGTTATCGCTTTCTTTTCTCTTCATGAAAGTATTAAAGTCATTGATTTGTAAGTCATATTTCTCTTAGCATAATTTATTGTTATTGCCTTCTTACATTAAATTTTAAACTCTCTGAGAATAAGGACCAAGTTTATTTTATTCACCCAATAGCCATAGTTCTTTCCATGTTACCTGATGTGGAATAGCATTCAAAAATATCTGCTTATTTGATTAATTTAAGGAAGAAGTGAACTTGCAGTGGAGTCAGTCCTGTGTTCTCCATATTAAAGAACATACACATCTCTCAGCTTAGGGCTCAAACAACTCGAATTATTAACTTCCCATTTATTCTAAGAAGCTGGTATAGTCATTTCCTCTGCCTTCAATTTGACCAGTTTTTTTTTCCAATTCACAAGTTACCATCGGCAGTGAAGATCAAAGTAAAGTAATCTTCCCACACCCATTGGGGAAAACAAAACTTGGATATAAATATAAACTCAGAACAACATTGACCATTTAGTGTATCCCTTTCCTTGGATATTTCACTAATCAAATCTAGGATAAAATGAAGCTAAGATTATTTACCTATTAGGATCCATTTAGCCAACAGATATGGTGGCACAGATAAGTTAGTAGAATAAAATATAATACATTTTGATGTAAAGGTTAGAGTGGTTGATATATGAATGTGACAAGACACTATTATTGGAAATTGAGTTTCTTAAAATTAAAACAAAAAGGTTTGGGATATTAGTAATATTTGTAGTCAATAGTAAACAGATAAAAGTTTCATAATGACATATTAGTCAAGAATTTTCTTTTTCTAAATGACCGATGCATCATGTAGTAAAAAAAAGTAGTGTGTTATGATAAACTGTTGCAGGAACGTTTTATCTGAAATCATTTGCTATTATTTAATATAGAAACCCCTCTGATACTATAAGGGAAATCTGACAAAGGTGGAGAGTTTTGAAAGATTATTTTTAATATTTGGCATAATAGTCTGTAATGGTTCCTATGGCTCTGATAACTCAACAATTGAATAAAAAAGCAAAAGTAAAGTTGAATCCCGTCATCGTGCCTTAATAACAATTAACATTTATGGAGTGCTTTTTACCTGTGATTTCATTTGATCCTGGGTTTATCTTTGGAAAATTTCCCAGTTGTTCTTCAGGTCATGAAATACCATGGTTATTATTTTGGATGAACATATCCTAATTTTTATTAAAATAAAAACTCCTGCGATATTTTGGCTCTAGCATTCCACCAGGAAATGAGTCTGTGGAAAGGAAGGGCATGGAGAATGCATGTCAGAAGCAGTTGTGATCAGTATAAAACTCTGAGCATGACTCAAAGCTAGAAATCAGTGTGTTCTTCTCATGGATATTAAGGAAATAGGAGTAAATGGATTGACAGTAACAGCATGGAATGAATTGGGAGAAAGACAAAAAAAATCACTGATAACTAGTATTATAATAATAAACATATCTATATAGCATATTAAAGGTTTAAATTTACTACCATTAGAGCCAATATTTACTACCACTGGATCCAATTTCAGGAATAAGACAACTGAAGTGTTTTGCCAAACCCTTTGCTAATAGAAATTAAAAATGACCAATAAAATATTTGGAAAATGTGTGGTGGGATAGAACGTTCCAGACTACTTCTCCCCTAGTTCCTCTCCTCTAAATATAACCACATACTCTAGAAATAATTCAGCAGGTGATCATAACAGGACTCTAGAAGGTAGGAAGAAGGTGGACTGGCTAGGGATCTCAGGACTTGAGAAAAGACACCAAACTGACTTCCTGTATTTTCTCTTTGTCCCCCAAACTTGACATGCTGGATTGAAGAGAGGCCTAGAAGATGAAACCAGAAAAAGGCATAGAGAACAAGCAAACAACCAAAGCCTGATCTTTCTGGTTAAAGTGCTGGGAAAGAGGCAGCTCAGCAGACACCTAACAATGAGGTCCACCCCTACCCAACACCACTGTGGGCGGGGCCCGTCCAGGAACTCATCCTTAGTCTGCCCTGCAGACACTCAGCAGAAGCATCCATGATGTTCACACCACACCCTGGCCAGTAGTAGACCTGATGGGCCACAGGGTCAGCATCAGCAGAGTGCCTGCCTTGTCCCCAGGCCAGGAGGGACACAATCTACCTTAGCAGCAGTTGAGTAAGGCCCAGTATTTCCTGAACCTCCCACCCAATGGCACTGGGAAAGGCAGGTGGAATTTGCAAAGATTGGTCAAAAATCTCAGCAGAGCCGTAGGAACAAGGCTGACCAGAATAGCTTGGCAAAATCTCTCAAAACTGAATTGCCATTGAAACTACAGTGGGTAAAATAATCTAGGACCTACATGCTAAACCTACATAGAGTTACTGCTAACTAAAAAATATTTAAATAAGATGAAGTATCCTAATATTGTATCCAAAATGTCCAGAATATGTGAAAAAAAAAAAAAAAAAAAAAAGGCTCAGTATACTAAGAATTACAGAAAACACAACTTAATGACAAAAGACAAGAAGACCACAGCCATTACTGAGATGAATATGTTTTTGGAATGATCTGTCACTATTTTAAAGCAGCTGTCATATAGATACCCAACAAATAAATAAAATTCTTTTTAAAAAATAAAAAAAATAGAAACTCTTAAATAAGTAAAATTCTTTTTAAAAAATAAAAAAAATAGAAACTCTTAAATAAACAGCAGACATTACAAAAAAAAAAAAAAAAACTGAGCCAAATTGAATTTTTATAACTGGAAAGTAGAATAATAGTAATAAAATCTTTCTGGATGGGCTCGAGATTTGAGTGGAGATGACAGTGGCTGGAATCAGTTAAAATTGAGAACAAATCAACAGTTTGTTCAATCTAAACAACAGTAAGACTAGACTAAAAAAATGAATGTTACTAACAATGAAGGGAAGAGAATCTCTAGGAGTCCTGGGACAATAAAAAAAAAGAACTAGTATTTGTGTCATCAGGTCCCTGGTAAGAAGACCAGGGGCAGAAAAGTACTTAAACAGTGGCTGAAACTTCCCAAATTTAGTGAAAGACAATCCTAAAGATTCAAGAAACTGAGTGTACCTCCAAATAGGATAAATATGATAAAAAAAAAACTCATACCAAGATTCAACATAATTAAACTTTATTCAAACTGAAAACTAAATAGCCAGATAGAAATGGCGCATTGCTTACAGAGAAACATCTGTTCAAAAAAACAGTGAATTTCTCATCTGAAACTACAAAGACCAGAAGGAAGTGTCAAAATATCGTTCAAGTGGTGAAAGAAAAGAATTGTCAACCCAAAATCCAACATCCAGTGAAACTACTTCAGAAATGCAGAAAATTGAAGACCTTCTCAGATGAAAGGAAACGAATGGAATTTGTCACCAGGAGATCAGCCCTTAATGAATAGCTAGAAAAAGCTCTCAAAGCACAGAGTGATAACAGAAGACTGAAGCCTTCAGAAAGGAAAGAACACCAGAATAAGTAAAAATAAGAGTAGGGGCACCTGGGTGGCTCAGTCGGTTAAGCATCCAACTTCGGCTCAGGTCATGATCTTGTGGTTTGTGAGTTTGAGCCCCACACTGGGTTCTATGCTGACAGCTTGGTGCCTGGAGTTTGCTTCAGATTCTGTGTCTCCCTCTCTCTCTGCCTCTCCCCCGCTCCTGCTCTTGTCTCACTCTCTCTCTCTCAAAAATAAATAAACATTAAAAAATTTTAAAAAGT
The DNA here is from genome assembly GCF_007474595.2 of Lynx canadensis. NCBI lineage: Eukaryota > Metazoa > Chordata > Mammalia > Carnivora > Felidae > Lynx > Lynx canadensis. Next base: position 19,497,248 of record NC_044307.1, read on the forward strand.
AAGGGTAAACATAATAGACTAATCTCACCTCATGAGTTTCTTAAAACATAGTTTATGTTGGAAAGAAAAAAATTAACTCCATGGGATGCTCACTGTATGTCAAGGAAATACTTAGGGTGATAACATGTAGAAAGTGGCAAGGGCAAGGGCAAGGACAAAGGGTCATCAACGGTTTTCTACATTTTCTTCAAAGTGGTAAGACTTTGACACTAGTAGTCTAAATTATATATGTATATTGTGATATCTAAAGCAAGCAACTGTGTTTGGTGAGAAAGCTATACAAAGAGATATACTCAAGCCATTACAACAAAATAAAAATGAAAGCCAAAAAAATTCAAGTTACATAGAAGAAGGCAAAAAAAAAGTAATGAAGAAAGAACAGGCAGAAAAAAAGGCTAAAAAAAGACTTTAGCTCTATAATACAATTGCTTTAAATATGTGTGATATAAATACACCAGTTCAAAGACATGGATTGGCTGAGTGAATTAAAAAGGAAAAACAAAAAATCATGACCTCTTTGCTGTGTAAAGGAAACTCACTTCAAACCTAGCAACATAGGTAGATTGAAAGCAAAAGGATGGAAGAAAAATATCATACAAATATTAATTTTAAGAAATGATGGGATTGGCTATATTAATATCAAATAAAGCAGATTTCAGAGCAAAGAAAACAAATAGGGACAAATTGGGACATTGCATATTCATAAAATAATCAATGCACCATGAAGATAATGGTGGTCCTATATGTATTTGCATCAGATGCAACAGATCTTCAAATTACGTGATGCAAAAATTGATAGAATTGGAAGGACAAATTAGATAAAGCCAAAATTATGGCTGGGGACCTCAACGTCTTACTTTGAGCAGCTGATAGAACTACTAGTCAGATATTATCAAGGACAGAAGAACTGAAAAACACCCCCCACCGAGAGAATCAAACTGACATTTATGAAACACAGGATTTGACAAAACCAGAATACATGTTCTTTTCAAGTGTCCATGGAACACTCGGCAATATAGACCACACCCTGGGTCATCAAAGAAGCCTTAACAAACGTAAAGGGATTAAAGTCATACAGAGGATATCCCTAACCATTGTAGGATCCAATCAGAATCAATAGTAGAAGGAGAGTAGGAAACTCTTCTAACACACTGAAATTAAAAAACATGTTACTAAATAATGCATGGGTCAAAAAAAAAGGCTCAAAGAAAATTTTAAAATACATATAACTGTCTCACATTCATTCTTCTACTGCAGAGTGCTGATGCATAGGAGCACTTGTACCCCAATGTTTATAGCAGTGCTTTAAACAATAGCCAAATTATGGAAATAGCCTAAATGTCCATCAACTGATGAATGGATAAAGAAGATGTGGTTTATATATATAATGGAATACTACTTGGCAATGAGAAAGAATGAAATCTGGCCATTTGCAGTAACGTGGATGGAACTGGAGGGTGTTATGCTGAGTGAAATAAGTCAAGCAGAGAAAGACAGATGCCATATGGTTTCACCCATATATGCATCCTGAGAAACTTAACAGAAGACCATGGGGGAGGGGAAGGGGGAAAAAGTTACATAGATGGAGGGAGACAAACCATAAGAGACTCTTAAATACTGAGAACAAAGTGAGGGTTGATGGGGGATGGGGAGAAGGGAAAGTGGGTGATGGGATTTGAGGAGGGCACCTGTTGGGATGAGCCCTGGGTGTTGTATGGAAACCAGTTTGACAATAAATTATATTTTATAAAAAATATATGTATAGCTACAGGAAAATTAAAGCATACTGAAATCTGTTGGGGAGGGGGTGCAGCTACAAGGCTGAGGGGGAAATAGACAGCATGAAGTGCTTTCATTAAAAAAGAATGATCTCAGGGCGCCTGGGTGGCGCAGTCGGTTGAGCGTCCGACTTCAGCCAGGTCACGATCTCGCGGTCCGTGAGTTCGAGCCCCGCGTCGGGCTCTGGGCTGATGGCTCAGAGCCTGGAGCCTGTTTCCGGTTCTGTGTCTCCCTCTCTCTCTGCCCCTCCCCCGTTCATGCTCTGTCTCTCTCTGTCCCAAAAATAAATAAACATTGAAAAAAAAAATTTAAAAAAAAGAATGATCTCAAATCAATGACCCAAGATTCTACTTCAAGAAACAAGAAAAGGAAGGGTAATGCAAAAAGAAAAAGGGTAATAAGAAAATTAGAGCATAAATAAATGAAAATAAAACAGTAAAACAATGACAAATTAATAAAACAAAAAGCCTGTTCTTCAAAAACTTGATAAACCTCTAGCAATTGATAAAAATAACTTGATAAAACTTAATCAATAAATTAATACAAAGAAAGAAGACTCAAATCCCCAATGTCAGAGATTGAACAGGGGATATCATAACAAATCCTGCAGCTGTTGAAAAGGTAATAAGGGAATACCACAAACAAATTTATGCTGAAAAATTGGATAGCTTTGAAGAAATGGACCAATTTCTTGAAAACTCAGTCAAGATGAAAGAGACAACCAGAATAGTTCTAAAACTAATAAAGAAGCTGAATTTGTAATTCAAAATCCCTCAAGGAAGAAACTGACAGGTCCAGATGGTTTCACTGAAGATTTTTAAAAGCAATTTAAAGAAGAATTAATACCAATTTTACACAATCACTTACCTAAAATGTAAGAAGAGGGAATACTTCCAAACTCACATTATGAGACTAATATGACCTGATTCCAAAACTAGAAAGCCAGCAAAGCCAGGAAGCAAAAAGGAAGGGAAGGAGGAAGGAAGGAAGGAAGGAAGGAAGGAAGGAAGGAAGGAAGGATGGAAAGGGAGGGAGGGAGACAAAGAGGGAGGGAGGTAGGGAAGGAAGGAAGGAGAGAAGGAGGGAGGGAGGGGGGAAGGGAGAAGGAAGGAAGGAAGCACAGAAGGAAGGGAGGGAGGGAGGAAGGAAAGGAAAGGAAAGGAACCTCAGTCTGAAACTTACTTGTTATACAAAAATTAACTCAAAATTGATTATAAACTTAAATATAAAACATTAAAATATATAGCTTTTAGTGGGGGGAAAAAGGAAAAGAAACTCTTTGTCCCCTGGGACTGAGCAGAGGTTTTTACACTTCATACAAAAGCACAACCTATAAAAAGAGAAATTGATAATTTGGATTCTGTCAAAATTACAAACTTAGCAAAAAAAAAAAACCACACAAGAGAGTAAAAAGGCAAATTGTAACATAGTGATCAGGGCACACCTAATTGTAATGGCTCATATACAAAATTGCGGTATCACCAAATGCTGGTAAGTGTGCAGAGAAACTTGGTCACTCTGTGGAGTGGTACAGTCACTCTAAAAAATAGTTCGGCAGTTTTTCTTCAAAACTGGAATTGCGCCCTTGGACTTTTATCCCAGAGAAATAAACATTTTCGCACAGAAACTTGTACGTGGATGTTTCTAGCAGTGTTATGTACAACATCCTCACCCCGAAAACCGCCCAGATGTTCTTTAACAAACTGGCACATTCATCTCACGGGTTACTACTAGTTTGCTTAGTGTAAATTCTTAGGTTATTTATTTGAAAGTTTTACCAATTTTTGTAATTCAGTTTGAAACCAATTGTGCAAATCTCCCCTCTCGCCCCTTCCCACGTATCTTCTCAAATATTATAAATTCAGTAAAATTGTGTCCCCTTGTCGGCTAATTCAATATCCGACTAGAAACTTATCCAAAGATATCATCAGAAAGCATAGATGGATGGTCACATGGCTGGAGAAATAAGGTATCAGATTCCCATGTGATAAATTAACTTAGAAATTGTAAGTTGCTATTTAAACACACACACACACACACACACACACACACACACACACTTTAAATATTGATTCAGAGTCACTCTGCCTGTATCTGAATCAGTTGATTTAATCAAATCTGAAATTTGGTAAAATCGGTTGTGCAGATGAGTATCAAAAATGTACTCGTTTTGTATTCCAATATCCACTCCTATCCTTGCTTTTTATTTTTAGAAATAGAAAATCGGGCATACTTTATTAGCATCTTGATATGATCAAAGCAGAATTCTTCATGAACTTAGTGGGTCTGGTTCAACGGTTCAAGCACACTCAAAATCCTTCTTGTCTCACCAAAACATCATTGTCTACCTCATATTCTCATCATGTTTTTTTTTCTTGCTTGCTTCGAGTTAAATCACAGTGGGTGCTAAGTCAAAGGGTATATACATTACTTAGGTCCAAATGATAGAGTAAAATATTACTCAATGAGACAAGTCTAGCCTTAATTCTGCCACAGTTGGGTTACATGAACTTGGAGAAATGCCACCTCGTTTGATATCCTTTGTGACAGCGAAATGGACCCAGAGATTTGCAGGCTGTTTTCTGGGCCAAGGAGCATTTTGTTCCACGAAAATCTTACAAGAGAGGCCAGAGTGTAAGAGAGTCAGAAACCAGGTGCCACGGAGGCAGTGGACCTGGAGACTCAGGCTCCCTTCTCCCCCTCCATCAGCTCCTGCAACAGCTCTCATGGCTCCTTGCAGCCTACTTTGAAGACCTCTGGATCAGAGGATCTCTAGAAATCCTTAATAATTTCAAATTGTATTGTGACTTTTTAGAAAAGGGATAAAAAGAAACATAAATGATTCCGAAGGAAATCCATGGAGTTTGAAAGCTCTAGAGTAGAGCCAGACCACGGTCTTCGCTGCTAGAGGAGATGAGAAGATGGAACTGATGGGCAGTGGGCCATCTTGTGCTTGCTCCACTGCGGTCTGGACCCGTCCTTTGCTGGGGCTGCATGACATCAAGCGTGGAGAGGGATTCACATGCTAAGCCCAGCCTAGGAGAGCACCTTGAGTTGCACATCATGGCTGGGCAGAAGAAAGACTATACCCAGAGAGAGAAGGCAATTTCCAGGATTTGCCTTCCTCCGTGTCTATGCTCCGTGGAAAATGCCCCCAAGGGGAAGATTACAGAGCTAATAGGAGAAGCAATGGATAGTAAAGAGCCAAAAAACAAACAAACAAAAAGATTGCTACAACCATCACCTAAACATTACCAGATGTGTGGGGCAGAGAGCAGTGGGCAAGCCTGTTCTTCATCAGTCCTACAACCATAATGGTGCTGGCCACAAGAAGATTCCCGAATTGTTCCAAACCAGAAGGCTTTGGGCCGTGTAGGGAACAATGTTGACTAGTAACACCGGCTGGTACTTAAAGCTGGAAATGATTTTGGCAATTTCATTTAATTCAGACTCAAGATGAAAGGAAATTTACTATCTAGCAGATACAACTTTGGCATCAGAAATTTGCTAGTAAAATAGTCGAGGACAAGAGTCACACGCACCTGGGTTATTCAGTCCTTTTGAGAGAACATTCCTATTGGACAGGGAAAGCTTATTTCAAAAAAGATGAAAGACAAGATTTACGGGCAGATTCTTATTATTTAAAAGATGAAGGACTAAAGATCAATGACAGCAACATATTTTGGGACAAGAATAGTCATGCCGTTCAACTTTATTGGCAAGAGTAAACACACATTTGACCGTATAATTATTTCAAATTCAAAAACTGTCTTCATCTATTGGATTTTAAAAGCTGACAATTTTCAAAATGTGTGCGACGGAGTGTTTATAACACTCCATCGGCAAAATCTTTTGCTGTTGATGGTTATCTCACTGTGGAAAATTTTCATTCTCCCTATTGGTATTACGAGGCCAAGGAATTTTGAAAAAAAAAATAATTCTGATATAGTTGGCACGGCGAAAATTAAAGCATAAGAGTATAAGACACATGATATTTACATAGATGAATCACGGAAATGATCTCTGACCAACAGCTTTTGTAAAGAACAATGCTGTTCCCATGCCATAAAAATAAAATTCACTTCGTGAGAGATAGTTTTTGTAACTTCTCCAAGTCTTGACCCTGTGAAATTCTCTATTCTGGTTGCTCTTCTGTCAAGATAGTTTTTTGTTTAAAATTCCAGACAGGAAAAAAAAAAAAAAAAAAAAAGGGCTGTGTTTCACTTAGGGTCAGGTTTGGTTCCATCAAACAAATAAATAAAGTAAGAAACAAGTTTTTTCCCCTCTCTTATGGAAAGGGAGTCTGCCAGTAGACAGCATAGGGCTGTATGGTGGCACTAAAACTTTTCATCTCTGCCACCTTTAGCACGGAGCTTCGTCTTCATGGTTCGACATGTTCCTTGGGCTCTGGCATCACGTCTTTAACCAAGCCCTCCAGAAGGGGGTGAAGAGTTCAAAGGATGTATCTTGTGACCATTACAGATGCTTTCGGAGTTGTACACAATGCATCGTCTTACATGTCATTGGCCAAAATGTAATGACATGAGCACATCTGGTTGCAAGACAGCCTGAAAGATGTCCCTCTTCTCCTGGGAAGGGGAAACAATGAGGATTCTCTTACTATAGGGAAAATCAGAAAAAAAGATATCAGTGTAGCAACTAGTAGTCTCAGTGAGAAGGTAATTGAACGGTAGGCTTCATTTTATTTCAGAGATGACACTAATTGTATCATAGATGATCTTTATATATACAGAACCTATTTCCCGGGCCTTCATCAATTCTAGATTTTAGCTAGTCCCTCTTGCTTCCGACAGTCTCTTTATTTTGACATCTTTACCCTTGAGTTCTTTATCCCGATCCATCCCTGGGATGGATGGATTTGTAGCTTTAAATCGGGACTGAAATATTTTCTGAGTGCTCCCTTGTAGACAGACATTGGACTTTTCTACAAATGACCTCCTGATCAAGTAAAGTATTCTTTTCCTCCCTGCTTGGAAACCAGCCTTCATTTCCTGCTGCAATAGTTCTCAACCCTGGCTGCACATTCAAATCACTGAGGGAGTTTTTTTTTTTTTTTTTTTTTTTTTTTTTCAAATGGAAATGCCTAGGCTTCATCCCAGAATAATTAAAGCAGAATGTCTAAGGAGGGAGCCCAAACACCAGTATTTTTTAAAGCCTCACCCAATGATTTTAATGCATAGTCAGTGCCAAGAACCACTGTTTAAGACATAAGCTCTTTTTTCTTGCCTGGATGTTTGTAGAGGTCTTTTCCTTCTCCTTACTATTTTTTTTAAATGAGGTATAAATGACATATAACATTACATTAGGTTCAAGTGTACAACACAATGGCTTGATGCTTGTATGTATTGCAAAACATCTCCAATCACAAAAATAAGTTTAGCTAACATCCCTCACCATACATAGTTATATTTTTTTTCTTCTGCTGAGAACTTTTAAGGTTTATGCTCTTAGTGACTTTCAAATATGCAATACAGTATCCCTAACTATAGTCACTAAGCTGTACATTACTTCCCCGATTTATTTTTCTTGCTGGAAGTTTGCACCTTTTGACCCCCTTTGCCCATTTTGCCTAGGACACAACCCTTGCCATGTAAGTGAGATCATATGGTATTTGTCTTTCTGCATCTGGCTTATTTTATTTAGCATAACACCCTCAAGTTTCATCTGTGTTGTCACAAATGGCAAGATTTCGTTCTTTTTCATGACTGAGTAATATTCACTCACACACACTCATACACACGCACACACACTACATTTTCTTTATCCTTTCATCCACTTATGAGATAGACATTTAGGTCATTTCCACATCTCAGTTATTGTAAACAATGTTGCAATGAACATAGGGATGCGCATATCTTTTGAGTCAGTGTTTTCATTTTCTTTGGATAAATACCTAGTAGTAGAATTGCTGAGCCATTAAGTAGTTCTATTTTTAATTTTTTTTTTAATTTTTGTAATGTTTATTTCTGAGACAGAGAGAGTCAGAGCATGAGTAGGGGAGGGGCAGAGAGAGCGGGAGACACAGAATCCGAAGCAGGCTCCAGGCTCCAAGCTGTCAGCACAGAGCCCGACGTGGGGCTCGAACTCACGAACCATCAGATCATGACCTCAGCCCAAGTCGGTCGCTCAACTGACTGAGCCACCCAGGTGCCCCTATTTTTAATTTTTTTAAGGAAATTCCATACTGTTTTCCAAAGCGACTGCCCTAATTTGTGTTCCCACCGACAGTGCACAAGGGTTCTTTCTCTTCCACATTCTTGCCAATACTTGTTATATCTTGTCTTTTTGCTACTAGCCAATTCTAACAGATGTGAGGGGATTTTCATCGTAGTTTTGATTTGCATTTCCCTGATGATGAGTGATGCTGAGCATCTTTGAATGTACCTCTTGGCCATCTGTCTGTCTTCTTTGGAAAAATGTCTATTGAGATCCCGTCCATTTTTAATCAGATTATTTGTTTGCTATTAAGTTGCATAGATTCTTGATATATTTTGGATATTAGCCCTTTCTCATATATATGATTCACAATGATTGTCTCCCATTTGATAGGTTGCTTTTTCACTTTGTGGATGGTTTCCTTTGCTGTGCAGATGCTTTTTAATTTGATGTGATCCCACTTTTTTTGTTTTTCTTTTGTTGGCTTTGCTTTTGGTGTCGTATAAAAAAATAATTGCCAAGACAAATCTCGAGAACTTTACCACCTTTATTTCCTTCTAGGATTTTTTTTAAATTTTTTTTTTCAACTTTTATTTATTTTTGGGACAGAGAGAGACAGAGCACGAACGGGGGAGGGGCAGAGAGAGGGAGACACAGAATCGGAAACAGGCTCCAGGCTCTGAGCCATCAGCCCAGAGCCCGACGCAGGGCTCGAACTCCCGGACCGCGAGATCGTGACCTGAGCCGAAGTCGGACGCTTAACCGACTGCGCCACCCAGGCGCCCCTATTTCCTTCTAGGATTTTTAAGGCTTTGGATCTGGTATCCCATTCCATTCCATTCCATTTCATTCCAGGTATTAGAGTCCAAGTCTTTTGAGTGAATTTTTGTGTGTGGTATAAGATAGCAGTCTAGTTATATTCTTTTGTATGTGACTGTCCAGTTTTCCAACATCAATTATTGGAAAAAAATAGTCCTCCATTCATTGTATATTCTGGCTCTTTTGTCATAAATTAATTGATCATGGATTTACTTCTGCATTCTCTTTTCTGTTTCATTGATCTATGTGTCAAAACAGTACCATACAGCATGGTACTGTTTCGATGTTTACTTTTGTCACATTTGCTTTTGGGTAATTCTTAATGATTTATTTTGTAAATGTAAGACAAAATGAGTACATTTTTTTTATCTTTGTTTTAGTAGCAGTGATTTAGAGAATAAATAAATGAAATTATGTGTGTATCGTTTAAGGTAGCTTTAGAGTTTATTTGCTTATTTGTTGAGGCTAGTAAAGACTTAGAGGTTGTGGTAATAACACAAGCTGATATTAAGTCAAGTGGGCAAAAATCTTGTTCTAATAAGCTTCCATTTTTGTTTAAATTAGTAATAAATTAATAATAAAAAGGTACTTTCCAAATATAAAGTAAACGTTACTGCATTGTTCAAATTCCTTTTGACTATCACATTTATTAATTTGCTGAATGAAAAAAAATTAACTTACTGAATGTTATTACAGAGGCTTTATTTTTTTTTTTATTTAAAAACAATCATTTTTTTGTTTATTTATTTTTGAGAGACAGAGAGAGAGAGCATGGGCAAGACAGGGCAGAGGGAGACAGAGGGAGACCCAGAATATGAAGCAGGCTCCAGGCTCTGAGCTGTCAGCAGAGAGCCCAACGCGGGACTCAAACTCACTCCGTGAGATTATGACCTGAGCCGAAGTCAGACGCTCAACTGACTGAGCCACCCAGGCACCCAGACTGTGTATATTTTTAAATTGCAGGTTAAATATTTTCTCTTCTTTATCTTTAGTGCAAAAGAAGTTCGAAATCAAATCAGAAACAAATTTGTGGCAGATGCGATTGTTATAAAATTTTAAAAGCAAAATATATAAATGATTCCAATACAAAGAAATTCTTTGTCTCACCTAGATTGATTCCTTAAGAACTTTCTATTCATTCCATTTTTTGGTTAACTCATACATGTGGGGTTTACTTTTTTTTCTTTGGAAATCAAGAACATTAGATAATTCTTTCAATTTTCTCATGGCCTAAACTGAACCAATATTATAGATAAATTTTGTAAAAAGCTGATGTAATAACACAAAAGAAAATGTAGAAAATTTTCTTATTAGTAAATACAATTTAACTAAATTATGTAAAAAACCTTGAAACCTGAAAAATAGGTTGGTTTGTTTGGTTTTTTTTTTATTTGATCACGAAGAAGGGATCTCAGGACAGACGAGGAGGATAAAGTTAGCTGGATAGATTTCACAAAAGCCACTCCACCTAAGCTAACATCTGGATTAGATGCTGCATTTTCTGGGTTCCTTTCTTCTGCCTCCTTCTCCCTGATCAGTTTTGTATTAGACCTTTATGTTTTCATTATAACCTGGCGGCAAGAGTTCCCTTAAATAGAAGGAGTGAATGAAGGCAATTTTTTCCATTAGCAATATATTTCCCTTTGGGGTCTCTGGCGCATTATTGTTCTTCTTTTTTAGAAGGAGCAAAACCCCCAAGAAAACTGTCTTCAGTTGTGAAGCATTATTATAGTTCCTATCCGAAAGCCCTGGGTTTTGGTTCCCTCTTATGAAAACATCCTAAAATATTCCCATAAATGAATACAATTCAGAGCAAAACATCTATACATTTTTTTTTTTGAGCAAGTGCCGTGCTAAAAACACACATTTTTTTTTTAAAGAACACATTTTTTAAAGAGCACATGTTCCTGAGTGGTCAATATGGAAAATCTGGAAGAACTGAACTTTCAAAGGAAGGTAAAATATCACTTGAACACATTTTTTGAAGAGTATATCCTTTCTTGGAAACCACAAAACATTATATATAATAGCCCAGGTGTATCTATTTTATTGCATTTGTTTGATTGTGCTTTGCAATGCTTTAAAACATGTATATACACACACATAATGTTCTTAATGTTCTAAGACTATATATATTATGATATGTACATAATAGTATATTACTCTTAATATATACTAATATAGTAGTGCATAGTATATAACAGCATAAATAATATTTTTAAAACATTAATCTATTTCACTCACTTTTATTTTAATACCCTTATCCATGTAAGAATGCAACTTAGTCCATTCCTCCACTTATTTTCTCAGATGTTTCAACGTCTTGATTCCACTGTCTTTGGGGAAGAGTTAGAGGAGCTACAAGTGACAGAGGGGAACCATTTTGTAAACAAAAAATGTATAATGTTTATTTATTTTTGAGACAGACAGAGCATCAATGAGGGAGGGGCAAAGAGAGAGCAAGACTCAGGATCCCCAGCCGGCGCCAGGCCCTGAGCTGTCAGCACAGAGCCCAACGCAGGGCTTGAACCCACAGACTGGGGGATCATGACCTAAGCCGAAGCTGAACACTTAACCGACTGAGCTGCCCTGGCGCCCCAGAGGGGAACCATTTGTAATGCGTACTTAAATCCACAAGGTTATTCCACATGAGTTGTTCATTTAGCCCTCAAAATAACCCTGATGGGTAGGTGGAATGTTCCTGTATTCATTGTGGTCCTTTCAGCCAAAAGTAATATAAAGCCACTCAAAGTGTCCCATAAACAATTCATAATTGTACTGTCTCACATAGCTGCAAGCCCACAAATTGGGTGTAGAATCCAGGGGAGATTGGATTAAAGTTCTCGAATCTTTTCTCTATCATCCACTTAGGTCTGACCCTTATTAAATTTTAAGCTTTGTCTTCCAGCTGTCTTCCTTCAAAGGTCACAGTTGGCTAGAGTAGTACCTGGGACATGTTTCCAGATTTAAATACAAGTGGAGAGAGAAAGAGAGAGAGAGAGAGAGAAGCTTCTGGTGACTTTCTCTTAAGAACTGAAACAACCATCTCAGAAGTCTCCAGAAAACATTTTGTGGTGTCACATTGACAAGAATTAGATCACATACCCATTGCTTAAAAAGTCATTGCCACGAAGGAATAAGATAACTCTTAGGGCAACCAAGTCCTCCACTCAGCTTATAGAAAGTTCCCAAACTGTTTTAGTGCTCAGCAGTAAGATGAAAATGTGATAGTGGGTTCTAGGCTGTCATCTGCAGTGTTCATTGCAGATCTTACTCCATGGGAGAAGCAGGGACCCCTGACTTTGGATGTACTTTGCCCATGGTCACAGCGCACAAAAATGGTGGAGACTGGGTCTCTCCCTGGTAGGTCTGCTCATGGGTCCGTTATTCTTTCCACTGTATCTTGTGAAAACAGGTTAGCATATTTTGCGTTGTGTTGATTTTTTTTCATCCAATAAATTCAGTTATACGGTCACTATATATTTTTATTTTAATTGTCTTACATGTATTTATTTTTTTGAGAGACATAGAGAGACAGAGCACAAGTTGGGGAGGGACAGAAAGAGAAGGATACACAGAATCTAAAGCAGGCTGCAGGCTCCAAGCTGTTAGCACAGAGCCTGACGCGGGGCTTGAACTCATGAACCGTGAGATCATGACCTGAGCCGAAGTTGGATGCTTAACCGACTGAGACACCGAGGCATTCCTATACGGTCACTATATAGAACATGAAAAATAGCAATATTTTGAGCCAATGTTATGTACAACCCCAATTTCTGCTAGATGGTAAAAGATGGAGAGGAAAAGAATCTCTCAATACACTGCCGCATGGTCCTTTTCACAACATGGAAATACTAGTGTGAGTTGTGTATGGACACGACCACTTCAAATCAACAGCGGCTAAAAGTTCAAGAAATGTCTCTTTCTTGGGGCACCTGGTTGGCTCAGTCAGTTAAACATCCAACTTCAGCTCAGGTCATGATCTCACAGTTCATGGGTTGGAGCCCCATGTCGGGCTCTATGCTGACTGGAACCCAGAGACTCCTTTGGATTCTGTGTCTCCCTCCCTCTCTGCCCCTCCCTTGATGGCGCTCTGTCTCTCTCTCAGAAGTAAATAAACATTACTCCTGTATCCTTTGGGTAAATTTCTAGCAGGGCATAGGGGCACTTGTACCCCCAACGTTTATAGCAGCACTTTCAACAATAGCCAAATTATGGAAAGAGCCTAAATGTCCATCAACTGATGAATGGATAAAGAAATTGTGGTTTATATACACAATGGAATACTACTTGGCAAGGAGAAAGAATGAAATATGGCCTTCTGTAGCAACGTGGATGGAACTGGAGGGGGTTATGCTAAGTGAAACAAGTCACACAGAGAAAGACACCATATGTTTTCACTCTTATGTGAATCCTGAGAAAGTTAACAGAAGGCCATGGGGGAGGGGAATGAAAAAAAAAAAGTTAGAGAGGGAGGAAGCCAAACCATAAGAGACTCTTAAAAACTGAGAATAAACTGAGGGCTGATGGGGAGTGGGAGGGAGGGGAGGGTGGGTGATGGGCATTGAGGAGGGCACCTGCTGGGATGAGCACTGGGTGTTATATGGAAACCAGTTTGACAATAAATTTCATGTTAAATAAATAAATAAATAAATGAATAAACATTAAAAATTAAAAAAAAATGTCTCTTTGCATTCAGCAGGACTGGTTACAGTAAAGGAAAGGTCAATTCCTTCCTCCTTGTTTTACTTTAGTTTTTGCACTCTCTTGACAGGTTATAAACCTACCATCTGTTGGAATGAAGGAATAGAGACAAGGGAAAGAAAGGGAAATCCATAAATGGGTTTCAATATCACAACTGGCTTAAAATGAAAAATGACCAATGGAAGTCATTTGCAAATTGATACTGGGGTTCTGCCCTTAACTCGCTGATAAGTTTGAGCAAGAAGAAAACAAAACAAAAACCATAAACGTGTAAATTAAAAGTGCTGTCCGTCTTAAACAGGGGTCTCAAGAGAAAAGGGTTGTGGCTCAGTTTTTCTTGACTCTGTCACTTCCTGCCAGGCCAGGGCCTGTCAGCTCATCTAGGGACAGCCTGCAGACAACGGAGGTAAATGTGCAGAAATAAACACATTCCAGTAAAGGTTACTTAATGGCTTTCTATGGATTTCAAAATCACTTTCCAACTATGTCAGGCCAAAAAAAAAAAATCTGATAATTTATGTTACCCAGATGTTAAGAAATCCAACAGCTTTCGCTACTCATAAATTTAACAGCATTAGGCACCTGCTGGCTCTAGGAAAAACGCCTGCCAAGAAGGAAGGAAGGAGCTTTGTGATACATTACCAGGCCCCTTCCCCTGCGATCCAAACTTCACACCCTCCCCAGCCTCCCACAGAGAGACCCTTAGGCTCCACACACCAAGACCAACAACAAACCACTCTTCCCTGGATGGAGGAGGTGGGAATCAGAGTTGGGATATGGCTATTTCTAATTCTCAGGGAACTCTAGCTGTTAGCCAAAGTAGTAAACAAGAGAGACAGAGGCCTTGGAGGGAATTTAGAATAACAAAGACAAAGTATTTCAAAGATTTGAAAGTAGAATAAAATATTAAAGGTTAATTTTGATCTTCTCTCATTGTGAGAGCCTTTAAACACAGGTGAAACTTTTGAAGCCATTTAGTCCAGAGTTTTACCTTTCTCCTTTGTCAAATCCATGAAGACATGTTAAAATCCTTGGATTTAGGTTCCACTCTGTTTTGGTTCCCATTTCCTTTCTGTGACGGAAGTGCTGATGAGCATCCAAATGGCAGTGACTTCGATATATGACAAAGGCTGGATCTGAAACATTAAAGACCAGGGATAGTGCTGGTTGGTTCTCATGATCTAGAAATGGACCAAACCCACAGCAAGAAAGTTGGAGATCAGGAATAATTCAAAGCTGTCTGAAGACCTTTCATTCATATAATTGGCACTCTATCAAGTCTATTCTAAGACCACTGGATTTGCTTCACCAAATTTCACCAAATTTCAGCCCAGAATCTCAGCCACAGTGTTGAAAAGAAGCCATTACTGGCTGCCATGTATCTGTTCCCTCTCAGAAAGAACCTGTTAGATGCATCCATTTTCCTAGTGAGGATGTACACTATTTCATGAATGGGACTCCCCATCTGATATAGTAGTGGCCAGGAGTAAAGACTGAGGGCAAGATCCTTAATTTCATATTTAAAGCTCTTCATAGTGCACACCCACTCCCCAGCCTTCTTCCCTGCGTACCCTTAATTATGTTCAGAGAAATTACTTTCTGAGAGTGCATACCATTAACACAAGAGTGTTCACAACCTGAACATGCTTAACCTCCTTTACTCAGTCTACAATGAGCACTTTTTTTCTTTTTGCTTCGTCACTCATGATGAAAGCCCACCCGTTCTCGAAGTTCCTCTTTGTTTATTTACAAGTATCTTCCTTTTCCTCATTGGACATTTTGCCAGATTTTACCTCCTAAATGTTTCAGTGAGTTTGCACTTTGGAACTTTTTTTTTTCATAGAGGCTCTGGTATCAGGTTATATTCCCATTCTGCTGGACCACTACCTTTTCTTTTTCATCGATAAAGTGAAATATGCAAAATGCCTGAGTGTTTTGCTGGAGGAGAAAAGGTGGCAATCTCTGGCCACCTCATTCTAAAAGTAGAGTTCGAGAAGCAGAAAAATAACTCTACATACACAAGCTGAGAGTAAACAAGAACTATTTCAGAGGTAAAACAAAATGCGATGAGGCAGTAAGAAATAAAACGATGCAATCACTTTCAGAAAAAATGGACGCAAAAATTTTCCTCCGAGAGTTTGTCAATTTACTCGCCTATCATAAGAATTCACGTGTTTTGAGTGCTTACAGTGTGTTGGGCACTATTCTGACTCCATCACATGCATTATGTTTGTTAATCCTCACCAACACTGTTAAGAAACAGACTCTGAAAAGTTAGTTCATCCATGAGCATGCAGTTGAATTGGGATCCAAACCTAGTCTGCTATCTCTAGAATGATAACTTTTTTTAAGTTTATGTATTCATTTTGAGGGAGAAAGAGAGAGAGAGAGAGAGAGAGAGAGAGAGAGAGAGAAGCAGAGCATGAGCAGGGGAGGGGTAGAGAGAGAGGGAGAGAAAGAGAATCCAGTGTGAAGCTCAATGCAGGTCTCAAACCCACGAACCACAAGAGCATGACCTGAGATGAAACCAAGAGTCAGATGCTTAACTGACCGAGCCACCCAAGTACCCCGAGAATGAGAAATTTTAATGACTCCTTGACACTGTGAATAGGGATACTATGGTCAGTACACATATCTATTAAAATAATTTCTTTTAACTATTCCATTTCTTCATAGATGCAAATTCAAAGGTTTGAAATTGGTTAAAGAAGCAGCATTTATTCTAAATACTGCTCTTCAGTGTAATGAGATATGAGGATGTACTGGCAATGTAGTTATTTAATGTGATTTTCAGTAGAAGGCTTTATATAAATTATCATCATTAATCATTTCTGGAAAAAATGGTCACTGAGTGGGTGAAGTTTTTGAGGAAACATTATCCTGGGTTATTAAAATGTAAGTAGATTTGCATGCATAGGAGTTATAGGTGTGGGGAACGAAGTCTAAACTTAACTAGCAAATGAAATCCAAGTTAAATGAGTACTTCCAGTTAACCCTGGAAAAGAGTTGAATATTTAATTTTAAATAAGCTCTGTCAGGCTATGGATTTTAAAAATTAACTGAGAAAGGAGTTTAACAAAGTGATAGGAAAACATGAGTCTAATTAATAATAATACAAGTATTTCAGCCTAGACATATACACTACCTTATCTCTCTCTTTCTTGCTAAGACAGACCATTATATATATATGAAACCCAAAAGCTTATAATAAAAAGAAATAATCAGAAGGAAAATAAAACGTAACTCTTATAAATTAAGAATGGATATGCAAAAAAGTCAATAGCAGTAGGTGAGACAAGCAGAACATGAAATAATTAAAAAATAATTTTGCAAAAATGTGAGAGAAATACATATAGATTAGCAATCAAGAAGCTCAACATTCTTATTCTGTTATTTTTTTTTTTAAGAGAGAGAGAGCATGAGCAGGGGAGAGGGGCAGAGGGAGAGAAAGAGAGAGAAGGAAAGAATCTCAAGCACTCTCCATGCCCAGGGTAGAGTCCAACATGGGGCTCGATCTCCCAACCCTGAGATGATAACCTGAGCAGAAACCAAGAGCTGGACACTCAACCGAGACACCCAGGTGCCCCAATAAATTCAACATTCTTATAATAGAGCTACCAGAAAGGGAGTAGAAAGAAATTGAAGTGGTGGAAATAATCAAAGAAATAATAGAAGAAAATTCCCCAGAGCTGAAGACAGCTATGAATCAGTCTTAAAAGTAAACAAGTTCTCTGAGTACTCAGCATGATAAATAAAGACAGACCTGGGCCTGGGAACATGCCAGTGACATTTTCAAGCACCAAAAGTATATAAAAAATTCTTAAAACTTCTAGGGAACCTGGATGGCTCAGTCAGTTAAGCATCTGACTCTTGCTCTAGGCTCAGGTCATGATCTCATGCTTTGTGAGATTGAACCTCAAGTCAGGTTCTGTACTAACAGCACCAGGCATGCTTGGGGCTCGCTCTCTCTCTCTCTCTCTCTCAATAAATAAATAAACTTTAAAAAAATTTTAAACTTCTAAAAAGTAAATAAATATAGTTTACCTCTAGAGGATTAGGTTTAAAACTGTCATTAGCTTTTGTCAGCAATGACACTTGTTACTAGAAAGTAATACTGTCAAATTTCTAGGAAAACAGAATGAATTTGTAGTCATAACTCTGTAGCCAAGGGGACTAATAATCAGATGCAAAATCAAAATTAAAGACTTTTTCCAAAATGTAAGAACTCAGAATTTTATTTCCTACTGCTCTGTTTTAGAGAAATTAATTGAGGAGTTTATCTGGTAAAATGTGCAAGAATCTTTGATTGATGAGTTGATTTTTCATGCATGCGCAGCTTCAATAATTAAAAATCAGTAATGAGAATAGAGAGAAATTAAGTTAATCTCTCATGTTCATATAACTAGAACATGTAAGAGCCATATGTAAACCACGTGTGTCAGTCTGGGTTCTTTGGAAAGCGAGTGTCAATATAGAGTGAAAATGCAAAGGATTTATTGCAAGTGGCACCTGTAAAGGGAGAGAGAGAGAGAAGGAGCGGGTGGGGACAGTCTTTAGAAAATGTTCTGATATACGTGAAAGGAAAATGGGTAAGAAGAAGGACTGAATAGGAAGACTCATACTGCCATTTACCTCAGAGAAGATCTCTGTCAGCCCCCTGGGATCTCCCAACAAAGATGGGAGGGGTCCCATCGTGGAGGGGTCCTGCGTGGAGTAGAAATGCCCAAGTGCTAGCATGCAGCCGTGCTTGGTCACTGGCTGACAGCTGCCCAGGGAAAACATGGCTGAGCTTGAATGTGCTGTGCACCCCAAATGCACTGTGACTGCAGGCTGTCAGCTAAGTTCACTCCTCACAGAAAGTTATGTCAGAAGGAGGTCTGGGCAACGCAAGTCCGAGGTGACCCCACCATGGCCCGCCTACTCTGGAGTCCATATTCTCAACTCCTGTCGTGTGGGTAATCATTCAAGATGGAGTGATTAGACGGCATGAGGTGGATGAGGATTAAATGTATTTTTTTTTCCATGCTGATGCTAGAATTTCTAAGAATCTACCATTAGGGGTTAGGTAATTTAATATCTTGTCTTAGAAAAGATTAGCAGTACCTTATAAAATACGTTACACATCCTCATAAAAACATGGAGGGAAGAAGGAAGGGAGAGAAAGAGAGAGAATAAATAAAGAAATCCAGCTCTAAAATAGTATGGTACAATTATTGTGGAAAATGAGACAACAACAACATAATTACCTATCCACGTGCAGATCATGTCTAAAAGCACTCCCCAAAAACATTTCTGACCCTATTTGCCTAGGGAGAAGGCAACAGTGCGGCTGGGATACAGAGGGAGAAGACATAGTTTCAATACACAGCAGCTGAATTCCAGGCCGGTGAAGATGTAACCGTGTTACATGATATTTTGACGATGTTGTGAAAAATGAGTGTACGGAACGTTCAGCTCTTAGCAGTGGCTTCGGGTTCAGGATTACTCTCAGAGCAACTGAGGAAGAGATTTCATTTCTTACCTTTTGTCTTTCAGGTCCAAACTATCAATGCTTCAAAACACGATTCCTCACGTTTCCTAAACGTGCCTTTTTTTTTTAAGTGAAAATGTTTATTTATTTATATTTGAGAGAGAAAGAGAGAGAGCAAGTGGGGAAAGAGCACAGAGAGAAGGAGAGAGAGACAATCCTAAGCAGGCTGTATGCTTTCAGTGCAGAGCCGGATGGAGGGCTTGATCCCACAAATTGTGAAATCATCACCTGAGCTGAAATCAAGAGTTGGATGCTCAACCGACTGAGCCACCCAGGCACCCCCAAACATGCCTTGTTTTTATCTGTGCCGTCCGCTTTCCTCCATTTCCCAAGGCTAGAATGTGCCAAAACATTCCCCTCCTTCACATCCTGTAACAATTGGCTGCCCCATACTACGAGCCATCTTGAAGGTTCGAGGATCTCACTCTCTCTTTCTTACCATGAGGACATTGGTCATAATTTCACACCTGGACCTTCTTTTACCTGTGCCTTCTCCCTCCAGCAGGTATGTCCAAGGGTTGGCCACATGCAGGGAATTAGTCTCCATAGAAATTGTGGTGTGCACTAATTACTGAGTGTCCCTACGTGCAAGCGTGAGTGGAGACACATCACTATTTCACATATACTTCCTAAAATCTTTCATGTGTAAAATTCTATTTTGACACAACTTTGTAAGCATGAAACGAGAAAGTGTGGGTTACCTTGGGTGTCTGCTACGAGCAGGCCAGGGCTCTAAAATCAAGCTGGCACCAAAGAAAGCTTGTTCATTACTGAAAAACTGCAACTCAATATCCCGAAGTTGAAGACATCCTGATTAGGTCAGTGAAAGAGTTGACCAGGGGCGCCTGGGTGGCTCAGTCCGTTAATCGGCCAACTTCGGCTCAGGTCATGATATCGCGGCCCGTGAGTTTGAGCCTCCCGTCGGGCTCTGTGCTGACAGCTCGGAGCCTGGAGCCTGCTTCGGATTCTGTGTCTCCCTCTCTCCTCTCTGCCCCTCCCCCATTCGCGCTCTGTGTCTCTCTGCCTTTCAAAAATGAATTAAAATTAAAAAAAAAAAAAAAAAAGAGTTGACCAAAATTGTAAAGGGTATCAAACTTGGACAAAAGAAAAAAATGCCGTAACTCCTGATGCTTTATGGGTAATGGGAAATGTCATTTTACCATGGTAGTGACTGTTTTATCAATATTACTGATTTATTTTATTTTTATGTTGAGTCTTTCCTTCATTATACCACCAAAATTTCTAGCATTGAAAAATGTGCCTTAAACCACTGAGCTGAATTAAAGGGAGGAAAAAAGGGAGTATTACTGGAATTTTGAGTACTAGAACCATAATGTGATTTCACTTACGATGAGGGCTATCTGAAGGAACTCTTAATTCCCTAAGAATCACTCAGATTTTGATTTCCAGACCTTAAGCTTTTCAATACACTTGTAGACTTAAATAATAGTCCTTGGGAAAGTAGTGCTTTCTCTGAGTCCTCTCATGCAGAAAGAAAGGAACCTGGAGAATCATCAGGAGTATATTCAACCCTGATCATATGACCTATCTCATTTAATTGTTCTTTTGGTAAGGCTTTTTTTTCTGTGTTCACTCACCTGCTTTGTTCCCCCAACAATTAATTCATTCTCCCAAACCATCGATATGAGTATCATGAAATAGACTTTATAAGAGTTCATCCTCATATGGGGAAATAGATAAAGCATTCCTTTAAAGAACTTGAGATTTCCCTTGCTGAATTTTTAATTAATAACAAATCTACAGCAGGAGCTTAAGGGCCCTTAGTGTCATCGCTCTGCTCTAGTTTGCCTTCAGACTGGAGCAGAGACATCTGGCGAAAAGCTGGCTGCAGTGGTGCTTTGCTTTCCCTTTTCAAGGGTGTCTAGAAGTGTAAGATGATTTTCTTCCCTCTGATCTGCACTACTTTCTCAGCTGTGTCAGCTGCACACATCCAGCTGTGCCTAGACCATCCCCAGATATTCCCAATGAGGCAGAAATAATCAGATCCATGGGACAATCTGATGAGCGGATGATGTGCACGCTCACAGCCTGCTAGCTGGACACCTGCGTGAGAAGCGCATTCGAGTTTACAGGCAAAGGTTCATCAGATGTCAGCTTTGGGGGAGAGGACTTCTGCCCTAGCATGGAATGTCTAGTTTATCGGGGAAAAAATACTATTCCCGCTTGGGTGAAAAACCAGCCATCTCTCACCTTCTTTCCTCGTTCCCCGATTCACAGTCTCAGTGATCTCAACTGCTACGGGGTGCTGGAAGAATTCCCCAAAGCATGGAAGGCAGCAGGCCACCAGATTGCTAAGGATTATGTCCCTTAAGAGCGAGGCCGGCCACTCCAGTTGTCCCTTTGTCTGTGCATTCCTAGAAAGCACTCTGCTTTTTGGATTGGGGGTAAAAAATGTAACGTAACCATTATGGTAATTTTCCACTTGGACCTAAACTTTTTGGGTTTGGTCAGACACTAAAGATGCCAAGACCCCAGCCAGTTCCAACTTTCAGAAAACTTAGTTTCCAATTAGGAAATCCCACAGTTGCACATAATTATGTGTGTGGGGACACACACCCACATGTACACACACACACACACACACACACACACACACACACTTTTTCCTCATACAGTCCTTGAGAAAATAAAGAATAAAATATCTAGGGAAAACTCTTGAGAGAAAAAGAGGTCGACTTACATTTTAATTTCAAAAATGCAACAATATTTCCTGAATTTTCCATGGTCAGCCAGAAAGCTGAATTATTTACAAATAGGAACTGGTGAAACTGACACTTCTATAAAGCTTTTGTTCTATTTTTCTTCTTTAAGAAATACTAGGCAGCTCCTGGGTGGCTCAGTCGGGTTGAACATCTGACTTCAGCTCAGGTCACGGTCTTGCGGTCTGTGGGTTTGAGCCCCGCGTCAGGTTCTGGGCTGACAGTTCAGAGCCTGGAATCTGTTTTGGATTTTGTCTCTCCCTCTCTCCGCCCCCCTCCCATGCTCTGTCTCTTTTTCTCAAAAATAAATAAAAATTTAAAAAAATTTAATAAAAATACTGTTGGTTTAACACCTATATCATCACATAGCATTTACACAAAATAATGTTCATCTTCGATTGTGTGTGTCTGAAACACATTGGGTTTGGCATTCATTTTGCCAGTGGGGATTCCAACATATTTTAGCATATATATGTATCTTTTTATTTTTTTTTATTTTTTTTTATTTTTTTTTTAATTTTTTTTTTCAACGTTTATTTATTTTTGGGACAGAGAGAGACAGAGCATGAACGGGGGAGGGGCAGAGAGAGAGGGAGACACAGAATTGGAAACAGGCTCCAGGCTCTGAGCCATCAGCCCAGAGCCCGACGCGGGGCTCGAACTCGCAGACCGCGAGATCGTGACCTGGCTGAAGTCGGACACTTAACCGACTGCGCCACCCAGGCGCCCCGTGTATCTTTTTAATCAATTCTATTTTTTTCAGTTTATTTATTTATTTTGAGAGAGACAGAGACAGAGTGCTCACAAGCAAGGGGAGGGCCAGAGAAGAGAGACAGAATCCCAAGCAGGCTCTGCACCATCCAGGCAGAGCCTGATGCAGGGCTCGAACTCACAAACTGTGAGATCATGACCTGAGCCGAGTTCAAGAGTTGGATACTTAACTGAGTGTACCAACCAGGGGCCCCTAACATATTTTTTTAAAAATCCAGAACTCACCATATATTTTCACCCTGCAAAACTAACATAATGCAAGCAATGAAGCGAATTTGAAGCCAATTAGTAAGGCAATTCGAGGGGGGAGAAAGACCTGAGTGACATAAACGCTGGCTTCTCCAACTGATAACAAACTCAACTATTTTCTGTTCACAACATGAGTAAGTAGTTCCCTGTGTTTTTACCAGAATGAGGGATGACTCTGTGTGTGTGTGTGTGTGTGTGTGTGTGTGTGTGAAGAGAGAGAGGGAGGAGGTACTGATGAAAGAGAGAGACAGACCGAGAAACACACACACAGAGAATATGGCATTTGGGTTCAGTAAGTTTCGGTTTCTCAGAAGATATGCCTTCCTACATAACTGAAGCAGAGTTCTTGAAGCCACACTCAGCTGAAAATTCAGATATGCATTTATCATAACACTTGAAATCCAATCTCTGTTCCTTTCCCTTTTTCTTTGTAAAAAGTCATTACCAAACATATTGACTTTGAACCCTAGGGACTGAGAACCAGCAAAATTTGGAACAAGGATAATAGATAACAGGTTTTTGTGAGTTTGCTTCCCTCTCAGTAATAAAGAAAATGAAGAGAATGAGATTAAAGAAGAGAAATAAAAAGTGAGCTGAAGCCTGAGACCAATGACCTCATCATCCCACAAATTAGTCTGGCATACCCTCTTAAATGGAAAATGTCTTAGAATTTCCAGAGACAACTACATCTTCTTTTATGCAGGAAATATTCATCACGTATGACAAAGGGCAGTGATTTTGCGTGATGCTTTGTGCTTGACAAATAACGACCCCAATCACAATGGGAGTTGTCGTTAAATGATAGGTAATGATTTTTCTGTGAGAAATGTGGACTAATACTACTTAGCTGGTCACTGAAGGGAACTTGGTGGGTTTGGCTGCATCCCTCATGCTGTTGGCTGCTGTAGGGTCCTGTCTGCATCGGCAAGGTCAGCCAGCTCCTGCCCAGCACATCTCATGCCCCATTGATTATTTTTGGCCTATTAAGAGATAGAACTCATCAGTCACTTTCAGGAAGTATTAGCTTTCCGGTTCAGATAGCACTGGGCTGTTCTCTTCCTCAGGGAGGTAGAGCGGAGAGGTGCAAGGGTGGCAAATATTCCAGAAAATAAAACCGAATGAGGGACTTCAAAGACAGGCCTCAGAAACTAGCCCAGGCTAGTCAGCAAGAGGTCCTTAATGCCTCCCTCTTCACTGTTAGCATTTCCTGGTTTTCGCACGATGGAGTATTCTAGCTACAATTAATACCTATTTTCCTCAAGGTCACCATGCACTTTTGGGGGGCAATGTAGTTGTTCACATGGGCTGGGAGAAATGTTTATGTAGTGGCCTTTCAAGTGCAATCCAAAAGTTTCATAATCAAATATTTCACTCCTAGGAGATACTCAGATTCAATCACTCAGAGGTAAATGCTGAGAAAGGCATGTTTAAACATCATTCTTAGCTTGCCAGTAGAATATAATCCTTTTTTTTTTTTTTCAACGTTTTTTTTAATTTATTTTTGGGACAGAGAGAGACAGAGCATGAACGGGCGAGGGGCAGAGAGAGAGGGAGACACAGAATCAGAAACAGGCTCCAGGCTCTGAGCCATCAGCCCAGAGCCCGACGCGGGGCTCGAACTCACGGACCGCGAGAATCGTGACCTGGCTGAAGTCGGACGCTTAACCGACTGCGCCACCCAGGCGCCCCGAATATAATCCTTTTTAAAGGCTCATTGAAACCCGGGGAAAAAAATTCCCTGTCACCTATAAACACAACAGCTGCATATAAATCAGGTAAACCAGTCTATCTAAATGAATTGCATGGCTCTGACATGGGAAGAAAAAGAGGTAAGATTTAAAATAGGTGAACATAGTTTCTATGCTTTGATTTAAACATTGTTATTCTCCATCGTTTCCATCTTATATCTTCAAGTTCTCAAATCTTATGCATGCCTTATCATTTTATACCAAGTATAAAATATTTCTGCAATGATGTCAGAGATGACATTCATTATGCTAGAACTCATGCATCTAAATTTTTTAAATTAAATTTTTAAAATTTAAATGGTTTTTCTGCTGTTGTTCCACCACATTTTTCTATGACGATGCTCAAGGGTTTTTCCATCACTTACCACTCATTTCCTACTGTTCTGAATCAAGACATTAAAGAATGTCTTACTGGCCCAAAGAAGGGAGCATGCATGGTTAGTTTTCACTGTGGTTCTTCCAAATTCTCCAGCTTCTTGTGTTCTACTTGGTCATAACCTTTAACTTTCTTGATTCCTAATTCTGTTTTATGTGACTACTTGCAATAAAAAGGTGAAGTAAAATATCCTATTTCCAGGCAGTAGAAATTATATCAATATAATATACTGAATTGTTTCTAAAATTAATAATTTTCTAGGTGGAAAGAAAGAAGGGAGGGAAGGAGGGAAAGAAGGAAGGAAGAAAGAAGGAAATAAGGAAGGAAGGAAAGAAAGGAGGGAGAAAGGAAGTGAACACTTATAGGAGAAACTATTGAGTGCATTTATTTGAAGGGCAGAAGTCTTATTTTCGACAATAGGAAGCAAACCCTGCAGTCAAAAAATCACTTGTGAAGAAAGCTTTGTTTTTTCTGTTCAAAAATTAGCATGCTAACTCAAAGACAACTTTACAGAAAGCAGAAAATATAGAATTTAGTACATGTTTTGCTATAATATATCATTCTATTATCCACATTTCTGGCAAGCATTAATTCTCAGAGGAAACACAACTGTTGTGTTTTGTTTTTAATTTTTACTGGAGCTTTAAGTTTACTTTAACCTCGACTAAACTAAGGCAT
This sequence comes from Lynx canadensis, assembly GCF_007474595.2. Taxonomy (NCBI): domain Eukaryota; kingdom Metazoa; phylum Chordata; class Mammalia; order Carnivora; family Felidae; genus Lynx; species Lynx canadensis. Next base: position 19,522,799 of record NC_044307.1, read on the forward strand.
TATTAGCTATCACAGAATCCAAAATTGAAATGCATACTCTTCCTCTGTTCTGTTTATAAATGCTTGGCTTGAGTACCTCAAATGTTGAAAAAAATAATAAGAAGAAAAAGGCTTAATGACCTGTGTAGATAAACAGTTTATGCTTAGAAATAAATAGAGGCTGTTTGCATGGGCAGTATTGTTTTATAATAGAGATTTTACTCTCCATTAAGGAGTATAAAGAGCTACCTGTACCATTTACTGCCTGAATTAAGAGTAAGGTGCGATTATACTCAGTGTAAATTAAGATGTCTTGAGAGCATGTAGCTTTAGGTAATACATTAAATTAAGGTTCTCAGATGTGCATTTAATTAAGATATTTAATTTGAAATGTCTGTGCACTTCTTTAATTCCAATTGATTATTAAGAATAGATTTCTTGAGGATATTAAAAAGGCGAGTAGAAAAGGAGGCTATGGAGCAGGATGGCCTCCAAAGTTTACTCAGGACACTGCAATTGTCAAGCAGACACAGTATCTGTCTCGGCCCCGCCCAGCGTGTTCTTCGTGTGATCCTTGGCTGCTATTCAAATGGCAGACTCATGTAAACATGGGCCAAATTGAAAATACTGTCTTGATTGACTAGTGAGTATCTTCCCTCAGATTCTCTGGGTTAGTTATTTATTACTTTTGCTTACAGCTGATAAAAGCATTGGTAATATTGCCGGAACCATCTCTCAGAAGGCTTTGTAATGCCCCAATCAGTCAATACTCATTGAGCCCTACTATTTGGAAAGAACTAGATTAAATACACTAAGAGTCAGAGGAAATTGTTTACTAGCATTTCGCCCCCCAAGTAGCTTGCAGTTTAATTAAGAAAACACACGTGCGTATGCACCCATGCTCACACATACACACACAGGGCATTCGCGAGTTAACAACGTGAAACATGTAAATGCGAAGTAACTTTTGTGAAAATTTGAGGAGGTTGGAGCTGGAGGTTATTAACGGTCAAAGATGGCCTTTTAAGTGAAGGGATTTTTGTCCTAGACATTGAAAGAAGGCCCGAGATAATAACAGAAGCAAACGTCTATCGACCTTCTACACCATCTCAGGAATGCTACTCAGTCCTGCCCATGAATTGTGTCTTCTAATCCTGAAAACACCCTAGGATTGCGTGGCTTACATCCCCATTCTATAGATGAGAAAACTGAGGTAGAGGGTGGTTGAATCCCTTGGCTCCAATCCCAAGGCAGACAGTGTGGAGCCAGGACGAACACCTTACCTCGGAAGTCAGCTTCCAGAGGCCTCCACCTTAATCACCTCCCAGGTCTTCTGCATACTCAGAGAGGCCGAGAGACCATGGCAAAAGCAGAATGGCACTTCTGGAGGACTTCTAGGAGGACTTCAGTGGGGGGAATAAATGGTCCAGTACACATCACGTTCCAAGGAATTGATCAGAAGATATAGTTATAAATATAGGCCAGGGCCAGGGCGAAGACTTCAAAAGGCACATTAAGGTGACGAGGTTTTTGTCCTAAGGCGGTGGAAAGTCACTGAAGATTCTCCAGTTCAGGGCTGGCAGAATGAAAGCACTCCTGTCCAAGGCTTGTTCTGGCACAGAGGATGGAATGATTAGATCCTGTAAGAAATGTTAACACCCGTACGTTAGTTACCTACTGGCACCCCCTTTCATTTGTTATTCCTTCTCAAGTGTATGAAACCCGGATTCTACTTGTTTCTTCTCGATGCATAATTTTTTCTCTTTATCTTTTGAGCGAGAGCCTTAAACCACGCGTTGGTTGTTTCTTCTCTGAAACAGGGAGGCGGTGTTTGGATCTTGGAAAATTGTGAGAATCTGGATTCTCTGGGTCCGGATTAAATCTGGGTATCGGTACTCACCAACTGTAGGACTTGGGGCAAAGAGGTTAGCCCTTCTAGGCTTAAGCTTTCTTTTTCAAAAGTCAGGAAAACAGTAAAAGGATGAAATGAAAAAATGCAGGTGACACTTTCAGCAAGCTAAGGACCCTCAAAATAATGACAGCCAGCACCGGTTTGCTGCTTCTGTGCGGAGCAGTGCACATGCTGGGAGAGGTCCCCTCAGGAATTCCCCCAAGCCCTTGAGGTCCCTATGGCAACAAGGATCGACCAGGTGAGTTACCTCCCCCAGGTTCACAGAGCAAGTAAAGGATAGAGAAGGGATCTGAGCCCACCTGTTCTGATTCTGAAGCGTGCAATCCCATCTGTTATACCAGGTAGCCTCTCACTTGCTCCTGGCGGTTATTCGTATACTCCCCAAACAGTCTCATCTTTTAGAGGGACTCCCTGCCTCTTCTTCACTTCCTTCATAGCATAACTGCTCTGCATTTTACTGTCTTAAACAGTTTCCCCTCCACTATGTATGTCTGCTGATTCCAGGTCATTCTTCCTAAACTGCTTCGTCCACCACTCAAGATTTTTGAATGGCTTCCTGGCTTCCCGTTACCAATAGAATAGCACAATAATCCCCTCGCATGAAAATTGAGATCCTCAAACAGTGTCCCTCTCTAGTCCCTTGGACACAAACTCCCTCTATATCCAGTATGCTCTCTATTTCACTGCTCCAACATTCCTTGACTTTCTAATTGGTAAGTCTTAGCTTATGCCGTTCCTACCCCTAGGCATATCCTCTCTCCCTGGCCATTTCTGTCAAATGCCAGAGGGACATAGACACTAAATGCCTTAAGTCCTTTCGTGAAACGTATCAGGTCATTCCCACTAGATTAGAAGATCCAGAAAGGCAGTGGCTAAGTTTGTGTTGGTCACCATTAGTATAGTCCCAGTGTCTAGCCTGGTACATAATCAGACAGACAGGTACATACATACACACATATACGTATATACAAATACACGCACGCACACATATACAATAAATGAATGAATAAACAATCATCTGGAGTTATGACAGCTAAATCAATTTACTTTAGGATTTCTTATTTCTCACCCTCAGAAGGGTCCCATAAAGTCTCTGTTTGCAAATAAAGAAGCTGAGCATCAGAGAATTTAAGAGCCTTGTCCAACCACACTCAACTATCCACTAACCGATCCCAGAGTCTATATGACTCTAAAGTGATTCATACTCTCTTCAGCATGCTAGAAGGATTCTCTACATGCTACACCTTCCCATAGCAGCTGGCAGCATGCAGAAGGACTCTCCCTTCTCTGTCTCTGCTTACTCAGAGTTAAATAAGTATCCTAGACTTGAGGTCCTTCCAGACAACCCTCTTATTTTATATTTGATGATTCTGTATATCTGTCTGTGAGATCCAGAGAAGAACTCTTAAAGCCAAGACCACTTTTTTAACGTTTATTTATTTTTGAGAGACAGACAGAGTGTGAGTGGTGGAGGGGCAGAGAGAGGGAGACACAGAACCCAAAGCAGGGTCCAGGCTCTGAGCTGTCAGCACAAAGCCTGACGGGGGGCTTGAATGCACGAACCGTGAGATCATGACCCCAGCTGAAGTTGGATGCCCAACCAACTGAGCCACCCAGGCTCCCAAAGCCAAGACCCTTATACAAGATCATAGACTCTGCACACACACACGTCTTTTTACCCCTGCGTCCTCGCTTACCTAATTTCAGGCTTGAAAATGGAAAGCAAGTCTTCTTTCCCATTCTTTGTCATCACAGCTACTGTTTCAGTGCACCAACTCTCAGTGCGAAACCCATAGGAACTATCACTCTGAAAGCACCACACTGATATCTCAGGGAACCATAACTCCTTTCACTGATTTAAGTTTCTTTTCACCTTTACACACCCCAAGGCTACAAAGCCAAACAGATTGCATGAAGCTGGGGAATGGGTTGAAATCTTTGGAGATTAAGGTATTAAGGTCTTCCCTTCTTGGTGACAAACTGAGGAATCAGCCTTGATAGGAGCACCAGGTCTAGTAGAGGCCCTTAGATAGATAGGGAATGGCGTGTTAACCCAGTTATCGACCTAGGGCTGTGGGATGTGCTTTGGAGATATAAGCAGGCTTTAATCTAATACAGAGAAACAAGTAATCTTTAAATTATGGAGACCGTACAAAATGGTTCAAGAAGCAGGTCAATCAAATAGACCCAACAAGTAACATCTGAGCACAGAGAGCATCAGAGAGCATCACAACGTGGCAGGTGGGTCAACTCAGATACAAATAGCTGACCGCCCAAAAGGCAGAGGCCATTGAGTATTTGACAAGAGATGGTGATTTTTTCGTACAACAAAAATCCATTAAGGACACAGGGAAAGAGAAAGACAGAAAGGAGGAGGGCAGCTCACTGGCAGGCACAAACATAATTACAGCTATTACATTTTTTTCCTAAAGTACTTACTTGTGGTGCCTCCAAACTAATGTGTTTTTATGTTGCAGCCTGTTGTGATTGGGGCAGGCTGCTTGACATTTGCAAGGTTCCATTGCTATTAAAAAGAATGATGTTATCAAGAGGAAAGCGAGGCGACAAAGCAAAATTAATTAACGCCGCCATCTAACAAAGCAAAATAAATTAAACGATGGTTGACTTGCATTGTGTACTTCTAAACGGTTACTGAGGGAAAACCAAAGCTTTTTAACTCCCTCTGCTCCAAGCTGAGCGCTGTAGCAGAGTGGGCTTCACTGCAATTGAAGGACCCTGTTTGCTCCGTGCTTGCACACAGGCAAGCAAAGGGGCAAGCCATTCATATCCTTCAGTGATAAATCTATTGCTATTGCCTTCTTTGTGGAAGGCAGCAGATGAAACATGGGAGGGAAAGCTTGCCTTACATCTGTACTGTCTTCAAGCACACTTAAAAGAAAGATGATTGGGTTGGCCACACATCTAACAAAAAAGGGGACAATACAACGGATAACTTTTAAGCCAATTGAAATTCACCATGTTTTCAGATTCCTTGGGTGCTGGGATCACAGTGCTCCACCATTTTGCACATGTTGGTGGACCAGTAACAGCCAGAACAAGTTGCTCAAAGCTACCACAAAACCACAGTGGTTTTCTAGAAAAGTCCTTGATGGCATAGAAATGAATAGTGTCATAAGTCAGTCACGAACGGAGACTTATAGAGTCTGACCAGAAATCTGCTACATATGCAGAGGGACATAAGACAAATATAAACCCCTGCCCTCAGGGGCTTCTAGTCTGGTGGGAAAGGTGAGATTTGTCAGGCTCAACAAACGGAACAAGGGCATCAGATATACAAATATGTGTACAGAGCAAGACAACTGTACTGATGCACTTCGAGAGAGACACAAGTAGATAGTTATATTGCCTGATCTAATAGAGGGTTCACATTTTTGGAACTAACATACTGTTTCATATTTCCTACCTATTTCATATTTCTTAAAAGCAATTTAGTCTATATGATAGTATTTGATCATCACAACACAGCTGAATACACAAATGAAAGAATTTAGAATTGGGGCAACCATTAATATTCCCATTTTATGGGGGATTAGTCATAGGCATAGGGAGGTGAAGCTACCCATGAGATCAAAAAACTAGCACTTGGCTACAATCTTGCACAAACTGCTGACTTGTTATAAAATTTAAATATCAGTGAGAAGAGGGAGGTCGCCATGAGCTGACAATGTCAGGATATTTTGCAGAAGAGAGAGATGCCTGGAGCAGGAGACACAAAGTACTCTAAAGGCAATGGACACAGGCAACCATAAGATCTCTCCTTGCCCTGGGGTTCCAGACTGGGGGAGCCATCCTTAGAGAGACGGTACTAATCAGAGGTTATCATCTGCTGCCTACAATAGACAAGGAAGGTTTTTAAACACTGCAAAAGGTATAACGGGTGCCCATTTTTTATCAGTCATCAAATAGCTGTGATTACTTAATAGGTAACATATAAATTTCACAGAGAGTAAATTTCCAAGTAAAAAACGTACCTGTGGGGCGCCTGGGTGGCGCAGTCGGTTGAGCGTCCGACTTCAGCCAGGTCACGATCTCACGGTCCGGGAGTTCGAGCCCCGCGTCGGGCTCTGGGCTGATGGCTCGGAGCCTGGAGCCTGTTTCCAATTCTGTGTCTCCCTCTCTCTCTGCCCCTCCCCCGTTCATGCTCTGTCTCTCTCTGTCCCAAAAAATAAATAAATGTTGAAAAAAAAATTTTAAAAACGTACCTGTAAATATTGTCACGTTAATAAGAGGGAGCTTTTCTTAAAGCCCGTACAAATGACCTCAAACCAAAGCTTACCCATGTCTTCATTCCTGAGGATATGTACACGCCAGCCCATTGGTATCCATTGTACCTACTGCCAAAGTAACACTACCTTTTAGGGGAACTTATTTTCGAAGGCTGTCATGCAAGGAAACAAGCTGTAGAGTTTCAATTGCCCTACTGGGAAATTTCTAGAGTTTATTTATAACAAATAGACTTCTTATGCTTATTGCAATCATGGAAAAAAATAGACACATAGTACTTCCAAGTGTGTAGGTTTTTACCTATAGCCAGTAAATCAATTGTTGCTCGAAGAGAGCAAACAGAGATCAGAAGATCTGAACATTAAGAGACAGATTATCGTTGCTAAGTGGCACTCATTAAGATCAACCCATCTGACAGTGTCTTTTAGGAGTTAAAATTTCAGCATAGGTCATGCTTTCCAGAAACTTGTTTTCTCAAGCAAATATATGTGTATACATTCCATCTCGGACTCTTATCTTCATGTGCGTATACATCAAATATGCAACATAAATCATGTCTGTATTTCTGTACTTGTTTAAATCCATTTCTGTCATTTGGTCTCATTTTCTCTCCTTCTGGGAGAGATTTTTTGTACTAAAATGCATTAAGCTTATCAAATCATTAAAATTTTGGTTTAAGGAGATACAATGATTCTTTTTGTCAAGCCAGTCTCTCTATACGGTATGGGGTTTAAAGTCAGAAGACAAATGTGACCTAGTGTTGACATTTGTAGTTCCTAATTTAGATATTAAAATGCCTTGGTTGAATTACCTGTAAAATGGAAATAAATATTCTAAAGAATTCCTTAGTGGTTTATACAATGAAACATTTATAAATCATCACAGGAAAATGTAAAATAATAATAACAAAGCATTTGTCACTCAGATGCTAACTATGTGTCTCCAATATTTTCATATTCTCAAATGGAAGATAGTACATATTTCTATTTCATGTTTATTTCTATTTTTATTACATTGAGAATATTATGTAACATTCCAATCATTATATTATTTTATAATTACATTTTGCTTAGCCAAAGGTTACAATCTACTAGTCTTATTTAAATGTAGAGACTGTACTTTAAAGAGGCCAATTGTTCATTGGTAGGGGAAATTGCCCTGGAATTTACAATAGATTTACTATAACCCACCAAATAGAAAGCTGGCTTGTGCTTAGCAATGCTTTACCCCCATCAAAGTAGCTCAACAGTATCTTGTACATGAACTCATTCAAGTGTACATGCGCTTATAGACTTTTCTACAGTACATTGTATAATGATGTCACTCACTCGCTCTTGAATTCATTTAACAAGTTTTAATTGAGTGTCTATTATGAACTGTGACTTGCATCGTGTATTAGTTTCCTAAGGTTGCTAATATAAATTACAAAAGCAGTGTCTTAAGACAACAGAAATCCATTCTATCACAGTCCTGGAGGCCAGAAGTCCAAAATCAGGATGTCAGCAGGACCATGCTCCCTTTAAGTCTCTGGGTGGAATCCTTCCCTGCCTTTATCATATCTCCTGGCGGTGGCCATGAATCCTTTGGCATTTTTAGTTTGTAGCTGCTTTGCTCCAATATCTGTGTCTGTTGTTACACAGTATTGTCATTGTGTGCCTTCATGTGGCATCTTCCTCTTACAGAGACACCCGTTATATTGGATTAGGGCCCATCCTAATCATGATTACATGTACAAAAAACGAATTCTATTTCCAAGAAAGGTAACATTCACAGATACCAGGGTTTAGGACTTCAACATATTTGGGTGTGGGGGGGGGCGGGGAGAAGACATAATTCAACCCACATTACAAGGGTAGAAGACTGAGTTATACAGACAGAGCTAGCATTTTTCCTTAGTTGATGAACTATGTGATATTTGGATATACAAATAAATATACGAAAAGACATTTTAAAATAATTATGCATAAGTAATTAATATCAATTGTAAGAAGTTCAGTGAAAGAAAAGCACATGTGAAATGGTGATAAAAGTAATAAATGACAGGAATGTACATTATTTGTCCAGCATATAGTACTCGTATCAGGGAAGAGTAATCTATTATTATAGGATGCTCTAAGTCGGGAATCATGACTTAGGCAAGAGTAAGTCATCATTTTAGGATGGTCTAAGGTCTAGGATGTCTGGGTACAGAAGGATGAATTAGTTGATTACTCCAGGCTCTTTTTAGCCCAAACTTATTCATTGATCTTTAAAGTTTATTTATTTATTTATTTAGAGACAGAGAGAGAGCTGGGGAGGGGCAGAGAGAAAGAGGGAGACAGAGAATACCAAGCCAGATGCAGGGCTCCAACTCATAAACTGTGAGATCATGACCTGAGCCGAAATCAAGAGTCGGACACTTAACCGACTTAGCCACCAAGAAGCCCCAAATATTCATTGATTTTTGAAGTAAAGCAGAACTAAGAATGTTACCATCACTAGGAAATACATAACCACACAGAAATAAAGATGCCCAAGCCAGTATAGTTTTAGAGGGTGGAGATTTTGTGGAATTTATGCTAATAAAGAAACAGTGTTACTGGTAAAAATATTAAGTGTAAAATATTTTGGGGTGTCTGAGTGGCTCAGCCAGTTGAGTGTCCAACTCTGCTCAGGTCATGATCTCACAGATCGTGAGATCGAGCCCCGTGTCAGGCTCTGCACTGACACTGAGGAGCCTGCTTGGGATTCTCTCTCTCTCCCTTCTCTCTCTCTCTCTCTCTCTCGCTCTCTCTCTCTCTCTCTCTGCCTCTCCCCAGCTCATGCTCTCTCTCAAAATAAATAGAACATTTTAAAAGATATTAACGATCACATAAATTGAGAACATTTGTCCTAAGTTTGGGACAAGCAGCAGAGCAAACTCATTAAAATGGACATTCGTGCTATCTCTGTCCTAATTTCCAAAGTAAATATCAGTGCCAGGTTCCTGAAACCTAGACTGCTCATGTGCACTATCATAATACTGAGAGTCTTCAATGATTCCTGCATATTTGCTTAGCTTCTCTTTGTCCCTGGTGAGTTACAGGTAGGACTGCTAACTCTAAATGAATCTATTTCTCAATATAGCCTATTGACTAGTTGAGAGCTAAATATGTTCACTCCTGGTTTCCTCCCTTCCTGGAGAAATGCAAATTTGGTTGTTGTAACTCACTGTTACTCACTGTTTGCTCACTGTTTCCAGGAAAGATCATGGAATAGAGCCTGTGATAATATATGTTTGAAAAATATAAGGCATTATGCACACTTCTATTAGTATTGTCTTGGTCCCACGCTTTCACATTTACATATTCTTCCATCTTCAATAAAGAACAGACAAGACTATCATTACTGTGTCTTTAAAATTTTTCAATAAAATAATCTAATATTAATAATTCATCAATGCTTCTCGTGATATCTTTCTTTCTAACTGCACCCAAAGATTTAAAACTCTACAGGCTTGAAAATGCAGGCAACAAATATGTTATGTTAATTACATATTTGAATTAATCCCTTAATTCAGCCCTATCTCATACTTCGATTTCTAGTTTGCTTTTTACAAAATGTCACTCTTTGGGGAGCTAATTATTATCAGTGATTGGTTTTTCCTGCATAAACTATTTTCTAATCAGAGTAACTTTGGGATATAAAGAATGCTTATGTCCTATGAAAATGTATCTGTTTATGGGACCTACTTAACAGGAAAATCAGGTTTCAAGCTTGACTGAGATAAGTTTTCAAAGGCTCCTTTTGTTAATTGATTGATTTTGATAAGTCTATTTGATTTATGGTTTAGGCCTATGTATTTTGGGAGAGGATTCCTCCCCCTTTCAAAATGCATGTGCACAGCTACCCTGTAGTGAGTTAGTGAAAGGTGTCCACTTATACACAGCAGAAAAGGGGTGTAATGAATCAGAAAGGGATGTGTTTTATGCAGTAAGCACTTTCCACACTCCTTCCTGCACTGCTACATTTATGCTGAAATGGTCCATTTATTTTAATCCTAAATAGGGTCCCTAGACAAGAGCTGAGAATGGAAGTGAAGTAAAAGGAAAAAGAAAAGGATTTCTATTTCAGAACAAACTTAATTCAGAATAAGGAAAAAAACAAAACCACAACACTCATTTAGCCCTTGGTAAAATTGAATTTTTATGGTACCTACTCTTTCCTACTCTAGGAATTTGCTTTCAAAGCTTCTCCCTTACCCTCCGATCTTGATGGGCTTGCAACTAAATAAATCATTCTTGTTCTCTCATCACACATAGGTTTCCATTGCAGTTCTGCATCTTGGAAGAATGATGGAAGGCCAAATTAAAACCATATGTTTGAGGTACAGACCTTGATTTTTGGGTTCTAAAATGTGGGTGTCAACAGCTCCTACAAATAGAACTTATATTCACCCCACGAGGGTCCATGTACAGGGCCGGGAGGACTGCCTTCCACAGCCCCTGCTAAACCAGCCCAAATCACAGTCAGAAGAAGGTTAGTCGAGATAGAAATTCAGAATGTTAGTGGTGTAAGCCACCAGCCCTCTCTGTACTGTCCAGGAAAGTTAAAAACAAACAAACAAACAAACAAACAAACAAACACACTTGCCCAATTAATATAGGTAGATGGAGATAAAACACAGAGCAGATTTAGGCCCTGGTTGTGCCTAACTGCCTAAATGCCATACATACTTGTAGCGAAGTTATAATAAATTGCTTCCAGCTACTCAGTGGTTAACTACTAAAATGTGGTCATTGTTGTGGCTAATTGGGAAGTAAGGTAACTAATATCCCTTACCTTTATAACAGCATTTGTGCATGAAGTGGACATTTGTCATTTTGGTCTTCCCAGCACATAAAGTCATTCCTATCTTGGAAGAATCTTCATTGTGAAAGTCTTTGTGGAAGGAAGTCATACTTTCCTATATACATTAAAAATGGGGCCAAATGCTCTATTTTCTCACCCTGAGAGTTAAGGTGCAGGCATGTGACCTAGAGTAGAATAACTGGATACTTCCAGAAAGAACTTTGAAACCAGAATAAATGATATTAAGATGAAGTGAGAATCAGAATCCATGAGTAGTATCAGCAGATAGCAGTGAAAGCAGTGACATAGTTTTGAGTGGTGGTAGCTAGAATGTCCAGAAATACTGGTAGAGAAAGTGCCAAGGGTTGTCTCAACCAGGTTGCCTCTTCAGTATAACACTTTCGTTTCTATCACTATGTCTTTCTTGTTTTCTGCTAACTTTATGGGCCTTCCAATTATTTCTGTGAGCTGCGAAATAATGTTCTAACAAGTTAGTTCTTAGACTTAGTGTAGTCATGTTGTATTGCTTCCATTCAGGAAACCAGAGCATGAGTTGTAGAAAACAGAACCTCAGAAATATGTGAGGAGTAAAACATTGGTTGCCTTGTCCTAGTTGAGGCAAAAGGCAGTCAAAGTCTTACGAATATTCCAGAACAGTAATACAAGGCAAATACTAAATGCCTGAGGTTATTGGAAGCAAACTCAAAGTTCTACTCTGTTGGCTGCTCAATTAAAATGGCAATTAAATTTCCAACCTTACCATTTCTTAGTAAAAATAAGGGCATTGATTAGTGATGAAGAGAATGCCTAGAATTTGAAAAGCATCTTGAAACCACAATCCCCATGAAAAGTATTTGCCTGAAGAGGCATCTCCTTGTCTTATATGGTGATTCTCCATTCAAGAAGGGAGCCAATGCTAATGGCCCAGTTCCTTTAATATGTCCGTATCTGTAGTCAAAACAAAGCCTAGGATGCACAAAGGAGCTAATTAACGGCAAAAATGAGCAGGATATATCTGATATACACCCAATTATTCTTGGATTTGTGTGTCTAGATTATTGAAAATCTGTCTAATGAATGTTGGAGTATATTTTGAGTATGCTAGAACAAGAAGAAACAAATACAATTGTAAAAACAACATGACATCTATCTATGACAGTGGTGAGTATGTAAGGTCCACACTAAGCAATATTATGATAGCCAACTTTAAGCAAAGGCAAATTGCCAAAGATGTATCGGTTTAATACAGGGAAGAGAGTTCACGTGTAAGTGACACCATACACTATTTGTCTTTCCAGTGGTTTATTTTACTTAGTGTAAAGTCCTCTAGGTCCCATCATGTTGGTGCAAATGGCAGGATTTTCTTCTTTTACTTGCTGAATAATATTCCATATAGATGACATACTATGTATATATATATATATATATATATATATACACACACACACACATATACATACGTACACACACGCATACATACATACATAACACACATAGTGATCACTAAATATATATATATATATATATATATATATATATATATGTATAATGGAATACATACTACTCAGCCATAAAAAAGAAGGAAATTTTGCCATTTATGACCATGTGGATGCATCTAGAGGGCATTAAGTATGTCAGACAGAGAAAGACAGATACCACATGATTTCACTTATATGTGGAATCCAAAGAAACAAATGAATAAATAAAATAAAACCAAAACAGACTAATAAATATAGGGAAAAAATTGATGGTTGCCAGAGGGGGTAGTAGAATTGGACAAAATACGTGAGACGGATTAAGAGGTACAAACTTCCAGGTTTTTTTTTTTTTTTTTTTTTATTTTTTTTCAACGTTTTATTTTATTATTTTTGGGACAGAGAGAGACAGAGCATGAACGGGGGAGGGGCAGAGAGAGAGGGAGACACAGAATCGGAAACAGGCTCCAGGCTCTGAGCCATCAGCCCAGAGCCTGACGCGGGGCTCGAACTCACGGACCGCGAGATCGTGACCTGGCTGAAGTCGGACACTTAACCGACTGCGCCACCCAGGCGCCCCCAAACTTCCAGTTTTAAAATAAATAAGTCATTGAGATGTAAAATACAGCATAGGGAATATAGTCAATTGTATTATTATAGTTTTGCATGGTGACAAACATTTCAAAATGTATATAATTGTAGAATCTCTATGTTGTACACCTACAACTAATATAATATTGTATGTCAACTGTACTTCAGTAAAAAAGGCATTTAAAATATCTTGTATTAATAATACAGTATTGTATACTTAAAATTTGTTCAGAGTAGATCTTAAGCATTCACACACACACACACACACACACACACACACACTAAGTTATGTGAGGTGATGAATGTGTTAACTATCTAGCTAATCATTTCAAAATGCACATGTATACCAAATCATCACATTGTACACTTTAAATATATACAATGATATTTGTCAATTACTCTTCAATAAAATTAGAAAAGAAAAAGGAAAGAGAGTTCAATCATTTTAGAGGATAGGAATGTGGAACTAGAATTTCATGTTAGCTTCTTGCAACCACTCCCAAATAAGGAGAAATAAATCAGGGAGAAAAAGCCAGCATGTTTTTTACTTTATTTTATTTTATTTTTTAATATGTTAAATTTATTGTCAAATTGGTTTCCATACAACACCCAGTGCTCATCCTAAAAGATGCCCTCTTCAATATCCATCACCTACCCTCCCTCCCTCCCACCCCACATCAACCCTCAGAAAAAGCCAGCATTTTTAAACAACACTTTAATGGCCACTTCTCTATTTCTTGTAACTCGACAATTCATATGTGCATTCCTTAATTTTAATAGAGTGGGAGGTGTCCATCGTGTCATATACCAAGTGGACAGCCTTTAACCACTAAGTGCAAGGTGATACTAATCATCCAAGGACCAGGATCAGTGTGGGAATCAAAATGGTATAGGAATTCAAAATGTGGGAATTCACAAAGGTATTTGGTAGCAGTTAATTGATCATAGGATCCATACAACAAAAATAGATGAGTAGGCACTATAGAACCTAGAATTCTACAGTAAATTTATGTTTGTTTCAGCAAATAATTATTTTCTCTTTATAAATAGCTTTTAACCTGCAACTAACTGGGCCCTGTTGGAAAGTGAACAAGTGACCTTGGGATATCAAGTAACCAGACAATCTGAGTTGACTAGTAAGACCTGGAAGTTATATGCTTCATTTGTTCACAAATTCACTTCTTCCCAGAAACAGTCTGTCATTAAATCAAGGTATATAAATAGATATACACAATCACAAAACACACACACACACACACACACACATATATATATATATATATATATATATATATATATATGATATTGGAAGTGAACAGGTCAGGAAGATACAAGGAAGTCTCATATACATGTTGGTCACACTCCCAGAATATCTACTCCTATCACAATTCTTCACTCTCCTAAATGACTGATGGCCTCTTGGGGAATTTCCTAGGAACATAAAAATATTTTGGGTTCAGCAGATAGGCAGTGATGTTGACTCTAGACAAAATGTCTTCTATAGAGTTTTAGCCACATTCAGAAGTGACCTGAGATGACTGTGTAGAAGGGAAATACATTGAGTTTAACCTCAGTGATTGCATCTCAGCCGATTTACCTGCAGAAGAGAGATTACTTGGGGATAAGATTCTGCATTGATTCATTGGCAATAATTGATGTTTACCAGGTGTTCTAGAACAGGATTAGAGAACTGGCAAGGATCTAACAGCAAAGGTATATGAGTGGGCCTCATAGAACGGACCCCAAATTTGGAAAATATGTATATTTCCTGTGAGTGCTAAAATATGCCCTAAAGGAACATGTGGACATAAACATGTGGACCTCCCTTGTGGGATCTTGTCAACTCCCATTTCCAACCACTCCAGTGTTTATCTTATGAACAAAGGAACATAGTGGCATTGCTAGAGGCTAGACACAGGCTCAATAATATGGATTTTAAACTTCACCAACATGCTTACCCTACCTTCCAATGAGCAATTTTCAGCAAGCCATAGCAGAGCCAAAGGTCCGTCTTTGATATCACACCTCCAGGGCACTAGCAACATGTTGATTTTATTTAACTCCATTCGCTTATGATCAGGATAATAATTTGTCCTTACAAAAATATAGGTTTGTGGACTTTAATTTGTATTCTCTCCCATCGTTGCCCTGTAAACAACATCACCCATGAACCTACGGAGCATGTTGTGCACAATCATAAAACATAGACTTCCATGCAGGAACTTGCTTTACAGCTGAAGAACCGAAACGATTGGATGATGCCTATGGAATTCAAGGTCTTAAAACATATCATCAACCAGATGCAGATGGCTTTAGAATGGTGACATGATCTAAGACTCAGTTTAAACAAGACACGGTACAATTTTTTCAGTGGGTAAGAATATAGGTGGGCAAAATCCAAAGGATTCAAGTGTGGATATTCACTCTCGGGGAATGATCTATTTAAGGGATTTTTCATTTGGCTTTCTCAGCTCTGAGCTCTTCCAAATTTAGAGACTTTAGTAACCAAGAAAGAACTTCTTTCACTGATAGAAGATAATGCTTTTAAGTTAGAATCTGTAACTGCTACTTAGACATTTCAGAGTCTTCAACTCATGAGTGCACAAGCTAAAGCGTAATGCTAGCTATATTGTTGTCTTCTGTTATTGACGTTGACTACAAGGGGAATTAGGATTGTTGTGTATAGTACACGGGACATATAAATAGAATCCAGTGGAGCCTTCAGGGTATTTCATCATCCAACCTTGCTCTGTGGCCAAAGATAATGGATCATGATAATCCCAAAAAGAGAGGATCACCAAGATTTGGGTTTCCATACTAGGAAAGAAATCTGACCAAATGAGGTGCTAGGCAGAGGCAAAGAGAACATAATTAATGTGAAAAAGGAATGTATCAAACACCAGCTATAGCTCATTGCCTGTTATCCACAATTTCTAGAACTTTTATCCATAACTTCTCTTTCTTGCGAATGTGTGCTTTTCTGTATCTTAATTTCCCTTTTTGTTTCTATCTATCTCCTCACAGTTGTATACAGAATATGTTGGCTGTTGATAATTTTACAACTTATTCCATAGGTTTCATAATATTTAACCAGGATCGTGAGAGAATAAGGGAAGGGATGGCCATCACCTGGAGGGTAACAACTGGGTGAGATAAGTGAATATTGATGAAAATTTGGGATATCTGTTTTGGGGAAGAACAAGGGAATATATTTTAACTGCAAGAATGTAACTCAGCTGTCCACATCCCTGTCCATTTTCTGAACCCAATTCTTCACTCATCTGTTAGTTCTGTAGATTACCTGAAATTTTTTTCTGCTTAAGTTAATGAGAGTTGGTGTCTGCATTCTTTAGCTAAAGCCCTTCACTAATACATAGGCATGCTAATAAGGGGTCCAGTGTTCTTACATCTGCACCAGTAGGTATTAGAAAGAAAAATATCTAATGCTATGATTAGAGGGAGAAAAGATGGAAATCTTGTGTTTCCGGTTTTGCTTTGTTTTTTTACTGTATATTTTTTGAAGAAACATAAATGGCATAACCAATTACATTCTTATTAGTGGATATTTGTAGTGTATGCCTAACAACATAATGGGCAGCAAAACACAGAGTAGGGGAAATAGTGGGAGTAGAATACGGGTTATAGAAAACAGTGAATGATCACATCAGAATGGAAGAGATTCACAACTGGTTGCAAGCAAGGTCCAAATATAACAAGATGAAATGTAGTAAATATGAATACGAAACACCATATGATTAAAATGCAGGTGCACAGGGGCTCCTGGGTGGCTCAGTCGGTTAAACGTCCCACTTCAGCTCAGGTCATGATGTCACAGTTCGTGAGTTTAAGATCCGTGTTGGGCTCTGTGCTGACATCTCAGAGCCTGGAGCCTGCTTTGGATTCTGTGTCTCCCTCTCTCTGTCCTTTCCCTGCTTGTGCTCTGTCTGTCTCTCTCTTTCTCTCTCAAAAAAAAATAAACATTAATTTTTTTAAATGCAGCTGCACAGATATAAAATGTTGTGGGGAGAAAAATGGAAAGAGATTTTGGCTCATTACAGTGTTTTTAAAGAAATATCAGGCATTCAAATCGAATAAGCCCTGAATGTGTCAACACCCTACCTCTCCCCTTCCCAAGTTGCTTGCTACTTGAATATCTGTTCTCTCAACAAGCTCCTCAAGTGACTTCCTCAGAAAGCATAGTGGTCAAGAAAATGTCCATTTATGCTTCCTGAGATTCTGGCTTAAGAAGCACAATCTTACGTCCCACTGTTCATAGGAAGACAGATTTCTGCCCACCTCTCTCTCTTCCTTCTTGTCCTTCTCCTCCTCCTCCTCTTTCTCCTCCTCCACCTCCTCCTCTTCCTTCTCTCTCGGTCCCTCTCTGTCTTTGTCTCTGTCTCTCTCTCTCCCTCTCTCAAGATTTCTGTCAGAATTGGCATGGAGTCCTGACATTTTTCTTGGCAGAAAGTGATGCTTGTTAAGATTTTGGAGTGCTCTTGCTTCTACCCCTGGTGGATTGGATCTCATTCTTCAAAAACACCATGTCTTTCTGTGGACTCCTTTCTCTGGAAGAAACCCTGGCCCCCCACCCTCCACTGGCTTCATGATGGCACTATCAGCACAAAATATCATGACAATCACTGGCATTTATTGTTCTTCTACTAAAATATTTATTGTCTTCTAACAGAGACTTCCCCCCAAAGTGGCTAAAGGGGTTATTTCTATTCGACAAAGGAAGTACCTTATTCTAATATATTATCTGTACTAACTCCATTTGGGTAGGGTCCAATAGTTTTCCAGTTTTTGTTTCTCTTATTCTTCTCCGCCCATTACCCCACTAATCTGACCTCAGCCCATCTCTCAATGGACCTTTAACACTGAAGCTTTTATTTCCTATCTTCTGGGTAGGAAGATTACTGTGGAATTCTCTCATGCCCATGATCCAGAAGGGAAGTAAAAATTGGCAGAGAGAGAAAGTAAACTGAAGTAAAGGGCGACGCATTTGCCACAGAAGCCTCAGAGGACCCCACCATCTTATGAGGCACTCTGAGTTGGGATGATCCTTCACGGTTGTCTCAAATTGAGAAAAAGGAACTAAACCTTTGTAACCCCTGCCCCCTACATGGAATGATCATTAGAAGCAGACTATTCCCAGGAAGGGGGGGATAACCTTGGTTAAAGTAGTTCTCTTCAGCAGACAGAAGTACCAGGAGAGGGATGTGTCTGAGATAACAGAAACCAGGTCCATTGGTTCCATCCAGCTCATTGATGAAGGAGCATCTCATTCCTGAAGGGGATGTCTGACTAGCACAACACAGCATCTACTACATCCGGAATCCACAGCCCCAATACCCAGGTGTGGAGATACTGTCTGCAGAGCCATGGGTGAGCCAAATTTCTTCCCACCGCAATGAAACTCAGGGCTTCAGCACTCCTTTTATTAGAATGATTCCACTCTAATTCTGGAAAAGGCTCAAGTCCCCTAATGAGGAATGTTTCAGTCAGCTTTCTTCAAGTAGCTCTGTTTTGCTTTCCTCTAACTTCTGAAAACGCTCTGCCAAGGTATGTTACAGCAGTGAGAAGTCCCTACAGATGACCTCGCCCAATCTTTTCACGTTTAGATGCTCAAAGTCATAAAACACTTTCCCCAAAGTCATACATCTGTTGAGTGCTAGAATCAGAACTTTAACCTTAGTTGAGTGTTCTTTGTCCTCCCGGAAAAAATGGCTGTGGTACTAATGCCTTCATATGCAACTCATTAAGTTCAGAGGGGCATGCCCTCTCTTCTCAGTGAGGCTGCAAATGGAGACATTTCTTAAACTTTTTTATAAGAAAACACGTAAAACAATGGGAGAAATAATGAAAGCTCATCTCTGCTAAAAGTTTCACTCAACCACTTTATAGAGTTAAACACTAATATATTTTCCAGTTCTTTCATACTGCACACTGGTGATTTTCTGGCTATAAGTTATAACAAAGTTTATCATTCAAATGGCCCCCTAAAGTGCAAGTTGTCTTAGAGGAATAAATAGTGTCTCATATGTCTGTTTTTCTGGTAAAGGAGAGAGAGAGAGAGAGAGAAAAAAAAAAAAGAAAACTGAATAATATAAAAAGAGAAACAGGAGGAAAAATTAAAAACACAAGTAGCAGTGGTTTTAGCCTCAGTGGAAAACACACATTTATTGGGAAGAATTCTCAGCAGGAACAGTAGAAATCTTACATTTTCTAGTTCAATTACAACATCAGGATCTTAGATATTGGTAAGAGGCTTGTTTCCAAGAACTTTGATGCTGAATCAATACGGTCCTAAGTGATGCATTAAAAGTACTGCAGAAAATGTCCTACCATTATTAATAAATTGTTCCACAGCTTTCCATGTATTTTTTTTCTTACACATTTTTAGTCATTGTTTAAATTACTGTTTTGCTGAAATGAAATCATGAATGTTGGGGATTTAAGAAACATAATGTTGCAATTTATAAGCCAGACAGTCCGGCTGCTCAGTCTACAGATTTCTACAGAGGCATGAGATGAACCATCAACTTATGATACACAATAGATTCTCCTAGAAAATTCTCAGATCAGCAATTTGTTATTGAAATGCCCTGTGTAGTTCTTTGAACTCAAATTTGAGAACACTATCCAGATGTCAGCTGAATGTGTTTATTTATTGCTTTTAATGGGCTTTTGCTGTGCCAGGCAATACTCTCCTGTCTTAGATGCTGTTTGGCCTTTGGCGAAGGAGTGAATCTATTCTGCTTAATACCCAGCACATTAGGAAGTGTCCCTCAGTCTTTCCAAAACTCCCTGGGTCTCTCCTGATGACATCTCTTGTTACGAAATGAGGCTTTTCACCCCATAATTATAAATTGTCCATAATTACAAGGCTTAGAAGCGCATGTCTGTAAGAATCACATGTGTCTAAGCAATATATTGACTGGAACCTCTCATGGTATCTTTGCAGTAATGTGGAGGAAGGACCCTGAGCCCCTTCCCCAGACTTTGAGCAGAGATAACATATGTGAAGTGCTTTAATACGACGTTATGTATATATGGTAGTAAGCACTGAATAAAATGATTTTTCAGAAACAAAGAGCAGAATATAGATAGATGCATCCATGTTGGCTGAAGATCTGTCCTTCAAAAGTATTGTTCAATGGGGCTCCTTGGTGGCTCAGTTGGTTAAACCTCTGACTATCGATCTTGGCTCAGGTCATGATCTCTTGGTTCCTGAGATAGACCACCACATTGGGCTCTGCACTATCAGTGGGATTCTCTCTCTCTGCTGTCCCCCACTTGCATTCTTCCTCACTCTCTGTCTCAAAATATATAAGTAAACTTTAAAAAAAAAAAGAAAAGAATTGTTCAATGGAAAGAGGTCACTCTGTGAGGGCTCTAGCGATATGCCACAGGAAATCTATATATATTCGGGCATCATAATTATGATTTCTGATAAAATATGTTTTGAAGGGATCCAGGATGGACTATTTAGCCATCACTCTCTCTTCTACCAGCCTTTCACAAACAGATACTAGGAATTTTACGTTGTTACAGGAAGTTGACCTTAAAAAGAAAAGTTAGGGGCGCCTGGGTGGCGCAGTCGGTTAAGCGTCCGACTTCAGCCAGGTCACGATCTCGCGGTCCGTGAGTTCGAGCCCCGCGTCGGGCTCTGGGCTGATGGCTCGGAGCCTGGAGCCTGTTTCCGATTCTGTGTCTCCCTCTCTCTCTGCCCCTCCCCTGTTCATGCTCTGTCTCTCTCTGTCCTGAAAATAAATAAACGTTGAAAAAAAAAATTAAAAAAAAAAAAAGAAAAGTTAGCAGGTTAAATACATTGACAGAGAGAATGGTAAAGTTAATCCCATAGCTAGTTTGGCTTGGAGGAAGCAAGAAGTATTAAAATGTTTTGCATAGAATACACAAAGAAGGGAAAAATATTTTTTTTTAATTTTTTTTTCAACGTTTTTTATTTATTTTTGGGACAGAGAGAGACAGAGCATGAACGGGGGAGGGGCAGAGAGAGAGGGAGACACAGAATCGGAAACAGGCTCCAGGCTCTGAGCCATCAGCCCAGAGCCCGACGCGGGGCTCGAACTCACGGACCGCGAGATCGTGACCTGGCTGAAGTCGGACGCTTAACCGACTGCGCCACCCAGGCGCCCGGGAAAAATATTTTTTACGCTCTTTAGGAAAGGTTGATTACAGCTGGTCTTGATTTCTGACAAATGCACCAGCCTAATTCTTGTTAATTCTATTAACATAGTCAGTTCTGTTTAATGTATCATAGAATACATTAGCGGCCACCTGTTTCAATCTGCCATTTCATGGATGAAAACAGTGAGGTTTAGACTTACGAAAGGTCACTTAATCAACCTAAGTGGGCACAGTTACCCTTATAATCTTGTCATACCTTAATTTATACTTCCCCAACCATCCATGTTGCCCACTTACAAAGAAGGTCTCTTTGTCTTGGAGGCTGACAATTAACTAAGAGCAAACAAGTCAATTCTGAATTTATGTTTGAGGGCACACAACTTCATCTTATACCTTGTGTTTTATTTATACTTTATAAGTGTGTAATTATACAATTACTCTATGTCTGTATTATTTATACAAAGAACCAGTGGTCAGAAATAAAAGACCATAGACTATTCTATAGATCAATCCTACTGAAGAAATGTGACACTAGCTAATGTCATCCACAATGAACAAGAGGCAAAGTGGGTTGCCTGGGTGGCTCAGTCAGTAGAACGTTCAACTCTTGATTTCGGCTCAGGTCATGATCCCAGGGTCATGGGATTGAGCCCTATGTTGGGGGCTCAGCGTGGAGCCTGCTTAAGATATTCTCTCTCTCTCTCTCTCTCTCTGCCCCTTCCCACCTCTGAAGAAGAAGAAGAAGAAGAAGAAGAAGAAGAAGAAGAGGAGGAGAATGGGTTATTGAGGATCCCACGTGAAGAGAACTATTACATCTTACTTTGTTATGCCCCATCCAGACTTTAAGTTCCCTGCCAAAGTAAATCTCCAACTTACTTTGTGTTAGGAAATTAGGAGGCACTGTTATCTCCATTTTACAGGCAGTAAACTGAGGCCTTGAGCAGGAAGAGCATTTGCCTGGGGAGACATTACTCAGGCAAGGTCAGCAGAATGCACTATTCAGAAACAGGAGGAAGTGTAAATGCTTACTGGGACTGTAATGAGTCTAGACAGAAGGGTTTCCTGGCAAGGGTGATGTGATCTTAACAGAGACTTTCTACCATAAGTCCAAGGAGAGGAAGTTTTCTGGCTTCAGAAAAGAGACAGGGACTCTTAGTGGCTCTGAGAGTAATTCGATAGAAATGTTGTTTGGGGACAAGAGGCTTTGAAGAAAATTTTATGAATGAAAGAGTTACTTGCCTTTGGGTTGCTAGCAATTTAAAATGATGAGATCCCAGAATTTCAGCTTTTAATAATGCTAGTGAATGTCAATTTTGTCACTTCCTTTTGACCTTATTAATAGTAAATTATTTCCTATTTCAATTCAATTCATGGAACATCATTTGACATCTTCCATGTTCCAGGCCTATTTGATATCCTGGAAATTCAAAGATGCAGAGATCTCAGGAAGCCTTGGACCATGACAAATGCACAGCCTGTGCCTTCAGAATATGCTACAAGTTTCTCATAAACCAATTGTGTTTAAAATTCTAAAACTGGAAAAGAAAATAAAGCACGGATGTGTAGCGAAGTGCTACACGAGTGTTGGAAAATGGGAATGACTCCTACTAGGGATGTAAAATAACGTGTCTTAAAAGGCAACCGAAGGCTGAATTGGCAAAAGTGAATAGATTCATTCATGAGAAAGGAAGGTGTAGCAGAGGAGACATGCGGGTGATGGTAAAGGGTAGCAGGTCCTTCTGCTCATGAGAAGAGTTTCACGACACCAACTTCTGTGGCTCTAAGGGAGGCTGTAGGCTCCCGCTGCCCCCTAATTCCAGGCTCACATGTTCCCCTCTTCTGAAACACAAGCGACCTGTGCATTTATAAATTACCTTGCAGTATGAGGTAAATTTACCCCTTTTGGGATGACAGGCGGAGTTTGCAAATCTCTTTTCCTTCTTGCTTAATCCCTGGATTTTACCTATACTCTGAATGCAAGTAATGCACATTAGTCAATTAATAGGCTGTTAAATGACAACAGTTCCGGGCAATTTAATTACTGTTGGTAAAATAAGAAATGAATGATTGCATGTCAGTAACCAATTCCAGCTCCTTTCCTTGGAACAGATTAACTTTGAATCATGATAGTTTCTCCGGAAAAAATTGATTGTTTCTGTGAACATATTAGTTACTGTTTTCGATATTACAGAAATTTAAGTTTTCCTGTGGTAGTTCTTATCTAGATGGGGTTCTGGGCAAGTTATAAAAATAAAATTTATTTTCTAATAAGACAATAGTTATTTTCAAATAAATGAGAATTGTTGGTGAGGAAGTCAAGTTAAGGATGAGAGTCCCTTGACTTTCTGTCCAGTGTCTGTGCCCCAAGCCCCTGTTGGCAATTCCAGATGATTTACACCTTTTTAACTGAGTAAAATCTAGAGAAATATCAAGGAACAATAACCTCAGTTTGAATGATTATTTCATCCATTTTTAGTCCATTTGACATTGAATTACAAGCCAAAACCTTTAACACAATCTGTCTGTGTGATCTGGCTCCAATATTTTTATGTATTTGATTTGTTTACTGTCTGTCTTCTCCATCTTGGTCCAACTCTGAGGCAGCAGTGGCTTCATCTGTTTGGCTCACCGCTTATCTTAGGGACTAGAAGAGTGCCTGGCCCCAAATAGATGCTCAATACTTTTTTGTTGAATAAATTAGTTGAGTTGGAGAATAAAATAGCTGAGGACAAGGCATCAATAGGTACTTTACCTTTAAAATCTCTCAGTGCATGTGGAATAGAGGAGAGTGAATACTTAAAAAAAATAAGATACAGGAAAAAATGGAAAATTTTACACTCAACTAATGAAACACAGGATTGAACTGGATTATACAGCCTATCAACAAAAGACAAATTGGATCTAAAACAGGTGAGACATAAAATTGCTGAGTGAGAGACAATGCAGCTGTCAATTTTCTGTCCTCTATCCACCCAAAGATTACAAGAGTCATTGCTTACATCTTGGTTGATCATCTTGGTTGATAAATGCATCTTAGCAACAAATTAGATGTGTTAATACCTAGGTCTACGGATGCTTTCTTTAGAGCAATTAGGAATTTTGAAGTATAGCCTTCCTCTGCAATCCTCTGTTATTAAATATTTATTGAAAAGCAAAGAAGATTTGTAGTTACATTTAGAAGGGATTATAGGGTTTATAGTTTACTGAGATGAAACCATAACACCCATCTTTAATGATTAGATCATCTCGCCTTACAATTAATTGCCTTATTACACCTGGAGGTAGAATTCTTGGGTAAAGTGCCAACAAATGCATATATATATTCCCATCTATTTTAATATCCTTTTCAAATACCATTTAATTCCCTGAAAGACCCCTGTGTACTAGGTATACTGCTAGAATACTACACAGGCAGACATGAGTCTTTTTTCTTAAAGTTTTTATTGAAATTCTAGTTAGTTAACATACATAAAAATCCCAGAGTAGAACACAGACATTAACCTCTCTGGCGTCAACCATAGCAACTTTTTTCTAGAGATATCTCCTGAGGCAAGGGAAACAAAAGCAAAAATTAACTATTGGGACCTCATCAAAATAAAAAGCTTCTGCACAGCAGAGGAAACAATCAACAAAACTAGAAGGCAACCTATGGAATGGAAGAAGATATTTGCAAATGACATATCCAATAAAGAGTTAGTATCCAAAATATAAAAACACTTTATGAAACTCAACACCCAAAGGATGAATAATCCAATGAAACAATGGGCAGAAGACATGAACAGACATTTTTCCAAAGAAAACATCAGATGGCCAACAGACACATGAAAAGATGCTCAACATCACTCATCAGGGAAATACAAACCAAAAGTACAATGAGATATCACCTCACAGACAGACATGAATCTTATCTGAGCTGGATCACTGCAAGAATCTTCTAATTGATGTCTCAACCAAAAGCAAAACTGTCAACCATTGTGTCCTCCCTATTTCAGAGTTACCTTTTTAAAATACAAATATGATCCTTGCTCCATTGCTTCAAGCCCTTCCAGAATTGTTCATAGTAAAATCCAATGACCATAATAACAGAGGAAGTATTGCACAGGATTCCTTTCCAGGTTCATATCCTGCCTCCCCCATTTCTCCCCACACTTCACTGCGCATGCTCCTGTGCATTTGCTAGTCCTTGGCTGTAATACCTGCCCTCACTCCTAACTGGGAAATCCCTTGTTGGACTAGAACGGCACAGTGGTAAAAGGCATGGACTCTGAAGCCAGATACCTGGGTTCAAATCAGAGCTCAGCTGCATAATACTTGCGTAATTGGGGGAAAGTTACTTGAACTTGGTTTACTATTTTTTTTTTCTTCATCTGTAAAATAGGAATAATAGTGGTGCGCTTCTGATGAAGTGAGTTAAATATGGGAGGTTCTTACAGGAGTCCCCGACACATAGTAGGAACTCAGCAGACGCTGGCAATGAGAATCCTCCTTCAGTCCAAATCCATCATTGTTGCTCTAAGTGGTCTTTTCTGGTCTCCTCACAGCCCCTCTCTATTCTCCTCTGCCTTAAGTAGGCTGCTCTCTCTGAACTCTGAGCCACCTCTGCTGTTGATGCCTGCATCACCTTGCATTGAGATCTTGTCTTTATAGACCTGCATCTGCACAAACTGCATGGTCTTGTGTTTACATCGGTACCTGTAGAACCTAGCCCAACACCCAATGGGTCTAATATGGAGCGAACTCAATAAATACTTTAGTAGAAATGAATGAACAAATAACAACAAAAAGGTGAACTGAGCACACTGAAGGACAGACCCTTGTAGTCTGGCTGAGGCCACATACCCTTAAGTCTCACGGCAGTGGATGGGACCCAGCCTAGAGACAGCTAGGATTACGTAAGGTCTTCTCAGGTCAGCAGGAGTTCAGCAAAGCCTCCAACTTTTTGGTTTTGCTCTGTTGTAGCTCATGAGGAATTGTGTTGGATTTTAGAGACTGCCTCTTGGATATTAGTCACTTGCTCCTGCTGGGAGGGAACTCTAATTCTCCTCTTGGGCTATGCTTTCGTATGTTGACAGCTTGCTTTCCCCAGGGGCCAGGCAGAGCTGCCTCTGATAAGGTTGGTGATCGCACAGATTAAGGGCTAAGTACACACCTGTCACTGGGCTTGGTGCCATACACACCTTATTTCTTGACGCTGTAGAGTTAACCTTTCTTCCAGCATTCGTCCTGAATTCTTCCTGAATTCAAAACTCCACTGCTGAGTAATTCTGTCTGGCCTCTCAGTGCCCTAGATCCCCAGACATAAAATGAGGATAATACTAATAATTATATCCACCTCATAGGACTGGTGTAAGGATTAAACAAGTCAACACATGTAAAGATTTTAGAATAGCGCCTACTACTTAGTCCGTGCTCAAGAAATGTTAGCTTTTGGTGATGGAATTATCCCCGTTTTACAGATGAGGGCACTGTGTCTTAGAAAGGTTAAATCACCTGCCAAAGATTGTAAGGCTGTCAGAACTGGACACAAGGCCTCTCTTTCTAATATTAATCACTACCCTACCTCCCTTCTGATATTAAAATCTCTTTTTTCCAAGTCCACCATCTTTCTGAGACAAAGCTGAGACACTGTCCACAGGGTGGTTCCCTGGTTGGTTAGACAGACACACCATGTGTATAAACAAAAATCCCTGAAATCTGTCCATGCCTAAAAGGTATATTTAAACCAAAAAAAAATTTTTGTTTATCTACAATTTGAGTTTAACTGACTGGGTGTCCTATAATTGTATTTGTTACATCTGGGCATCCTGTAGGCATGTGAATGAGGTGTGTGTGCATGCGTGTGTGTATGTGAGTGTGTGTGTAAAGCCAGTTGAGCTCCAAAAGACACAGCTCTTGGGGAGAGAGAATTACCTGAATCTCCTCATTGACAGGCTCTGGGGGCCCATCTTCAGTCACAGGACAGAAGGACAGAACATGAGGCAACTATCCTGTGCCTCCCTTCTTCTGTGAGGTGCTCAGAAGGATCAGTGAGCACCTTTGATGCTAAATGAGGCTATGTCTGAGAAGACATTGAAGCAGACTGGCTGAAGAGGGGTAAGCACAGTCATGAAATGAGAGAAGAGGGATCTGATTTCTTGAGAGTCACGAGTAATCTCAGCTCAACATGTGTCAGATGGTTTCATTTCCTGTTGTTGAATATTTTAATCATGTTTATTTTCCCCCTTGACTTTAAAGAGTTAACATTCACACTTGAAAGTTGAGAAAGATGTGGTAACTTGTCAGACTGCCCATTAAAACAATTCTTCTTGGTGTCTGAGTCAGGACTTGATCAAGTGAAAAGTGACACCTCCCTAAAGTGATTTACACCCTCAATCTCATGAACATTCAGACACCAGATCCATTTCACGTCTTCTAGGGAACTCGGAATTTTCCCAAACACCACATGAATAGTCCCTGCTTTTACTGCAGGAGTTTTATCAAGAACTTTGGCTACACTGAGTGGACATCCTGATATCCCCTTCTCCTATTCCAGAAACCCAGATTCAAGTAGATATTGGGTGGTGTTATGAGGTATGTCATATCCAGAGTGAAAAGTAGCATCCTGCTATGGCTTTGAAATAGTCTTGTGGGCTAATAAGCATGGTGTTCACTTCAAAGTATTCTCGAACTTTCCACACTCTGTTCTTAGCTCAAGGACTCTGGCTGTTACTCAGCCTTGCTAGTAAGTACTCTGAGAAGTTAGTTCTCTGTTCATTCTCTGCCTATTCTTAGGATTCCCATTTCCTATAGGAGAGCCTCTAGGATTTACTCCACAGGGGTAGAATTCTGGAAGATCAAGCTTCTTTGGTCTTCTTGCCATCTGACCTGTCTTCTCAGGGCAAAGGCTCTGCTCTTGCAGGTATAAGAAGGGACAACTATCAAAGGGGAGAGAATGGTCATCAGAGCCATTCTAAATCTGGACTGTATTACTATTAAAGAAGATAGACTGACCTCCTGAGTTTCCTCCCCCTCCTGCTCATCTGTTGTGTTTTGTTTTGTTTTTTTTTGTTTTTTTGTTTTTGTTTTTTTTTTTTTTTTTGTCCAGCTGGAAGCAATATCTGTTATTTGCAAATATTTTGAGGTAAATTGAAGATAAGTTATTGTTAGTCTTTGTATTTGACTATCTCTAGTATATCTAGCTAAGTATTCTGAACAATTTCTTGGTTTAAATTGTTGCAGTATTTTGAAGTTTTGCTTTGAAAGAAATCAGAGTCAGCATCTGAAGCATGTGGGCAAAAATGTCATCAATTAATGAATAAAGTTAGGAAAGATGTTTATTTCTCTTATCCTGTCATCTCTTACATTCCAAATCCTCTGCCTTAGCTTTCTTTTTCTTTACAAATTGGATCTTCATATGAAAGGCTTTAAGCACTGCTTTTCTGGAACACTTTTCTTTCTCAATTCCTTGGAATGAAGATTTACCACTTATTTTTTGTGTGAAGAGTGAGTTCCCAAGGACTTGGGATACATTGAAATTGTCTCAGGTCGTCTGTGTTTCTCCATATTCCATTCACAAGGAAGCTTCCCTCAAACTATTAGCCAAACCTTGAAGACTTCTCAGACAATACCAGGCTACACAAAATAGATGGAGGTGCCGTATTCAGCTGCCATCTGCTGACCCAATCGTGGGCCATAATTCATAGAGTAAAAAACCAGTAGGCTCATGGCAGGGGGGACATAAAATTGTCTTTCTCTGGCGAGATAACGGCACTATCTAGGTTGTGGTATTCAGTTTGCTGCTGGCATCGTGAGTGGAAGAAAATGAAAAGGATGGTGTTGGCCAAAGAAAAGTAGAACAGATTTGGCTTGAAAAATTGGGGAAAATATGCCTGAGATACACTTTTCTAAATGCTTCAATACAGAGTTACTTAAAGTCATTCCATAAAACAGATCTAATTATTTCATTCTCCTGCTTAAAGATCTCTATTAGGTTTTTTGTTTTGGTTTTGGTTTTTGTTGTTGTTGTTGTTTGTTTTGTTTTGTTTTTTGGTAGAAGAAGTCCACTTTCTGGCCAATAAGGTACTTCAAAGTCTGGCCTCAGGTTACTTCTACACATGCACCTCTTTCAAATTCTCCCTGTTCTCCCACATTCCACTAGGCATTTTTTTTTTCACAGCCATAGAGAAGTTTCCACTTCTCAGCTAACCCTTGGTTGGTCCTTTTTTTTTTTTTACATTTAAAAATGTTATTTCATTTTATGATTATATATCTACAGATAGATGATAGAGAGATAGATAGATAGATAGATAGATATAATATCAGTATTAAACACACCTCCTCTCTGTGCCTTCCACATTAACAGACATTAGCGTGTGCCGTAACAGTCGGTTTTCATGCCTGTTGCCTCTTGTAGACTACTTTTAACAGCAAGAAGTGGGTGTTTCCAACACCAAAGGAAATTCCACCATCACCACAACTAAGAAACATCACCACACCCATCCCCTGCCATGGCTTTAATTTGGGTTCTGTTATCTACAATAGTTTACTTTTTTCTGGGAAAAATTGGCAGCAAAAACTGGAGAAAATGAGTCAAAACAGAGCTTTGTACCTATTCATTCATTCATTCAACAGATAGATATTGAATGCCAGCTCTACACCATGCTCCATTTCAACCCGAAATAGTCAAAACAGCTTTTAACACTTCAAGTCTTCTCATTTGGCTATCCAGACACAGGCACACCAGGGACTGATCTTGTTCCTAGAGAGAGCAAGACCTTCCTGTTCAAGAGGATCATTGTGTTCTTTAGGGTGGTGTGAAAATCCAGCACCCTGACTGTAGCGTGGCACAAATGCTGGTGAAAACTGGCAGGATGCTGAATTGTAGAGAGCATGTTCCTGCTGCTACATCAGTCCAAGTCTTTAACAGGATTCATCAACAGAAGTATCAGGATATACATCCTCCAGATGTGGATTTTTGGACAGAGAAAATGAAGTGTTCTACAAAGTTCAAAAGATAGAAGAGAAGAAAAGCATAAAAGTATATTGTCAAAAGTAAGGGCAGAGAAACAAAATTTACACCTTCAATAGAGTGTTTGGGAAACAGAATGACATTAGTCTTCTGGAGTCATCTGCAAATCAAAAAATCATGGCACATAGCACACAGGCATTGCATCACACATGAACACAAATACACTGTATCAGTTCTGTGTATCCAGGTGGAAGAGGGCAGGGCAAAGTTTAGCAGAAGATCTCTATATGCCTGATAGGCTAAATATGCATAAAAATGCATACAGATCTTCTTTGGCTTACAATGGGCTATGTTCTGATAAAACAATCCTAACTCAAAACGACATTTAAGGCACCTAACCTACCAAACATCATAGCTTAGCATAGCCCACCTTAAACATGCTTAGCACACATAATTAGCCAACAGTCAGACAAAATCATATAACACAAAGCCTATGTTATAATAAAGGGTTGACTATCTCATGTAATTTATTGAATACTATATTGAAAGTGAAAAACCGAAAGGTTGTATGGGTACATGTGGTTGGAGGTGTATTGGTTGTTCAACCTCTGGACCCCGTGGCTGACCGGGAGCAGTGGCGTGCCTAAGCATAGAAACAGGATCAGACTGCATATCACTAGCCCAGGAAAATATCGGAATTCAAAATTCAAAGTTCAAAGTACGGTTTCTATGAAATGGGTATAGCTTTCTCACCGCCATGAAGTTGAACCGTTCATGGTAAGATGGGACCATCTGTAACATGATCGATTGATAACGTCAAAAAAGACCTTAGGTCACTGGGCAAAAGGCATAAGACCGCATCATCGGGTACAAAACACATGCTCCAAACAGTGAGAATAATGTGGGAAAGCAGAGGATGAAGGGATGTCAAAGAAAGCTTTAAGGAGTAGATGAGACCAAAGTGAAGGGTAGAGAGACCACATGTTGGAAGCCCCAGTGATAAGAAGGGACATGTTGAATCTAAAGGCACCCACCCAGGACTCAGCTTGAAAAGAGCAGTGCAAGTTACAGCCTCTTACACAAAAGGCAGCCAAATTCCAGATGAAAACTCTCTCAGTCAACATTAGTCCTTTGAACTTTGGCATCTGTACCTTTCCTATTCTTCTAGTGTCGCATAAAAAATGCCGAATTATGAAGGATGGAAGAATGCATGGGAACAAAACCACATTTTATACTAAAACCTGGAAGTTCCCATAGTAGAAGGTGCTTAGACTGGTTGCTCCATTTTTATTACAATGGACTCCAAATTCTCTGAACTTGTTTACTCGACACTTGTTTCTCCTGTGTTTCAAACCAATCTGATGTTGTATTTACTTCCTCTTTGACTTTGTTACAAAGTCAGATATGGCATGAAACTGTCAACAGTTCATAACGTGGAGAACATGACCTTGCATAGAAAAGAAAAAGTATATCTTTATTGTCACTAATCCTTAACCAAAAGTTAGGTTTCCCATCCATTAGGAAGGTCGGCAACACATCATAATGGTATTCGCAGTACCGTGACTTCGTCACCAGGAGAGATCACAGGAAGTCTATTCCATCAGAGTTATTGAGTTTACCTTAGAATGTTGCTTATTCTCATCACTGTCTTGAAATTATAGTTGTTATCAGACTTCCCCTATAGAAATTCTTAATGAACCCACTAATGAAGAGGTATACATAAAACTATAGGATGATTTTAGGGTATTTTGTTCACTATTTTAATATAGTTGATTTATTTGGTAAGCCTATGTATTTTATTTTATACATTTAAAGTATGGTTCTCAGAAAGGCTCTAAGAGCGTCTCCAGACTGCGCAAGAGGATCATGCCTAAGATGGGTTGAGTCCATTATATGGGAATCCTGGGGCTTCCGTCCTCATAGGACAGTTGTGGTGATTGGATAAAGTAATCCATAGCAAGTACTCTGAAGAGTTGCTTGAGACACAACCCCTAACAGCTGTTAGTTATCATTATCATCTGAAGGAAAAATAAAGTCCTAATTTGAAAGACATGTATCTTGACTACAATTCTCCATCTTCCTTAGAAAGAAGACTTAAAAGGGGGCTTTGACTGGATCCAGTAAGCTGATGTGTAAAAATCCTTAACTGATAACGATTTCCATGTATCATTTAAAAGGAAATCAGCATCTTAATCAATTTCCTCAAAACAAACCCTTTTTATCCCACCTGCTAGTGACAAAGCCTGTCAGACAAAGCAAGGTAAAAAAAAAAAAAAATGTATAGTGTAATCATGAAAAGTGAACATGCAATTCCTTTTTTTTTTTTTTTACCCTATTGTTTTTATAAAATCAAGTTAAGCTGTGTGGTTCTTTTTTTTCCTACTCGTCTTTGTTGTCATAGTTGAGAAATTTAGCATTTAGCCTAAAATGTTTCGCATGATGAATTATTAAAAATCTTTAACTGCCGGACAACCTTCTTGTGGTATAAGGGTGTTTTGTTTTGTTTTGTTTTGTTCCTTAAAAAAATTACCCTGTGTTTTGCTGTGAGGGGAGACAGCTAATGAAAAATGGCCCAGAATTATTGTGAAACAATTGTCTGTAGTGTAATCAAGTCTGTTTCTGCCCTCCAACTACTCCAGGATATAATGATACATGTATCATTAAGCAGCTGCTATGGATGCCTGAGGAAACTGGTAGAAATTTGTACCTATTGTTTTCCTTTCTCCAGCTTCTCTTCCCCAGCATCACCCATATTCTCTCATCTCCCTTGTGCTTTTTGGAATATGACTGCAAAAATTTTGTGAAATACAATCGTGTATCTTCACACACATAAAGTATGCCTATATACATATACACACACACACACACACACACACACACACATATACACACATAGACATATGCATATGGGTTTTTTTTCCATTTTAAAAAGCAACGATAAAACATTGCATTCTTCTGGGGACTTTTTATAATTATGGAATGCAGAAAGTAAGCTTTTTAGGATGGTGGTTTTTAACACAGGAAGCAGAGGTCAAGGGAGAGTGTGTGACTAATGCTCAATTAGAACAAGCTTCTAAAATAAAGCAATTATTTGTGTAATGGCTGCTAAATTTTATGTAGCAGAAGGGCTCAAGCGTGATCTGTCTCCACTGGCCTCTTCCTGTGTGTGTGTCTGTGTCTGTCTGTGTGTGACTGTGTGCCTTTAGTCACCAGGCAGTTCAAAATGGGATTTGAACTAACATCCTTAGTGCCACAGTCCTCCACCCCAGACTGAGACAGAGTAGCACAGATTTGCCCAACATTCACCCTGAAGATAATTATAAGGTAACATTATTGGATTTATAGGTGGTCATATTTATTGTTCAATTTCTGTGATGGTTCCCATAATACCAAATGTTGCAGAAAGAAGCAAAACTGGGAAAGAGAGGGATATAAAGCATTTTTATTTGTGCCAGATTCCTCTTTAATAGGATATAGCACAGAATTTACATCTCAAAATATTTTCCATTGAATTTTTATATTTGCCTATACTTTCAATGTCATGATAGGTCTAGGATTAATCAAACATACTCTAGATAACCAACATACTGCTCAAATGTGTTCTCTATTGTGCTGTAACATTAAGATAAGCATATAAATGTATAAGCAACTAAAAGCAGTAATCTTAGTTTAATGGATTAACAAAGTAACATGCTTTTGATAACATTAGCACGCTATTGCCAGTGGAGAGCATTCAATGTGATATTAGTGCATAAATGTATTGGGGGAAAATTAGTAATCTCTTAGGGAAGATTTTCCTTGTGCCTTTCTATTTGTGTTTCGTATCTGCAGTAAAAGCGCACCTATTATGCGTGTACGTTTATTTCTACAATGTGTGCCGAAACTAACATGATTCGTCTTTTAGCCATAGAAACTGTGGCCCATTTAAACGACTCATTTAAAACTCCACACAGCAATACACACAGGAGACTATATAGGAAATAAGCAACCTTTTAAATGATCTGTACTCAGCCCAGTGATTTTCAAATCTCTAGGTGGACAAATGGAAATCCTCCCAAAATGCAGTTTAATCTTAATGCATAATTCAACATAAAGGGGAGACAGGAGGCAGTGTTCCTCAGCAACATGCAGTTGAACTACAATGACGTCGTCATGTAAGGTCCCATTTAAGAGAAGGTGTTAGAATATGTTCACGCATTGGGACGTCTGAGTGGCTCGGTCAGTTAAACTTCCTACTTCGGCTCAGGTCATGGTCTTGCCATTTGTGGGTTCGAGCCCCTCATCGGGCTCGGTGCTGACAGTTCAGAGCCTGGAGCCTGTGTCGAGTTCTGTGTGTCTCTGTCTTTCTGCCTCCTCCCCGCTCATGCTCTATCTCTTTCACTGTCTCTCTCTCAAAAATAAACATTAACAAAATTAAAAAAAAGACTATGTTCACACATTTAGTAGCAAAAATCACCACCAAAAATTCTAGTTCATTATTATTGTTTAAATCATGATATTTAGTAGTAGGGAATTATGGGACCATTAACCCAACAAAATAAAGTAAATTATTTAGACTTTCACTGTGTGTCAGTCAGAAAATCAGCTTTAATACTTTTGGAAATGAGAGTGCTGAAACACAAGGCCCATTCTTTTTTTTTTTTTAATTGTTTTAACGTTTATTTATTACTGAGAGGCAGAGAGACACAGAGCGTGAGCAGGGAAGGGGTGGGGGGGGTGGACAGAATCTGAAGTAGGCTCCAGGCTCTGAGCTGTCAGCACAGAGCCCAATGTGGGGCTCGAACTCACGAACTGTGAGATCATGACCTGAGTCAAAGTCAGTCACCTAAACGGTGACCCCATAAGGCACATTCTTTAAGGAAAGTAGAGGAGAACAGAGGTTGGAATGAAGAATGTTGCCAAAAAAAATATCTGTTCCAAATGCATGCTGTTCGTAGTTAGAGTAAGGAAGATATCTGTCTTTGGAGGAGATTCAGGGTTTCATTCAATCACCCTAGCCTAGCCTCCAGTACAGATCAGTCCAGCTCAGAATTTCACATGTAGCTGTTCCAGACTTCTGGAAGGAGCTTACCTCTGTAGCTACTACTTCTCTTGTGAGGTGATAATGGTTTTCTCCTATCTATACCTTCTCCGACTGACATCTAAGGAAGCAGCATATACCCTCCAAGAGCATGAGGAGAAGAGATGATGAAGCACCATTCACCAATTTAAAAAAATAACTTTCATTTCCTTTTATTTTATTTTGAAGTGTATTATCTCAGTATCAAAACTCAGTATCACTTGCTTTGAAATTTGCACTAGTATCTAGGTCTTTGAGAAAACCTAAATGTGCTGTATAACTAGAGGGTTTTAAAATACTATCATATACAATAGGAGTGTTGATTCATAGGGACACATGTACCCTAATGTTTATGGCAGCACTTTCAACAACAGCCAAATTATGGAAAGAGCCTACATGTCCATCAACTGACGAATGGATAAAGAAGATGTGGTTTATACATACAATGGAATACTACTTGGCAATGAGAAAGAATGAAATCCTGCCATTTGCAGCTACATGGATGGAACTGGAGGGTATTATGCTGAGTAAAATAAGTCAGTCAGAGAAAGACAGATACCATATATTTTCACTCATATGTGGATCTTGAGAAACTTAACAGAAGACCATGGGGGAGGGGAAGGGAAAAAATAGTTACAAACAGAGAGGGAGGAAGGCAAACCACAAGAGACTCTTAAATACAAAAAACAAACTAAGGGTTGATGGTGGAGGTGGGGGGAGAGGGGAAAATGGGTGATAGGCATTGAGGAGGGCACTTGGGATGAGCACTAGCTGTTGTATGTAAGCGATGAATCACGGGGATTGTATTCTCAAAACCATGAGCCCACTGAATACGTTGTATGTTAGCCAACTTGAAAACAAATTATATTAAACAAACAAATAAATGAAATCTAATTAAAATAAAATAAAATAGTATCATATACAAAGTAAGACATAAGTGACCCTAAAACATAAGAAATATAATGGCTACTTATATCTCAGTCACTTATATGTCAGTACTTTTGGGAGTCGGGTCTTGTTACACACTCAAAGTTGAAACTTGAGGAAAAGGATATATCTCACCTGGATTTTGGGCCAAAGAGACAGTTTGAGCTTCAAGTTTCGTACTATATGACAATAGACATTTCTGGGAGAATCAAATCTCAGATTTCTTGCAAAGCTTGATTCATCTGCAGAATCAAGGAGCACAACATATGTTAATAGACTTGAGCTAGTTACGGATCTATGGAGCTTTGAGGTACCATAACTGAATTCAAGAATTTCCTAAAACTGGGGTGCCTGGGTGGTTCAGTCGGTTAAGCACCCGAATCTCGGTTTTGGCTGAGGTCATGATCTCACCGTTCATGAGTTTGAGGCCCGCATCAGGCTTCGTGCTGGCAGTGCAGAGCCTGACTCAGATTCTCTCGCCCTCTCTCTCTATCCCTCCCCCACTTGTGCTCTAAGTAAATAAATAAACTTGAAAAAAGAATTTACTAAAATAATAGGCTTCAATAGAAAAATAAACACCTAAATGTACCTGTTGGAAATGTATCCATATATTTTCTAAAATTACTGACTAGTTACAGAACTGGAAAATGTGCTCTGAGCCCAAACTGACCCAATCCTTGCTTTCACTCTACCGAAATGTAGACACCAGCTATAGAAGTAAAAAAAATAAGGACAGACTTTAATAGTCTCTTCTCTTTCTCAAGCCTACCGAAAGAAGATGGAACACTGTGTTAAATTAGCTGGAATGTCATTCAGATGTTAGTGGAAAGATCTAAATGCTAAGATATCACAACATTCAATCTTTTGTGGTTTGTGGGAATGGGGGAAAAAAAACTCTCCAAATACATCCTGGTATTTGGACCACAGCAGGAGGGGACATTTAGAAAATACTCCCAGGGAAGCAATTTGGCAAAGACCAAAGAGCAGAAAGAAGTCATCCTGGGAACTGGGTACGATTGTGGTAAAGGGTGCCATCAGAAAGGTTTTGCTTTCATCGTAGAATTCATTGCACATGGTCCCAAATGAAAAGCTCTATTTGTAGACAAATGGTACATTTCCGAGAAATTACACCTACTATAGCTATGCAAGAGTTTCAATCTAACTCACCTAAGAAATCATGAATTTTAGTACTTTTTCATACAATCAATAAAAATTGTAGGAAGTGGAACTTGGGACTGCATATTAATCTTGCATCCAGCTCCTTGCTAGTTTTCAACAGCAACTATTCATCTTGTTGAGCTTTTAGAAGTGATTTGTTTCATCTGTACACTCCATGCACAGCTAAATATAAAATCAACTTCTATTTAACAAAACGGACTAACAGCATGAGGCCTATCAGGAGAGCCTGCAACCTTGGTGTAACATTGCAAATGCCTGCAATGTGTCAGCAATGTAGCCAAGCCATTAGAACGTTGCTTAATAATGAAGCCTTATTGATAGGTTGACTAATAGGAATTTTCCATCTTTAGTTGCTGAAGGACCTGGCTCTGGTTTCTTTTCCAAATGCTACAACAAATATTCCGCCGGGTGTTGAAGTTCTTCAATTACTTAATTCACTTATTGGAAATCAAGTTAAAATTATCCATTAAGCAAATGACTCATTCTCATTCAGCTAAATGAGGAGTGTAAATGGACTTCACCTTTTACAGACACTGAATGCAGCTACAGTACGTGCTTTACAAGTCTTCAACTATCCTGCTATTACTGCCTATCATAATGGGGCTTAGACCCTTGGCGAGTATGAAAATAGATTGGAATGTTGGATGCTTCTCTGAGTCTGCTTAACTTGGTATGGAAATGATTCGCTGCTTTCGACCCTGAAGCAACAATGAGGTGGAAGGGGAGATCCCAACCATTGTTGAATCGAAAGCCATCTGGGCCTTCTAAATATCACCAGACCTCTCATATTCTCTAATTTAGGGCATAATCCCCGTCCTCCCATGCATACTTACGCACATGTGTGCATGCGTGTGTGCACGTGCGTGTGCGCACGCACACACACACACACACATGCACACACACACACCACCCAGAAAGCCTTGACTCTTAGCCATTTTTTCTTGCCGGAAGTGGTGCTATAGAAGCAATTATAATTGCCAACTACAGTCCAAAAGACATGGGGTTTTGTACCAGGGTAGACTGCTTTCAGAATGCCAACTTTAAGTAAGTGTGAGGATACGTACAACAGAAATTGTTACAAAGCAGTACCATAAACTACCCCCAAATATAGAGGGTTACAACAAGAATTTGGGTTTTTTTTTTGTTTTTTTTCTCACCATTCCGTGGGTTTTCTGGGAAGTTCCCCTGCTAGTCTTGCCTGGGCTTATCCATATGGCTATAGATACTAGCTTGAGTGTGGGCTGGAAAGTCCAAAGTACTTCATTCACATGCTTGGCAATTGGTGTTGGTCTTTGATTATGGCACATTGCTTACCATTCACTTGGCTTCTTGCCCTCCAATAGGCTAGACTGGCCTTCTTACATGGTAGACTGATAGTACCATTTCAAGAGACAAAAGAGGTGAAAGGTACAAGGCTTCCTAAGGTTAAGTCTAAAGTCTAGACTTGGAAGTTGTGTCGTATTGTATCTGTCAAAGCAGTTACAATCTTAGCAATCTTGAAAGTAGTCACAATCAAGACTAATCAGTCTCGACTGATTAGTCAAGATTCAAGAGATGAGGTAAGAAACTTCAGCATTGCATGAAAGAAACAGCAAAGACAAATCACAAAGGGGAGTACATTCTAGAATGGGATAGTTTTGTGGCTGTATTTTTTAATCCATAGCAATGTAGGGGTAGAGTGAATTATTTCTTGGGTAAGATGAAACTGCCTGACCACTCTCCCTTGTTGGTGGTACAATAAAGTGGAGAACTGGCATTGTCTCTTGACATCTTTTGCTAGGATGTGGCTTCTATATGCTTCTTAGAGATTGGCTATTTGAAGAACTTCACATAGGAATGAGAAGTCTGGTGTGGCCTCAAGAGGAATTAAAGAAAAAATTAAAAATATATTGTGTCACCAACATGTGTCCAGTACAGTCTCTGTGTTTTGATGTACATCATCGCACTTTGATCCAAAAGACCAACCTGGCTCATTCTATAATGTAATAAACATCTCAGAGGAAGAGTCGACGCAACCATTTCTCTGTCCCTGAATGCACTACAACCTTTGCAATCTGCTCAGTCATGCTTGAGACTTGCCACCAAAGCATCTCTCCCAACATCTGGATCAACATCCAGGCTCAATTTTATGTTTGTATTTTATTACTTCTTATGTTACTGGATAAGATACTAAATTTATCCTAAACCACATTAGCATTCCATAAGATATTTCCTTTCATCTTGCCTCTTTAATTAAAAAAAATCAACATTTATGTGGGTTACATAAGAACATTGTATTACTTAGTATGTTTTCATCTTCAAGATTGTCCTTTCAATCCTAACAAGTAAAGGAAAATCTTAATATCTCACATGAAGAATTCAAAAGAATTGCCACTCTTTACTCAAGAGAAAGTCAAACTGGGGCACCTGGGTGGCTCAATCGGTTGAGTATCCGAATCTTGGTTTTGGCTCAGGTCGTGATCTCACAGCCGTGTCGGGCTCCATGCTGACAACGTGGAACCTATTTGGGATTTTCTCTCCCTCTCTCTCTAGCTCTCCCGCCCTTCACTCATACACACTCTCTTTCTCAAAATAAATGAAGTAAACTTTTAGAAAAATAGAAAAAGTCAAATTAAAGAGAAAAATAGTAGGCATACACTAAGGTAAAAGTAAACCAAGGATTGTAGGGGATGAAGAGAGAGCAGAATAGAGATATGTCTTTTTTAAATTGGAAGTCATTAATAAGGACCGTGTATATGTGTATTTGCTAAAGAACCTAAGACAATACAGACTATTTTAAGAATAGAAATTGTCTGACATCAGTTAATCACTTCAGAAGCGTTTGTTTCAAGGAACTAACAGATAAAAACATCAAACAATGATTTGGAGGAAATAATTCATTGCTTTGTGTGAAAACACTACCGTCAAGAGATGTTTGGGGCACCGGGGTGGCTCAGTCAGTTGAGCAACTGAATCTTGGTTTTGGCTCAGGTCATGATCCCAATGTTGTGGGGCGGAGCCCCACATGGGGCTCTGCACTGACAGCAAGGAACCTGCTTGGGATTCTCTCTCTGCCCCTCCCTTGCTCATTCTCATTCTCTCTCTCTCTCACTCAAAATAAAATTTAAAAACATTAAAAAAGGATGTTAAACTAAAATGATCATGTATATGTGCTCAATTCTATTCAAACAGAGATTCACATTTAATATTAATTGTTTACATTTCTCAAAAACTTTTTTAAGAACTGGAAAATAAAAAGACCTTGAGGTGATCAAAATCAGCACCTTAAGTGATACATTAAAGTGATCCGATCATGAGCAGAGCTTACAAAATTCTCTCCAGGAAGTATATTCTTCTATAACATATGACTTGATCATTGTAGAGTAATTGAAGGCTTCTGGAGGTTTTCTACAGACTCCCAAACAATGCAAGTTGCTTAATTAAATTAATATGTATTGAGGACCCACAGGATACAGGGCTTAAGTAACAGTATGATGATCACGTGTCAACCAACCGTGGTTACGTTATAATCTCCTTGTTAAATGGAGAGAGATAAACCCACATGTATCCACAGCAGATCTCAAGAAATGGAACTTTTTAGGGAGGCATTCTACAGATAAAATAATTAGCTTTCAGTTGCAGATACCGTTAATTTCTCTTGATATTTAATACTCCTCTTACCCAAAAGCTAGTCATTCCATTCTAAAATGTTAATGGTAAAGTTGTACCCCTAAAATATCTCTAATCCTTTGGACTGTGTCATCTAAAACTTTTTCATATCTCTTATCTCTTGGATCATGTGATCTAAAACTTTTTTTTTATTTTAATGTTTATTTATTTTTGAGAGGAGAGACAGAGTGCGAGCAGGGGAGGGGCAGAGAGAGAGGGACAGAATCTGAAGCAGGCTCCAGGCTCCAAGCTGTCAGCACAGAGCCCGATGTGGGGCTTGAACCCACAAACTGTGAGATCATGACCTGAGCTGAAGTCGGCTGCTTAACCAACTGAGCCACCCAGACTCCCCTGAGACTTTTTTAAAATGAAGAATTTCATGAAATTTTGAAGTGAGGAGAAAGAAAATGCTCCAACTTTTATTAAATGCTCCAATGTATTTTATTAAAAAATACATTATAGTACAGTAACAACTTAATTAAACACTATGGCCACTGGCTAAAACAGGAGTTCCCAAACTTCAACCCCTTAGAGATTCTAGATTTGGTAGACCTGAAATGGGGGTGGGAATTTGCATTTCCCCAGATGATAATGATGCTATTGGTTCCAGGACCAATCTTTGAGAACCATTGGAATAGTGTCCCCTATAACCCACAGGGTTTCTTTCACCAGCTTTACATTAGAATCACTTGGGAAACTTTAAAACTAAAACACCTTGGATCCCAACCCAGATTCAGTCAGTGAGTCTCCCTGTC
Source organism: Lynx canadensis (assembly GCF_007474595.2). Lineage (NCBI taxonomy): Eukaryota > Metazoa > Chordata > Mammalia > Carnivora > Felidae > Lynx > Lynx canadensis. Next base: position 19,564,476 of record NC_044307.1, read on the forward strand.
TGATATTGGGTTCAGAAGAGGGCATTTTTACGTGATTTCTAATGTGCAGATAGGGATGAGATCCACTGGTACAACTCAAGGCTGTGTTTTCTTTTGAAGTTTTTGAAATCATCACTCATGACAGTCTATTGCTCTCTCCCTCTGCCCTGTACTAGTGTGGGAGCCTGAGCTCCAATACTTCTTCCTACCTCTGACATGTTGTTGGCCTAACTTTGGCTTAGAAATATAATGTTGAGACCCCTTGGGCTCTTGTCCTTATTTGTGTTTAGCTCAATACTTCATCTATGGTACTTCATCTATACTCAGTGCTTCATCCATGGTCAAGATGACAATATGCTCATCTCTGTGTGTGTGTGTGTGTGTGTGTGTGTGTGTGTGTGTGTAACCAGCCTAATGACGTAAACTGACCCCAGATTGCTCTTTGTTCTTAAGCATTTGGTGGTAGTATTTTGGATCTCTGGTAGGCTAGGGCTCGCTCTTTCTTTTGTTCTTTCTTTCTTTCTTTATTTATTTCTTTTGTTCTTTCTTTCTTTTTCTTTCTTCCTTTCTTCCTTTCTTTCTTTTTCTTTCTTTTATTTTTAGTTACAATAGCTTTATACTTGGGTGATGAATTTCCTTATATTTATCATTAAAACAGGAGCCATTTATTAACACACTCCTTCATCTCCTGGGCCACAATGTTCTCATCTGGAAACCAGGGAAAATAGTACCCTTAAGATTATTGTGAAGATTTAATGAGGCAACATAAGTCAGCATAAATGGCAATACCTTCTTGCATTGAACCTGGCACAAAGTAAAGATTCAGTGGCTATTAAAATTCTTTCTTCTCTTCTCACTGATCAAAACTGGTGTGCCCCTTTAGTTAATGGGTGAACCCTGTGGGCTCAGAGAAGGCTTTAGTGTAGAGACAGTATCCAAAGTGTTGAAGTGTTTCAAGATGGTAGAATTTAGAAAAGCACAGAGGAGGGAGTCCACTGCTGCTCTGGACAGGGAAGAACCAGACCCAGTGTAGCAGAAGGGATGTGCATCTGGGGAAACTGTACCTGGACACCAGAATGGTGAGAAGACCTGAATAGGGGAATAGATACATATGCTAGGTATGTGGTTAATATCCATTTAGCCCTTACCCTATACCTGGCAGCAGTGTGCTAAGGACTTTCTATAAATCACTCTTATTCAAGACTCACAATAATCTATGAATCTTTACCCATTGTGGAAAAAGAATCTAGGCTTACAGAGGTTATATGGCTTGCCCAAGGTCAAAGAGTTAAAAACCTCAAAGTCAGTTCCTAACCCTCAGCCCTATACTAAAAAGCTGTGGGATTTTAGATTTGATATTCTATTGAAAGAGAGAGACAGCTCAAGAGGCTCTTTATACAGAAAGCAATCAATACTTTAAAAAATGACTAATTTGACCATATTGGCCTGGTTTCTCGAAGAAGAAGAAGAAGAAGAAGAAGAAGAAGAAGAAGAAGAAGAAGAAGAAGGGGAAGAAGAAGAAGAAGAAGAAGAAGAAGAAGAAGAAGAAGAAGAAGAAACAGAAGCAAGATCATCTAGATGACTATCTTGTCACTCCTTGAAAGGAATATTTATCCTTTCATTCATTCTGTACTGAGCGGCTGCCATGGGCACTGACAGAAATCTCTAAATAAGTAGCTGCTTTCATGGCTGCTTACAGTTTAGCAGAAGAGCTAGACAGCAAATAAGTAAACAGAGAAATAAAAACAAATTATATAAGTCTATAAAGCAAATGAATGGGGAGATATGATAGAAGGAAGCATCTAAGGATACAACAGTGAACTGAGTCGCAAAGGATTCAGGACTAATGAATCATCTATTGGCAAAGTTGGAAAAAGAATTTTCCAAGCAAAGGGAAGAGCTGAGTTAAGAACGGGTTTGCTGTATTCCAGCAACAGAAGGGCAACTCATGTGGGTCACAAAGAACAAGAAGAAGGGTGGTATAGCATGGGTTTGGAGAAATAAGGGAAGATTCAAATTACTCAAGATCTTGTGAATCCCTAAGAGCAAAAGGAAGTTCTTGAAGGAGTCTGAACAGGGATGGGGGGTGTGTGTAATGTAGCCTCATTTGTGTCAGAAAAAGATGTTCTGGCTGTGGCATGGCGACAACTCAAAGAAGAAAGCTGGATGGCGGTCCAAAAGAAAAATTGGCAACTCATGGAAGAACAAGATTTCAGAGGACTAGAGAAGTGGGAAAAGAGGTGAAAATAGTAAGAATCCAGGGCTGCAGAAGCTGTGAGAAATGCTAATAGAATTGTCGGAAATTCCCCTAAGGAAGGATGGCCGCAGAAAGACAAACAAAGGGCTGTCCATGAGTGGGAGGATTCATGGCACCAACACATTAAGGTGCTCCATGTACATTAAAAATGACATCTGATATTTTCTAGCACTTTTAAATTTACATATGCATTGCCTATTTGAATCCTCCCAATAGCTCTGCAAATTAGATAGGATGGCTATCATTCTTGCTTACAGATGAAAACAAAGAAATGATTTAACACAATATGATGCCCAAGACAATGACGAGGATAGCCCAGCTACACCATCATCTAAGGACAGCTATATCCTGCTTCGCCAGCTAGATCACCGGACTGGAAACATGTCTTATATTTATTGACTTGAATGCAGTGGTTTCTTAACCTGTACTTGTTGATGATGAACCTGAAAAATAGGGCTGAAAGAAGGACAACCCTGATGGTTTAGTGAGGAGATTGAATTGCAGGAACTCTTTTCTACTCTCCAGTCCAAAAGTTCTCCAGGTATGGTCCCCAGACTAGCAGCATGAGCACCACTCAGGAACTTGCTGGAAATGCAAATTCTCAGATCCTTACCCCAAACCTATTGAATCAGAAACTCTGGGGGTGGGGCCCAACACTCTGCATTCTAACCAGCCCTCTAGAGGATTCTGATACAGCTCAAGTTGGAGAATCACTGCTCTAGTCTACCACGATTTCCCTTGACAAAGAAAGGGGGGAGACAAAAGGGAGTCAAGAAAAGAATTGAGAATAACAATGTGGATATACAAAGGCATTGGCACACCGGGCTACTGGGAAATATATAAAAAAGGAGAAAAGAAAGGCCTTTGGGAGGAAAGAGGCGTTCTTTCTTGTGCCTCAGTGGACCCCAGTGAGATTTAGTTCATATCTGCAGCATTCTTCTTTAGGCAAAGCGCAAATTTCTTGTCTGCCTATGGGATGGGCATTCACAACCTTTACAAGAAAAGAGACACGAAGAAAGATAAAAGCTCCCACAACCGTATTTGTACCACACAGCCTTGCTTCCTCCATGTTGGACAAGGGTTGGATATTTGACTTGAACTAGACCAAGCACATTATATCTCCCAGAGCATAAGATGGGAAAGGGCAGAAGGTTGGATTGGAGACGAAGGAATAGAAAGTATTGGTCTTTCTATTCCCTTGAACTAAGGGACCTAGCAAATGTACCATGGCAACCTTATTAGTACTGCATATAAATATATCCGAGAAAACAGCTCCCAGTGGAGGGAGAAAAAGGAACGGTCAACGGTTGTGTGGCTCCTGTGACTTTCCTGTGTCTGTTCTCACCTCCTATCCTTGGCTTCTGTGAGCTATTTTTGTAGCATTCCACCAAATTCTCCAGTTTTACTTGTTGGAATATTTTTCTACACCTTCTTGCCAAAGCACTTCTGTTATCTGTGGGCCCAAAAGTTGAAAGTTTACCTCTACAAGAACATTTACTTAAAGTCACGTTAAAGCCCGTGTTGACAAAGAAGTGGGAGACCCATGCTGTTTTGTCACACGAAAAGAAAGAGCCACTGCACTTTGTCTAAGCACCTACATTTGTATGCAGTTTTACATCAGACCTAAAAGCAGCAGTTATAAAAAAAAAAAAAAAAGAAGAAGAAAAAATAAATTCTAATAACTTTTCTCCATCTCTTACTCACGTGAGTTGAAAACGGCCTAAGCTAATAATAAAGCTTCCAACTTTCCATTTCTTCAGCAGAACTTGAACGCACCTGGAACTCTCTTTCAAGTTAATAGGAGCCCTAAATGTAAGCTGGCTATGCAAAGCGGCACAAAACGTTGGCACTCCATCACAAGTGTTCTCCGTCTGCGAGCCCTCGGAAGGCGTGGTGGGGTAAGAGCGAGGTGTTAATGCTTAATGTTCAATTTCCTTCTTGCGTCGATTCAAACTGTACCCACATGGTCTCATAAAACGCTTAATTCGCATCTCTCTGAAATTGAAAAGGCAGGATTCTTAATTGCCTTCCTGGTGGAAAAAACCTATATAAACCCAAAGCAAATTAGATTTTGGAAGCGAGGGTGCTGGATTACGGAGGTCAAGATTAGCATTTTGCTTACGGAACGTATATTTAGGAGAGTGTATCCCAACAGTTCATTTCCCCCCAAATTTTACAAGAGCCCTTTGGTGCCTTTCTGCTTTCAGAATCCTGACCGTTTGTCATGCATCCCGCTAGCTACCTGACTTATGTGGGTCCCGTCAACAGTAGCCTTCTTTTGCATTGAACTGTAAAGTTTCCTTGTGGATAGAATTTCTAATTTCACAGCTCCGAAATTAGGTGGATCTTGGGCACCCTCCAATTGTGAAACATTCTAGAACCTTCAGAATGCATCCCTATGACTATCACTATAGTTACCATCCAGTCAATATATTCCATAATGTCTTTAGTAAGCACCTATCACATGCGAAGCATTGAGCTGGTTGATACTTTACCCCTCAGTGAGGGAGCCATAGGAAAATAAAAGAATGTTAGAAGTTTCAAAAGGAACCATGGCAGCGCTGAGGGAGGAGCAAGGAAATGACTTGTTTATGGGACTTAAAATGTGGAGTAGGGTGCGCTTTCATTATTGAAGCCACGTTAATCTCTGAGAATTTGGGTGCGTTCATCTGGCTGAGACTCTGTAGATGCCTCGAGAATTCATGAACTCGGGTCCGCTTAAGAGCGTTTGGTCAACATTTTAGGTTTGGACAATACTCTTAAGAAAATAAATGTCAAAGGACAAAAAGCACTTTATTTAGTAATTAGGATAGTTTTTATTTGTGAGTGGATCTACCATCCACTTAGTAAACCATCCACTTACTAAACCTTCAGAGTAGAAGAAATAAAATGATTGCTCAAGAGTCGGGAGGGGTGTATAGGCTGGTTGAGGATACAAAGTGCAACGGGTGGCTAGACCGAAGACCCCTGAGTCAGCTTGTATAGAGCTTTGGCCATCATGTGAGGCGTATTTGCTTCCAAGTCTAAGTCTGTGCCTTGGTGCAGGGAAGGAGAGGAGAGAGTGGGAGTAACCAGTCTGAGCCACAATGGGATAAAACCAGGCACTGTTTCTGGGCACACTGATTTTACCCAAAGATTTGGAGATTTAAATGTTAACCAATTTAGCCTGATTCAGAAATATATATATATATATATCTTAGAGACATTTTACACTCGACACAGTCTCTTTGGAGCAATTTGTTTAACCTGCCACCAACTTCCATTACACACATCCACACACACAAACACACACTCTAGGGGCCCCTGGGTGGCTCAGTCAGTTAAGCGTCCGACTTCAGCTTAGGACATGATGTCACGGTCTGTGAGTTCGAGCCCCGCATCGGGCTCTGTGCTGACAGCTCAGAGCCTGGAGCCTGCTTCTGCTTCTGTGTCTCCCTCTCTCTCTGACCCTCCCCCATTCATGCTCTGTCTCTCTCTGTCTCAAAAATAAATAAACGTTAAAAAAAAAAGTTTAAAAAAACACATACTCTACCAGACTAATTTCTTTGGCCAGTGATGACAAGGTGTGAGGTTTTTTGGAAGAGCAGTGGCATGGTCAGTGGGAGAGCTTGGGAAGATTAATCTGACCACTCACCACTAAGATTGGACTACAGGAACAGGAAACCGGAAACAGAGAATGTGCAGGGAATTTGTCAGTCATGTAGATATGGGATGAAACAGACCTATGTAAGAGAAGGAGTGGGTATAGCACAGGGACAATCCACAGGACTTGGATTCAGATGCTGGAAGCAGAGGCAGAAGAGAGTTCAAAGTTCCGTGGGGCAGGGCTTATGTTGCTAACACCTTGCTAAATAAACTCTTGCAAGTCTTCCAGGTTTCCAAGTTGCAAAACTGCATTCAGTTTATGCTCTACTTCTTTATGGTTGATTTTGGCTCTAGGATCTGCCTAGGAGTGTTGAATGTGCTTTGTGCATTGAGGTACGTTTTGAAAGGCTGTCGTGAGAGATCAGAACTCCGTTTGCTCTGTCTGATGAGCAGATCTTCCTGAACCGACTTACACCCCATGTCTTGTTCTTTCAGCCACCTTGGCTCAAAGAGCAAGAGAGGAGCGGTTCGGTTGTTCACTGTAACACGAGACGTTATTGGAGCCCTGGAAAGAGCTGTCATTTAGGCTCTTTGTGATCAGGTTATGAGCTTCTGGGTCACTCAGATGCCCAGAGACACTGAGGCAAAGTGTGCCCGCTAGACTGTTGGAGCTGTTCGGCTGTGTGCATCAACTGTCAGCTTCCATAAATCTTCCAGAGGTGACATTTACTAGGTGCTGTTCAAATTGCCATCCTGGGGGTAAATGCTATTCTTAATGTACAACGTACATATGCATTTCAGGGGCAGCTGGCTGGCTCAGTGGGTTAAGGGTCCGACTCGTGATTTTGGCTCAGGTCATGATCTCATGGTCCGGAGATAGAGCCCCGCATGAGGCTCCGCACTGGGTGTGGAACCTGCTTAAGAATCTCATTAAGGAGGGCACTTGTTGGGATGAGCATTGGGTGTTGTATGTAAGCAGAGAATCATGGGAATCTATTCCCAAAGCCAAGAGCACATTGTATACACTGTATGTTAGCTAACTTAACAATAAATTATACTTTAAAAACTGAAAAATAAAATGATAAGCTGAAATACACCAAAGGAAAAAAAAAAGGGGGCACCTGGGTGGCTCAGTTCATTGAGCGACTGACTTTGGCTCAGGTCATGATCTCGAAGTTCGTGAGTTCGAGTCCCACATCGTGCTCTGTGCTCACAACTCAGAGAGTGGAGCCTGCTTTGGATTCTGTGTGTGTGTGTCTCTCTCTCTGCTCCTCCCCTGCTCGGGCTCTGTCTCTCTCTCTCAAAAATTAATGAACATTAAAAAATTAAAAAAAAAAAAAAAGAAAAGAGAAAGATTCTCATTCTCTCTCCTTCTGCCCCTCCCCCACGTATGATCTGGTTCTTTCCCAAATAAATAAATAAATAAATATGCAGTTCACAGTTACAGGTAAAGTAACAGGGTTGAAATAGAGACAAGCATGGAGGGATATGGGAATAACTAGAGAGAAGATAGGCTCGAATTATCACACGCTAATTTAATCAGAAAATTTCCTTGTAGTGAGAGGTCACTACACCTTCCATACGGCAATATTTTCTTTCCACCAACAAATATAGCATCGGTTTCTAAAAGTGTTTTCCGTAGAGCAGCACGAAGCCGTGTAAACCAAAACCACAGCGAGCTATTCCAACATGTGACAGCTATTGGGACTTTTTTGGTGAAGAATGGTTGATATAATTAGGATCCATTTCTAGTTACCGGCATGCCAGGCCAGGGGCAGAGGGCACTTTTTGGAGTGGAGAGAGGAAAAGCCAAAGGCAACTATTAGAACAGACTATTATACAATTTTGAGCGAACATATGGAATCAATAGCCTACATGAGCAGCTGTGCTTGGCTGTGGAAAAGCTTGAAATAGTGTAGTGGCACTGTAACCAATAAAAGGGATTATTGACTAAGGGAGAGAGCGTGTGTATGCAGAGAGGGGCTCCAGAGCAGGATTAAGAGATGCATTTACTCTTAAGCAAAAGAGTACTAGGGATCTGTGCCATGGTTTTCTTCTTGACTGGCAGTAGAAAAGGAGAAGAGCCAGCACTGGAACAAAGGTTTGAAACCAGGGTTATGTGGTTAATTTCGGACTCCTAGCTCACGAGTAGTGCAGGACACTTCCCCTGCCAGAAATCAAAAATCTGCATAATGAGGCTTTGCTAACACACGATGAAGCCTGGATGCCTTCTACTATCCAATGGAAGTGCTAGATACAATAAAATATCCTAAAGTTATAGACGACGGGGAAAGAAAACTGGAAGAAAAGCAAGAGTCTGTATTATCTGAAAACCCAGGAATCTGCTTCCTTAGAACTCAAATTTGACTACTGACACATTTCACTACCGACAAAGAGAAAAATACTCTTATTGATGCCTGCCAAAATACAACATTAGCTTTGTGTGTCTTATTTATTCGCGTGAACCTTCATCTGGGAATCAAGTAGCTCGGATTATATGCCCTATGTGTGCCATGACTTCTGATGTATAGTACAATTGCCAAAAGCTTACTCAATCCCTCCATTTTGCTATCTGTAAAACAGAAATAATAATACCTCTAAATAACCGGCAAATTTACCAAGACAGCAAATACAAATGTAGGAAGCTATTTCTTAGCAGGGAACCAAATACACACTTCAAGTATCTTATGTATTATTTTTAGGGATAACAATATATGTGCACACCGTTCTTCTACATTAAATAACTGTTATTCTTTTTTTAAATGGTTCTTCCATCTCGATTAAAGTGTTCAAAATAATTTGGCTTCTTTAAGCATAAAATCTGCTCCTGTCTAAGCTGATAGACAAATCATTTGCATGACTAATAACCGCCTGAGTGGGTTACACTGTGATTTAACAGTTGTGTTTTTTTTTTCTATGCCTTTTGAGCGAGACTCATGGCCATGTCAAGCCAAGAACTCTCACTCAAATGAGAATCGCATTTTTTTAAACCAAATGGGGTCTTTTCCTCGCTCAGACAAGCAGAAAGCACTGCACCTGTGTTTAAAAACTCTACAACTCAGAGGTTGTAATCATAGTCCCGAGTGAGAGAATACTGCCCATGAACCGGGGCATCCTTGATCCTCTCCATCAATTTTCTGTTGGTTTCTTGCCTGAAGCCATCAATGAGGAACCTCATAAGCCCGAAAAATACTAAACACCAGAGAATCGGTAAACAGGTTGTTAAAAAATAATTGAAACTCCCATTTCCACTGCCCATTCGGCAACTTTGTTTGCACATAATTACTTCTCATTGTGCACCTCTGAGGCATGGACAGAGTGCAGAGTATCCACACAATTTCATAGGTAATTAAAGCATGGCCATCAAATCATAAATTACTAAAGTAAAGGCGTGAGAAGTCCAGTTCATGACCAAGACTCTAATCAACAGCTTCAGTCTCTCATCCTTGTCATGGAAACACACACTGTGTCTAGCACTGCAGGGCCTTTGTGGGATGTGACATACTCTTCACCTTTGCTCCTAGAGCTAAGGATGATGCATTTGCTAGTTTGAACAGTATTTGACCCTTTATTATGCAATGTACGCATGCTCTCTGCTGCCCGTGAGGATGAATGCATCTAAGGGTATCACCCAAATGAAAAGGTCCAGGCATTGGGAATTTGGAACAAAACAACACAAGCGTTTGTCCAAGGACGCAACAATACCGCACCCACAAAAGGTCGATGCCGTATTACTCACCTATCTCTTTGCTCTGAAAATCTCTTATTATTATTTGCAAGAGAGAAAAGGTTAAGCCTTAGCCACTGTTTACTCTGATTGGGCCACTTTGCATTGAGTTTCTAAAACTCCTAAAGGCTGCATATTCCCCTCTCCAACTTTGTGGTTTTCCTGTGGGTCCTCAGCTCATTTTGGACTCTCAGAGAAGAACCATTAATCGTAAAAAATATTTTGTACCTATAAAAACACCTAAGGCTAGAGACTGAATGTTCCTGTACCCCTCCAAATTCTGATTTGAAACCTAATCCCTGATGTGATGGTATTAGGAGGTGGGTTTGGGGGAGGTAATTTGGTCATAAGGGCAGAGCCTTCATGAATGGGGTTTGTGCCCTTTAAACGTGACCCCAGAAAGCTCCCTTGCTCCTTCCACAATGTGAGGACCTTGTGAAAAGAAGGGGGTTTATGCACCAGAAAGGGGACCCTTATCAGACACTGACTCTGCTGGAGCCTTCATCTTGGCCTTCCCGGCCTCCAGAATTATAAGAAATAAATGTCTTTTGCTTATAAGCTACCTAATTTGTGGGATTCTCGTATAGCAGCCTGAACCCACTAGGCAGCTAGTAGCATTGTGCACACAATAAGATTTCATTCATTCACATAAGTTCAGATCATTGAGGAACCAGCAGAAGGAGCCACACTGTGTCATGTGCTGGAACAAAATAATGAAAAACATGGAAAGCATCCCTGCCCTCGAGCAGTTCATCGTCAAGTTGGGCTTGATCAGTACCTGACTTGATGCTGACTATATCAATTAATTTGCTTTGTTTTCTGGTTTTTACCATGTCAATCCGCAACTTTCTGAGTGGGATGCCTTTGAATACATCCTCTAAGCAAGTATGTTGAAATACTAATTTTTGGTAAATAAATAAATAAATAATACTAGTTTTGGGGGGCTGGGGTTTGTTTCTCGGAGTAGACTTCGGGCCTTTGATGGATATCTTAGCTAATATTTTTTTTTTTTCTTTAAACGTCTTTGATGTCCAAAGGAATTGGGGATTACTAAATTATGTGGCTGCCATGAGCCTTTAGTCTTCTGCAGAGTTCTCAGCACATTCCATACCTTCTGAGCTCTGGCTCACTAACTTCCTACAGGACTTCTCACTGTCCTTCCTACTTAGATTCGCAATCTCTTGGAATCAGATACCCATTTAATGATTTAACAAATAGTTATCAAGTTCTTACTGTGTCACGTGCTATGTTGAATTCTAGGGAAACAGAAACAGACAAGGGAGAAGCTGACCCTGAAGACGTTCCTAGTTTATAATTTTCCACAGTTTTTGGAGTGCTAGCATAAAGATCTCAGTTTTCTAACACTTGATAAACTGAGTTGCACTTAATTAAAAACCTTTGTAATTCCAGAGTTGTGATATAAGACAAGGAGGGAGGGTGGTGAGAGTCCTGAGGGAAAAAATGATCTAGTGACTCCAGCACTTGAACTTGGAAGAAAATCTTCAGCAAGGGATAAACAACAAAGGAGAGGATTTGGTCTCTAACTCTTGCCAGTCTCTGAGCTCTAAGATCAAAGAGTTACCCTGTTTGAAGCCCATATGTTGTACTTTCTTGACACTATTAAGCGACATAAGGGGGAAAGCCTCATACATTTTAAGAATAGATATATTTTTAAAGATTTTAATTGCTCTCAGTGAAAACTGGATCATATTTCACTGATAAAGCGTCATTATTTCACTGATCATTAAAGCATTTTATGAACATATGTAAAGTAAGTTCCATCTTAAAGCTGTATTAAAAGAAAACAAAAAAGGGAAACTGTGTACAACCTCTTCCTTCAAAGCCACACCATATGATTTTACCTGTCCTTTTCCACTTACAGATTTAGCAATAAAGGTATTTCCAGGGGAGATGAAAATTATTTGTTATCTCAAAGTATGGTTTTGCATATTTAAAATATTTGCAATGCAAAGATAGTACAACTGTTCTTCCACATATATTAGAAAGATTGCTAAAAACGCAAGAACATTAAAAATGAACAACATCAAGGGCCACCTGGGTGGCTCAGTTGGTTAAGCTTCCAACTTGGCTTAGGTCATGATCTCACAGTTTGTGGGTTCAAGCCCCTCACTGGGCCCTGTGCTGACAGCTTAGAGCCTGGAGCCTGCTTCGCATTCTGTGTCTCCCTCCTTCTCTGCCCCTCCCTCCCCTGCTCACACTCTGTCTCTCTGTCTCTCTCAAAAATAAAACATTAAAAAATTTTTAAGTGAACATCAATAATTTCTTTGTTGTTTGTCCTACTTACATTTCAACAGCAATAATGAAGTGGACCTTGAAAGCTAATCACAGTGGACCTTCCTAATCCCACCCAACTGGGAACAGTCTCAATATAGAAAGATTATTATTATGACTTACTCCACAGTGTTCTTGAATTGGGGATTTTTAACGATATTCAGCCACTTTACCTGTGCTATACTGGTGTGCCTCTCTTTCCCATTCCTCTAACAGGGTAAGGATATCTTAAGTTCTTTGTAAAGACCACCCAGTTTCTATAGGACAGTATTGATCAGACTAGTTACGCATATGCACCAATTTGGTACCTCAGCAAATGGGTGATAAGATTACAAATATGAGGGGCGCCTGGGTGGCGCAGTCGGTTGAGCGTCCGACTTCAGCCAGGTCACGATCTCGCGGTCCGTGAGTTCGAGCCCCGCGTCGGGCTCTGGGCTGATGGCTCAGAGCCTGGAGCCTGTTTCCGATTCTGTGTCTCCCTCTCTCTCTGCCCCTCCCCCGTTCATGCTCTGTCTCTCTCTGTCCCAAAAATAAATAAACGTTGAAAAAAAAAAATTTAAAAAAAAAAAAAAAGATTACAAATATGAATAAGATATAATCACTGATTGGAGAAACCCAATGATTAGAGGGCAATCAGTGTGTAAACTGATGATTACTATGTAAGGTGTTAATCTGTGTGGGAGTTCTACAAAACTGTAAAAAATCTTACCATGTAATACTGAATCTGAAAGGCTATTCATCTATTATTTTCATTTGAATTGTCACCAAAACCTGAGAATTACTAACTTCATAAAAATAGTTGATTAGTTTGAAAGGAAGCAATTTGTTTGGTGATGTAGAATTTTCAATGATATATTATGCTAACCAGATTTTTCTTTTTGGAATACTTCAGGTGTTTTGTTCATACAAATATTATACATCAGAAAGAGAGAGATGTAATATCTTGAAATTTTATTTCTTTTTTTCTTTTAACTAATTTATTTTATTTTCCTTTATCACTTGCCAAATCTCAGTTTAAACCATTAAGACTAAGGTTCCACCTGAGTATTTGTAGAATGTAATGCACCATATTCAGCATTTATTGGGCATCTACTATGTACATGTCTATGTTTAAAGTTATGACAGATACGTTGATACAGAAAAAGGACATTCTCTTTATTTTCAAGAATTCTTTTTTTAAATTTTTTTTAAACATTTATTTTTGAGACAGAGAGAGACAGAGCATGAACAGGGGAGGGGCAGAGAGAGAGGGAGACACAGAATCTGAAACAGGCTCCAGGCTCTGAGCAGTCAGCACAGAGCCCGACGTGGGGCTCGAACTCACGGACCGTGAGATCATGACCTGAGCGGAAGTTGGAGGCTTAACTGACCAAGCCACCAGGCGCCCCTTCAAGAATTCTTTTAATCGTCAGAAGAAATAGAAACGTTTGCAAGATTACACTTAAATAAGTATGAACATATACATTTAATTTAGCTATCTTATGAAACTCCAGTAAAATTACAGTAAAATTACAGTTGTTTTTTCAAATAGGAGAGAACTAAGAGCAAAAATAAATAGGTGGATACATACATACATAAAAGCTAGAAAGTGGAGGCTGAATAATTTGACTTAGGAGAACCCTGAGCCAGCAACAAGGAAAGCTGAGAATGAATGAAATTTATAGGGCAGAATACCCAAATGTTTTGGGGATTTGGGGAACCAAGTACCTCTATAAATTTATGGGGGTAGAGATTGTTTTAAAATAAAGAGAATGACCGAACACTGCTTAAGAAGCAGTCCAGTCTCGCAGCACCTGGGTGGCTCAGTTGGTTAAGCATCTGACTTCGGCTCAGGTCATGATCTCACGGTCTGTGAGTTCAAGCCCCGTGTCGGGCTCTGTGCTGACAGCTCAGAGTCTGGAGCCTGCTTCGGATTCTGTGTCTCCCTCTCTCTCTGCCCCTCCCCCGTTCATGGTCTGTCTCTGTGTCAAAAGTAAATATACATTAAAAAATATATAAAAAAAATAAAAAAAGAAGCAGTCCAGTCTCAAATATCATTCTCCTCACACATTGTCTCAGACTTTTCTCCCTCTTTTCAGCCTAGCCGAACACTGGATATTTATTCTCTGGAGTGGATGAAGTAGGTTCTCTGTTTGGGTAAGACACGGTGGTGATGAATTTGCTACTTGATAGCTGAAAGCATGGGGTCATAAGTGAACACATGCACACCAAATCTGTAGGTCCCACCCTGAAAGAAGAGTAGCCAGGCCTGTATGATCCAGACTAGAATCTTCCCTAGGGAATCAAAGGTTTAAAGAGAGTGGTTCTCAGAGTTGACAAGCTCTGCCTGTGTGATCATAGCTTCCAATTTGATTCTCAGTTTCAAAGATATAAAAAAATCATAAAGGTTAACATATCAGAGGAGAGCCATTGATGTAAAAGTGGGTGACTAATACAAACAAGGCAACAACAACAATTTAGAGAATATTGAGGTGGTGCAAGCAGAAGAAATCTCTCCCTCTCCCCGCAAAAGGCTAGTGTTAATAACCCCCAAAATTTCAAAAAGAAACAGCATCTAGGAAACGAGAACGGGATGGTATTAAGAAGAGGTCATGACGAAAAAAAAAAACAAAACAAAAAACAAAAAACACAAGAGCTCTCAGAAAATTTACATGTCTATACAAAATTAGTCAAATAAAATTCAGTAAAAGGGTTGTAAGATAAAGAATTTCTACAAAGTAGGAAAAAAAAAAAGACAAAGAGTTGGAAAAATAGGAGAATAAAAGGAGAATAAAAAATATTAAGAACCAGCTCAGGAAATCCAGTAACCCCCAAAATAAAGTTTCCAAGCATGTAGAACAGAAAAAAAAAAAATGGAAGGAGAAAATCACCAAGAAAATAGTTAAATAATGTTTTCCAGAAGTAAATGACACAAAATTTCAGGCTAAAAAAAACTGACAAAACCCTTGGGATAAAAAATTAATTAATTAATTAATTAATTAATAATAATAATTTAAAAAATAAAAATAAAAAATAAACAATTTAGTCTATTGCCATGAAATAGTGATAACAATGGAATAAAAGAAAATGCCAAAACTACCAGAGAGGAAAAGATAAAAGGTCACATAAAAAGGATCAGAAATCAGAATGGCCTTGTAATTCTCTCAATGGCAGCATAGAAGGTAGAAAACAAAACCCAGCACTTTCAAAATTCTGAAGAACAATTTTAAGCCTAAAATTCTATACCCAGACAAACTATCCTTCACATGTAGAGCAAATAAAATTTTTTTTCATCCATAGAAAGCTCAACAATTTACCTTCCATGCCCTTTTTCTGAAGAAACTACAAGAGTTTTTATTCTGCTCAAATAAAGGGACTAAATCAAGTAAGACAGGTTGTGCGATGGGATGGTCATAGGCTGAGTTGGGAAGTAGTATGCAAACCCAGGCAAATCACTTTGCATCCATAAACTTAGCTTTCCATTTCTGTAAAACAGAGATAACCATAGATAACACAGTTGGTTATTATAGGATAACGTGAGATAATGTATAGCGCTCCTTAACTGAGTTAACATTTTGTTATTATTGATGATACCAGCACATCCTTTTTCCTTTTCATAAGGCTCTTTTTTAATGTCTTTCCATGATTACTATTTTGTTAGGAAAATTCATCTAGGAAGCATCACTTTACCCTTCAAAACCTGGTTTCAAATTGAAATTATATCTCAGTGTATCATACAAACACTATTCAAAAGTGTCCTTCTATAAAGGAGTCTCTCGAAATTGTCCTCCTTCACTGAAGAGGGTAATTTATATGTTTTAAAAAAAACATTGCCTATGTAATTGTATTTTTTAACCAGTTTTTGTCTTTTTTTGTTTTGCTGTTAGATTCTAAATCCATCCTGTTTTCAAGGACAAAGTCTCCAGGATGTATTGCATAACAAACACTCATACCAGCTTTTTTTTTTTTTTTTCAGTTTCTCTTATTTACTGAAAACATTATGAAACATCATGCTCAGAGCTGAATACATGTTTCCGTTACCCTTCCTTACTTTTTAATTTTTTTCTGGAGCCTACTTCAGGATATTGAAAATGAAAATGTAATAAAAAATATACAAAAGACAATGTTTTTTTTCAAGGAAATTTAATCTATATGTTCTGATTCATTTCCAATTAGAGCATCAAAAAGTTACTTTCCGGGGACCATTTTAAATCTAAGGAGACTCCTGTGCCATTTAAGCTTTATTTTATTTTTATTAAAAAGTGCACTCTCCGTTGCCTAATACAAATTCACCCTGAAGTCTGAGACAAGCCCCATTCTGCTGCCCAAATGGGTTTTACACCCCGGGGGATGGTGTGAGCTCTCCTTCCTCAGGGGATTCCAGACCCCAGTTTGCATTTCATGTTGGTGCAAACTTCCCTTGGTGAGCAGTTACATCTCAATCAATACATCTCAATATGTATCAAGTTACATCTTGATAAGTGAATGCCTTTTCCAAACATAAGAACTTAGAGCTAATCGTGAACTCCTTCTTTTGTCTTTGTTTTGTCCGGCACCTGAACGCAGACACATCCTTCATTCTCTGATAAACAGTCGGTGTCACTCGTTGCCTCCCAGGAGGTCGGGCTCACAGCTGCTGGTCCAGTGAGTTACTCAGGAGTTCCTTAAGACTCCTGCAGGGATGCCCAGCCACCGTGAATGCTACGGACCCCTGACTCCCACCCTCTGGTGCACCTTCCTCTGGTCCTCAGGGTTCTGGCTTTAAAATGCCCAACCACTCTGCTTCTCACTCCTCTACCGTCCCAGGGGCTCATTAAGAGAGACTGGTGTCTCCGAAGTTATTTGTAAATAAGGCAAAAAGCAGAATCACATGCGCTCCTGTAGCCCACCAGACTCTGCCTCTGGATACGGTGACATCCAAAGCACTGAACCACAGTGCGGAAGTGGAAAGAGCTCTTTGGCTACAGCACTAACTGGAATCGTCCATCCTCCCTGCCTCAGTTTCCTTCTTAGTGAAAAGCCGCATACTGCATTCTTGTTTTCTCTGTCTCATTTTAAATGACCGTATAATATCGTCAAAATAATAATAGTATGACTTTTGTGCTGTTTAATGGTTCCCTCCAAAACTTCTGTATTTATTCTTACCCCACAGTTTAAGAGAATCTGAAAACCTGCCCGTTTCCACTACAAGCTGGTCTCATCAGCATTTCGTGTATTGAGTATCTCCAACAAGTTATACTTTTGAGTATGTGAAGTACAATGATAATTGAGGAATTCCAAATATCGTGCGGATCACCAGATTATCGTCATAAATTCCATTCAGTGTTGTCACTGAGTACACTTCATCATATGCTAATTCTTTTGAGAGTGTTTTGAAACCATAGAGGCTCTCTGCAGTAATTCTCTCATGAAACAGTTTTGGATTAGGTAGATCTTTCTCTTTTACTATTGATACGCTTATTGAGCTGCGTCAATAATGATATCAGTAATAACAGTAATAGCTAACACGTGTGGAGTACTTACCACATCCAGGGCGCAGAGCTGAGCCGTTTACACGCTTTCCCTCCATGTATCTGTCACACATGCTGTAATGGTTACCCCTTTCACAGAATACAGAAACGATTCCTGTAAAGTTGAGCAATGAGACAGTTTGGATTATTCAGCAAATATTCTCGCCATCACGTCTGCAATGGACAGAATGTATTTGCCCCGCGCGTTGAAGCTGGGCTTGGCCTCAGAACCTGCTTCAGAACAGGGAAAGCTAGACTTGAAATGTGGCTGTCGCGGGGAGCTTGTGCTGTTGGGCATCTGTCTAACCCAGGCGTGTGTTCACATGTCTTGCATGCTTACAGGGCGTTGTGCGCTGAGACAGCACATGCACAGCGTTTCACATACATGAGCTTCTCGAAGCCTCACAATAGACAAATATATAAATATACACAATACATATAAAGCCTCACAATGCATAAATATATAAATATGCACAACATATAAACCCCACCCCTTTATAAAGAGGAGGCGATAGAGGCATAGGAGGGCAAGTGACTCGTTAGGTTACGTAGCTATTAAGTGGCACAGCTGATCTTAGTCTCAAGAGAGTCTGACTCCAGAGCAGACACGTGTAATCATTCCACTGCTGTCCTCAGATTGGTTTCTCCACATACAAAAAGGCCTTGCAAGAAAACCGGGAGTCACTTTAAGAACAGGATCAGGGGCGCCTGGGTGGCTCAGTGGGGGAAGAGACTGACTCTTGACTTCATGATCTCACGGTTCCTGGGTTCGAGCTCAGCATCCCCCCCACCTCCATTTCTGCCTCTCTCCCATTTGCTTTGGATCTCTCTCTCTCAAAATAAAAATAAATAAACTTCAATTTTTTTTTGTTTTCTAAACAGGATCAAAGTATAATGAGTTCAGGGTTGAATCTGCCCCTATGTACGTGGAATTCACTCTAAACCTCAACATTCTCATCACTAAAATGGTTCTATTAACAGTTCCCTGCACTGGGGGCTGTTTTGAAAAATAATGGAGGTGCTGCACAGACAAAGAAAATCCAACACCTACTAAATACCTTAGCTATTATTATTATACAAATATAATTTAATAAAGTCTTAGTGCTTAGCGCTCTGCTAATCCCCAGACTCTATTATTCTGCAGGACAAATCCTCCTCCCTCCTGCAACTCAAGAGCTATAACCAGATGAGCGAAGCAGGTAACATTTTGTACGCCAGTCTTAGATTGGTGAAAAGGGTTTAACCGCGTTAGGAACCACTGAGAAATCTCCCTGTGAATTTCCGGTCTGTCTTTATATATCCACGGAAACTCGGCTGGCTCCTTTGGCGGTGTTATCTCTGCCTTCAGCGGCCCGTCAAAGACCAGCTAGTGCATCTGAAAGTTCTTTTACTCAATCAATGAGCTTGTTGCCATGGCAGGCTAACGCGAGGTGCCATTGATGATGGCCTGATTTCCTCTCGCATCTGAAGTGGAAAAGGGAGAAGACAGACTAAATGAAATCCCATCCATCTTAATGAAATACAATTATATTCTCCTTATTAATCATTTAAGAATCAATATGTCTCTTCTTGGTGAACCTCACCAGAATTTGTCATTCCATGCCAGGCCTCAATACATCTTGTCTTGTAGTGATTTTTATAAGTTCAGTCACCTGTGTCCCAGGGTAAATAACAGTGTTTTCTTGTACTGAGAGGGCAGGAACGGCAGTGACAGGGTGGATCACAGAAACCCCTTCTGAATGTTAAGCAGCCCGCTGAATATTGCCTTCGTGTGCATAATTTAAAAATGTACCTTGTTTTATTTTAAATAGCGTGAAGGAAAATGGATTACCTAAGAAAGGTGCTTATTTGAGTTACCATTAAGCGGGAGAACTCATGGGTATTCTCATCCACTGGATGCTATAAGGTGGCATAGGCTTATCAATATATTATAAAATGCACATATTGATAAATATATATGTAGAGAGAGAAATGAGAAAGAATTTCTACAATATAATGTACTGTCTGTCACACTATACATACGCTGCATCAACTTAGCGCTTTCCTTTACAAGATTCTCCACGAAAATTCACCATTGTTTACATCTTCTTAATGTGGATCGTGAAGCTAGACTTGGACTTTGTGCATCCTGTAGCTGTCTAGTAGCCATTGTTTAATTAATGAGAACAAAGAGAAGAGATTCAAGGAAAAAGAAGCAGAGACAGGAATTCAGCAGGCCTGAGAGAGACACAAGTGAGGAGAAAGAGACTGTTTTACAAATTAAATTGGTCTCATGAGTGAGAAATGAGTAGTTATGTGGTTTCTGTTTCGCTGGGGGATTGTTGCTCTTCAGTATTCCCGACCCTTTATTAATGAGGAATTGTAAAAGCTGAATAATATTTGCAGTAGCTGGGAAGGCCTCTAGGTTTCACACACAGGCGAAACAGATGAACACAGATTGGGTATTTTTCACATTTAGTGTACATACTATTGAAATCCATTTTTATGTGAATCTTTAGCTGTATCTACACCTTAACAGGACTAAATTCCTTTCTTTTACGGTTAAGGAAAAAAAAAAAAAACTACAGTGAAATAATCTCTTCTGTTTTCAAACTTGGAGCTTTACACGAAAGAGCTGAACATAAACACCTCACAAAGAAACATCCTTCTGTGTGGCTGAGTGGTTCCTCAGAATCCCCCTCTACCACCGATGTAAATGCATCTGCTAGAGCGTGACTCCAATGCACCGGAAGTCAATAAACTTCAAGGTCAGTGATTTTAAAAAGTAGCTGAACGATCCCGAAGGACTGGCACAGCTAGTTCGGTTACAGCTATTGGTCTTGAGTAGGTGACTTTTATAGGTCCCATACCCATGACTCTTAAGGGTCTGTGAAATACTTTTCCCTCCTTTCTCCTCTTCAGTCACTATTCCGAGAGCACCAAAATTCAACGCGCACTGGCACTAAGCCAGACAACGTGAATCAGTAAGGATGAACGACTTCAATGATATCATCAGTCCATTAGTGATCCAGATCAAAGACAAAATCCAAAAGATATGTAAATAAAACAGTGCAGAACACCTTTGACCTTTCAATCCCCTTCTGTGCCACATTCTGTCTTCCCTCCAAAACATGGAAGTGTTCTGCCCTTCTCTGATTTTCCCAGCTACGTAACCTGGCCTCAAAATTTCTCTTCTTCCGTGGTTCTCTCTCAAATCCATGCTTATGATAGACATGTAGTGGATGAGAAAAACAACTTTCATCTCAGGAAAAGAAAGAAAAGACAAACTAGAGGAGAGAAGAGTCTTGGAAAATGGCAGTCTAAACTCTGTGCCCCTGCCCAGACATTTAATGGACACCCTCAGTTCTCCTCAAAGAAGCTGTCTTGGGTTTCTTTGAACAGAAAAAGACGCCAACAACCTGAGTTCACCATGGCCTACCTATTGAAATCTTTACAAAAGAGACTTTGAAGAAGTTAGAAAAGGGGAAGAAGTTGTCTTGGAATCTAGTGATCCTAAGAAGAACAAATTTGGTGTACCCCTATAAATGATTCCACTAGGGCTTATGGTGAGTGTGGTACAAATATTTACAGGTGGATATGCTCTTATCGATGGGTAGTGAAACGCAAAGTTTCAGAAAAGTAAAGGAATCTTTTCAAAATATATATTTTTGAAAGAAAAAGATGCTCCCTATGCGTTCTTCTCTTTAGTGTCTAATTTAGCCTCCCGTACCTCATTTGTGAATCCCTCCGTCATATGGTAAGAGAAGTACTACCTTCTGAAAACCATCATGCTTAGAAGGATGGATCTTCTCAGCACCTTCTTGTAGCCTGTATGGCAATCTTTCTGTTGTCGCTGCCCTTAGGGAGGGTGGTTCATTTTCTCACACCAGCTCCATGAGGTCAGAGACTGAAATTTGTTTACCTCTGCTCCCAGCCCCTAACTAACAGTAGACACAGATAAGTTAATGAACAAATAGATAGCAGACTACTCCATGTAAGGCATGAATGTGTACATGCTTTCTGTTGTGATAAGCACAATCCCTGTCTAGTGGACATATCCATAATCAGCAACATCATAATGTGAGGAAATCACTGCATTCGTTTTATTTTGCTTTTCGTATAGAACACAGAGCTAGTCATAAATTATTAAGATAAATCTCAATCTCCAGTCCAATTGGCAAAAGAAAAAAAAATGTTGTTTCTAAACTCCAATGTCCACAAAAAACATCCAAGAGATCTCTCTTTTATTCTCTATAATCCCAAACCTTTGAACTGCTTTATTTGCAGAGT
Organism: Lynx canadensis; assembly: GCF_007474595.2. NCBI lineage: Eukaryota > Metazoa > Chordata > Mammalia > Carnivora > Felidae > Lynx > Lynx canadensis. The sequence goes on from NC_044307.1 coordinate 19,586,074, forward strand.
TATAAGACTATGGTTGGGATCAGTTTGTCTTGCTGTACTGGGCATGAGTTTAATCTACAAACAAATGTGGTGCTGTTTTCTGATTGTCCAGAACAATAAAGGAGGTTTTACAATTGCAAGAGGTTGAATGTGGTCAAACAGGTCCTTGTTCCTTGTCTCCCTCTATTCTCCTGTTTTAGTTCACAGGCAAGTCTTTTAATCCCCAGCCCCAACATCAAGATCGGTGGGGAGAAAATCCAATTGTTTAGGGTCAAAATAAAGACGTTTTTCAAATGCCAAAGGAAGAGAACAGGGGTTTTCACTTTGATGTCAATACCATGCGTTTTGTAGTTTTCCTGTTTGTTTGTTTTCATCTTCCACTGTCAACAGGGCACCAGATTTTATAGGCAGTTTAACACAGAGCAGATGTTGATTAAAAGGGATGTGGTTTTGAGTGTGAAATTAAAAAAATATCGTTCTCTCTTGTCTAAATGCTCCAGTCCTAATGGCTTAATTTTTTATTAACTAATATATAAAAGAACAATAAGAATACATTTTATCATAACTGAACCATACACAGCTCAGTAGCTGGACCATGAATAAGACAAGAAATGTTCATATTTTAATATTTTAAAAAAGAAAGAGGCAGGAGAAGAAGAAACATTTTCTACTTGTGCAAATGGTATGTGTGTTTGGGCCAAGGCTCACAGCATTTTCATTTACTTTACAAATCTAACCTGGGCAACCATGGTAAAAATAATACTAAATGCAGTTTTCAGATTCATCTTTAAATGCACTCTTAAGCAGGGTATTTCTTCCATTTTAATCAATGATGGCATTCCAAGAGCAACATTTGGAAACACTAAATCTGCAATAAATGTGACAAGGATAAAAGTAGAGTAGGAACTTGAAAAAGGAAAAAAAAATAGAAAAGCTCCAATGACTTTATAGACACCTTCATGCAAGAATTAAATAGAGGCTGCATTTGGCACAGTTGACCACTCAGGTGCTAGAGGCATTTCCAGCTGACTGAGCCAAGAAAATAATGCATTCCTGCTTCTGCTGATAGAGGCTTGAAAGCTTTGATGAGTAGATGAGGCAAGATACCTGACGTCAATGGTCCATGACACCAAAATGAATGGATGTGGAAGGCAAAATTTGCACACTTGGAACCAGAAATCCTGCAAGAGACACAGCAACGTGCCTATGTGATCCATATCCTTGCAATGTCTGACACTCAACCATATGCTTTGAAATGTTCTTCGAAACTCGGATAAGAAAAGAACACATGCAGGAGTTTGTTGCTGTTGTTGTTGTTTTAAACTATCTACATGTTCCACCTACGTGGTTCGGGTTTTCCTGAGTTAGCTCTGGCCAGATCGCTACATGGCCATGAATCTGCCATCGGAAGGTCACTAAGTGCTAATAATCAGTCTCTGATAACATTGACTCTCGTCCTTTTTTGCGTGCTACCAAACCACATCTGGATTTTCAGATCTGTTGGATAGAAGATAGCTTATTCCAAATAGTTAAAACAGACTCCATGCCAAAATGACCAATTAGGATGAACCCCGGTTTAATCATTTCTTTTTACCAGTTTTCTACTTGGAATATGAAACAAAAATTGCAATCCACGAGCTTCTACCCTAATTCTTTTCATTTGCCTTATCCGTAGTGTAGATATTTCATTTAAAATGAAGAGAAGAAAGGATTATATGTAATATTTATCCCAAAGCAATAAACCCAGGTAAATAGTATACTTGGGAACATGATCGCACGTTTCAAGGTAGGATCCAAAAGTTCCAGCTTCTTCAAAAGGAACTGGTGCATGAGGCACCTGGGTGGCTCAGTTGGTTAAGCATCTGACTTTGGCTCAGGTCATGATCTATGAGTTCATGAGTTCAAGCCCTGCATTGGGCTCTGTGTTGACAGCTCAGAGCCTGGAGCCTGCTTTGGATTCTGTGTCTCACTGTCTCCCTGCCTCTCCTCTGCTTGCGTTCTGTCTCTCAAAAATAATAAATAAACATTAAAAAAAGGAACTGATGGAGCTGTGCAGAGCAAACTCATATTTCAAAAGGAAAAGGCCTTGCAGACTAAATAGATGTGTTTACAGACACACAACGCACATTTTTTTAGTCAAGGAGAAAAATATAGTCACTCTAAGTTATTTTGGATACATTCCTCAAGTTATTTAATATCTTAGTTTTCTTTTTTTCTGGAACACTTTGGAGATAATTATAATCGTTATATTTTTGGTTTTTCACTTATTAAAACAATAAATCTTTCCTTTCAAAATAATATTGAAATGACAAAAATAAAGTATAACTTTCTCTGTGCCTCAAACTCTATCAAGAAATGCAAAACACCACTACAAATGTTCTATTGACACTAGCATGGCATGATTCACATGTTGGAGGATCAAGAAAATGATAAGACTAGCTGCAGAGTGGGAGAAAATATTTGCAAAGATATATCTGACAAAAGGCTGTAATCCAAAATATATAAATGGGGTGCCTGGGTGGCTCAGTCGATTAAGAGTCTAACTTTGTCTCGGGTCATGATCTTGCAGTTCATGAGTTCAAGCCCCGCATCAGGCTCTGTGCTGACAGCTCAGAGCCTGGAGCCTTCTTCAGATTCTATGTCTCTCTCTGGCTCTGCTCCTCCCCCCACTCGCACTCTGTCTCCCTCTCTTTCTCAAAAATAAATAAACATTGGAAAAAAAAATTAAAAAACAGAATGTATAAAGAGCTTAAAACTCAACAGTAAAAAGACAATTAAAAAACATGTTAAAAATGAGGAAAAATCCTGAACAAGACATCTTACCAAGGAAGATCTACAGATGGCAAATAAGTAAATGAAAAGATGCTCAACATTATATGGCATTAGGGAATTACACATTAAAACAACAATGAGATGCCACTACTCATCCATTAGAATGGTCAAATCCAGAACACTGGCAAAACCACATGCTGATGAGGATGTAGCACAAAAGAAACCCTCCTCACTGCTGGTGAGAATACAAAATGGTACAGTACACTTTGGAAGACATTTTGGCAGATTCGTACAAAACTAAACACACTCTTACCATACAATGCTGCAGTCATGATCCTTGGAGTTTACCCAAAGGAGTTGAAAACTTATGTCTGCCCAAAAAGCTGCACGGAGAGAGCTATAAACAGAGATGTTTATAGCAGCTTATTCATAATTCTTAAAACTTGGAAGCAATGAAGATATCCTTCAGTTAGTGAGTGGATAAATAAACTGGGGTACATCCAAAAATGGGATCTTTTTCAGCACTAGAAGGAAATGAAAGGGCATGGAGGGGACTTAAATGTCTATTACTAAATGAGGGAAAACCATATGAAAAGGCTATGTCTTCTATAATTCCAATTGTCTGACACTCAGGAAGAGGCAAAAAAAACATCAGTGGTTGCCAGGGGTTGAGGGCTGAGCACAGATTAGTCTTGGAGCAGTGAAACTATACTGGGTGATGCCATAATGGTGGATGCACGTCATCATACACTTATCACAACCCATAGAATATACCGGAGCAAGAGTGAACACTAATGTAAACTATGGACCTTGGTGATTATGTGTCAATGTAGGTTCATCGATTATAATAAAAGTAGCACTCTGATGCGGGATTTTCATAAGGAGGAAGGCTGTGCATGTGTAGGGGCGGAGGGGTATGGGAACTCTCTGTACTTTCCACTCAATTTTTCTGGAAACCGAAAACTAAAAAAATGTATTAAAAAAATGTTAAGGGGAATGGTGCACAGATGATTGTACGTGGTCGGAGCAGCTTGTCGCTTCAATTTTTGATGAAATATTTACAATTTTATCGTGTTGTATCACAACGAGAATAATGGCTTTCGTTTCTCAACGTGGAGAGCTGATTTCATGCGCCTTTGACAGTTCTGAAAAATAGTTTCTCTATATCACTTGTTGCAAAATGTTTTCGTTGTTTATGGCCGCCATGAGTCAGTCTCTAACTATGAACCCTAACTACCCAGAAGAAATGGGCTAATAATAACTTTGGATAAGTGGAAAAATAGTGCTACATTTTCCAATATAAAGGACTTTCAGAGTCTCCTTGAAGTTTTAACCAGTTATTGTAACTGAGCCTTCGTAGATATAGAATCAGGGCTACACAAAGGCAAGGAAAAAAAAGGAAGATATCCGACTGGAGGTACATGGGCTTTGGCAAGTTAGAGGAGAATCACAGAACACTGTTGCAGAAAAGGCTCTTGGAGAGATGCTGGTCCAACGATCCTCTGTGAAGATGCCTTTATAACATTTGGAATTTCCTTCAGATAATTCATAGAGCACTAGAAACTGACAGTGGGCAATTTTGTCTGCATCTGCATTTGTAATGGCTACGGAGAAGAGGTCCCATAGTCATTATCAGAAATCTCAAAAGCGTACGTGATGGTCTCAAGATGTGTGGAACTACTGAGATTATTGCTGGCCCTGATTTGCAGAAGCATCCTCGAGATGGGATAAACACACTCAAAGTCACCAGTGTTTATATTGGTGTTTAAAAAGTTTGTTGTCTTTTTCATAATCCAAGTGACTGATAAAATGTTTGAAGAATAACAAGAGAGTAACAGGAGCTTAAATATTATAGCTACATTATTTAAATAAATGGTACCAATTTTTTTTTAACCAATACAACATAGCCTGAAAATATTTTCTAGTAGGGTGAATCCGTTTGTTGTAAATATTAAGTCCTCAAACACGTTGCTAGAGACTGAATATCTGTGTCTCACCCAAAGTCGTATGTTGAAACCTAATCCCCAATGTGATGGGATTTGGAGGCAGGGGTCTTTGGGAGGTAATTAGGTCATGAAGGTGGAGCGTTCATGAAAAGGATTAATGCTGGCATAAAAGGAACCCCAGAGCGCTCCCTCACCCCTCATGCCATGTAAAGACATGGCGAGGAAACAGCCTGCTAATGAACCAGAAAGCAAGTCCTCACTAGATGCCAAATCTGCCAGTGACTTCGTCCTGGACTTTTCTGCCTTCAGAACAGTAAGAAATAAATTTCTGTTGTTTATAAGCCACCCAGTGTATAATATTTTTGTTATAGCAGCCCAAACAAAGACACACAATTGTTCATTTCTCAGTTATCAGACAGTTTTCCTCCATAAGTACAGAATTCTGCATGAGTGTAATAAAGCCACATAAATGATAATGTTTAAGAGGCATCAAACATCCATTGGCTACAGCCCACCTGCCACAGTGATTCCAGAATTCCCACTCACCCATTAACATTCCTTCTGAGTTAGAGGGTATTTCCTGGTTTGCTCTTTGAAACACAAATCTCATGCAATTCTTCAGAACAAAGCAGTTTCTTATCAAGCACATTTAAGAAATCCCCATTGGAAGATTCCCAGCATATGTGCCTGTATTAAATACCCTAACAAGACCTGCAGTGAAGATATCTCACTAAGTTTAACTAAGTTTAAGCCATCATTTCTTAAACCTATTTGAAACTTTTATTTATTTGTTATTTTTATTTGTTTATTTATTTATTTATTTATTTATTTATTTATTTTTGAAGAGATGCCTAATACAATTTGAAAAACGATGAATTAAGGATCAACAACTCCTGGTAAAATTCAGCCAGGTTATGTGGAAGAGGGACACTGTAAATCATCATAGGTAATATCACTTTTAAAAGTCACACAGGGGGGCACCTGGGTGGCTCAGTTGGTTAAGTGTCTGACTGTCTCAGATCATGGTCTCAGGGTTTGTGGGTCAAGCCCCACGTAAGGCTCTTGCTGACAGTTCAGAGACTGGAGCTATTTTGTATTCTCTCTCTCTCTCTCTCTCTCTCTCTCTCTCTCTCTCAAAAATAAATAAACATTTTAAAAAAGTCACACAGGAAGACACTGAGGGAAAGAGACCCCAAGGGGGAAGAAGTCAGAAAAGGAAGTTTAGTCCTTTGCATTATAGATGTTCATCATGAGTCCTTCTCCCAGCAATCTGGGACATGTGGACAGTGATTCCCACACAGGTTTAGAGGACAGAAGCATCACTGGGTGGATGTACAAACCATGCGCACACCCCCCCCCATTCCCACCTCCACATGGTCCCATTCAGAAGCACAGGTGTGGCACAGGGCATCTCACATTTCAAGAAGCATCCTGGGGACTTGGAAGCAGGTGGCAGGTTCATAAGGTTTGAGAAACATTTGAGGATGAAGTGGAGAAGAAAAAGGAAGGATAGAGAAGGAATAGCAAGAACTGAGAGCCACTGCCTTCTTTCATCCACCGCTCAGACAGTTCACGCACAAAACTCTTCCTGGGCCCAGAGGAGCCGATTCTGGGTCCCTGGCTTCTGTCTGTCCAGTTCCTACCTGGCTGCATCACACCCTTAATTCCAGCCTGAGTCCTAGATGATCTTTCCAAGATGAGGTTTATTGATACCAGTATTTTCATTTAAGCACCTTGATCAATACCCGCCAAGTCTATTAAAGCATACAAATGCTTTCTCAGGGAGACCCACTAAAGCCTCCCCCGCAACTCCTTTTTTAAAGCTTATTTTATTATTATTTTTTAAAGAAACACAACTTTTCCAAATGTGTGCATCCCTCTGATTCTGGTTTTAGAAAGGAAATGAAATTTGTCACGCTGCCATACATCATTTCCCTCGCACTACAATGTCCCATCTGTGTGTCAAGTACAAAAGAAAAGCATTTTGTGAAAAATTGCTAAAGAAGTAATGATTTTTGTCCTCAACTCTTTGTTTTGCCTTTCAATAAAGAAGGCGACATGTGCCACAAATGATGTATTGTTGTTTAGGTACAACCCCAGCAACACAGTGCATAAGCAAAACCATGTTTCACAGCGGAGAAACTATAGTTTACTGCCCCTATGGCTCTGATGAGAATATAATGTTCTACAGTTTATAAATGCTTTGAGGTCAATACATGATTTGCTTCAGCTTGTTCATCCAATGAGCAGGGGATCCAAAAATATATCAAGCTATTAGACAGCCCCCTGGAAGCTGGGCTGAGGCAGCAGTGATGGAAAGGGTCCATGGAAACTCCTCTGTCAGCTGGAGATGAGATAATTAGATCCAGGTAATACATTGGAGCCCCAACAGGGAGCCGCCGAGCAAACATGTCGTCTTTATGGGCCTTTCTTGTCCTGCACAGCGACTGTGGCCTAAGACAGGAAAGCATCAAGGGATTCATCGATGCCCAGGAATGCCCCACTGTCACTCAGTCACCTTCATTATCTAGGGACCTGTCCTCCTACAGAAGCAAACCAAAAGAAGGAAAGAAAGAAAGAAAGAAAGAACGAACAATCAAAAGAGGCTCTTTTCAATTATTTTTCTTTTTTTTTTTTTTGGCCATTTCTTTTTTTTCCCCTTTTTTTATTTCTTAACAGTATACCCTGAGTAATGTGCTTGCATTCATTTGAGACTTTGTTTATATAGATTCTGCAAAATTGTCCCTATCTTCTTTAACATGGTTCTCGCTTTGGGGATGGTCTTTAAAGTGCAGACAAAATAGTCACTTGTTTCAACTCCTAGGATTAAGTTCCATAGACCATATTTTCCTTTTGCAATGATTTCAGTTGGTAGTCGTTGTCATTCCTGTCTTCATGTTGCTCATACATATTGAGGGACTGAAATTAGGTCAGGCACAGTGCTAAGCTGTGGGGATACAGAGGTAAGGTGAACATACCGGCCCACAGTCAGGTGAGGAGATTTTACGGTAATATTTTGTAAATAATACATTGATTACATTTGTGAAATGCACCACGAAAGAGAAAAGTGCATAATGCTTGCCAAGTGAGATTATAATAGGGGCGCTTCATTTATGTGAGAGGGCAGGGGATGCTCTCTTAGGACATGATATCAGACTGAAAACCTGACATTTAAAGTGTAGGGCTTAGGAAGGTGACGGATGGGGGAGGGGATGATAGCCCATGGAATGGGGGCACTTCATTTAACAGAGATAAAGCCATGTGCGAAGGCACAGAGGTAGGAAAGGCTACCACCACTGCCACCAGCATCATCACCCCCATCACCACCACCAGCATCATCACCCACATCACCACCATCAGCATCATCACCCCCATCAGCATCATCACCCCCAGGGTCATTACTAGCATCATTATCAACATTACAGTAGAGATATTTGGGGCCATGCTATACACTTTATAGAAATCATCTCTAATGCTTAGTATAATCTTGAAAACGATGCACTACTATTTCCAGGTCAAAAATAAGGACAATATGTGTCTTTTTATGCTTGTAATTTGTATGAATCAACTTGATGATAACGAGTGGCTGATTGTGTGTTTTAATCAGATCAATGCGATTCCAAACTCTATGAGCTCATCATATTAATGGATATTCAAGTCCAACAGGTTTCTGATACCGCTTTCAAAGGGACATCATTGCCTTTTAAAATCTCAAATGTCACCCAGTGTTGCATATTCAAAGCTATTGATTTAACCTCTTTATTATCATTTGATTAGAAAGTTTTCTACAAACTCTTTTCAAAAGCCAAATATAAGGAGGAGTGTGACATCACTAAATAAATACAAACTCATATGAGTTGGAGATTGTGATTTGTAAAACTTAAAACTATAAGCAAAATGGGGTATAAAAGTCCCAAATATGCCTCATTAATTGAAACTTCAAACATACACACTTACACAAAGGGGATTTTGAAAATGACATAGTATTTACAATCTTAAGCAGGATATTATCTGCCATATGTAATGGTAGTTTTTGATTTATTTTTAGTCGGATGAGAACTGGAAGGGGAAGTGACTCATTTGAGATCATTTCATTTTAATGATTCATGACAATTTCTTGAACACTTACCATGTCCTAGACACTGAGTTATACCGGGGGGCTGAAGAGGTGACTAGGGTGAGGTCCCCACACTTGAAAAGTTCATCATCTATCATAGGGACAAGATCAACTCAGACACATTCTTTAAGATAGGGTAAATTGGCAGCATGCTATAGAAACAGAATGAAGGAGCCCTTGAGAACCTAACCAGGAGAAGGGAAGGAGTGTCACAACCAAGCAAAGAGACTGGTTTGCATGTAGATGCAAGGAAGTGCATGGAGTCTGAGGAATGGAAGCAGGTTGGTGCATTCGAACAGAAAATGAAAAGAGGACGATGACGGCCCAGACCACAACGGCCTGAATATGGACCGCTGTAGATACCATGGCAAGTTGCTTAGACTCCGCAATGGTAGACACTGAAGGTTCAGCCAAGTGGACAGGCTCCATCTGTCCCTTCAGTAAATGGGGGAGAAAGGCATAGCAGTGTGGGACAGAGGTCAGATTTGAAGAGGGCTAGCTTCTGACGTCACGCTGCCTAATTCAGAGCCTGGCGCAGTCGACCAGGCACAGGATGAGAGTGATAAGAGTAGAAATCGAGAAGGAATGGCACGTGGACAGAATAGAGAGAGGTCATGTCAGTAGGACTTAAGATTTTCCATTTGGGTGATTAGGAGAGGGTGATATTTGAAGAAGGAATAGAGGAAAAGAAGCATATTGAAGAGCAGGATATAATGTGTTGGTGAGCATTTATATTTTATGAATTTTGCATGCATGAGGGATTTCCAAAAATACATCAAGAAGGCACGTGGCATTGTGAATATTAGTGAAATATCAGTAGGAGAGCCAAGTTAACACACAGCTCTTGACTCCGTTACTCGTTCTGATATAATTTACTTACCTTCTAGGGTCTCTGAGTTTCCTCTAAGCTGCTTTTGCAGAGTTGGGATGAGAGAGACTCCTTATAAGACAACAGAAATCATATGATGAAAGTTTCTTTCGGTTCTTTCCCATCTTAAAGACTGAATAATAAATCACTGAATGTCTCTGTGTTTGGCTCGCAGCGATTGCATTTTAGAGCATGGGCAGAGCTTAGAAGAATAGACGAGGGTACCAGTTAATTCGTAGCCAAAAATAAGTAGATAAGTCTATGTATAACCTTATCATATACTGTTTGGAAGGTTCCAAGCCTTCCATACATTTGGAGTTACACATCCCTTAAAAATAATAAAATAAAATAAAATAAAATAAAATAAAATAAAATAAAATAAAAATTAGAGTCACCATCCCATGCACAGTGGGAGAATTAATGTTCTCGCCAAGATTATAGTCAATGGCTCAGAGCAAGGTAGCATAGTGGTTTAAAATCAAATGTCCAGAACCAGATTGTGTTTGAATTTATAATATTCCATTTACAACTGTCTCATCTAAATAAGTTGCTTAACCTCTGTGTGCCTTAGTTTTCTTATCTATAAAAGAGAAATAATATTACCTACCAAATAGGAGTATTCAGGGGTTAAATTAGCGATGCATTCAAAGTGCGCAGAAAAATGTCTGGAGCAGAGTAAACTCAGTGAATGTTAGGTTTGGTGTTCTCACGTCACTTCTGTTCCCTGTTTCCTCTGAAAACTAGGCCTTAGGTCTCAGTAGTGCTCCCTTGTCTGTCACTAGTCCTTGGAAGGTAATTTCCAACAAGCCTCCCAGTCTCTATCACTTTCTGACCCAAAACATATTAGCTCCTCTTGTCCAGAATGTCCTGGAATGGAGCTATGGAGGCTGTTTCTGCCATAACCATCAGGCCCAGTAAGGTATTTTCTGAGATAATGGGGGAGTTCTCTTCCCACAAAGGATTCTGAGCTGTTTGATTCTTAGACTGATGTTTGCTTCCTTCCCTTAGGACAAGCATGGTGACCCCAATCCAAGGCTATTTCTATGAGACTGGCCTTTTCCGTGGCTTGACAATAGATGCCCATCCTGCAGCGGTTGATATAATCGGTGCATAAGCTACAGTTTTATAAAAATAAATTGATTGAGATGGAAATCTGTGAAGTTTGTAAAACTGTGTATTTTTGACAAAAAGTTACATTATGAAAAGGACAGGGGAGAGATGTGGAATAATTTATAAGGATGATCCCAAGGGATGGTAAATAAATTACAGAGTAAAGCCTGAGCCAAACTATCTTCTATTAAAGTCTCTTCATTGCTATTCAAGTGAATTTTCTCCCTCTCCCAAGTGGAAACTATTTGCACAAAACAAAAATATTAGAAACAGAATCCCAGGAATTTGGGCAGTGAAGGAAAATCTTGTTAAAAACTTGAGAGTAGACTTGGCTTTAGGCATAATTGTCAAGATTCCCTTTGTCACCTTTCTGTATCTCTCTTTAGCTCCTCTTTCTTTTCAAATCCCTTTCTTTCCCAGATGTCTTTCTTCATCATTCTGGGGTCAGGGTGCCTTTGATTGTTAATTCAATCTGCATTCAGTGCCTACAAAGTGCTAGGCAATGGGTACTGAGAACAAAAATACAGACAGAAGATTCTGACTTTTCTGGAGCTGACGCTCATTTCTATAGGCCATTCGTCAATTTGTAAGCACCTATCCACCAAGATGTAAAAAAATAAGGTAGATTTAAAGATACAGTGGAAAAAAACAAAACAAAACAAAACAAATGACACACACAGCCAAAAAAGCTCAGAGGAACCCAAACTTGTTTGTTGTGGTGGTGAGGTTTATTGTTACTGTGTGTGTGCTTCATTAGCTGTGTTTTATTTTTTGTTTTTGCTTTTTGTTCTCTTGGCCTGGGAAATGAGCCTCCAAGATGAAAATAGCCCATCTCCTTCCTTAGTGGCTTTCAGTTAACTGCAGGTCACCCACCAGGCTGATAATCAGGGGATTTGCTGATCCCCAAGAAAGGAGTTAGGCATGGTAAGTTGCTATTTTTTTCCTTTGTAATTAACAAGTGTCTTCCAGAGTAATATTTTGATATATTTTGAAATACTTGATGTTCAAATATCATGCTTCTCATCAGGATTACCCACTGTTTTAGTTTTAGCATCTCTTGACATTTCCTGGTCTGGATCAAGTATTTCTAAAATGGTTGCCCAATAGCAGTTTTCTAATTGCATTATTTCTTCTACATTTATCAGCTGGCATTCATGGGCCCAATATTTTTACTATACATGTATGAAATACATCATCATAAAAAACAATCAATGCCGTTAAAACTGTAAATCGATGCATCTTATTTCTTCTTTATCCATTACCTTTAAATAGTTTAGGTTTCTTCGTTATTTTATACATTTAAACTTTTCAACGTTTATTTATTTTTGAGAGACAGAGAAAGACAGAGCATGAGCAGGGGAGGGGCAGAGAGAGGGAGACACAGAATCCGAAACAGGCTCCAGGCTCTGAGCTGTCAGCACAGAACCCGACACGGGGCTTGAACCCAGGAACCTTGAGATCATGACCTGAGCTGAAGTTGGATACCCAACTGACTGAGCCACCCAGATGTCCCTATTACATACATTTAATAAGTTCCTGCTGACCTTTCTTTCAGGATAGCAGGCTAATATTTTGATTAGCAAATGAGCTGACTTGAAAGTGAGATAATCCAATCATTCAACTGCAGTTACACAAAGTCATCTACTAACTGCTGCTTTCTCTTGATTGTGCAGTGAATGTTTTGTGAAAGAACAGTTGCAAGAATGTCTAATTCCAAAGCAAAATGTGTATGATGTATATGGCATGAGAAGAAAGACAGGAGTAACAACAACGACAACAGCAACAATAACAACAACAAACCACAGCAGTAAGATATTTTCTTTAAATTATGTCCTGAGTTCAGCGCAGGTCTACGTGGTGGCAAATGCCAGGGCAACTAATTCCTGGCCTCTGAGGCACTCTGGCTTCTCTTCTGGGAGGGTTCAGCCTGCGTACAGGGAATATGTTGTGGCAGGTTATTGAAATGTAGCAGCAGCTACAGTGTTACCATGGGACTAGGAAAGCCTTGGTAGGCCAGTAAGGGAAGTGGCCATCTATGGTAGTAAGAGCATGTTGAGAAACCATATTGCATCATCTGGTGAGTTCTACATAGCCCACACTTTTCATCATCGGAGAGCAAGAGGGAATAAAATCTGAGCATATACTCCTTTAAAATGGCCCATTCTCTCATTATTCTGGCCTTCCAGGAAGAACACCACTTCCCAGGGAAGGAGGTCTTGATATTTCTGTTTTTGTTTTCTCTTCTCATACTATTTTGTGTGCTTGGGGGATAAATACAGCAGTAGAGGTAGAGACAGACGTATTTTCTTGATGTTCCCTTTTAAATGTTTGCTCTTTGAGGGGTGGCTGGGTGGCTTAGTCGGTTGAGCGTCAGACTCTTGATCTCGGATCAGGTCATGATCTCATCATCTGTGAGTTCGAGTCCAATGTCAGGCTCCCTGCTGGCAGTGGGAAGCCTCCTTGGGATTCTCTCTCTGCCCCTCCCCTACTCACTCTCCCTCTCAAATAAATAAATAAATAAATAAATAAACTTAAAAATTTTCTGAATGTTTGCTCTTTGCAGATAGGCTGAAGGAGTTCACCAAAACATGTTCATTATATTGGAGGATGAAATAAAGAGGGAGAAGAATGCTAGAGCAGGAAAAGCAAGCGCATGATATCTAGTACACAACTGTCATTTGGAAAAAATAAAGAAACTGACGTTCAGGAAATAGGTTATGTAAAACTTGTGGCATGAAATAGAGGTAAGAACCGAGGTGTCCTGCCATCTGCTGCTGGATCCTGAACTGCTATCCTTAGGTCTCATCTGGGCCATGCACAGCCTCAGGGTTACACTAAGATACCCCGGCTGGAATCTATCTGCTGCGGTGAAGGTGTGAGGTCCCAAGAGTAGGTCTGGGTTGCGATATAAAATTAAAAATGCCCAGTTAAATTTCAGTTTCAAATTAAAAATAATTTTTAGTACAAATGAGACATACTTATACTTTGCAAAATCGTTGTGTATCTGAAATTCACACCTTCCTGGGCAGCCTGTGTATTCTTACTTGCTACGTCTGGCAATTTCACCTAAGAGACACACACCAAAGAGTTGTGTCAAATAGGAAGTCAAGCAAGAAACTAGTGTAATGTGTCAAGGGAAAGCATGAGTTTAACAAGGAGTTCCTAATTTACAAAGTGATAGGTTTGGGATGACATACCCATAATACAACTTAAATTTGCTATGTTTTAAAATAAACATTATTGGGGCGCCTGGGTGGCTCAGTCAGTTGAGCGTCCGACTTTGGCTCAGGTCATGATCTCATGGTTCTTGAGTTCGAGCCCCGAGTCAGGCTCTGTGCTGACAGCTCAGAACCTGGAGCCTGCTTCAGATTCTGTGTCTCCCTCTCTCTCTCTCTGCCCTTCCCCTGCTCACTCCGTTTCTCTTTCTCTCAAAAATAAATAAAAACGTTAAAAAATGTTTAAAAACAAAATAAACATTATTAGTTAACCATGTAATAAACTCAACTATACTAACTCAGATTCAGTGTAAACATTTCTTGAAATTTTACACATAATGCAATTAAACAGTACTTAAAAAGAAGCAACCATGAAATGCATTTATAAACATAAGTTCACTGCATTCTATTATCGTCAACAGTCCTCTGTGGTAGCTATAAGTATCCCATTTTATAGATGATGAAAGCAAAGCTTAGAGAGTTTGAGATTGAGGAGGCTTCGCATATCTGTTTTGGTGTGAGGTGTTTTGGTTTGGTTTGTTTTATTGGTGGAGCTGATCTGTAACCCAAGTCTGTGTGGCTCTAAAACCCCAACTCTTAATCATTATACCATGAGCAGAATCCTTACGTTAAATTTGGAATTTATACTAAGAAATTAATCAGATAACTACAAGCAGATTTATTTACTAGAATATTCACCATACGCTTGTTATAAAGGAATTTTTTTAATGATTACACTGATAAAACGCTATGTCATTATTAAAAGTGACATATAAGACTATGAAACTCAACTAACTCAAGGATTACTTCTATTGTAAGAAAAACATTATCACATTCATCTGCAAGTACATACATAAGTTATTTCCAAAAAGCAGAAGTATGAGCTATTTTTAATTTGTTCTTCATGTTTTTAAATTTTTCTATAATACACTTCTAATCAGAAAAATATTATAAACATTTATCTTGCAAATTTGATCAAATTAAAAAATATACTTAGCAATACAATCATGTGTGTTCCCTCTTTCCTGGGAAAGGAACAAGAAGTGATTTTAACTGCAGAACAGAAAGGAACATTGGGAACAGAGTCAGATCTGAAACATAAAGTATAAAATAAACATCAGTGGATTAAAACACTTTTTAAAAACAATACATTCAAGCAGCTTTAAGGGGCTTTTTTCAGTTTCTATTATAGTAACAAGAATGCGGGATGGCTGGTACAATTGGAGACTGGTTAGCCAAAATCACACCTGAAATATAAGAACAATTGGGATAGAAATTAGGTATCCTGGCACCTAGACCTCATCTGCAAACATAAGAAAATTTCTATTCTAAAGTAGGTACCAAACTTTTGCAACTTCAGAATATCATATAACTATTAGAGTTTCTTACTTTTGTTACAATACTTGTGAAAGTCTGAGGTCCTCCTGCTCTAATTCTACTTATCCATGAGGACATATCACTATAGTGTGTCCTTAGATTAAATTCTGGGCCTAGACTCCCCATTCCTTTGGGTTTAGGTGTAGCTCATGTTGAACAAAGATATGATGTGAATTTGATGCTGGGGTCTTTTTACTTCTCTCTCTCTCTCTTTTTTTAATTTTTATTTGAAAGAAAGGAGAGATAAAGCATGAGTGGGGGAGAGGGGCAAAGACAGAGAGAGAGAGAGAGAGAGAGAGAGAGAGAGAATCTTAAGCAGACTCTACACTCAGCACAAAGCCCAACATGGGGCTTGATCTTGCAACCCTAGGATTATGACCTGAGCCAAAATTACGAGTCTGGCACTCAACGACTGAGCCACCCAGGCACCCCCTTACTTCTTTTCTTTGCGTATTTCCCATGATGCCTAATAAACCAACAATTGCTAAAGACAGATACTACCTAAATGTGTTATAATTTCAATACTACTTGATTTAACAGACTGTTCCCAGGCACACAGACAAGGTGAAGGACAGAAGTTAAGTGATACCATTTGGATGCCTTAATATGCGAGTTGGTTGGAAGTGTTGCCCGAGTATGGGATGGAGAGCCTTCTCCATTCAAACACTTTACAAAGCAACACACATTTTGAATAAATCCAAGCTTGTCAGAAAGGTAAGGATTTCAGCAAAGGAGTCAAAATAAAAGCAATCTTGTTGTCCAAGCAGATTGTGAGAATATTTACCTTCAAAAATAGGAAGGTACAAATGAATTCAGGAAAAATCAGCTAACAATTCAGCTTACTCTCTACATAGAAGCAGCCAAGTCCTATGCACATAGTAGAAGCTTTCAATGGCACAGCTTTCCATTGGTATTTGTCTCCTTAAACCTAGCTGATACAAGTACCTACTTAATGGATATTAAAGTGATATATGTTCCAGGTCCCAGTCGGTTTAGGAGACCTAGTTCCTAATTCAGTTTCTGAGTTTAATTAGCTGTGAATTAAAACCAGATTGATCCTACCAAGAAGCTCAAGACCAACCTGATAAGGATCTAGCCATGTGACAGGACTGAATACATAGTTACTTTACTACACCAGACAAATAAGAGGTAAAATCCAAAAGTCCAGACAGGAAAAGACTGCGGGGGGAAAACCAAGGTACTTTGAGGGGAGACAAAACTCAGATGCCAACTCAGAAGTTGAAGGTAGAAAGTAACGTTCCAAAGTGAGATCAGAGCCAACTGATGATGGAATGGAATACCAGGTGCATAGTACAGAAGTGGGTGGGATTTGTGTCCAATTCCAGAGCTAGCATGGACCTTCATCATCTGGGATAAGTCACATTCTTTCCTTGGGCCTGTTTCTTCACTAATAAAATAGCAAAAATATCAACTCCCCTCCCTTTAGCTCAGAGTTATTTAGAGAATCAAGTGTGATCAAGTCTCTTAAAAAAGTGAGGGATTCTCTATATAAAGTAATAAAAATAAGCCAAATTTAGAATACTAATAAGGCAGGCCATTTAATTACTTTTAATTTTTAAACACCGTGTAAGCTAAGAAACCCTTTCCGCCCCACTTGCCATGCCTCTATCTCTTGACCCTCCATCACCAAAATGTTTCACCTTTCCTACTGCACCGAATGCATTCCTCTAGATTTACTTTGGGTTCTGTCTCCTCGTTCCCTCATTGCTTCCTTCAATAGACTGCTCCCTTAACTTCTTCTTCTCTTCAATGTTTTCTTCTCTTCAGGTCCCTTCAAATTAACATAGAAAATGAGGAAATTGCACATGTCACTCAATTTAACTGGACTTATAGTATGGAAATCCATTTTCTAAAATCGCTGATAAATGAGCATCTTAACATTGCTTGGGCACATCCAGTGAAAAGTTATTCGAAAAATCTATATATCAGGGATACCTTGGTGGCTCAGTAGGTTAAGCATCTGACTCTTGATTTCAGCTCAGGTCATGATCTCAAGTTTCCTGAGATTGAGCCCCGCATCGGGCTGTGTTGGGATTCTCTCTCTCCCTCTTTCTCTGCTCCTCCCCAGGTCTGCCACCTCTGTCAATATAAATGAATAAATAAACTTAAAAAAAAAAGAAAGTCTCTATATCAGAAAACTCTTTTACACAGAGCTCAAATCCATGTCTTTTTTGCTCTAGCCCCTGAAATAACAAATAATAAATTCAATACCTTCATCCTTCTCTTTGTCTTCAAATATTCAAAGCATGAGATTGCTTGCCCCTGCAATTGAGCTTCTGGACTTCATTGTAATTCTGATTAGCCCACTATATCAATAATATACCACATTATCATAATTATAATGTATTATACATTAACCTGTAAGCCAAGAACTGCACTAAGAGATGCAGACATATAGATGAAAAAGACATAGCTCTTGCCCTCAAAGATGTTATAATGAATTTAGAGTAATGGTACATGTATACAAAACTGGACATTTTCAATGGTAAAAACTGCACTAAATACCACGTTAAGTACAATAATCTGTTCTAGGAAGAGTCTTCTATCAGCTGTGAGGGTGTTTAAATTTTTTTTAATGTTTATTTATTTTGGAGACAGAGAGAGAGACAGAGTATGAGCAGGGGAAGGACAGAGAGAGAGGGGGACACTGAATCCGAAACAGGCTCCAGGCTCTGAGCTGTCAGCACAGAGCCCGATGCGGGGCTCGAACTCACGGACGGTGAGATCATGACCTGAGCCAAAGTCAGATGCTTACCCGACTGAGCCACCCAGGCGCACCTGATGTTTAAAATAAGTACAAGATCTGGAATGATCACAGTCCAAGACACTGTGGTAGGCCCTTTTACTTTCCAAACTCCTTCATTTATCCATATGTAAATACATAGAACTTATTATATATAACATATTTATTTCGTATGTCTATCTGTATACCTCTCTATCCATCCATCCACCAATATCTTGTATACAGAATGCTTGAAAACCAAGTCCAGCTCCAAAACGTACATTCTGCGGTTCTCAGAGTACCAACTGCCCTTGTCCATCATCACTAGGTACTGGGCCCTCAACAATTCTAAAACAAAAGTTTGACAAAGGTAATAAAACACTCTATGCATATAGCAACACGCATGCAGAGAATGAAATGGGCCCTCACAATTAAATACCTCTTGACAAGTGTGATAGAAAGAATGGTTTTCTGCTGTCATTACTTTGCACATCCACTGCAAATATTTGTACGCGGGAGTCAGGTTTGAAATTGCAGTGAAATTTCTCTGAAGAAGCCCATCTTTTAGAATAAAGTGTCAGGCCCGTTTCACATTCTCAAATGATTATTTGCCAAGACAAAACATAGACAAAGCAAGAAAAGTCATCTCCTTCACGGTGGAGCGGAAATTTATTTTAGTTTATAGGAACTAAATTAAAATAATATCAAAATAAGTCTCGATTTTTTTGTAGAGAAAATGTACAGACATTATAAACATTGGCAATGTACTCAGTTTTGAAAA
Organism: Lynx canadensis; assembly: GCF_007474595.2. NCBI lineage: Eukaryota > Metazoa > Chordata > Mammalia > Carnivora > Felidae > Lynx > Lynx canadensis. The sequence continues at coordinate 19,604,982 of NC_044307.1, forward strand.
GTAAATAATAAATACAGTAAGAAATCCATTTTTCCTTTTTAAATATTAACTGCACAGAAAAGTTAGGTAAATAATACATAAAAATATGAGTTCAAATTTTCTAATGATATATAACCATCACATAATACATTTAAAGAAATAAAATAAAAAGCACATATCACCCTATCATAATTAAATTATATATTCAAAATATAGTCTTTTTCTGTCCAGCTTGAATTTTCTAAACTATAAATACACTTTAACAAAGGTTATCTGTGCTCGGGGATAAGGAATCTTTCGCTTACTTTTTTTTTTCTTTTTTGTTTCTCTGTGTCTCGAAAATCCAATTATCCTTCTTGAAAAGAAACACTAGTAAGGACAATAGTTTATTTTGCTACAAGAAAAACGTCCCAAAATTTGAATAGCCTTTAATAACTATTTATTTTTCAGTTGCGTCAAATGTTGGAAGCTGAGGCTTTTGTGGTTCTGCATGTAACTTAAAATTCTGGACTGAAGGAGAGCTCTTTATCTGGGACATAGTGTTCTCATGGCAGAGAAGAAAAGAAAGAGAATTGGCGAAAACACTTAGGGGCTCATCAAGTTTCTACCACAAGTGTCATATGACTATCTGCTCACTTGTCATTGGCAAAGAAAGTCACCTGACCAAGCCCTACTCTTGAAGCCCAGAGGAGGCATAGTAACATGGCAATGAGTGGGTACATAGTTTTTACCAGAGGAGATAGTAATCGTTGAGTGCAATAGGAGCATCTATGAGAAAGTGTGACTATTTCATTCTAAAGGAATTTCCAGACTGTGTTAACTGTAGTGATTATTAAGGGAAGTTTTATGATTAATAAAAGGGATTATTAAGGGAATTTTTATGATTAATAATTTTATGATTATTAAGGGAATAAAACATATATGCACATTTTATGTGTATATAATGTAAAATGTATCCAGCCAGAATAACAATCTAAAATCCTGCTGGGTATTTTTTAAATATTTAAACTTTATTACCGTCTTTCGGGGCACCTGGGTGGCTCAGTCGGTTAAGTATGCGACTCTTGATATCGACTCAGGTCATGATCTCACAGTTTGTAGGGTGCAAACCCTGCATCAGGCTTTGCACTGATGGCAAGGAGCCTGGCCTGCTTGGGATTCTCTCTCTCTCTCTCTCTCTCTCTCTCTCTCTCTCTCTCTTTCTGCCCCTTGCCCAGTCGCTCTCTCTCTCTGTCTCTCTCAAATAAAAGTAAACTTAAAAAATAAATAACAAACAAACCATTTATTACCATCTTTGAGAACCTGACTATGAACGACCCTTGTTCATCAATCTCAAAAGTGTGGCTCATCAACAATTTCATGAAGTTACATATTGGGATTAGGAAGAGCTTGAACGGGAAATATTCCAAATCGCATCTCTGTCAGGATTCACAGTAGTATCAGTCTGAAGACTCTACCCCCGCCCAGGAGGAGGCCAAACTTGACTCAATCGAAAAAGTCCGCATTAAACACCCTTTTCTCAAAGAGCTCACACTCGAAAGGGAATCAGGGCATGTGGCCATAGAGGCAGAGTGGCATGTCCTGGTCACCCTGAAGAATACCCCAGCACCCTCACATGAAGGCAGGGGCAGTCCATCCCCATGACAGAAAGCCACCATGCTACTTTTATGACCGCCCACCAGAAATTCACCCATCAGTTTTAAAAGGGGCTCCAATGGCACAGTGCTCAATGATGCTCTGACGAAGGTATCCGCCTTCTTCATTAGGCAACTAGACCAAACGTGCATGAGCACCCAGCCGCTTGCGGCCCAGGAAGCCAGTGCTTAATTTGAGGAAGAAAATGAGCAGTTAGGTTATAAAGTAGCAGATATCCAAATAAAGTCATTGATACTCTTAGGGTTCTTTTATTTACTGGCAATGTGGCAGGGCCACCCCTCCGTGCCCGTGTAACAGGTATAGCTAGGAGATGTGGAGTTAGAGTTAAATGGCAAAAGAGGCACAATTGTAAGTTTGAGAGACAATCGGAGAAAATTTTCAAACTATTAAGAACACGAAGGCTGTTGTCATTTGCAAGTTAGAGCCGGCCACCTCAAGCTAAGGTCTTTTTTCTTAATAGCATCGAAAAACAGAAACGAAAGAAGGAAAGAGGAGAGGTAGAGAATTATATGCATATATCTTTGTTTTCTTTTCTGAATGCTGCACGGGTTAAAGGCAAAACCTGATATAAATATCATACTCAGATGGAAGAAGAGACGAATCTGATGTTGCCCTTCATTTTAGTAGTGTCTCAGCTCAGTGCTGCTAACCTCCCATTCTCATCACAGTCACCTTGTTAAAGGGCTAATAAGCTGTCGTTAAGATTTCACTCTCGAGATGAGAATATCAGGCTTCATTCTAGAAGCAAACTTTTTTTTGTGTAAATATTTTAAAGTATTCCACATTGGTGTTTTGTTTTGTTTTGCTTTCAAACTGTTATTTGAATTCTGGTTAGTTAATATTCAGGGCAATATTGGTTTCAGGAGTAGAAGCCAGTGATTCCTCGCTTGCACACAACACCCAGTGTTCATCGTAACAAGTGCCCTCCTTAACACCCATCACCCATCTAGCTCATCCCCCACCCACCTCCCTCCATCTACCCTCTGTAGTTTGTTCTCTATCTTTAAGAGTCTCTTATTGTTCATTTCCCTCTTTCATTTACTCCCCCTCCCATATGTTCATCTGTTTTGTTTCCTAAATTCCATGTATGAGTGAAATCATATGGTATTTGTCTTTCTCTGACTTATTCCACTTAGCTTAATACTCTGTGGCTCCATCCACGTTGTTGCAGATGGCAATATTTCATTTTTTTGATGCCTGAGTAATATACATTGTATATGTGTATATGTACATATATGTGTTATATATATAAATACGTGTGTGTGTGTATACTTGGCTATTGTTGATAATGCAGCTATAGACATTGTTTTGAATATAAATAAATTAATAATTGGAAGATTTTAGACTGTGATTGATTTTCTTGCGGTATCCCCAGTTTGACCTCACATCATTTTTCATCACAGTGGAAGTTTTGCTATACACACTGCTGGTTTCACACCACATGATGTGTTTCTCCCCAAAACTTGTTGATACAGCCTCAAAGGTTAGCAAGGGCCTATTCAGGGCTGAGTTACTTTAGGATTGGCTCTTCTGCCTTACAGATTTGAATCCTATACAATCGCTCTATCCTAGAGACCACGTCAAAGAGCAACTCACAGGCCAGTCAAACAAGGCTAGAAGGCCAGAATTAAAACAAATACTTTCAATCTTTGTCCATGTTGTATCGAGGGTAATAAGCGAACATCAATACAGTTACAAGAATGACCAATAACAAAGTGAAGCAAAGATCACATACATACATATAAATGTGTGTGTGTATATACATATATGTGTGTGTGTGTGTGTGTGTGTGTGTGTATATATATATATATGTATCATGAGTGTATATATATATATATATATATATATATATCATGAGTCTGTATATATACATATATATGTATACACACATATATCCCAAAATGAATAGATTCTGTAGTCCAACTGAACTCCTCAACTGAACCACTCTATACCTATGTACATTCTTGCTTATCTTTAAGAACTCAGATGAGCAAAGGATGATACTATATCCAACTATGTGATACCACTGAGACAACATTTCCCCCTCTGTCTTTTTTTTCCCATTGTCAGGAAAACTTTGAATGCATCACCACTAAATGCTATATGAAAAGCATAAGACGGAAGAGATCATAAAAGACCTACTGACAGGAATCCAAGTTTCAGCTCCTACGCCGCACTTACCAGTTGAATGTAAGATTTTTGTTTGTCGTTTAAGCTTCTTAGTTCCTATTTTCTTCCCCTATAAAATAGGAGTTTTGAACAAGATTCTCTCTAAAGTATTTTCAGCTCTAAAAATATCAGCTTCTATATTTCCACAGGTTATATCCTCCAGGAGTTAGGGAAAAATATCAAGTTTTTAGCATCAGAGATACCATGAGATTTTATTTCTTCACTTGCAAATTGACCTATTAGAAATGAAATAATTGGGCATGAATCTATATAACTGTAATCATTAAGAGCTCTTACTGGGTCCATCTCAATGTACCCCATAACCCTTATTTGTTCACAGCTGTATTCCCAACATGGGCATATTATCTGCCACATAGGATGAGCTGGGATTATGCTCATTGAGTAAATAAGACATGAAGAAACAAACATACTCATACCCCTGCGGACTGTTGTCTTTATCTGGAACATGCAAATATCAGGAGAAAGCACATACCCACAACAATTTAATGAAAGGGAGATTGAAGGCCACCACACTGTACTTGATGTTAAAGTGTGATGTTCAGACCACACTCAAGATATTTGATTTTGCAGGAAGTACCCCGGATGCATGCCGGCTGACTTTTTGGGATCCTGGCATCTCACACCACATGGTCACCGCAGAAGTGCTGTAGGAAGTAAGGGAATCCTGGAGGCAAAACCTGTTTGCAAAGGAACAGATCCTTCTCACCTGTCCATACCAGAATTCTGCATCCGCTTCTCCGTGCACATAAAAATGACGCTAATAATGCTGAACTAAAAATCTGCCTTTCTTGAGTTCTGTTCTCCATTTTGAAGCCACCTATTACTGATACTGAATCATAAACAACACCCTCTCTCCCCCACTAGGATCAAAAAGTTCAAGAGGTGAAACCCACTGTTATTTTGTTTGTTTGTTTGTTTGTTTGTTTAAGTGACAATCCACTGTTTTATTTCCTGATCAGAAAATATATGAGGGCTACACGTTAAGTTCTTGTTGCCTTGTTTCATGTCCGATGTCTTCTGAGTCATACATGTATTTATTACATGTCTCAATATGTAAAAAGAAGAAAGAGAAAAAGAAAGAAAAACTGAAAGAAAGGGGGGGAAAATCTCGGTTTCAAATAATGAGCACGTGCACCTTTTTGCCTCAGGCCTTCATACACAATTTAGCCAGGAAGCCAGGGTAGATCATGATTTAGCTTTTGACATCTCCTGCCTTCAGGCCAGGAGAGACTAATACCGATTTCTGACTCTGAGCACGCCACAGGAAAAAAAGTGAGAGAGAGAGGCCTTTTATTGACTAAATGATAAAGAGGTTTGTAATGATAAATAACAGTCATTTTATTGTAGAAGTCCCCAGAAAAGATGCATTCTGCAGTGTCTGAAGGAGCCTAAAAGCTGAGGTTGGTTCCCTATGGAGCCGAACCTGTTAAACTCCAATTTTTACAGCCAGGGATAGGGGTCACAAATTGCGGGGACCTCAGGCTATTAAAACCATACACGCACACTGCGTACTCGTGGTTGCAGCCTGTTTCTTGGCTCAAGGAAAATTACCAAGGGCTGGATCCCAGGGTGATTGGTTGATGGCATGTCTGTCTGTCAGTCTGTTATCTGTGGGTCTGCACCACCTTCTTCTGGCTCCACACGCTCAGGTTCTGATTCAATTCAGCAGCGTCTATGCTCAGGCTGTTGGAGGAATCACTGCCAGTTTTGATCGATAGTTTAATTGTAAACTTTGGGAACAATAATGGATAATTTGGCTTGAACCGTCCATTATGAGCAATGTTGTCTAGGAGAAAGCCTTCAAAATTAAACAAGAGTTGGGCCACATTATTGCATTTGTACAACACACCCACAGTTAAATAAATCCCCCTTTACAAATGCTGTCCTGACATTCTATGGAGTTCAATAAACATAGGCCCAGGCGAAGAAGGAAGAAAGAAAATAGCAAATGGACCGAAGTGATAGCTCCTTACCCACTCGTTGCCTCTGCAAGTTGTTGTTGTTGTTGTTTTATTGTTATTATTATCATTACAATAATTCTTTAAAGTCCTCTTCAAATAATGAAAAATCTGTAAAAAGAGAGGAATCATTTTTCAGGGGAAGATTTTTTTTTAATAGAAATTGAAGTCAATGAAATTTGAGAAAGGTGGAAATGAAGGTGACGTTAAGAAAACTAAATAAGTTATAGGGGAAAAAAATATCTTAAAATAGCCATGGTATTGGTGACTACCGTAGAACAGACTTCTTAGAGACATAGGCAAGGCCATTTGGGTATCAGTTATTTCTCCAAAAAGAAACTCTCCATGAAGCAAAAAAAAAAAAAAAAAACAAAAAAAAACAAAAACAAACAAACAAATAAAAAAAACCAGGAAGGGAATCACTTAATAATATTCAAAATTTAAAACTCTGAGCCCTAAACCAGAGTGTTCCCTGGTGATAAGGTAGGGTTTAGTTCCCCAAAGTTAGGTGGGGGCTTATCCTGATGTCTCATAGGAGCATTTTTCCAAGGAGTTATCCAGAAAGAGATCAAAAAAGTATTACCATGTCAAATAGAAGGACTCTATGATGTAGGGACAAAGAAAATGGGAGTTCTAGAGACACCTGGGTCCAAAGGTCAGCTCTGTGATTTCCTAACTATGTAACATGGACAAGCTGCCTAAACCTACCCATGCCTCAATTTACCCATACTTTGAGTGAGGAGAATAATAGTGCCCAGTCCATTAAGTTATCATAAGCATGAAATACATTAATTCAAGAAAAGCACTTAAGACAGTGGAAGGCACATAATATCTGCTGGCTTGAAAAATAACTCTAATTGTTGTTCCTAAAACGGGATGAGTTGTCAGTTTTCAGCAGTCTACTTTAAAGTCTTTGTGTTTCTTTGTTTAAATGTTTATTTATTTTTGAGATAGATGAGAGTGCTCATGGGGGGAGGGCCAGAGAGAGAGGGAGAGAGAGAATCCCAAGCAGGCTCGACGCTGTCAGCACAGAGACCAAAATGGGACTCAGTCTCACAAACCACAAGATCATGACCAGAGCTGAAATCAAGAATCTGACGCTTAACCAACTGAGCCACCCAGGAGCTCCCAAAATCTTTATATTTCTAATTCCAAAGATTTGGTCTTTCCTTTTGCATGGAAGGAGGAGAGACTATCCTTTGACACAATTTGTTTTCAATCCATGTTTAATGCTAAGCTTCTTTAGGAGATAGGAAGCAAAGGGTGATTCATGGCTTGTCAGATGCAAGGCATCTCATGTCGCTCTCAATCCAGTGATGTCACTTTGACCAGCATGGCAGTAAATTGCCTGCAGGCCAATAGTAAACTTAAGGCTCCACCAGTCCCAATGCCTTACATTCTGCCCTTTTAACCAGCTCTGGGCCACTAAACTCTGTCTGTACACTCGGGGAAGACCCCCAGACTCCTTGGTTAATCCCAAGATGAGGGAGTCATATCTACGGGGCTTGGTGCATTTTGATTATAATCAAGTGGTCCAGAATCAGGTTGACCTGCCTGGGGTCCAGTTTCATCATTGACTCGCTGTGTAACCTTGTCTATGGACATGACTACTCTGGGATCAAGTTTCCTTATTTGTTAAATACAGGTAATGATATCTACTTCTCAGGATTGTGATAAGGATTTAAAAGCAATCAGGTAGGGGAACCACATTTAAAAATAGCAGTGGTTGTTGTTATGATTAAAGTTATATTTTTACTCAATAGAGTTTTCTTCTAGCCAGCCCCTGAGACAGCATTCCATTTCTTCTGCAATGGCTCTGCATGGTCCTTGGGTTCAACTTTACCCCATGTGTTCCACTTCTCCTACTGGGGCTTATGCCTGTGTCTACATTCTAGAATTTCTATAATGATAATGTGTCCATTGTCTCAATTAAAAAAAAAATAGAGACGTGGCTCACTCTTTCTAGAGGTCACGTCATTAGTGCCCCATAAATCTATGTCATACACAACTAACAATAAGATAGACAAACTTATGCTGCACTTACAGTGCTTGGATAAATAAAGGTGAGGATCCTTGGTTATCAATGGTCAAAATACATTAGCTCTTTATCTATAAAGAGCTAGAAAACTTAATTATGTTCAGAAGAGGATCACCAAGATGAGAAAATGTCTGGAAACCACACAAGAGAAATAGGAGGAAATTTGGAGGGGGGTTTGTAGCTATCTTAAAAGGCTGTGATAGAGGAAAGTAGATAGATGTAATTATGGTCAGAAGCAATACCAATTGGAGGAACATCTTTTCAACACTTTGAGCAATAGCATAGATGAAAATTCTGCCCCAGAAAGAAGAGACAGTCCTGTTCCTGGTCAATACTTGCTGTTCCAGCACACAGGTTGAAGTCCGGAGTATTATTTTAAGGAGAGGTGTGAGATTAGATGATCTCAAATTCTATTCCAACACTCAAACTTTATGATCTGACCATGCTTCAGGGAATCGGTGCCTTAGTGCTTTATCAAGTCGCAGAAGCTAGTCCTGTAAAATGAATTTGACATCTAGGGCATGCAAATAGCCTCTCCGTTTCTCAGAGTCCCGGCAATGGCTTGGGTACAGAAATTTTCTTCCGCAGACCATCACAAGGTGAAGAAAGCAATGGTCATCAAAATAAGAGGTTCCAATTCTGTAAACTGTTCCTCTATCCCCAGCAACTGTGACCTCGAAACCATTGTCATTTTCATTAAAGTTTGCATCAGAAAAATAACCTCACTGTAAGAGTCTGTACGTACAACAAATGTGAAAAACATTCCATAAGTATTTCAAATACACTTCCAACTTGGGACTCTTTTAAAAAATCTCCTTTGCTCCATTTGAGAAAATCTTCACTCCAATACTTATTTTTCTTCATTCTTCAAAGATCTCTTTCTCTGTTATTTAAGAGCATGAATCTTCCCCATTGCCTGAGATATCAAATGCCTTCCATAAGCAGATTTAATCTTAGAATATTCTCCTCTCTTCTTTTTGTAGACATTTGATTCAGCATCGTCCACACGGAAACCCAGGATGGATAAGCTATCCTTTGCATTGTTATTGACAAATACTTACTTGTTATTGCAATAGACTATGACAATAAGTTATTTGCTATTGACCAAATTTTGACAGTGTTATAAAATATTTTAACTTGAACTGACACGGGAGTAGATGATCACGCAGTCATTCCTCCTAAATAGTACCCCGGGGGGGGGGGGCGGGTTGTGCCTATATACTCTTTTCCCAGAATAAAGAACCCCCCAGGGATTTGAGATGAAAGACCATTACTAACAAAACGTAACCACTCAGTAAGGTTTTTATGAGACATGTTGTATTAAAAATGCATGTAAAATTGGAATGTTTGCAAGCATGCCCTGTTGTTCTTGAGCCTTTATAAGACAACAAATTAAGGTGCTCACTCTAGGAATGTTTGCTAAAAATACTTCTACATGGCCTCCTTACTCGAGTGACTGACACATATGTGAATCTAGTAAATTAAATCCTCTAGTCAAAAGTCTTCAACCTGCATTCAACCTAACAGCAGCCTGGTGAACATCCTCAAAGCTGCCAGACAGTGAAGTTTTGGGTTGAATAAATGTCTTGGTTTTTATTTATAAATGCTGTACTTTTCCTTCCTTAAAGTGGAATTTTGGAAATCTGTTGATTTGATCCCCATCCCCGCCCCCCCCCTAGAGTTAAAATTTCCAGTTCATTTAAGTTTTAGTTTGTTTTGTAATTAATCGAGTTTAATGAAGGTAGACCCTGAGATTCTCTTTTTTCACTTCTCCTTTTTTCTCTGGAACTTGAAATTCTGTGGCTGGTTCCTCCACAGCTATAGAAACTGTCGTATCTGAGGAGGTCGCCTAGAAACAAATAAATGTCTGCACTGGTCACACTTGGATGTGCTCAGGGAGTCCCCTGTTCCAGTCACTGGGATGACATAGAATTTTATTCTTATCTTGGTCATGGACATTTCCAAAGGAAACTCGGCTTTCGATATTTTAATTTCAGTTTCTTGTTCATGAAATATCTTTTCCGGAGAGAATTGTTCTCAGGTACTAAATATTTTACATCCATTTGACCAAAAGCAAGTTATGTCATAAATAGCATATGCCTCTCACTTTATTGATATCTGTTGGATATTGTGACTTAGAAAGATAAGTATTACCCAGACACTGAGCTCTCAGTACCATATCCTTTTAAACCCTCTATTGTTTTTTCTCACTCTGGCAGGGAAAAGAGACTCTATTTATACTCACACTTAAATAATCTCCCAAAGAGGGACTAAACATCATACTACGTCGAAATTTGGACAAAGTTTGATCGAATGGGATTTGTCCATGGCCCTATTCACTTTCTTTTTGTGTACCATTTTACTCTTTCTGAACACCTGTCCCCTTTTCTTCCAGCATTCCCTATATGGTAACATCTTCCTTCTTTTCCTTTTCTTCTTTCCAGACGACTTGGGATATCTCCAGAAAAGTATAGATTCTCTCTCCCCCAAAATGCACCTACCCCAAAATCCTGTGGACAACCTAAGGGTATTTACAAACACCAGAGATGCCTTGATCACCCAAAACCTATATTCTCAACAGAAAAATTGACAGTATGCTATGACAATAGACTTCATATATATTTGTTGTAAAGTCTAATTACTGCTTAAAAGAGCATCACAGAGATCATACAAGTAACATCAAAGAGTTTCATGGGGAACTCTAAAATACAAATATATTACAAATTAATTAGTTTCCAAAATATACTGGGGTCCAACAGACTCTGCTTCTTGAGTCAATAAAGCATAAGAAAGGCAGTACTATCACTGGAAAGATTAACTTCATTTTATTCACTAAGTGTATGCTGTGTGCTGAGTTTTTGAGAAGTGTGGATAATGTGACCTTCCTCTCTTAGGGGGTCTCAGTCTAAAGGGGTGGTTGATGAGTCAATAGGTAATTCTTGTTCCTTCTTGTAAGGGCTTAGATAGAGAGATGCTGGGAACATCGGCCCCCCCAGGAGGGCTTGGGGGTGGCTCACGCAGGTGTAAGGTACCAGTAAAAGTTAGCTTTAAAAGTTAGCCTGGTACCACAGTTAGACTGATTACCTAAATTCATATGTTAAATTCTAAGGCCCTATGTGGTGGTATTAGAAGGTGGAGGCTTTGAGAGGTGTTTAGGTCATGAGGGTGGATCCCTCACAAATGAGATTGGGGCCTTATAAAAGGGACCCTAGAGAGCTCCCCCGTCCCTTTATGCCATGTGAAGACACAGGGAGAAGACAGCCATCTATGAACCAGGAAGCAGGCTCTCACCAGACACTGAATGTGTTGGCACCTTGATGTTGGACTTCCCAGCCATCAGAGCTATGAGAAATTAATTTCTGTTGTTCATAAGCCATCCAGCCTATGGTATTCAGTTACAGCAGCACAGACAGACAAGAGAATGAGGAGTTCCCTGTGTGCCTTGAGGGAGGGACAGCATGTAGAAAGAGGGTAAAGCAAGCCCAATGCCTCGCAGTGTGAAACAACATGGCACCTTAAAGAGCGACAGCTGAAATTGCAATTACCAGAGAACCAAGTTTGAAAGACGTAGAGGTGGGAAATAGGAGGAGGTATTTTTTTTATTTGTTTTCCCCTAACAAAGCACAATTACACACTGAAAAAGGTATATGGATATTTTAAAAAATATTTATTGTCAAATAGGTTTCCATACAACACCCAGGGCTCATCCCAACAAGTGCTCTCCTCAATGCCCATCACCCAGTTTCCCCTCCCCCCCCAATCAACCCTCAGTTTGTTCTCAGTACTTAAGAGTGTCTTATGGTTTGCCTCCCTCCTTCTATGTAACTTTTTTCCCCCTTCTCCTCCCCCACGGTCTTCTGTTAAGTTTCTCAGGATCCACGTATGAGTGAAAACATATGGTATCTGTCTTTCTCTGCTTGACTTATTTCACTCAGCATAATATCTTCCAGTTCCATCCACATTGCTGCAAATGGCCAGATTTCATTCTTTCTCATTGCCAAGTAGTATTCCATTGTGTATATAAACCACAACTTCTGTATCCATTCATCAGTTGATGGACATTTAGGCTCTTTCCATAATTTGGCTATTGTTGAAAGTGCTGCTATAAACATTGGGGTACAAGTGCACCTATGCATCAGCACTCCTGTATCCCTTGGGTAAATTCTTAGCAGTGCTATTGCTGGGTCATAGGGTAGATCTATTTTTAATTTTTTGAGGAACCTCCACACTGTTTTCCAGTGTGGCTGCACCAGTTTGCATTCCCACCAACAGTACAAGAGGGTTCCCGTTTCTCCACCTCCTCGCCAGCACCCATAGTCTAGGAGGAGGTATTTTGACAGGGGATTCTATTTCACATCAAGAGACTTGAAAAGTTAAAAACCTATGAAGTCATTTGCAGAGCGTTAAGGAGGCCAGTGGCATCATCATATTTACACTTTACCTGCCTGTCTCTGGCAAATCCAGAGTGTGCCAAGTCCCCTTGAAAGGCCCCATACTGGGAATAGGGAAATGGGGAAAAGACAGATGCAATGCAGTAAGCTCCCAGCAAGGAAATGTTGCTTTTACATCTTAACTTACCACAAAGGACTACATTTTTTTTCTTGGAAAAGAATGCCCTTGGAAATACAAAGAAAGTTTCTTTTCCTTCCCTTCCTTTAGCTTCATCTGAAATATTGGACCTAAGTCTTGTCTTTTTCTTTTTTTTCCTTTTTTTTAAATATGTTTAAAGCAGCTAAAACATCCTTGACAGAAACAGCTTTGATGTGTAATGTTCCATGATTTAAATCACGGCTTTCTTTCACATTTACACAGAACTTTTCTGAGAAGTGGCAATTACGGGATTATCCACTACTTCTAACATGAATTCTTCGAGCATTGCTCTAGCTTTTCTTTGTTTAGTTAGTAATTATGTTTTTAAGACACCTTCACTTTGCTTCACTTTCTGAGTAATGGGTGCCACGATTTAATTTCTTTTTCTTTCTTCAAATGTTTAACGTAAAGCTGGATTTTTGCCATTCTGGGAATCCTCACCAGAAAACAATTCACCTGCTGAAGTTTAATCATACTGTCCAATAAGATGAATTTTCTAAGATGACTCTCTCTGAAAAAATGAGAGAAAAATTTTGCCTCTTCGAGGAGAAGAAAGGATGAACACAAACATGGAAGCCTTTTAAATTCATAGAAGATGTAGGACATTCTCTTAAAAACACCCCTCTTGAGTGTCCCACAGGGCTCCTCAAACTTCTCCAAGTCACTTCCAGTTAAGAGCTAGAACATCCTTTTTGTTTATTTTGGTTCGGTTTTTTTTTTTAATTTTTTAAAATCTTTATTATTTATTTTTGAGAGAGAGAGAGAGAGAGATAGACAGAGATAGAATATGAGCAGGGGAGGGGAAGAGAAAGAGGGAGACACAGAATCTGAAGCAGGCTCCAGGCTCCCAGCTGGTAGCACAGAGCCTGACGTGGGGCTTGAACCCATGAACTGTGAGATCATGACCTGAGTGGAAGTCAGATGCTTAACTGACTGAGCCTCCCAGGCGCCCCTATTTTGGTTTGTTTTTAAACTTTTTACTTTGAATAGATTATAGGTTCAACCAAGTTGCAAAATAATACAGAGAGGTTCCATGGACAATTTTACCCAATTTTTGCCAATAGTAACAAACCTTACATAAGTATACTACAGTACTATTTTTTTTTTAATTTGAGAGAGAAAGAGAGAGAGAGAGAGACAGAGAGAATCTTAAGCAGGCCCCAGGCTCAATGTGAAATCGACATAGGATTGATCTGTCCTACAACCCTGGAATCACGACCTGAGCCAACCTAAGAATCTGACACTCAATCGACTGAATTAACCATGCCCCAGTCTAGTACAATATTAAACCCCCAAAATTGACATCGGTACAATACGTGTGTGTGTGTGTGTGTATGTTCTATACCATTCCTATAACTATCATGCAATCAAGAGACAGAACTGTCCCATCACCACAGAGATGCCCCTCTGACTATGACTTTATAGCTACACCCAATCCCTATCCCCCAATATCTCTAAACCTGGACAATTGCAAATCTCTATCCCTATAATTTTATCATTTCCAGAATGTTACATAATGCTATATAAATGGAATCCTGTGTGTATATTAACTTATATGACTTTATATGCCTTTTCCACTCAGCAAAACTTCCTTGAGATCCACCCAAGTTGTTGAATTATCAATAGTCCATTCCTTTCCCTTTTTCCTTATGAATAGATGTCATTTTCAGATAAGTTTCAGATTCCCAGGAAAATTGAGCAGAAAGCACAGAGTTCTCATATATTGCCTGCTCCCACATATGCAAAATTTGCCCCATTATCAATACTCCACACCAAAACAGCACATTCGTTACAATCAGTAAGCCTACGTTAACATCATTATCACCCAAAGTCCATACTTTACATAAGGTTCATTTTTGGAGTCATATATTCTATGGGTTTTGACAAATGTGTAATGGCATCTATCAGGTCTGTATCTAAATTTATTTATTTTTGTACATGGAGGTATAGTTGTTCCTGCACCATTTGTTAAAAACACTATCTTTATTTTATTGACTTTACTCCTTTTTCAAAAATTCGTTGACTATATTTTTGTAACTTTATTTCTGGGCTCTCTGTTCCATTCCATTGATCTTTTGGTCTCTTTTTTCACCAATATCACATTGTCTTAATTACTATAGCTTTATAGTCAATATTGAAGTTGGGTAGCATCTGTCCTCCAACTTGTTCTTATTTAATATTGTGCTGACTTGCCTTTTCATACAAACTTTAGAATCAGTTTGTTGATATTCACAAAATAACTTGAGGAGACTTTAATTGGGACTGTGATGAATCTACAGAACAAGTTGGAAAGAACTGACACCTTGACAACATTCAGTCTTCCTGTCCTTGAACATGGACTGTCTCTTCATTTACTTAGTTCTGCTTTGATTTATTTTATCAGAGTGTTGTAGTGTTCCTCATACAAATCTTGTACATATTTTGGTAAATTTATTCTAAGTATTTGATTTCAGGGGAGCTAATGTAAAAGGAATTGTGTTTTTAATTTCACATTCCACCTATTGATTGCTTGTATATAGGAAAATGATTGACTTTTATATATTAACCTTGTATTCTGTAACATTGCTATAATCACTTATTAGTTCCAAGAGACTTTTGTTGTTGATTCTTTTGGATTTTTCTACATAGATAATTATGTCATTTGCAGATGAAGACAATTTTATTTCTTCCTCCTCAATCTGTATACCTCTTGTTTCTTTTTTTAAGCTTATTCAATTAGCTAGGACTTCCACTGCTACGTTGAAAAGGAGGAGTAGTGAGAGGAGACATACGTGTCTTGTTTCTGATCTTAGCTGGAAAGTTTCTGGTTTCCCACATTAAGTGTGATATTACTGGCAAATTTTTTTGTAGATGTTCTTTATCATATTGAGGAAGACCCCCTTTGTTTCCATTTTGCTGAGTGTTTTGTCATGAATAGGTGTTGGATTTTGTCTAATGTTTTTGCTGCAGCTATTAATATAATCTGATTTTTCTTCTTTAGCCTCAGATGGAATTACAATAATTAATTTTCAATTGTTGAAGCAAATTCTCATATCTGAGATAAATCCCACTTGATCACAGTATATAATTATTTTTATGCATTGTTCTAGACAATTTGCTAACATTTTGTTGAGGATTTTTGCTTCTACCTTCATGAGAGTCATTGATTTGTAAAATTTCTTTTCTTGTATTATGTTTTTCTGGTTTTGATATTAGGGTAATAACGGCCCCATGAAATGAGTTAGAAAGCATTCTCTCTGCTTCTACTTCTGAAACAGATTGTAAAGAATTGATATAATTTACTCCTTAAATGTTTAGTAGAATTTACCAGTGAACACATCTGTGCCTTTTGCATTCTTTTTTGGAATGCTATTAGTTATTGATTTAATTTTCTGAAAGATACAGGCCAATTTAGATTGTCTATTTCTTCTTGTCTGAGTTTTGGCAGATTGTGTCTCTTAAGGGATTGGTCCATTTCATCCATGTTATCAAATTTACGGGCATAGAACTGTTCACTGTATTCTCTTATTATCCTTGTAATGTCCATGGGATCTATAGTGTTGTCCCCTCCTACATTTCTGATATTACTAATTTGTGTCATCTCTCTTTCTTGGCCTGGCTAGAGGCTTATCAACCTCTCAAAAGAGTTGATCCTCTTTTGAGCATTATTTTAAGGTGAAACCTTCTCCTTGACCATGTAATGTAGTGAGACTCCATTTCAGTTTGTACAATACAGTACCTCTGGTCATCAGACGTCAGGCAGCCTCCACAGGGTGACAGCCTAGAACTACAGTCAGCATTGCATGTGAAAGCTTCCTTTGATAGGAAAAAGCGGTCTAACTCATCCACAGATGTCTTCTCTCATATCTAATAATATTTCAGTGAAAATAATAAGTAAGGCTAAAGAAGAGGAACACTGCCATTGTATTACATTAATGTGACTGGTAAAGAGCCACTGCCTCTTCCACACTTCAGTTCAAGACCCCAGGCACGTGGCTACTAATATTAAGAGGACAGCACATTTTGAAAGTCATGGATAACTGGGCGGCCTGGGTGGTTCAGTTAACTGTTCAGCTCTTGATCATGGTTTGTGAGTTTGAACCCACATCAGGCTCTGCGCTGACAGTACGGGGACTACTTAGAATTCTTTCTCTCTCCCTCTCTCTCTCTGCCCCTCCCCTGCTCATGTGTTCTCTCTCTCTCTCTCTGTGTCCCTCCAAATAAATAAATATTTAAAAAATTGAAAAATAAAAAAAATACAAATCATGAATAACTATTTAAATATAATATAAAACTGTTCTAAATCAAGTACTTGTGCTATTTAAAAACCTAGTAACTGGCTCAGATCTACATTAGAAACACCTAGGATTTTTAATTTTTTGTGTTAATTTCTATAAAAAAGACAAAGGCCTTATACTTTGGAGACGAAAAACACAGACATACACAGTCACATATGCAAAGAAATAAGTAAAATTTCTGGAAAACTTTGAAAAACTGCTTCAACTGTTTTATTTTTACTTAGTAAGAAAGGAGAAATATGTGAATAAACAGATGTGTTGGAAGTAATAGTGGAGATAGCCTTTTGTTAATAAATTACCTTCAGAAAATTCAAAGAAACAATCAATAGACGAGAACCAATCTATTTCACTCAATAGATTGTACTGAATTATATGCTGTCAGAGAACACTAATAAATAAAATAATATTTGCTTTTGATAAATATGTTTGTAGATCACCAGTTCTAAATTTCATTTAATACTGCAAAGCCAGCACTTTTATGGATAAAAGCAAAAACAAAAACCAGGCTCTGAATAGATCATAGGTACAGAGCAGGTCTTAAATTATTTAAGTTATTCTTTGTAATTAAAAAATGTCTAAAGTAATTAAATCATAAATTCTGCTAATAGCCCTCCTCAGTCTGGAGTCAGAATGATGTGGAAACACACACACACACACACACACACACACGCACGCACACGCACACACACACACACACACGCACGCACACGCACACACACTGACAGTCACCAATTTCCCTGGCTCTCTATCTTCCTACTCTACAAAATGAGATCAAATTGCCTGATCATCAGCCCCCTTTCAGATCTAAGTTAAGAATTCTATGTCACCATCTATTATATGAAATAAAGCCAATCCTCAAATAAGGAGAAATATAAATGTGTATGAGCATGCCTCTATAGAACATTCAGAAAAGTGTAAGATGTTTAAAATTTTATCTTAACATAAATTCAGAGTCATAGAAAAATTGAAAAAGGAGAATTCTCATATACTCTTCATCTAGCTTTTCCTGATGTTAACATACTGCATAACCATTAAAAAGTGATCAAAGCTGGGACGCCTGGGTGGCTCAGTTGGTTAAGCATCCAACTTTGGCTCAGGTCATGATCTCACTGTTCGTGGGTTCAAGCCCCGTGTCAGTCTCTGTGCTTGATAGTTTGAAGCCTGGAGCCTGCTTCAGATTCCGTGTCTCCCTTTCTCTCTGCCCTTCCCCAACTCGTAATCTGTCTCTTTCATTAAAAAAATAATAAAACATTAAAAAAAATTTAAGTGATCAAAACTAAGAAAATAACATCAGTACAACACTATTCACTAAATCACAGTCTTTATTCAGATTTCACCATTTCTACTACTATTGTCCTTTTTCTTTCCAGAATCCTATGATACATTTAGTGGTCACGTCTCCTTAGTCTCTTCTCGCGTCCAACAGTCTCTCAATCTTTCTTTGTGTTCTATGCCCTTAACATATAGTCTTCTGAAGAGTACTGATAGTGTATTTTGCAGAATGAATCCTGGTCTCATATCCCACAGTTTGGGTTTATCTAATGTTTTCCTATGATCACATTAATATTATATACTTTTGGCAAGAATGTCATGGAATTGATGTGTCCTTCTCAGTCTATCATATTAGAGGTACATGATGTTGATATGGAATCCATGTTTTTAATGTTTTGATGTATAAAAAGATAACTTTTACACTCTTCCAATAACTTCTTAAGCTTAGATGTAAATACATTTTATTAATTTTTATTAAACTATAAAATGTATGAAATTACATCGCTCCAAAATCTGAGTAAGCACAAAGAATAGATAAATTATTTATTCTTTCTGTTAGAAAGTTGTTCAAACGTGGAAAAGAAAGATTGGGGCTTAAAAAAGAGACAAGAAGCTGCTTTCAAACTCATAAAACTAATACAAAGTTTCTTTGTACTGGAAGCAGTGATATTTGTGGTTAAATGCACAGTCTATCAGAAGCTTCGTGGAAATACAAAACGAATGGGCAAAATGGAAATATTTGTGAAAGGACACTCTTACTGATTTGTCATTTAAAAGATAATGTTGGGGTTGTTTTCTATTTTTAATTAATGCAAATCTGTGTATAGTTATTTTTCTGTATTTTCTGTATTGTGTATATGAAGCCCCCCAAATATGTAAGACTTAATAGAGCAATTTTCTTGCCAATTTATCCAATGCATGTAAACATTCTTTGCACACTTATTTTTCCACCATGAAGAAATCTACCTATTATATTTTCCCCCCGGGTAATACCTCTTCTTTTCCTTCTCTGCACAGAAGGTAGGTATAAACCAGGAGAGTGGGGCATTGCGTTCTCAACAGAGAAGATTTCATCTGTGCTGTATCTACTAGACTGTAATTTAAAACAATTAGGCAAGAGGGTGATAACTCCTGAGGGTGAGTGAATGCCCAGAAAGAGAATGGATAAAGAAATGGGAAAGACAACTGAAGAAAAAAAATATTCAGGTGTGAGTTTGAGAACAGCAAGATTTATCACTGCATCCAAAGTTAGTAAGGCAAGTTTCCTGCCTTAGAAATATTACAACTCAGGAGTCCCTGGGTGGCTCAGTCAGTTAAAGTGTCTAACTCTTGATCTGGGCTCAGGTCATGATCTCACAGTGGTGATCTCACGGTTGGTTGTGAGATCGAGCCCCAGAATCCCTGCTTGGGATTCTATCTCTCCCTCTCTCTCTGACCCTCCCCTGCTCACGCTCTGTCTAAACAAACAAACAAACAAACAAACAAACATATATATTTATAGACATAAATGTTTATATATAAAGAAATACTACAACTCAGATTTTAAAAATATATCTTAACTATAGAAATGAATTCAGCTGTGCTTGGTGGGGGGGGGAATTTAAGAGACTGACTTTCTATACATTAAATTTAAATAGTAATAAAAAAGTCTTCAGAAATGAAATAGCAAAATTGTAGGTTAAAACACTTATGAAATTATTTTTTTTTTATTTAATTTTATACTTTAAGTAAATTTTACCCCCAACGTGGGGCTTGAACTCAAACCCCATGATCAAGAGTCTCATGTATAAGGATTGAGTCAGCCAGGAGCCCCCATGTATAAAATTCTTATGTCGTGAGGAACATTTTACATGTTCCTGTTTTCCATTTAGTAACCTAAAAAGCAAATCTCCTATAAGAAGCTCTTTAATTTGAGCACTGATTTATAATTTTTTCCAAGAAGAAAACTGACCTTATCTCTTATTTCCTTTTCCTTTGTCTATGTTTTTATCACAGACTTTTTTAATGCAAATTTGAGTCAAAAATAGAATGGGAAAGCACAAAAACACAAGTATAAAGACAGTTGTTAATCCAATGGATATCTTCTTTTGCAAATTAGTCCAAAAAGATGAAAGAAACTTCTTTCCTTCTTTTTTTCTTCTTTCTTTCTTCCTTCCTTCCTTCCTTCCTTCCTTCCTTCCTTCCTTCCTTCCTTTCTTTCTTTCTGTTATTTCAAGGCCAAAGAAGGTGACTCTTGAATCTCCACTGTCCTGTTCTGACCACCTTGGGGGCATCGTGTTCAGGTCTGGGTGTCTGAATTCAATAGGTCTTTAACCAACAAATTTAACAGTTGACAATTTTGAAGATATTAATAGGAGATGGAAAACCAGTGGAAATACAATAGTCATTTCTAAATATCTGAAGTATTGTCAGGTGGGACAGAGGTTAGAAGAATTCATTGAGACCCTTTGAGGGCAGAACAAAAACTAAGCAGGTGAAAATCATAGAAAGGAAGTTTTGCCTGAAAATATGTCCGGCTTTCAAAGGAGATGGTCCATTTCGCATCAATAGAAATACAGAGCAAATGAAACAACCCCTTATTACAAATGTTGTGGAGAGCACTCATTCATTTGTTGAGGTTGTACTAAATAATCTTGAGGTTTCCCACTAAATCTAAGAGCCTATATGTATAAAATAGTTACATAAAATGTATTAAATATTTTAAATGTTTTAAAAGTGCCCTTTTATTTAAAAAAGCCCTCAGTCCAGTACTTTGTAAATTGATGAATGAAGCCTTTTGCAATATATGAAATTCTCCTAACTTCTTTATTTTGAACCTCAGTATTTTATCAGTCATTTGTATATAATGTGATAGATAGATAGATAGTAGATAGACATAGAAAGTTATTAAGCTACATACTTGTGTATAAAGTTATTCAGGCTAATAAACTAAATGAAGCAATCAAGAGTCAAGACTATAATTTCTACTTCACATAGCTTTATGTTATAATTTTTGTTGTTGTTGAAGCAAGTGCATTTCCTAAAAAAGACTCGTATTGTGTGTAACCAAGTTCATTTATGCTAAGTTCTAAAAGGGTTCAGAGAAAGTTAGTTTTTTTGTGAGAACTTCTCATTAAATCCGTTCTATTTCTGTTGTTTCCCAATGGTCACATGCCCGTTCCATGTTTCCTCCACTTCTGTTTCTGGAAAATGGGATGTCAGAGCTCACAAACAAAGAAGACATATTGACAAAAATAAGAATGGCAGGGGATGAGGGAGGAAGGTCACTTTCCTCAAAGTCATTATTCCAACCTTGTAGTTTTTTGTTTCCTCGTTTACTGAGGATGGACAAGAATGAGACCTTGAGTAGCCCTACCCATATTATCCAAACAATTGAAATAATATCATATGATCAGGGCTAAGGCTTAAAGAAAGCCAGCCAGATTGCAGCAGATACCTAGTGAATCAGCAATATACTGTACATGATAACTGGCCAACGCAAGTGATACGAATGAGACAGTAGAAAATAAATTGGCTTGCAAAGAAGGTAAGAAAACCAGGCGAACTCTTCCCAATGGTGCAAGACGTGGGGGCGTCTACAACCTCAGTGCTCAGCAACAGAGTTCTGATACTAATATTTCAATGAGGAGAAAAAAGGGGAGAGGCTATCACCAAACTTAACATGGCTCCTGTGTCACCAAAGCTTATCTTATCCATATGTCCAGTCCACAGGACTATGGTATAATGATGGTAAGCACAATGACCATGATGATGACTAACACACAAATTAATCGATAAAACTAGGTATGCCCATGGACGTGGGCTTCCCATTTGAGCATCCATTCTCACTGGTGCCACGGAAAAGATTAAAATGCTTCTATAATACACTCCTGCAGAAAAGGGGATGCAAATTTAGACCAAGAATCCATTTCCAATGATTCATGTGGGATTGGGAAGATGTTTATGCCCTCAGATTGTGAGGGATACTGTGTACCAACGAGAATTTATTAAGCACCCTAAAGATACCTGACTCCCCTAGCCCATTTCCTCACCGCGGCCAGAGGTACCATTCAAAGCTTGGCACTGATGATGTCCCCCTCCCAATTCGAGGCTTCAAAGCCCTTCTCACTGTGATGGCCAATCAGCCTCATCACTTGCCGCTGTCTTTTCTATACACTGTCGTCCATGCTTTTTGAATTTCTTGTGTGTTTCCTTGAATATGATCTCTCACCTTGACATTTTGGCACTATATGTGCCCTCAGCATGAGATAAGTCCTCTGCTTTTTGCATGCCTCTCACTTATCCTTTCAGGTTTCTGTCTAAATGTTCCTTTCTAGGACTTCTTAAACCATCTTAGCTGGATTAGACAGCCTTCATGTGCTCCTAAAGTATGTCATACTTCTCCTGCAAAGGCACCCAACATTTTATTAGTGGCCCCATTTATTTGTCTCTCTCCCCTGACAAAATGCAAAGTCTATGAAAACTGGAATGTCTCGTCTCCAGTACCTCACTCAGGGCTTGGTACATAATTGGAACACAAAAACTGTAGAACAAATGAACAAATGAATTGAGTAGAGAAATAGGGAATACAAGGGGCCAATGTGGGAACAAGTGAGTTAGCTAACACAGCTGAGTGTATTTACTCCTCCATATGTAATGCATTACCCTCTTTCCTAGACATGTAGCCACACGAAGGATCCTTCTTGCAAATGGAGAAATGGAAGCAGAATGCTTGGTGCCTCTTCAAAATGATACAATTAATTGGTAGCAGAGACGGGAGAGGGACTCCTATCTCCAGATACTTTCTGCCCCTCCCCCCAAATTGAGATTTATTTTCGCCATGCAGCCACAGACCAAAAGCACCATACACTGGATTAAGTTCCCCCCAAAAGGAAGGGGAAAGATATTAAATGGATCAATAAAGAAGCAAGATATAAGTGTAGTTTCTCTAGAGGCTTTACTTTCATTAACTAACTTACCCAGGAAAAGTATTGCGCAAATAATCCATGGGTGGAAAATGATCCTGGTGCTTGGAGTCCTAAGCAAAGGACTGAATTTGCCTAGAGGCATTTCCAGATTAACCTATCCATACCAGTTCCTCCAATGGAACTGGAAGCATCAGAGGAAATAGACATGCCCGAAACCTGATTTTCAATCTCTCCATAGTTTATCAGGTTTCTGGCATCATCATGTTTTTGTAATTAAACAGAATAGGCCCGCTCACACATAATAACTGAAAAGAGAAAGGCTCTCTAGTTTCAGAACACTGTGTCCTCAGTTTAACAGGCCTGACTCTGGTGCGAAACGAGAGGAGAGCGCTCTGGTTTGCATAAAGCAAACCACAAACTGCCCTCTGGCTTTGCTCTGCTGAGACTGAAAAGATCTTATCAGCCCTTTTCAGATTATCCACTCCCTAAGACGTCGGGCACTCTTCCATTTCCGCAGCTGGTTACCTTTATGGTATAATCTGAGATTAAATATAGGGGGAAGAATAAAAAAAGAATTACAGGAATTGTACTTAAAATATAATAGTCCCACTAGGAGACATGCAACACTTAAACTTTGAACACCAATGGCCATGCAGAACTCTACCATGGTCTGAGCAATAAATCAAACCCACATGGCTATGACTATTATTTATATACCCGAAAGGCTCCCTGGTGAAAGATAAGAATCAACCTTTTCGTTTTTCATAGAAAAGCAATAGGAAAAGAGTAACCCTAAGGTTCTAGTAGAGAAGAAAAAAAAAAAAAAACATTTAAAATGTGTTTTCTGAAATCTGTTACAAAGTCTTAAGGCCATACCAGGTCTGTGCCCAGCAGTATATGGGCAAACAGGTAGGATTTTGGTGAGCTTCAAGTTCACAATGAAGATTCAAGGAGTGTTGCTTTATCCTAAGAATGTTACTGTGTTACCATTCACAGCGTCTCAAAAACTCTTAGCCTGGGACGTAAACCCACTGCACCTCCAGCCTCTGATTCCGAGAGTCTTCTGGATGGCCACAGACACTTCATGAACCTGTTCCTTTCACTGAAGGCTGTTGCAATGTGTTATAAGCAGTCCTGTCAGGACATCCGGTTACCAAATGCCTTCCTCTTGATGTCCATCAAGTTGACTAAATTACTCTGTTCTAGGCCACCATTCTTCTTCAGCATCCAGGAACAAATCTCTGAGAAATTTTACTTAGCCAAACAAATATTGGTTTTCAAGTGTCTACTCATCCTTAAAAGATCTTCATTCTTTAAAAATGCATTCTAAAAGCACATGGACTTATGGCGACCCCATAGATCCTCCCAAAATTTTAGGTGTGCCTGAGTGATCTGTGAGTGCCGGTTATCAATATTCATTTTATTTATTTATTTTTTAGAGAGAAAAAGAGACCCTGAGTGGGAGAGGAGCAGAGAGGAGGGGGGCGGGGACAGAGGATCTGAAGCAGGCTCCGGACCAACAGCCATGAGCCCGATGTGGGGCTCGAACTCATGAACCACAAGATTACGACCTGAGCCAAAGTCGGAGGCTCAACCAACCAAGCCGCCCAGGTATTCCTCACTGTTCACTTTAAAAAAGAATTTATTCAAACATATTAATTGATACTTGAGGATTTTTGAAGACTTTGATTTTTCACCATATTCACAATGAAGAAAACATTCTGTTTTATTTCCACGTCGTTTTTGTTTTTGCACTTTGGTAATTGCTAGAGCAATAATCCAAATAAAATTTCAGTCAGGAAAAAAAGGGGGGGAGGGGGCAACCATTCTTAGGTCCATGTTTCCTACCTTGTTTGCAGCATTTTATTTATTTATTTATTTATTTTTTAACGTTTATTTTATTTTTGAGACAGAGAGAGACAGAGCATGAACGGGGGAGGGTCAGAGAGAGAGGGAGACACAGAATCTGAAACAGGCTCCAGGCTCTGAGCTGTCAGCACAGAGCCCGACGCGGGGCTCGAACTCACGGACTGTGAGATCATGACCCGAGCCGAAGTTGGCCGCTTAACCGACCGAGCCACCCAGGCGCCCCTGTAGCATTATTTTTTAACTAATATCATTTTCAAATAGAAAGTGGTAAGGTTTCCCACTGAGTCTAGGAAAAAGACCAGAGTCCTCTTTCATAGTGAGCCAAATCTTTTCTCTCTCAGAAAATATTAGAGAAAGTTGTTTGTGATAATTCACACCTTCACCAAAATAGATCTCATTGGTATCTCCTAGAGAGAAAAATTTATTTATGTATTTATTTATTTATTCTTTATTCTTTATTCTTTTTTTTTTTATTTTTTTAGCAGTTGAGGCTATGCAGGAAAATAAATGCTAAGTTAGCCTTAAAGCACCATCAACCTGTAGTAGTAATTACTTTAACACATTTCTTTGACACTGACAACAGAATTACGCTAATTTCAGTAGCATACGAAATGAAATGCAATAGTGTTTGAAATATATAACTGTTATATTTTGTGACTGTTGAACTTTCACTTGAAAGTGGAGGATTGAGTCTTCCTTAAGATTATGAATCCTTGAAGTTGAAAGTGGAGTGGTTTACATCTTTAGTCTGTCAAGTTTGAGTATGAGCTCGAATTGGTTAAAACCATAATAAAAGCAATTTTACTCATTCTAAATCAGTCTTCACTGAGGCTTATACTTCAACTCAAGTTGTGGAAAATGGCCAGAAATGTTACCACTAGTGCCTGGCTTACGAATAACCCAAATGACCACCTCTCTGAACCCTAGAGTCTACTCCCAGAAGCCCCTGCTGCAGGACAGGCCACACAGTGCTCATGTGACTTATTTAGCAAAAACTCCAAGGATCAGCCACTGACCTAGCACTTTGTGTGTTTTTCTTTCACTGATGTCAAAGCATCAGAAAACCATGAACTCTAGCCCTCCCTCCCCATTGCCCCAGCCTCCCCTGGAAGTTCAAGTAGGCCTTCAGGGGTGAGCTTGTGAGCACAGGAGGACCTGAGGAGGGACTGAAGAAGCTCGGGGGATTCAAGGTGAAATGCACACAGGATCAAGTGAGATTTCCAAGCACATGCTTCACGTCCATTTAGTGTTGGGGCTGTTCCTGTGTTTCTCCAAAAGGGAGAAGTTTTTCCTTCCCTCTCCTTACTCTCTATGGCATTTTAACTCTGAACTTAATAAACAACCATGGTATCACCTTTAGAGTTTACTGAGGGGTGCTTTCCCACATATCTTTTAAGTGAATCTCCAAACTGTGAATACGGACATAATTTTTCCCCGTTTTACAAATACTGGTTCTCTTCACCTTGAGGGTGACCTTGAGTGAAGTATTTAACATCTCTGTGTCTCATGTTTCTCTTTGGTAAAATGGGACCAATTATAGTCCCGGCCTCAGGGGATTATAAGGATTCATCAATATGTAAAGTGCTCAGAACCATGTGTGGCCAAGAGAAAGACCTATAGCCTGGTTGCTGGAACCACCATGACTTACAAAGGAGGCTTAGGAAACATGATTTAGTGAGAAGGAGAACCGCCCCTTTACTCATAAAGATTCTGAACCCTGTTCTCACGATACCTTATCTTCTCTCCACTCCTCCAGACGGCCGCTGGAGTCTGCAGTCTTCATCTGCAGCATAGGCGAAGCGGACTAACTGAAAATTTAGCCGTCTTTATAAACATTAGCCTCTGAGACAATAGATTTGATTTCCAAAAAGCTGTCAGAATATAGCTTATTAAAATCAAAAACTGCCCTCTGCATTGTCATACCTGACGTTTAACATATATGTGGACCTGGGTGGCACGGTCGGTTGAGCGTCTGACTCTGGATCTCCGCTGCGGTCATGGTCCCATGGTTTGCGAGTTCGAGCCCCGCAGCCGGCTGTGTGGGGACAGTGGAGCCTGACTGGTGTTCCGTCTCTGCTTCTGTCTTCCCCTCCCGGCTCTCTCTCTCTCAAAAGAAATAAATAAACTTAAAAAAATTAAAATAAAAAAAATATATGTGTTGGCTAAGGAAGAAGTAAGAGAAACGCTTTATAGCAGAAGCAGGCTATTAAATGAATGTGAACATTTAAGAGAATGAATGCAGGGCAGTATCTGACACTATGCTCTGCAGCCGAGGTTTTGGCGAATTCTACAGTCGGTACAAAGTCGTCACAGTTTGGTTTCCAAAGTGCTTCCTGAGCATGGGGGCAAGTTAGCTGGGTCAGCGTTTGTCCTTGCCCTAATCAAAACCAGCACGGATGCATTTAGGGGAAACCTGCCGTGAACAACCGAAGCCTTTGCAACACTGTGACTTTCTTCCCTTGTGTAAATAGATGAATAGATCTTAATCAATCATGTCCTGAAGAATGTTTAATTCTGGTGAATTAACAATTTACTCATTTAATATGTGTTACGAATTTCACTTTTTGTTTTCAGCAAAAAGAAGTTTGAAATCCTTTTTTTTTTTTTCATTCTGATGTATCTCTTCTCCGAGGAGGAACAACATAGTACCGTAAGGAAGCTGGCCTTGGAATCTGTCAGACCTGCATGCGAATCCCATTTCTGCAACTTTGTAGCAGCGAGACTTTGAGAAATTTGTTTAGCTTCTCCCAGCCTGTTTCCTAAATTACAAAGCAGAAATGAAAACGGTCCGCGGCAGGACAGCTGTGAACATCAGCTGAGCGGTACCACCCTTGGGCCAGCACCTGATTCATGATAGGCATTTCAGACAAGGTCTTCTGTCCTTTCTCTTGGGCCTGACTGAAATGCAGTTCCCGAAGGGGGTGAGTATAGGAAAGGTATCAGCTATTCCATTGCTTCCAAGGCAAGGTTGTCAGACCCATTAACCCAGCACCACCAAAAAAAAAAAAAAAAAAAAAATGGGTTTCTTATTATTCCAGCCTATTTCAGCACCCCCTGATGCCACCTTCAAAACAAAAATCCCTTCTTCTCAGCCAATTCACTCTTTCTCGGATCTTAGAAAAATCCCTCATTTTCTTCTTCTACCCAGATTAAAATAGTGGCTCTGCCATTTATTGCTCTGTGACAGTGGGCAAGTTACTTAGCTTCTCTGTGCTTCTGTTGCCCTCCCTATAAAATGAGAAGACTAAACTCATAGAGTTGTTTTGAGGGTTTTTAGGAGTTAGTGCTGGTAAGAAACTTAGAATTTTTCCAGGCACATAGTCAGGGCTTAAGTACCGGGTATTGTCAAGATCTGGGGCCGACAGCCTGACTTTGTCTTGAGGTCGATGCTGCTGAAGCATCCCCGTGCTAAATTTGTGTGACCTGAAACTCTCCGCAGCCAAGCCAGCCACAGCTACTCACACGAGTCAGGCATGGGTAGCCGTCTATGAGTGAGCTTCAAACCCCCGGGGAGAGCCTGCCCCTGCCACGTGACCACCCACTACACTCGCCCACTACGTGGCCCTCACAGCCACACAGCTGTGATCTCGCAGAACAGAAACATTTATTTCTCATTGTTTTTTCTTCTTTCTCTCATAGCTCCCTCTCTAACACTCAGGCATGATTCCGTAGGGTTAAACTGGGGGTAGAAGAGGGGATATGGGTGACAAATCCTCCTCTGATCTCAGAATCACCCTTTCTGACCATGAGTCCTTTTTCTTTGGTTCCAATGTCTGTGCTTTGTTCCTTTCATCCTGACGGGGAGCTTCGTTACAAAGACTCTTCAATACCTCAAGCAAATAAAGGCTACTCTGGAATCTGCCCCATGTCTGAATCCTGGGCCCCCATTGCACCTGATGTCTCTCTTCTTGGTGATGCAAGTCAGTGAAATCCCCATGCAGGAGTTTGGGGCAGCAAGTGGTCTTGCTAGAAAAATAAAATATGACTTCAAGAAGCAGTCAGAGTACGTGCTACTCCTGTGTCGGAAAATATAGGAGAAGCAGTGATAGATGCTACAAAGGAAGATTGTTTTCTCCCCTTTCCATCAGGCCAGTTTTAATCTAATCTGAAAGAAGGGGCACTGCAAATGCCTCTTGGAGACATCTGTACACAGATGGTCGTTGGCACGGTCGATGTTCTTGACATTTCTATCGAGAAGAGCGCTGGGGAAAACGATTGATGAATGTTTCGGACTTTGGTTTCAACTTTCTAATGCTGTGTAGAAATCTATTTTTTTTTTCCTGAGCTTATACCTGAGATGTGCCCTAATAATGCCCCCACGAGCAAGCACACAGGTCACAGCAGCAGAGTTACCTCACCTTGAGAAGTGCACCTGTACCAACTCATTTTAAAGCATTCGCCGTTTCACGGGTTCGAGCACCGCATCAAACTCTGTTCTGGCAGCACAGAGCCTGCTTGGGATTCTCTCTCTCTCTCTCTCTCTCTCTCTCTGTCTCTCTCCATTTCTCTTTGCCCCCCCCCCCCACGCACGCTGCCCCTGTCTCTCTCAAAATAAATCAACTTAAACACTTCAAAAAATAAATAAATAAATAATAAAAGGGAAAAAGAAAAATGACTTTCCCAGCTGTTGTGGGGTTTATTTTTCTATTTTTTATTTTCATGTGATTTTATTTTATTTTTTTATATTAGATATAACTTATCGTCAAATTGGTTTTGATACAATACTCAGTGCTCATCCCAACACGTGCCCTCCTCAATACCCATCATCCACTTGCATAGGGGCACTTGTACCCCAATTAACTAGCAGCACTTTCAACAATAGCCAAATTATAGAAAGAGCCTAAATGTCCATCAACTGATGAATGGAGAAAGAAGATGTGGTTTATATATATAAGGAATACTACTTGGCAATGAGAAACAATGAAATCTGGCCATTTGCAGCAACGTGAATGGAACTGGAAAGTATTATGCTGAATGAAATAAATCAGGCAGAGAAAGACAGACACCATATGTTTTCACTCATATGTGGATCCTGAGAATCTTAACAGAAGACCATGGGGAGGGGAGGCGGGGAACAATGTTATGGAGTTTAGATTGACAGGCAGGAGTATTTTTTACGAAATTTTATCATTAGAATGTCACTTCCATGAAGGCAAGAAATTTAGTCTATTGTGTTGCAACACAATCTCCAGCACCTAGAATGCCTTGAAAAAAATGTTCATTCAGAATTAAAGATCATTTCATATATAAAAGGTATGCTCCAGATGGATGGAACTTTATTCAGACTCATTCATTCTCCCATCCCGCACATTATTTATTTAGAGCCTCCCAATGGCACACAGAGAAATGAATGAATTAATGGATTAATGCAGGGGTTTTTTTTGATATCAGAATTTAGGAGGTCTTGCACTTGAATTTATTGATATTTTGCATCAGGCCCCAAAATTGACAGATCTTAGAATGATTTTTCAAATGTTCGTTCAGAACTAATGATTAATTCAAATATGAAAGGTAAACACTAAAGAAGGTTGAGCAAATAGAAATTATAATATCCTAACAAATACAGCTGGTGATGCCACACTCAACAAGATGTAGCCCAGATGTGTCTGAATCTATATCTTCTTAATTTCACATCTACTTAATCTACTTAATCTTAAATGGTGGAAAATTGTGATCTTAAAAGAAGAAATTCATGGGGTGCCTGGGTGGCTCAGTCAGTGAAGCGTCCGACTTCAGTTCAGGTCATGATCTCACAGTTTGTGGCTTCGAGCCCCACGTCAGGCTCTGTGCTGACAGCTCAGAGCCTGCAGCCTGCTTTGGATTCTGTGTCTCCCTCTCCCTCTGCCACTTCCCCCACTTGTGTTCTCTCTCTATCTCTCTCTCTCTCTCTCTCTCTCAAAGATAAATAAACGTTAAAAAATTTAAAAAAGGAGAAATTTACAAGTTATTATGAAGGATCAACGATTGCTACGAGATATTACAAACTACAGACATTATGAAACTCTTAGAACTTGAACCAGTGATACTTTTCTTTCGCTCTTAGTTTCTACTCTTTCATTAGTTCTGGATCTCATTACAAAGGTATATATATATATATACATATATATATATATATATACATATATATGTGTGTGTGTGTGTGTGTGTATTCATTGGAATATATGTATTAATTGGGGAATAAATTTAAAATACTGCTTTTCCTTCATTCTTCTTATTGATGGGAGAAAAATGGGTTTTTACAGGTTTTAGTTTCATGTAGTATAAGTAGATTTAGTGAGTTACAACTTGCCTTATATCCTGTGATGTCAATGATGTGTGTTTTGGTACCAATGATGGTTCTACTGCAACCATAGAATTGCTTAAATCAATCACTTTAAATAGGAATTACAGGCTTCACGTATGTCATTTTTATTTAACAAAATAAATAAAAAACATGGAAGCCCTAAAAAAGAGAGTAGAGGATATTGATTTTATTTCTTAAATCATTTTAATTTAGAGGACAATCTGTATGTGGTGTTCTAAGTTGATTCATTTTTGTTACTATTCTTCAAATCTGTCCATCTTTATCTAAAACGTTTCAAAGCCATTGTGACCAACACATTAAAATAAAATAAAGGAAGTTTGATATGTATGAACCTTTGCAATCTTACAGAATTACAGACTTAAACATGACCTGGGGAACACTATCTTTGTTTTGACTCTGAATCTTTTGTATGTACTTGCCCCTCTTTCCCTTTTGTTGTGTGTGTTGAAAGTAATCGGTTCAGTTAAAAGACACTTCACTAAAGATGATTTGACATCCATGTGGGGTTTAGAGACCCAAAGATAAATACCACAAAAAAAGATGTGAGGCAAAAGAACCCCAACGAAGCTTGTTTTAATTTAGCTCCTTAAGTAGTTAATCTCCACTTGATATATCCCTGCATTTTATGCCAATCAAAAACCTTCCACACTGTAATTTTATCAATCTGAGAACACTAGTTCCTGGCTTCTCATTAACATTGACTTCAGTACCTCTGTTACTAGAAAACACAATACTACTAACTGACATGCACAAGACAACTAAGTGAATGATAGGGCCCTCTTTGTTCTTTTTCTTTCTTCTCCCTTTGTCCTCTTCCTCTCTTCTCCCCTCCTCTTCTCTCTCTCTCTCTCTTTCTCTCTGAACCTATCATATGAGCACATGATTAAACAGTGGAGCACGTCAGACCACAGGAATCATAGAATGGCCATGAGGTATATGGTTTCCTTCTTACGAGACTGGAAAACTGGCTTAGTCCCTTGTAGAAAACCCCTTTGCAAGTTTTATTTTTTATCTTTTTACTGTTTTATTCGAGAGAGTGAGAGAGAGAGAGAGAGAGAGAGACAGCATGAGCGAGGGAGGGGCAGACTGAGAGGGACACAGAATCCAAAGCAGACTCCACTCTCTGAGCTATCAGCACAGAGCCCAACGTGGGGCTTGAACTCATGAACCGTGAGATCATGACCTGAGCCCAAGTAGGACACTCAACCGATTGAGCCACCCAGGCGCCCCCTTTTTTTCATTTTTTTACTGTTTATTCGAAAAATCCCTTTGCAAGTTTGATCAGCTTTGCATACCTGGGTGCAATTTCAATTCTCCTTCACTTACTCCGGGCCTCGGGCACTCATTGCCGTTGTCTCCTTGCAGATTTGCAAAATGCCTCCATACTTCCCGATGGCCATTGGAAGCTCTGCCATCCCCAATTGGGTACACTGGAACTGGTTGATTAGATAGAAGTAAAGGTACAAACTGAAAAAGTGGCTCATTGTTTAAAGGTGGCACAAAAGCTCCATTTTAATTAGTTCTCAAATGTAAAGATTCTGAACTGCAAAAGATCTGTCTGCACATTTAAAATGTGTATACATTTTAAGCAAAAAAAAAAAAAAAAAAAAAGGGGGGATGGAAAATGGTAGATTGTCTTCCAGGACAGAAGTTTTGCATCTTTTTGGAATTTAGAAGACATTTAGAAGACATTTAGATTCTTGACATCCACTTCCTCTGGGCAGAGACATTTTCTCCCCACTGAATAAGCTTTTGTCTGTCTGAGTAAATAAGGCTTTAGTCCCCAGCTACAGAATTTCACAAAATTTTTCGGCAATTTGGCGCGTATGCAGTGAGGGTCTCACTTCCTCCATACACGTAAGGCCTTTCCATTCCAATGATCTGCATTCATTATTTGCCACGTGCTAACTAACTCATGGGGGAAAAAGACTAGAAGGATGGGTAACAGACAATCCTTAGCTATAAGGGTCTCGCACAAATAGATAAGTCAGCTACTCAAATAAGCGTGATAGAAGCTGTAGTCAGACAATAAGCTCTTCTGTGACTCCGTAGAAGTGATCTGACCTTCCCACACTTTGTTATTCCATATAAAAAAGGGAAACAAAACTATCCTCTGCCCTCTCTTCACAGGGACTATGGAGATCCTGTTCATAAAGTGTTACAAAGTCATTTTTATTATGGTTTATCTTAATTTACCTGAATTAGCTGAATCTACATCTGCCAGTGTATCGTCAGCATGTGATACACACACACACACACACACACACACACGCACACACTCACACACTCCTTTGAGAAGGAATATGTAGCACCCCCTCCTAGCTGATTAACTTAAAGGAACAATGTTACTTGATAGCATGTGTTTGGTGTGCATGCAATTAATTTACATTTTGCCCTACTTTTGTTCTCAAGGCCTTGTGATGCTTTTTAAGCATGATTTTGTTGCATGAACACGCGTATACATGCACCGCTGCGTAGAGCTCTAAAATTAAATTGACTTGCTGGCTGAAGTTAGAGAAAATCCTTTTCTAGCTTCTTTCTAACACTCAATAAATTATTACAGTCTGTGCACAAAACACAAATTACATGCTTTATTAGTATGTTCTGTAGTAACCTCAAAACCACAAGTGTTTACACGTCCTGCACGCATGCACTTTGGGGCTTTTTAATAGCTGGCTGACAAGAGATTAAAGGCAGAAATATGGCATTTTATTAAAGCAAACATATCAGTATGCCTACCATGATAAAATGATCTAGTTTTCTTCAGACACAAAAGTTTCTGTTGAGTGATACCTTTGAAATTCCTTGAGGGTAGCCTATTATTCACTCTCCTCAACAGAGAACAGCTCCAAATGGTCTCCAATTTTCAAAGAGTATTGCCTGGTCATTCTTTACTGTCAAAATGAAGAAGAGTATAAAAGTTAAGTCAATAAAGTAATATAAAATGCTTAATATAAAAATTCAAGAATGAATGATTAACCATTAAAAACTTACAGTAGCTATTTCATCCAGGAAAAAAAAAAATTAACATTTCCCCTGAAACCTATTAACACTCCTTGTAAACAATATTCTTTTTTGAAATATATGACCTTTCCTAATGCTCGCCACAGACACGGCATTTTTCTTAGATCCACTTTACCTCTACTGATATGAGGTTGAATTCCTCAGGAGAGAATGTTCCGAGGCCCTTCCTCAGATATATGTGGTCTTCTACTGTATTTCCCACACGGATGTGCTCTCAGTGTCGGATGTGAACTCTGACAACCTGTTGTCGCTGGTCTCATCCAAAATTATAGAATGTTCCAGTGGACCAACAGGAGACAAAGCACACTGCCTTCTTTTAAACCCATAGCTTCTTTATCTTCTACAAAATTTGACAAATTGATAATTGTGAAAATTAGTGTAACTATTTCTCTTTTATTTATTTTTTCTAACGTTTATTGATTATTTGAGAGACAGAGCAAGACAGAGCATGAGCAGGGGAGGGGCAGAGAGAGGAGACACAGAATCTGAAGCAGGCTCCAGGCTCTGAGCGGTCAGCACAGAGCCCAACGTGGGACTCGAACCCACCAACTGTGAGATCGCGACCTGAGCCGAAGTCAGATGCCCAACCAACTGAGCCACCCAGAAGCCCCAATATCTCTCTTTTCTTGATTACATCAATTTTGCACTGACGTCTCTGTAGTACCTGTGAATGTCGCAGAGAGACATGTACAGAGAAAAACAGAAGTAAAAAATGTTTCTCTGTATTATTAATGAAACTGAGAGTAGGGTTTACTTCAATCTAGGATTTCTTTTAAGAATTAAACCATAGGGGCGCCTGGGTGGCGCAGTCGGTTGGGCGTCCGACTTCAGCCAGGTCACGATCTCGCGGTCCGGGAGTTCGAGCCCCGCGTCAGGCTCTGGACTGATGGCTCGGAGCCTGGAGCCTGTTTCCGATTCTGTGTCTCCCCCTCTCTCTCTGCCCCTCCCCCGTTCATGCTCTGTCTCTCTCTGTCCCAAAAATAAATAAACGTTGAAAAAAAAATAAGAATTAAACCATAAAAAAAACAAGACTGCTCAGGGTCTGCCTAAAGCTAATCCCTCAGTACCCTGGCGTTGCTTACAAAAATAACCCCCAGGCGTGCCTCGGTGGCTCAGTTGGTTGAACATCCAGCTTTGGCTCAGGTCATGATCTCATGGTTCGTGAGTTCAAGCCCGGTGTCGGGCTCTGTGCTCGCAACTCAGAGCCTGGA
Source organism: Lynx canadensis (assembly GCF_007474595.2). Lineage (NCBI taxonomy): Eukaryota > Metazoa > Chordata > Mammalia > Carnivora > Felidae > Lynx > Lynx canadensis. The sequence goes on from NC_044307.1 coordinate 19,640,257, forward strand.
GCCTGCTTCGGATTCTGTGTCCCCCTCTTTCTCTGCCCCATCCCCACTTATGCTCTGCCTCTCTCTGTCTAAATAAATAAATTAAACATCAAAAAAATAACACCCTAAATATAAGGTATATAAAGAATTGTTTTGATTGAAAAATTGAAAAATGATAGAGCTGGGGTCAATTAGACCTCCCCTTAAGATTGCTAAATGTGTTCTACTCAATGGTTCTGGAGTCAACAAAGAAGGCACCACCACGCCATCCTGAGAAAACCACCACCGGGGCTGTAGCCAGTTGGTTGGCATGAGGGAAGAGTAGAATCTGGTCCTGGGAATGAACTCACATTGCAGGATTCTTGTAAATCTCTCCTTTACAGATTTCGTTTGCTTTGATAGATATTGTGAATGGCCATTTCCCGGAAACTTTCTTCCAAAAAGTAGACAGAGATATGCGGACCATTCCCACTGAGGGGAAAGGAGGCACACCAAATGGGTATCTTTACTGGGTTCTTAAGTGTTTGTTTAGCACCTAGAGAGAATTCTAACCTTGAAGAGCATCTCCAAGAGAAAAGACATGTGGACACGAAATAACTATAGAACATGAACACAGGACAATAATGCTCAAAGGCTTGAGGTAGATGTTGATGGTATGTGAAATGTACCCTATATTTGTTTCCCTTAGGTTGACGTTTTCAACAGCCAGTCAATCCTTTTCATGAAATCTACAACTTATTCACTGTCCACAATACTGACGGGCCTGGCCTAGACATCTGTACCCTGGAAGCAGTCATTTAAAGTCCTCCCTCCCCTTTGGCTACGTATTGGGGGTATTATCTTGTGGTACCTTCTTTTGTCAGCCATTTCAATGACATTTGTAGATGATAACATTTACTTAGTCAGTTAATCATTTTCTTATGCGTTTGGTTGTTAAGACATTACTGAACAAGGTGCATCACTTCTCGTGGGTTTTAGTTATAAGTTATATTGTAGTTTGATATTTTGGGTTTGTGTGTGTATGTGTGTGTGCACATTTGTGCTTGTGGCATATTTGCACTATATAATCCAGAAGAGTAAATCTAATTGCAGGAATGAGGCTAAGGAAATCTTGGATCTGAATGAAACTTCAACTTTTTCTCAACAAATGAGTATAAAAATGCTGATAATGTTTCTCCACTGTCTGAAACAGTGGCCCCAGAATGTAAGGTGTTTTTTTTTTTAATTTTCTCATCACTTTTATTCATTATCAAGCCAAAGAAACCATCATGAGCATTTTTAAATCTATAAATCTTGCAAATAATATCAATTTCTTTTTGCCTCTATTAATTCACCTTTGTCCCTACACAAACATTCATTGAACATGTCCTATGTGTTTATATGTATATACAAACATAGTTCGTGGTTCCAGAGGTCGAACACACAAAGGCAAATTAAACGTAGATCCTGATATCAAAGTTGCAATTCAATTTGATAAACAGTGTTTCAAAGGTACATAAAAGTTTATATGAGGCTAAGTCACAAGGTTTGTTTGTTGAACTGCTGTTTGAACCTACACAGCACAATAAGTGATTGATACATGTTATCTAATTTAATCCTCAGAAGTGCAGATATAAACATGGCCTCTAAAAACTCTCATATTGAGAGGATAGTCATTTGAACAGAAATCTGCAAAAGAGACCAAGAATGAAGGGGCATTGAGGAAGAACGAGAGCTGACTCATGGAACTCAAAAGTAAATAGTAAAGGATATTAAATGCTGTGGAAATGTCAAGAATGAACATGGTAAATCAGCAATGATTTGAGGAGAAAAAAGCCATTACTGACCATTGAGAAAAGAATGGAATGGCGGGTTGAAATTTGCCCTCTTAGGAAATTTTTATTCAAGTGACAGTAAAGGAATTAAAAAGAAAAACAAACACAAAAGAAAAAAGAAAAAGTTTTATAGAAAACATGGTAGCAGAGGAGAAACTTCAAAGATATTTAGGAAGATATATATGTAAAGTTGATAGCTGTGTGGTAACAAACTTAAGTATTAGCACCCTTCACTCTAAGAAAGGCCAACAAGGGAGAAAGTTAATTTTTACTAAGCAGTCTAAGAATATCTCAAAAGTTGGAGGCAGCTTGTACATATGAAGGCAAGGACATAGGATGGGGATGAAAAAGGGAGATTAGTTGTAAGTTTGTATAAATAGTAACTACACCCCAGGTACCCTCTCTCATCTGATTCCTCCAAGGAACTACATTTCTGCCACCCTACAGGATGGGAGGTTACTATGGAAATATTTTGAATCCAAGAAGCTGTGGGCTCACAGATGTCATACGTAGTGGTGCATGAGAGTGAAACACCAAGAAGGGAAGAGAGGGTAAAAATGCATATTAAAATATGAACCCATGCCCCCCTTTCCAGACTCTCAGAATCCTGGCAACCGAGCTAACATCACGCTGTCTTCTACATCATCCTTACCCTGGCCTCACAGGAGACTGGAGAATGTCTGTCTGGGAAAATTTCCCAGTTCAAGAAAAAAATGCCTGGATAACCCTAACCAAAGGCTGAGTTCCCCCACTGAGTTGACTGTGTTAACCAAAGTCAACAAATCTATCCACTCTCCACCTTCATTTTCCACCTGAAAATTTGAAAATTTTCATTTTCAAATACAAGCATAGAAACAGAAACATAAAACATTTTTAAAGCTTCCAATATGAAAGACAAAGATTAAAGGAGACAGAGAAAAGGAACTCAGAGAAAATAAGACCATTAACGGAAAGGAAAACTAACAAGCAAACAAACAGCAAAACAACCCTGGATTTGATAACCTAGGGGGAAAAAATAAAACAGCATAAGAAGATTTATGAAAAAAATATGCTATTAAGTAAAAGAAATACTCATAAACAAGAGCCCGTGGAAATTAATAGCTAGTACAAGAGAAGTTAACATGCAATTTAAAGACGAAAAGATAAAATCAAAGGAATTTCTGAAAAGGTAGAACAAACATATACAAATGAAACATTGTATAAGAAAGACTCAATCTAGGAGTTTCGGAAAAAAACAACAAAATCACAAGGAAGAAACTCTTCAAAGAAATAATACAAACGAATTTCTCAGAACAAAAAACCACCCAAGATTTTGATTATCAGATTGAAGTGTCTGTGAACACTGAACGCATCGAATGAAAAAGAACCCAACCAAAACGTTCAAAAGGTTTGGTCCTCCAGGAAAAAAGTTCGTGAGTGCTAACAGGTGGATGTCTCCAAGGAGAGCTCCACCTGCTGGTCGGGATGTGGTAGTCCAATCGGGAGAATCTGAAGATAAGTTAATAACAAATATAAAGGGACAGTAAGGAAACAATACAAAATGAGCCGATTATAAACTGCCAGGGCAGTTAAGAAAGGGAATGTGATTGTGCTGCTCTGCATTTCTTAACCATGAACAGTATGCCTACAGTCGTAATTCTATAAAGAGAGATTCCTGAATTAACAGGAATCTTAAACAGGAATTTCAAATGATTGAAATGTAGCAGGTAGGCAAGTGGAAATAGGGGAAGGGGTTGGGGAGCTTAGGAATAATAAATTACACTCTTTTGTTGTAAGAAATCAATAGACGATGTCTAAAATAAAGAAGTCTAAGACCAACAGTACCAAAGTGTTATTTTGAAAAACAGGTCTGAATGCACAAGAAATGTTCAGAAGAATTTCTCAGGAGTTAGAGTAGGAGGGAGCCATCCACTGCTGGTTTTATTTTCAAGCCTTATAGTAGGAAGTGCTTTTGAAACCATGTGTGTATTATTGAATTAAAAGTAAGAGATTGAAAACATTGAATGAGGTGAATATAGATCCATTGATTTGGTATCATGTTCAAGATAGTTATATTAAGTGAGCCACAGGCAAACACTTTCAGAACAATCTCAGCTATATTGTTAATATTATATATTTGGATATTTACTCATATATGTTTTTGTGTCGAGAAAGACTTAGAAGGAGCCACATTGAACAGGGGTGGCAACTCAACAAGAAGAGCTTAGACTGAACTCAATATGAGTTTGATTCCTTGAAATGTTTATATTTACAATGTCTTTGAATGTTACAGGTATGATTTTGAAATGTTTGAACAGTTTAAACAATATCCAATCCATATGAAATTATAAGTGTTTGTGCATAAGAAATATATAAATCATGGTCACTAAAGTATTGAGATGGTATCTCAGGGTGATGGAATTTCACTGTATTTTTATTCTATGCTTTACACTATACTCCTTGCGTTTTTGGAAATGATAGAGCAAAAGGCAGTGTGCCTGACTATAAGACTACCGTGATTTCAACACAAAATTATGACATGAGAGTACATATACATGTAAGTACTCCTGGAGAAAATGAAAACAAATAAACAGTAGTATTAAAATGGTATGATTGTAAGTGATAACTTTTTAAAAACTTCCCTATATTTTGCATATGTGGCCTTTACACACAGTAAGTATGACTTCGGCTCTAATAAAAGAAATTTAAATGAACAGGGGAGAGAATCCGTGACTGGGGGAGAAAATGAGGGGTGAGTAGGCAAAAGAACACATTTGCTTGGCATTTACTATATGTTAAGTATGTCCTGATGGCAAAGGCAGAGACAGGCATAGGGTTTTCTCCACCGGCCTAGCACACAGTGTCAGGTCTCTAATAAACATTCTTAACAGATAATTGCATCTAAGAATGAATGACCCAATAAATCGATGAGTTGCGGAACATTTTTTAATTTGGAAAGAAAAAGAAAGAAGAAAAATTATAGTGCCCGTGATAAGGAACAATAATGATAGTAATGAGCAGTATTGGGTAATGGGATTTTGCTTGGTTTTCAGGATAATGGAAACTGAATATGTTTAAAGAGAGAAGATTTCCATAGATGCTTGAGATGTGATCATAGATGAGGTCCTGGAAGGACTTACAAAGATGAGATCCAGAGCAACAGTGAAGCATTAGCTCCAGCTACCTTTGCTAAGAGAATGGTGTTACAGTTGTTCCATATAAGGAGAGCATAACGTGAAGGTGATTTTAAAGGCAACTCGTGGTGTTTGCTTCGGATTGTCTCAACTTCAGAACAGTAGTCACGAGCTTGTGCTTGGGAAGTGACAAAAATGTAAAATAAAAGCCTTTAAAGGAGGTCAAACACGAATGTTCAAACTTCCTTGCAATAGCTCTAAAACATAGCTGCCCAAAGATCCTCAGAACCTGTTAATTAGTTGCAAATTTCAAAAACATTGACAACTAGCATTCACTAGCATGTTTGATAACCATAGGGCTGTTTTGAAAGAGCACATTAAACTGTAATAGGTAATTTAGATATTTTGTCGTAATTCCACACTTATTTTACTGCAAAAAATTAGAAAATGAAGGATCATGAGATTCAAGTCATGCTTTCCTTCTTCCACTAAACAATTGATAAAATTAGATTTTTTTTTTTAGAGAGAGAGAGAGTGTGTGAGCAGGGCAGAGAGAAAGAGGGAGAGAATCTTAAGCAGGCTACAAGCTCAGCACAGGGCCCAATGCCAGGCTTGATTCCATGACTCTGGGATCATGACCTGAGCCCAAATCAAGACTCCAACACTCAACCAACTGAGCCACCCAGGGGTCTCTGGATATTCATTTTTGATTGAGCTTAAACTCCTTAGAACATCCATATTCCCATCTATAAATTAGGTCTAAAATATGTTTAAAGCTCCATGAGCTATTAGTTTTTACAGTTATAACCATGACTATAAATGGACATTGTCAAGGGAATCCTCTCAATAATCCCCAAATATGATAAGGACATTTACAACCCTTTCAACTTACAGGTGAGAAATTGACCTATAAAGACATTAAGGCATATGATTTAGATATGAATAACTATGGGGAGAATGAGACAGCCCAATAAGATCTCTCAGTGACGGAACATTGAAATTTAATGAAATGATTATTAATATGCATTTAATGGAATATTCTTGAAGATACATATCTGAGGCATTTTTTCTGTGCTTTGTGGTCTCTAGATACCCACACAAAATTGAGACCTGAAGATGTGGCCATTGATTAAAGTAATGAATCCCTTTAAATGAACAGATTTTATGGGAATGGAATTAAACTCTTAATTAAAAATCAAATAACTGTGATATTGGACGTAGATAGTGTACTTGTGGATATATTTCATTTTTATTCAAAACAGGTTCTGAATATTTTCACCATAAATATCTTACTTCAAATTTCCTGATAATTTTCATATTTGAAAGAAATTTTACATCCTGAATTTCAATTTTAAGTGATGTGGAATGTATAGGGAGAAAATGGATTAATTGAAATGGCCCATGGTAGGACATCTGTCCTCTGATCTATAAATAATGCAGAGAGAAAAACAGAGAAGAATAAAGACTTCACCAGTTGTCAAGATTGAAAAGATAGCACGTAAAAAAAATCAGAAAATGATGTATTTATTTTAAAAACAGACTAAACATATGTTTTAAGCATGACATCATGGTGGAAACTAAGGCTAGGTCAGCATCAAACACTGACATAACAGTTCATGTCATAGAATATTTGACTTTAGAGAACATTTTGAACACTTACCAAGGACATGAACCAACTTTGAATGTCCCATGGTGAGGTATGTGTGCATAACAATAGGACTTTGTAATTTAACTGGAAATGGATTTTAACCAGCTAGTAATATTATGGGTCACACTCAAATGCTCTTGTATGCTGAAGTTTAGAAAGATTTAGATTTTTTGCTCCATGGTAGGTACAGATCATAGATTCTATCTTGGACTAGTGTACCTCTTGGGTGCTTGGTAGACATTGCTGCTTTTCTGATAGATATAGAAAATGAGGTTACAAAATTGCTATACTATCACTTACTCTTAGACGGAACAGGTAAAAATCCTTAGGGAAATCATGTTAATGGGCTATAGGTTTTCCGGAATTTGCTATATGCTTGGGAAAAGAGTAGACCACAAACTTTAGATTTGAGCAAACATCCCCATTCCATTTCTTATAATAGCAGGGTGGTTTGGTGAGCTATTTTTGACTTTTGAAAAGCAGAGAGCCATAAAATATATCTTTTAAAATAAGTATCAACTGAAAAACAATTTATTTTCCTTAAAACATAACACATTTCTGAATATGAATATTAAAAGAAGTTGATATTGGTGTTTGATATTAAGTTTTGGATATGGCAACGGGTTAGAGACAGTTATAAAGAATTTCTTTTCAGTGACCAAGACAAATCCTCATCTTGTGAGAAGGTGAGTGTATGTTCAGTCTGAAATAAAATAAAGTCCACCCTGAAGCCCGTAAGCAATAAGGCACAGAAAGGGGAGAAAGGACATTTGATGAGCAAGAAAAGTGATATAAACTGAACCGAATAAAAATGGAAAAAATGTAAACATTTACAATTTTCTCTTAAAACTGTTTATTTAAGCTCATTAATGACATTAACAGGTAAGCAGCAAAGACAGTGCCTTTATCATCTAAGGTGAAAACTCATTAGCATATCATTAGCATGTGGCAAAGTTTACATTTTCCTCTTAGAAGCACATGGCTTGGATGGGCATTCAGCACCCCATCAATCTGTTGGAAAACTGTACATACATGTGTACATTTGTGTACTTAATATTTCCGAACTATCCTTTCCTAACTCTTACAGAAGTCCCATTCACATTGACTTTGGAAGAAAGGCTGCTTCCTTAAATCCCTCAGTTAAGGACATATAATGAAATGCCTCGTTAAGAACCTTAATTTAAAGCAGCACACAGTTCTGTATGTCAGAGGTAATAATTACCTTCTTTAATGAGCCTGACTTTTCCCTGTGATGAGTAAGCCTCTCTGCCTTGTTTATACTAAGTCTGGATTTATTTCTGGCTTTCTTCAAGTGCTCTTATTTTTAAAAAATTAACATTATGTCTGTCTTCCTGGGGTCAAATTCTGCCTACTCTATACTCAAACCATGTGCTGTTCAAGCACTGTTTAAACCAATTACCTATATATTCCAAGGACATGCGGGGGGGCCTATGGAAGTCGTATAATCTATACCCCAGCTTCCAAGCAGAATTACAGATAAACTATGTTAGGTTGACAAGGGTCCACCCTATGGCTTTAAATAATTTCCACGTGAACTATATATATTCAAAATATTCCAACAATTTTAAGCAATAAAATTGAAAAGCTCTTGAACAAATTGATTTTAGAGATATCTATTATAACCTTAAGAATTTAAAATACATTTTTACAGTCTGGGGAGGATTTGAAGAGGGATGCCCAAGCGTATGGGGCATTATCTGACAATGTGTCTTGATTTTAATATTAAGCATTTCTTAATTTTCTCAATACAGTTCGATGGCTCCCCATCTTATCAGCTAACCCTAATATTCTGCTCAAATTGTATGTGCAGTTGAAACACAATAACAGTCAGTGTTTTGGGTTCATTTTTAGTTTTTAGATGTTGAATGTAACTCAGATAATATAATCCCTTCAGTTTACAGATAAGAAACAAAGAGACATTAAATAATTTGTCTTAAGTCATGGAATACATATGCGGCAGGAGCAGAACATGAACCCAGATATTTCATATTTGGTGTTTTTATCCAAAACTTTCCCATCCATTAAAATCTGTCCTTTGTTTCTGGGAAAAAGAGAGCCATTGATTCGTTCTAGTGTTTTTGTGAGATGCATATTACCAGGTCAAGCTCACCTAAAAGAAAAGTTTAATATCTTCCAATTTGAAACTAGGAGCTGGGGCCATTCATTCCTTATTCCTTCTACCGGAGTTCCCCATCAGACCCAGATTCACAGAGTTTGAGAGCTGGAAAGAACGTGGGAGAGCAGGCAAATGGACATGTTATAGAATGTAAGTCAATTTTATTGTGAGTCCTACCTAACCTTGAGCAACATGGAGAAAACCAAGGCACTGGCATGCCCATATCACACAGCAAGTCACAGGGAGTCGACTAGCAACACTGCTACTGATCCTCAGCCAGCTGTTTTTGTACTCCAAATCAGACTTCTTAGATGGGGGCCTGGCATTTTATTTGTCAGTATACACTTGGCAAACGAAAATAAAATTGCAAAACTGGACAATAATTTGCATTCCAGTGACCCTAATCCATTAGCCTGTGTAGCTGGATGCAGAAGACGTCGATTTGGGCTTATCTTCCTTTCGTCCTTTGGCTGTTCTTTACAGTCGACCGTATAGAAGTTTCTACATGCAAAGAAAGTTTGTTCTTTAAGCTTCATGAATTGACACCATCTATTCCAAACTTTTCCCTGGTTCTGTCATGTAAGTGTAATAATTAATTTGCAAAAAAGCATGGGTCTTTTAATTGTATTTTTCTACTACTAGAAGTTGAAACAATATTTCTAAATTTCTTGGAGCTGTAGTCTTTATTTTAAACTTTAAAAATCAATACAAAAATTAGGACTATTCTATCTCAAAAGCATCTCATTTTCAAATCTACCGACTTTAATTTCCAAGGTCAAATTAAATGTGAAGTGAAAATCTAATGGAAGTGGTCCTCTTTAGAGTTGATACTGGTCCTCAGTATCAACTGTGGATCACTGCTATAACGGCATATTAGGGTTTATGAACTCTGCCTAGAGGAGAAGAATGTTAAGAGTTAGGACTTTATAAAGCCTCCAAATCATAGGGCATCTGGGTGGCTCATTCGGTTAAGCTTCCGAGTCTTGATTTCAACTCAGGTCATGATCTCACCATTCATGGAATCAAGCCCCACGTCAGGTTCTGAGCTGACAGTGCATAGCCTTCTTGAGATTTTCTCTCTCCCTCTCTGTCTGCCCACACACTTCTAAATAAATAAATAAATAAATAAATAAATAAATAAATAAATAAGTTTTTAAAACTCTGTCATGTTGGAGTAATGAGATGAACTCCAAATGCAACTAACATTAGAAATGTCCTATTGTGCAATATCTCTGGTTCTATTAGCATACCATTTGGGCTTCTTAGCAAATTAAGTAACAAAATTAGCAGAATAATAAACATTGAGTTGGACCATTACTGGATGGCAAAAGGAAAGAGCTCTTTCAAATTTTAGGAGTTAGTATCTAATTCAAGTATCAGCATCTGACTGACTTTCAACTCTGTTGTTTTTTGTTTGTTCGTTTATCATTTGGTTCCTGACCAGTGGAAGAACAAATGAAATGATATGAAATAATGCAGACATGGAGGTAATACAACCATGGTTGAAATCCAATGTTGTTGCTTCTAGTTACAACACCCAAGGTTACAGTACCTTTTGAAACTTTTCTAAGCCTTAGTTTCCTCATAAAGTGGAGATAAGTACTTAATCTGCAAGATTGTTGTGAAAAACAAATTAGTAATTGATATGAAAGGGGCAAACACAGTACTTGGCATGTGGTAGAAATGGTTTCAGTAAGCCATGGCGCAAGATGAATTTTAAGAGAGCTAATATCAATAATCTAAGTAATTGAAATGTGTATGGCGACCTTGGCTCTTCCAATAGCAGGATGTTTGTATGTCTAAAGCAAAAAGTCAAGCCTGATAATTTTGTTTGGAAGGTAGCAAAACCATGCTATATAAATTCCTGCCAAGATTTTCATAGGAGTTTTCAGCCTGTTTATCTGAGATGATATCTAGTTGATAATTTGGGTTACAGATTAAAATCAAGGTTAAGATTAAAATATTAAAATTAAGATTGAAACATACACCAAAGTGCAGTCCTAATCACCAAATTGGAATCATGCCACATCAACAAGTGCCTGAAATATGCATTGTAACACCTGATTCCAGCTCAGCATAGCCTTGCCTCTGGATCTCCCAAAGGATTAGGAATTGATGCCAAAGAAATTATTAGATAATCCCAAGGAGCTGGTCTTGCATAAAGAATGGTGATCATCAATATTCAAATGTGATTCTCTAGTTTCTACTATATATATTATATATGTATATGTATATGCATATGTGTGTATATGTATATGTGTATATATATGTATATGTGTGTGTGTATATATATATATATATTCTACCAGAGAAATAGAAACAATAACATAAATTAAAAACACAATATATAAAGACCTCAGTATTTATTAAAACAACAATAAATTTTTAGGGGCGCCTGGGTGGCGCAGTCGGTTAAGCGTCCGACTTCAGCCAGGTCACGATCTCGCGCTCCGTGAGTTCGAGCCCCGCTTCGGGCTCTGGGCTGATGGCTCAGAGCCTGGAGCCTGTTTCCGATTCTGTGTCTCCCTCTCTCTCTGCCCCTCCCCCGTTCATGCTCTGTCTCTCTCTGTCCCAAAAATAAATAAACGTTGAAAAAAAAAATTTAAAAAAAAAAATTTTCTAAAACTTTAGCCATAGCACTTGACATCTGACAGAGGCTGTGCCCATAAGTAGTTACTTTAGAAGCTTTTAATTCCTTTTGACAACCAGTAAAATTCATTAACTTTTACGTTCTGCAACTTATTTATTTATTTATTTATTTATTTATTTATTTAATTTTTTAACATTTATTCATTCCTGAGAGACAGAGAGAGACAGAGCGTGAGTGGAGGAAGAGTAGATAGAGAAGGAGACACAGAATCTGAAGCAGGCTCCAGGCTCTGAGATGTCAGCACAGAGCCTGACCTGGGGTTCAAACTCATGGACCACGAGATTATGACCCCAGCTGATGTGGGACGCTCAACGACTGAGCCACACAGACGCCCCCGCAACTAATTTAATTAGAGCGTCCAACATCTTTAGAAAGTGCAGGCTGGAAAGAACTAGCATATCCATTCTCTTGAATTCATTCACATACCCAATCTACTTTCTGGAATTTGATAATGTTACCTTCAAGTTTATATGAAAGCTGAAAGACCACCAGTGGTCAAGTCTATTTGGAGGAAGAACATAGGGACTGATTTGTCCTATGTGATACAAGATGTTTCAGAAGAAGGAGAAAGAGGAAGAAATAGGAAGAAGAGAAAAAAGTTTTAAAAAGCTCATGAAACTATAACAATGTGTATTGGCTCAGGGCTAGGGAAATAGACCAAAGTAACAGAACAAAGCCCAGGAATATCTCTACTGAATAAATGGGTAGATTCTGATAGAAAACAAAATCTTCCAAATCTATAGGAAAAATCCAGTAGAAACATTTCAACCTCTCTAGTTGTAAGTGAAATGAAAAATAAAAATAACAATGATCTACCTTTCATACTCAATATTAACAGTTATTTTAAAGTGTTAGAAAAAATGTAGGGGAGCCTGGGTCGCTCAGTCAGTTGAGTGTCCAACTGTTAATTTTGGCTTAGGTCATGATGCCAAGGTTGTGAGATCAAGCCCCGTGATGGGTTCTGTGCTATGTGTGGAGTCTGCTTAAGATTCTCTTTCTTGGGGCGCCTGGGTGGCGCAGTCGGTTAAGCGTCCGACTTCAGCCAGGTCACGATCTCACGGTCCGTGAGTTCGAGCCCCGCGTCGGGCTCTGGGCTGATGGCTCGGAGCCTGGAGCCTGTTTCCGATTCTGTGTCTCCCTCTCTCTCTGCCCCTCCCCCGTTCATGCTCTGTCTCTCTCTGTCCCAAAAATAAATAAACGTTAAAAAAAAAAAAATTAAAAAAAAAAAAAAAAAAAAAGATTCTCTTTCTTCCTCTGCTCCTCTCCCCTGCTCATGCATTCTCTCTCTCTTTCTCTCTCTCTCTCTCTCAAATAAAAAAATAAATAAAAATTTAAAAATTAGAAATAAATAAAAATAATAAAATGTTAGGAAAAATGTGGAGAATTTGGAAATATCTAGGAATGTTGCAGACGGCCTACAACCAAGACTTCCACACCTGGGGAACTTTGCCCATGTGGACCTAAGAAAACATATGTAAGAACATTCACTGCCTTATTGGCTAAAATTAGAGAAAAGGATTGAGGTTGCCTGGGCTTCAGTACTCAACACATCTGTGAATTGGGGCAAGTTACTAACCTCTCTATGCTGTAGTTTCCTCACGAGTAGAACGACCTTATAGAGTCATTGTGAAAATTGACGTGATACACAGTAAGCATTAAAAAAAAAAAAAAAAAAAAAAAAAAAAGGTCTCCTACATGTGTATTGGCTCAGGGCTAGAGAAATAGATCTATTTCCTATATTCTATCATTCTTATTAATAGAAGAATAGAATAGGAGTCTATTATTTTTAATTATTGAATTTATTTAACCTACCCTTGTTATTTACCCAAATTTTTACCAGTTTACCCAAATAACATGATAGAAAGCGATATTTATACCTCAGAACTTCATTACTCCATGCTCCCCTGGGTCACATGGAAATCACTGGTCTTGTAGTCTTCAACCACTGCTTCAGCTACAGAAAACTTTAACAAAAGCTTAAGCAAAAGCAGGTAACAGAGTCTAGGACCGACCTCATCTTTCAGAAGTGAGCATGACATGGTTAATCGACATCAGGTTCCCCCAGATAGCAAGGGCAACTGCAAATAACTACAATTAAAGAGAGCCAGATGTGCCAAATCCTAAACCTAAGAACTGGAGAGATTAGAGGATAGTCTTCGCTTTTTTGAAAGGAAGAACTGTAACTTTGCAAATACTAGTAGGTAGTTCTCTTACTGAATTTACAATATAATTTGGTTTGCACAACGCACACACACACGTACAATTTGCCAAAAACTTTTAGAAAATGTGCCATTCAATGGAGAGGTGAGGTGTTTTTTTTTGTTTGTTTGTTTGTTTGTTTGTTTGTTTTGGTACCTTAGACTGTTTCTTTTAGAATTACATAAAAATGATGGAAAAATGTTAAATATTAAAAACACTGATACACAGAGAATAAAAAAATAAAAGCTTCTTCTAACCCCTAACCTCTTAAACTTCACTCTGATGATTTCATTCCTTGACATTACACACACACACACACACACACACACACACACACACACCAGATATGCTCTTTTAAGTACACATAGGACTGGAATATTCATTATATATGTATAGGGCCAATTTGTTTTCTTCATTCCTTATTTTTTAACAGCATATTCGCTATTATTTTGTATAGAGTTTGCACATGTAAAAGATAGGATTCTAAATCTTTATCCATTGGATTATCTGTACCCATTATCCAATATCATTTATTAAATGATTTTTGCACTGTTTAAAATGCTGTTTTCAGTGAAGCGTCCGACTTTGGCTCAGGTCATGATCTCACAGCTCATGGGTTTGAGCCCCATGTTAGGTTTTGTGCTGACAGCTCAGCGCCTGGAGCCTGCTTCAGATTGTGTCTCCTCTCTCTGCCCCTCCCCCACTCACACTCTGTTTGTCTGTCTCTCTCTCAAAAGTAAATAAACATTAAAAAAAATTAAGTGCTGCTTTCATTGTCATAGTATCCTTCCGGAATCTGGTCTGTTCTATTGATCTATTATTCCATTTCCATACAAAAAACACATAATTTTGTTTACTGTAGTTTTATATTATATACTGATATCTGTAGAAAAAACTCTGCCTCATTCCTCTTTTAAAATTTTTCTTGCCTAGTCCTATGCTTCCTTTCCTCTGTATAATCTTTATAATTTACTTATAAAGTTCCATAAAGTATATTTTGAAGATTTAGATTGGTATTTCTTTAAATGTATTGACTTATTTGTAAAAATGGGATATTTTCAACCCAAGATATAAGAAAAAAAAGTAGGTTAGAAAAAATATACCTTTCTTGAATATTGAATGTCAAGGACAGAGAATTTTCTAAAGATAGATAAGTGAAGGTACTCATTTTTATTGTGAAATAAGGAAAGGATAAAGTGAAAAATAAAGGCACAAACAATATAATGCATTGCAGTTTAGCAGATTTGATTTCAAGGCAAGTCTCTTTTAGCCTGTCTGGACCAAAATGTTCTCATCTATTAAATAAGCAAGTTGGATAGGATGAGGTCTAAGGCCTTTTCCAGCTCTATACTCTATGATGCTCCTACTCTAGACAGAACGAAATCATGAACCAAAACCCAAGGAGATAAATAGAAATGCAGACAAACTTTGTGTTGGCTATTCCTAGACATTGTTCTGGGAGGAGAATAAATGCATTGCCCTCCATACATTGGTGGATTGGTCAGCCAACATAAAGGAAGGTGTTATTAATCTGATAGTTCACTGGAGAATATTGAGGCTTAGAGTGATTAAATAAATTTTCCAAGATCACACAGCCAGCAAAGACAGAATGTCATTTCAGTATTAGATGTGTGATTCCAAGACTGATTTTCTTTCCATCTGTGGAGCAATCCTGGGTGCTTGGTGAATAATTGAACAAATGGATGGATGGATGGATGGTTGGTTGGATGGATGGATGGATGGATGGATAAAATAATCACATTTCAACTATGTGTTTCCTCATTTCAAAGTAGAGGAATAGACATTTGCTAAAAAAGAGTCGACCTTATTTTAGAATTTACTTTTTCCTCATCACCGCAAGTAGCTTTCAAAGGAATTACTTTTTAAAAAAGCAGTGATAAGAATGGACCTAAGCTGACTTAAACTTTCTAATTCATAAAGACAATGAAAGAAGTCATTTTGTACACCATTGTGTCACAGAATTTGATCAATGCGTGTTATCAGTATTTTCTTTTTTCCTAATTAGTCTCTATCTTATTTATAATAACACTGTGAATGGTAGCATTTGAAGAATTATTTCTGCAAAATCAATGTAGAAGAAAGAAATATATTAATGGAAATATTTTCTAATTATTGTGTCTCATATGCCAAGTATTATTCTAAGACTTTATGTATACGAGGTCATTTAATCCTCATGAAAAAACTTAAAAACTCTATTTACTCTTACTTTGTAGATGGCAAAAACTTACTGAGACATGGAGAGAAGGTAGATAAAGTAGTTTGCCCTCAACCACACACCTAGATAGCAACAGTATGTGTATTTAAATGTGAAGTCACTGAACTGTCTTTCACCAAGTAAAGATAATGGGCTTTGGGGTCATAATAACAATGAGAAGAGGAAAGAGAAGAATATGTCACAGTTATAGTGCATACTGGATACTGAGTACTCTTACACTCCTTAAATATATTAACTCATAACAGCTCTATGAAGTTCAAATCTATGTTCTTTACATGTGTGTGATTTGGGGGCAAAATAATTAACACATATCTGATCTTCAGGCTATCGACAGGGATGGTAATATACAACACAGAATCTGTGTAAGGTTTAAATGAGAAAATTTATTTGAATGCATCCAGCTTATAAGTGGTCAAGAAGTGTTTGTAGTTTTTACCTTTTTATATACAATATTTTCCATGTGATTTCAGAAATTTTCGGTGTTCTCATGTCAAAAAGGAACTTCGTGGGTCTGAATATTTAAGAACACCATAGGGTTCAGGTTCATCATTCAAACCAACAAAATCCAATCTTTCAACTCACATTTACCTCCTTCTTAGCGGTTTTTACAGTCTCTCCAACACACGAAGATAAAAACACCCTGGAAGTTCCTTTCCCAAACGCAAAACTACTTATAAATTGAAATGAAAGTGAGAAAATGAGGGTTATGTGACATTTACACCAATATAATCATTAACTGATGTGAATTAGGCTCATGGTGGACCAGGAGACCTAGAATTTCAGAGCTGTAAGAAATGTTACTTACCTTGTACAACAGCTGCATTTTGCAGATGAGAACATTAAATCTCAAAGAGATAAAGCAAGTTGCTCTGTGTCACAGTGTAGCTTGGGTGGCTTGCCGAGTATCACATATCTGGTCCCGTCTCCTGCAAGCATTAAATGTGTTGACAAGTTTATTGCCTTCTCAGCAACTACTTGGATGTGAACTGTACGAAGCTAGTTTAATGTCATCGTACCACGCCCTCCAGACCAATGAGGCTATCCGCTGAGTAATGAGATGGGTGTCATTGCCAAGGACGGACGTTTCTTGGCCTAGAGTTGTACTCAAGTGTAGCTTTGTCAGGTGGTGGGCTATCAGATGGTGAGTAGATATAATATGAAGTGTTTCCCTGTACTGTGTGAAAGAACTGAGTAGAGCAGAGTCTTACTACCTCTATCCAGAAGGAGGTAGACTTGTTAAAAGCTAATCGTTCCCAGTCACAACCACTAAGACTTTTTTTTCAATTATCTTTTCTTCCACTAGTCCATGATTTGGAAGAATCTGTGGACCAAACGACATAAATGAATGAATCTTTCCCATTGCTCTGTGATCCACCCATATAACAGCTCACAGCCCCATTTCAACTGTTGTCCTCTTGAGAAGTTTAGAATGCACAGATTGGAATCCCTGGTCTTTGGAATACTTTAGGTTAAAAATGAGGTCTAATGTTCAAAGATATTTTACTCAATTTATAATACACATTCATGGAAGCTAAAATAAGTTAAAAATCACACTGTGAAGAATTTAATATTTGGTTTTTTTGGGTCTTAACAAGGTTTTGACGAATAATTAATTATTTCCCATTGATTGTAAGAAAGACAGAAGTTGACGAATTTGGTTGGCCCTTGCCCCAAATTTGTAGGTACGAGGCAGAGCTGGCTTTGTGGGGTATGTCCTTTAGGTACAAGGAGAATCTGGATTGATGGAGTTTAGAGAGAAGGAAAAAACAACAATAAATGTGTGTCAATTATGTGTAGTGAGAACTTCATAAATATTATTTCATTTAATACACACTGAAACTTTCCAGGTAGGTGTCATAACCTTTATATTAACCATGACCTAATACAGTGAGAGACTTTAAAAAACATTCTCAAGGTATAGAAGAGCGTGCATAGCATGCTGCTGTTTATATTTGTAACTATTAAAACTGGAAGCATCAGCGATTGTTTGCTTAGACTAAAAGTGGAAAGATAAACCAGAATTTTTTGAGGACACCTGAGAAGTTGAGAGGTAGAGAGAACAGGGACAGAAAGAAGACCTTTTGGAAGATTCCTTGCTTTGTAGAATTTTTTTTGGAACCATGCAAACAGTTTATTCCATCATAAACCAAAATTAAATGTTACAAAGAGATCCGTTATCTAAAGCCAAATGAAAGTAATGAATGTGAATACACATCAAGTTGATACAATTAGGAAAAGTGGAAAAAAAACTTTTTAAATTTTTTAACATTTATTTTTGAGAGAGAGAAAGAGACAAAGCATGAGCTGGAGAGGGGCGGAGAGAGAGGGAGACAAAGAATGTGAAGTAAGCTTCAGGCTCTGAGCTGTCAGCACAGAGCCTGATGCGGGACTCAAACTCACAAAGCGTGAGATCATGACCTGAGCTGAAGTCAGAGGCTTAACTTACTGAGCCACCCAGGTGTCCCAAAGTGGAAAAATTTTAAGTGACTTTAATAAACACTAATATGACTGTAGGCTTTGGTAGAGGAGGCCCTACAGACAAAAATAATTATGAAATAAATTTTATTTTCATAAATCATACCATGGGTAGCAGTTTTGGTGGTGCTGTTCTAAGGCTATGCTGCAGGAATTATGTCATAAAGCAAATCAGTGTTTATGTTGTCATTTGTGAGTACTGGATTTCCATTCCGTATTATTGATGAAGAAAAGTAAAACTCCTGAGGAGTCTTAAATATGATTTGGAAATATCAGTTTGAGCTTAGTGAGCATTTTACCATTTTTTAATCTAGTGCTAGCCACAAAAATGCCTAGAAACCATTACCAACATCCTAGCAATAAGTACCATTACTGAATCGTAACACTATTTCACACTAAAAGAAACCAATTCTTTTTGGAGAAATGGACTGATGTCAAGCCAGGGGAAAAAAATGTACAAAATGAATCTGAAACATCCTGTCATACCAGAAAGCTGGAAAGCAGTCAAAGACTCTAAGGTTGTATCAAAAGGACTCAGAAGCTAACTTGAAGGATTCCCACACTAGCCAAAGATGGGCAGTTGAGATATCCAGAAGATAATAATTGCGATCTGGTTGCAATGATTTAATGTGTTGTAACACATCAAATATCTTTAAATCAATGAGTTCATGGTGACAAAAAAAAAAACACCCTAATTGCTTACTTTTGAAGGATGATAAAGAACCAACTCATTTTCTTGAAAACTAGTAAAGAGGAAGAACCAAGTGTTAATCCTGCCTTCCTATACAAACGCATTTTTTAGTTTTAAAACAGTTAACAATGTGAAAAGAATAAATTCATTTTTAAATATTTCAATCAAATACAGGAATATTTCACATATAAACTAAAATTTACACATACCAAACAGAAGTATCACACGATCCAATTGGCATTCTATTTCAGTCTTTTAAAATTTAAGAACAAATAGGGGTGCCTGGGTGGCTCAGTCGGTTGAGCATCCGACTTCCGCTCAGGTCATGATCTTGTGGTTTGTGAGTTCGAGCCCTGCGTTGGGCTCTGTCCTGACAGCTCAGAGCCTGGAGCCTGTCTCTCTACCCCTCCCCCACTCACATTCTGTCTCTCTCTCCTTCAAAAATAAATAAACATTATTTTTTTTTTAATTTAAGAACAAATAATTTCAAGTGGTCACACAAAATGAGCACTTGAGGATTGAGGTAACTGACATCCCGTGTGTGTATTCCTCTTTAAAATGACCGTGATATCATTATTGATTTCATTTTTAATGTTTACTTATTTATTTTGAGAGAGAGAAAGAGAATTGTGGGGGAGGGACAGAGAGGGGGAGAGAGAGAGCAAGCTTTGCGCTGTCAGCATGGAGCCCAGCATGGGGCTCGAACCCACGAACCGTGAGATCATGACCTGAGCTTAAATCAAGAGTCTGCCACTGAACTGAAGGAGCCACCAGGTGCCCCTCATTATTGATTTCTAATTAATACAGGACTATGCAGCCCCACAGGGATTGGAGACACAGACCACACCCAAACCAAGCTGTAATGAATCCAAATCCTCATGTACTTATCTTGAAATGAAAACACTTCACAGGGAAAACACTTCATGGAGTACCGAGTGTCAAAGTTAACTGTGAAACTGGACTTCTCTGAACTAATCTCCGTGTAGAAGAAACTGTTGATTAAAGGATAAGTCATAAAAATGTGTTAATTTGAAGCTTACATATATATCATTAAAAGTCAACAGTAACCACAGCAATTGTTTAGAACTGAGTCCAACTGATTTTTTTCCAGACACATTATTTATAATTGGCAGCCTTCATAATAATAAAAAAAATATGCTAGCTTTAGTTTTATTGTTGCTTTTAAGTTCTCTTTAGGATTCAAATTACTGTAGGCAATGTGTCCCTTATTGCTATACCCTAGAACAGGTTACTTCCACTGGTATGACATTGGATCTGGTCAACTGATCCAATATCACAAATGTGACATCCAGACATTATCACCTCCTAAATGAAAACTAGAACACTATCTGAAAGGTATTTCTTTATATAGAGAGATATAGATAGAGGATATAGATATAGATATAGTAGATGTAGATATAGATAGATTGATATAAAGATATATATATATAAATAAAGATATATATATAACTTTTTATATAAAGATATATATAAATTTATTTATATACATAAAACTTACCTGTCTATATCTATATCTATATATCTATATCTATATTTATATCCTGAATCTCCTCCACATTCTGGATTCAAATACCAATTTGTAGGAAGCGTAGGGTTCAGAACGTGCAAAATGTCATCACAGGATACAATCAGCAAAATCCAGACTTTGGTATACTCTACTTAACACATGATAGAGATTTTTCAACAAATTCATTGCAGAGAGGGAGAAAGAGACAAGAGAGACAGTGAGAAGGAAGACACTTAAGAGATATACCAACTAATTGCAAAATACAACCTTATTTGAATCTTGACTCAACTGCTCTGTAGAAACTGAGCCAATTCAGAAAATTTGAGCACTAACTAGATATTTGATGGTTGCTAAAGCATAAATGTTCATCTTAAAGTGTGACAATGACATTGTTGTCATGTTTAATAAAAGAGTCCTTTTATTTCAGTAATAAATACCAGAGATCATATAATAACTAGGATTTGTTTCAAATCAACCTGACAGGGAGGCGATGGTGGGAGTAGAGATGAAACAAGACTGTCTGTGAGTTGGTGATTGCTGAGATTAAGTGTTGCATTAATGGAGGCTTACTTTTCTATTCACTTTGCTATATATATGACATTTTCCATAATAAAATGTTAAAAAAAAATTTTCCCCCAAATCACAAAGCTTCTAGAAGGTTTGAATGGATGGCAATATTATTTCCTTTGATGGGAAGTAGGATAAAAGTTAATTAAAAGGAAGGAGGAAAGGTCGTGGTTGGAGGAAGACCCCAGGCTAAACAGATGATGAGGCCAGGGCTCAGTGGGGGGACTAGCCTCGCCCTTTACACTTCTATCTCGAAAAGGGAAAGAAGAAAAGAAGAATGTGTGAAGATACTGACAGATGCATGTATTCGCTGGGGAAAGAGAGGGAACGTGGGAAGCTTGAAGGACTTGCAGGGAAGCAATTCACTTAGCCTCTGGGTCTCTGAAAAGAAAGTGAAGTAAATGAGGGGGTGGGGCTGACAAGATGATCCACAATCCCTTTCTTCCAACCTACCATGTTGGATTCTCCAACGGCAATAACAGAGAATAGATCTCATACCTTTTGAATTTCAGACTTTCTGGTAATGAATCTGAAGGCCAGTGATTGCTTTCACTGTAAACTACAGCATATGTTTTCTGCTTCTCACAATATCCAGTCGAAGTTCTCACACATTATCTGAGAATTGCCTTTTGGTGATTGAGAGTTCCTCCACTGACCTGTTAATGATTTCTGTTTACTATTAGATAATGACTTGAATTTATTACATAACATGGACGGTTGGTAAAGCCAGGCTTCACATCATTGGTAACTCATGAGACAGACAACCATTCTTGCAATAAATTCTAGCAAATTCTGATGGATTTTTATTTTTACAGGTAGTCGAAGCTGGTATGGTTGGTTGGGAGGCACAGATTGCAGCCCTAAAACGTGGCCCTTTAGCTGCAAACATCTGAGGACAAATTAATATAGCTCTCATGTGGCAATATCCAGGGTGCCCGAGGCAAAGCTCACGGAGAAGACGGCCTGACCAACCTGAGAATTCTGAATTCATTTCATTCCATCTACAGTAGCCGTGGGAAGTGCAGGAAAGACAACATTATTTCTGCTCCACCAAAGATGTGTTTTGGAGCATTTCACCCCAGGATCCTGGAGCTGAGTACTTATAGAGACTGACACTTCGATCATACATACATCGACACATCACATTGTATCACATCTTCTGAATTGAATAGGCGAAGGAAATGAGGAAGGGGTGGCCACATTCAATGATCTGAATTCTTTGGGGACAGCTCAGCACCCTGCAAGTCAAAAGAAGGATAAAATATTACAGAAGACTTCTCAATGCAGCTGCTTCATATTAAACACTGTCAAATAACTCCCAACTTTCTTTGATCTGAATGAATTCTGTATTACTTTGGTGACCCTTTAGAGCATCTCTCCTTGACTCCCATTCTTTTTTTATTTTATTCTATGTCTGCCTACAAGCATTCATTCTTTATTTTACGTACTTAGAGAGAGAGATGTCACTCATTTAGCTTTATTGTATGAATGCATAGGAAACCATTAGTGGCCTGAAAAAAATGATAAACACACAAGACACGAAAAAATATGGCAAAAAATAAAATTATGATGTCTCAGGCTGCTAACATGTCCTCCCTCTGCTGGCTTATGGTTTATAAAAGACAAATCACATGAAAATCTGTATCTAATGATTGCCTATGCTTTTCTTAAAAGTGACAATAATATTTTGAAACTTTGGAAAAATGAATAAAAAAATACAGAGGGAAGAAACAGAGTATGTAATAAAAAGTAAAGACAACACTCTGTGGGAAAGAGAAACAGAAAGGTTATAAATGGAGAAAAAGAAAAAGAGAAATGGAATTACACAGACAAGATGGGTTCTGTTATGTCATTCTTAAGAAAGAAAATTTATGAAACCAGCCAAAAAAATGAATTTGGCATAACAAAAGCATACTTATTATACACTAAAGTTATTTAAATACTTTTGATTTTCGTGTAATAAATATACTTACCTCATTTGTGTATCATGGCTTCAGAAAAAGGATAGTGTCATTTATAGCATAGATGGTAGATTCAAATCTTTAGCAGTGACAGTCTTTTTTTTTTAATGTTTATTTATTTTTGAGAGAGAGAAAGAGAGAGAGGATCCAAAGCAGGCTCCATGCTGACAGTGGACAGCCTGATGCGGGGCTTGAACTCACAAACCATGAGATCATGACCTGAGCCAAAGTTGGATGGTTAACCGAATGGATCTTTCCCCCCCTCCCCAATAGTTACAGTCTTTAGATAATTTAGAAGTCTCAAGTTCAAGATTTGAAATATTCTCAATATCAATATTCTGCAACCAATTGCTTGAAAATAATATAAAGCAGTGAGAAATACATTTGTATCCTGTAATCATATCTTGGATCAAAAGCGTACAAATGAGTAAGCAAAAACTCTGTGCTTTGTAACTATTTTTTTTTTTCAAAACAAATGAAAAGATATAACCGGTTTAATACTTTCAAAAGGCTTGCATCTATTCTTAAATAATTCTAACAAGCTAAATAATTCAAGCTAAATATTTTTTATGGAGGGGAGAGTAAATTTGCTTGAAATGAACGCAGAACAGTAACATACTTTAAACATATGCTTCTATCATCAGTGAGCCAGAGTAAGTTATAACCATTACCAGCCTAATTCACTTTTTGGCCAGGTGTTACAATATGATAATAAAATATGATATAACTTAGAACAGCAAATGAGTCACTTGTAGAGTAGGCAGATAATACCGTTGTCAACTCAGAACGAAGTTCTTTGCTCAGGAATCATAACCCAACATGTTTTCCCCCCTGCTTTTCTGTCACCTGTTGAGGCCAAAACATTTCACTTCAAAGGACTTGATTATTTTCCATATGCAGATAGGTGCCTTCCTAACAGTACTTAGGGGTCAGAGTCACTATTATACAGGATCACTCATTCTTCAGGATCAGCACGACTGGGATCTGGCACGCGTGTTGGAAATGACTCATGTAAAACAGGTGAATGTCAATACTCTGATCACTCCCAACTTGACCGATTTTATTTCCTGCCCCCTCATCACATGTGTATTTTCCAGTGGTTTCCAATGAAGACTAAACTTCCTCTACACAAAGCATTAAGTTCTGAATAACCCATTTAGCCTATCCTTGAGATGCTGTTAAGAATTTTAATTAGTTAGTGATTATGAATCATTTTTAGACGCTTACATGGAAGAAGGTACAGCACACTAAATTATTATTATCATTACAAAATTGTAAGTATAACATTGCATTAATTATGGTTCTACATAGACCTTAATTGTAGGCATTTAACTCTGAAGATAATTTCAGTGTTGTCAGGCCCCTTGATTTGTGAAGTCGTGCAAAAGTGTTGTTGCCAGAAAATGCTATGATATGGACTTTATCAATCCGTGCTGCTCTGATTCGGTATAAATTCCTAATTTCCTTTAAACCAAGACCATGTTCTACTATAGGATAAATTTTTCAACAAGCTTCCCCCGCCCCCGACAAATTTCTTCTCTCGACAACTCAATGGAGTTCTGTCACAGGAAGTAACACAGAGGTTTAATTAAATCCCCTTTTGGTTTTTGCATCTTTTGCTAGAACTATCTGTGTGTTTCTCATATTTGACATTAACAGTGACTTTTTCTGTTGTTGTTGTTGTCGTTGTTGTTGTTGTTGTTTTGTTTGGGCTTGGTTTTGCCTTGTCTACATATTCAGTGGCATCAACACGTAATTTAAGTGGCTTAGAACTAAACTGTTTTCATCATATAGAAATGCCTGCTAATTCCATAGGAAAGCTATACAAATCTTTTCCTCTAACCCTACCGATTAAGATTCTTTGGTGGCTTTTCATTCCAGTAGAATAAAGTGTTAATGCGTAAGAGCTTTTACCCTGGGAACCCTACCTGTCTTCAATGTCTGGTGCTTGTCTGTTCAGCCACTTCCCCACCCTCACCTGCACTGGTATATAAACACATACAAGTACACGCACAGGCGTGTGCACATGCACACTGTGTTTCAGAAACATGAGGTGACTTATGTTCCCTTGATTATCTGAAAACTTCCTTCTCCATAGTCTCCATTTGAAAAAGTTTTTTTTAATGCTGTTCAAATATTACTTCCTTTGCAAAAACTTCCTCAGCATCCCAGGAAGAACCCATCCTTTATTCCCCTATGAGATCCAATGTATACCTCTGTTAAGCATTTATTAATTAACACTATAATCTTCTTTTTTTTTATTGTGTCTACATCTATGAACTTAGGACATCTTGAGGAACAAGAAAAGAAGATAAAACTAATATGTTTCAAGTTATCTATCCAACTATAAGATAAGTAATATTTTCCTCATTTTTCCTGGGATAAACTGGGTAGCATGAAGGCGAGTAACCAAAGTCATATAGCTAGTAAGTGGCAGAGTCAGAATCTTGAATCCAAAGCCTATGACCTTCCACTGTATAAATAGGGCTATGTCTAGTTCACTTTGAACCCCAAGCCCTTTGCACAATGCCTGGAACACAGCACTAAAGCAATAAATCAGGAAGTGGATGCATAAATAAAACTCGTAGACTATGAACTGGACTCCCAGATGGTAGGGATGGAGCTCTCCAGGGTCAAGGTAAGAATGTCACGGTCACATCCAGGTTCCAAGCTCTACCTTCTACCAGCCCTAGCTCTGTTCTGAGTGATAGCATTCAGGATGTCACCATCTTCAGAAGACCCCTGCCAGTGATTTGTTAGGTTGGGTGTTGTTAGCACATACAGGGTGATTACTGTTACTCATATCACAGACATTTTGACAGCGCTCAATGTTGGACTTCTTCTAGAATGACATATTTTGTACTTGTTCCATCGTTTTACAGTTTTGTCATTGTCGTTGGATTTTTTTTTTAGGCAACATGATGTTGGAGTGTGAACAGAGGCTTCACCAAGGTATCTTTGGTTTATTTGTTCCAACAGACTTGATTCTTAATTTAGAGTCTATATCCGATTAAGAATTTTTAGCTAAAGGAGGAAAGATGTTTCAAATGAAGAATCTTCAAATCGAAGCACTGCTCATCACATTACAATTTCCCTAGGGAGACTCTACGTTTTCTCAAGAACTCATTTCTTCATCTGGTCTATCAGACAAAGTTATAAATCTTCTGGATGCAAATAAACTGTTGCTCAGTGTTTACCTCCTTGTTCCCAAACACCCCAAAGTCAGGCTAGTCCAGTTTCCGTTCTGCTTTCTCCACTTGCCTCCTTATGCATTCAAATTGACAAATGCCCTTGTACATTATTTTTAACCCACCCATATCTAATGCATCAGTATCTTGTTATGTTTCCTTTGATTTCATTGCTTGCAATGCTAGTATCAGCAGCACAGAATTGCCAAAGCACTAAGCAGCCCAATTTTTCTTTAATTTCTCAGAAAATTGACAGTTTTATGAACTGTCTCTTTACCTATGCCCCATAAACATGTCAGGCTGTGGAAAACCATTCTAATTAAATCCCAAGGGGACTGCAATGGAAGATTATAGCTTCTTGGCAGGTTATTAAAAAACAGTTGTTCATATATACACAAGTATGTGTACTGGAGCCTAACATTTGACAGAACAGTCAAGGAATTAACCCCACGAGCAGCTTCAGCTCAAACTGACTGAACAGAAAGGAGGAAAGTGAGTGGGAGAAGACAGCCCCATTCAAGCTTTTGTTTTTTATCCTTTCTGAGTTCCTATAGATTACCAGATAGTTTAAGAGGTTTCTGAGGTCATCACCTTCCTCAGTGGATTTTATACACCTGCTGAAGAAAGTTTATACAACTGTTGTCTTTATAACGAGTAATTTTTGATTCTAGGATTCTCTTGGAACATAACTGACCCAGTGGAAAAAACAAATAAAATAGAGTTTTCTCTCTCACACATTCAGGACGGAAACATATGGTACATGGGATGCTGCATTTAAGAGAAAAAAAAGATAATTCTTGTTGGTGAAAATATTTTCCAGCACTTGCATTCCTGCCAAACATTTTCCAGCATTGCATTCCTTCCTAACTGGATAGGTAAATATTTCAATCTAATTGGAGACAGTCATTTCTAAGAAGATTAAGTTAAAATCCAGTGTCAACAAGGAATGGTCTGTGAAGTTCCCTATGGAAGATGTGATTCAAGTAAATGAATATAACATTTAATTAACTAAATTGGGAATTGTATACCCACTAAATAATGATTCTGGTTAACATATTCAGGGCTCATGAAAATGTGGTCACGAAAGTGTGCCTACCCACTTCTCAGCAAAAAAACAGCTTGGTGGCTAAAACATTCTGATCTTGAGGTGAGTTGACATTTTCAATCTCTCACAAGGACAGTTCCCTTTATTCTCTTTCATGGCCACAAAGTGTAACAATGTTTCTAGACACTATACAGGAAAAGTCATGCCCATAGCCTATAGGGAAATTGAATAAGACAATATGGCTGGTTCATTGCAAAACCACTATCACCACTGTAAAATCAACCAAAAATGCTTCTCCTAAAAATAAGGAGCAATCGGTGACATCTGTGTCAATAAAAATCTTCCTGTGGAAAACAGTATGAAGGTTTCTCAAAAAATTAAAAACCAATACCGTATGATCTAGTAACGTCACTATGGGGTATTTACCTAGAGGAAATGAAAACACTAATTTGAAAAGATATATGCACTGCTATGTTTATTGCAGCAGCTTTATTTACAGTAGCAATATATGAAAGCAACCCACGTGTCCATAGATGGATGAATAGATAAAGAAGACGTGGTAATGGAATAATACTCAGCCATTAAAAAAAAGAGTGAGGTCTTGCCATTGGCGACAACATGGATGAACCTAGAGGACATAATGCTAAGTGAAATAAGTCAGACAGAGAAACATGAACACCACATCATTTCACTTACATGTGGATATGAAAAACAAAACAAATAAACAACAAACAAAAAACAGACTTTCTAAATTAAATGTTTATTTATTTATTTTTGAGACAGAAAGAGGAAAGGGTAGAGAGAGAAGGAATCCCAACCAGGCTCCTCATTGTCAGTACAGAGCCAAACACCAGCGCTAACTCATGAACCATGAGATCATGACCTGAGCCAAAACCAAGAGTCAGATGCTTAACCGACTGAGCCACCCAGGCGCCCCCATACTCTTGAATATAGAAAACAAACTGGTGGTTGCCAGAAGGGAAGTAGTGGGGGAAGGGGTAAAATAGATAAAGGTTTTAAAAGGTACAAACTTCCAGTTGTAAAATAAATAAGTCATAGAGACAAAATGTGAAGCATAGGGAATATAGTCAATAATATTGTAATCATGTATGATGACAGATGTTGACTATATTTATGGCGAACATTGAGTAATGTATAGAATTGTCAAGTCATGATGTTGTATATCTGAAACTAATATAACTTTTGTGTTAACTTTACTTCAATAAAAATTACGTTTTCCTAATAAGAGTACTATTTTAAAATCATTATTTAAAAAAAATCTTCCTGTATTTCATCTGAAATACAAAACTGTTGCCAGTTGATTCTACTAAAATAAACTTTGAGTCTACTCATAAATCAGACCCTGTGGCATAGTAATCATCAAGCATCTCAGAAACAAAATGAGAAAACAGTGCCCAATTTTTGGGAAATTAAACTGGTTTGAGTTATGTTTTTCTGTTTGTTTTGTTGTTTTTTCTTCTCTCTCTTTCCAAACTTATTTTCTCCTGTTCCCACTTTTATATCTCCTCCTGTTTTCCAGAACCATTTTCCTCTGCATATACACATGTTCAACGTTTCTCCAACCTCATAAAAAATGTTTGTCCTTGATCCTATTTCATCCTGAAGTAACTATCTCTTCCTTCCCTCACTGTAAAACTTCTTGCAGAAGTCCTCAATCCAGCTAAGTCCAGCTTGTCTTATCTGCTCCCTGAGTTCAAATCCTCTCCACCACTTCTAGTATGGTGCATAAGAACCACAAGCTGCCACTGAGAAGTGGCACTGAAGAACAACCACAGAATTTCCAATCATGCCACCTGGTAATGCTGTGTCTCAGCTCTTGACATTTGTTAGTCTATCTACTCCTTGCCTTGGGAATTTGCACATGTCTACCTTGTCTGTAGCTCTTGATCACCTGTTGATATCCTGGAACTAGCCTTTGGCTGTTGTTCATGCCTCATTCCTCACTCTCTTATGATAAACCATCCAAGACACATCATCTGTCAGTTTCTGTTTGGCTACAAGGATTTCTAGACTTCAACCTCTTAGCTCTTAACCCAAGTACCACCCATTCTTGGTCATGCCCACGTATGAAAGATATTTCACTTTTATTGCACCCTTCATTGGGTCGATGAGTACACAATTTCAAAATAAAATGGCTTTTCCCCAATTCCTCTTCTGTTTACTCTTTCAGTTGAGTACTGCCTCATCCTTGAGAGAACTCCCTCATTTCTTAGTTTGCATACTACCAAGTTATCTTCATTCCTCTTGATTCAATGAAGTCTTTTTCTTTGTCCCTTTCAACAATTCCTTCTACTTTTCATTATCCATAAATGATAAGGACTATGCAAGATTCTCTATTAAGCCGTCTTTTCCCTCTTTGTGCAGTCTCTTAAATTAACACCTCCTTAATGGATTTATTGCAATCTCAATAACAGAGATTGCCAAATTTCTGTCTCTTTTCTCTCTTCAGCTTTAGACTTAAGTTTCCAATTGCTTTCTGGACATTGATATTTAGATACCTACCTGCTTTGATATGTCCCAAATGTTAGGGTTCTCACAAGTCTAATTGCTCTTCCTGGCTTTCCTGTGCTTCCAGGCCATAGATTTCTTTCATGTTTGAACTCTTCATTTTTCCAAACTCCTATATTCAATCAGTAGTCAAGTGTTGTGGATTTTACCTTTAAAACATCTCTCACATCTATACCATCTTTCCCCAGTTCTACTGCAGTCTTCATCAACTTTCACAGCATTTATTGTAATAATCTTGTAATTAATTTCTTAATAGTTTCTTCTCCTCTAACATGTGATCTTTAAATCTACCTTCTTAAAATTTCATACATAATCAAGATATACATCCGTTTAAAAATGTTAAATGAAAATGATAAGATGGTTCATCATCACCTACAGTTTTTAGAACCAATTACCTACAACCACGCTGTCTTTAATCTACCCACTCTCTACTCCTTCAGGGAGACATACAGAAGCAACTCCTCCCTCAACATTTGTCTGCCTTCCTCTACCTTCCAAAACTTTTCTCACTATCTCAGATTAAAAAAAACTTGCCTATTATTATTCTATGTCTAGGGCAAGACATATTTAAGATAAGCTTGGACATCTTGTTAGGAAAGCAGAGAAGCCATGAAAGATTAATTGAGTTGTGTTCTAGGACACGGAAGCAAGGTGAAGTGTCCCCACTGGCCAAAGATGGGGTTTCCACCAGCCAAAAAGGATAATATTTGAAATGGATGACATAACATCAGTATGTGAAAAGTCATGAGTTTATAATGACATTCTTAAATTTCATAGGAATACGCTTCCCATCTTTTAAGGTCCATTTCTAATGTGAGCTGCTCCATATATTACTTTTTGATTCTCTCAAATGACTTGGTTAGCTTTCTCTTTTGAATCTCTATAGCATTTTGGTTTTTAGTAATATTCTGTTTTTCTTAATCTATATCCATCTAATAAATAATATGGAGACCATATGATTCCAAAACTTACTTAAAGGTCAAGATTTAATTTCAAATGTAGTTAGGTTTTCTTTGATTGGTAAATGACCCATTTTCCAAACCTAAGAGTTCTAATAAAAATCAATACCTTAGAAAACCAAAAATTTTAAATAATGTATTCTTTTTTTGTTTGTTTTAATTATTTGTAAAGTTTATTTTACTCAATTTATTATGTAGTACTTTTGGGTCTGTTACCTCAAGTACTTAGGCAAGTGCAGTTATTATTATTTAAAAAATAACACTTGTAGCCTGTTAGATTACATCCAATAATATCAATTTTATCGCTGCTTGGTAAACTTGTTTGAGGGTTAACTATATGTAAGAAATCACTATTTGGTAATTATAAAGAATATACAAATAATAGAGAAACTAATTTTAAACACTTTAAAATTTTATTATAAAAGTTTATTATTGGAAAAATAATAAATGGAAACAGTCTGGTTTATTATTGTCTTTCCACTACAGTTCCTATGAAAATTGCAAAACATTCTCTCTAGCATTTCAGTTTCCCTTGATTCTTCTTGTACAAATATAGCATAAGTTCCCATTCCTAACACCCTGTGATTCACTTTGTTATGTCATTACCAGTTACTTTAAGAAACTAAAGAAATACATCTGAAAATTTCAAATAACAGAACTGTAAACATATGCCAAAACTAAAGTAGCAAAGTAAAATAAGGATTCAAGGTAAATTATTGGATAAATCAAGGTTCAAAAGGCACTTTAATCTTGATGATCTGAATTGTCTAGATCAGCACTGTCCATAGAACATTCTATGATAATGAAAATGTCTCTAAATCTGCACTGTCCAACACAATAGCCACTAGTCATGTGTTGCTACTGCCATTTGACATGTGGTTGGCATGACATAAGAACTTAATTTTTTTTATTTTATTGTGTTTTAATTAGTTAAATTGTCACATGTGGCTAGTGGCTACAGTATTGGGCAATACAGACCTAAATTATTGTTTGCATCCTTGACTTGTGAGTATTTTAGTATTGACACTTTCAGTAATAATTGCACATAAAGAGAGCACCTGGGTGGTTCAGTCAGTTGAGTGTCAGACCCAACTTCACCTCAGGTCATGATTTCACGGGTTGTGAGGTCAAGCCCTGCATCAGGGTCTGTGATGACAGCTAGGAGCCTGGACCCTACTTCAGATTCTGTGTTTCCTTCTCTCTCTGCCCATCCCCCCACCTCTCTCTCTCTCTCTCTCTCTCTCTCTCTCAAAAATACATAAACATTTTATTTTTTCTTAAAAAATGCACATAAACAAAAGGCACAAATAGACCATTTATGACTGAAAATATAACTACTACTACTACTAACTATTGACTATCTATATGTTCTAAGCACTATTCTAAGGCCTTTACATAAGTTATTTGGTTTAAAACTCAGAATATCCACATGACAGGTGCCATAAATATTTAAATTTTACAAAGCAAGAAAGAGCCACAAAGAATTTATGTAATGTCCTAAATATATCATCTGGTAAATGGCAGAGTCAGGATTGGAACTCAAGTAATCTGATTCCACAGCTCATGGAATTGCATTTTGATTGTGAACAATTGTCTAATCTCCTTAGTGATCAAAGAATCATAGGCAAATTAAAATAAACCAGGTTATAACTTGTGACCCATTAAATCAGCAAACATTTAAAAGATTATAGTAATCAATAAATAACCTTATTTATTTCAATAGAAGAATATAATAGCCAATTAATATAATTTGGAAATAAGAATGCAGAATTACAGTAACTCCCATATCTCTTATTAGTTTCCATTTCTCAGAATTTATCCTAGAGTAAAAAATTAACAAGAAGGTGTAATGTCACCAAGATGGTGACATATGTCATTACAGACTTTGCTTCCCCCCCACAAGAAGAACAACTAACAACTATTCAAGAACAAGACACCACTGAGAGAATTCTAGGATATGGGAATGAAGCTGAAGCAACAACAGAGACCGAGACTGACTGCATCAGAAGAGTAAAAAAAGCAGCTACATGTTGACTGCATTGCCACCCACAAGGCCAGCATAGCACCATGCCAACAGGTCTTCGCTGAGCCTCCATTTCTTCCAGCAGGAAAAGAGAACCCAGGAGGGACAACCAGCTCCCCCACTCAACATTGTGAGTCACTGATCATGGTAGATGGATCCATATTCACACCTCCAGTGTCCAAATAGTAATTTCAATCAGCAGCCTTTCTCATGTGAAGAACTCAGTCTGGAACTTTCTTCCCTGCCAGGGCAGGGAAGCTATATCATAGCCCCATCTATTAGTGACTATAGTACCCAGTCTAAACCATCTAGTAAGTCTGGCCAGAAAATCCAGGCTATCACTGAGCCCATCCTACAGCCTCACTTGGGTTGAAACCAAGCCAGCAGTCCTATCCAAGTGTTCTCAGTCAGTGGCACACCCCACTATCCCTTTCCTCAGAGCTTGAATAGTTGTTGCCTCAACAAAAAATAGATCATAATAGCAGGCCCCACCTGCCCAAAGATGTTACCAGCAAACATACCCAGAACTGAAACTGAGCTGACTGGTGAAGACCTGCCTGCCAAAGCAAATCTATAAAGTCTACAAGAGCAACCCCATTACTCAAATGTACAGATACCAACATAAGGAATCAAGGATTGCAAAAAAAATCAGGTAAATATACTACCAAAGGAAACTAATGAAGCTCCAATAACTGACTCTAACAAAAGGAAAATCTATAAACTGTGAAACAAAGGATTCAGAATAATCTCCTTAATGAAGTTAAGTTATAGTGAACTATAAGAAAACATAGACAGACAATAAATAAAATGAAAAAATAATGCATTAAAACTAATGAGAAGTTTGACAAGTAAGTGGCAACCATAAAAAAAACACAGAAATCCTAGAGTCAAAATATAATAACTGAACTGAAGAATTCAATAGAGTTTCAGAAGTAAACTTGATTAGGGGTACCTGGGTGGCTCAGTTGGTTAAGCATCCGAGTTCAGCTCAGGTCATGATCTCACAGTCCTTGGGTTCAAGTCCCACATTGGTCTCTTTGCTGACGGCTCAGAGCCTGGAAGCTCCTTTGTATTCTGTGTCTCCCTCTCTTTATGCCCCACCCCAACTCGTGCTCTTTCTGTCTGTCAAAAATGAATAAACATTAAAAAAAATTCGAATAGACTTGATTATGCAGAAAAAAAAGGAATTGGGGACCTAGAGGATAAGACCCTTGAAATTACCCAGTCAGAACAAAATGGATAAAAAGAATGAAAAAGAATTTTAAGAGCCTATGGGAATTATAAGACACAATGAAAAGAAACAGTATTATCATATGGGAATTGAAGAAGGAGAATAGAAAGATAAACCGACAGAAAGTATATTTAAACTAATAATGGTTAAAAACTTCTCAAATCTAGGAAACAAAACGGACATCCAAATCCATGAAGTGCAAAGAATCGTAAATAGGTTGAACTCAAATAGGATCACACCAAGGCATATTATAATTAAATTGTCGAAAGTCAAGATAAAGAAAAACTGTTAAGAGCAAAGAAAGAAAAGATAAATTATATACACGGGAATACCATAAGACTTGAGGCAGATTTCAGGCAGATTTCTCAACAGAAACTTTTTAGGTCAGGAGGGAATTGATAACATATTCAAAATACTGAAAGAAAATATCTGTCAATCAAGAATTCTATACCCAGCAAAGTTGTCCTTTAGAAAGAAAGGAGGCATTAAGTCTTCCCCAAACAAACAAAACTTGAGGGAATTCATTATGACCAGGCCTGCCTTATAAGAAATGCTAAAGGGGGTTCCTTAGTAGGAGTAAAAGAATGCTAATAAACATCATAAAACCGTAAGAAAGGTAACATAAATATCACTAATAAGGATAAATTTATATTCATAGTTGGATTCTGCAATATGGTAATAATGATGTGGTGCAGAACATACAACTATAATTTAAACATTTAAAAACATGAACATAGTAAAACTGACTACAACTACAATAATCTGTTATTAATTACACAGTTTAAAAGCTTTGTAAACTCTAATAGCAATAACCTAAAATGTGAAAGGGAAAAAAAAGTAAAAATATAAAGTTTATGAATTCTATCAAAATTAAGTTGTTATAAGTTTAAATACAATAAGATATCATAGGTTAAGATGGTTTATGGAAGCCTCACGGTAACCACAAGGGAAAATCCTGTAGTGTTTACACGAAAGAATAAAGACCTCAAAGTATACTGATACCAAAGACATCAAAACACAAAGACAGTAGGGTAAGAAACAAGGAAAAATTGATCTACAAAACAACCAGAAAACAAGAACAAAATGGCAATAGTAAGTACTCAGCTATCAGTAATAACTTTAAATGTGACTTAAATTCTCCTAAAATAGACATAGAATGGACAAAAGGACACAAAAACAAGACCCAACAATATGCTGCTTACAAAAGATCCACTTTAGCCTTAAAGAGATATATAGACTGAGAGTGAGGGATAAGACATTTCAAGCAAATGGTAACCACAAAAAGCAGGGGTGGCTGTAGTTACATCAGACAAAATAGTCTTTAACTTAAAAATGGTAAACAGAGAAAGAAGGTCCTTGCATAATGATAAAGCGGTCAATACATCAAAAAAATATAACAATTATTAATACTTATGTACCCAACAATGAATTCATATTATTAAAATGTCAATACTACCAGAAGCCATCTATAGATTCTGAATCTGTTTTTTAAAAGATTACAAGTGATTTTTATGCACATTAAGTTTGAGAAGCACTAAAGCAACATGCGATAGGTAATGAACATACTTGCTGCTTCTTGGGAATCTATATTCTAGGCTATGATAACCAATCAAGGATTGAAGTCAACTCCCTTAATTATCAAGGACTTATTCTCATATAGAATACCTTTATAAACGAAGATTAATCTTGCCATCATTCTTGGGAACTTTACTGTATATGTAGATGACTCAAGGAATACTCTGGACTTTCAAAATCTTGACCTTCTTAACTCCAAATGTTTCCTCAGTACCTTTCAGTGCCTCACTCCATTGGTTTGATCCTAGACCTTGGATCAGTAAACAGGAGCTATAAAGTCAGCACTAAAATTAGACATCCATCCTCTTTAACTCACCCTGCAAGGAGTTACCATAGATTTCTTCCTAAAATGCTATAATATTTTAGCATGATTGTATCCTGTTCAACCATTCACTATTAATTTCTTTAAAGCAGTACCAGATTGCTCAGTAATTTTTGTGTTTAAACATCTATTCGCTCCTCTTATCTCTTACCTCTTAGAGAGAAAGACAATCTCCTATCATCTCTGTGATAGAAATACTTAGCCCAGTTTGTCCTAAAGCAGGCACTCACTAAATGCTGTTTGAAGAATGAATACAGTTCTAAGTTTTTATCTGCTTTCAAGGACTTCAATCCTCAGCCATTTGGATTAAGGAGGATTACCTTCATTGTGCAAATGAAGAAACCAATTTCCATGACTTATGAAAGATTAGAAATGGAATGTATAACAAAGTCTAAGTAAAAACTCTGGTTTTTCTGCCTCTATTAACCATGATTTTCTCATTTCAGTTTTTTTTTTTTTTCAATGTATAAATTTGCCTAAATTTCAAATCCTGCCACAGTCTGTCCTATTCCTGCCTATCCATTGGCAAGGACTGTACTCTCTCTGGTGTATTCAGGAAAATCTTCCCTCTGACCCACTTATACCATGCTTCTTCCCTCCTTTATTGCCTATGTTTATAAATATTGGCCTAAAAGAACACTTTAATCCTTATATAAACCCAACTCATCATTAATCCAATCTTTAAAATTCTATTGCAGTGTTACTCAATATTGCACAATTTTAGAACATGTAGTCCTCTCTTTTCATGGTGCCACTATGCTCAAATTAAAATCATCATGGTTTTAGTTAAATAATACCAATTTTCCCCAAATATAGTTCCAAGTTTAGTTACCACAGCATGTTAACTGTAATTGCATAAAGTAAAAATTTGCTGCTAACTCTTTAGTTCACACATCAATATATAAATGATAGATGTACATTGTGATCAGTAATCAGTCCTGTTATTTCCTTCAAAGTCTGTCGGTGACTGGTCACGATGCATTTGTCATAAGTTCACAGACAGACAGTAAAGCATAATTGTCGGGTTGCTTCCTTGTGTCCTAGTGATAAATCAAGTGACACTTTGCAAAAATGAATAATCAACACAGAACTGACCAACAAAGATGAAAATGTAGCAAAGAAATGAAAGGTGGTAACACTGGGAGTGAAAGGAGAATCACATGTAAATGGAGTTAATAGAAGAAACAGCTGACCCTGGGAATCCTTGACAGTGTTGTTTTTCAAGAGAGTCTAGATACGCAGTCAGAGGAACTTAGCGGTGAATTTAATAACATAAAACTAACAAACAAAACCTCACAGACATTTTATGACATTGAAAATATAAAAGATAAAATATCAGAAACTGATCCAAACCTGGAAAGGAGCATGACAATTTGCCACAGCATAGAAAGAATGGGTGTTGAATAGCAGAAGTTATGCTAAGAGAATAAGGCAAGCATTGGCCAAACTACTCTTGATGCATTTTTTTATTTTTTTTTATTCTTTATTTTTGGGAGAGAGACAGCGAGACAGAGTGCGAGTGGAGGAGGAACAGAGAGAGGGAGACAAAGAATCCGAAGCAGGATCCAGGCTCTGAGCTGTCAGCACAGAGCCCAAAGCAGGACTTGAACACATGAACTACAAGATCATGACCTGAGCCAAAGTCAGATGCTTTACAGACTGAGCCATCAGGTGCCCTGACACTTTTTTATTAAGAAATAAAACACTTTAGTTCACAATATTTTAATGTTTCAGTTATGTTGTTCTAATTATCAGTTTTACTAATTTTTCATTTATTCACACGGTGCAAAAGATTTTAATATTTTAACAAAATGTTTTAATACTATGGGACAATGTTAAATTTTTTCATTGATTAGTAAAATATCGTTGCATGTTCCACAAAGGAAAAAATCAAGAGTGAAAATGCAACTTACAGAATAGGAAAAAATACTTGCAAATTACATATCTGATATATCTAGTATATATATACTCACCTAAATAGCAAAACAAACAGAAACCACCTCAATTTAGAAATGGGATAAATACTGGGGAACCTTGGTGGCTCAGTCGGTTAAGCACCCAACTCTTGATTTCAGCTCAGGTCGTGATCTCATGGTTTGTGGGATTGAGCCCCATGTCAGGCTCTGCACTGACATCACAGAGCCTAATTGGGATCTTCTCTCTCCCTCTTTCTCTGCCCCTCCCCACTCATGCTTTTCTCTCTCCCTCTCTCAAAATAAATAAATAAACATTTAAAAAAAGAAAAGAAATAAATGGGATAAGTACCTAAATTGGCATTTCTCAAAATAAGATATATGAAAAGGTGTTCAACATCACTAATCTTCAGGGAAATACAGATCAAAACTACAAGGAGATATTGCCTCACCCCTAAGAATGGCCATGACCAAAAAGACAATAGATAGTATTGATGAAAATGTGGGAAAAAAGGATCTCTTGTACGCTGTTGGTGGGAATGTAAATTCATACAGCCATTATCGAAAATAGCATGGAGTTACCTCAAGAAAACTAAAAATAGAACAAGTCTATGATCCAGTAATTCCACTTCCAAATATATCTTCTAAAGGAAATGGCGATTGCCAGAAGTAGGAAGAAGGGAAAATAGGAGGATGTTGTTTGAATGGTGCAAAGTTTCAGTTATTCAAGATAAATTTAAGTTCTAGCAATCTAATTTACAGTATGATAACTACAGAAAACAAAACTATTGCATACTTGAAATTTACTGAAAGTAGATCTTTTTTTTTTCTTTTTTAGTTTATTTATTTACTTTAAAGAGAGACAGAGAGTGGGAGTGGCAGAGAGAGAGGGAGAGAGAGAGAATCCCAAGCAGGCTCCCCACTGTCAGTGCACAGCCTGATGCTGGGCTCAAACTCACAAGCCAGGAGATGATGACCTGAGCCAAAATCAAGAGTTGGAGGCTTAACTGACTGAGCCATCCAGGCATCCCCTGAAAGTAAGTCTTAAGTATTCTCACCACATGCATGTACCTATAGGAGCTGATGGATACGTTAACTAGCTTGATTGCGGTGATCATTCCACAACTTATACATATATTAAATCATCACTATGTTCGCCTTAAATATAAAATTTCTATATGTCAATTACACCTCAGCAAAGCTGAAATACAAAAAATCCAAAGATCTTTTGGCATAGTTTCAGTTTCCACAGCCATATTATGGCTCCACATTGCCAGGGAAAGTGAGGACAGCCTCCACTTGATTTTTGATGTATGTTTGCTTTATCTCCTTCTCAACTAACCTGTGAATCACTCAAGAATGATGATACTATTTTTATCATTATTTTTAATTGAGTAAAAATTCACATAACATAAAATTCACCCTTTTAGCTTTCAAAATACACAATTAAGTACATTCTAATGTATTCACCATGTTGCACAAACATCATCACTATCTGGTTCAAGAAAAATTCTATTTCATTTCATCCATTTGTGTCATGTATCAATACTTTAGTCCTTTTTATGGCTGAGCAATATTCCATTCCATGGATATAGCTTAAGTTGTTTATCCATTTAAGAAATGCTACGTATTGGGGTGCCTGGATGGCTCAGTCGGTTAAGAATCTGGTTCTTGGTTTTGGCTCAGGTCATGATCTCACGGTTCGTGAGATTTTACTTTATTTTCTTGCTTAATTTACCTGGCTAGAACTTCCAGTAACTGTTGAATAGAACTGGCCAAAGTGGATATCTTTGTCTTGTTCCTGATCTTTGGGGGAAAACTTCTACTCTTTCCCTATTAAGTGTGACATTAGCTGTGTGTTTTTCATAAATTCCCTTTATGATGTTTAAGAAGTTCCTTTCTATACCTAGTTTGTTAAGTGTTTTCTATAATGAAGGGTGTTGGATTCTGTCAGGTGCTTTTTCTGCATCAATTTAGATGGCCACAAGATTATTTTCCTTCATTTCTATTCATGTGGTGAATTATATTGATTGATGTTTGTACGTTGAGATATCCGTGCATTCCTGGGACAAGTCCCACTTGCTCATGTGTTATGATCCTTTTAACATGCCCTTGTAACCTGTTTGCTAGTATTCTCTTGAGGATTGCTGCATCTCTATTCATAAGGGATATGGGTATGCAGTTTATTGTCTTGTTAGGTCTTTGTCTGGCTTTGGTTTCAAATTAATGTTGACTTCATAGAGTTAAGAAGTATTTCTCCTTTCATTTTTTTTTGTTTGTTTGTTTTTGGTTGTTGTTTTTAGTAATCTCTATACCCAACATAGAGCTCAAACCATAACCCTCGAGATCAAGAGTCACATTCTCTACCGAGTGAGCTATCCAATTACCTCTTCTTTTTGTCTCTGTTTTTGTTTTGGAAGATTTTAATAAGGATTGATGTTAATTGTTCTCTAAACATTTAGTAGAATTCAAAAATGGTACATTTTTCAGTTTGTCTGTGTGTGTGTGTGTGTGTGTGTGTGCATATTTGTGTACCCCTCACTGTGCTTTAGAAAGGCACTAAACATAGGGAAAAAATACATAATGTGTGGATAAATTTCAAGCCAAGAAGGAAAAGTTATTTTTATTATTTTTTACGAATATAATTTATTGTCAAATTGGCTTACATACAACACCCATTGCTCATCCCAACAATGGAGTGCCCTCCCCAATGCCTATCACCCATTTTTCCTAGCAGTGCTTTCAACAATAGCCAAATTATGGAAAGAGACTAAATGTCCATCAACTGATGAATGGGTAAGGAAAAGTTGTTTTTAAAAAAAGGCAATTAATTTGAGCTAAAGGTACAAAACTTTTTGTAGATATGTTTATTGTATATGAATACATTCACCTAACACCATCCCAGCCTGGCCCTAAAATGAATTTTCAAAAGGCTAGCACGCAAGAGTGGTTCAAACACATACTGCAGACAGAGGGAAAAAAAACAAACAGAATCAGCTCTACTAAGTGGCTTGCAAGAAAACCTCAGAGGTATACACTCACCCACCTTCCAAGGAGAAACTATGTAAAAATCCATAAATGGATTAACGAGCAGAACTGTGGCTGAAGAAAACCAGATTAGCTCTGCCAAAGATGATAGCCGTAAAATGCACCAAGAAAATATCCCACAATAGAAAAGAGAAATTATCTGCTGGTAAAAATTCATGATTCTGAAAGTAGACACCACTAGCCTAATTTAATAATTGTAGGATCCCTGATGGAAGGAAGAAGCAGGATGTGTTTGCATCTTTTTCAAAATTTAATTAAAACCAAAATGGCACTGATTTCTTTGCTCCTCCATGATTCAAACAGTTTCACAGTGTACCAACAGACAAGCCACGGTCAGAGGTAATGACTCACCACATTTTCAGAAGGGGATTTTAAGAATCAAAGAAACACCGTTTAGAATTACAAGGAATAAAGTTCCACATGCAGCTTCCAGATCTATCCTTGTCTGTGTATTCGCGGCAGGCTCCCGCAGCACTCACACCTCCGCGGTAGGCCTTACATGAGGGCTGGCTGGCTGCCTGCCTGCCTCACAGTGAGCCCTGGGCAAGGCGACAGTCACCAGGGCCTTCCCTTCTCCCTGGGAACAGGAACATTCTCTCCGTGCCCAGGAGGGAAACTTACAAGATCTCCCCCAGACTTAAAGGGAAGCCGAGATTCTAACGAGTAATTCGGTCTGCTTGATATTTGGTGAGATATGACCCCCGCTGTTAGATGCTTCTCTTTTTACTACCTGCTGGAAGAAAACAGGGCCACATGCTAATCGCAAAATCCCTTTTTAAAACTCTTCCGATTCACATGCTGCTCTTAGCCAACATCAGTCAAAATTTGTTAGATTTACCGGGTTTGCCAGAAAACAATCTGAAAGCTGCTTTCTGCTTTGAAAGACATTTTACCTCACCCAAAAGAGGGGAGATAGGAGGAAAGTGGCAAGTGAAAATGGTTGTTAGGAGGAAAGCAAGGGCTTCACTAGATTTGGTTCAGCTTGTCAAGCTACAGAATCAAGGATACATGGCTTATTTGCTGTGTGGATTTCTGAGGCCTGTATCGCATACATCTGACCTTTGCCTAAGGAAGTCAAGTTTATTGGTAGGCGATTCACTAGGAAAGGAGCCGGACAGGACACACGTAAATGACCTTTGGTGCCAGGTCTCTGATAAGTGCTAACTAAAATTTCAAGTTCTGCTCCAGAAAATGAAAGTTATTAATAAAAATCATTTTTATAAAAATTGCCATTGGATTTTGTATGTTTCTACTTGGGCTTACAGAATTTTTAACTCTTGAGTTAATAAATGAATGAATGAATAAAATAAGTAAATAAAATAGAGTATGCTGATTTGGAACTAAAATGGAATCATCCAAACGCTCTAAATTAGAGGAAAGGATAAACTATACAATGATCAGTTGGGTTGTTCAAAGTTAATCACTGCCTATTACTGGTAAGAAAACCACGAGGTCCGAGAGTTTCTCATTTATTTAAATCACATAGTAATTTAAACTCTCTCAAAATTTTTCTTCTGAATTAGTTAAATCAACTGTCCGTCACATTCTTCCCAAAGTTTTCGCCAGTTGGTTTGTTAGGAAACCTTTTTTGGAAGTTTACATTCTCCTTTTCCCCGTTCATTGGCTATCTGTTCTTAGTCTTATACTCCATTAAAATTTTGCTTGCTATTTGTCCATTTTACCCGCAGTAGTACTTAGGGTGTATGGATCGCACGTGGATTTACGTGTTACTAATTGACTGATGATGGATGACTTGCTGAGACACGCAGGCAAGTTGTCACTTGATGATGGTGTATGTGTGCATAAGATATAGGTATGTATGCGTAAGACATAGGTATGTGCGTAAGATATAGTTATGTGCACAATATGTATAGGTATGTGCATAAGATATAGGTATGTATGCATAAGATAAGAGTATGTGGATGTCTATCATGTGCCTGCCTTCCATAGCCACTATCAACCCATTGTTGTCATATTTGGTCATTATTTATACTTTATAGTTTTCATTTTCATATACAGTGCCTAATTTGAACCTAGGTAATTC
Organism: Lynx canadensis; assembly: GCF_007474595.2. Classification (NCBI taxonomy): domain Eukaryota; kingdom Metazoa; phylum Chordata; class Mammalia; order Carnivora; family Felidae; genus Lynx; species Lynx canadensis. Next base: position 19,683,132 of record NC_044307.1, read on the forward strand.
TCACCATTGTTTCAGCAATGCTGAAAATTCGATACACAGAATAGGAATAATAAATAATTTTACTTAACAACAGGTATCTCTTGGGCATGGATTCTTATGATTCCCAGATTAAGTTCACATCTAACCTAGTATAACTCAATGGTTGAGACCAAAGTCTTTGGAATATGGTAGATCTGAGTTCAAATCTTGGTTTTCCACTTCCCATCCTCAGCTGGTTATTTAAACTGTTTTAGTTTCTGTCTCCTTATCTGAAATATGAGGAGTATGCCTATCACCTGGGGTTATTGTAAACATTAACTGTGAAGTATCTGATGCATTTTAGTAAGTATTCATAAAGTTAGCTATAAATAATAATATAGTAACAATAGTAATGCCAATAGTAATGATAATATAAATGACATTGTTGTTTTGTTGCTATTATTTGCCCGGCCAACTGCCATACATTTATCTTTTGTATTCAGTGGGTTTAGTTTCACTCCTGTCTTCCTAAGGTGAAACACACACACACACACACACACACACACACACACACACACACATATTAAGTATCCATATCTTTGTCTAAAAAAGTAAACAAGGTGGCCTGTATGCCAAGGTCAGGCTCTGTAGATGGGAGTGAAGGTCTTTGGGGGGCTGAATAGTTTTTAACGTAGAAGAAAGCCATAGGACCTAGGAGAGTAGTTTAAATGGACGAGGCAGTAGGGAAGAGTGGATGGGGAAAATAGCCAGGGAGGGTCACCTAATAAGAAATGTGCATCAGAGACCCATCACAGAAGGGACCTTGAACAGTTCCTAGGGCCTTTCACTAGCTCCTGCCTCACTACTCCTCTCCAAGGTCAGGGAGGGGTGATTCTTTCCCAGATTGTACTTGTTTGGTTTGGAGTGTTCACTCTTGTTTCTACCTCTCTTGCCGTGCTCCTCCCACAAACACTTACTCTGAAATCAGTCCAAGGTCAAAATACCAGAGATTCCAGGTCTGTGCCAATTAGGTATGTGGTAGGTACTCGGTTTCGTAATGCTCCTTAGGTGGGCCCCCTTTGCAGGCACATCTGATTTCACACCCTCCCTCTACGTCTCATGCTTGATGATTCTTCTTTGGGGATTCCAGCCTTTTCCCACTCCCAACCCCAAAGCTGAGCTAATTCTCTCAACATGGTTAGTCCTCTAGAAGTTGTCTCTGTTCTCATTGAACCCAAAGTTTATCCCCTAACTTTTGGTTAACTGGTTCTTCTTGAGGTGTAGTATAGTGATTCAAGGTCCACAGAGACTAGCGGTGGTCTGTCCAGCTCAAACCCGGCTCTGCAACTTTCTGGTCACGTACCTTGGAGAAGCTACTTAATCTCTTGATTCATCAGTCACCTTCTTATAAATAGGGGCAATAACAAAACCCAATCTTTTGGAGTTATTAGTTAATATTTGCAGAGTACTTAGAACAGAACATGGCACCAGTTAAGCTCCGTTCACATGTTTATTAAATTAAATATTAGGTAAATACTTAAACTAGGCTACATCTCTCATCGGCCACAGAAACTTCACAAGCTAGCTTGCCCTTCATCTGTGCTCCTCACACTTTCATTTGTTTGTTCGTCATCTACCAACAATTCAAATTAATAAAGAAAAGATCTAAACACAAAAATGTCACTTGCCAGATCATCTCAAACTCACTGACTGCCTCTAACATCAGCATACCCTTGGCCTTTACTTCTTAGATATTGACATGGTGAATAGCGATCTCTGTCCATTAAAGCCTTCCTGTTCCAGCCCATGAGGCCCAAACTCTCTCTTTGGTTTTCTCAGAGACTCTGGATTTCGGGATGTCCTTCATTGAGAGGACAATGAAAGTGGAGGATAGCTTCAGGGGATGCTTTTAGTGTTTGAATAGACATTAGAGGAAAAGCTGGTTACCAGATTGACTTCTCCCACCTCTCCAGTGGTTTTATCAGGCTTGTCCAACAGTCAGAGATGCACAAGAAGAAAGATGCACAAGGAGAAAGGCTCCCCTTCTTACTACCCAATAAACTCATTCTTTGTCATTTCTTTTTTTTTTTCTTTTCTTTTTTTTTCCTAAATTATTCTGACTACAATTTTACAATAGTGGAAGTAGCTTTATAAACGGGAAGCCATTTTCCCCCCTCAGGTAGAGTGGAAATTTACACAGATCAGCAGTCAATGAGGTGGAGGGAACCAAGAAATGATCAGTAAGCTGCTTCTTTCTCATACATACCTGTTTACTCGGTGAAAGTAGAAAACCTCTTTTACCCCTTTCGATGACAAAATCATGGCTGCCACTTCTCTACACATCCCCCTTGTGGTCAGGCCTTCAATGTTCAAATGAGGTAAAAGAAATCAACCTTGTGATTTAGACAAAATTGAAGTTAATGGCCTCAGTTCTCTGTTTCTCTTGGGCAATAGAGAATGACACCACATGTTGGGGAGGAGAAAGGATATGTAAAATCAAAGATGCAAATCTGGATACTAGATTCTAATCTCCTTTTGAGCCTAGACAGGGTTTCGATGTGAATATTGAACATGCATAGGTCCCTAGGGAACACTTAAATGCCTCTCTTTATTGTCCCCCCGTGTCTGCATGGTGTCCTGTACAGAGCAGATGCTCCATAACATGTCAGTATTGGTTTATTTGGTGCATAAATGGCAGTAATGATGTGCAGTCTTTACTTGAAATGCCATGGAAGCTCTGTTAATAGTTATACTGCTAACATTTTCCCCAGTGATACCAAATGAAATGCCAAAATGAGGAGATGTGTGTTGATGAATGAACTCAAGTATGTGTGAGCACAGAGCCATGGACCTGTAGTGATATTGAAGTAGCTTAAGGGGACAATTGAATGCATAGGACCACCCAAAATTTTCTATTCGTACAGGTAATATTTTAACATCAATTTTTTCCACCCATCAGTTTCTATCAATATTTTTCAAACAAAGGCAGTAGGGCTTTACTATTGGATGAATTAACATGGGACTGTTTAATCTTTTTTCACTAGATCCTTACTTCCAAATCCCAGGTTCAGACCTAGTTGGCTTGAAAATCTGATTTTTCCATTATCACTTTTCTAAGACTGTCAAAATTTGTTGATGAGCCTGTGACAGATACCTCATTTATATAGGTAAAGTAGACTTAATAGGTTATTATACTAAAAATCAGGGATTGAAGTATTTCCTGCTATTATTCCTAATCTGTCATGTTAATATGGCATATTAAACGCCATAAATAATGATTGCATATAATAAATAAACAATAAATAATTTGCATATCAACATGACACATGTGTAATAATTGAGATATGAGACTGCTTACTAAAAGTGATGCCGGAGTAGGGGTGCCGGGGTGGCTCAGTTGGTTAAGTAACCAACCCTTGATCTCAGTTCAGATCATGATCTCATGGTTCACTGACAGTGCAAGGCCTGCTTGGGATTCTGTTTCCCCCCTCTCTCTGCCCCTCCCCCCCCACCCTTTTTCTCTCTCTCTCAAAATAAACAAATATTTTTATTTTTTTCCTTTTTTTTTTTCAGTATATGAAGTTTATTGTCAAATTGGTTTCTATACAACACCCAGTGCTCATCCCAAAAGGTGCCCTCCTCAATACCCATCACCCACCCTCCCCTCCCTCCCACCCCCATCAACCCTCAGTTTGTTCTCAGTTTTTAAGAGTCTCTTATGCTTTGGCTCTCTTCCATTATAACCTCTTTTTTTTAACAAACATTTTTAACAAATGAGAAATGAAAATAAAAGTGATGCTGGAATAGTAACAAAGCTTGTTAATACTAATTGTTTCAACAATAATAACTCCAAATAAAAGTTTATATGTGTTTTTTAATAAAAATTAGTTTTCATAAAATTAAGTCTATAACTAGAATAGTTTTATATACATAGATAGTGATTTTATTAATGTCAAGATATATCATATTTTGAAATGTACCCATAAATAAGTTTTCTAGACATTTTCTACACACTTAGATAGTATATGTTCACTATTATCATGTGTAACACAGCATTCATCCTATTATAAGGCAATAAAACCACCTTTTGCTAATTAAAAAAAGATCTAACACTGCAAATGCCACTCAGAAAAGCTAAGTGAAAAATATTGTTAGCCACACCAGGGTTTCCACTACTGGCTATGTTTAGCACAGGACAGTACAAGGATGCCCCTACTAAGAAAAATTAAAATAGATAAAGCACAAATCATAAGTTTGAAGGCATCACAAAGTTCCTGAGACAACCAGGAATTGAGAAGACAAGGTGTTGGAGAGAAGGAAACCAGGAAAACATGAGCCTACTTCTTGCACTGGTTTTCAACGTGGGCATTTGCTGATTCTTGGCATCGGGTGAAAGGTGAAAATCTGAGTATAGGAGCTGGGCCAGAAGGCACAAAGGCCAGCCGAGTGCTGTCAGTCTCAGAATAATGGAGAGACAAAAATTGGAATTCAAGGTGTCCAAGGAAGCCTGGAAATGGAGGCCAAGATCCTGGAGAAACAGGAGGAGTAAAGAAGTGACTTTTCTTCAAGGCCTTTACCGAATACTACAGCAGCGTGGCAGGAGGTTAAGAAGCTAAACCAAGACATTCTGAAAAATCAGAGTGGAATTTTCAGCAGTTTTGCAGGACTTTGGAAAAAAACATATTGTTTCAGAACCCACCAAGGAGTTAAGGACCACCGTAGTAAACACCTTGTAATCTCTGGAGGCAAGGTTGGAAAGAGTCATACCAATACTGCAGCGTGACCGAAGGCAACTCCATTCTTGATGGACAAAGATAAAAGATCCCCTTGTGTTACACAAGTTTTGACATATTATGTATTTTTAAATTTTTATGTTTTATAATACTTTTTCATAGGGATAATTAGGCAATGGGTTTGAGTCTTCACTAAAATATGCATTTATATAAAATGCAAATACATAAAAACATATATAAATAGTTCTACTATATAAATATGTAAGCAAATATATATTCCATGGTATTTAGTATATTAATATATAATAAACATGTGGATATGAATATTGTGTTTTATAAATGCATTTATGGTGGTTACCAAAGGAAAGGCTGAGATCACTTGTCTGAATATTTATATTAAAAAGTAGAAAAGGATGCACCACATTAAATCCAAAGAAAATGAAAGCAATAAAAAGGTGATAAAGCCACAACAAGATTGATAAAATAAAAGAGACAGAAGAAATACATTACCAATATCAGAAATGAAAGAGAACACCACAACAACCCTATGGATATTTTAAACATTTTAAAGATAAAATATTGTGAACACTTTTGTGCCAATAAGTTTGAAAATTTTGATTAAATTGGCAGATTCCTGGAAAAACACAATTACGAAAACTAACACAAGAAGACATGGCAAGTCTGAATAGTCCTTTGTCTACAAATGGAGTTGAGGCTGCCATTAATTAATATACTTGCCAAATGGAAATATCCAGGCTAAGTAGTCTTTATCTGTGAGTTCTTTCAAACTTGTAAAAATAAATAAGAAAGAATTTTTATATAAACAGTTGTAGATAAATAGAAAATGAATAAACACCATCCAGTTTATTTAATAATAATTATACCAGAAATAAAAAGTCAGCAAGAGATTATGTCAAAGATCTCCAGTGAATTTTACATAATAACACTCAAGTTTATTAATGACCTATTGCAAATACCTCTGACTGTAGGCTTTGGTCATCACTGGTTTTTTTTTGTTGTTGTTTGTTTGTTTGTTTTGTTTTGTTTTCCAAATGACATGCAGTGATGCTTAACATGGGCATAGTACATAGCAACTTCTACTGTGAATATCATTTTCTTCAACAGAGTTCTTCAATTAGATGGATAATCAATGTCTCACATCCATATGACTGGTTTATTCTTCCCAGAATAGAACGACAGGCCCCAAATATAGCCACAGTAAAAGGCCTCTGACCCCTTCTCCCATGCCTGGAAAAGTTGGTGGCGAATAGAACCATGTATTACATGTACTTAGATTCCTCTTCAGCAATGAACTCAGTATTTTTAATATGCTAGATGCTCAACAAATTTTCATTGATCTGTTGGGGAAAAAAAACACACACAGTATGCAATTTTTTGCTTGAACCATAATAAAATCATCCAAGTTTTTATGCTTGCTTTTCACCGTGTCTGGAAAGAGACTCCAAGTTGGATGTCCCAGGACTGTCATTATCTATGAGGGTCATGGTTAGAGAGGAGAAAAAAAACAATCCTGATTATAAAAGTCTTATGAATTCCAGAAAGTACATAACACATCATGGAGAGCTCAAATTTGAATCCCTCTTCTCTGGGAAATGCCTACTGGCTAACGCTTTGGTCTGAGGGCTCCAGTTCTCAGAAAAAGATAAACTAGAAAAATCAGTGATTTGAGAGAACGATAGGATATTCATCTCCCCCAGATTCAGAAGCCACATTTTATTCATAAGAGAATTTCTCACAACATTTCTGTGGTAGTCATGTACACAAATTGGTTGGGAGAAAGTGTTAGGCCCTTCTGTGGTGAAACAAATCATGAGAGCAAGTTTTAAATTTCCAACAGGCAGATAACTTTACTATCACAGTGTTGTCAACTAAAGTGGTCTGTGATGGGAAGGAAACATCAAATAAATGAAGAGAAGACAGACATACAAGGAGGCAAAGTACGGAGTGCTAAAGCCACAGCTTGTACCAATGTTTCCCAATTTTCCATTTTCCTGTTAATAGTGTATAATCCATGGTGGACAATAAGCCATCCAAAAGATGTATTGTATATACTTAATAAATACATAGGTTCATTTTGATTCACCCCTAAACTTCAAGGAATATATATCACCATGAAATCCTTTAATAAAAGTGACACATAAATTAAAACAAATGGCTTGATGTTGTTAAAAAAAATTGAAGCTTTTCACCTTTACTTTTAACGAGGGACTCAAGTTTTGCTCTCCCCTGAAGTTAAATACAATGGTGTGTTGTATGAAATGTTTGGCACCTTTCTCTGCAGCTCTGAAGCAGTCCAAATGTAATTTGAGCTAATTCATGAAATGCGCTTTGCAAAAGGATATTTATTGCCTGCAAGATAAGTAGTCAAAATATATCAGATTTATTGATGTCCGGGGAAAATGACATTATGGTCGCTTAGAGTGAACATAGGAGCAAAATGAGGATTCAGGGAAGTGAAAGCAGACCGCCCATACGTGCCTTAAGAAAAACAACAACAAACAGAGAAAGCTCAGGAAAGAAGAACCTGCATACAGTGCAGCTATTTTAGAAGGAGGTGTTTAACATTGATTGCAATATAGATCTGAACGCGGGTGGTACAGAAACCTCTTCTAGAGAAATGGGCTTATTAATAGCACAAGGACATGCAGTGTCAGGAGATTTGCTTTATTTCAGTTCCCTTGTTTATTAGAAAGGAACAGAAAAACAATGTGTGAAGAATTTATGAGTAATAGGCTCTTGAACGTGTTTTCAAAGCATTGCAGAATACAGAAAGAGATCATACTCAGTTCTCAGAGAAGATCAGAACGAAGGGGCCACCCTGAACCTGTAAGAAATGCTTCATCGTAACCCAAGTCCCACTGAATTATCAGTCTGGAGAAAAGGCTGACAATTTTGGCACTGAGTGGTGAAGTAAGGGTGTGTGTATGTGATATGGAACAATGAAAGCTCTCTTCTTAAGACAGAAAGGCCCTCTTGACTCATGGTAAGTGAAGTGGGCCATCAAGATAACAAAAGATGGTGGCATGAACCTGTAAGTTCTAAAGTTGTGAAAAAACAAATTGTGTGGATCCTGCGAACAAACGGTGAAAAAAATCACTGGATAAAGCCTAGCATCGCAAAGTGAAATATCTATACTTTTTGTCCCACGTTAAACAAAATAGACTAATCAGAGTAATGAACAGGTTAGTCTTCTAGTCCCAAAGGAAATAATATTCTGTATCAATAATTTAGCAGAGTACATATATCCAAATCAAAAATGAGATGAAAATAAATTCATCACTTCCTGCTTTTAAAAATTTTGATTCAAATCTTGATGACTTTGACCTCACTAATTGTACTAATGTGTTTTTTAAATATTTGATCCCATCCCCTTTCTTACTACATCTGTCACCTTATGAATGCTTATCTCTTTCCGACACTGTGTCAGAAACCTGAGATGGCATTCTCGGTTCCAACCCATGTCCTTTCTATCAGAATGAAAACTTCAGTCAACAAAGGTTTGTAAAATGTTAAAGCTAATACAATTTGGGGAGGTAACGAATTTCTACTGCATCATTTAACCAATGTGAGAACCGAGGCACCGAGAGTTTGGTTAAGTGATGTTCCGGCTGTGGGAGACACTCCTGCATGGGTCTCTTGAGGTCCCATACATCTTGCTGGGTATGCTGAGAATGCAAAACTCTGACCACCCTACCAGGGCTATCACACAGGACCATGTTTGCTGTGAGAAGCCTTAAGGGATATTACAACATTTCCCCCTCAGGACAAAGCGGGACTGCTTCCTGCTTGCTACAAAGTTGTAGGTTCGCTAAGCGTCAGGTTCCTCTCCTGTAATACAACCTGCTGCATGGCAGAGACATATCCAGACCCTCCTCAGCACCTTATGTAACTTGAGGGTAAGGGAGAACTGATGCAGATATACTGATACTTTTGCTTTTTGTTGTGTTGTGAATACTAAAGTCCTTTGTCTCTGACCCATGAGTCTCATGTCTTCTTGCAAGTATTCATGAAATTATAGGGTAAAATCAAACCCAGGACTGACAACCAGCAGTGGGAGAGAAGAAAAAGGAACCATCATCTTTTGACTTCTGACTCTCTTCTTGTCCTTTAGAAACTTTGCTATTTGCCTTTAGAAACATTAGTATTTGAAGGCTATAAAGGAAAGAAACTATTTAAAGAAAATTGTTGCCTAAATGATTTTATAAAGAGTTAAGGTGATGGGGCGCCTGGGTGGCGCAGTCGGTTAAGCGTCCGACTTCAGCCAGGTCACGATCTCGCGGTCCGTGAGTTCGAGCCCCGCGTCAGGCTCTGGGCTGATGGCTCAGAGCCTGGAGCCTGTTTCTGATTCTGTGTCTCCCTCTCTCTCTGCCCCTCCCCCGTTCATGCTCTGTCTCTCTCTGTCCCAAAAATAAATAAACGTTTAAAAAAAAAAAATTAAAAAAAAAAAAAAAAGAGTTAAGGTGAAAACCCCCAATTGAGAAAATGGTGGTCTCTTGAGTAGGGGCCAATCTTCACTAAATAGTAGCTTAGTTTCCATTACTCCAACCATCTTCCACAAAAAGGAATGTGTTTAAAGTCTAATTTACTCTTAATTTTATTCTTAATGTCTTATTTACTCTTAATATATTTAATGTCTTAATTTACTCTTACTTTTAATTTAAATTCACTCTTAATATTTCTATTTGGATTACTTTCCAATGTGCTTTCTCTGTTTCCATAACATCTATAGCATCCAGTACTTAATCTATGAACATTTTTTAAGTGTTTATTTTTGAGAGAGAGAGAGCGAGTGAGCATGAGTTGGGGAGGAGCAGAGAGAGAGAGGGAGACATAGAATCCGAAGCAGGCTCCAGGCTCTGAGCTGTCAGCACAGACCCCGATGCAGGACTAGAACGCATAAACTGTGAGATCAAGACCTGAGCCAAAGTCAGACGCTTAAATGACTGAGTCACCCAGTCACCCCGTATGAATATTTTTAATATTATTATTTAAGTTCCCTTTCAGATTTCTCTATTACCTGTAGTCCCAAGAGTATGCATTTTCTTATGGGTTGCATATGGTTTTTAGTTTTCATTTGGATTTTAGTTTTAGTTTATAGTTTTGGTTTCTTGGCCATGTTACCAAATGTATTCACCTGTTCTCACAATTGGCTGAAAGTTCTAATTTCTCACAGAGGACTCTATTTCTGTCTATGTATGATGGTGCATATTGGTTTCCCAGAGACTTCTGCATACATTAGATTTGGTATTTTTATCCCAGTAAAGAGAGAAAATAGCCCTTCCTTGTTACATAGAGTGGCTTAAACCCCAATATCCATTGATATTTAAACCCAAACACCTAAGAAAAAACACCCAACCTGACACGTTTGAAATAACCCAACCTATGGCTCACTTCTCAGACTCTGGATTTCGTTTTCATTTCTAGCAACTGAAGATTTATTTCCCTTTCATGTTTTTGAACCCAGGCAACTTCTCCCCCTCCTCCTTCCCCTTCCCCTTCCCCTACTCCTTCCCCTTCTTCTTCTTCTTCTTCTTCTTCTTCTTCTTCTTCTTCTTCTTCCTCTTCTTCTTCTTCCTCTTCTTCAACCAAGCCCTATATTATCCAAAACTCCTATTTATCCTATCTGGGGTTAAAAACCTATCCTCCCACGTCAACCCTATCTCTTTTTCTTAAACATCAATGTGGTTTTCACTTATAAAATCTGTTCATGAGGCACCTGGGTGGCTCAGTCAGTTGAGTGTCCAACTCTTGATTTTGGCTCTGGTCGCTATTCCAGGGTCGTGGGACTAAGCCCCACATTTGGCTCCACGCTGAGTGTGGTGCCTGCTTGAGATTCTCTCTCTCTCCCTCTGATCCTCTCCCCTACTCTCTTTCTTTCTAAAATAAAAATTTTTTTTGAAAGTCAGTCCATGCAACAAAGTAAGAATTTATTCTCTTTTTTTTAATGTTTATTTACTTATTTTGAGAGAGAGAGAGAGAGAGAGAAAGCACACAAGCTAGGAAGGGGCACAGAGAGAGGGAGAGAGAAAATCCCCTGATGCAAGGCTCAATTCCATCTTACAGAACCCTGAGATCATGACCTGAGCTGAAATCAAGAAGCTGATGCTTAACCGACTGAGCCACCCAGGTGCCTAATAAGTCAGAATATATTCTAACAGCAAAGTCTCAATGGCAAACGTTTTCATGGACCACATTCTTAGGCAGATGATTGGTACATAATTTTAGAAGTTGGATTACATGAATAGTAAAGTTATCAGATGGAACTAATGGTAATTCTCACAGAGAGAAAAGTCCTACTCATTCAAAGGAAAAAAAACAAGGTATTCAAGAAGATATAAAATAATAGTATTATATTAGATGAACAGCACATTAAGTATTCGGTGGCAGCGATGTTTGGGGTTAGTTTCCGTGTGTGTGTGTGGGGGGGTGGATTTTGTTTTGTTTTGACTTTTGTTTTTAAGGCTTGTTTGGTTTTTTGAATCAACACCCTTTTTCCTGGATTGTTTTTCCATAGTCAGTCTTGGTTCACTGAGATTTTTTTCATTAGAACAAGTAATAGTTTTCCACTTCATTTTTTTTCTTTCAGACCAAGACTAAAATTGGACTGCAGATCAAAGACCATGGCAAAAAATTCCTGACATTGGAAACTGTCTTCCCAGGCATCTATGTGCCTCGTCCCCTTCTACACATTCCATATAAAGAGATTGTTTCATTTTCCACCTGGCAACGCTTAAATTGTTTTATTTTTCTTCATTAAAACCTCCACGCCTCTTCATTTAACTCATGTTTTAGTATCTTGATTCAGCAGGATCATAAAAACTTTTATTTTTGTTGTCGCTGCTTCTTTTTGCCGCAGGGAGGAGTAAAAAAGAAACAAGTTAAAGGATATACAGTCAACCCTTCTTTAAAAATATATAACTAGATTTCTAAAGGAATGAAAAAGTATGGTACCAGTGGGAAAGCATTGCAGTCAAATCTGTATTTAACTTGAAATAACATAACTTTTTGTGGGCGTGTTTGACACTCCCTCTTACCTGCTGCAACCCCTGTGAGTCCTCAGTAAATATTAATTATGGATAATTGACAATTCCTTTCTTTGAATGGAAGCTGCAGAACCAATCTTCAAGTTTTCATTTCATGCTGGGGCTGCAGAGGGCAGCCGTCAAGAAAGGTCTTTTCTCTCTGTCTGGGAATGTAAACATGACCTTCCTAGGAGAAATGAAGGTGCATTTTTCTGGGTCCTCAAAAGAGAGTCCAATTTCTACACAGAATCAAAATCTAAAACAAACCAACAAGAAAACCTATTTTGTCTCTTTTTCTTTTAAGAAAAAGAATGAAGCCATATTCTGACCAACCTTTTTTTTTAAGTTTATTTATTTATTTTGAGAGAGAGAGAGAACGAGCGAGCACAGGGTAGGAGCAGAGAGAGAGAGAGAGAGAGAGAGAGAGAGAGAATCCCAAGCAGGCTCCTCATTGTCAGTGCAGAGCCCAGTGCAGGGCTCAAATCCACAAACCGTGAGATCATGACCTGAGCCAAAGTCAAAAGTCAGTCGCTTAACCTACTGAGCCACCAAGGCACCCCTCTGACCAACCATTTTATGTTTAAAGCATATTTTCCATTGTAGAGTTCTTCTGGTGCAAATGCCTTTTATTGACCATCCTGTAAATGGCTTAAGTAGTTACAGTCCCCTAATTAGGAGAATATAGTGGCCTTGACAAATGCCACCAGAGTGCTTTAGTCTGCTGCCTCCAATTCTACCTGATCAGTCTGGTACATTTACTGTAAATCTAAGTGCTTAGTGATCAGCGACTAACATGAACTCATTGTTTCTTCTCACTTAAGGATTTTATTTTGTAATAGGCTTGAATGCATTTTAAAATTTGACACAAACACAGACATACATACATGTGTCTGTACGCATATATGGACAATGAAATCTACATAACACTGTATGAATTATATACCTATAATATATACTTACACACTTTTGTGATGCTATATATACAGTGCTTTTATAATCTGCCCAGATTCAATTTGATTTAGCTCTAGAATAGGGAGAAAACGATAGACTACATTTCCACTATGATTTTTTTCTAGCAATGAGTAGTTTCACAGAAATACTTAAATCTTGATTGTTTTTGAAGATTTCATTTATTGACAGGTTTTTAAGAATATAACTATTTTCTTAAGCAAGGTTCACATTTGTTTTCTTCATCACAAACTGCACACCTCCTTACGACTTCTCTTCTCTAGGTATCAACTATGTAATGTTGAACATAAGTATTGCTTTTATGTGAACTGATCATTCCAAATGGAATTTGGGCTTAGAATCCAAAACTTTTGCTATGAAGTTAGGTCATTCCATGCAGCCTGTTCAATTGTACCTACTCACATTTGCCCAGGTCACACACTTCCAATAAATAACATGAGCTAATACTCCCCAGACTTTGCTGGTCTGCATTCTACGAAAACTCATCCTTCAGATGGGCTTTCCCTCTACCTGTTCATCACTCCAGCTCAGGAGAAAATGGCCAACTAACAACCTTTACCCCCACCCAAACATAATACGAGTAAGGATTAACCCCTGCAAAGAGCTTACCTAAGGGCCGGCACTGTTCTAAAGAGTGTACACATTTAATCTCCTGTAAACCTCATAGCAATCTTGTGAAGCTGGTACTGTTATTTTTCCAAGATTTAGAGATGAAGAAATTGAGGCACAGTGATGCTAACTTGTTGACGAGTACACAGCTTATTAGGGGCAAAGCCAGTTTAGAAGAAAATTGCATCGGGGTGCCTGGGTGGCTCAGCTGATTAAGCATTTGACTTTAGCTCAGGTCATGATCTCAGGGTTGGTGAGTTCCAACCCCACATCAGGCTCTCCACTGTCAGTGTGGAGCCTGCTTCAGACCCTCTATTTCCCTCTCTCTCTGCCCCTCCCCCATGGACTCTCTCTCCCTCCCTCCCTCCCTCTCTCTCTCTCTCTCTCTCTCTCAAAAATAATCATTAAAAAAAAACTACATTTGAATTTTTCCATCTTAAGACATGTGGGATTGTAGGAGGGTAGTGTGTGACTGCATTTCATGTATTACATGCCCAACCTGGCCAGAGCTGGGTGCGGTTATATGAATAGAGTCTAGAGTAAGAAAGTATTGGATCAGGAATCAGCCAACCTTGATTTCCAGCACTGCTCCCAGCCTCACCCCTAGCCAGCGTTTGACCTTGAACAAGTCACTTCACTCCTGGGCCCAAACTCCCACCTTGCAAAATGAGAGATTAGACGTTCTCTAAGGTCCTTTTCAACCTCAAAACTTACGTCTTCGTGATTAAAGCTGAATGAAATGCCACATTGATCTAATGACTTGTGAGTGGGTTAGTCATATTAATGTTAAAAATACTAAAATGAATATATCTGCTTTCTAAATAGAGATTCATCCATAATTTCTTCAGTCGAACAGGACGAGAAACAAAGATATTGGCTTGTAAAGCTGCAAGTTTTTCATGATATGGTTGTTTGTTTTTGTTTTTGTTTTTGTTTTTGTTTTTTTTAACCAGGACTAGTAGAGGTGCATTCATTTACTCATTCATTCAGTAAAGTAGTAATTATTGATTTCAAATCATGCACTTATGTGCCAGGCGCTGTTCTAAGCACAGAAGTATAATGGATGAGTAAGATAAATGTTATTTCTGCCCTCAAGAAGTTTATACATATGTACATGCACACACACACGTAAATATATATAAAACATGCACATAAATATATGTTTGTGTGTTATGTAAACACTGACATACAATATAGATTGAGAAGAAGACTTTTTATAGAACTGACTTGTTTTAAGAAATTGGAATATAATGACAATATTATGCTGTGCCTTTAAAAATTTGTTCGGAGATGGTCTCCAGGGTGGCTCAGTCAGTTGAGCATCTGACTCTTGGTTTCAGCTCAGGTCATGGTCTCACAGTTCGTGAGTTCAAAGCCCACATTGGGCTCTGTCCTGACAGCGAGGAGCCTGCTTAGGATTCTCTCTCTCTCCGTCTCTCTGCCCTACCCCGACTCATATGCTCTCTCTCTTTCTCTCTCTCTCTCTCTCTCTCTCTCAAAATAAATAAACTTAAAAAAAAAACGGGCACAACGAAACTTTTGGAGGTGGATACGTCTTTTATCTTGATTGTGGTGATGGCTTCATGGATGTATACATATGTCCAAACACATTAAATGGTATATGTTAAATATGTGCATTTTTGTATATCCATTATACCTCAATAAAGTTGTTTTGAAAAATTATAAATTAAATAACTAAAATTTAAAAGAAGTGGAATAGAGTTGTGAATGTCTGCTCAGCAATTTTATCAAAATGAAATTTTATGATCAGGTTGACTACATAAAGTGCTTTTCTTTTCTTTCTTTTTTTAATTAAATTTATTTATTTATTTTTGGGAGACAGAAAGGTCACAAGCAGTGAAGGGGCAGAGAAAGAGGGAGACACAGAATCCGAAGCAGGCTCCAGGCTCTGAGCCCTGAGCTGTCAGCACAGAGCCCGACACGGATCTTGAACTCACAAACTGTGAGATCATGACCTGAGCCAAAGTCGGACGCTTAACTGACTGAGCCACCGAAGTACCCCCACGGAGTACTAGTCTGACTGTAGTTAAGCATAACGTTTCTGAAGTTTGTTTGAAGCAGAGACCTACCTCCACATGTGTTGAGTTAACCCCTGTCATCCTAGCTAAGGTAACATGTGATGGCTAATAGAGTCTGTCTCTTGAGGTTATTGTGATTGAGGAAAATAATCGGTACTTCTTCACCTCTCATAGGCTCTAGAAGATAATAAGCTGTCAGTAATTATTAGATATTTTTATTTATGCTGGAAGATTCTATATTTGTAAGAGTGTTCTTTAAAAAAGCATGACTCGGGGCGCCTGGGTGGCGCAGTCGGTTAAGCGTCCGACTTCAGCCAGGTCACGATCTCGCGCTCCACGAGTTCGAGCCCCGCGTCAGGCTCTGGGCTGATGGCTCAGAGCCTGGAGCCTGCTTCCGATTCTGTGTCTCCCTCTCTCTCTGCCCCTCCCCCGTTCATGCTCTGTCTCTCTCTGTCCCAAAAATAAATAAACGTTGAAAAAAAAAATTTTTAAAAAAAAAAGCATGACTCACCTCATTTACTGAGTTTCTAGAATAATTCCAAATCACAGTTTATGAGAATCAGCAAATGTCCTTGGATAGTTTATTAGACACTATGCCAATTTCTCAAACTAGAGCATACATGATAATCTTCTAGAAGACTTACTAAAATACGATTCTGATTCAGTAAATCTGGTGTGTGGCCAGGAATGTGCATTTGTGACAAGTTCTCAAGGGATGCTCATGCTGCTGGTCCAGGGACCACACACGGTACCATATGCCCTGCACAGCTGAAGATCTTTGTGTACCATAAAATATTTGATTCTCAAAGTCACTCCACAGGGCAGGCATTGACATACCCGGTTATGGTAGTAAAAGTGAAACCTGAAGACATAAAATATGGATCAAGTTTTCAGAGTTTCCCAGGAGCAGACCTGGGTTTGAACCCCAGTTTGCCTGGCCTACATAGAGCCCACTATGGCACGTGCTATGAATTAAGCCACATTCTGTCCTGAGCTTCAGTGACAAATCTAGGCCAGTATTGGGCCCCAGTGAACTACCTGCAGGATGGTGCTATTTATTTGAGTTTGCAGATCAAAAGGAAACTGAAAGTCGGAGCCTGTCCGTCATGATTAGATGCACTGTCTAAAACCAAAAAATCAAAAGAAAGACCCATGGAGCATGTAAAAAGATAGTCACTGAGCATTCAGTTTTTCTGATGTTTGTTTCTGATGTAAAGTTTTAGTTGAGTCTTCAAAAATATTTCTCCATAGAGGGGCACATAATGAATCATTTTGAGGTTAAAACACACTCCTATCCCATTTTTCTGAAATACGGTTTTAATTGAAATGCAACAATAACTAGAGAGATTTGAGTCCAGGCTTGATTGTTCATGACACCTGAGTGCACGTAAAGACCTTCTGGTACATCCCGCAGCATTATTAAAATAGAACAGAATACACCTCCGGTGGAACTCCTGAAATAGGCAATCTTGCCGTTTCGTCTTAATAGAAATGCATTTTTTCACATCTTGCTTTGTTTTTCAAGTACATGTAAAATGGAAGATGTTGACCCTAATATCAAAAAAGAAGAGAGAAGACAAGACAAAGTCCCTTTCTTCAGGTCGCAGCCCTGAAACCCAGCTTAGCACATGGTTGGCAACTCACAAGGCTAGCGCAGGCGTCCCTATAAGAAGGCTTTCCCCAGAGATGGATCCTTATTTGCACGTATCATTTACAGCTTTGCCATGTGGCTTCGAATGGAAATGGAACTCAGCGGGGGGGCATAATTAATTGAATCAACTCAGGTCCTTTGACGACAAACATACAAGTGGAAACTACCTAGGTTTTCAGAGCTCCAGCTCTTATATTAATTCCACTCATGAGAAAGACATTCTGACATCCCCCAAACGTGTGACCCAATTCCAGTGAATGAACACGTCAGGACCAGAGACAAACTGTGTATATAACATCTTTTATAGATTTCCTGGATTTTCTTAGCGGATATTTTCCTTGTTTCCTCGTTTCCACATATGCTCCCCCTAGATCAGTGATCTCCCTGTTGTTATAAAAGGCAAAGCGATACCATAAAACTCACCAAGCCAAACTGCAAAAGACAGAATTGTTATCTTTCAGCCCAATCTATTCCAAAAATGTATCTTCTATTATAATGAGCCCATCAAGCAGCCTGTTGTTTTTGTTTTTGTTTTTGTTTTGAGTTTTGTTTCTCCAATGCAGCTTATTAGTTTTCCATCAAGTGGAAGGTATACAGTTAGATATATGAGTCCCGTTTAGAGAACCACAAAAGAGATCCCTGCCACTGGAGAAAATGGGGCAAAATAAAAGGAAATATGGGGAATGTTTTAAACTTTCTCATGTTAATTTTAGGGATAGCAAAAGCCACCAAAAATGCAAAAGTACAGAGGACACTGAGCTTAGAAGCGATGCTGAGTTGAAACAGTGAGGATATGGGCCCCTAGATTTTAGCTGGAACCCCTGGGAGCCCTCAGTGAGGCAAGATTTCTGGAGGAAAGAAAGACATGCATGATACATGCACTCGGCTGATAGTTGGTACACACTGTGATTGTAATAGCGTTACAGTAATACGGGAAGTGTTAGCCCAGGCCTTGTGAGCTCAAATCCAGTAACAGGCACCTACACCATCATGTAGAAGTGCCACTGTCATCATGTTGGAAAAGTAATCATTTATTATGAGCCAACTGCTTCATGCATATTAGCTCACTTAGACAAGTCATTGAGAGCCTCCACTTGGAGACGTGAAAACAGATTCTGAACATGCCCAAGTCACACAGCTAGTAAGTAATGGAGCTGGAATTCTCTCCTTCCCCTCCCACAAAAGACACCTAAGACACAGGTCTTGCTAGCTGAAACCTCCACCAATATTTATTAAAGACTTACTGGGCTGTGTGTTTTCAATAAAGCACCCTTCCTATGAGGATGAGGTAGAAGGGAAGGTCAAGGAAGACTCCACAAGGAAGGTCACATTTTTGTTGGGTCTTAAAAAGAATGAAATTTACCTTGGGCTGGTGTGTCTTCAGCCCAAGAGGACACAAGGAGGCATATGGATGTGAGCAGCTTGGGTGAATGCAAGATGCAGACTGGGAGAGCGAGGGAAAGAGTGGAAGCTGGACATACTGGCCAAGAGCCAATCTTTGACAAGTTGAGAAGAGCTTTGAGTAGCTTGCTGAATTGTTGGACTTTGGAGAGTAGGCAGAGCTGAAGATGAGGAAAGGTGAAGAGTTACAATTACACTTCTTTCATGTGTCCTATGCACAGACTAGAGTACACACTTGGAATTCAATGAATAATTGCCAGATTGCATTGAGGACTGTGCTATTGGCTCACAAATAATGTTAATATAATCAACTTTTTTGTTGGCATTAATAATAAGTAGTATTTATGTAGTACCTGTCTCTCAAGTGCCAAGCACTTTGAATATGTTACCTATTATCTCTGTTCCATATAACAATTCAATAAGATAGGTTTGTTTTTTTAGTGTTGTTGTTGTTTATTATTTTGAGATGGGGGGGGAGGAGTAGAGAGAGAAGGAGAGAAAATCCCAAGCAGGCTCTATGTTGTCAGCACAGAGCCTGATGTGGAGCTCGATCTCACGAACTGCGAAATTGTGACCTGAACCTAAATCCAGAGTTGGATGCTTAACCAACTGAGCTACCCAGGCACCCCAGTAACATTATTATTGCCTACATATTATACATGAAAAAATGAGTTTATAGTGGTTATGTGACCATCTAAGGTCAAATGGTTAACAAGTAGCAAAGCCTAGATTTGAATGCTAGTTTCGGATTCTAATACCTACGTTCTGTCCACTGTGCTATACAGTTTTTCCAGGTGCACTGATGGATTTGTACAAATCTATTCAAAATATTTGCCTCCCTTCTGACTCCAATCCACGTTGCCTCTCTTAACCATGATGTGAACAAGCCAAGTGCAAAATGGCAGTTTGGATTGGAAATGAAATATGTGATGGTGAACACAGTGAAGGTAATTGACCCCTATGGGGATCGGAACTATTATTTTGTTCTCAAAACAGCGAAAACAGCAAGTGAAAACAGATGCAGTGAGCCAGAATGTGAACTCAGAGTGAATTAAGGCAAATTCAGGAAGAGAAAGTTCAGCGGTGTTAGAATGAGATAAGGGTGACGGAATGCCAGGTGACTCAAACCCATCACAACATACAGGTGATCCTCTTGTTCTGCAAAAGAGACCATACACCTGAGTGACAGTTTACTACCAAAGAAGAATTGGGGATTTGGGAACAGAAAGAAACTGACTTAAATTGACAAAGAAATAAAGCCATATAAGAGGCTCAAAAAGTTCCCAGAGAAAGTTATGGAAGGCCACGTGCTTATTAATTATTTCTCAGGCCAAACCATGCACAGTGTTGTACGTTTAAACACATTTGTTAAACATGTTATACACGTTAAACATATTCGTTTAAAGCCATGCAGCGTGGCTTCCTTCAGAAAGCACAGGTCAGAGAGGCACCCTTTCAGCTGGTACCAAAGGATGCTTCTGGCTCCAGAGCAGAAAAAGTGAGGTTCAGGATAAATCATTGGCATATTTGAAAAAGTAAGACAATAGGAGAAATCACTATAACATTTAGGAAGGCAAGGGAATTATCTGGATAATTATCTACTCATTTCGATGTTTTTCCTCTTCAGAAGGAAGAGCCTAGGAGAATAAATCTGAAATAAACAAGCCAACAAAACTCTAAAACTGGCTAAAGCAGAAAACCTTAGGAAACTGTCAAGCCTCAGTCACAAGTTCGACAAATAACATGATCTGAAAGGACATTAACTTTCTTCGTTTTTGTACTAGTATGTTTTACTTAAAATGTGAAAACAAAACAAAAGACCCTCAAAACAAACAAATCTTAGGAAATGTATCTCCAAGGTTAATTGTTTTGATAGGACTTTACTACTCGGAACGACATCATTTGTTCGAAATTTGATTTAAATATAAGCACATTCTTTGATTCCTTTTTGTAAAGGCCATAGAATGCATTCTATTCTGAAGGGGTGGCTTTGCTGCTTTTCAAAAAAAAAAAAAAAAAATTGTTAATATAGAAACATAGATGTTAAAGCTCGCAAGTAGATTCAAAGTCACGTAGGCCCACTTTTAAATTTTTACTGATGAAAAAACTAGCCTAGAGAGATAGTGATTTATATCCTGTCACACTGGCTGTTAGTGGCAAGAGAGACATGGGGACCCGTGTATCCTGAATCTGTGCTCCCTGCTCTATCCACCTCACCGTTTGCTAACAGTTCTGAACTTCAGAGAAACTGTACTCACTAAAGAATGTCCCCTCCCCCCAAAAGCCGGCTACACCTATTATCAACCCCTTTTGAGGCAGAAAGCCAAGATTCTAACCTCCACGTAGTCACAGAATATCTAAAACATAAAGGAGATTATTTGTAAGAACCAGTGAGTGAAGATTACGCTCACAGAAATCCTATTGAGGAAATACCTACTTTAAAGGATTGCTAATTTTCTAATCTTTGAGCTCAGGAGATAGCTTCTCCAAACTCCACCATAACCCTTTAATATAATCATGTGGCCCTAAGTCCACTACTCTGATGACCTAAGAGTGTATAGTTTCTGCTTATACGAACTAATTAATCCAACTAGAAGTCTTTTCAGGTTTTTTTTTTAATGTTTTTAATGTTTTTATTTATTTTTGAGACAGAGAATGAGCAGGGGAGGGGCAGAGAGAGAGGGAGACACAGAATCTGAAGCAGGCTCCAGGCTCCGAGCGGTCAGCACAGAGACCAACGTGGGGCTCGAACTCACAGACTGGGAGATCATGACCTGAGCTGAAGTCAGACGCTTAACCAACTGAGCCACCCAGGCGCCCCTCAGGTTTTTTTTTTTTTTTTAAGTTAATTATAAAATCAAAGGTTGATATTTTTCCTCTTTATATCCTGATTAGAGTTTAAAAAGGAAGATATTTAGGAATTTAAAATTTTCTTACGTACAAATTGGATTTCCAGGTAAAAAAACAAAAACAACACACAAAAAAACAAAAAACATTAAAAATGTCCGACAGAGCTTACCCGGAGCAATGAAAAAGGTTGTTACCTTTAAGTCAGACAGTCTCAAACCATGAGGCCCGCCCACTTCTCTGGTTCTGCTCTCCACCCTCTATCAGTAAGAAAAAACAACTATCAGTATTCTAGTTTAGCTGGGCTGACCACAGCACCCTGAATTCTACATTTCACAGTGTGTGTGGAAAAGAACAGAAGAAGGGGTGCCTAGGGTCACCATCTCTGAGGTGTTCATATGATTTAATAGCATCCTTTTTTTTTAGCTTGCATCACTTTCGGTTAAGAATGGGAGCAGGCTAGCAGTAGCCTGTGAAATATTTCAAATGAGAAGACAGAAAGAAAGAAGTTCTCATCCAAACTTGATATTGTAACCTTTACTCCAGGTATCTCCTCAGAAAAAATAACATGGCTCTGTTATTCAGAGCATCCTGCCGGAGATGCTCCAGATACAAAGGTGTAACCATTCCCTTATCAATATCCTAAGACATGAGAGTCCACTCTGCAATTCAATGGTTTCCTAAACTGCCAGTTGTTTACGATGCTTTATGAAGGACTTTTTTTTTTCTCAGAAAATTCATAGTCAGCCCAAAGAGTGATTTGAATGTCAGCAGCGAGAGTTCATGAACTGAGGTCTGTCCCTCCTCGCGAGTCACCAAAAGTTCAGGTAATATAACACCTGACAAGTGGTAAACGTTCTCAGGAAACATGTAACTATCAGCCAGCCATTCAACATGTAAGCAATCTGTTTGTTTTGAATTAAAGAAAAACTTCCCTTGAGTCATTCCTCATAAACAGAACAGCAGACATTAAAGGAAACTGTGAATAATCTGCTTTGACTTGGAAAAGACATTGAGAAAAGGCCAAAGAGATTTTTTTTTTCTTTAATTGGTGTTCCAAGCTGATTTGAAACAGGCCAACTGCTTTTAAACATACATGTTAATAGACTGGTTCTCTACAATCTTGAATTCAATAATCTAACTGGTTTACCAGCTTCCTAGTAGACTTATAAACCTTGGATATCAAATAGCTTAATCTGTCATTCAAAGAATGAATCTATTCTATAGGATCAATGGACCCTCAAGCTTTTGCATGAATATCATGAGTAAACAGAAGCTTAGTTCATCCCAGGCTCATTTGTTGTATGGCTGGTTAAATTGAATTGTCAGAAAGTTTAGAAAATTCTTACAAATATTAAATCAAAATATAACTCCTTGAAATACACACATACTGACCCCAGATAAACTCTCTGGAGATTATTCGCCAAGATAGCTCTACATCTTTTACATGATGGGTTTTCAAGTATTTGAAGACAAGTTTCACTCTCTAAATAAATCTTTTCTTCTCTATAAAATGTGTCTTTTGGGAACCCCTTTGGTTATATTATCCAGAGCTTTCTTTATCATATTACGCTTTCCTTGGCCTGCAATAATTTGTAAAATAATGCACCAAAATGTAACGCAACTCTCTAATAGTGCTTTAATCCTTTAAGCCTTAAGTAAAGATATTTAAAAGAACATCTGGTACTTTATAAGCACTCAATAAATGCTTGCTATTCATGAGTTCCACCAATTTTGAAATGGTCACTGCTTTCGGAATTGTGGATGGAGCAATAAACAGAATAAACCAAAATCCTTCCCTCTTGCAACTAACTCTTTATTATTTGACTTACTGGAACATTGGTTCAAATAAACCCAGGATTGTTGGCAATGTAGTTTAAATGCACAGAATCAGAAACCAGAAGACTAATCTCCAATTGGATATCCCTTGGTCAGGTGATCGTTCATACACTTGAGATCATTTGCATTTCCTACTTCTTAGAATTGCTGAAAGATAAATGAGAGTATAATCTCTTCTAGCTGTAAATATCTAGAATAATTTGTAAAGTCCTTCACTACCTGGCTCTGATCTTCTCTCTCCTCTCCGCAGATTTAAATTGCCACTTTCTACCTTTGTTTCCTAATACCTACCTAATCTTTCCAGTATCCTGTCTGTTTGCATGCCTCTCCACCCTTGCTAGTCCCTCACCATGGAATACACTTCCACAATTGTCCATCCTGAACAATTCTTAATCTTTTCCAATTCAGGGCAAAATACTAAATTATCTTCAAAGTCTTCCTTGATTCGTCTCCATTCCTCCACGCAGAATTTGAAGCTTACTCCTCTGTGTCTACATTATGTGATTTATGTTGGTCTTCTCAGATCATGATATTTCTTTGCTTCTCTGTCTACAGCAGAAGAACCTAAGTTTCTTGAAGTCAGAAACAATGTCATACCCACTGTTTTAAACCTGGAGTTCGGAAAAAATGATGACTCATTTTAAGTAGGCAATAATATTCCTGAGAAAATCTAGTGAAAACACTTTGAAACTTGTAAGTCAATAATATAAAGTATTATGTATAAGGAAAAGTATGATTATATAAATATTTATATAATTTATGGCATCCACCATTTGATTTACATGTCCAATGAAGTTGATTTTAAGTGCATATATTTAACGGGCAGCATTGATTTAGGAAGCAAATGCATATTGGTGGGAAAAAAGTGAAACCAATTTTATAGAATCACCCTTATAATTGTCTCAGTTTAAATAATTTCAACTAAAAAGTACTTAATATAATTCAAAGATTTACTCTGAAGTATTTTAGTAAGCTAATTTAAGGATATACTAAGGGGGGGTAATTTTTTTAATAAATTCAAATTTTATTTATTTGATTATTTGTATTGTTTATCCAAAAATTATTTGTATTGTTTATGAGATCCAAAAAAATTAATATCATTCAAATTAACAATAATTGGAATTAAAGTGAATAGCAAAAAACATAGTACAGATACTTAGATACTTCTAATAGGTTAAATTAAACATCACCCATAAGATAAAATATCAATCATAAGATAAACATTTCAGATGAATTTCCATTGATAATAACCTTCATTGTAATAAATCTTCAAACAGAAACATGATCAAAAATTTCAAAATGCCAAGCTATTTATTAATTTAGACTTTCAATTCATTTTATTATCAATAGGAAGGATAACATAGAAAAAGTATGAATGATTAAAAATTCTTAAAGTGTACCAATACTTTTTTTTTAAGTGGAAGTATACAGCCTAATAACCACAACATAACTCCTGACACGAGTTGAGAAGGAAAAGAGAAGAAAATATTTCGGTCATTTTTGCATACACCTTGGCCATCACTCTTCCCAAGTGAAATCATCCTATGTTAGCCATGTGACCCTGGATTTCTTTCCCCAAAAGAATCTACAGTTAAGTTCAATGTCCTGAGGTGCACCAAAGCCCTTCAGTTACATATACCCTAATGAAATACACATCAATCTCTGCTTTTCTTTGATAATATAGGTGATCTTCTCTGCCGTTTTTGTCTTCAGCTCAGATTCCTTCTGCCCAAATATCACCAAAGGCTTTAATTCCCCGGGCAGATCCAAACTCACTTCCTTTTCCATTCATTTCCTACTGGTGAATGGGGTTCTCAAAGCAAAGTACTGAGATTCATTTGTCTAGACTCACATCCCAGAGTTCTCTCAGGGCAGATAACCAATTCGGAGTTTTCCCTATGGCAAGGGTGGCATTGAGATTTGTAAGAAATACATATTTATTTGTCCCATTTCTGGCACAGGGTTCCTAAACCTCTTGGAATTCCCTCAGTGATGAGAGGGATAAAGGTGTCTTCTGTTGTGTTAATAGGTGACTTTCGGACTGCACCTAAAGATGGGGGCTGGTTGCCAAGAGAACCAACAACTAAATAGTTGCAACTTTCAGTCCTGGCCCCATGACTGCTGGGGGAAGAAAGAGGGGCTGGAAGTTGCATCAGTTACCAATGGCCAATGATTTAATTAATTATGCCTATGTAATGAACCCTCAATAAAGACCCAGAAGGGTAGAGTTTGGAGGGCTTCCAGTGGTGCCCTTGTAGAGGTATGGAAGCTCAGTGCCCCCTCCCCATTTACCTTGCCTATGCATCTTTTCATCTGACTATTAATCCTTTAATATCCTCCATGAACCACTCTAGCAAATTAATCAAACACAAGACAGGGGTCCTGGGAACTTCTGATTTGTAGCCAGTTGGTCAGAAGCACAGGTGACAACCTGGGCTGGCAGTTGGCATCCCAAGCAGAGAGTAGTCTTAGGGGACTGAGCCCTTTACCTGTAGGATCTGACACTATCTCTGGGCAGATAGGGTCAGAACTGAGTTACTTGTTGGTGTGGAGAAACCACTCACATACATATTAGAATTGGTGACCAGAATCTTAGCAGGTAAAGAATTCAATATGCTACTCCCTCTTTAAGTCACTTTAAGGCAGAGACAATACCAGGAATAGGGAATTTTAAGGGAAGCCCATATATATGATTTTATGACTGGCTGTACACATGTGGAACTGCTTTGTTTTAAGTCCATATATCAGAAACAAAAATTCCAGGGAAGTTCTTAACAAAGTAACATTTTTAAAGCCTGAGAATTTGAATTTATTTTAAAGAAAAGTCTAAACTTGTTGAGGATAAAATACCAAAGTTATATACTTCAGCAAATAGGACAACAAGGACTCTCTTCAATTTTCCTAGAGCTGATTGCTTTAAGAGCTTAAATATTATTACATGCTAGGTTTACATCAGCGTGATGATTAATTTTGTGTCTACTTGACTGAGCCACACAGTGCCCAGATATTCGGGCAAACATTATTTGGCTGTGTCTGGGAGGGTGTTTCTGGATAAAATCAGTATTTGAATTGGTGGACTGAGTAAAGCTGATTTTCCTTTCTGAAGTGAGTGGACTTTATCTAATCACTTGGAGGCTTGAATAGGACAAAATGGCTGACCCTTCCACTAATAAATGGGGATTCTTCTTGCCTGCCTTTTGAGCTGGGTTTTTTTTCCCAGCTTCAGACTCAAATAGAAACATGGGCTCTTACTTAGTCTCAAGCCTTCTGGCTTTCATACTAGAAACTACACCATACTATAATCAGGTAAGCCAATGTCTTATCATAGATCTTTAGCTCTATCTTCTATGTGTTTATCTATCATCAATTTATATCTCCTACTGGCTCGGTTTTTCTGGAGAATCCTAATACTGATACAGTGTTATCATCTTCACTTAATCTTTCTAGGCATTATTTTCCTTATCTGTAAAATAAGGGGTTTTGATTAATTCTAAGCTTCTTATGGCCATAATTCTATTCCATAGTTTTCTAATTTGACTGTCAAGTCAAATGATCCTTTTCTCTGGCTTTCATTAAATGAGGACTTACCCTATCCTGACACAGAGCTGGCGGCTGTTCTGTGCATTTACTAATTTCATCTCCCAAGAACCTGAGATTTTATTATTTTATATGATTGCAGGCGAAGACAGAGATGCATTTAGCAATTTGCCCACGATTCCAAAGCTTGGAAATGGCAGAGCCAGGAGAAGAACTCAACTATGTTGCCTTGGAAAGGTTCTTTTAAATAACACCAAACGAAATGAAAAAAAAACAACTTGAAAATACAAAAAAAGTAAGAAGTGGTGTAGTTGGCCAAGAACTTCTCAATACTTCAACACAACTCCTCGGAACTTAACTTTTCCTCTTGATAAATGCAAATTCTGCTCACTGAACGTTTTACTCAAAAGAAGTGTTCAGTTTCACTTAGGTGACTACCATTTTCATACCCAAACACTGGTCCTTCAAGCTCTGTTCCCCATTTTCACATGATAATAAAGAGGTTCTGCCTATTAAAAGGAAAAAGTTTCTGTGACTTCAGGCAAATACTTTATTCTCATGCCTTTATTTTCCCTTCTTCCTGAAAATGTACCCTTGTCACCAGTTAACCAAAGCACTGGTTAAGTAATGAACTGAAATACATGTACACATTCTTACTCTGTCGTTCTTTCTAACACTCTCTCTCACACACACATGCACACATACAACTGTGAAGTCTTACATAACGTTCTATTTTTCTTCTTTTAAACACAGTGTTTAAAATTATTGTTCTTACAGGGTCGCATGAGTGGCTCAGTTGCTTAAGCATCCAACTTCAGCTCCCATCATGATCTCACAGTTCGTGGGTTCGAGCCTCACATCGGGCTCTGTGCTGACAGCTCAGAGCCTGGAGCCTGCTTTAGATTCTGTGTCTCCCTCTCTCTCTGCCCCTCTCTTGCTCACGCTGTTTCTCTCTCTCTCTTTCTCTCTCTCTCTCTCTCAAAAATAAACATTAAAAAAGTTTTTTTTAATTACTGTTCTTACACATTATCCCAAATTTCCCAGCACTTCTTTGGTATGCATTCTATTTTAAGCAGATCTACCTATCTAATTTTGTTTGGGGGGGGGGGTTACTAGTAGTATTCGCTATATTTTTTAGCTATTTGGGGAAGTGAGAAGAAAATTGTTTGAAAAGACACCTATACTCATCAATATCTAGGAAACAGCAATGGCTAGTATTTGTTGTACCAGGCTTATTATAATGGCCAGGGCTTGCTATACAGTCCAGTAAGTACTTTTATTATTTCCATATTATAGTTGAGAAAAGTGGAGCTTAGCAAGGCCACGTAATGAATATTATATCACACAGGAGCTGCAATTTCACCAGTTAGAAGTTACACCTAAAATTAAAGAGCTGTAGTTTTACATCAGTCCATGACGCAGAAAAATTACTAATTTTACAATAGCCTGCTCATGTGGTTTATTTTAATCCTGTAATTACTGCATATAGAACAAGGATCCTCACAGAATTATTGACCTCTTTTCTATTAAGTAAAATGTTGAGTAAATCAAATGTTTTTAGCTATTTCTTCCCTGATTAAAATACAATTTCTTATTACAAAGTGTTCTAGAGGGATACAAATTTAGGAAACTAATTATAGATATCAAATTCTGCTTCTGCTCAGAGTCTGTAATGGAAAGGAAGCCCGACTCAGCTTCAGCCCTCTCTTATTTTCCAGGATTCCTTACAATTCTAAATAGAATCCATCATTTGATAGGCCATGAGGAATAATATCCTTTCAGCTGGTCTGAGAAATTCTTCCATGAAATAGTTTGCTTTGGGTTTGGAAATCCCCTCACTCCCTGCCTCTGATTTTTAAGAGGTTTGGGACAACAGGAAGAACATTAGGGAAAAACCTGAAACACCATTAACCTTTTGTATCTATCAAAGCTTCTACTCACACATTTAAACACGATCACTTTCCCCGAAAGGTGTAAGGGGGGTGCAAACTTCTCCAGGGGGCACGAGGGTGCCAAGAGGGTTGAGTGGCAGTTTGCTTGGCTCTGTGACAATGAATTGTACACAGACACTCCCCACCTTGCTTCCGAGCAGGGCAATGGACCCAGTTCAAACAAAGCAGTTACACACCCATACCTGTGGGTTGCCAGCACCTTCCAGGGTGGGTTCCTGGCTGCCAGACAAAACTCTGATGGAAGGTTCATTTAATAAATGCTTCCAAGTCAAAAAGCCATTTTTACTGAGCTAGTTTCAAGCAAATCCCTGCCAAGGCTTAAATTCCCCATCTCACACTGCCATCTACTGTCTAATGCCCTGTGTTCTGAAGAAAGAAGGAAGGGCACACCAAGCGTTTCAGGAGTCCTGAGCATTATTCATGGACTCTCTTAGAGTCCAATTTTAACGGTAATCGAGTCTGATTGCTTTTATGCTCACCAACAGCACTACTTTTCACCGTGCAGAGCCATATAAAGTGCACGTAGACCAAAGCCACATGATTTGATCTCATGTGGGGAAGTCTTAGCCCTTATTTTAAAAATAATTAGAACCACCAAATAACATCCAGGGACAAAGTCCCAAGAGATTCTGACTGAGAATCACTGCCTTATTGTTTTAATTGTAGAAAAACAAAGCTGTCTGGAACTGACTGCACTTCATTAGCATTAATGTGGCCCTCAAGGGTGAACCATACTAGAACTTGGCAACTAACGAGAGTCTGCAAATAAATGGCTAGGACTAGGCAAGGTTAGGATTGCCATCAAAGTCTAAGAGTGCATTCGTCCATTGTAGACTATTGATCCATTGGGGGCTTCCCTACATCCTTTTCCCAAAGACTTGACTCTTTTACTCTTAGATCAGTTGGCCCAAGACCGGATGCATCATTCTCTCCTTCATAGAGGTAGTTCCCAATCACTGCCACAAAAAAGCATTTCGCAGATATAACTGTATTATTCACTCACAAATCTGTCATGCACCATCTCTTAGCTGTTGTTGTTGTTGCTGTTTCTTTTGTTTGTTTCTTATAAGAAGCAACGTGAAGTCATAGAACAAGTTCTGTAACAGGAGACCAAAAAGATAGTCTTCGTCATGGCTTTGCTATTTGGCATAGGGATTCATGACCTTGGGAAAGGCACTTGATACTTGATATTTGCAATTCTCAGCCTCAATTCTACTATTTGAAAATGAAGATAATTCTTTCCCTTTCTACATCATAGGTTGAAAGAAGATAATTTAAATAAGCTATACAAAAGCAAGCCATCATTAAATTTATATCATAACTTGGCTTCTCATGTATATTTATCCATTCAATTTAAGTGTTACTTCAATTCCACTCTGGGATCTAGGGCTGTGTCTTGCATATTGGTGTTTCTAAAACATTTATGGAATGATTGATTCACAAATTGATATTTTCTGGAATTTCCTAAGAAATTCCAACTGTCTTTATGGAAGCACTTGTGCCCTCCAGAGAGCATTAACATTAATTTTCAACCTTAAATCATGTCCTAGTAAATAGTAAATGCTCACATAAGGGCAGAGTAAGATGTTTTTCACTGAAATATTTCCCATACTTTCACTATTCTAATTTTCAAAAACTACTTAACTGTTTTTGAGAAGGTATACAAAATAGAACAATACAATAACTCTATTTTCTTTGAGTTGGAAAACAGCAAGCCTTTCCTCTCTGAAAAATCACAACTGAGCAATAAAGGAAAAGTCAGAATTTCCCAAGTGATAAAATTTAAAAATTTTTAGGCCGCCCATTACAAAGCAAACAATTATAAAAATCTTAAAACTAACTCATAAATACATTTTGAAATAACACTATATATTAAAGAACAAAAACAGTGTGTGTGTGTGTGTGTGTGTTTGTGTGTGTCCTGGATATTCTGGAAAGTAAGGAATCTGTGTTGATGTATACAAATGTGTGTATTCCCATTTTGATTATAGCTACATATTCTCAAGATGTTATGGGTTACAGTTATAGTAACGAACCCTGAAGTTGACAAAGTAAAGAAATGGCCTTGAAAGGGTTCACATTCACGTCACTGACTTATCCTTATTCTACTTGTTGACTTATCCTTATCCTATTTGCTGAAAATATCTGCTACTAAATGTTTTCTAAATTTCTACTGCTTTTCTTTTAAACTAGTGATTTCTGCTCTCCTTGCCACTAATTAAGTCTGTATATGACATAAAAGGGCTCACCTCCAAGACCCTGGTGACACGAAAGAGAGGGGAGAAAACAGGAAGTTAGGAGGCGGTCAGGACAGGACATGAAGGATTATTCTGGCTGCAAGCTTGCCCCTAAAGAGGCCAGCTAGTGATCTCACATCACGCCATTCCACAGGCTGTGCAACTGTCAGACTCAACCCGGTGCCTCAGGAACCACAGCTAAGGTAGGTTTGACTCCAGATTTGATACATGCAAATGGAGGAGATCTTCATTGGGGAAGTTGGGGGACCAACATCTAGACCAGTGGTTCTTCAACATATGGACATCACAGTCTCTGGGAGAATTTATTAAGAAACGGACTGCTGAGCCCCACCCCTGGAGTCTCTGACTCAATAGGTCTGGGGAGGGGCTTAGGATTTGCATTTCTAACAGCTTCCCAGGTGCTGACTCCTAGAGCACACTCTGGGTACCACTGATAAGGTAAAGCCACTTTGGTGACCTCTGCCCATGAAAATAGGTTGGACTATGTCACCGTTATTCTGACTCTTTGTGAAATGTCTCAGCAAAGTACTCCTTCTTTTTCCTATTTAACCTGTGCGTAGCAGTTAGTCATTGTCATTTACTCTGAACCATAAACCACGATGAAAACGATAAATGATGTTCAACCTGTAGAGCAGAACCAGAAGGAAGAAACAAGAAGTTAGGAACAGGTCTTTTTTTATCTTGGCTTTCTTCCTTACTTTATTACATATTAATTATCTTTTACCTCTCTATTTCCCTTCTTTAAAAGAGAGAGAGAGAGACAGAGATTCTGTCTTTTATTTCTAAGGCACTAACTAGTGCTTGGCCTAATCCATCAGCATATACCAGGAGATCAATGAAGTTTATAGAGTACAAAAATGGATGAGTATATAGATGAATCAAATTATCAACTGAAGTTCTAAGTATGCTAGAAAAACAAGCATAGATGCAGTCTGGAGGAAGTTTCAAACATTTGTTGAGTACTGACTATGCAACAGGTGCTGTGCTAACAACCAGGGATACGGTGATGAAAAAAACAGATGCAGTTTAGTTTGTAGCCTAGTGGAGAAGAGAGTCATCAAAGATATAATTATCAATGTTTAAAATAGATTGTGAAGAAGAAATGCAGGGGGCATGGAAACACAGGTATTCATTCCAGTGCAGGCAACAATGAAATATTTCTCTGAGTTCTGAACAATAAGTTCTGAACAAGAGAAAAGGAGTAACAGTGCAAGGAACAGGAACATGTTTTCTGTAAGTGGTATTTATCGTCTCAAATCATGTTAAAGCATGGATTACTTCAAATGCCCTAATTATATGCTCAGGATCAGATACATCTCTTGCTAAGAGTATTGTAGTAAAATAAAAGCATAATGAGTTTAATTCTATCAGCACTTTGGCTGTTGCTGGTACAACTTAAATATTTATTAAAACCAAGCAGATGCTGGTTTCAGGGAACATTTCTGGCAAAAAGGCCATATTAAGAATAATAATGTGATAATCCGCCATAAAAAAAAACTTGACTTATTATAAAAAGAAAAATTGCAGTAAGTATTGGCTTATTAAAAACTCATGTTATTCAAACAAATTTATTCTCCGGAGAGCTGGATGTTCTATTATTTCCAAATGAACATAGTTGATAGCTTGCACCTGGTTAATTCAAAGCTGATTAAAAAGCAGAAAAATATGTATCTGGAATTTTAAAGTTTACTGTATGTTACTATTCTTCTTTTATATCTTCTCAGATCTTTAGCAATTGTCCCATAACATATTATGTAAAAATAAACAAATAATTTGACCCGTCTGCAGAAGCCTATGAACGGGAATAAATTTTAGACTCTAGTTATTTGTAAGATTATTCATTGAACACTTTGAACAAAGCACGTGGTTAGCCACTGGTGGATGAAGGTAGCATTTAAGGTGTAAGCAAAAGTATGCAAAAGCACAAAAAGTTAGAAAAAGCATCATATACTTAAGGAATTAGTATGGCCCAAAAGCCAAGATTGGTGTGGGTAAGCAGTGGGTTGTTAATTGAGGAAAATAGCCCAGAGAGGGTAGTAAAGGCCCCATTGTGGGGTATATTACAAGCCATAATTCACAGTTTGTTTTTTCCCAAGAACAGACTCTGAGACAAGGCCTTGGCTACAGGTAGTTTATTTATTTAAGAGTTGATTTCAGGATGCACAAGTGAGGAAGAGATGTGGAAATTAGAAAATCCAGAAAAATATGTGTTAATGAGCTGGGTATACCTATGGGCAATAGGTATACCATGGGGAATGGTAGCCTCCAGTGACCGAGAATCATCTCACTGAAGACCGTGGAAGCCGGGATGGCTGGGACATTCATCCATTGATCCATCCCTCATTGTTTGAGGGTCGCACCAGAGAGTTTGTTGAGCTTTGAGCAAGCTTTGAGCTTTGAGGGTACCAGAGAAAGCCCTCACATAGAAAGAAAGAGAGAGAGATCACATACCTGATATGGAAAGCTATCAGAAGTTTACGGTTGCCAGAAACTGTCCCCAACTGCAGGCAACTCAGATGGGCAAACAAAGACATGGAGTGGGTTGGGTACTAATAATGCTGCTACACCGTGTTACTGTTTTAATATTAAAGGGTTTTAAACAATGAAGGGACACAAGCAGAATTGGGATTTGGCAAGTTTATTCAGGCTACTGTGAGGGGAATAGTTTGAAGCTGATTAAGATCGGAGATAATGACCACTCAAATCCAAACAAATAAAATAATTCTAGTTAGAAGGAAGTAGAAGATTCATGAGTGATGTTCGGATCAGAATGGACATAACATAAAGGTTGATTATTTGGATGATGAGGGATAAGCAGAAGTTAGGAATGACACTGAGATTTCTGGCTCCTGCAATGGATGGACAGTGATGTCATTCATTAAAATAACACAAGCTGATCAGTGGGGTTCTCAGATTAGAACAAGATAATATATCCATTTATCCTTATCACTTATTGATCCAGTAATAATTGTTTAAATCCTGCAGCAGTGAAAAATATAGGTAATATAAATATTACTTTCCTGGAACTTACATCCAGTTGGAAATAAAACGAAGACAAAGGAAGCAAATAAATATAAATAAACACAACAATTTGAGATACGGATAAATGGCATAAAGACCGTAGAACAGGAAGATGTGACAGAGAGTAATGAGGGTTGGTTGAGCTCCTTTGGAAAGAGTGCTCAGGAGACATATGTCTGGAGAGGGGACCTCTGGACCAAGATCTGAATGATGACACAACTAGGAAGAAACTGTTACGGACAAAGGGAGGGGCAAGAGCCTTGGTAGAAGGAAAGCCTGGATCATTCAAGGGGAGGAAGGAGACCGTATCTGTAAAGCATTAGGGAAAGCAGAGGAGCTTGGTACAAAGAGACTGAGAAGGAGTCACAGGGACAGATCATGTAAGGACTGTAGGACTTGAAAAAGAAATTAGATTTTTATTCCCAGAATAATGAAATAGTCAGTGGTTTTCAAGCAGAGGAATCATGTGATCTGATTTATGTTTGCCAAAGATCTCTCTGGATGCTTTGTAAAGGATGGACTTTTAGACCAGCAAAGTAGAATCCTGGGAGATTGGTGACCTCTTAATAATGATAATTAGCTCTAACATAGCTAAGGCACTGCCCTAAGTATCTTATATGGATTAATTCTTTTAAACCACATAGCAACTCTACAAAATACGTACCATTTTAGTCCTGCAGACGTGCTTAGTACTTGCCCGATGTCAGGAGGTATTCTGGCTCCAAACCCCATGTTCTTAAAGACTGTGAACCATGTCAACAGAGATGTGAGGCACAGTGTATGTCCAGGCAAAAGGTGATAGAGCCAGTTGGGCAATAAGAGATTAAAATCAAAGCCAATTCAGAAAGAAAAAAATCTGTAATAGAAAAAAGTCCAATCTAATGTGAGGTTAATCTCATAAACACCTAATGTCTTCCTTAGTCCTGGTAGGTATGGGTTGGTACACTTTGCTGATTTGGGGGTAGATAATTACACTGGAAGAACTTTTGTGAATTTGAATTTTTAATGAGGGAAAAAGTAAAACATTTAAAAATTTATTTGACAAGTTTTGACATGTACTGTATACACCACAATCTTGTAGTTTGGAGAGAAGAGAGAAACTAGTTACATAGTGAACACAGTCATTATTCTTCAGAAATTGGGCCTGATGGGGAGATGGTGATATAAACCAGTTAATTACAGCTGAATGGTTAACAACTGGTTCTTGGAGGTCAGAAAGACCCTGATTTGTACTCTTTACCAATTTCTGTTCTGTAAATACTCTCACCATGACTGATTTCAAGCGGCCAATATTTCATTAATCAATTCACAGAATTCCTGAAAATTTAATCAATCAGGTCCCTCAAGCCAATGCAAACCAGTTCCAGCACTTCCAGTGCAGGTGAAAGATATGGCACAAAGGTGTGGATCAAGGTGGGACCGTAGAAGGAAGCCCGACTGACCGTATCCAAGAAAGCCACACAACACTTCAATAAGGTACTGGCATTTGAGTTGAGCCCTAAAGAAGGGAGGAGATCTCTCACTGTCCCAGCTTATGGATGGCCCATTGCAGCTCCTTGACCAATCCCTACATTAAATTGATACCTATGGAACTCAGTTGTGTCTTTAATATTGCCCAGTTATGAACCCAAATCCCCCATCGTGGTCCATTCGTTCTCAACCTCTCCCAGCCAACCCTTTTAATAAATTCTCTTTGATCTTCACCCTCTCACACAACCTCCCCCATCCTCACTCTTCACTGATGACCAGGTTTGAGGTTTCACTTTAGAAATTGAATCACTCAGAGAACATCCACAACTGCTCACCAGCTACATTGTCTTGGCATATCCTTTGCTTTTCCTTCTGCTACCATGAGTGAATTATCAATGACCCCACCTAGAGCCAACCCCTCCATTTTGTACTCCAGATACCCTTCCCTCAAGCCCACTCAAAGTCATTGTTCTAGATTCTACCCTCTCTCTTTCCTGCATCATCAAGTCTTCCCTCTCTACTGAATTATTTCCCTCTCCACTAAACATGCAAACATGCTGGTATGCCCAGCTTCATAAAACACTGTTCTCCTTAGTCCCCCTTCAGGAGTCAACTCTTTCTCTGATCACTTTACCGTAAATACTTCCAAAGCATTGTCTGTATTTTCTGTCCCTAAATCCCCCCTTCCTATTCTCTGGCATAGTCACTGCACTCAAGTTTTATCAGTCCCTTGTCTATTCTACCAAAATGTCTCAGGGTCGATGACAATCTCCACATTCTGAAACCAGCAGCCAATTCTCAGCATTTATCTAATGAGATGATACAGTTAATCAACCCCAATTCCCTACAACATTTTCTTCACTTGACTTCTAATTCACCACACTCATTTGACTTTCATTTTTGTCTGCATTGAAGAGCTCATTGACAACATATATTTTCACCTTCGTTGCCACAGTTAGAAGAGAAAGAACAGAGGTACACTTAATATGGAACTTATTCATTAGCCCCAAGTGATAGCTAAAGGCATTGTGACCCAGAACAAAGGTTTAGGTCCCATAGTAGCTTGAACAGATCAAAAGAGAGAGAGAATCGATCCACTACGGACAAATAGGAGCACGACAAAGTAGAAAGAACTTCTGCATCAGCATCTGATTCCATGTTCACAATGCAAAACATGCTTTAGTCTCAGCAAAACATCATCTGCCATGATGGATCAGTCTTAACAATCCAAGTACTATCGCTTTCATAGTTTTGTACTGATTTGATTCAGAGTTTTATGGTTTTTATTTATTATTTATAATGTTTATGATTTTATAGGCACATAAGAACTATAGGAACAAAAAAATGTGTAACTTTTTAAAAACTTATACAAGGGGCGCCTGGGTGGCGCAGTCGGTTAAGCGTCCGACTTCAGCCAGGTCACGATCTCGCAGTCCGTGAGTTCGAGCCCCGCGTCGGGCTCTGGGCTGATGGCTCAGAGCCTGGAGCCTGTTTCCGATTCTGTGTCTCCCTCTCTCTCTGCCCCTCCCCCGTTCATGCTCTGTCTCTCTCTGTCCCAAAAATAAATAAACGTTGAAAAAAAAAAGTTAAAAAAAAAAAACAAAAAAAATAAAAAAATAAAAACTTATACAAATGTAATATTACACTAAAACTAATTCTAAGTCAGTAATAGGAATCTGCTAGAATTTTTGTTAACTGATTATACACATTCCCAAATTGAAGAGAAACACAGTTCATCTGGACTATCAGTTGTTAAGTTTATATGTTCACCATTGTACACAGTACACTAATGCACAGAAGGAAACATATCTTGGGGCGAGTGGGTGGTTTAGTCAGTTAAATGTCCAATTCTTGATTTCGGCTCAGGTCATGATCCCATGGTTCGTGAGATCGAGCTCTGTGTCACGCTTTGTGCTGACAGCACCGACCCTGCTTGGGATTTTCTCTCTTCCTCTCTCTGCCCCTGCCTCCCCTTCAAAATAAATAAATAAACATAAAAAAAAAAACATATCTTAACACAGTCTCATATCGCATTCTCTATTCCTCACACAAACTCAGGAAAAGAATTTTCATCTAATATATATATATATAGTCTATAATATATATATATTTTAGATGAAATATATATATTTAGTGTTTAATATTACTTATACTCACCTTTATCTTCTTTTAGTAACAGTTAATTAAAATGTTCACATTCAATTGTGAGAGCCAGGATTGCAACAGCAAACTCCATGAAAATCATTGGTTATTGAACGGTCAAAAAAGCAACATCACTAATATTAACGACACAACAAATATAAAAAGCTGAGCTAAATGTGCCTTTGAGTGCCGTCTTTATAGGAAATAACCTTTGCAGTTCAACCGTATGGTGTGCTGAGATGACATAGTTATTAAACACCAGTTAAGTTGCCCAACTGGATGTAAAAAAATGGTTTCATATTCACTCTTAGGGACATTTCAAGATTTTTCAAAAATGATCTAATATGTCTTAAATACAACAATAGAAGGAATCAATAAGTATTTCATGTAGGCAAGTGACCCATTTAGTCCCTTTAGTCCCTTTTAATTTGCTGGAAAAACCTTAATTCCTTCTCTCACTCTCCTAGCTTTTTACTTCTTCCTCAGTTTCCCACCTCCCTGTGCCTTGAGGGCATCACCAATCACCTGTGCTACGTCAGGCACCATGGAAGGGGTTCCATGGTCACAACAGCACTTCAGTATTTCCACCTGAGTCAGAAAAAGCATGACTCATTCACAGTGTTGGTAGTCACTCCACCCTCACTAGGACTTTGCAGCTTCCAGAAATTCCTCCCAACAAAGCAAATAAACCATATAAAAC
Organism: Lynx canadensis; assembly: GCF_007474595.2. Taxonomy (NCBI): domain Eukaryota; kingdom Metazoa; phylum Chordata; class Mammalia; order Carnivora; family Felidae; genus Lynx; species Lynx canadensis. The sequence continues at coordinate 19,721,301 of NC_044307.1, forward strand.
AAAATTAAGAGACTATACATCTGCTCAATGATGATTGAAAGTTATCACCCAAGGCGAAGTTAAATTCGATGCTTATAATATCTGATCTGTCCAGCGTTACTGATTTAACCATCTAAAGGCTCCTCAAAACTATCCATTTTTCGCCGCTATCGTGCCAAACTCTAGACCAAACTAGCTCGAGTTCTCACTTCTCTCCTGAAAAACTGCAATGTCACATCAGCTGGCCTCCCTGCAACCTCCCTTGCCCATTTCCTCCCCACCTGCCATTTATTCTCTTCTTCCCAGCCAGAGAGACTTAAAAAAACCAGATCTGATTGTGTCACTCCACTGCTTAAAGTTCTTGAGTGGTTTCCTGTTAATCTTGGAACTTCTTTCACATGACCTATAAGTCTCTGTCTCCTGATTTTTTTTTTTTTTTTTTTTTTTTTTTTTTTTTTGAGAGAAAGAGAGCACACAAGCATGGGAGGGGCAGAGAGAGAGGGAGACAGAGGATCTGAAGCTGGCTCTGTGCTGACAGCAGGGAGCCCAATGCGAGGCTCGAACTCACAAACCACAAGATCATTACCTGAGCCCAAGTCAGAGGCTCAACCGACTGAGCCACCCAGACATCCCTCTCCTGACTCTTTCATTCGTGTTCTATCACTCTCTCTCTCTCACCCTCCATTCTCCTGCCTCTGTATCTAATTTTCCTTTTCTCAAACCTTCCTTGCAGCTTCCTACCTTGCACTGTTTCTTCAGTACAGTGAGCTCTTCCTCTTTTTCTTTTTTTAAAGTTTATTTATTTTTGAAAGAGAGAGAGAGAGAGAATGTGAGCAGGGGAGGGGCAGAGAGGAAGACACAGAATCTGAAGCATGTTCCAGGCTCTGAGCTATCAGTGCAGAGCCCGACGTGGGGCTCAAACTCACAGACTGCCAGATCGTGACCTGAGCCAAAGTCGGACGCTCAACCGACTGAGCCACCCCGGCACCCCTCTTCCTCCTTTTCTTTACTTAGTGACTTCCTCCTCCTCTTCCACATTTCAACTCAAGATAAAGCCCTTGGCACAACTCAAATAGTATTGGAAAGACAAAATGCAGTAAATACCTTTTGAATGGCTGACTGAATTTAGCAACACCAACAGAAGAGGAAACTAGAAGAACTGAAATTCACTTTTACCCACACTCAGATTTTCATGGGCGACAGCTTAGGAAGGGAAGGTGTAAGGAGGCAGCTAGACAGCATCGAGTACCAGGAGGGGAAGAGAGAAGACACATAAATCAAGGACATGCCAGATGCAAAAGCAAGTGTGGTTGGACATGTGGTTTTGCTGCCCTAAAATTACATGCTTTATAATTAGGCATCAGTGTATTCCCGAGCCAAAGTAACTCAGAGAGAAAAGTCCTTCCTGGCTTTACACCCGTACGTAAATGTAGTGATGTATGAATATGGCTTGTCTATTGACTGGCTCCAGGGAGCTGCGTTTCTTTACAGATCAGACCCAGAGCCACTGCTGGTCTGAAGTAGATCGTCTGTATAGTGAGTTAACAACAGCATATGCCTTGATGCTCCGGATCCTTCTGATAACGCCCAGCCCCACCTCTTACCACCACCCTTATATTCCTAAAGCTCTTGGTGAGGGAAATAGCCTCGCTGCTTTTGAAGGGTCATTTATGAAGGCAGAAATCTGGAAAGATCATCTTCAAGACTGCTGTCCTTCAAGAAAAAAGGGGAAGAAGCAAGGATATGATTACACACCAACAATTCTGTTTTCTTTTTTCTTTTCCAGTGGAAATATTAAATCTTAGAAATTATCAAGGGAAATAGTCTTGTTTACAGGTAAAAAAAAAAAACAAAAACAAAACACCGAGTTCAGAGAGATGACCCATCTACGCACACAGCTCAATAACAAAACAATTCGGATCCCCACAGTGTTCAGTCCAATGCTCTTCTTGTGAAGACAGAATGTCAGCTGGTTGGGTTTTCTGCAGCCCATTAATGTTTAAAGATTTAATCATTTCTGTTCACATATGCCGTTTTCTTTTACACTTCAATCTCATTTTTACCCAATGCACCCGATGCACTACATTTTAAATTCTTTTGTTTCCTCCTTTTAAAAGTATAACAGCTTGGCCATACATTTTTGCAATCAAGGGTGCATGTTCCATTTTGTGGCATGCTAGACGTCCCCATCTGAGACACCGTTCCCCAGTTTTGCACTTTAATCTGCGCACTTGTCTTTAACAAACAAGCGCAATATAGAAGTGAACTCACTGAAATAACACCGGACTATTTTCTCATGTGTTTGTCTAAGTGTGACAAGAGGATACTATGTTACTCAGACTCGCCTCAAGTATGGTTAAGTTAAATTAAAATTAATTAAAATTGTAATACAACAGTAATAAATCTACTCCTTCTGAAGGCAGTACAGTCCCTTCAATGTCACGTAATACTTTTACATAGTTCCCATTAAATCCGTATTTTGGAATTAATTAATAACAAGAATAATATTTGTTGAGTTTTACTATATTCCAAGTTCTTTTCGGGACACTTCACGTGGATGTCTCATTCAGTTCTCACAAAGACTCTGTACATCAGAATTAAGAGCACATTTGCAAGTAAGGAAACCGAGGCACAGAGAGGTTAAGACACTTGCCCCAAATCACACAGGTGGACCCAGATTTGAGCCCAGGTGGCTTCGCTCCAACGTCTACACTCTTCTCCACTATGCTGATTTCCTACGAAAGTACAGGAGGATTTCTTAAATGCTTCTGCTTTCTCTTCTCTGATGATTTTATGAGTACCAACATCAAAGATACTTTATATTTGTATTTATTAAAAACAATGCGGACTTAGCCATTTAATATCTTCTATTTTCTCCTCAATTTCATATTTGTGATCTATCTAAGCTTCAAAAGAAAACAAAAACGACTTTATCTTGACCTCATCTTATCTTCTCTGTCTTCTTTTGACGTATAGTCTCTGTATTAATTGGTTCTTAATTAATCTTTGTGCTTCGGGATTTGAAATAACGTTAGAGTATTGGTTGCCAGTTTCTACTCTTGCTCATTTTTTTAAAGAATGTTGATTGAAAATTAATTCAGTGTAGAAGAAAATGACGATGTACAATGTAGCAAAGTGGCCTGTGGGCGCTCTAATTTAAAAGTCCTGTCAATTGGGGCCATGATTTCAACTAAAGTTTGTATGTAGACACTAAAAAGTCATCGTCCTAGGGCCTAAAGGCATAATCCATGCTCAGAAGAATCGCTTTTGTCAATCAATGAAGATACTATTCTTTATTTGGAAAGAGGACAGATGTATTTGTTACTGTCTTTGACTCTCTAGCAATATGAAATTATTGAATATAATTATATCCTGCATGAAGTCTTTAAAGCAACATTTCAGACCTGGAAAAAAAAAATAATACTAACTTTCTGAATGTTCCTCTAAAGCCAGCCCCCAGCTATAGAGATCTCAACAACATTTGATTAAGATTTAGATCTTGCTGGCGTTTTTCCTACCCAGTAGAAGTTATTTGATTTTTTGTCTATTCAGAGTGAACAATATCTAGAAAACTATATTCAGATGGCCCATAACAATCAGGTGATTGTTATTTTTCTTATTTGTGGATTTGATTTTGCTCCTTGGTTATTTTAAAATTTATATTTATCCATTGTCTCTCTGTACTTGGACTTCTCTCCTAGAAATCCAAATATGTTACATGATAGATGAGAGTGTTATAATTCAATTGCTTGAACAATGGCCAATAATCAATGGAAAAATACAGTCTTCACTTACTTAATGCAAACCACAAACACACAAAAGCTTTTTATATTTTTTTCCGAGTTTCTAAAATGAAACTTCATGCTGCTGCACTTAACAGGAAGTGGATTGTTAAAAATCCAAGAGCCACTGTTACCTTTGTTGAAAGTCAAATCAGAACATGCAGAAACTAGATGAATTTTTTTTTTTTAATTTTTTTTTCAACGTTTATCCATTTTTGGGACAGAGAGAGACAGAGCATGAACGGGGGAGGGGCAGAGAGAGAGGGAGACACAGAATCGGAAACAGGCTCCAGGCTCTGAGCCATCAGCCCAGAGCCTGACGCGGGGCTCGAACTCACGGACCGCGAGATCGTGACCTGGCTGAAGTCGGACGCTTAACCGACTGCGCCACCCAGGCGCCCCTAAAACTAGATGAATTTTGAAAATGTAAAATTGTATTTCTTTTTAAACTGTATTGATCTTATATATGTATCAACAGAGTATTAACCGTTCAGTACAGGTGGCTATTTCTGGTTCTGAGCAAGGATAGATATGTAATAACAAAATTCTGAGAAAACTTGCATGGATTGACATTAATCACTTACGTCCCCATTGTCAGAGATGCTGGCTGTCCATTCAATAGCCATTACCTCTTTCTCCTTAGTAACTGAACTATGGACACATTGTGCCCCCTTTGGATATCTTGCAGCTGGATGTAAACAAATGGCTAACTCCTAATCTACAGCTTAGGTTATTGGTCATTCTGCAGGTGCTATCAAACTTTTAAAAAGGGGTTTAAACTCAAAAAACTTTAAAAAAGAAAAAGTTCTTTAAAAAAAAAGGGAGCTCACTTAGGTCATGCTTTTTGTTTAACGTGTGTTTGCTTTGTTTTGTTTTGTTTTGTTTTGTTTTGTTTTGTTTTGTTTTTTTCTTTTGCTTCTACCTTCCAGGGGTCTTCAATGTGGATGTGATACCCGGATCTCCAGCAGCCACCCTTAACTATGAGGCAATCTTGAAAATTGAAACCACACGCTAAGGATAACAATGTAGGAAGCTAGAAAGAGCCTTGGCGGTTAGAAAGAACTGGATGATTTCATAGAAAGTGTTCTCTCTTATTTTTTTTAAGAGAGAAAAACAAATCCGTATAGTTTATTTTTATTTTCTTGGGGTCTCTTTCTTTTTTTTTTTTTTTTTTGGTATGCAGTAAAAATTCAAACTGATATATTCCCCACAAAAGATGAAATGTTGTATGTAATTATGTCATTCTAAAATAAAAAAAAAAAGCAACGTAGTATCTCTTATGACTAAAGAAGCAATAGATATATGACATGGACAAGTTTAGTGTTTTTCTCTTTTCCTGTAGTTTATTAAATGGTGGTCCTAAAAATATTGGAGTATATGTTTTTGCGGCATTGGGTTGAAGCTAGGTTGGGTTCTCTGCTTTTCACCCCACCTGGCATACTGGACCATTCAGAGCTGCCTGGTAGGCACGACCTCTTTACTGCATGTAGCTCAGACCTGAGCACACTTCTGAAACTTGAAACTAATTGCCGAAATGCTGATTGACTTTTGAGGGTTCCTAATCTCTTGTATAAATACTGAATTTGCAAATTTCCTATATCTCATATCTTCCCTTCTTTGCTATTTTCCCCCAGAGGAGTCTTTCCTTTCCCCACCCCCACCCCCAGTAGCTTATATCTATTGACTGAGAGATTTACCTCTCTGTGTCAAAATAGTGATGTCCTCAATCTCCTCATTGGCAGATTGCAGTTGCCATGCTCTACTTAGCCCTCCAACAGCAAAGTCAAAGTATTTTTTTTAAGATTATTAAATTATTGGGGCGCCGGGGTGGCTCAGTCAGTTAAGCCACCGACTTCGGCTCAGGTCATGATCTCGCGGTCCTGAGTTCAAGCCCACTCGTGAATTCAAGCCCCGCATCGGGCTCTGGGCTGATGGCTCAGAGCCTGGAGCCTGCTTCGGATTCTGTGTCTCCCTCTCTCTGACCCTCCCCTGTTCATGCTCCGTCTCTCTCTGTCTCAAAAAATAAACAAACGTTAAAAAAAATTTTAAAAAAGATTATTAAATTATTTTGAGAGACAGAGAGAGAGAGAGAGAGAGAGAGTGCGTGAGTGGTGGAGGGACAGAAACAAAGGGAGAGAGAGAGAATCCCAAGCAGGTTCCGGTGCTGCCAGTACAGAACCTCACATGGGCTGTATCTCACAAACTGCAAGATCATGACCTGAGCCGAAATCGAGTGTCAGATGCTCAAACTACTGAGCCACCCAGGTATCCCAAAATCAGAATATCCTTTAATGAGCTTTTAACATATGTAGTCTACTATGTAATCTAACGTATGTAGATCTTGGGATTCCCTCCTGCTTGGGATTCTCTCTCCCTCTCTCTCTGTGCCTCCCCCACTCATACGCGCGCACACACACACACACACACACACACACACACAAACACGCACACACTCTCTCAAATAAATAAACTTAAAAAAAAAGAGTGTATTATCTTGTTCTAAGATGTACCTCTGGGGGAAATGGGGTAAAGGGTACATGGGTCCCGTGTGGATTACATCTCACGCTGCCTGTGAACCTACAGTTATCTCAAAATTTTATTCATTTTTATTTATTTATTTATTTTTAATTTATTTTAATGTTTATTTACTTTTTGAAAGAGAGAGAGAGAAAGAGAGTGTGTGGATGGGGGAGGGGCAGAGGGAGACAATCAGAAGCAGGCTCCAGGCTCTGAGCGGTCAGCACAGAGCCCGACGCGGGGCTCGAACTCACCAGCTGTGAGATCATGACCTGAGCTGAAGTCGGACGCTTAACCCACTGAGCCACCCAGGCACCCCTCAAAATTTTTAAAGTTGAAAATAAAAAAAAATGATATGTGCCTGTTATAACTCCATTATTTTTCTTCAATGTGTCTAAGTCTGAGTGCAATTATTTTCATTTGTTACCTAAGTAAGAGCTAAATAATGTGATATTTATTACTTCTAGAATATACTACATCACATTATGAAAGAGTGTGGAATGATTTTCAGGGAAAGAAGGAAAGAGGTGGAGAAAGAAAAAAAAATCAAACCTTAGATCCTCACTGTTTCGACCACTAACGGTGTTAATTTTATAATTTTGTTAAAATTAAAATTATTACTATAATTTTATAATGTTTTATTTTTTAAAATTTTTTATAATGTTCAAAAACATCATCCTGTACCTTTTTTTTTCAGTTGTAAGCTTGTATTTAATTCATAATCCAAGGGTATTTTAAGAAGCATACTGATGTGTTCTATTTCATCCTAATGATTAAGAATGGAAATAAATGGTAGTATAAATCTTTTCTACCAGATTTAATAGAATACAACAGCTATTAATATATGGAATTAAGTTTTAATCATGGCAGAATTGAGTCAGTCTCACACTTTTCTTTCTGTATAAAGTATAATTGAAACAGCAGAAAAAATGGCATTACATTCATTGAATTATGTTTGGTAAGATCAACTGCACTTCAGCAACAAAATACATTATCTATAGAACATAATGCGTTTCACACAATGCGAGAATAGTTGGGAAGCTTTTCAGGTTACAGTGGGTGTTGTTTTTCTTTCTTCTTTTCCTTTTTCTTTTTCTTTTTTTTGGTACTTACTGCAAAAAGCTAAGCACTTAATAAGTGAGGTCTTATTTTCATTAACTTTAATGCAATGTTAACAGAAGAGTCCCAAAGTGAGTAAGTGATCATGTTTCCATATTCTCTCCATGAAATAGTTGTGACTTCTGAGGAACCCCAAAGATGTCCCAAGCCAGCTGTACCGCATAGGGGCATTTGTATCAGTTATCATAAAATACATTACTCAGGGGGCACTGTCTTTTTTTTTTTTTTTAAGTTTTCATTTAAATCCAAGTTAGTTAACATATAGTTCGTTTCAGGTGCACGGTAAAGTGATGCCACAACTATATTCAACAGCCGGTGCTCATCCCAACAAGTGCCCTCCCTAATCTGCTCAGAGGGGCACTGTCTTAATACCGCAAGGTTGCTTAGGAAATCTTATAAATGTCAGTCATGTGGCCCAGAGAGTTTAGTGAAATGGCTCAGAGTAGGCAGTACTACATGGTCTATGGATCAGGGCTGAGCTTAGGAAATTCCTATAACTTGCATCCATTCCCTGCAAAAGAGAGCCAGTGATAGAATCCGAGCATGTGAAGTTAGTCCACAATCACTACCAAAAAAAAAAAAAAAAAAGACAGTGATGAAGGGAAGAAAACAATTCTTTCTCTACCCTTAAGGTCTTCCAGCTGGACTAAGAATTAAATTTACATGAGACAAATAAATGGGACGAAAAATACCCATGTTTTATTATGTGCACATGGAGACCCAATAATGAAATTGAGACCCAAAGAAATGACCAAGGCAGGCAGTTTTTATACTCTTTAGACAAAGGGACAATAAATTTGTGGGGAATTGACAGAATAAAGAAAATATGGCTGGGAGCCTCAGGAAGGAATTCTAAGCAGAATTTGGACAGAGGTAATAGATTAGAAAAAAAGTAACAACATTTGTTTCTTTAGCTTTCTTGGCTTTAAAGTCCTTATCTCTACTGATAAGGATGGCTTTTTACTTAGTAGAGGGAGGGTGTGGTTCGTATTGGAGGTTTGTTTCATGCTTTCACCGGGACAGAGGAGAATCTGAGTATCCTTGCACCTGTTGTTTCTTAAGTAACTTTTACTTAAAATTATCAATATGCCAAAGTGGCACATTTTGGGATAGCCTACGCTTGGCTGCTACAGTAAAAAATGAGAGAATAAGAGGAAATAAAAGGAAATGTAAAGAAAAGGACAAAGATAGTCTATCACAATCAATAATGATTAATCTGTATTTTAGCCCATGTAAGTGAATAAACATAATCCCAGAACTTCTGATTTACTCAGCTGTGCCGGAGTTATACACAGGGGTGTCTAAAAATATTAATATGCTTTTTAAATTTGCTTAGCCAACCTTTTAAAATTGCTCCTTGGGCTTTTTGCTGAAAAAAAAAAAAGGATATTGATATGGATATCCATGAAAAAAAATGGATATTTTCTTGACTATTTTGTTCAGTGACATGTCCACATATGCCAGTGTTTAGACTTACCACAGCAACATTAATGATAAGCAAATTTATGGATAATTCTATATCCAAATGTTACATTTGTAATCAATACTTTTAATCTTGTATTCTATTTTTCACTCATCAAAAAAAAATCAGAGAAACCAAAATTAGTCCCTTTACGGAAATATTTTGGTGATCCTTTCCTAATGAAGTATCTCTTGAGTACATCATCCTCTTATTCTGTGTACTTCCTAGGCATACGTTTTAAATAACTCTTATGAAAGAAGATCTGAAACTGAGGCGGAGGAAGTAAAGCCTATACATCTCCTGTTTCAGTTGTTAGACCCATGAATTTTTCTTTTGTCAATTGCAACTTGTCAGTTGCAACTCTACTTTCTGGAAAACAGCCCTCTACTTTGGGTGTAAGTAGAGAAAATGTAACACCTGTTAGCTAAATGGTCATAGCGTATTAGTTACTTTAATCTCTGCCAGCAGCACTAATCAGTATCTCAAAACAAGTTATGTAACAACTATTTGGTTCTTTGTCTTTGTAACCTGCCCTCCCTGCTGGCAATTTGGAGCTGGCCTTCTACTTCCGTCACCTCTATGTCTCCTGGGTGGCAATACCTAAGACCCCAAATAAACACTTTTGGTGGCTTCACAACTTCTTTTTCTTGATCTACACTCTAAAATGAGAGGCCATATCACATAATTACTGAGTTTCAAATCCCAGAAGGTGATTTATACTCATTTTATTATTTTCTCTAATGAAAGAGTTTAGTTTCTAGGGATTGGGGCATTGAGTGGTAGCAAATATCTGTGAAGAATAATAACGTTAGTTCCCAATATTTGGGAATTGCCACATTCCCACAATATAAGTCAGCAAATTAAATAAATCCTTCTCTAGTTTTAGAAAGAAAAAACTATCTAAATCTATAAATGCTTGGGTGATAAATTGTACAAATCATTATTTTTTACAGCAAGTATGAAACATCTACATCAATCATTCTGCAGGGCACATGACCCAAGATTACAAATTTGTAAGATTACTCTTTGATTCCCAAGCCTGTCTCTAGCCCCATTTTATCCATGTCAGTTCAGGCCATGCCATTTTCACTCTCCCAGGCATGGGGATGCATGCGTAAATGCCTTTAGCTTCCCCCTCCACCTCCCCTACAACATGCTTTATCTGTGACTTCACACTTAAAATTCTTTGGATGTTTATCCTGCACTCATCTGCCTGCCCCCCCCCTTCAAGTTCTCATTTGCTCACACCTGGGTGACCGTGACACCTCTCATTTGTCTCCTCACCTCTGAGCCTCTCTCTTTTTTTTCCCCTCTGCCTCTATGTCATACACCGCGTAAATTAATTTTCTTGAAATACACGTTGACCCATTATCCTCGCCAGTTCAAAATCCTTTACCACTGCACTGAAAGGTGTGCAAATTGTTCATCCTGGCATTCAAGGCCCGATGTGATCTGAATTTCCTTCCCGTTTTCCCATTCACACCTATTTGTTCTTCCATGAAATGGAACCAGCCACACTCTCTGGAGAACCCTTACGTGTGTCTCTTAAGGCTGTGCCCATAGGATGTTCTCCACTGGGAATGCTTCCCCCCACAGATGTGGGAACTCTTTTCCATTTCTTGCAGATGTAGGCAATTTCTCCCTTCTCTGGCATTCTATCTACAGCTCCTAATAGCAGTAAAACTTTGTCATTTGTGTGTGCTTTCTTTTTGCAGCTAGACTTTCTTTTTGCATGCTTTCCGAAGGTAGGTACCATGCCGTATTGATCATTGTGCGATCCACCGTATGTAACAAATGACAGGGCAGAAAAATAAATGATTATTTGTTGAATGGATTGATATATTCTCCTTGAGAAAGAAATTTTAAATTTAAAAAACTTGCAGACAAAATGATCCCTTAGGTTACAATTATAATTTGTTTCTATTTCTTGCATTCTACTAGTCAGATAAATGTAAAAAGATGTCATAATAGAGTTTTAAAACCATATTCCCTAAATCAGGTGTCATTCATTATAACCTTGTACAGATTAGTTAATAGCTTTCAGGCCTTTTGTAAACAAAGTTCTGAAAGTGCTTGTTGCTACTTCTTAAAGTATTTTGCAACCTAATTGCCACAACTCATAAATTTTGTCAATAAAATGGGAGTGAAATAATAACAATGTGACCAATAAACTTTAAAGGATTCTTTTAGTTGCCATTTTAGAAAGTGACGCATGGCTTTATTTTTCTGCCCTGAGTGAAAAGAAGGCTTCTTTAAAAACTTCTTTATCTGGAGTTGCCTGGGTGGCTCAGTAGATTGAGCATCCGACTTTGGATCAGGTCATGATATCGTGGTTTGTGGGTTCAAGCCCCATGTCGGGCTTTGCACTGACAGCACAGAGCCTGCTTAGGATTCTCTGTCTCCCTCCCTCTCTGCTCCTTCCCCACTACTTCTCGCTCTCTCTCTCAAAATTAAGCATTAAAAGTTAAAAAAAAAAAAATTCTTTATCTGAACGGTGGTACGGGCAATCTCCTGCTTTGCAAGGACTACAGACAAGCCCAATGAGAAAGATACGTTTTCAAAATCGGGAAAGGTGACTGTAAACCTGAACTTGACTTTGTTTCCTTTGTGCTACCAGCAGGTGTTTAAACATCTTTGAAAGGTGAAAGTTTCCTTTTGCTATTTAAATACTCTGCACTTCAATTACTTCCACTGAACATTTATAGTCTACTGTGAATTATTTCCCTCATCCGTGCTGGTACTGAGAATGCCCTCTTTTAATAAAATCCAATCCACGGTTGCACAAACCTACATAACAGTTGAATTACAAAAGAATTCACCACAGTGTGCCTTCAAATAATTAGTTTTCTGAGTGCATTTTAAGTATCATGCAATTTATAACTTCTCAGAAACACATTTGTTATGCACAGTTAGGGACACCTGGAGTTGCACGTTGGGTTACCTGGAATTTGTGTAAAATGAAATGGATGAAAATATTTTAAAATAACCCTATACTTCCAATAGGTATAGGAAAGGCTGTGGAAGTTAGGATCTATTGAAATGAAGAGGGAGAGGAAAGGGGATTGATATTTCTTGACAATTGGCTTTTCTGGGTGTGATGATACATTAGTTACCACTTTATCAGAGAATCATTAGATTTATCAGATTAAAACCATAGGCACCGTATCCAGATGCATTTTCAAAAAATTCAGACAGCACAACTTCATATGATTATAACATTGGGGTAAAGACTTTGAAGCAATGGCTAATTTTTATCACAATCTCTCCCTCTCCTAATGTACTTCTCAATGCAAATAAACGAATGCAGTGGGGATGATTACCCAGATCTCCTTTCCCTCCCCACTGGAAAATACTGGAACATCCATTTTAATTGTCATATGTAAATCTAAAACCTAAATCCACCAAATACCTACAGCCTGTCTTTTATCCCACCCCCTTCTCATCAGAAATTGTACCACTCTGGGGCACCTGGGTGCCTCAGTTGGTTGAGCCACCAACTTCGGTTCAGGTCATGATCTCACGGTTTGTGGGTTCGAGCTCCGCATCGGGCTCTGTGCTGACAGCTCAGAGCCTGGAGCCTGCTTCGGATTCTGTGTCTCCCTCTCTCTCTGCCCCTCCCCTGCTCGTGCTTTGTCTGTCTCTCTCAAAAATAAATAAATGTTTTAAAACATTAAAAACAAAAAGAAATTGTACCACTCTATCTGTGTGTGGCATTGATTTCTGAATAAGCAGCCAAGTTGAGGTGTGATCAGTTATATAGACAGGCTCACTACACTTTCTTATATCTGAAACATCCCTGGAGGCTCTTACAATCTCTCACTGTCATAGACTCTAATCTTTATGGATCTTTAGCCTAAAATTAGAAAACACAGAATTTCATGATTACCTACAATATGAAATATTTACAAGTATAAGTAAAACTCCATCTTCTTTATATATATATATATATATATATATATATATATATATATATATATCAGGGGCGCCTGAGTGGCTCAGTCAGTTGAGCAACTGACTTCAGCTCAGGTCATGATCTCATGGTTTGTGAGTTCGAGCCCCACGTCAGGCTCTGTCCTGACAGCTCAGAGCCTGGAGCCTATTTCAGATTCTGTGTCTCCCTCTCTCTCTGCCCCTTCCCTGCTCATGCTCTCTCTCTCTGTCTCAGAAATAAACATTAAAAAAAATTTAAAAAAAAAAAGCGCTTCCCATTAAAGTGCAAGATCAACCACCTTCTCCATAGTGACTAGCTTTAAAACAATTTAACAACTATGGAAAAAAATTAAATTTTCCACCTAAACTTTTTGAAGTTACACTTCACCACATTTAAACTAATATTCTAATAAACGTAGTTTACTTTCATTTGAGTTGTTACAGCTCAAACAAACTTGTAATAGCTCACAGTATCGTTAAGTTTTAAAATTTCATGTACTTGGGGAGCCTGGGCGGCTCAGTCAGTGAAGCGTTGGACTTTGGCTCAGGTCATGATCTTATAGTTCGTGAGTTCAAGCCCCGCGTCAGGCTCTGCGCCTACAGCACAGAGCCTGCTTGGGATACTCTGTCTCCCTCTGCCCCTCCCACCCTCAAAAATAAATAAACATTTAAAAAAAAATTCATGTACTTCTCTGACACCTTTGGGTTTCACAAGGCCCCAAGGGCCTACCCCTGCCCCTAATGGACAAGGGTACCCCCCCAGCAAGTGCCCCCAATGGCTAGGTCCACTGCACTCTGCAAGGTCCTCAATCTAATGGGTTTTACTTCTCTGCCAGCCCACAAATTGTTCAAACAAGACAGTCACAATCACCTGCAGGAAGCCAGAGTCTCCTCACCCTCTTCTTACTACAAAGCCGGATACCCACAGCCCCTTCTGGTTCACTCTACTGCTGAGGGCAACCTCCGCGTGGCTCCTCACAGTAATTAGCGTTCTCCTTCCCCAGACTGTGAAGCTATGGGACTAACGAACTGCTGTGACTCTTATCTTTCCAGATTCGGATGTTGCATGTACAGTCATCCTTGTAATATTTACGTCAGGGGAGTCCTCCTTCACCAATGGGTGGATAGAAGGGGGGTCAAAATGCTCTTCTACTAAAATTCCAGAGTTTGTAGCTGAGCCAATTTAACGTGACACATCAAGGAAAGGATTTTACACTTCACACATCTGCCAATGCATGTTCCCAGATGTGGAAGGCAGGGCCTCTGTGGGGGCAGAACTGGGCTCTGTGCTGCATATGCCTGTAACCAGGCTGTGCAGGGCACAGAGGTGAGGGGCGATGGGCCAAGAAAGGCCAACAAACACAGGTGCGTCTCTCTTTTTTTCTGCCACCAGTGAAGCTTCTGTGGGATAAGCTTTCTTCTTCCATAGAAAATGATATTGGGAGGCTAATGAATATTGGAAACACTCCAGAATTTCTTATTTCCGTTCAGGAAAAACTGAAGAAAAATAGTCTGAATGTTTATGGATTCTTTTCAAATGTATCACTTACTCTTTTTTTTTTTTTAAGTTTTTTATTTTGAGAGAGAGAGAGAAAGAGAGAGAGGAACATGAACAGGGGAAGAGAAGAGAGAGAGGGATAGAGAGAATCCCAAGCGGGCTCCACTCTGTCAGCACAGAGCCCGACGTGGGCCTCGAACTCACAAACGGGGAGATCCTGACCTGAGACAAAATCAAGAGTCAGACGATTAAGTGACTAAGCCACTCGAGCACCTCTACCGCTTACGCTTTTAGTCTAGGAAACCCAGACAAGGATTCAAGGGTACTTTATTTTAGAGGTAGGAAATGGGATGGGATAGGAGGCATGGTAGTGTGCTTTATCAAATAATATTCCTCTGTAGACATTTGGAGCCTAATCCCGCTGGGAGACCAGAAAGACAATGTAGAACATGCATCTTAGAGCTATCTCAATCAAGAAAGAGCGAGCTGGGGCATTTATTCATGAATCCCGAGAGTCACTGTGATGGCTTCACCCAGAAAGCACTGATTTTCCACTGCTTCTATGCTGCCCATACAAAGACAACTCTATTTCAAAGAGTCCACAGAGCCCCTTTCTCCCCACTCTGTACTGCTTACCCAGCTCTATTTTCTTCATAGTTCGTCTCATCATGACAAACGGTATTGTTTGCTTTTAACTGCCTGAGTCATCCACAAGGAAGGAAGATCCGGAAGACTGAGACGGTTCACTTCTATGCTACCGGTGAACAACCTAGCGCATCACGGGCACACAAGAATGACTATCTGAACAAACGAATCTTATTTCCTTGTCCCCAGATATCTGCATGGCTATTCCTTTCTACCATTAGGCCTCAGGTGAATATCACCCAGAAGACACCCGTGACCAGTGAATAGGCACTCCCTCCGGATCATCAGAGTAGACATCTCATATCTGTGTGCTTGGGGTGGGAGAGAATAAGGACCATTCATAGCTAATTGTTAAGAGTGAAGGCTAAGGAGTCAGGCCGCCTGAGCTGAAACATTGTTCTGTCACTTAGGAGCTGTGGGACCTTAGCCAAGACAGCATCTCTCGGTCTGTGTCTGAAATATAGTCAGGATAATAGTGTCCATCTTAGAGGGCCAATGTAAGATTTAAGCAATGTAATAATATATATAATGCGGTCATAATAAATTTTCAGTATGGGTGCCCTGCTATTATCAAAATATTTATTTCCTTCCCATCATTTATCATAATTTATAACTCACTTTCTGAGCTATTTTGTCTATGCTTTTGTTTCTTTATACATAGTCAGTTTCTTGCTCTAGACCATAAATTGCCTGAGAGTAGGGATCATGTTTGTTTTATATTCCTAGTGCCTAGCACCCACAATAGATGCTCAATGAGTATCTCTTAAATAAATGAATGGGGCAGTCCATCATTTGTCAGTGTTTTATACAGGCCAGTAGCTTTCAAACTGCCTCCCATAAAGCTCTTGGAAGTGCAAGGAGATTACACTCTCCACTCTCCATGTAGCAGAGTAAAGGGAATAGTAAAGCGAGGTTTCCAGCTGTATGACGGCCAGGCGTGTTCAAGAGAGAACCTGCTGTCAGAAGTGCAGTTGGATGGCATATTCTAGCTGCCATACCCTCAGGCCTCGCTGCACTGTCCCCTCCAAGAACACACTCACCCAGATTTCTCTCACCCAATGCTGAGCACGTCGGCCATACTACAGCAAGGCCATTCCTGCTCTAAAGGAAAATATTTGCTCTGAGACTCTCACCTTCCTCCCCGAGACGTTCTCAGTGCCGCAATGCGTCTGAGTCTCCCCCTACCCGGCCCTCCACCCTTCCCTCTCTACTTTCTCATGACCAAGACTGCATCAAGTTCAATGGCTCTCCCCAACTATTCTTGTTCCCTCTCTCCTTTTTCCTTCTTGAGTCTCTGAACTCAAAGTAGAAAGCGTGGTAGAGATCAAGGTCCTCCGGCCTTACCTTCTGTGGGTGAAAGTGTATTATTCTATGAATAAAAATATGCATCTATTCCAAAAGAATTATAATTAGTAGAATTTTCTTGACGAGTCTAACAATGTGTTATCTCTTAGGCTAGTTGACAGTGTCTCTATTAACTATCCATCTCTGCATTGGCAGAGAAAAATTAGGGTTGCTTGAAAATTAAACTTTAAACAGGAAGTTGTATGTTACCATAACATTTTCTGTGTTTAAGACTTCGAAAGGTCTAAATCAACTGTGCTCATGAAAAATAGAACTGCAGCCATCTGAAAAAGCAGCAAATACTTGAAGAAAAGATGGCTCCTGCAAGATAGACAGTCTTTCATTTGAAGGTGCGATAACAAGGGGATAAAAATCCTCTCACATTATACTTTTAACTGTTATGCCCAAATCCGGACCCTCCAGTAGAATGCGGAGGGACACCAAAGTTATGAAACTAGGAATGTTGCTAAGGATATTCAAGTGGTCCCCAAAGCACTCATACACCCTTCCTAAATAAAAAACAAACAAACAAACAAAACCGACTTACACAAGGGCACGCAGTCAAATTTCTGTCCGACTGCAGAGTCATTTGACCTTGGGATGAATACCCAGCTGCCTGAGTAGAAGTATTGCAGCTCAGGCTGTGAGATTTCACGGCGGGGAAAGAGAACATGCTCCTGTTGAGGGCCACAAGCATATCAGGCAGAAGGTGGGGCCAAAGCAGGCCCCCAGAGTCCCCAAAGATTGCAAAGCACTCAAAGGAGCAGTGGGGTGATGGCTCCGCAGACACTCCTCCGACATCCCTTGTTGGTGAGACTAACTCCCCAGGGGGTGAGATAAGTGCTTCTCATTCATCATGCTCAGCATCATCTTCATCAAAACGCTCCGAAAGCCACTCCTCATGCATGGGTCCCAGGACATTCCACACTGTGTGGGTCTTTTCTGCATGAGACTGTCTTCTCCACCTGAATGTAACTTCCTTGCAACAAGAAAGTGTGTGTAGGCCACACGTGTGCTCCACCAGACTGGTCAATTATGGCTTCTTTCAAAAACAACTCCTGGGATGCCAGGGTGGCTCAGTCGGTTGAGCGACCGACTTGGACCCGGGTCATGGTCTCACAGTTCGTGGGTTTGAGCCCCGCAATGGGTTGTTTGCTGTCAGCTAAGAGCCTGCTTCAGGTTCCCCTCTGCCCCCGGCCTTCCCCTGCTTGTGTGCTCCCTCTCTCTCGCTCTCTCTCTTCCTCTCTCTCAAACATAAATATTTAAAATAAGATAGAAAAAATTCATTCATTCATTCATGATTTACCAGTTACACCCAACACATGCTTCACGTTGTGGCTTTAAGAAACGTGCTACATGGTTCCTCTGATTTATCCAGCAAGCAAGGGTTTTCATACATCCCTGATTCACACAGGAAAAGGAACCCCTTGTTGCCTTTGGGGTCAAGAATATGTTATTCTCTGTGCTATCTAACTTGACATTATGTTTTCTAAAACCTGGACTATTATAGTTCTTATTTTTTAAACCTCCACTTTCAGTTTTTGTCCTCTTTTCCAGCCTCTTACCTTCTCTGTGTCTTTAAGGCTCTTGTTCCGCTGTCCCTTAGGTAATGATGTTCTTGGGTGCTTCCCTGACCATTTCTGTTTCTTCTGTATATATTCTCCTGGATGACCTCATCATTCCCAAGACTCTATTTGCCACTCACTAGCTATTGAGGCCCAGATGTTCTCCTCCCAATCAGATCTTTCTTATGAGCTTCAGATCTGCTTATTAGCAGGCCAGTTGGAAAGCTCTGTCTCATCTCATGAGCCCCTCAAACGCAGCAGATAAGCAACGGGGCTCATCATTCTCCCAGGCATGTTGCCTATTTTCGGAAATAGTACCAATTCTCCCACCAGTTCATCCAAGCTGGACACCCTCCTATGAATACTGAGTCCTTCTCATTCGCTCACCTGTTTACAGTCAAACAGAAAGTTCAGTCCTTACCTCCTGATCTTTCTCGAGTCTTACTACTTCTCTTGCTCCCACTGCAGCCGTCCTGGCTCAGGGGGCACGGCCATGTTACACACACCCTTCCCTTCCTTTCGCTTGGCTAATCAATGTAAAAACTACCCTCAGCAAATTCTAAGCAAACAGGCTGACGACTTATAGATCTAGGTTGATTGTCACACATATCTGTAAAACTGCCTCCTGAGGCTTTTAAATAATTGACAAGCCCTTGGGAAAATACATCCACAAAGTCAGATCTCCCCACATTTGAAAACCGTATTTCTTTTGCTTTTCACAAGTATTGCAAAACTGAATACTTTGATGGGTACAACACCAGAGTCAGCTGCTGAAACTTTCCAAACAGGTTTACCGAGAGGACAAAACAAAAAAACAAAAAAAAAAAAAAAAAAAAAAAAAAAAAAAAAAGAAAAGAAAAAAAGAAAAAATATATATATATACATATAATGTTGGTCAAGTTACAATGACTAAAGCTTAGTGATTTATCAGCTAAGGAAAATGTGTGTTCTGGAATGAGGAGGATAGTTTTTCCTGAGCATAATGATTTAAATGCAACAAGCCACATATCACATTTCTTCCAGTACATTTTCATCCCTAAAACCTGAAAGATCTCTGGTCTGCTGTTGGCCACCGGGTGTTTCTATTAGAATCAAGTTTCTGTCTGATGGATGTTTTCATGGCTTGCATAAAATCAGTCTACACTGGCAACAGATTTTCTACATCTAGTTTCAAATCAATAATGAAGTATAATAATATATGAATACCACAGAGCACTTTGCTTTTTTTCTCATGGGCTAAAAATTAGCATTGATAATATAACAAAGTCTACATTCAAATTTCTTTCAGGAAAGCTGGAAAATCCGTGAGAATGGCCTGAATTTTATTTTTCTGGTTTTGAGGCCAACTTGGGTAGTTCTAAGTAACTATAAAATTATTGAGGCTATCTGAAGCAACTCCTATGGAAAAAGAAAATAATTAAAATTCAGCTTCTTTTGTAAATATATGGTTGGCAACACTTCTTAGAAACAAAGGTAATGTGAAGAAGTTGAACATTTCTCCAAGAACATTGGAAGCCGCTACCAGATGTGGGTGCCACATTCTCCCTTCAGAAGCTTCTTAGTGTCTAAGAACACATTTCACTGTGGGCCGGGGGCCAGTCCACACTGGCCAAAGTGATGCCATTCAAAGCATTGATCCTAACCCTTTGAGGACAGACATGTCCTAGCGAAGAAGCCACTGAACACACTTGGTTCACTCTTTCTTAGTCTGTCTCCACTTCTGAATTAGGTCATGAAGTTCTATCGCTCAATTTGATAAATCTGAAATTCCTAGTTGTAAATCTGGCTCATTTTTAGAGTAATGTTTACAACTCACTTTGCCTTTTTTTCTCATTCCAGCTTTAATCTCTATACCTGCCCTATTGTCATAAACCTGTCTCCTGAATCTCCTCTCATTGAAAACATCTATACTACTTTGGTACTCAACTTTAGTCTCTAAAGACATCACCACTCAGAAAAGGGTGGGATTTCCGGGATTGGAACACGCTATGAGGCCAAGCTAGAAAACAGATGGTTTATCTTGCTGTTTACTACCATGAATGGGATATTCCTAAGTCCTTGTTGCTCTATTTCCCTATAATGATTGACTTGTTCACATTCCTCCTCATCAACCCACTCCACCTGCTACTGTAGACAGTTAGCTTCTCTAACATAAAGAGCAAGTCATGTTTTCCTATGTAGCTGACCGAGCAGGGTATGTAAGATTTTGCAACTTTTTTCAAATTATAATTCTTGAACATGCAATGTCATGGAAATGCATCCCCACACAAATAGAGAAGAGGCTGAATGAATTTTAACATGAGAAGGAACATGCTGTACAAGATTAAAATTTGAAATTCTGAAATTGCTCTTTGTAATATCTCATCAACCAGCTAAAAGAATCGTTTGATGGAAAATGTTATTGGGCAAATATATAGGCCATATAAGAATGAAATGAATGCTGAAAGGCTTTATTTTGTAGCATCTAATTTTGGCTAAGCATTCAAAATGATCACAAATCAAGACAAGCTATCGGATAAGATCTGTGTAAAATGTTTGTCAAAGGAAGTGAATCTGAATGCAGACAAAAAGAAAGTATACCTGTTAAAATATTTGTTTTGTAATATTTATGCATTCTAACGCAAGAACTTAGAATTAATACTATCGTCTACTGAACAGAATTTTCTCAGACCTTACTCGCACCTTGATAACTGAAGCATTTTCTCAGTTAAGTATGTTGAGGTCTTTACAAGTCAACCACAAAACACAAAGCAGCTGATCTTTAAAAATGGGCAAAGAGCTCAAATAGCCATTTCTCTCAAGAGGATCTATAAGTAGTTGAAAAACACATGAAAAGACATTCAACATCAGTCGTCAGAGAAATGCAACTCAAAACCACAATGAAATTCCACTTCCCACACATTAAGGTGGTTACTACCAAAATAACGAACACTGTGTGATATACCTACAGTCATCGATTCACAGAGACAGAGAGTAGAGGGTGGTTGCCAGGAGCTGGGGGAGGGGACAACGGGAGTCATTGTTTAATGGGTACAGAGCTTCACTTGAGAATGATGGAAGGGTTCTAGAGATAGACGGAGGTAACAGTTGCACAATACTGTGAATGTACTTAATGCCACTGGTATGGTTAAACTGGGGGCGCCTGGGTGATTCAGTTGGTTACGTGTCCAACTTTGGCTCAGGTCACAATCTCACGGTTCGTGAGTTCGAGCCCCATGTTGAGCTCTGTGCTGCCAGCTTGGTGCCTGGAGCCTGTTTTGGATTCTGCACCTCCTTCTTTCTCTGCTCTTCCTTGTTTCTGTGTGCAAGCCCTCTCTCTCTCTCTCTCTCTCTCTCTCTCAAAAATAAATAAATAAACTTAAAAAATGTTAATGGTTAAACTGGTAAATTTTATATTGTGTATATTTTAGCACAGTTTAAGCATTTTTTCATCATGAAATTTTGAGGTCTACAGAGGACAATTATTTTCAAATTTGTTAATCATGAAACATTAACATTTCTAGACCTACTACTATGTGCCAAGCACTAGGGACCTTTTACACATATTAGCTTACTTATCTCTAACAGCTGTCCAGGGACAGATGCTGTTATTATCCACAGTCGGTAGATAATGAAGCAGACATGAAGAGGTTAAGAATTTGCCCAAGACTATGCCTCTCCTGGGTAGTGTGGCTGGGATTCAAATGTGAGCCGCGTGGCCCGGCCGTGGACACTCAGCATCGTTACCTTTTCCAATATGAGTGTATAAGATCATTAGCCAACATCACACATGTATTATTCATTTCATTATTTCATTTATACTGTTATTTGTAGTCTTAACGAGCGACAGCAAAAAAGAAACAAAAAAAATGTAGTTTCTTTACCAGTGTAGTGTTCATCTATCATGTGAATGGGGGACAGAGTGGTTCCCGTTAAGCCAATCACAATACCCCATGACGTACACAACAATAGAGCCTTTAGCCTTATGACGAATTTTCACAAGGAAAATATAATTCAGTTTTGCATCTTGTAAATTATGCATTAGGAGCATTATGTGATAATGTTATTATTATTAATCTGACAAATTATAACGGCAGAGTCTTCTGGCTTTCTAAGGTATGGCTTCATCTATTGTCTCTAACTTTATCCTCAGCACAACCTTGTACAAATGAAGACAAGGGTATTAAGCAATTTGCTTAATGGCAGATCTGGGAATAAGGTCCAGATTCTCTTGGGTGTGTTCAATAATTACTTGTTTATAAACTGACCTCTCGGGATTCTCCTAGAGAAAAAATGCTATGAATCTTACGCCAGCTCATAGACTCCCTTATGTCAATTGAAGTTAAAACAAAGTTACCCATTTAAAACATTTTTTGATTATGTGATAATTTTATTCATAAAATATCCCCAATCATTGCAACCAAATTAACTGGAAAATTCCGTCTCGACTCACCCCTTCAAAGCTCAAGTTTTGAGTGTGTTACCCTCATCTGTGGCACAAGTGAACTATACAATAGACTATGTTAAATATAGCCACCAATTTTATTAAAATTTAAAAGCAGAGGCGAAATATGAATTAAGCAGAAAAAAATATTTATTTTTTTAAAATAAGAGCCAGATGTAATGAGAACTGATAAAAATGAAAAAGATATGATAAAAAAATTCTCAATACTAATTATAGAATCTGAGAAATGAAACAAGAGAAAGCCATATTGGGTAACATAGAAGGAAGACCATTTATAAAAGCCATTGAAAGATCTAAAAACCAGAAAAGATAACTTTGATACATGCTACTGACATGGATATTGAAAAGCCAGTAAAATCATTGTGTGTATAAATTGTTTTTATTTTTTTATTTTTTGAGAGAGATAGAGGGCAGGGGGAGAGGGGCTGGGTGAGAGAGAGAGAGAGAGAGAGAGAGAGAGAGAGAGAATGTCAAGGAGGCTCCACACCCAGCACAGAGCCCGATGCAGGGCTTGATCTCATGACCCTGGGATCAAGACATGAGCTGAAGTCAAGAGTCAGACACCCAACCAACCGAGCCACACAGGCACCCCAATGTGTGTACGAATTTTATAAACGAGTTTAGAAATTAATATCTAAGCCAGAATTTTAGCAGAAGTACAAAATGGAGGCAGAACTAGAACTCTCACAGGTTTTATGTATCCAAATCTGCAGACACAGAGTTTCCAATTGTATCATTTTCTAATAATCCAAGGCAATTAAGAGCCAGATATACAAATTGATTAGCCCCAAATCACACAGTTATACTGAATGTAGGATTCATGTAGACTCACCCTAACGTTTTCAGGGCCTGACAAAGAGGACAAAGGGGCCACATACCTTTTACCACAAACCACAGTCCCGCCCCAGTCCTGGTCTTCCCCTTTCCCTTCCCTCTCTGGTCCATAAGGGGCCACACACACCATGCACCCCCCACAGACATGCACACACTTACACACACCTGTGCATACCTCAGTCCAAGGTCTGCCCACGCACCCTTCCCCAAACCCTCATCTCTTGTGCACCCCTCAGACCTAGAAGTGTGCCATTTGGTGTGCCGACTGGGAAGGTAAGGCTGGTGGAAGAAGCCAAGGCCGTTCCTGAAAGTTAGGGACTCATTAGGTAGGGAATTCAGGGTTTCGGGTACCCGGATCCATGTGCAGAAGTTGGAGCTTAGGCTGTAGTGGTACCTCCCCTTGTCCCCAGGGAATCCTCTTGAGAAGCATGGCTGGAGTAAGCTAAGCGGGTCCTCTGAATCATGTTCACTTAGTTGGGGGCCTTCCATTCCTAACTCCGAATGGCACCTTTTAGTAAATCCCTTACATTTAGGGGAGCCTGGGTGCCTCAGTCAGTTAAGCGTCTGACTTCGGCTCAGGTCATAATCTCATGGTTCGTGGGTTCGAGCCCCGCGTCGGGCTCTGTGCTAACAGCTAAGCCTGCTTCAGATTCTGTGTCTCCTCTCTCTCTGCCTCTCCCCCGCTCTTACTCTGTCTCTGTCTCTCTCTCTCTCAAAAATAAATAAACATTAAAAAAATAAATCCCTTACATTTATATGGCGTTCATGCTAAACAAAGCAATTTCACGATCCTATTTGATCCTCCCAGGACCCCCCATGATACAGAAAAGGCAAGTGTCATTGAGAAAACTAAGAAACAGAGATAAACGCTCAATGTCCCAAAGTTAGAAAGAAGAGGAACTCAAGTTGCACACCTACTTGCATTCTGTTCCCAATGCCTCTGGTCAGTAACCAGCAACTAAGCCATTCTTTACCGAGTAAGAGACCCCATGCTGCATGGTACCCGGAACGCAGGCACCAGGGCCTGAGACCTCAGCCAGGATGCTGGATTTCAGGATTTAGGAAATATTCAGGGTGAATAAAGTTAAGGTCCTGCCTACCTTGGCACAGATTACTAATTAACTGTCTCGATCTTCTCGGGCTGCCATAACAAAATACCACAGACCAGCGGGGGGGGGGGGGGGCTCAGATAACAGGAATGTATATTCTCCCAGTTCTAGAACCTCAAAGTCCAAGACCAAAGTGTCTGCAGGTTCAGTTTCTGATGACAGTTCTCTTCTTGGCTTGAAGACAGCTGCTCTCTTCCTGTCCCCCCGAGGCCGCTCCTCAGAACACGCGCACAGACAGAAGGCTCTCCGGTGTCTCTTCTTACAAGGACACTGATCCTATGGGACCACAGACTCCCTGCCCTTATGACTTTATCTAACTTACCACCTGTGCACAGGCGTTATCTCCAAATATCGCATGATATACCTAGAGGAGTCAGATTCATAGATTGGAGGTTAGGGCTTCAACCTATTAATTTGGGGGAGCACAAACATTTCGTCCATAGCATGAATCCAGATATAAGACCTGTTTCTACGACAAAAGTAATGCCCCGCAAGCCATTCCCCCCCCTATTTGCAGGGTCTTGTTACAGTTGATGGGGGTTTCACAAACGTCCAATTGTCCTGTCTGCGACAGCACACTCGAAGAGCTTTACATTCTAGATTGATCTACATATAACTGCAAAAATGTGCTAAGTGTGGTGTGGTGATAGAGTGCACAGCATGCCCTGGCAGTCTGTCCCTCCTGTTGCAAACTCGAGCTCTAGACCCCCTCACCTCTGTCCACTAGCCATGCATGGAAATTTTCCACCCTATGTGTCTGCCCTAACAAGGGGCTAGAGGAGGCTCCGTTGACCAACAATTTTTCCCGGTAGTAAATATACTTGAAATGATGCTCTCTACACCATTTTGTACTCAGGCACATTTAATCATTATTTACTAATGATAGTCAGCAAATATTTATCGTACCAGGAGTTTGCCAGGTGCCAATGGAGAAGGAAACCAAGGCGGAGCCTGCTTCCATGAAGCTCACAGTCCATTGATGATGTTGAAAGTGTTTTCCTGTGCCATGGAGAGCCTTTCAACCATGACAGTGTTATGCCTGCATAGTCAGACTATATGAAACTTTTTTCCTAATGTTAGATGAGTTTTATAATAATGAGGTAGCTACGATAGATCACATGGTCTACATTTTTTGCCCTTTCCTTACAAGAGAGTCTAGGATGTTCCCTAGTTTTAGGTTTGAATGTGGATTAGGCCTGCTGTCAATGGAAATAATTTTAATTGACACAGATAATATATTTTAAACACTTATATAGTGCAGAATATCTTTCTTTAATTTGTGCAAAAGAAAGAGAACGTGGCCAAGTATATAACTGTTGAGGCAGGGTATTTTCTTGTCAAGTTTCAATGGCTGATTTCCCTCTATCATTAACCTTTTAGCTTCACAGAGAAGATATCCAAAACGTACTTGAAAATGATTCTCCCCACCCTGAAGGGAATTATCTTTATTAACACTGGACCATGCTTGCTTTTTCAGCCCAGGTGCTGAAAAAGTTCTCATAGTTCTCAAGGCCCCTTTCCAGATCCCAGTAATAGGATCACTGCTAATCTTGTTTACTTATTTTTCACTTTTCTGTCTGCTTGTTTATTTGTTTCATTTTGTTTTTTGCTTTGCGTTTCTCAGTTGTGATCTTCCCATATCATCCTAGGAACTTGGAAAGGCTTCTACCAGCCGCTTCTAGCTGTGTGCTATTTTAAACCTGATAAATATAAAATTGTAATTAGCAAGCCCATTCATAGAGATAACCTTTGACCATTGGAACTGGGCAAAGCCTGTCAACTTTAGTCGACCGTATTAAACTAGTTACAGGTTGCGTGAACAAAGGTCATGCCAAAAACTATCCAAATCAGATCTACGTGCATAGGGCATCCTGTTGTTCAATGATCAGCTAAACTCACAAAGCTAGTGGCTTATGATAAAAAAATAATAATAAGAGAAATGTTTCTTCCTAAGGATTTACCCTTGTATGGATTGGAAGAGAACCCCTGCCTACCGCTTCATACCATATTGTAAGCACTTTACAGTTATGCCAGTTGCGAAGGGAGAGGAACGATCCATGGTAATCTGGTGAACTCGCCCCTTAACTCCACTCCCCCCGACACATACACACAAGTATGCATACACAAGTGCATGCGCACACGTGTACACACAAGCACTGCTGTTTGGGAGAGCAAACTAAAGAATTAATCACAAGCTCATCAAACAAGGGCAGGGGTATTAGCACATTGAATCCATTGCAAAACCTACTCCCGTTAACACGCCCCCAAGAAACCAAATGGAAGAATCTCCTTAGGAGGAAATGTCAATTGCACCAACTTTTGCCGGAAGAGAAGTCTGACAACGTTGTGAGTCATACCAGCAAAGTTTGTCATTAAGTGTTTCTTCAACTATTAAAAAGTTTCTTCAACTATTAAAAGGCCCCAATGAAAAATAAACAATAGCGTCTATCTTTATATTATGTGAGAAAGCACACAGAGAAAGAGCGCAAGACCGTAAATAGCATTTTTCCATTCAAGTTCGGATCTGTATTCCTGAAACCCATTTAGAAAACAATAGGGCAGGGTACCCGGAGAATAAAGGATCATTTCCATCAGACATTAGCGTGTGACTACTTAGTAATATAATTGAAAGCATTAGTGTAGCACAGGGCCAGGGTTCTAGGGGCCAGGAGATTATGTCAAAATGATATGGAATATTTCATATCTGTTTTTACTTTCCAATAGTATAAGGAATTCAATGTCTGCTCATTCAAGTAGTATTTGTAACAATTATTTTTAGTGATCAGCGAGGCAATGACCGTGTCTAACCTACTGCATAATGTTGCACAAGAATAACATCTCAGGTTTGTAAGTGGTACTGTTTCTTCAACTTTATTTCTCTTTTATTTGTCTTTTTTTTTCTTAATTCCCAGAGCTAAAGGTCAGGAAGTGGTTAGAGTCACACAGGCAAAAGTTAGAGGAATGTCAAATTACTGGCATTGCAAAACTGTTTGAAAGAATAGCCTTTTATGTTGAAACCTTGCACGGGTCTTCCACTAACGACATAAAGGAATAAATATCTGCCACTTCTGGGCCTGATGTGTCACAGAGCACATTGCAAACAAGCGTGGTAACTTTTTGAAGGGTACCAGTACTTAGCACGGTACCTGGGACATCGGCGGTACTGAAAAGTTATTAAATGAACACTAACCTATCCATTACTTTTTTCTTTTGGAAGCTTCTATTCAACAGGAGAATTTAAGTCATTACCCAAAAAGACTTTTTTTAAGATCACTTCTGTGAAATGTGTTTTCTTTCTGGCTATGCACACCCGCCCCCTAGTTTTCCAATGAGACAAACCAGATTGTCTAACATCACAGATCCTTCTAATTGGTATTAGTGTCCTATTGTATACATTAATAAAGGCATATTATCTTCCCGTAGCCCTGCATTTTTGCTGTGGAAAGTGTGCCAATCTCATTTAAAGTCTTTTAACCTATTCACTTCGTGGTAGTAGCAGGGCCTTCTGGGCTTTGTAACATAATAGCGCCCCTTTATCACGCTGAATGGTTTATTAGGACCTGCTTGTACCGATGATTTAGTTTTACCATGGTGAGACCACCACTCCAGGGCTTTCTACTCTGTTTGGGGACTCTTCTGTCATTTTAATGTTTAGGGGTTTGTTTGTTTTGTTGCAAAATGGGCTTTCATTTAATTTTACCATTATTTACATTATTTATTATCGGGAGACAAATTGAAGACCAGGGGGTTGCGAACAGTGCACTGTACTTGGGAATCGCTCAGAAGTCTGAGGCATACCAACATCTCTGAGAATATTCAGTCCCTCTGAACTCATCACACACACGCTTGCCCCAATTTACACTGCCGTTTTCAGTTACAGAAGCAAATAGAAAAATAATGTCGAACCTCCTTCAAAACCTGGATTTTGTGAATCCGTCTGCTCTATCATACTCGATGGAGTTTCAGACTCTGCTTCGGAATGTCCTTTGTCTTTGTCTTTGTCTTGTCTAGTTCCAGCAGCTGAGTGCGCTAAGGGCCAGAAAACACGAGCCAGGACCTGGGGCACTGGTACCCAAGCCTGAGTGAGAGTAAGAATCATTACATTTTCTTCATTCTGTCTTTTGACTCCACTGAAAGGCCTGGAATTCGGCCTTGAGCTCTCTTCTAAGCCTGCCGATCTTCTCTGCCTCCTGATTCTATCTCCCTCCAGAAGGAGAGACCCTGGATGCAGCCAAGATTGCTCAATAAGGTTCACCTTCACAAGACCTGAGGTATCACGACAAGCCTAATGACCGAAAACAAACTTGGGGAGGAAAAAAAGGTTATTTTTCCAGAAAAATATAATTTTCATAAATGAAACATATTATCACTGTGATATATCGCTGAGCTGATGTTACTTCCGGAAAGGGGGAGCATCATATTCTAAATTGAATTGGGTAAGATGAGTATTAATGGACAGATCTTGAAGTCCATTCAACCACAAAGCATCAGAAATACCTTTGGTTTTTTTCAAGCCACTTCTGAAATCAGACAGGAGAAAAGCATTTTTTTTAAATAGTAATTTAAGGGTCAGTCAGTATAACTAACAAAAACCTTGTCACTTTTAAATCGATCAACAAAACCCAAAGGCTAAAATCATGCCTCCCTTCATTCTTAACATCAGCAGTGAGGTGAGGGATTTAATTAGGAGTGAAATGCAATGATCGAGAACACACAGAAGCAAAAAATGCTTTTATGTCGTTCATGGTAAAAAACGAAATACCTATAAAACTATTTCCTTGGCAACTCTGCCAAGATCAGGTTGATCTGGAATTGTAGGCCTATAACAGGCCTTGAAATGGTGAAATTCTTTGGCTATCTGGCCTTGCAGACCACCATATTCCATTGTAGATCAGCAAAGAACAAAGAAAATCAATGGGGCTGAATTCTTCCAAATGTAGACAGCCTGCAAAGCAAAGATACCCTTCCCAGTGACACATCCAAAATCAAACCTTTGCATTTGTAGACCTTTCCTGGGTAAAAAAGCTAATGAATAAATTCCATGACTACTTTCTTTCTGGTATGCAAATTTTCTTTGGCAAGTTCTGTATAACAAAAATCTCATTGAATTTAATAAAACTGATGCAACAGCCAAAAGTTAATACCGTTTAGATGCCAAATGCTACAATCGCCATTATTGTTTGATTGGCTTCAGAAAGTAGCCCACAAAATATGCTTGATCTCTTGTTCAGTTTCTGGGAATTTCAGAAGAATTCCAGTTAAAGGCCTAATAGCATGCATTTACTGTTACTTTTTTTTTTTTTTTCCAGCGCTGGAAAATACTAGTCATTGGCATTTGAACTGTTCCACAAATGATTTTTCTCCCACTATGGACTGATTAAACTCTGAAGCTCCACACATTCTTTAAATAGCCGAGTTGTTTAATAAAACAATACAATCAAAACCTCTGATTCTCTGAACTCACCTCATTCCAAGCCATAATCCCATTAAGAGTAAATAGCATCCAATGTAAGAATCCAGTTAAGGTGCTGAAACATCTTTCATTCTTTGCTCACTAGATCTCGACCTGAAACATGAATTAAATGTAAATTAAATGTAACTGGGGCCAAAACAACTGAAGTATTTCTGTTTTCTCATGTATAGCTTCCGATTTGTCTTTGGCCAGTGCTGAAAAGACAAAGCAAACAAACAAACGCTTTGCACTGATTTTTAAGACAAATAAAGCCAAATCTCAATCCTCAATAAAACAGATCCGTCTAGATCCCATAATGTCATACAAGTGGGTTTTCTTACTGGAGATAGCATCAGCTATTATGATGCTAACTACGTATTAAAACAAGGCCTTCAATGGTTTCTCAACATTTCTGTGTAGGTGACCTAGATTTTAAAGAGATGTGTAATTCTAAGTAACAGAAATGTACCAATTTCTAGTCCTATCTATTCCTAGCATCTAACAGGATGCTTAACCTGCCATAGGTACTTAGTAAATATTTGATAAATGAATAAGCACATAAAATGAACCCATGAATAAATACTTAGGTTGTAAACTATTAAGTGGTGGACAGCTTTTTATTACAAATTTGAATCTTTGAAAAGAATTCCTGGGGCGCCTGGGTGGCGCAGTCGGTTGAGCGTTCGACTTCAGCCAGGTCACGATCTCGCGGTCCGTGAGTTCGAGCCCCGCGTCAGGCTTTGGGCTGATGGCTCAGAGCCTGGAGCCTGTTTCCGATTCTGTGTCTCCCTCTCTCTCTGCCCCTCCCCCATTCATGCTCTGTCTCTCTCTGTCCCAAAAATAAAAAATAAACGTTGAAAAAAAATTTAAAAAAAAAAAAAAGAAAAGAATTCCTGCCAATGCAGACATATGATCTCAAAGTATTTAATGTGGGGGTGAATGGAAAATGGACTTAACCTAAACAAGCACATGAAAAAGAAAGTTCTCAGGCAGGAATCTAACCACAGATAGCAAGATTTCTGCTTCAGGTATTTAAAATTCTCCTACTTGATAATGCATTTGAGGGCACCTGGGTGGCTCAGTCGGTAAAGCTTCTGACTCTTGGTTTTGGTTCCAGTCATGATCTCAAGGTTCTTGAGTTCAAGCCCCACATTGGGCTCTCTGCTGACAATGGAGAAAATTCTTGGGATTCTCTCTCTCTCCTTCTTTCTCTGCCCCTCCCGCATCTCTCTCTCTCTCTCCTTTCTCTCTGTCTCAAAATAGATGGATAAACTTTAAAAAAAAATTAATTAATTAGTTAATTAAATGAAATTAAATATTTGGGTCCCATTTTTAGTACTTTTAAAGCACGGTAGGTCTCATAGACCAATGACTCATCATATATTTTAATACTTTCTCTATGGCTATCAGAGGGATAAAATAAGGAATCTTTGCGTTCAGCTCATTATGCTAGTATAACGAAGACAATCAACAGGAAGACAGAAGATAATTGCAGCTTTCCAGTATCCCTAGAAAATTATTAGTGCCAGCCCTACGACATCTACTCATGCCACTGGAAGGACCCGTCGGCACTACTTTTCAATCCTATCCTGAAAACAAACCAAAGCAAAACAAAACAAAACAAAAACCCAGAAAACAAACAAAACAACACCAACAACAAAAAAACAAAAACCCAAACCAAACAAACAAAAAGTCCCAACCAACAGTATTCTACATTAAGAGAATAAAAGATAAACAGTTAAGAATAAAAATATAACAATAAAAAAATAACAGTTAAGAATTAGTTATGACTATAGTTAGGAGTCTGGAGGGGAAGCATATGTAAGGGTAGGTAGTGATTTTAGAGGCTGACAACCCTTCGTTTTACCCTCAGGCTACCACTTTATAGTTGTGTGATCTTGGACAAGTTATTTAATCTCTAAGACTGTTTTCTCATCTTTAAAGTGGGCGTAGAATATCACCTCCATAAGGTTGTTTGGAACATTAAATGGTTGGGTACCTAGTAAATATGAAATGTGTATACTTCCTGCATACATATATACATCTGTGTATATGCTGATTTGATTAATTAAAAGATCCATTTTCCTAAAATTTGTATTCTTATATTATTTAGAATGTCATTACAGAGAAATCTGCCCTAATTAAAATATGCTTGATGAGAAACACAACGTTATCTGGCTAAACATAGAGGTTATTCATAAAATGGCAGTTTATTTTATATATACTTCTACTGATAACGTATCTAGCCCATAGCATAACATTTAAAATATTTTAAATCAGGGGTGCCTGGATGGCTCAGTCGGTTAAGCATCCGACTTCAGCTCAGGTTATGATCTCATGGTTCATGAGCTCGAGCCCCACGTCGGGCTCTGTGCTGACAGCTTGGAGCCTGCAGCCTGCTTCAGATTCTGTGTCTCCCTCTCTCTCTGCCCCAAACCCACTCACGCTGTGTCTCTCTCTCAAAAATAAATAAACGTTAAAATTTTTTTTAAATAAATAAAATATTTTAAATCAACAATATGGACTTCCCATATTATATTTTATTTTTACCTAGGCTAACATGTTATGATTAATTCTGAGCACCTATAACATAATCTTAAACTCTAATGTGACAAGTCAGAAAAATGAAGGACTTTTTTTTAAACCCAGCCTTTCATAATTTAAAATGTAACCTTTTGGCTTACATGATGCCTTCAAGCAGTGACATGGATGTTGACGACATTAATATCACTATTTCTGTCACTAAAATCTATAGCAAATACATTAGCAGCCACAAACGGAGGCAGTTTTTCAGAGAGCTTGCTAATTGCGTTCCGCTGTGAACTTAGTTTTGCGGTGCTCGTATATAAAAGCCCAGAGCCGAAAAGGAAATGTGAATCCTGGGATGATATCCTGGGACAGGTTGGTAGCTACTTTTAAGTCTATATATTGTGTTTCAATGACATAATGCGTTCTCATCACGGATATCATGAAATGATATTTCCCAAATGGTGTTCAGAGAGACAAAAGCTATCTGAGACAGAACAATTTACCCAAAGTCTTCTGTAAAGTCAGGACCTCAGGACTAGAACAGATGCTCCCAGATGTGGAATCTAGGGTTATTCCTTCGGAATATGGCTAGATCTATCTTCAGTCTACCAATGCCCCTCAGAACAAAGAAATATGCTGTGTTCAGCAAGCAAGTTCTTGTGGGTGACATTAGGAGATATACTAAGTTCATGGCCTGTGAGAGGGGTGAAGCTGGGATTCCAACACCAGCGGCCCTGCATGCAGGACCCACATCCCAAACACCATGCAACGCCTTCTCGCCAAAGGGCAAACTGGCCCACCTGCCATTCTTGGTTAATTGAAGAAATATGATTTTCTTTTTATTTATTTATTTATTTATTTATTTATTTATTAGTTTATTTATTTTGAGAGAGAGAGAGACAGCATGAGCAGGGGAGAGGTAAAGATAGAGGGAGAGAGAGAGAATCCCAAGCAGGCTCCGCACATCAGCCCAGAGCCCGATGCTGGGCCCGAACCCACAAAACCATGACACCATGACCTGAGCTGAAACCAAGAGTCAGATATTTAACCGACTGAGCCACCCAGGCCCTGAAGAAATGTGATTTCCAATTCTGAGCAATTAATAAAAAAACAATCACTTTGTTTTCTATCATAAGAATAAAAACAATCACCATATCTCTACTCTCCAATTTTGCCTTTTTTTTTTAAATAATGGGATTAAAAATGAAACATCACTTTCCTTACTCTATCTACTGTGAAACCCAAATGTTTAGACCCAGAAAGAATCTCTTCAACTCCTCACTCTCTTTCTCACTCTGTCTATAGGGTGAAAAGTTAGGTAGGGAGATGATAAGTATTATGAGAGCCCCTTTCAAAGTCATTTGTTGGTTTGGGGTCCAGGACCTCTGACTCCGGACCCCAGCTCATTCCACTGCCCGTTTCAGCAGGATGTCCCAAGGATGTGCATTTCCTAAAAGCCCGTGTTCCCGGCACACCTTCAGAGAAAAAATAAAGACAGTATTCATTATGTTTCATTGCCTTAGTTATTAATCCAACTAGTCAAAGAATAAAGACATTTTGTTTAAAGCAGAATGCTACGCCATTGGGTAATGGCCATAAATTCAACATTCTTCTAATTGTTCTAAGAATAGGAAAGGACAGACATGCTTTCATTTGATAGTACAGCCGTACCGTTAAAAGAAGAACCTCTCCAAACAAAACAAGTATTGGCAGTAAAATGTGGGGTTTCCCCATCAATTTTGACATCAAATACCATATCAGGAAGCCCCAACTGCCAGTGTCAGGCGTACAAAAGGATTCATAAAAGGGGTGTTCCAGTTTGCTTTTTCAACGGCTGTCTCTTTTTCCTTTTATATTCCTGTCTTTGTAATTGTCTACACAGCAAAATAGAATCTGAATTTTACATATTTGACTTTGTGATTAACTTGATTCATGTGGCACTTAAAGATGCAAGTATATCACATAACCTATAAGGAATCACTCATGGTTCCTAAGGTTATTTAAATAATACTAATTCTAAATCCCCACATAGTAGGATTTGCCCTAAGGTGGTAACTGAAAAATTAAGAAAAAAGAAAATGACTCATGAATAATTGGAAATTTTATATTTAAGAATTAGAACTTAGCAGAACAGTAGAGACTTTGCTCTTACCAATGTTTCCAGTACTTGAAGCAAATAAAATCAGAGTTTGCTAAACATCATATTTTATTCATCTCATGTCTCTATTGAAACAAAGGGGAAGGGTATCTGAGGTTAATGCCGTTTTTGGAAAAGGGGTTCGCTTGTATTTTGATTTAAAATGCATTATGGGGGCGCCTGGGTGGCGCAGTCGGTTAAGCGTCCGACTTCAGCCAGGTCACGATCTCGCGGTCCGTGAGTTCGAGCCCCGCGTCAGGCTCTGGGCTGATGGCTCGGAGCCTGGAGCCTGTTTCCGGTTCTGTGTCTCCCTCTCTCTCTGCCCCTCCCCCGTTCATGCTCTGTCTCTCTCTGTCCCAAAAATAAATAAAAAAAAAAAATAAAAAAAAATAAAATGCATTATAAAAAATTGACATAAAAAGTAAGAAATCACCAAAAACCATGCAATGTAACCTTGGAAGCAATAATGGAATATCTTGATAGATCTGTTATTTTTCATGAATACCAATTAGAATATTTTATTGTATTCCTTCTTTACTATTGATTGGCAATCTGTGTTAGTTCCTTACAACTGTACATTGGATTGTGTTTTACAATGGCTTGTACCATTTGGATCATAAATCAGAGTGTGAGAAAATGGCTGTCAGATGAGCATAAGAGACATTTTCATCTCACGGCAAGAATATAAGTTTGGTGCTCTCACTGACTCTCATCAAATGTATGATCACAGCCAGGTTGTTTTCCTGCTTTGAGCCTTCGTTCCCTCTTCTATATAGAGGGGTGGCGGGGTGGGGAGGAGGGTAGTATAATCTATTGCATGTGCTTATTTTAGTAAGTATTAAAAGGCCACAGGGCTGGCCTTCAACACTGGTACTTTTATTATTACCTAATCCTCCTTTTCTTTTTTCCTTTTTTTTTTTTTTGACATGGGAACATCTGATGTCAACATCAGAGGTCAACATCAGATGTCAATATCTGAGTGCCGGAGGAACAGATGCATAAGCAAAGGTCACAGGCTTTTAGGTCAGGCATTCAGGTGACTACACCACCCCTGGGTAGTTAGCTTTTTGTTTCAAATATGTCTTTACGCCAGGCTTTATGCTTCTGTTGTATGGAGGGGTGGGGAGGCACCAGGGACGATCTTTCAATATTAAAAATGGATTTTATTCCTACTCTTGATAGCCAAGTACCTGAAAGACAGGGGCAGTAATCTTCTGGGGACTGACAATAACATGAGACCTACACTATCTCAACACGTTGCTTCTGCTTTTTACGTATGTCATGGCTCAATGCCAGAAGACTGTCCACTGATGTGTTATCAACAGAGAACATTATCACATGGCAGGGGGAAAAAATGACTTGGTTGAGGGGGTTAGAGCAGAGAATAAAGCAAGAGCTTTATTATTGCCACACTTGGGTGGGGCAGGAAGACTGTATTTGTAGACCAGGAGGATTCTGGGCAGCCCACTGAGTCACATGTTGTCAGTGTAGACCCCTCCCACCTCTCTCCTTCAGCTCTTTCCCTAAAGTCTTAATTTCTCTTCTGGCTCCCTAGCTGATGTCTCAGGGGACAGAGGTGGGGGTCCTCTTGCACTGCTCCCTGCCGCCTCACTCTGTCTTACCTATTTTTCGAGAACACTTTTATTCCTTCCTTGCAGCTCACTTAGATATTACCAAGAAGCCACCTAATTCATTCACATTAAGGTAAATGACTGATTATTCACTTTTAATCTCCCGTGGCACATGTGCTTTGATATCGAAATAAATCTCTAATGGATCACATTCCAGGCAACACGACTGGGAATACGTTTTCAAGCGGTGTCTCCTCCCCTTTGAAAAATGGAGAGCACGATGGGTCCAGACAGGCTAACTTTGCACGTAAGATGTGATTGCTGGGGCACCTCTAAATGGGAAGTTATCTTCTAGCTGTGCTCCCACAGGAAGTCTGGTCTCTTTATTTACAAAACTCCTAGGGCTCTTGGGATTTGCTTTCTTATAGCTCATTAAAGCTTTGATTTCATAAAAAAAAAAAAAAAAAATGCCTTCCAGCATTCGTTTCTCTGCTGGTAGCTCTTTAAGGATTCCACTCTCCCTTCTGAGTTTTGCTCATTCCACATGGATTTCCAGAGTACCCCTGATTCACCCACCACCCTGACTCCCTTCCCGGCAGCTGGCCTGCAATTTGTTGTGAGAGTTCCCTAAGTCAGAGCTGGCTCACTTCACTGTTGTGAATTTACACTGCCACAGGTGTATTTCTGAACAGGTTCCTAGCACTATGCACCACACAAGTTGTATCACCAAATTCCATTCACTGGATTGCCTTCTACTGGGGACACCCACGATTACTCTCAGGATGTGCAATAGTGAATGCGGACATCCCTGCAAAAACAGAAAAATCAGTTTGACAACTGTGCTTCTCTTCAACTTCCTGCAGTGATCTTTGGCTGAGAGCCAAGGACACAGAGTGTTTTTAAAAAGCTATGATTCTGGGGCCCCTGGGTGGCTCACTCAGTCGGGCATCTGACTTTGGCTCAGGTCATGATCTATTTCGCAGTTCACCAGTCAGGGCCCCATGTCAGGCTCTGTGCTGACAGCTCAGAGCCTGGAGTCCACTTCGGATTCTGTGTCTCCCCCTCTCTTTGCCCCTCCCCTGCTCGTGCTCTGTCTCTCTCTCACAAAAACAAATAAAAACATTAAAAAAAATTAAAAAGCTATGATTTTAAGAGGGTTTTCATATGATACAGTATACCTTTAAGATTTATAAGTATACTTACACTTATTAAAAGTATACTTAAGATTTCCCTCGTTTCTTTTGGGAAGGTATTCTTTATCAGATAACATGCCTTATCTGTATTCAGAAAAGAAAGACCAGATCATTGTATGTGTCTGTTTTAGGAGCACTGTTATGCCTCAGCTCCAGAGAGGTTTGCTTATTTATCTTGAAAAAGCATTATGGCTATCTAAAGATGCTGCTAATGTAGGTTAAAATGTCTTTCCATGAGTGTTTTCGAGGAGAAAGGCTAATGTGCAGTATCATTACTCCATCAAAGGGAAATGAAATGTAGTCCTGAAAACATGATGCCCCAATGTATCAAATAGAGGCCAAACAATTATGTTGGTGGAGAAAAGTTGTCACTGACATGACAACCTGCACGGGTTTGTTTACATGAAAAGAACATATTGTTCAAATATTGTGATTGCTTAGGATGTATGATCCTCGTGGGCTTCTCTTAGAAACTGTGAATACTTTCAATAAGTTAAAAGTGTTTTGATTAGCTAATGTTAGGAGAGGAAGGTGAATTTATCACACTGGTTTCTTGATAGAAGAATTGTCAGAGTTTCACATTAGTTGATCCACATGGAAGTGGTCTAGTTTTTCAGTGAAATCTCCCATGTTTGCCATTTAATCACAAATTTGGGATTAAGGTGAGAGGCAAGTGGAGGCAATGGAAAGAAGTCGGAGCTGACAGCAGACAGCACGGTCTCTGGTCCAGCTTCCACAGCTAATGAGCTCAGCCATTCTGGACCCCCATTGCTCTACGTGCTCAGACAAGATGATCTATAAGGCCTTTCCAGTCGTGAAAAGACTCCAGGGTAAAAGCTGCCATTTTGCCATTTGCTGATGCTAAGCACCCTGGGATGACGAGAAAAGCATTTGTTGCCCTAAGTGGCCCTAAGACTGAACACCAGCCTTGGTCTTTTAAACCTGTCTGCATCCTCTTGTTCACACCTTAGCCTTGACCTCAATTTAGGATTTCAAATCCCTAATGGTATGCCTTCCTTTGTACCATTGGAGTCTCAAGAGCCATATTCTAAATTATCTCATATTTTAAATTAAGCCACTATTTTCTCACTCAGTTTTTAAATGCCTATTATAGAGAAAATGGACATTATGATTCCATTGGTGACTATCCACAATACAGCAGTTTTCATTAACGATAAGTGAATATATACATGCAATGGCCTGAACACATTTGATTTTCTGATTATCAGAAGGAAAACAAAAATATCTTTACCTCACTTAACTTCTTATGAAAGAGTTGTTTTGTTTTGTTTGGCCATGATTTAATATAAGAAGATGTTCTCTGCCGTTGGAGAGAAAAAGATTACTCCTGGAATGGCGAGGAAGGATTCGCTGATCACCTAAGACTAAATGCCTGTTTTAGTCTTATAAACAGGTTGGGACTACCACACACAAACACACACACACACACACACACACACATCAGGCTCTAGGATACATTAACCAAGCCTTACATTAAAGGGAAAAGGAGGGGCACCTGGGTGGTGCAGTCGGTTGGGCGTCGACTTCAGCTCAGGTCACGATCTCACAGTCTGTGAGTTCGAGCCCCATGTCGGGCTCTGTGCTGACAGCTCAGAGCCTGGAGCCTGCTTCGGATTCTGTGTCTCCCTCTCTCTCTGCCCCTCCCCCACTCACACTCTCTCTCTTTCTCTCTCTCTCTCTCTCTCAAAAGTAAAGATTAAAAAAAAGGGGGGGAAGGGAAAAAAAAGCACTGAATGTTTCATTTTTTCAAAGCAGGAGTGAAGAGATGTTACTTTGTTCCCCACCATGACAATTACATAAAGTTTTAAAGTTCTCTGGGCAAAGATAAAAATAGCAGCTGATAGAATGAGAAAAAGGGTAGCTACCTTTCAAATTGTAGAAAATAGAAGACACGAGAAATTAAGCATTAAAAGAAGTACAAATCAGGGGCGCCAGGGTGTTGGTTAGGTGTCTGACTTTGGCTCAGGTCATGATCGCATTGTTCGTGGTTTCCCACGTCGGGCTCTGTGCTGACAGCTCAGAGTCTGGAACCTGCTTCGGATTCTGTGTCTCCCTCTCTCTCTGCCCCTCCCCTGCTCACACTCTGTCTCTCTGTCTCTCAAAAATAAATAAACATTAATTTTTTTTAAAAAAAAAGTATAAATCAGGATGACAAATGTAGATTAGACAAAATAGTTAAATAGAAGTGAAAGGTCTAAATTCTTCCTTTCCAAGGCAAAGACCCTCAGAAATCACTGAAAATAACAATCTAATGTTTTATTCCTAACATTTAAAAAGTGAAATATTACAAGAAAATATCATACACAAGGCCCTAGAGTACAACTCCCTTTTCCCTCTCCACACCACCACCCAAATAACACAGGGTTAAAATATTGACATTGGGGGCGCCTGCATGGCTCAGTTGGTTAAGCATCCAACTCTTGATTTTGGCTCAGGTCATGATTTCACTGGTTTGTGAGTTTGAGCCCCAGAGCCTGTTTGGGATTTCCTCTCTCTCCCTCTCTCTGTCTCTCCCCCACTCATTCTCTCTCTCTCTGTCTCTCTCTCTCTCTCAAATAAATAAATAAGCTTAAAAAAACGCTTTAAAAAATACTGATATCAGTGTTATTTGTAGTAATGACTATCTTCCCTGACAGCATGTTTTGTTTGTAAACCTGTCCTCGGGCCCTATCACAGTATCTGGAACGTAATCAGAATTCAGTAAATATTTGCTGCGTGCATAAGTTCATAAATAAATACCTGTTTTGTTAACAAGAAAAACACTAAGTTGAGTAAAGAGAGTAAATTTATATTGATAAAGCTTACAAACAATAGGAAATCTATAACAGCATTAAACTTTTATGCCTCAAGTAGTTTCAAAATATCTTAGTGTAAATAATAGAATTGCAAATAAAATAAATAATGATAATAATAGAATTGCAGTCTTGGGTTACTCATCTTCATAATCCTAG
The DNA here is from genome assembly GCF_007474595.2 of Lynx canadensis. Lineage (NCBI taxonomy): Eukaryota > Metazoa > Chordata > Mammalia > Carnivora > Felidae > Lynx > Lynx canadensis. The sequence continues at coordinate 19,761,383 of NC_044307.1, forward strand.
GGCATTCTATACTGTCTCATCTACGGTGGATACATGAGGTGCTCAAGTTATATTAAGAAATTGTGGGGGCGTCTAGGTTGGCTCAGGTCACGATCTCACCACCAGTAATACTGAGACCCGTGTCAGGCTCTGTGCCAACAGTTCAGCCCTGGGAGCCTGCTTCAGATTCTGTGTGTGTGTGTGTGTCTCTCTCTCTCTGCCCCTCCCCTGCTTGCTGTGTCTCTCTCAAAAATAAAATAAAAACATAAAAAATAAATTTTAAAAATTGTGTGGCTAAACCTAATGATGAATGTGTGAGAGTGATAGCAGAAAGCCACCCAAAAAGGTCCTGCTACATACAACCCCACTCTTGAATGCTTTCTTGATCCTGTATACGCCAGATCCCAGTGCAAACCCAGGTTCTCCTAGATTTCAATCTCAGTTTAGATCCATTGTTTTGCATTATTAGTATCATTAATAGCCTTCCTCATTTTACCAACGCCTGAATCCCCTCCCTCTTTTATGTACATAACCCCCATGATCATTGCTCCAATTTTTCTGAACCCAGTTCATGAGCTAGTTTCTGAAGGGCCATTGTTCTCTGCTAAACAGTTCATAAGCCAGGTTAGCTTGAATAGGGAAGCAGAGAATTCTTTGAAAGAACATCCATTCCGTGCAAAGTACCCCCCGTAAAATTAAAGTGCACTGTGTGTGGCCAAAATGGGTGAAGAGGACGAAAAGGTACAAACTTCCAATTATAAAGAACAAAGAAGCCATAGGGATGTAATATACAGTTGGGGACTATGGTGAAAAATACTGTATTTCATATTTGAAAGTTGCTGAGTAAGTAGATCTTAAAAATTCTCATCACGGGGCACCTGGGTGGCTCAGTCGGTTAAGTGTCCGACTTCCGCTCAGGTCATGATCTCAAGGTTTGTGAGTTCGAGCTCCACGTCGGACTCTGTGCTGACGTCCCAGAGCCTGGAACCTGCTTCGGGTTGTGTGTCCCCTCTCTCGGCCCCTCCCATGCTCATGCTCTGTCTCTCTCTGTGTCTCAATAATAAAGAAACATTAAAACAATTTAAAAAAAATTCTCATCACAAGAAAAAATCTGTAACTATGTGTGGTGATGGATGTTAACTGTACTTCTTGAGGTGATCATTTTGCATTGTATACAAATACTGAATCATTAGGATGTATACATGAAATTAATATAATGTTATATGGCAAGTATACCTCAGTAAAAAAAATAAATAAACTAGTGTCCTAACTACATTTTTATCTGAAAGATCATCTCCCTCCTACTCCATCTGACTCCAGCCACCACTTTAATCTTCCTGAAGGGTTTTCTAATGGTATTACTCTCCTATTCTAAAATCTTCAGTCACTTGTAATTGATCTCCAATCTACCTTTGTCAAGAGATGGTAAGTGATCCTTCAAGGTCCAACTCAAAAGGCACCTCCTCTAAGATTCCTGCTTTTATTATCTATGAGAGAAGTCATCACTGCCTATTTGGAACCCCCATACATTCTGTATTACTCATATGGTACTTATAAAAATTAATTAATTTAATTTAATTAAAGGAAAGTAATTGGCAACCCTGGGAACCAGCATCGTGAGAGATTGATGACAAAGAAACCAGTTGGAAAAATGCAGTAGTGATCCAAGCAATAAATAAAGAGGAGCTTCACCGGCACAGAATCCTAGGACCCAGACTTGGAACAAATTGGAGAGGTTGGATTTGAAATAACATTTCTGATTTGACACCACAGGGTAATTGATAAAGCTTGAAGTTAAGGATGACTCCCAAGTTGCTACCTTAGAAGAATCAACGGATGATGACACCATGATCGATAGAAGAATTAGCTTTACAGAGAAAGTACAGCTTTGACTCTGAACAAAATGGCTTCTTTTCTAGGCATCCTAATTTTGATGGACCCTTAGGGCACTCAGGGTGAGAAATCTGGTATGTAGATGACAGAGATTTGGTTTCAGTCATGTAACTACCCTGGTCACACTCCGGACTGTTTTGTTCTTGGTTTTTTGGGCTTTTGTACTGTTTTGACTGAGTGCCAGCTATAAGCAAAAAGTGATGGTTGGAGTGATAAGAAATGACTAGATTTTGTGGTTCGTTAGATCAGGAAGGAGGAATAAATAACTCTTTTGTCACTGCAGAACAAAAGTGCCTGTTTTAAGGTTCTCGATGGAAACAGATTAGGGCAATGTCCTTTTGACATAGATGCAATATTAAATAGTAAGCCGTGCTATTAAAAATGAATATCATTTGAAATCTGAAAACATTGTTAGTCAAAAGTTACATACACCAAAATAGCAATGTTAACAGCATAAAAGTAAATCCAGCTGAATTAGGTTATTAATGACTCAAACTAGCATCTTCCCACTTTAAATCTCACAAGATTCCCATTACATGTAAGCAACACTTTCCTCGTACCAAGAGCCTTTTAGGAGCCCTCTATCACATCCATCTGGCACCAGGCGAGCAACGTTATGGATCATCGAGACAGGTTGGCTAGAGAGGTAGATCACTTTTGTCAAGGAAGAAAATTTAAAGAGTCAAAGGATCATAACTCTTATCCTCTACAGTAAAAATGGCATTGTTGATGATTTAAGAACTTTGGATGGTGCTATTGAGCCAAGATAATTATAAAGAATACCCCATTGTGGAATATTATTCCATAGCTCTGTAAATTTCCTGTCACTTTCCCTATTTCAGCTCATCTTACACATCAAAAAACTCACACTGTCCATAAAATGGAAGATATGTCATATAATAGTTATATCAAAAAAGATCTTTTATGTGAAATCACTTCATAAAGTCTGTTCGAACATGAGGGATTAGCAGTTATTTTAGCCTATCACAGCAGTACTTCTCAGGACTCCAAGATTTAGAGTCAAACTCTTGTGCTCTTTCACTAGGCTCTTGGAAATAGCACGCTGAATTCTAAAACATGTAGAAAACAATAGCCCAGAATCAGGCTCTAGAGTCGCTGGAGTTAATTTTTACTTCAAATCGGAAGAGTAATAAAGCCAACTTTGAGTTCAGCACTAATTTTCTACATATTGTCAACTCCTTTCAAATGTCATCGTTGACCTTGAAGTGCAGATTCAATCCCTTCTTTTGGAGGTCACATTAGCATGGACTTCCAAATCACCTTCTTTCCCCTCTGAATTTCAGAGCTACCAGAAATGTAGTTTTTGTTTTTGGAGACACGATGCCGGATGTGAAGTTGCATAAAATCAGTAACCCACCTGTGAGGATGCACGAATCACAGATGGTGTCTATTTTAATTTAGTTTCGTTTACTTCCAGCTTTTGTTCTGATGGTGTTTTATCCATCCTTTCAAACTTCTTTCTTCATGAGCAACACAATGCAAGGAGAAAGTGCAAACTCTTCGAACACTTAATTTGTGTTCTTTGAAAAATAACTGTACTTAATTTGTTTGTCTCATGTGATGGTTGTTAGTTTCAAACAAAGAAGTCACCTTTCCTTCAAGGTGTCTCCCAAAGCAGGACACTACCCAGATGCACATGTATTTCTAGGGAGAGGAAACAGAAGTCTTTCGCCATCAAAAAAGGAATCATTGACCTATTATCTGTCCCATTTGTTTCAACATTGTATTTTCAGGGGCTCAAGTCTAGATTGTTCTACAGCCGTACGTGAGAGCTCTGGAGTATCTGGAGTTTGTAAGCCGCTGGGCAAAAGTGAAGAATGGATCTCTCTATACATTTTGTAATGGCAAAAACAAATCCCCACAGTAAGAGATAAAAGAATCAACTTAATACAACTCTTTAATTCTAGTCTCTGCCTTGTGTTAATTTCCAGTGCTTGGGACCATAACGAACAAGCTGATTGATCTTTAGCCGATGAATGAATGAATGAATGAATGAATAAATAAGTTTCTTTCAGTCTGATGGGTATTTTCTGTAATTTCCTAAGGAAACTATTCAGCCTCCGGAAAGGCCAAATATTTGGTAATACATGAACAGGGGGAATACAATCCTGTGTGTTTTGGCTTTATGGCACCAAGTGGAAGACAATATGTCAGGTTAGGTAAACTGAAATTGTGTTTCCCAAGATTCCTTTCACTTCCCAGTTCTGGGTGGGGAGGAGAGCATAAGAAGCCCTTTGATCAAGATTTAGAATAGAAACGTGAAATGGGGGTCCACGTCCTTGGAATGCTGCAGCACTGTGTGAGGGCATTGGCTGCTGTTGCAGAGAAGACATCTTGTTGTGTCTCAGCTGGTTGGCTGGGGAAGCAACTGGGTAGAGCTGCTTACCTCCTTACTGACCTGCTTCCTGCTTTCCTCCTCAAGCCCACACCTGGGGCCGGTGCATATTTAACTTCATAAAGAATGGCTCCCACTTCTCCAGCTGGTTGTCTCCATCCTCAGAGACGAAGACTGAGAGATAGTGGGTTCCAGTTGGTCCTTGTGGGACTCCATACAACTTTAGGAGTTCCAATTTATCCATGCTCCTCCTACTTCACACCCATCTTTTCTTCCTGCCCTCCCACCCCGTGGGCTTCAAGCTCCCAGACACTGAGCAACTGTCCGCCCCTCCACTACCTAACCAGCTCCCATGCCCCATGGATCTGTTTCTCTGATCCAACCCTAACAGCTACACACTGCGATTTTCTTCTTCATGACTTTTCTTAGTTGTTTACTTGGCTCTTCCCCCTACTGTCTGCCTCTCAAAACCACATCTAATCTTACAGGCACAGTTCAAGCCCCACCCTTTGTGGGAAGCCTTCTCTGATATTTATGATAAAGATTAACCACTTTCTCTTGCATGTGCCCTGAATACTTTTGTTGTATCTCCATTTGAGCACATAATGCATCCTGCCTTGCTTGGCAGTTCTGTATATCTGTGTCTTCCCTTATAAATTCCTTAAGGGCAGATAAGATGTTTCACTCATATGTGTATACCCAAAAGCAACTATCACAGTGTCTGATGCAGAACTCGAGTTCAATAAATGTTTGTTGACTTGAAGTCTGGTTCAGTTTGCTTTATCCTCTGGCCCTTGTGGGCCCTGCTTGGGTTATCACCATGACTGGATCTAAAAGACAAGTTTAGCCTTCTGGGCTCTCTGCTCTTGTTTTAGCTATTTTTATGATGTGTTTATACATAGTCTCTGGTTTATGCCAGAAGCTGAGCACTTTGGTGATACATTTTCAGTCAGGTTAAAAGTTTAGCTTTTTTTTTTTTTTTCAAGTGGAAAGGCCCTCACCAGATGTGTTAAGAATTTTCTTGTGAAACCCTATTATGAAATTAATGAGTAAATAACTACATCCAATAAGGAACCCTGTGGTTAATGTAACAAAGTTCCCAGCGCACAGCAGATTCTCCTGAAATATGGCCTGAATGACTGAAGGAATAAATTAATGGATTTACTAATTATTAAAAACCTACCCAGGGTGTCTGGGTGGCTCAGTGAGTTAAGTGTCCAAATTCAGCTCAAGTCATGACCTCATGGTTTGGTTGGTAAGTTCGAGCCCCATGTTGGGCTCTGTGCTGATGGCTCAGAGCCTGGAGCCTGCTTGGGGTTCTGTCTCTCTCTCTCTCTCTCTCTCTCTCTCTCTCTCTCTTTCTCTCTCTCTGTGTGTCTATCTCTCTTCCTCTCCCCAGCTCACACCCTGTCTCTCTCTTTCAAAAATAAATAAACATTTTTTTTAAAAAAGAAACCTAACCAACGGACAAAACTCTCAGGTATGTATATAGCGTTGCCATTTTTAATGACATGACTTGAAAATATTCCAAAGACATGTAGGTAACTTACCCACCTGGATATAGTCATACCAGCAGGCAGGGACTTTCTCTCCTTTGAGATGCATTAGTTCATCATTCTTGTTTAGAGTTTGCTGTCCGGTCTAGTTGATAATAAACTATAATTCATTGTTTATTTTTAAAAACTAACATGTCAGAAAACAGAGAAAACCACAGAGCAACTTGTGGAGTGGAACATCTAAGGAACTATTGTCACATGGATCTGAATCTATTTTGCTTGTCTAACATCTATTAAAAAAAAGTAGTATCTTTTTTGGTAGTAGTATCTTAAATATTTGTCTAATTTTGCTAAATATATGGTAATTTTATAAGAATTCTTTCAGCTCCCATCTGCTTATGAGCTTCTATAGAACGTTACTATATATTTCACTAGGAATTAGATACAGTTTTGTCCTCCAAGTTTCATGTAACAAAACATTTTCTCCCCAAAGAAAGTCCTATGTATAAGTCCCAAGGAACCAAGTAAAAGTCTAACATAGAATAAGAATAATTATCTATTTTCTCAGTAAGAAAATTGTCGGGATATTAGGGAAAAGCTAGCTCTGTGTATGTATGAGGGAGAAAAAAAAGAAAAAAGGAAAACAGACTCCAGAACATTCTTAAGTGATTAAAAAAGTAAAACTTTTACTGAAATTCTTTTATTGTAAATAAAACTAGAATAATTGTTCAGCTAAAAGTAAGTTCTCTGATTTAGTTTGTGTGCTTTTCTATGCAGTACCTATAATGCTAATTTTGAGAAGGTTCTTAGATAACATCTGGCTGTGCTTTGAGTTTATCCTGGTAGTACAGGTATCTTCACAGATATTGCTTTTCTAATCCATGGATTACAGCCTTTCCCATTGTCTATTATCCAGCCATTTATCCCACCAACTAAAATTAAAGAGTCAACAAAGATTAAAAAAAAATTTTAATGTTTTTATTTATTTTTGAGACAGAGAGAGACAGAGCATGAGCAGGGGAGGGGCAAAGAGAGAGGGAGACACAGAATCCAAAGCAGGCTCCAGGCTCTGAGCTGTCAGCACAGACACGGTGCTTGAACTCACAGAGTGTGAGATCATGACCTGGGCTGAAGTAGGACGCTTAACCAAGTGAGCCACGCTGGCGCCCCAAGAGTCAATAAAGACTTTATAAGTCATTCATTCAGCAAAATTCCATTGAGCAGTGACAAAACATGGACTCTGGTTCACAGTTTAGATACAGGGCACAGACACACCCATATTAGTATAATGCATGTTACACATATTATACTTGAAGGTCTCCATAAACACTAGGAGGTCAGGAAAGACAATAATGAAAGGCATGTGTCTAAACTAAATCTTGAAATATCATCAGTGTTCATTAGGCAAGAAAGAGTAGGATAGGAAAAATCTCTCTCATATAAAGGAAACAGACTGAACAAAGCAGGAGGTATAGAACTCTCTGATTCAATACAGAAATGAATGGTGCTATCCAGGGAGAAGGAAGAAAGTTAGAGATGTGATATGGGATGAACTTTGTCTGCCCAAAATTCATACATTGGAGCCCTAACACCCAGTACCTCAGAATGAGACTGTACTTGGAGATAGAACTTTTAAAGAGGTGAGTGAGATAAAATGAGACTGTTTGGGTGGACCCTAACCCAGTATGATGTGGGTCCTTACAAGAAGAGATTAGGGGGGTCCCTGGGTGGCTCAGTCAATTGAACATCCAACTCTTGGTTTCAGGTCAGGTCATGAATACCAGGGTCGTGGGATCAGGCCTCGCATCGGGCTTCGTGCTAAGAGTGGAGCCTGCTTGAGATTCTCTCTCTCTCCCTCTGCCCCTCTCCCCTGCTCATGCTTTCTCTCTCTCTCTCTCTCTAAAAAATAAAATAATAATAATAATAATAATTTAATTTAAAAAAGAGCGAGATAGGACACACAGGGAGATTCCAGGATGCATGCACACACAGCAAAGATCCTGTGAAGACACAGAACGCCTGCCAGACAAGGATCAAGGCCCCAGGAGAAACCGAGCCTGTGGACACCTTGATCTTAAACTACCACACTCCAGACCCAACCAAATTCTGTTGTTTACGTCCCCCAGTCTGCGGTACTCTGTTATGGCCGCCCTAGCATGCTAATATTTGAGACTGCAGAGGAAGCCTGGGACCTTTCCACAGGAAGCCTCATTATCCTGAGATGTCTATACATCCCTCATCTACGGGGATCACTAAACAGTTGTAAATAGGAAGCTAGAGATAGTAGAGATAGCTTAATGATAACTTTTTTGGTATAAAAAGTATCGCTCTGACAACCACATACAGCATGGAAGACATGGACAGACCAAGAGTTGAGTCAAGTGGTAATGAGGGTCTTGTGGGGACAGGAGTAGGGTGAGGATAGGGCTGATGAGAGAGAGACAGAGAGAGAGAGAGAGAGACAGAGAGAGAGAGAGAGAGAGAGAGAGATATGTTTCAGATGCTGACTCAGCAGAAGCTGGATTTAGAGTTGATATCATGTTTTGGCAATGAAAGTGACACTCAGATCTGCTTTGGTATTGGGACCTGCAGTATTGGAACTTGACAACCACTTACAGAATGAATGAATGAATGAATGATGACTGAATGAAAAGACAAGGCAATTGCCCTTTTCATTACATGTATACCTGAGAATAAATGATACTACTCCAAACATAATAGCACTCCTACAACCAGCTCCCATAAATTACTATTTCCCATACTGAATATGCAGACAATTGAGTGCTAACTCTAAATATACACATCACAATATCCCTACATTCTTGTATGATTTGTGCATTGTCTGTTCTCCTACCAGTATGTTGCTTGCTCAATCAATGCCCAATTTGCAGTAATGTGGTTCAGAAGGGTTGCTATAAAGTAACACAAAATAGATAGATCTCTGCCCTAAAAGGGCTTTTAAAAAATCTCTAGACTATAAAACTTTTATTCTTTAAAATGTACGTAGCAAAGCAAAAGGTGTTGCAAAGCATCAGAGGAGAAGTTGGGCTGATGTGGCCCAACCTGCCTTGTTCTGAAGAGTTCAGGGTAGAAAGACATCAGTATGAAATAAACTGTAAAGAAAAAGCTTAACTGAGCTGTACAACTTAAACCGAGCATCGAGGGGTGGGTAGATTTGCAAGGTGATAAATCTACAAACTTGCTTCTCCAGAATTTTTTAAAAAGCACAAAAGGAAAGTAAAAAGAACATTAATATGGAAGATCCTTCTGGGTAGTGCGAGTAGAAACATAGACATCATCTCACTTACCAATTTAAGATTAGAGCAGGGTCAGCAAATCCTGCCTCCTAACTGTTTTTTCATAGCTTGTGAGCTCAGAATGGTTTATATATTTTTAAATGTTGGAAAAAAGTCCAAAGAATATTTCTTGATATGTGAAAATTATATGAAATCCACATTTCAGTCATACTTGTTCAGGTTTCCATATTGTCTGTGGCTGCCTTTGTGCTGCAAGGGTAAAACTGAGTAGGTGTGACAGAGACCATATGGCTCGCAAAGCCAAAAAATATTTATTATGTGGCCCTTTATGTGGCTTTTTTCCAACCTCTGACTGAGAGCAAGGAAAATAAGATCAAAGACCTAGATTTTAATTGTCTTTTTGCAAACCCTGAATCTCCTGTGTCCTACAATGTTACAGAGGTGAGCATCCTGCAAACAGGACCCACTCATGGCTCAAATAACCATTCATAAAATTAGCATTTTGCAATGTGTGCTCTATGGAAATTAAGTTCCGAGGAACGATAAAAGCTGTCATATGCGGGGGGGGAAGGCGTTCCTGGCTACATAACTTTTAAAGATGCTGAATGATGTTTCAAGGCTTTGGTATGCAAATACAAGTTTTGAATTTTTCTTTTTTGAGAGAGTGTGAGCAGAAGAAGGGCAGAGAGAGAGAGAGAGAGAGAGAGAGAGAGAATTCCAAGTAGGCTCCGCACCATCAGTGCAGAGCCGAGTCCGACACGGGGCTCGATCTCATGAACCACGAAATCATGACCTGAGCCAAAATCAAGAGTCAGTTGCTTAACCAACTGAGTTACCCAGAATCGATAAACATTTCTTAAACATGTTCTACCCTGGCATTTTTTTTCAACCCTACCCTACTCTCCAATATGGGGCACCGAATGGGACACTTATGCCTTAAAATAGAATTTGAGAGATGCCACATCAGTTGTGTTGAAGATGGGGATAATGAATAACATTCATTGCTTACTGAATTATTCAAAACTTCAACGACAAAACCAAGGAATACATGATACTCTACCGAGGCCTTGTAATCTCAAAAGTTGCATTCTTCTATTAACTCTGCCAACGCATATCATATACTTCTTGACGACCTGAAGAAGCAAATTCTTGGAAAAGAAATCCAGCTTCTGAAGGCAGAGAAAGTCTACAGGCATCAGCACTGCCCATTTAAAGCAGACCAAAAGGGTTTAATGTAGCAGAAAGCCAAGGTAGCTAGGTTATCAACCACCACAGATTTCACTCAGAGCCTCTAATCAGCAGGACCACTTGGAAAAACAAACAGCCTGCGAGGGATAATCACTGCTTGGAAGTCAAATCATGCAAAATATGTTCCCTTTGTGTGAATACCACAAGTCAGTGGAATTGGCTCCTGGTAGAGACAGCCATTGAGGCTGATATAATTTTCTCACTTACTGATTCCTTCAGTTTGGGATTATTCCGAAAACTTTAACTTTTCTTGATTTTATGTCATGGGGGGAAGTGCTGACACACGAGGAAGCTGGATAATAAAAAACACTGCCAAACACAAGAAAAGAAATACTGCCATCATGTTAAACGGCTTTACTAGTGTTTGGTGCTTGGGATTATGTTGTAGTTCTCATTCCCAAGGAAAAATTCACATGCCTAGAAAGCATTGGACTCAATAGTTTTGAAATCATATGCAGATGCCCTTCCTCCCAGGTGTTTGTCTACACAGTGCATGGTGTGTTCATGCTGCCGGGGAATCACTGAGGGGGTGGGTGAGTACCGATGGGTCGGAGTTTCAGCAGCTGAGGTGACCGTGAACAGGGTCTGATTTACAGCCCTTTGGTATATCTTAGGATGTCTCAACAATTCTTAATTTCCTTGTAGAGTGATATCCCTTTATCAGGAAGGAAAAAGACCTGTAAACAAAGACTTGCCCCATGGAAGAAAAAATGAGGATTAAAATCTGCACTTCCCAGGGCACCTGGGTGGCTCAATCAGTTAGGCATCCAACCCCTGATTTGGGCCCAGGTCATGATCTCATGGTTCGTGGGTTTGAGCCCCGTGTGGGGCTCTGCACTGACAGTGTGGACCCTGCTTGGGAATCTCCCTTTCTCCTTCTCTCCCTGCCCCTCCCTGCCCTCTCTCTCAAAATAAATAAGTAAACATTTAAAAAAAAGTCTTTAAAAAGAACTGCACTTATTTTAAGTTGTTGTGAGGACTAAGCAAATTTTATTTATATTTTTTATTTGCCCTTCACGTTGACAGTTTTGACAGAGGACTCTTGGTTTATTGTTTTTCTTCCTTCAGGAATATTTTTTTAAGTTTATTTATTTTGTGAGAAAAAGAGTGAGAGAGTGAGGGAGAGGGCAGAGAGAAGAGGGAGGGAGAGAATCCCAAGCAGGTGCCACACTGTCAGCATACAGCCCAAGGCGAGGCTCCAACTTACAAACTGTGAGATCAAGACCTGAGCCGAATTCAAGAGTTGGACTCTTAACCAACTGAGCCATCCAGGAGCCCTGTGGATTTTAAAATTATATATTTATAGGGAGCCTGGGTGGCTGAGTCAGTTAAGCATCTGGCTCTTGGTTTGGGCTCGGGTCATGATCTCATGGTTCATGAGATGGAGTCCTGCGTGGGGTCTGTGCTGATGACACCAAACTGCTTAGGATTCTCTCTCTGCCCCTCCCCCACGTGTGCATGCGTTTGCTCTCTCTCTCTTAAACTAAATAAACTTTATGTATATATTTGTGTGTGTATAGAAGGCAATGGCATTTAAAATTGGCATAAAGTAAGCCCTATAGACTGTTATCTACCTATCTACCTCTCCATCCATGTCTCATCTGTCTATCATCATCAGAGAAGTTTCCATTAACAAAAACCTTCATTAAATTCTCATGAAGTAATAGCTCTAAAATGATCTGCTTGGCAATTTCTGATGTTTATATGTCATGACTAATATTCTTAAAATATGATAAAACTTAGTGTAAAATAGACAAAATGTGTCATCATATGTGCTATCATTTTGTTAGTTTTTATATAAAATCCAAGCACTGATTGCAGAAAAAAATACCTACAGAAAATTCTGGAAGAAAACAAAGAGTATGTGGTTTGCCCTTGAAGCATCCCAGTGACCTTATTCTGGTACAGACACTGATTTGCTTTGGCCTCTAACTCATCATCAGTTCATACAATCTCAGTGTTGACCCACAGGGGAGCCAATCACTATGTTACATGTTCCCTAGACCGGGATCGTGGTGGCAAGTAAGTCAAGCTGGTCAAATCAGAGTGATTGTCCAGTTTTGACAACACTACTAGAAAAGTTACTTCCTCATTGCTGCCACGTTGAAGGTAGTTAGGCTATTGCCACTGCAGCCATCTTGTCACCATGAGGACAATAACCGTCTGAGATTGAGACCAGTCCATGGAGAAGTCAGAGCTGTGACGTGGGGAAAAACAGAGTTCTGATGGTATCCTCTCAGCTCCTAGACCACACTATGGTTAAATCTAGTCCTACTATAACTGTTTAAATAAAGTGAGCCAATACGCTGTTTTTCTTAAGCCACTTTGAGTAAATGACAAAGATGAGTTCTAGCTGGAAAAGAAACCAAAAATTAAGCATCAGAGCCTCACTGAGAAGCGTCATGGGGTTTCCTGATAACACTTTAAGAACAGTACAAATGGCTTTTGTATTCTATTATGAAAAGGAAGCAAAGAAACTACCGGAAGCAAAGAACCTATTTATATTTATTAAAACCGCTAACCCATTTGAATTATGATATTAGCATTTGACTCTTATTTCTGGCTTTCAGAGTAACAATTATAGACCTGAACTTCCTGACTTTTCCCTGCTACCCCTTAGGTTATAACATTTAGTATTACTTTGTATTCGTGGTTACCTGTTAGGCTAACCCCTTCATACATACTGACACCCAAAAGACACCAGTGTTTCCTCTTTGTACTAATAAAGAAATGAAAGCTCATCTCAGAAGGCATTTGTAACTGTTCCAGTTGTATCCAGATGTATGGATTTATTTCGTTAAGAAATAATTAGTGGGAAACCATTCTATGCCAGATACAGCAATGAGTCAAAAGACGAACATGCCTTCCCTTGTGAATCTTACATGTTGGGATTGTGAGTGGTGGTGCAGACAGAAAACAAACAAGATGAATCAGTAAAATCTAAGTGTGCTAAGTAGTAAATTAGATGAAAGGGAGGTAGGGGATATTGGGATAGGCACAACGATGGGTTACAACTTTACACAGAGCATATTCACTTCACTGAGAAGGTGACATTTAAGTAAACACCTTAAGGAGGTCAGAGAGGAAAGCATCGTACGTGGAAAGAGTAGCACGTGCAAGGTCCTGGGGTGCGAGCATACGCTAGGGACAGGTATGTGCCTTAGGAACAGTAAGGAAGCCTGTACAACAGAGTGAAGAAGGGGAAGAGCCATGGGAGGTGAGATCAGAGAGTTAAGGGTGCTATGAACTGAATGGAAGAAGGTAAGGTAGATTCAGCAAAACCATATAAGATAGATTGGACACTTAATTTTTCTGAATGAGTGGAAAACATAGGAACTTTTAAGCAGAGTGATTTGATCTGACCTACATTCTAACAGGATCACTCTGGTAGTGTTAGAATAGACTTGGGGTACAGGGCCAGAAACAGGGATGCCAAGCAAGAGACAATGACAACAACCCCAGTAGGAATAATAATGCCTTGGATCAAGATGGTTGTGGTGGAGGGTTAAGGGTTTACCAGATTCTGATAAAACCTGCAAGAAAAAGACCAGACAGCATAAGGTGGCATACGACCGCAGACTTTTCCCCTGGTGTCCTGCCCTCTCGCCCTAACAGATGCTAACCCTTAGTCTCCAGCAAGATTTAACTTTGAGGTCACTGCATCCAAGGAGACTTCCCTTGGGAGTATGGCTATCAAAGCCCTCTTGACACTATTTCCTTATTTACTTGTCTTTTCACCATGAAGCTTCAAGTTGTTGGAAATAAGTATCTGTGTCCTGGTCAAGGGCATCTCGCAATGTTTTGAACAGGGTCTGCCATAAAGTAAATAGTCATAAATCTGTGTTGAATGAAATCATATTTTTATGTCAGCCTCTTAAATTTCTCAAATCTTTCTTTCTTCATTTGTAAAATCCAATAATAACTTCCTTATTGATTTCGATGAAGGGAATATATGTGTCCACAATAGATCCTGGCAGAGAACAGGCACAGAGACACTGCTGTAACTCACCAATTTTTAGTTTATACAGCTAAAGAAAGCGTTACTATTTTTGCTGACTTTCTTGAACTTTTGAAAATGAATTTTTCTACTTTCTACTTAAAATGCCACTTTACCTTTTTTTTTGAATATTTGCTTTACCTTTTAAAATATTAGCTGAAGGACAGGGAAACAACTTTGGATTCAGTGAGAAACAAACCAAACTTTTGCAAAAGCTTTGCTTATTCAAACAAAAACAGTTCTGTGAATCCCCCCCAAAGGGAGATTGGGTGCTGACCTAATCTTGTTTGCTTTCCTATTCAGTATTCTTCCCTACCAACCTCCCTCCGGGCCTTCAAAGGAATTACCAACTGCACGAAAAAACTGCCTTGATGGTCATGCTTACTTGGTGTTTCTGGTCTAATGGAAGGGTGATATTGAAATAACAGAAAAGTGCTTTTTTTTTCATTTTTATTTTGATAGCTTAACATTCTGAGGAAGTTTGTCTTTCTATTCTAAAGAAATATCACACAGAAACAACAAGTTTAATGCTTAATAGAAAAAAAATTAACTGTAATACTCTTCGGAATAAAACAAAATAGCCATTATTTTAAATAATAGTAACTTCCAATTACTGGAGACTTACTATGTGCGCTAGAGTGGAATGAATACATTTTCTCATTTACTCCCCTCAAGATGTCTGTGAAATGTGTACTCATATTATCACCATTTTGCACGTAACGACTCTGGGGCTCAGGGTGGTTAAGTAGTGATTTGCCTAAGATTACACAGCCCGTAAATGGTTGAGGCTATACACTAACAACCATGTGATACTCATTTCCCTCTAGAAGTGCATGTCCATCTCTATATTCCCATTTCCTGAGTCTTATTTCAGCCTCCCATCATCTTACTCTCTAATCATTGCAGTGGACCATCTCGCCAAAGCCGGACGGATAGAAAGTTCTAGAAACACCTTTCTTTCTTTTTTTTTCCCCCTTGTCCATCATGCTCAGTCTTAAAACATTGCTCTGATGTGATGCCCTCCCCACACATAACACATTGATGATTCTCATTGCCCACAAAACACAGGTCAAATTTCTTTGGCGTTCAAGGCTCTCCCATCCTCTGCCTTGGTCTACTTATCTGTTTTTTTCTATTAGTTGGCCTTTACACTGAGGCCACAGCATAAGATGCTGCACTGAAAGCCTGCTGATCTATGTGCAGTGACCCTGCTTTAAAGGGCCTGACTGCCAGCTCATCTATGGGCTCGCCATGTTTGAAACTTGCCTTAGGCTCTTCTGCTCTATTCCCATTTCATCTCCATCCAAAGCCTCCCACCGCGTGTCTATCCAGATCTTATCATATGCAAATGACTGCTCAGTTATTCATCTCTGATCATGTCTTTCCTGATCACCTTGGTCAGAAACAATTTCCCTTTTTCAGCATTCAGATAAAATCTATTTTGAACTGTAAATATGGTGCTGTCTCATATTGCTTTGGATAGCCATCTGTCTAATCCCCTTTACTAGATTTCAATCATCTTGAATACAAGGAATTACAAGAGTCAGGATAGGTTAGGTTATAGTGCTTTAGCAAGAAAAACAAATTCAGTGGTTATAGCTGCAAATGTATAATTTCATTTCATGCTAAACACCCATCAGCTCTGAATTTGGCTTCCATAGCACCATCCTCCACCATGTGGAAAGTGGCCAGTCACAATAGCAAGGGAAACATGAAGGTAAACTGAACACTGGTAGACAGGGCTTCAGCCCAGAAGTAACACATAACACATGTCACCTCTGTTTGCAAGTTATTGTGAAAACCAAGCAATTGGTCAAGGATGACTTCAAGAAGAGTAGGGACTTTCAACTGCACCGTGGTCCTGAAAAGAGTGAAAACAGTGCATATATAAACTTCTCCAATGGTTTCCACAACCATATCAGCACCTATGGGCTCAGCAATAACCAGGACCATGGCCCAATTCTGCATTTCATACCTGACTCAAAACTATCTTCTATCTTCTACCACAGTCATTGTATAAAGATGGCACTGAATAGGCAAGTACTTCCTCCGCTCTGGCTCCAGGAGTCTCATAACCATTAGAGCATAAAGGTCAGAAAGATCAGACGATCGTGGCAGGGTAGCTCTAGCTGCCATAAGACTGTTCCACACAGAACCAGTATTGTCCTACTGATAATTAAAAGGAAGAGTCTAGCTGATGTCTCGGCTGTGGACAGATCCTGAATCTCCGTGACATACAAAACTAAGCACTTATTTGTCGTTCACGTATCTGCAGGCCAGCTGGAGTTGAGTTGATCCAGGCTGGGCCTCAGCTAAGTTTGAGTCTACACTTCAGGTTGGGTCCAGCTTGTTCCATGTGTTCTTCATCCTCTTGGAAAAGCTACTCAAAGCATATTCCTCTTGTGATGAAAGGTAGAGCGTAAGATTGCAAGCCCGTGTTGGCAAGCACAGTTTATGCTTCTGCTAGAATAACATCTGATAACATCCATTTGATCAAAGTAAAACACGCGGCCAAGACCCAAATCAAGGGTGGGAAAGAACACTCCATCCACCATGAGACAAAAGAAGTCACAGGGCCCGAGGCAGAAAAACTATACTCTTCCCATGGATGAAGTGAGGAGACAGTGAACATATGTGAGCAATGATCTACCCCACCTGATGTGAAAGAGGAAGAATACAATGTGGATTTTACGGTAACGTGTTTGATGTTCGCACAATAGTTTCTGTAGGACTTCTCTTGGCCACAAGGATGGATGGCTTCTCTCAGCCACAAGCGCCTGACTTCAGCTCAGGTCATGATCTCACGGTTTGTGAGTTCGAGCCCCGCGTTGGACTCCGTGCTCTCAGCTCGGAGCCCAGAGCCTGTTTCGGATTCTGTGTCTCCCTCTCTCTCTCTGCCCTTCCCCCCACTCATGCTCCCTCTCTCTCTCTCTCTCTCTCTCTGTCTCTCTAGCTCAAAAATAAATAAACATTTTTAAAAAAGTAAAAAAAAAAAAATAAAATCAGATGGTAGGTAGGCTATAGTTTTGAAAGTGAGTTGACTGATGTCCTTTCACTGCCAATGACACAAAGAAAGTGTTGGAGCCCTAGGAGTTAGAAAGCTTCTGTGATTTCTGAGAATCTGGGGAGCTGCGAGAAACTCTCAGCCTAAACTATTTGAAGCCTGTGTGTCAGGTTTGTTGGGGAAGCAGCACCAATATGACATAGCACCAGCAAAAGGCTCAGAATGCAGGGGTCATGGGCTATAACATGAATTTTAACATGAACCAGCAGATCAAGGAGAGAGTCTCCAGCAGTTCTACTCTGATAACACACTGGCGTAGCTCCCCAGCTGCATAGGGTGGCACTTGCTTACGTGCGTAATCACCATTCACAGGATATTAAGTCTATAATGACCCCCAAATGGCCACCATATTTAGAATAATAGGGGCTGAGGAGAGAGCAAAGAGGGATGACAGAAGGAAAAATTAATGATGGTAGAGGGCACCTGGGTGGCTTAGTGGGTTAAGCTGCTGACTGCAGCCCCGGTCGTGATCTCACGGTCCGTGAGTTCGAGCCCCGCGTCCGGCTCTGTGCTGTCAGTTGGGAGCCTGGAGCCTGTTTTGGATTCTGGGTCTACCTCTCTCTCTGCCCCTCCCCCCACTCATGTTCCCTCTCTCTCTCTCTCTCTGTCTCTGTCTCTCTCTCAAAAATAAATAAACATTTAAAAAATTAAAAAAAAAGAAATCAGATGGTAGGTCAGAGTCTTAGGAAAAGGGAATGGTGTGTCAATTGTTTAACCCATTTGGACAACTCCTATTTATGAGGAAGGTCCAAGAAAATTAAGACATTCAAATGTTTCTAGACACAGGATTTAACTCAAGGGAAAACCACACTGACATGTGCGGGAGCAGCGGGATTGCAGTTTCTGACTTGTACTCCATCGTGTTGGTGTGAAACGAGCCGATCCGCAGGATCTGAACAAAGCAGGTTAGAACAAGGAGCTGGGCTTGAAAATTCCATAGCGCTCATTGTGGTACTAAGCTCTATAATTTACCAATAGGGGCATAATTTATATCCCCCAAATTGTGCACGCTGTGGTAAGGTCAATTTTCACTTTCTAGTCTAAACACATGGCTGCAAGTGTTCTGATGTGGATCCTGCCCATGAAAGAAGGATGTGAACTAGTCACGTAGCATTGGGCTGACCTTCTGGGGTTTGCAGAATGCACTCTCTCTCCAGCTCTTAGAGGGGGGAGGTAGAAGTGAGGTGAATGCTATTTAATGCTGTCCTCCCAGTTCCCACCATTTGCATTCAGCAGCTGCACAGTGCAAGAGTGCTCCTTGTGATGACGGGAATGTTCTATGTCTATGCTGCCCATAAAGGAGACACTACGCGCATGTGGCTTTGAGCAGTGGACATGTAGTTAATGTGATTTAGAGAATGAATTTCTGATTTTATTTAATCTTAGTTAACTGAAATTTAAACAGCTACATGTGACAAGTGGCTACCATATTGGATAGCACAATTCGAGAATTATCAAGTCCTCTGAGCCTTTCTACTCTTTTAAGTACTCAAAAGCAGCTCAAATGGCCCCTATTCTGCAAACTCACACTCTCACTGCCAAGGAGCAAACATCAGTATCTTAGCAGCTCTCTCAGTTGTCAAAAGAAAAAAAAAATTCTGCTTCTGGGCAGACATCTGACTGTGTAACCGTTGCACAGAGACAATTTAGTTCAAAATTATGTGCCACCCTGACTCTACCTGGCAGGTGCCTTCTGTGCTGGCTTTTCTATCTGAAAACTTGAGAAAGATGACAGGGTTTTAAATGATTAACTCCTCTGGGCCACATTACTTAATTATACAGTACATCCAGGGATAGGCACATGGGTCTTTTATGGTAAATGATATGACGGTCTTAAAAACTCATTAATATGTCATTAACCAAGCAGACATTTACTAATTAAACAATTAGCCCCTCTGTTCTTTTCCTTTGTTCCTCCTAGAGATGCTTGGTTGCCCAGATCCCCAATTTAGCAGAAGGTCCCCCCTTCTTTTCCCAGAGAAAATCGCTCATAAAGCAAACTCTGAGACTAAATGATTCACCAGATTTTTTTTTCCAAGTTGGTTACAAAAAGAAAATCAAAGCTGATTTTCATAGTATAAATTAATGTGGGTGTTTGTCTGGTTTGAATAAATCATCCTCAACCGTAAATCAATTTTATATGTATGTGCTATAACATCCACCATAACCGACATAAACACTGAATATAACAAAACTACATATCCCAGTGAAATAAATACAAACAGACAAGATTAAGGTCTTGAAATGTATTATTATGATTCATCATATAATATCAATACCAAAGAAATGTGTAACGTTCTTAACTTTTCCTCTCAGAAGGTTTCTAAACATCCATCATGGTCTTTGATAATTTTTGCTTCATCATATTTTTGTGCTGAAACTCTGCTAAACTGTAGTACAAGGGGGATTATCTAGTATAGGAAAGTAAAACAGAGCAAATGTCTTTTGAAACAGAGTTTTGTGCCTTAAAAAAATAAACCTAAGGTAGTTTTAAATTCAGAATAGGAATTTCTGAGACCATTCAGAAGTGCTGTAACACACGCGTATTGTTTTCGGCAATATTTTGGTTATACATTTTACAGTTTAATGCTATAGTTTCAGTGACTTAGAAATATCCTGCTGACCTAAAGTGTTGAACATTAGCAAAGGAGCAAGAAATGGATCATAACTGGGGTGATAAAAGAATACAGTGGAAACAATAGAGCTCAGATGACAGAAAGTTCTAAAGCTGGTACAATTGCTAGAGTTGCTTGACTTTCTCTTGCCTTCCTAGGTTTTCCATTGGCTTCTCTTTCTGCCTTCTGAGTAAGCAATGAAGCTGAATGAGCATTTACATAATATCCTTTATGATACTAACAGTAGAATATGTCTAGATAATAATCTCAAGAGGTCTAGTCTTGTGGAGGATGAACACATTGATTATTCCCTCCATGAAATGAATTTGGAATGGGTCTTAGGGACCCCTTAGAACATCACCTGAGGCCCCTGTAGCCCACTTTCTGGAGACAGCATTGATTCTCAAACTTCACCTCAGATCAGAAGTAGCTTTACTGTGAAGTTAATGAAGGTTGAGCTTTAAGACCACTCACTGGTGCAGGCTCTTGACAGTACTGGGAGTAAGTTCTAGGCTGCAAATAGGAAGCATTTTTTGTAAATATTTATGGTAAATTTCCTAAAGGATCTCAGAAGACAGAGGCATAAATCTCCTCTAATGTTCTAGTTACTTGTTGGGATTTCTTCTTCCATTTCTTTTCCCATTCTAAATATTCTAACTAAATAATTTTCCCATTAATTTTTATTTGTAACCTTGGATACTTTTCTTAAAGAGAACTCCTCAAATCATGTAACCTTCAGTATGCATAAACTCTGGACCTGTTCTTGAGCTAATCGATACATTCACTGCTCAAATTAAATAATTGACCTCCATCACTAGAGTCTGTTATAAGATGCTACCTGACTGAGCACAGAGTTGTGTAATATGAATTCAGCATTTGAATGTTTAAGGATATTCTGCAAAGAGCATTGAGATGTTTATAGCTTCTCACCAATAGAACCAGACTGGACAATTCTGGTTCCATGAGTAAAATAGTGGACTAGGGGAACCAGAAGACCTGGTCCTCCTCACACCCTTGCCATTAAGTACCTGTGCCACCTTGGGAAACTCAGTATCTTTACCCTCGTTATGTTCATCTGTAGACAGAAGGCAAAGTAGAGAGGGGACAAGACCCTTGGTGCTCAAAGTGTGGTTCCAGGAAGCATTCTGGAAATGCAGAATCTCAAGCCTCAACCCAGACCCCCTGAATCAGAACCAAGATCCCCAGAAGATTCATATTCACGTTACTGTTAGAGAAGTACAAGCACTGAAATGGTTACCCTTCCAGGTCTGAAATTTGTACACCATGCTAGATAGAAGGATACATAGAAGTTCACGGAAATTTTCAGGAAAAAAAAAAATGTAAAATTAAACTTTCATTCAATTTTATCCTCTCATCACGATATCTCACCCCCAGCCACTCCCAAATTTCCCTTTATCCTCAAGCCCAGTCCCATTTGGCCAATCACCCATATTGTTTGATTTCTTTAATTTCTTAGGATAAATTCACAGGTGAATTTCAGTTTCGTTCAACCATTGTGATCTTTTACAGTTGCCGTTCAAAAACTTTGAACACCCAGGAAAAAAAAAATCAAATGAAAATGCTATACTGTTTTTAATTCACAGTGATTTTCTGTAAAAACCAAAATATAGCTTATAATTCAGCTCATAAACATTTCCCCCATGTCCTTTAAAACTCTTCTCCCTCCCTCTTTTATTTTTTTCATAATCATATCTCCACTCACAGCAGGAAAATTACATCAAAATGCTCTCGTATGCTCTCATATTAGACCAAGCGAACTTTGGGAGGTAGAATGTTCGAAGGTATGACCCAAGTTTGCTGGAACTGAGATACAGCTGCCCAGTGACAAGCCCTTTTTAAATGCTAACTTCACTCTACAAGGCCACTGGGATGCATTTGGGTTAAATAATTCTGTTAAGCATAGGGACTGTACATTTACAAGAAGGTTTTAAAGAAAATGTAAACCTGCAAAACATTACACTTCTTGTTTATGCAACGAACAGGCGCTTACCTGCATAGGTAGCGATTCTTGCATTACATGCAAATAGGCTTAGAGCTAATTTGAGAGCCGTAATCAGTATATACATTGGAAAACTTTGATCCCTAAGGAGGAAAAGGGCCGTCATCAATAAACTTGGTTCTGACTTGCATTAGTCATGGATTCAGAGACGCGTGAGCTCAGATTCCAGTAAGTACCTGTAAAACAGGAGAAAAGCCATTTGACATTTCAACACTGGAAAACATTTGCGTGAGAAACTTTTTCATAAAGAGAAGATCAATCCCCCTTCCACTGACTAAAGACAAAATTAATTACCACAGTTGGCAGAAGATAAATGGTTCCAATGTACAGAATTGTGTAATTATAGCAGCTGCAGAGCTGGAAGCCAGCTCCTAACTTTGAACCTCAACCCCGGCTTGACATTTCTCCCCATCTTCAGTGTTGCTACCAGAAGCATGTTGAAACCCCCCCCCCACCTTTCTTCCATAATTACATGCTGGGGTTCAGAAGTAATCACTGGTTCCATTGCCTACACGAAACCTTATCATCCTCCGGTTTGCAAAAGGTATGCTGTATCATCTTTTGAAGTTGAAATCTCTAGAGAGAAAAATGTATTAGGGGAGAGTTACTGTTATGGCAACAAAATTAATTCTGCCACAACATGTCAAATTAACCACCCTCCTAAGGACTAGAGTCAGAGCCAAGTTCAGAAATGGACAAATATTCAGTATCAATTTCTTAAATGCCACCCTAGGTTTCGGTAAAGCTAAGGTAAACATCACAGTTTATCTCAACATCCTAATGTTTGCGCCAGAACAACCCTGGCTGGAAAACAAGAGGTTAAGAAGAAGAAAAACAAAAAAATGTCAAATCCTTGTTTCCCCCTCCCCCTTTTTCAAACAGCAAAGGAGGTTGTCAGTTAGGCTCTGTGGAGATTTTGGTTCTCCCTTTGAAGCCAAGAGGAACGTTTTTAATCTCATCTTTAATTTTAATCCTTTAAAATATGTAAGTGATTTAGAAATGTACAAGTTAAATTTGGCAGAAGACCCTACTGGTAGAAGTAAAGCCATTTCTTTCAACTTCACCACGATAAAGGAGTTCAAAGCTGGCCACCTAAACTATCTAGATACCTCAGCCACAAGCTGCAGTCTACTGATTTTAAAAGATCCCCTTATCAAAAACGTTTAGAAGTGGTGACAAGGTCACCATCAAAGAAGTAACCTCATGCTTGAAAATCTATTTACAATTTAACAATTTTTAGAATAAGTTTTTCTTATTCAAAGGGAATCGCATCTGTTCAGAGTCAAACATTTGCAAGTTGCTACATCTAGGAGCTCAAATCACTCATTTTTGACGTACAGCAGCATACTTGAGATTTTCAGATGACTTACATCAATTAAAAGAAGATAGGGTTTGAACCTATTCCTGATACTGGTTGTTTCCATTACTGTTTCTACATAAAAAATAAGTAGCTAAATCTCTCCATACTTAGTGGTGTCAAACAACCACCACTTTATTGTGCTCGCAAATTTTGTAAGAATTAAGGAAAGGGTGCATTAGCTGCACCTTGCCTCTGCTCTGTGATATCTGGGCAGTCAATGGGGGAGGCTACAAGTACTTGACCAGATGGGACTGGAGTCATATGGTGGTCCATTCACACATGTGTCTGTGGTTGATGCTGGTTGTCAGCGGGAGCCTCCACTGGAGCTGTTGATCAGAACACCCACATGTAGCCTTTTCATGGGCTTATTAGGCTTCCTCCCAATATGGTGGCTGGATTTTAAGTCACAGTCCCAAGAGACAGGAAGTGGAAGCTGCCAGTTTCTTAAGGCCTGGGCCTAGAAACTGACATGGCCGCATTCATGCTACTGATCAAGCAGTCAGAGTCCAGACTCAAGGTGATACATACCACACCTGGAGTCATGCCAAGAATTTGTGGACCACAGCAATATATTAATTCCCTCATCAAAGATATAATTGTTGGCATTTACTTCAGACTTCTTGTGCCCACTCCAATTAATTTTGTCTCTTTAATTCATATTCAATTTCTCATTGCCCACAAGTTTCCATAAAGCTATGGCTGTTTCCTCTTGCACTATCCTCACTACTATTCTACTGCCTCACTATCCACCTAGCTCACAATCTGATATCATATCTTTGCAGTAACCTAGTGGACAGCAGTCATTAAGCAGGGAAGAAGTAGTATTTGTTGGATGAGAAGAAAAAATAATATGGGTACACTAAGCAAGAAACAGAAGAGAAAGTGGTAAGAGATTGGATATAAGGACTTTCCATTGTTGCTAAGATCCAACATAAAGAAATGATTCCAGAGACTTTTGGAGATAAACCAGTACAAATGTAGTTCATCTCTAAGTGTTAATTTCTTATAAATTTGAGTGACAATTGGGCTTAAGTTGTCATTGCCCATTTTCACAGAGTGAAAATATTGAAAACTTTTTATGGCAATAATATAGAAATAGAAACAAAATTCTAAAGATGTGATTTTCAAATGGAATTTTTCACCCAATAGAAACTGGTAAAAAGTGTTTAACATAACATGCATTTTCTTAAATGGAAATGTATCACATTTGCTCAATATACCACTAATCACTCAGAATAAAAAGACTGTACATTGGAAACAAAATTTTGAATGGACAGTTATGAATGACTACAGCAGCCACATAAACCTTACCTGTTACATTTCATTGGTTTTAATGCTTTCTGTTTCACTTTTGTTTTTGTTTGGGGAAGTTTAATTATTCTTCTTATTGCACAATTATCAAGAAAACACTTCACTTGCAAACTTTGGGAAAATTGGGCATAGGACTTTTAAGCTGACCTACTCTGTATTATGCAATATAATCACCATTTAATATATGTTCTATGATCTAGATTTAAATTTCCAGACTGGTGTTTCTTTTGAATGTGATAATGAGTAAGTTATTATACAAGCAGCTCAACTTTGCATGGGTTATATTTTGGGGCAATAACCTAAGACTTTGGATTTAAGGAGAAATTCTCAGTAACACCTGAGATTCTATGAACACCTGTCTGTTAGATTTGTAGTGCACAAGAAAGTAAATCAAGACATCAAGTATTGTGATAATTTTTGGAAAAGGAGAGGGAAATCGGGGACACTATCTTGCAGGACTGGATAAGCCAGAAAGCCAAATATCCATAACACAATATGAAATCACTACATTGAGACAGTTTAACAAACTCTCTAGAAACATTGTAATCTAGAAATGATCAGTTTTAACCTTCACTTTGTAGAAATCGAGTATCTTGAGAAATTAACGTCCTTTCTGGAGGGAAAGAGAAGCTTGGGTGATTGAAGGTCTGTGTGCTATTTGTTCCACCAGCAAACACTAGATCCATTGGAGATTTGGCTGCCCCTGCGGTTTTAAAACTTTTTTGTGGAGTCTAGAAGGAGGTCATTCCAGGGATGAATGAAAAACAAATTGATCTTTCAGTTAAAGTATGTCTCTGAAATATCCTAAGGGTGGAGAGCCTTGGAAGTAGACAGATGTCAGAGTGAATGGCCCTGTAGGGTCCAGCATTAGGAACCGTGCATGAACTCAAAGCCTGAGGCCTCCATTCAGTAGCAGATTGCCCCATTCTCTTACAGAGAGCACAAGATAGAGTGGGAAATGGCCACAATGTGTAGGTCAATGAGATGATTCTGCAGTTAGCCATCCCACAGAGAAAGAGGAAGTTAGCACGAAAGGATCAGGGCCATAGAGATACATCAAGACAAAGACTTCCTCACAAACCAGGGTGAGGGTTGCATTATGCTATTAAAGCTAAATACAGGAAAATGGGAGAGAGAATAAAGCAAGCTATCGGGGGGGGGGGGGGGGGGGTGACAGTTCAGGTACTTTTGCTGTACCTTCAATATGTCCTTACCCTTGGATGTTAAACACATACAGGATCCTTCAGGTAGACTCGTTCAGAAGGTCCCCAGGGATATTCAGAAAAGGTCTTCAGACCTCTGTTTATTAATGCTTAGTACCTAATTGATGTCACTTAGTCCATTGGTTTTATAGGATGAGGACCCTGGATTTTAGATCACCAGTGCAGACTTCCTCCTAAGATTTAATCTCATATTTTCAACTGCCTAATCAAAATCTCCACTGGATGCCCAATAGGCATCTTGAAATCAACATTTCTGGAAGCAATGAAGTGGGGACTCCTTCACCTGAGGTCAGAGCTCCCAAAGACAAAGTCCCATTGGATGCAGATTAATAGGTTCCTCACCCTCAATCAAAGACTTCTAGGCCAATCCAGAGTTTCCAAACTCAGCTCACTAACTTGCTTCCAGATGTCAAGACTGCTCACAAGTAGTCACTGTGATTGCCTCCGTACCTTTAGACTCCAGCTAACGTGTGAAGGACAGGCTGACCTTTAGACTGCCCTGGATTTGAGAAGGGAGAAAACACTCCCACATCTCCTTCATATAGGATTGAGAAGGCAATTGTGTTGGTCACACCCACCATGTATATGAACAATCCAAGTGATAAAATATGAGATAGCACAGTCATAATAAATACTGTGGCAATGAATTCCCGTAAGTATGCATATGTGTGACCATGTGCTAACAAACATGCTGAAGCAGTGGCTAAAGTCCAGTAAAACTGAGAAATATCCCAGCTGCTGCTGGGCAAACATGGAAAATTGCTCCTTGAAGTAGTAATCCTTAAAATGTTTATACAACCACAAACCTTTTGGATAAAGGGATGGAAAATACTGGATACTCTTTCCAGAATAACATACATATACATACGCTTGGAAATTTCTCATATACTTTTAAGGGTTTCATGAACTCCTAAAGGTCTAAGGTCCAAGTCAGGGCTTAGTGAGTTTAATTAGCATGAGTATGCAAGAGAAAAAGATGGAAAACAAAGGTGGCTCTCTGGGCATTTGGAGATCATAAAGTCTTAATTAAAATACCTAACTGAAAACATGAGGCAAATAAACACCTTTCCACCAAAAAGACAGGAAAATGGAAATCATCATGATGCTATCGAAATAGGCAGTAACTTGACCTCATGTGACAATAAAGCTGCCAGCATTGAAGGAAGCCATATTGCTTCCAACATAGGATCTGGCCATGGGTGGTCAAATTAGCAAATATTTAAATCAGTCCATTGTGTTATATTAACTTCTCTCTGTCTTAGCATGATGATTGCCTGCATAGCATCTATTTTCTAACACTTTTACCATCTGCCTCTATAGAAATGTTTTGCTTGTGCCTGAATGTCTCACTGCACCTTGTCCTATGCATCACCTTACACAGAGTTAATGCTTGATAAATGTTTGTTAAATCTAATAAAAAATAAAAGATAGTCATCTCAAGTCACGTAAGTCATCAGAGACAGAGCTGGAACTCAACACACGATTGTCCTAGGACAACCCAGTTTTCCACACACCATTTCATGTGCCTATGCAGTAAAGTGAATGGACATGTGATGTCCCCAAGTAATTTTCTGGAACTCAAAACCATCTTAGAAATGTACTAACAATAAGTTTAATATGGAGCACATCCAAGCTGGACGAGCCTTTTTATGATAGCATTCTATAGTTGGTCCTGCTTCTCTGTTTTCAATTCTCTTCTGTTTCAAATATCTAACTGCAACAGTGAGGGGTGGGAAATATGGACATCTGCATGTAATACTGGGAGGGGCTTGTTATATCTGTTTCTTTCCTGATGTATGTATTCATTTATTTTAAAAGACTGCAGTAAAAATTGGGGCAATGGATTTGACTCAATGGAACAACAGAAACAAAACAGATCACAGAAGGCTGAAGTCAGCTGATACGTTCATGATTTATCAGGTAGTTTGCATGTGACAACGGTAAGAAGAGGTAGGATATTCGTAATTCATTCATCACTCAGCAGTTCAAATGATGAAATAAAAAGAAATGAAAGAAGAAAAAAGAGAGAAGGAGGTAGGGGGTGAGAAAGGAAGGAAGGAAAGAAGGAAGCAAGGGAGGGAGGGAGGAAAAGAGAGAGAGGGAGGGAGGAGGAATCAAGAAATGGTGTGTTCAGTGATTCTTAGCATGTTTCTTTCAGGCCTGTGCGTTGGATTTAGAATGCTATCAGGATATAGTAAAGTACTCATAGTCCCTGTCCTCAAGCACATGATCTAAATGAATCTATAACTTTGAAGCACCTGGGTGGCTCGGTCAGTTAAGTGTCTGACTCTTGATTTTGGCTCAGGTCATGATCTCATGGGTCATGAGATCAAGCCCTGAGTCATGCTTACACTGGGCATGGGTTAAGATTCTCTCCCTCTCCCTCTGCCCCTTCCCCACTTGTCCACACACGTTCTCTCTCTCTCTCTCTCTCTCTCTCTCTCTCTCATAAATAAATAAATAAATAAGCAACGCATAAAACTATTAGAAAGTAATATAAGAGAGTTTAAGGTCAATTGCTAAGAAATTTTACATAAATATAAAAAGAGTAGCCCAAATTAGTTAGGTTGAAAATAAAAAAGTTATATGGATGAGTTGGAATTTGAGCCAAGCTTACAGTACTGATATCAAGCAGAAAAACAGCATAAACAGACTTGAGAAACTATATTTAAACTAGTCTGACTAACATGGGGGAGTTATGTTGGAGAGTCAAGGAAAAAAAGTTACATGTGGAGAAAGGAGAAAGGTTCTGGGAAAATTTACTTAAAACGCACTCAATATGTCACAGTGTTGGTAACTCCAGCAGGCTCTTGAGCCCAAAAATAAATTGCAAAGCAGTGTGAGAAGAGAAATGTGGTTTTAAAAGCACTGAATCCTGAGTCATGGGACCTGAATTCTATTTCTAAGTCAGCCACTTACTGGTGGTGGGTATGGGTTTGGCCATTTGTAAGTCTCAGTTTCTCAGTAATGATGATAATAAAATACACTTTGCATAGTTTAATGAAGATTAAATAGCATAATTAATCAATTAATGAACACTATATAAGTTCTGTATAAATTTGTATAGCAGCTCTATGTAAGTGTAAAGCAGCATTTTTTGGCTAGGGGCATCCACACAACATTTTATTACATGTAATTTTTTATTCAGATATAATTAACCTACAACATCATGTAAGTTTTCGGTGTATGATGTGCTGATTGGATACGTTTACAGGATGTACTTTTGGGTATTGCAATATGATCACCGCTGTAGCACTAACGAACACCTCCATCTGTATTCTTAACATTACTTCAGAACTCTGTAAGTAAGGTTAGTGTGGCCGTCGTAACCACCATGAAGCGGTGTGGGGAGAGACTGAAATCAGATGAGTCACGAAATTAAAGCAGAAATCCAAATATGAGAAGCTGGGGGGTGTGAAACAAGATGAATACAAGAGCTGAGTATAGTTACCTGGAGAACGTTGATACCCCTGACCTAAAAAGTAGCATCTGAGAGAAGAGAAACTAGACGCCACTAGAGACCCAGGTTTATCTGCATTTCTTATTCACCAGACGGCTGCAGTATCTCTAGTTAGTACATCCATGTTCTAACATGGAAAGCAGCAAGGGAAAGGGCAAAAGGGGGAAAAGAGGCATTGGAGCTGAGAAAAAGCCAAAGCTTCTCTGGAAGACCGCCCCTTTAAACTTTCACTCATACTTTATTACCCAGAATGGTGGCACTGGGCCATCCCTGGCTGGAATGTGACTTCAGAGAAAGGAATTGTGGGTAAAGGTTGGGGTAAACAGTCATTAGGGGTTGCCTCGAGCCTGCCCTTGAAGGACTTTTGAGAATATTAAATGCAATATCTAAAGTACCTATCGTATTGTCTATAGGACAGTAGAGTAGCTTCTCGATAATGTGCATTCCTAGTACTATTAAACGAAACTATATGAGTGCCTATCAAGTAGCAGGCAGTTGCTACATCCTGGAAAGCAATAATTGAATAAAGTATGACTTCTGAATGATTTCAATTCTAGACCTCGAAGAAATGGTGGCTTGAAAACCAAGTGAAAATGTGTCCTGTGTAACTAAAGAGTCGGGCAAGGAAACCGTGATTTTTTTTTTAAATGAATATCACAGGGCTGTTTAAAGCCGAACTAGGAGATAATTATTATAAACATAAAAATTGGGAACTCCTAGGATTAAAGTTTAAAAAACATTAAAGGATAAACAGAAGAGATTGGCCAAAGCCGGGAGGAGCAAACTTTAATAATGTTACGAAAGTCAAGAAAAGAACATGTTTTAGTTAAGAAGTTGCAGCTTACTTACAAATTTCACAGAGACGTCAGCAACGAGAACAAAAGAAATGTTGAGCAAAAATAACTTCATGGATGACTGCATTTCAGCAAAATTCGGGGTGTGCAAGTCACATTTTAAGGAATTAAAGAAACAGGATTGTTTGAGGACAGACCCAGGGAGTTACGGACATTTATTTAAGACTGTAGAACAACAGGGGTGCCTGGGTGGCTCAGTCGGTTAAGCGTCCAACTTCAGCTCAGGTCATGAACTGGTTCGTGGTTCCAGCCCCGCGTCGGGCTCTGTGCTGACAGCTCAGAGCCCGGAGCCTACTTCGGATTCTGTGTCTCCCTCTCTCTCTGTTCCTCCCCTGCTTGCTCTCTCTCTCTCTCTCTCTCCCAAAAATAAATAAATATTATTTAAAAAAAGATTGTAGAACAACAAGCGGTCAAGGGAAAATGAAACCCCATCGTGGCTAGATGAGGCAGCCTGTCAAGTGAAGAACTTTTTAAGAAAGGAAAGCCCAAGTGTGCTTGAGGGCAAGGATGAAGGCAAGTCTTTCTTGGAATAAGAAAGTCTTAAAATGTGGTAAAGGAAACAAATGAGCCTCAGAGTAAAATGTCTCAAAATAAAAACTGGGCAAAACTTAGCATATATGAGGGGGGCAAGTGCCACTGTGGACAGGATGCGGTAAGATCTTAGCACCGAGCCAGGGACGGTTGGGAGAAGGTTACAGTGGATCCCTGCTGAGATGAAGGTCGGCTTGGGAGAAAGAGAAAAAAATGAAAGCAGGTTTGGAATGAGGCCTAAGGAGAAAGCAACAAGGACTCAAAGGGGATAAGAAGAAGAAGTTCCAAGAAGCAGCAAGTGCCAAACTGCAGCGGGAGGCACATCTTCTTGGAAACAAAATTTAAAGTCACAGGATACCCTGGGAATCGTTTCTTTGTTTCTAGTAATCTAAAGAGAGGCATGAGTAGAGTAATTTCTGGAATTATTTTAGATGGGGGCTTGATACTGAAGGCTCATTAAAAAACAAGAGACTTTAGGAATCTAGACCGATGGGTAAGAAGCATCAAAGCTTGAGGTTGCCGGAGTGTTCAGGTGGGAGAAGGTGACATAGTCAAAGGAAGTGAAAAGGTGGGCAAAATGAGAGGGGATGTGGGTCATGAGGATGAGAGACAGACACTGAGAAGCAGGTTCAGTGGAGGTGAACAGAGGGAGAATGGCAGACCAAGACTCCATGCTTGTGAAGAGCCCAGGGCTGGACTAGTGTGTGCAGTCCCGGAGTTATGGCACCTGTACAGGAAAGCTGAGTGCCGGAATGTTGAAGCTAGGAATTCACAGCACTTGATGAACTGACAGTAAGAACACCAGTGTCACTGACAAAGATGGAGAGTAAACACACTCGTGTGCTCTTAACGACTGACAGCCTGAGTTCTGGACGGGACCCAGCTTTGCCTCCTAGCTATACCACTTAAACAACCACTTCACTGCTGTTTGTCTTTGCACAAGTTATTCAACCCCCAGTACATTTCATTCCCCTCCATTACAGCATGGAAATAATAACAGCAGACCTCTAAAGGACGGGAATAAATGAAGGAAGGAAGGCATAAAAAGTGTTTAGTAGCACATCAGCACAGAGCAATTGCTTGGTAAATGTTAGGAATATCCTTAGGAATATAAAAACCAAATGTGGGAAGCCCTACAGGGCAGCAGTGATAATCTTCAGTGGGTAGAGAGACACTTGAGGGACTTTGAAAGATAAGGAATGTGGGGGGAAAGGGCAGGATTCTGGTGGGATCTTTGAAGAAGCTGGGACTCCACTGAAAATGGTGGAGGGAAAGGCAAGTGTCTGTTAAGACATGAAGACAAAGAAACAACAATGAGAAATAGGCTTAAGAGAAGTGGAATTTTTCTGATATTTAGAAGGGACTTCTTAAGTCACAATAAAAAAGAAGGAAAAGAAAGAAGAAGAAGAAGAAGAAGAAGAAGAAGAAGAAGAGAAGGAGGAGGGGGGAGGAGATGTTCTTGAAGGTTTCTCCGCCTCCTCCTCCTCCTCCTCCCTCTTCTCTTCTTCTTTTCTTCTCCTTCTCCTTCTCCCCTCTTCCTCCTTCTTCTTCTTCTTCTTCCTTCTTCTTCTCTTCTTCTCCTTCGCCTTCTCCTTCTTCTCCTTCTCCTTCTCCTCTCTTCCATCCTTTCTCCTTCTCCTTCTCCGTCTCCGTCCCCTCCCGTCTCAGAATAGAAAAAAGACGAGCCCAAGGAGAGTGGAGGAATGTACAAAGTAGAGATGAGCACGAAAATCTTAGCTGTTACAGGCACTGGAAAGGATGAGAAGTTTCTATCTCTTCTCACCATCAAGACCTACCAAATGTACCCACTTTTAAAAAAGAGGGAGAAGCATCTGTTTCTGAAAAACCCAGAGCCTGAGTGTTTGTGTTCTGTTATCCCGAGAGCCAAGAACATAAAGTCAGAAAGAAAGATCGTGTAGGACATCATCACATATGTGCTCACTAAAGCCAAATAAGCTTTCACAGAAGATCTTGGTCCTTGTAACTAGAAAAACATTACATAGAGCATTTTATGTGGCTTTGTCTCCTCCTGGCATTATTTTTCCATCATGGTGCTCAGACCCCAAATATGTTTAGATCATCATGGTTTAACATTAATGAGATAATTTGATCTTGACCTAATGGCACAGATTGTTTTCCACACAAAAATATTGCTTATAGAAGTAGTAATATTCTGCTGAAATGCAGACAGGTGAAAATATCTACCTACAGACATAAATATAGGAAGAATCATGGGGTGCCTGGGTGGCACAGCTGATTAAGCATCCGACTCTTGATTTCAGCTCAAGGTCATGATCTCACGGTTTGTGAGTCTGAGCCCTGTGTTGGGCTCTGCACTGACAGTGTGGAGCCTGCCTGGGATTCTCTCTCTCTTTCTCTCTCTGCCCCTCTCCTGACTGCGCATGTGCTCTCTGACTCTCTCTCTCCCTCTCTCCTCTCTCAAAAATAAGTAAATAGACATTTTTAAAAAATAGGAAGAATCCATCTGAACCATTCCCAATATTGACTTCTCAACTCTAGCTACAAATTCATCTATTTCTATTTTCCCTGAGAGTTCTCACACCACCCTTCTATGTGCTGCTTCACTTTTAGATTTTACTGGGCTATAGAACTTTAATTTTTCTATTAATTCACTGCCCATCCCGAACGGAAAGTTGCCATATGTCGTATGCTGCATTACAACGGTGTGTGTAAGTTTATGCTGGAAGATTGGGGGTGGTGGGGTGATCTACCTTTAGGCCATATCATTTCCATATAAGACCTAATACCATTTCAATAAGTGAAAATCACAGCCTTTAACACAAAACCAGTTATTTAAAAAAAAAGATTTGCCATAAGCAAACTGCTGAGGCTTAAACTGACTGCACAAATGGAAGAGAATGGAAGTTCAGGTCGCCAAAACACTATGGCTCTACGCTTTCCCATGATCTGTTATATTCCTGGATTTCCCCATATTCTTCTTTATATGTTTCATAAAAAAATCACTTTCAGGTTTATGGCAAATGGAGCATAAAGTGAGCAGTTTTTTTTTTTTTTAATGAGTTACATGGAAGAAAGAACAGCAACTAAGATTTTTGTGATTACTTTGATAGACTTCCAGTAGGAAGTATTTAGTTTATCTGCACATAGAAAATGAATATTAAAATATTCATGCCCCCAAGGCTACCAGAAAAAGCAGATAACAGCTGTTGGTCTAAAATGTGGTTTCATTATGCAGAGATTGGAATAAGCTTGTAATTATGAATTAGAGCGAGAGCAGTTGAAAAAAAAATGTTGAGTAGGTTTCTAACCCCAACACATAAAATCAGTTTTTTGTTAAGAAATAAAGGGAGTGTTTATTTCCCTCAATAAGCTTTCAAGTTGTATCAGCAATAACAGACTTGCTTTTGCTCACCTCAAAGAAAAATGTGCAATAAATCCACATAAATTTAAGAATGATCTTTTTTTTTCTAAAGCAGGTTCACATACCTCGTCGTGAGTCCATATTCCAAACGAACAAAACCCTAATTTAATATTTCTTTTAGATCTAAGGACATAGCATATACAAGGAAACAAGGTTTTAAAACATTATTTTGGTTAATAGCACAAATTACGAGATTTTTACCAACATTTATTCTTCTTGGACATGTTACCATGCCAGCGAAAAAAGCATTCTTTAACCTGTTACAATATCAGGTGAACAAAATGAAGTATTGTAAATAGTCTTATTTCAAAATTTACTGCAATTAGGAATACCTTTTAAATTGCATGCTAATGGAAAAAAATTAAATAATATCTTTTCCAACTGCTCAATTAATCCACTGAGAATTGTGACTTTAGTTTGAACCAATTTATTTCAAGAAATTTAACCCCCCCACACACACATAATGCATAAAGTAAATTATATAAAACAATATACAAATAATATTTCCTTCTTCCCCCATCTCACTGCTTCTCCATTACAATCTGTTCAGAAGCTGTTCAGTTATTACTGAAAAAAAAAAAAAGATAAAAGGTATTTGAACAATATGAAGAGTGACTAAGAGAAGCTTTTGCACTAATGTGACACATTTCATTAAGAAATATGAAGCATTTTTGGGGCGCCTGGGTGGCTCAGTCGGTTGAGCGTCCGACTTCGGCTCAGATCACGATCTCGCGGTCCGTGAGTTCGAGCCCCGCGTCAGGCTCTGTGCCGACTGCTCAGAGCCTAGAGCCTGTTTCAGATTCTGTGTCTCCCTCTCTCTCTGACCCTCCCCCGTTCATGCTCTGTCTCTCTCTGTGTCAAAAATAAATAAACGTTAAAAAATTAAAAAAAAAGAAATATGAAGCATTTTCAACAATGTTTTCTGAAATTAAGAATTATCATCCTTTCTTAAAAGTGAAGATGAAAAATGGAAATTACGTACTAGACCCGAGATGGACAATAGTTAAGCATTACAGAAAAACATAAAAAACGGAAAACTTTGGGGGTTCCTGGGTGGCTCAGTCGGTTAAGCATCCAACTCTTGACTTCAGCTCAGGCCGTGATTTCACGGTCTTGAGATCAGGCCCATGTCGGGCTCCGTGTTGGGCATGGAGCCTGCTTGGGATTCTCTCTCTCTCCCTGTCTCTCTCTCTCTCTCTCTCTGCCCCTTCCCCCTCTGAAAAAAGGGGGAACTTTGCATCCATTATTTGCCGTGATTTGAACTTTTGCCTAAATTACGTGCATCTTGGTACAACGAACGACATCCCCCTGCTACTTTTTTCCTTTTAATATGAAGGCTCTTCGTATCTAGCTCTAAGATGTGCTTAGAAAGCAAAAGGGAAAACAAACATGCAGCCTGTGTCCTCCGGCCTCCACCTCCTGAGTCGGATGGAAGTGAGAAAGTACAGCGGACCACATGGGGGGATGGTGAAGTGAATGAAGGGGACCCAGAGTACACTTTTCCTGATGAGCCCTGGGTAACTGTAGAACTACTGAATCACTACTGAATCGCTATATCGGACACTCGAAACTAATATAACACTGTATGTTAACTATACTGAAATTAAAATAAAAAATCTTCAAGAAATTTAGAAAGAGAGACTAGGAGACAGCACACAGAAAGTCTGAAACACTTCCTTGAACACTAGCCAGCATTCTGGGGTTCCAGCAACATGTGCAAATAAAGGACAGAACAGAAAACAATGATCCGGATACTTTTTTTTTTTTTAATTCAGAATCATTATTATTAATTTTTTAACTTTTTTTTTAAATTTATTTTTGAGAGACAGAGAGAGACAGTGTGAGCAGCAGAAGGGCAGAGAGAGAGGGAGACACAAAATTCAAAGCAGGCTCTAGGCTCCAGATGTCAGTGTAAAGCCCAATGTGGGGTCAAACCCGGAAACCATGAGATCATGACCTGAGCCGAAGTGAGAAGCTTATCTCACTGAGCCACCCAGGCACCTCCGGAATCATTGGTTTAAAATAATATTAATATTATTATTAATATTAATAACTGAAATGGAAGAGAAGTAAAAGAGAAGAAATTCATCTTTATTATACTTTATATTTGACACCTTTAAAACTTACATGGAGTGGGGCCCCTGGGTGGCTCAGTCGGTTGGGCATCCGACTTCGGCTCAAGTCATGATCTCGCGGTCTGTGAGTTCAAGCCCCGCGTCGGGCTCTGGGCTGATGGCTCGGAGCCTGGAGCCTGTTTCCGATTCTGTGTCTCCCTCTCTCTCTGACCTTCCCCCATTCATGCTCTGTCTCTCTCTGTCTCAAAAATGAAAAACATTAAAAAAATTTTAAAAAAGAAAACTTACATGGAGAAGTACACTTGTTCTGTTTCTGTGGGAGGATGTCAGAAGACAAAAGACAAACCACACAACAGCAAAAATCCCCAAGTCTCCCTTGAGCTCCATTAATAAGTTCAGTCATTTAGTGTAGACAAACAGGACTGTAAATCCCTTCCCTAAACAAATGGCAAACAGGAAAACAAGTTGACCTGCAGTATTGAAAGTAGCCAGTTACCAACATATTGGCAGACAAAAATACCTTGCTCATCACAAAGATAACTTTCTTTTCTTAACAAGAATAAGGAGAAATCCTCAAAAGTGAAATCGATTGAGGGGCGCCTGTGTGGCCCAGTCGGCCTGGCATCCGACTTCAGCTCAGGTCATGATCTCACAGTTTGTGAGTTCGAGTCCCATGTCGGGCTCTGTGCTGACACCTACAGAGCCTGGAACCTGCTTCGGATTCTGTGTCTCCCT
Source organism: Lynx canadensis (assembly GCF_007474595.2). Taxonomy (NCBI): domain Eukaryota; kingdom Metazoa; phylum Chordata; class Mammalia; order Carnivora; family Felidae; genus Lynx; species Lynx canadensis. Next base: position 19,798,260 of record NC_044307.1, read on the forward strand.
CTCTCTCTGCCCCTCCCCCGCTCATGCTCTGTCTCTCAGTGTCTCAGAAGTAAATAAACATTAAAAAAATTTTTTTTAAAAATGACATCAATTGAAAATCTGCTCTCACGTGCATTCTAATAAAGAAGATGTAATATAAAAATTAGAATCTAAATCTTTTTTTGATCTAAAAACTTTCATAAATTATTTACAAGAAAACATAAAACACAAAACGGATACATCCCTTTTCCCAAAAGCAAAGTAAACAGCAAATAGTTAACATAAGTGCATAAGTTAACATTTTCACTGTTTACATTCATTAGAGAGCCTAACTGATATTTCCATTAATTTAAGAATAGTATTGAATGGCATTAGAAGTATTTTTAAAAATTCCAAGTTATATCGTGCTGCTATTTTTTTGAAGATATAATGTTAGTATAAAGGTAATAGAGAACATTAAGAGAAATATGGGACATTTGAAAAAATTTCAATATTTATATCTCCTCCTGAATGTCGTGATAATTTTATGACAAAATAGAACTCTATTCTCTTCGGGAGTTTTATTTAATTTTTGAAGGAAAATGGCCATAAAAATACCTTGAGGAGTAATAACAGTATCAAACCCAGAGATCCTAATAAGATTTGATATCTTTGAAAATACCATACAAATATTAATTAATGCACATAAAAACATAAGGTAAGGAAGCATTATCATTGCCCTCTGACTAACCAACAGTGTGGCCAAGGTTAGTCTCAGGACTTGGGCTGGGATCATCTGCCTTCACTAGCACATAATTTCACAACGCCAGGAAGAATCAGAAGAAAGAAGACATACCTCACATTCCAGTTGCTGCAAAACTTTTGAAAGGGTTCATCCGAGAGGTTTTGACTTGTGTTTGTCCTCTGAATCTCCCCCATTTATATTAATTGAACACCTTTCTTGGGAGATAGCACTCCACTGTACAGACATCCTGCACTCTTTTAATTGAGCCCCTTTGGGGGAAAGTATCGTTTAAATATAACAATATATTCAGAACCCTAAAATAATTTGATCTATAATAAATTCTTAAGCAAGGGAGGAAGACCAGCCTGGGGACCCAGGGAGGGGAAGATTGCCAGGTACGAAGTCAGAGATTCACAAGGAAGTTAGAAGCTCCTTCCCTGGAGACTTTTAAAAATAGAATAGACAGCCCTCAACATACAGTGGTGTAGGAGGCCCCATTATACTTTGTTATTAGAGAACTTCACTATAGGTTTCCTTAGGCTTGATTAAAAAAAAAAAAAAAAAGTGGGAGGAGAGCCAGAGAAAGCCACCTGATATGAGGAAAATCAGTTTAAGAAATGCCTTTGATGGTGAACTACGTCTGCTCCTTTTAATATGAATTCTCTGATTTTTACACATGATTTTGAGGATAAAGTCTTAAATGGATTTAAATTCTAATATCTGTTTGATTGCACCGCTTTACATTTTTATCTACATTTTATATTACTATTGTGTTCACTGCATATTGTGCTATTTCGGGAACCTCAGTACATTCAAGGTCAAGAAGAAATTGAAAGTCGTTATTTTACTTTTTATCTTCCCTTAACCCCATGGTTCTCAATATAATTGCGTGTATATGGAGACACACACCCATATACACATATGATTTAATAATAGCTTTTCAGGGAAAACTAATAACAGTTTAAGTATGTAGAATCTTCTACTAATTAATAAACTATGGGAACATTAATAAAAAATTTAACACACCCTTCTTCTTCTTCAGTTCGTGATTCAAGATATCATGAACAAATCCATTAGGAATCCTTTTCTCAGTTAAAAAAGAAAAGAAGAAAAATTCATCTTAATCCAATATCTGTAGGTACATAGAGCATCATAGTGGCATGCCCACATGTCACTACTCTTGCTCAAGACTTGGGCCACTTTGCAATTTGAGTTTGAGGCCTTCTGAAGACTACTGAAATTCCTTTTGCATTCTCTATTTGGTTAAACTCATCGCTTCTTTTTTTTCATCAGATTACAATGCAAATAACACAACTAATCTCTCAGCTACCCGGATGTAGCATCTACCGCAAGACTAAATTTGCAGATACATACACTATGCTAAGCACATCATAATATAATTTTGTACCGAGGAGTTAACAACATTTTTTTACCCTAATTGTAAATTCATCTATATTTTTAAAAAATTAATACTCATTTTTAAGAAAGGTTAATCGAGAACCTAGAACATGTTGATTCTACGCTTTATTTTTGTTAAGTTTATTTATTTATTTGGAGAGAGAGAGAGAGAGAGAGAACAAGTGGGGGTGGGGCAGAGAGAGAGGAGAGAGACAATCCCAAACAAGCTCGTGCTGCCAGCGCAGAGCCTGGCTGGGGGCTTGAACTCACAAAATGTGAGATCGTGATCTGAGCTGAAATCAAGAGTTGGACACCTAACCAGCTGAGCCACCCAGGCGTCCCTAATTTTACACTTTAATAAGGAGTTTTCAGTAACGTTCTGAGCTTTTCAATGCATCACGTTGGGCTGAGATATTTATCCGTTGTATTAGTTTACTACTGCTGCTGTTGATGACTTAAAACCACACATTTGTTATCTGGATGCTGGAGCTCAGAAGCCTGGCATGGTTTTCACTGGACTGAAAATCGAAGTGTTGGTAGGACTGGCATTCTTCTGTGAAGGCTCCAGGGAAGAATCGGTTTCTCTGCTATTTTCCAATTTTTAGAGACTACCACATTCCTTGGCTCCTGACCCCTTCCTTCGTCTTCAAATCTAACAATGGCAGCTGGAGTCCTCAGATCTTACACTGCTTCACTCTGACCTATTTTTCTGTTAAGAACCCTTATGATTATGTTGCAATTACTTGGACAATATGGGACAATATTTTCGTTTACAGCCAGCTGATTATCAACATTAATTCCATCTGAGACTTGAATTGCTCTTTGCAACATATTCCCACTCCAAGATGTGGACTTCTGGGGAAGGAATCATTGTCTACTACACACGCCCTCCAAATCTCAAGTACAGATTTATCATCAATTCCCCTATTCCTAACAAACTACAGCTAGTTTAAGTATCACCTGGAAAAAGAATGTACCCAAACTGTGTAAGTAACTCCCCAAACTATTTTCCCACCATTTAGATGCTGATTATTTTTAAGTTTCATTGTTCACTTATATAACGTTATTTTCAAAATTCCATATAAAAAGGTATAGATTCAAAATGATAAATGGTTTTGTGTGAGTTAGATCCTAATTTTTTTTTAATTTCAGAGAGAGAGAGAGAGCATGAGCAGGGGAGAGGGGCAGAGGGAGATATATATATAGAGAGAGAAAGACAATCTTAAGCAGACTCCACACCCAGTATGGAACCTGATGCGGGGCTCGATCCCACAACCCTGGGATCATGACCTGAGCCAAAATCAAGAGCCAGAGGCTCAAGTTAGCCACCCAGACGCCCCAAATTCAATCCTACACCTTAATGCATGATAGAGAACTTGGATCAATATCATCTCCATAAGTGAGAAAGACGTGCCCCTGCCCTGGGTCCTGGGCTTTGGAAACCCCTTTTCTGGATTTTATCTGGCACTCACCCTCTTGTTGGAAAGAAGCCCCTAGAAAGGGGTCTGGCTATTCAGAGTCCTTCCCCACCCCGCATGACACCTGGTACCCTGGAAGTCTCAATTATGTCGCCCAGATTATGAGAATGCTTGATCTCTTCTCCCCTAAGTTTACCCCATCAGGAATATATGGAGGTTTCCCTTGATATCTGAAAGTAGAGACTTCCTATGAAACCCTCTGTAAGCTGAAATGGGATAAAGCAAAAGGTAGCCCCTACTTCCCAGAAGTTCCTGTTAGGCCACTTTACTTTCATAAAAGGCCTATGTTAATAGAGTAATGGCTTTCTTAATAAAAGCAAAAATCCTTTTCAGATTTCTTCTGGTTAGCGAATACAGGTACTAACACAGGTCTTTTGCAAAAGCAAATGGGTATAAAGCAAACTTTTGAAAAGTGGGGGGTACCTGTATGCATCCTTAGGCCTAAGAGGTGCCAAAACGTTAGTAAGTGCTTGAGGTATATATGGAGGTTGGAATGCAGGCTGTCATCTCCACACTAGCACCTGCAGGGTTTTGTAGTGCCCTACCAGCTAGAGGGAGGGAAGAGGAGACCAGGACACTTGGGGGGGGGGTGGCGGGGGAGGTACAGGGGGTGAAGGGGAGTTGCAGAGGCCAGAGGCCCTTCGGGGGCATCATCTTGCCACACAGATCTCCTAGGGAATCTAGAATTCAAATTCAAATCTGGCCTTTCAGGTTGTTGTAACTTACATTTGTCAAGGTAGGAGGGTAGAACATGTTTATTTGAGAGTTTGTTAGTTTGATTTATGACCTTTAAATATTTACATGTAGAGTATGCGGGCTTGCACTTGTATACTCCTGCCTGGGGTCTTGAAAATATTAGGGGCCAGTCCGTCTTAGATATCCTTATTCTGATATTTTCATTCAAATTAAGTTTGCACATCAATAAGACAAATACCTCTCGAAAAACACTTTTCAGACATATACCAGAATGTACCTAATTTTCCTCACCTAGTTCAAAGTATTCTGAAACTATCACAATTTGTTAATTTCAGGGCTTCAAGCTCCTGATGATTCTTCAGTTTCTTATTGCTACAAGAAAAAGCTAATATTATTTGTGAATTCCTATCTATCTATCTATCATCTACCTATCTACCTATCATCTATCTATCATCTATCTAGATATCTGTATAAATATGGGATCTGAGTTAGTGTATTTTGTTGGGAAACCAAGAGAAACCATAAGAACTCTGGGCACTCAGAATGAACTAGGCATAAAGCCTTTCCATAGAGAGACTAACAGCAGGAAAGACAAAGAAGCCACTAGCGGTAATAGTAGATTTTCACATTGTTTCATTGGTAGAATCATGAAACAAAATATGGAGAACACAAGAAATTTTAAACCGGCATTCATACTTATTCATTGAGTCAATGAATAAAATTTCAATTTGGCAAAAAGTATTTATAGAAATGTAAATTCAAGGGTCTTATTTTTACAATATGAATGTGAAAAGTCATAGAAGCTAGCTAATGATCAAGAGCAAATCTAACCAAGCCTCATCTTGTGTACTAACACCATCCCTGATAAATATGCACTAATCTCAGATTGAAAGTCCATCTTGTTTTTAATATATTATGTCAGTGTAACTACATTTTTAGATGTCTGTGTGATGGAAAAGAATAAAAAAGGAAAAGAAAAGAAAAGGAAAGGAAAGAAAGAAAAGAAAAGAAGAGGAAAGGAAAGAAAAAGGAAAGGGAAGAAAAAAAAGGAAAGGAAAGCAAAGGAAAGGAAAGGAAAGGAAAGGAAAGGAAAGGAAAGGAAAGGAAAGGAAAGGAAAGGAAAGGAAAGGAAAGGAAAGGAAAGGAAAGGGAAGGAAAGGAAAGGAAATTCCAACCTTTCTTTGGAGAAAACTCTGAAAAGAACAAGCATATTTCTAATTTCTTATTGATCACGACTTCTACTGGTTATGGGTAACAATTATACAAATTTGACAAGGTTCATCCCTTTAGCTTGAGCCATTAAAAATCAATTCGTCTTTGTTTCATAGAACTATAGAACTACTGTTTTATATGCTATTGGATGTTCTTTCTTGTAAGATCCTTTGATTATGTTTTCTACCAAAGAATATTGGGAATTTAACTCCAAAAAATTACTAAATCTTAGGAAGTATTTTACAAAATGTCATTCTTTACTTAATAAAGGGCCAGCCCCATATTTCACGAGTTTCCATTCATCTGACAGAGCTGTGGTGTTTGTAATTGTGTATATAAAGCCATCAGTCTTCTAGAACCATCTTTAGCTGAGCGAGCCCCAAAGCATGGTCCATTCTGCTCATATCTGATCAGCATCTTTATAGCTTATCAGCCTTGGGGTTCAATTTTGTTTCGGATGCTTTTATAAATGAGCACAATCACTGGTGAATCTGTTCTTCCAGATTGCAAAGAGAAAAATCGAGAGAGGAACTTTAGTAGATTACTGTGTCATTGAGAATAAAGTACAAGCACAAATGCACCTAAAGTAGTCTCACAGATGATTTTTGTTGGGTGTACATTTTCAGTTTTATTTCAGTAAAATTAGATGATTGTCTTAGTTATTACTGTTTTTGAAGTTATGCTCTCACCCCAGGCTAGGGGTATGATCAATGCATTATCTTACTAAATCAATTTGTTCCAAAGTACTATATTTTTTTTTTCTTAAAAGGAAGAAAAGATAAAAGAATACAGGAACAGCAATAGATAGAAAGCATAAGAATTATTTCAGGACTTTCTTCTTCTGGACAGGTGTATGATGCATTTTATAGTTTCTAGTAGCTAGATTCGACAGTATGGTTGTTCTCAGGATCCAAGGCAGTCACAGGAAATAGCAGAAGCCAAGAGGAAATTTTAAATCATTTTAGTGGCTTTTGCATTTATAAAATTTCTCTGTGAAAGAGGTCATAATAATATTTGCCTCAGCGAGTGGTTTCTTAAGTCAGTAGGACAATTAAAGTGTAATGTCCAGGGAAAAGTTGTATATCTTAAACACATGTATGAAAATCTTTCATAATATTCAATGTAGATCACATAAAATGTATCATTTGATATTTTTTTTTTAAATTTAAAATTATTTTTTTCAATTTCTAAATATTTGGTAAGTTTTCTAATTTTTTTTGTTACTGATTTCATTCACATTTAATTTCATTAAGAGAATATACATTGTAAAATTACAGTTTAAAAAAATTTGTTTAGGTATCTTTTTTTTTTTTTTCTTTTTTTTTTTTATATAAAATTTATTGACAAATTGGTTTCCATACAACACCCAGTGCTCATCCCAAAAGGTGCCCTCCTCAATACCCATCACCCACCCTCCCCTCCCTCCCACCCCCCATCAACCCTCAGTTTGTTCTCAGTTTTTAACAGTCTCTTATGCTTTGGCTCTCTCCCACTCTAACCTCTTTTTTTTTTTTTTCCTTCCCCTCCCCCATGGGTTCCTGTTAAGTTTCTCAGGATCCACATAAGAGTGAAACCATATGGTATCTGTCTTTCTCTGTATGGCTTATTTCACTTAGCATTACACTCTCCAGTTCCATCCACGTTGCTACAAAAGGCCATATTTCATTTTTTCTCATTGCCATGTAGTATTCCATTGTGTATATATACCACAATTTCTTTATCCATTCATCAGTTGATGGACATTTAGGCTCTTTCCATAATTTGGCTATTGTTGAGAGTGCTGCTATGAACATTGGGGTACAAGTGCTCCTATGCATCAGTACTCCTGTATCCCTTGGATAAATTCCTAGCAGTGCTATTGCTGGGTCATAGGGTAGGTCTATTTTTAATTTTCTGAGGAACCTCCACACTGCTTTCCAGAGCGGCTGCACCAATTTGCATTCCCACCAACAGTGCAAGAGGGTTCCCATTTCTCCACATCCTCTCCAGCATCTATAGTCTCCTGATTTGTTCATTTTGGCCACTCTGACTGGCGTGAGGTGATACCTGAGTGTGGTTTTGATTTGTATTTCCCTGATAAGGAGCGACACTGAACATCTTTTCATGTGCCTGTTGGCCATCTGGATGTCTTCTTTAGAGAAGTGTCTATTCATGTTTTCTGCCCATTTCTTCACTGGGTTATTTGTTTTTCGGGTGTGGAGTTTGGTGAGCTCTTTATAGATTTTAGATACTAGCCCTTTGTCCGATATGTCATTTGCAAATATCTTTTCCCATTCCGTTGGTTGCCTTTTAGTTTTGTTGGTTGTTTCCTTTGCTGTGCAGAAGCTTTTTATCTTCATAAGGTCCCAGTAATTCACTTTTGCTTTTAATTCCCTTGCCTTTGGGGATGTGTTGAGTAAGAGATTGCTACGGCTGAGGTCAGAGAGGTCTTTTCCTGCTTTCTCCTCTAAGGTTCTGATGGTTTCCTGTCTCACATTTAGGTCCTTTATCCATTTTGAGTTTATTTTTGTAAATGGTGTGAGAAAGTGGTCTAGTTTCAACCTTCTGCATGTTGCTGTCCAGTTCTCCCAGCACCATTTGTTAAAGAGGCTGTCTTTTTTTCCATTGGATGTTCTTTCCTGCTTTGTCAAAGATAAGTTGGCCATACGTTTGTGGGTCTAGTTCTGGGGTTTCTATTCTATTCCATTGGTCTGTGTGTCTGTTTTTGTGCCAATACCATGCTGTCTTGATGATGACAGCTTTGTAGTAGAGGCTAAAGTCTGGGATTGTGATGCCTCCTGCTTTGGTCTTCTTCTTCAAAATTCCTTTGGCTATTCGGGGCCTTTTGTGGTTCCATATGAATTTTAGGATTGCTTGTTCTAATTTCAAGAAGAATGCTGGTGCAATTTTGATTGGGATTGCATTGAATGTGTAGATAGCTTTGGGTAGTATTGACATTTTGACAATATTTATTTTTCCAATCCATGAGCAGGGAATGTCTTTCCATTTCTTTAAATCTTCTTCCATTACCTTCATAAGCTTTCTATAGTTTTCAGCATACAGATCCTTTACATCTTTGGTTAGATTTATTCCTAGGTATTTTATGCTTCTTGGTGCAATTGTGAATGGGATCAGTTTCTTTATTTGTCTTTCTGTTGCTTCGTTGTTAGTGTATAAGAATGCAACTGATTTCTGTACATTGATTTTGTATCCTGCAACTTTGCTGAATTCATGTATCAGTTCTAGCAGACTTTTGGTGGAGTCTATCGGATTTTCCATGTATAATATCATGTCGTCTGCAAAAAGCGAAAGCTTGACTTCATCTTTGCCAATTTTGATGCCTTTGATTTCCTTTTGTTGTCTGATTGCTGATGCTAGAACTTCCAGCACTATGTTAAACAACAGCGGTGAGAGTGGGCATCCCTGTCGTGTTCCTGATCTCAGGGAAAAAGCTCTCAGTTTTTCCCCGTTGAGGATGATGTTAGCTGTGAGCTTTTCATAAATGGCTTTTATGATCTTTAAGTATGTTCCTTCTATCCCGACTTTCTCAAGGGTTTTTATTAAGAAAGGGTGCTGGATTTTGTCAAAGGCCTTTTCTGCATCGATTGACAGGATCATATGGTTCTTCTCTTTTTTTTGTTAATGTGATGTATCACGTTGATTGATTTGCGAATGTTGAACCAGCCCTGCATCCCAGGAATGAATCCCACTTGATCATGGTGAATAATTCTTTTTATATGCTGTTGAATTCGATTTGCTAGTATCTTATTGAGAATTTTTGCATCCATATTCATCAGGGATATTGGCCTGTAATTCTCTTTTTTTACTGGGTCTCTGTCTGGTTTAGGAATCAAAGTAATACTGGCTTCATAGAATGAGTCTGGAAGTTTTCCTTCCCTTTCTATTTCTTGGAATAGCTTGAGAAGGATAGGTATTATCTCTGCTTTAAACGTCTGGTAGAACTCCCCTGGGAAGCCATCTGGTCCTGGACTCTTATTTGTTGGGAGATTTTTGATAACCGATTCAATTTCTTCGCTGGTTATGGGTCTGTTCAAGCTTTCTATTTCCTCCTGATTGAGTTTTGGAAGAGTGTGGGTGTTCAGGAATGTGTCCATTTCTTCCAGGTTGTCCAATTTGTTGGCATATAATTTTTCATAGTATTCCCTGATAATTGTTTGTATCTCTGAGGGATTGGTTGTAATAATTCCATTTTCATTCATGATTTTATCTATTTGGGTCATCTCCCTTTTCTTTTTGAGAAGCCTGGCTAGAGGTTTGTCAATTTTGTTTATTTTTTCAAAAAACCAACTCTTGGTTTCGTTGATCTGCTCTACAGTTTTTTTAGATTCTATATTGTTTATTTCTGCTCTGATCTTTATTATTTCTCTTCTTCTGCTGGGTTTAGGCTGCCTTTGCTGTTCTGCTTTTATTTCCTTTAGGTGTGCTGTTAGATTTTGTATTTGGGATTTTTCTTGTTTCTTGAGATAGGCCTGGATTGCAATGTATTTTCCTCTCAGGACTGCCTTCGCTGCGTCCCAAAGCGTTTGGATTGTTGTATTTTCATTTTCGTTTGTTTCCATATATTTTTTGATTTCTTCTCTAATTGCCTGGTTGACCCACTCATTTGTTAGTAGGGTGTTCTTTAACCTCCACGCTTTTGGAGGTTTTCCAGACTTTTTCCTGTGGTTGATTTCAAGCTTCATAGCATTGTGGTCTGAAAGTATGCATGGTATAATTTCAATTCTTGTAAACTTATGAAGGGCTGTTTTGTGACCCAGTATATGATCTATCATGGAGAATGTTCCATGTGCACTCGAGAAGAAAGTATATTCTGTTGCTTTGGGATGCAGAGTTCTAAATATATCTGTCAAGTCCATCTGATCCAATGTCTCATTCAGGGCCCTTGTTTCTTTGTTGACTGTGTGTCTAGATGATCTATCCATTTCTGTAAGTGGGGTGTTAAAGTCCCCTGCAATTACCACATTCTTATCAATAAGGTTGCTTCTGTTTATGAGTAATTGTTTTATATACTTGGGGGCTCCGGTATTCGGCGCATAGACATTTATAATTGTTAGCTCTTCCTGATGGATAGACCCTGTAACTATTATATAATGTCCTTCTTCATCTCTTGTTACAGCCTTTAATTTAAAGTCTAGTTTGTCTGATATAAGTATGGCTACTCTAGCTTTCTTTTGGCTTCCAGTAGCATGATAAATAGTTCTCCATCCCCTCACTCTGAATCTAAAGGTGTCCTCAGGTCTAAAATGAGTCTCTTGTAGACAGCAAATAGATGGGTCTTGTTTTTTTATCCATTCTGATACCCTATGTCTTTTGGTGGGCGCATTTAATCCATTTACATTCAGTGTTATTATAGAAAGATACGGGTTTAGAGTCATTGTGATGTCTGTATGTTTTATGCTTGTAGTGATGTCTCTGGTACTTTGTCTCACAGGGTCCCCCTTAGGATCTCTTGTAGGGCTGGTTTAGTGGTGACAAATTCCTTCAGTTTTTGTTTGTTTGGGAAGACCTTTATCTCTCCTTCTATTCTAAATGACAGACTTGCTGGATAAAGGATTCTCGGCTGCATATTTTTGCTGTCTAGCACCCTGAAAATCTCGTGCCAATTCTTTCTGGCCTGCCAAGTTTCAAAAGAGAGATCAGTCACGAGTCTTATAGGTCTCCCTTTATATGTGAGGGCACGTTTACCCCTTGCTGCTTTCAGAATTTTCTCTTTATCCTTGTATTTTGCCAGTTTCACTATGATATGTCGTGCAGAAGATCGATTCAAGTTACGTCTGAAGGGAGTTCTCTGTGCCTCTTGGATTTCAATGCCTTTTTCCTTCCCCAGATCTGGGAAGTTCTCAGCTATGATTTCTTCAAGTACCCCTTCAGCACCTTTCCCTCTCTCTTCCTCCTCTGGAATACCAATTATGCGTATATTATTTCTTTTTAGTGTATCACTTAGTTCTCTAATTTTCCCCTCATACTCCTGGATTTTTTTATCTCTCTTTTTCTCAGCTTCCTCTTTTTCCATAACTTTATCTTCTAGTTCACCTATTCTCTCCTCTGCCTCTTCCATCCGAGCCGTGGTGGTTTGCATTTTGTTTTGCATTTCCTTTAAAGCGTTTTTCAGCTCCTCGTGACTGTTCCTTAGTCCCTTGATCTCTGTAGCAAGAGATTCTCTGCTGTCCTGTATACTGTTTTCCAGCCCAGCGGTTAATTTTATGACTATTATTCTAAATTCACTTTCTGTTATATTATTTAAATCCTTTTTGATCAGCTCATTAGCTGTTGTTATTTCCTGGAGATTCTTCTGAGGGGAATTCTTCCGCTTGGTCATTTTGGATAGTCCCTAGTGTGGTGAGGACCTGCAGGGCACTTCCCCTGTGCTGTGGTGTATAACTGGAGTTGGTGGGCGGGGCCGCAGTCAGTCCTGATGTCTGCCCCCAGCCCACCGCTGGGGCCACAGTCAGACTGGTGTGTGCCTTCTCTTCCCCTTTCCTAGGGGCGGGATTCCCTGTGGGGTGGTGTGGCCCGTCTGGGCTACTTGCACACTGCCAGGCTTGTGGTGCTGGGGATCTGGCGTATTAGCTGGGGTGGATAGGCAAGGTGCACGGCGGCAGGGGGGGCAGGCTTAGCTCGCTTCTCCTTAGGTGATCCACTTCAGGAGGGGCCCTGTGGCAGCCGGAGAGAGTCAGATCCGCTGCCGGAGGTTTGGCTCCACAGAAGCACAGAGTTGGGTATTCGCGCGGAGCGAGCAATTTCCCTGGCCGGAGCCGGTTCCCTTTGGGATTTTGGCTGGGGGATGGGCGGGGGAGATGGCGCTGGCGAGCGCCTTTGTTCCCCGCCAAACTGAGCTCTGTCGTCTGGGGGCTCCGCAGCTCACCCTCCCTTTGTCCTCCAGCCTTCCCGCTTTCCGAGCAGAGCTGTTAACTTATGACCTCCCAGACGCTAAGTCGCGCTTGCTGTCTGAACACAGTCCGTCAGGCCCCTCCGCTTTTGCAAGCCGGACTCGGGGGCTCTGCTTGGCTGGCGAGCCGCCCCTCCGCCCCGGCTCCCTCCCGCCAGTCCGTGGAGCGCGCACCGCCTCGCCGCCCTTCCTACCCTCTTCCGTGGGCCTCTCGTCTGCACTTGGGTCCGGTGACTCCGTTCTGCTAATCCTCTGGCGGTTTTCTGGGTTATTTAGGCAGGTGTAGGTGGAATCTAAGTGATCAGCAGGACGCGCGGTGAGCCCAGCATCCTCCTATGCCTCATTTGATATTTTAATAAAGGAAATAAAATCTCCAAAGATCAAGCTATCAAATGGTCAAGAGTATATGTTTAACTAATTAATCTTCAGAAAAACCATGAGGCTGTCAAAGAAATTCCAGTGCCTGGCCAAGAATAATTTTCCTGTGTTACACCAGAAATTCAGAGGTGGAGTTTCAATGTTAAAAATCCACATTCAAATTGTTCCAGTCCTGGAAACATATTTTTCAGTCATTATAAAGTGTTATACTTTATAATAAAGTATATAAAGTGATATAAAGCATTATATCCTAGAGATTGTTCTCTGCATGGTAGGAGCAAACACGGACATAAATGAGCCTCAAAGTACATGTGGTTTGTTCATTTTCTATCTACTCATACTGTGTGGGGCATATAATTGATGACATCTTTCTTAAAACGCTTACAACACTTTTATCGACTAAATGTTTGTGTCCCTCCAAAATCCATATATTGAAACCCTGCCCTCCAATATGATGGAGGGGGAGATTAGGATTAGTTGAGATCAGAAGGGTAGAGCCCCCATGAATAGGATTTAGTGCCTTTGTAAGAGTCAATGAGAGAGCTTGCTTCCTCTCTCTGCTCTCTACCATGTGAGGACACAATGAGAAGCCTACAGTCTGCAACCCAGAAAAGGGTTCTCACCAGAACCCACCCATGCTGGCACCGGCCTCCAGAAGTGGGAGAATTAAATTTCTGTAGGTTTATTTTTTTTTAATTTTTTTTCAACGTTTATTTATTTTTGGGACAGAGAGAGACAGAGCATGAACGGGGGAGGGGCAGAGAGAGAGGGAGACACAGAATCGGAAACAGGCTCCAGGCTCTGAGCCATCAGCCCAGAGCCTGGCGCGGGGCTCGAACTCACGGACCGCGAGATCGTGACCTGGCTGAAGTCGGACGCTTAACCGACTGCGCCACCTAGGCGCCCCTAAATTTCTGTAGGTTTATAAGCCATGCAATTACGGTATTAGAGCAGCACAAATGGACTAAGACAAAGAACTGTGAAACATATTCCTGAGACTACTTCAGGTGCACTTGTGCTCATAATTTATTGTCAACGACATAATAATCTACTAAATATCCCTTCTCAATGTTCAGTCCTCACAACAGTATCTTTTAGAATTGACCACATACTAACCATTTCTGCTGCTTGCATTGACAATCACTTTGGTTTACTTATAGACCAGTCAATCAATGATGGAGCCAAAAATACCATCAAGATTTCTGGTTGAGGGAGCCTACAATGCATCATCTTGCCATTGTTACATCAAACAGACACCAGGAGAGGATTTCTTACAAGTGGTGAATGACTTAAGCTAATGTTAAAGTTATTTCTAAAGAAGACGGAACTCCTGCATGGATTTGTCTAAAATTATAGTCTATCACACTCCCATCCCTCACCCCTGGGTTCTTCCCTCCTCCTTTTCTCAATTCCGTGAGACTAAGTATGGTTAAAAATAATTAATATGAAACACACTGACTTCAAAAGCAGATGCCGTGTTGGCCTAGCTACACTGTGCTCAGAAGTTTGTGGAGAACGGGCTTTTAGTAAAACTGAACCCATTTTAGAATAAATAAATAATAAATAAATAAATAATAATAAACAAACAAACAAACAAATAAAAATAATAAATAAATAAATAAATAATAAAAGAGACAGACTAGAACATCCAAGAATATTAAATTCATGTACAAGTCTGTTGGAGGAATTATAAAAATCTACTGTCTGATTCATAGAGATCATTCAATCAATCTTCTCACCCTTGGGTGAGGAGAAAAGGAGCTTTAAGCACACAGTAGGTATATAAATAAAGCTGACCTAAAGGACCAGTGTATGGGAGGCAAAACAGCAAACAGTGATAGTGTCTCTCAATGCAGCTTTAAGGCTCGTACATGTCAGGCCTAGAGCAGCTGCTATAAACATTCCATTGATAGGAAGGGACCACTAATGTGCCAAGGTAGCGCAGGAAATGGGTGTGACACAGGAAACAATGGTTACAGTATGTTTGAAGTCTTAAATAGACTTATAGAGAAAGATAAATGAGACATATGGGCAATTCTATGAACATAGAAAATAGAAATGTCAGCATACATTTTAGTGAGAACTTTTGCGTGGAATTGGTACCTTCCTTTGCTGTTCGGCCTTTTGAGGACATCTAGAGTCACAAAAGTTTCCCATAAATGAGGACTTAAATAGAAGAAAATAAATAGCTCTCAGTCTCTCTGCTGGTCAGGTTTGGAAAACAAGTAGAAGCGAAGAATGGCATTGCTTGAGGCCGGGGAGGTGTGGCGAGTTTGTTTTTGCTTTACAATTTTTACGTATTTACTTTTATTTTTTTGTTTGTTTCTTTTAAGCTTTTATTTAAATACCACGTAGTTAACATACAGTGTAACATTCGCTGGAGGAGTCGAATTTAGTGATTCATCATTTGTATATACCACCCGGTGCTCATCACAAGTGCCCTCCTTAATCCCCATCACCCATTTATCCCATCCCCCTGCCCACCTCCCGTCCAGCAACCCTTGTTCTCGAGAGCTAAGAGTTTGTTTTATGATTTGCCTCTCTCTCTTTTTTTTTTCCATTATATTCATCTGTTTAGTTTCTTCAATTCCACATGAGTGAACTCATATGGTATTTGTCTTTCTCTGACTGACTTATTTCGCTTACCATAATACATTTTAGTTCCATCCCCGTTGTTGCACATGACAAGATTTCATTCTTTTTGGTGGCTGAGTAATAGTCCATTCCATTGTATATATACAATGGAAGATATACGTATATATATATGACCACCTCATCTTTATCCATTCATCAGTCGATGATCACTTGTGCTCTTTCCATAATTTGGCTATTGCTGATAATGCTGCTATAAACATTGAGGTGCATGTGTCCCTTCAAATCAGTATTTTTGTATCCTTTGGTAAACACCTACTAGTGCAATTGCTGGATTCTAGGGTAGTTCTCTTTTTAGTTTCTTGAGGAAACTCCATACTGTTTTCCAGAGTAGTTGCACCAGTTGGCATTCCCACAAACAACGCAAGAGGATTCCCCTTTCTCCACATCACCCCAACATTTGTTGTCTCATTGTGGTTTTGATTTGTATTTCCCAGATGATGAGTGATGTTGAGCATCTTTTCATGTGCCTGTTAGCCATCAGGATGTCTTCTTTAGAAAAGTGTCTATTCATGACTTCTGCCCATTTCTTCACTGGATTATTTGTGGGTGTTGATTTGGATAATTTTTATAGATTTGGGATAATAACCCTTTGTCTGATATGTCATTTGCAAATGTCTTCTCTCATTCTGAAAGTTGCATTTTGGTTTTGTTGGTTGTTTTCTTTGCTGTGCAGAAGTGTTTTATCTTGATGTCCTAAAGGCACATAATGGCTCAAAATCATCTCTGTAGAGTAAAGCCAGAAGGCAGCCCAGTGGAGAGCAGGACTGAAGCCACTCAGTTTCAGCATAAAGAAAAGCAAGGGGGCCAAGAGATGGGTGCCTGCACAAAATTGAGAAACACGATGGGGCCACTATGGATCGAGGAACAGAGCTCACCTTATGGCTAGAGGCAAAATCCTGGGATAGAATATCCCTTGCTACGAAAACGAAGCTGAATCGAAAATTAGCTGCTGACCGCTGGTTTAGACTGTGTCTTTGGTGGAGGAGGACAAGATCACCTCCTCAAGCAGAGCTAGTGCTAAACCAACGCTGCTTTGGTGACTGGATCAGTGATATCTCTACCCACCACGGGGAAGAGCTCCAGAGTGACACCGTAAGGCCAAGTTCTGGACTTGGAGACTGGAATGCTAGAAAAGCTGGAAAGAAGCATCCCACTAGTCAGAGCATCCCACCACACAAAGAAGAATTAGGAAAGAAAAAGAGATTGAGAGGGAGGGGTGGGGGGAGAAATGACACAAATAACCAAATCACCTTCCATTCAAATCAATCTGTGACTAAAATATCAAAACACACGATGAGGAATTCTAATACTGAGAAAGTCAACCAAGTTAATCAACAGCATCAACACATGAATGCATGTGAAACACTTCGTCTTCATAGTCCAACAAAGACTTTAATTAGATTAGGACAATGAATGGAGTGTCAACATCCATTTAAAAGAAGAAACGGTGGCAATAATAAAATATAGGGAGAAATAGGTGATTGAGAAATAGATGATTGAAAATGAAAAATAAGACAAAGTTTGGACAACAAAGATTTCAAAATAACATTTCAAAATTAAAGATTTCAAATGGCAAAATAACTGGACCGAACTGGACACACCTGAAGAAAGAATGTATGAGTTGAGAAATGGTACTAAAGTATTTGGCTAGAGTATGCCCCTCCCCCCAAAAAACACCAGAAACAGCAAATTTTGAAGAATTTTAAGAGATATTAAACGATAATTTTAATGGAATAATAATTTAATTTTTTTTATGTTTATTTATCCTTGAGAGAGAGAGAGACAGAATGTGAGCAGGGGAGGGGCAGAGAGGGGAGACACAGAATCTGAAGCAGGCTCCAGGCTCTGAGCTGAGGTGTCAGCACAGAGCCCGACGCAGGGCTTGAACCCACGAACTACGACATCATGACCTGAGCTGAAGTCGGATGCCCAACTGACTGAGCCGAGCCACCCAGGCGCCCCATTAAGGAATAAGATAACTTTAAAAAAAAATACTTAGACCTGGGATCAGAAGTGCATTAGGGGCACTTGAGTGGCTGAATTGGATGGTTAAGCATCCAAATCTTGATATCTGCTCAGTTCATGATCTCACGGTTTGTGAGTTCAGCCCTGCATCAGGCCCCACACTAGTAGTGTGGGAGCTGCTGGGATTCTCTCTCTCACCCCTCTCTCTGCCCCTTCCCCCCTAAAAAATTTGAAAATTAAAAATTAAAAAAAAGAGTGCGCTTAGAGAGTCAAGGAAGATAAATATAAATCCACTAGAAATACTGTAGTGAACCTACAGAAAATAAGAGAAAAAGCAAAACCCCATATGCTATCAGAGAGAAGATACACTACAAAGAAATAGCAAGTTGGCTTTGTATCAACAACAATGCCAGGAAACATAGGATAGTATCCTCAAATGCTGCTGGAAAATAATTGTCAGATATGTTTAATAGATGAGTCTTACTCAAATGAGCCCCCTGTGCAGCATTGGTGGTACAGTGGTGACCATAGCTGCCTTCCAAAATGACCTCAAATAAGTCATTTAGACATATAAAAATAATCTACCACCCATAGACCTTCAGTACTATGGATACTCTCAAAGCCAGTTATATAGATAAGAAATGTATGTAAGGACAAAGATAGGACAAATTTTGACAGAATAAGCTGGCAAGGAGCACCTGCGTGGCTCAGTTGGTAAGCGTCAGACTCTGAGACTCTTGATTTCAGCTCAGGTCATGATCTCCTGGTCATGAGATCTAGCTCTGCTGGGTGTTGAGCGTGTTTAGATTCTCTCTCCTACGGAGCTCCCTCCACCCCTCCCCATTCACGCACAAGTGCTGAGCTCTCTCTCTCTCTCTCGCTCTTCTCTCTCTCAAAAAAAAAAAAAAAGAAAAAGAAAAAAGCTGACAAGTTTGATAAATAATATACTTTAATATAGAATCATGATATCTGTTTATACTTTTAAATTAAAAAAAAAAGACTCTTAAAAGCAGTAGAAAATGGGAGAAGTTTGCTTAAAAGATCACCAAAATACTCTAAGGTTCTTTTTTGGGTTTGAGAAATAATTAAAACTATTGAGTAAGTTTGGAATTTGTTAAAAGATTTCATGGCTAAGTGCATGTGTTAAAAATTGAAGATAAATAATAAACTTAAACAGTAAAAATAGTAAAAAAAAAATACAGATGCAACTAATAGCTTTCAATTATTACAGGATGAGGACAAAAGGAAACATAAAAACTTTATCAAACTAACATGAGTCAGAAGA
This sequence comes from Lynx canadensis, assembly GCF_007474595.2. NCBI lineage: Eukaryota > Metazoa > Chordata > Mammalia > Carnivora > Felidae > Lynx > Lynx canadensis. The sequence goes on from NC_044307.1 coordinate 19,816,919, forward strand.
AGGAGAGGAGAATAGGCAAAGACTATAAAATGAAAGAAATTCAAACACAGAAATAATTAGGATTAAGGTAAACAAAGACAATTCATTTACTATTAGATCAGATTAAATATTTAAAATTCAACTTAAAATCAAAAAGACTTTAAAAAATATAGGACTAGAAAAAGATCTATCAGGTAAATCCTAATTAATTCTAATTAACTATAACTACTAATTCTTTTTTTAAGTTTATTTATTCTGAGAGAGAGAAAACACAAGTGGGAGAGGGGGAGAGAGAAGGAGAGAGAGAATCCCAAGCAGGCTTCATGCTGTCAGTGCAAAACCTGACCCCAGGCTTGAACCCACAAACTGCAAGGTCATGAGTTGAATGGTCAACCAACTGAGCCACACAGATGCCCCTATAACTAGTAATTCTAATACCTCTTATCACCAGATTATAAAATCATTGAAGTATAATTCATTGTTAAGAAAACATTAATCTAAAATAAATAATACTACATGTTTTATGCATTTAACAACATGACTTTGAAAAATATAAAGCAAAAGTTAACAAAATTATGAGGGGAAAAATACAACAACAAAATCAGAGTGGGATATTTTAGTATATTTCTGTCAGAAGCAGAGAAAAAAAATTAAGAATATAGGGATGGAATTATAAATAAATAAGAATAAAATTATAAATATTTATATATATAATTTATCTGTAATAAAAATGTATATATATACACATTAAACTTAAATAAATTCCGAACTAATCATAAAAATATACATTATTATCAAATTCACATGGAGCATTTACAGAACATATGACTCATTCAGTTGGTCATAAATTAAGATATAAATTTAGAAAAACAATATCACAGAGATCATATTCTCTGACAAAGAAACATAAAATGGAATTCAGCACTGAGAAAACAAAGGTTTCTATACTTGGAAATTTAAACAAGCACATTTAAATAACTCCTTAGTTTAAAAAGAAAATAACAATGGAAATTATAAAATATTTCCAACTTGAAATAAATGAAACCAAACAATGGAAGTACTTATTTAAACAACTGTGAAATGCAGCTAAGTAATACGTAGTAATAAATTAATACTTCAAAAATATTACTTAAAAGGAAAAAGAAATAAGAATGAAGACTGAGGAAAAAGAGGAAAGCATTTTTCAATTCAAAAGCTAAAAAAGGCATACTAATGTAAAACTGAAAAACCTAAGAATAAAATAATACATACTGTGTAAGTCAAAATGAATGTAACAGAAAACCAATAAGCAGGAAATCATCCACAAAACTGTTAGCTGCCTAGTACCAATGTGATACCAAATCAGAAGGATAACACAAGAGAAGAAGGTAATAAATCAACATCATACACAAGCAGAAATGGAAAAATTCAAAATGAAGTTTTAGCCAATCAACTTCAGCAACATGAACTATGGACTACACACACCTACACACATGTGTATAGTATGATGAGGAGAAGATCGATTTTAAAATCAGAGAGGGAGGGAGCCGAAACATAAGAGACTCTTAAAAACTGAGAACAAACTGAGGGTTGATGGCGGGTGGGAGGGCGGGGTGGGTGGGTGATGGGCATCGAGGAGGGCACCTGTTGGGATGAGCACTGGGTGTTGTATGGAAACCAATTTGACAATAAATTTCATATTTAAAAAATAAAATAAAAAAAATAAAATCAGAGAGAGCTGAGTTCGTGTCCTGCACTTTCTATCTATGAGGTAAGTTCCCTTGGTATTTAGTGTTTCTGGTGTTTATTTTGTTAACGTGATTTCAGTAGACAGTGTCAACATAGCTACAACCAAAACAGTTCTTAATTTATCCAATATGATGAAAATTGAAACTTTAATTGAAAGGTTTTAACTGAGAAAATGTCACCTTTGAAGCTATTTATCTGCCCTGAAAAATGCTAATGCTGTAATGGTTTTGTTGACTTCAGGTAAATATCACCAAAATATATATTTTTTTAAGTATAAACACATCTCAAGGGTGGCAACTGAATACTATTTTTAGTTTTGTTTGTTTTGTTTTACAGCTAAAAAACATGATCTCTTGGTGGTTTTGTCTTGGTGGTTACACATGAAAACAATGCTCATTTCCTGACTTTTCCTATTGTGAGCTCTCCCGGCCTTCCTGGTGGAGGGTCCGAACCACACACAGCATACTAAGCCATGAACTGTAGGCACCTGCATCCACCCAAAAGTTACATCATCAGGGATGTATTGTGTCTGCTCCCAGCTGCCTGAATTTTCATGGAAGTTCCTGCTCTCGTAACCTGAGGAAGGCAAGTAGGACATAGAGCCGTTGTCCTTCCAACCCGGACCCCCAAAATGCAGCCACCTTCCTCATCGCATCACCAGAGTCCATGTTACTACCCTGGAAGACACCATAGTGATCATAATCACCATGTTGGAATTTGAAAGCCACAAATTTAGTGGCTTGAGTGCCAGAGAAATTGCCATTAACAAAACATATCATAAAAGCAGGTTGATTCCCAGCCAGCTGCCAACAGTAGGCATCTTCGCACTGTGCCTGTAGCCAACCCCTGCAATAGTGTCCCTCACCTGCTAGTGGAAAAATGGACTACTAACAATTACCAGACCAAATGTGGCCGTAGCGTGCCTTTCCAAGCAAATTCAACAGGTATAATTTGTTCTGTTAAAATGTTGCCACGTTAACCCCCATACCTAGGGACCCTGAAGAAAGTTGGCAGTTGTTTCCTAGGTAGTCTGAGAGTTACAGCCCGGAATTTCCCCTGAACTTTTTCCTGTAGCCTAGCTTCCTTCCACCGAGATGACCTTTGCACTTACTTACTTATTCATGTAAGAAATGCCAGACCATCTCTCAGACACCTGAATACACATGGGGTGGAGAGAAAGCTGGAGTTTCTCCTTCAGAGGGGTAAGGTCCTTAAGGCCACTCTTTGTCCCTCCCTGAGATGTGCTGAACTTAGGTTTCCTCTGGGAACAAGTGTAGCAATTAATAATGTGGACCTGTCTTGTCTAATGACAAAAGTCAGACTTGTCACCATTATCACATGATGTGTTTGGGGATCAACATGAACCTATTATACATCATAAATAGTCAAGTATACGAAACGTTCTATGGCTTACTTAGAATTGTATAAGAAAAAAACATATTCTCCTCTACACATTATTACTTTATCTTCAATCACTTTCTTATTTACTCTTTTTTACTTTCCCCAAAAAACTATTGATTGAATTAAATCCAAACATAATAAAATAACAATGTAGTGAACATTAATGCAGAAGCCACAATATTCTAGAAGAGAGGATGCTTTCGTTTCTCAGGATTTTCTTATTGTGGTGATAGGCATGGTGATGGTTGCAATCATTTTAGTAGCTTGGAGAGAAAAAAAGGAGACAAAATAAATGGCCTTGTTGGGCTTCTAAAAAAATAAAATTAATATAATCAATGTAATCATGGTGATGGCCATATTTTGAAAGAGAGTCTTTCCCAGTATATATACTGGGAAGTATATATATATATATATATATATATATATATATATATATATACTTGTCCAGAGGAGTTAACTGCTTTGTGCTTAACTTTTTAAAAATGTTTAATTTTTACCTTTCCAAAAAAAAATCTTATAATCAGGTAAATGCAAAAATGCCAAAAATTAACAATTGCCTATCTGACCAGATAAGGAGAGTTTTATTCCATTTTTAATTGCCTCCAGGGAGGAAGTTTCTTTGTAAAATGTAATCAGCTCCCAATCATGGATGAACCTATCTTAGATATATTAGGGTAACATTTAAAAACAGAGAATCAGAAACAGAGGGGCTCAAAGGAATCAATACTTTGCCACCTGCTCTTAAGAGCTTTCCTAGATGCAGAGCATTTATGGATGGTTTCTGGAAGGATGATTCTAGCAAGCACATGTTGGAGCAAAACGTACTAGGGTGTGTGTGTGTGTGTGTGTGTGTGTGTGTGTGTGTTAAGATGAAAAAGTATTCTCTAATTACTCTACTGTAGTAAGTAAAAGAAAGCTTCAAAGAAATAGTGAAGGATGCTGGCAGACAGCCAAAAATATTTAACGGTTAGCAGGACAAGTGGAGTCTTGCTGCCTTATTCTTAATCATGGTTAGAGAATTCTGCTCTCTTCCGATCACTGTGAACCCTCCCGGTTTGTACATCATTTCCCTTTCCATGCGTAGGACACCAGGCAAGCAAGCATCACCCAGACCCAGGCTCTGTCCTGATGCAGGGGATCTACGGAAATGCAACTTCGGCTGAGGGTTTCCTTTTGAATTGGTCACGGTCACGCTATTCAAATAGGAAGAAATCTGCAACCCATTAGACATTTTCCTCCTGCGTTAATAGTCAGAAAAATTAATTATATCTTGTAGCCATTCCTATTATTGGTTATTTTGTTTGTTTGTTTCCCCTGGTTGGGAAATGTTCTCAAAGGGCCGTGCCTGGATAACAGCAGGTAGAGTCCATTCCATTAAGTGGTGAGAAAAGAGAAGGGAGAGGGCAGATTTGCAATCCTATCCTTGGAGGGAGAGGGAGGTGGCAACAGAAAAGGAGGGCAAAACTTTTGACATCTGGGGTACCACGAGCAGCCAATTCAATAAAATGGAATTGCAGAAAACCAACCCTGTGCTTTTGAAACATTTCAAATAGATCACAATGCGCTCCCCGTTGTACCTGTCCTGAGCTGGCTGGGACCGCCTTTCTCTTGGACTGAAAAGCTGAATCAAACTTCCGGTCTAAAAACCACGTGGGTGCTCCTGGACCGTCTGAGACTCGAAACCTTTCAACAGAAGTATGCACACAATGACCCTGGGTTTCTCACAACCGTTTGGACAGCATCAAGTAACCACATGAGTTGCAGAGATCCAGTTTTGTTTTTTTAAGTTTATTTATTTATTGTAGGGAGACAGAGACAGAGACAGCCTGAGAGGAGAGGGGGCAGAGAGAGAGAGAGAGAGAGAGAGAGAGAATCCCAAGCAGGCTTCCCTGCTGCCAGCTTCAGAGCCCCCCAGGGTTGGAACCCACCAACCAGATCATGACGTGACTTAAACCAACTGAAACACCCAAGCACCCCTAGGGACCCAGGTTTAAAAAAAAAAAATGTGCCACTGCCCTTGGCAATCTAACTAGTTCACTTCCAAAGCACACGTTTTATTATTTCGCATTTTCAGAGATTGCATGAATTATAAAATGTTAGGGCTAATGGCAGCCTTACATAGCATCCAATTAAATTTCTTAAATTTCCAGATTAGGAAACTAAGCCCAAGGATATTAAATTACTAAATTCAAGGTGACAACTAACCATCGACAGAGTGGGCCACAATCAGTTTTTTTATACTTATATAAAAAAACTGGTAACAAAAAATCAAGCAAAATATATTTTCTTCCAAAGCTAATGCTCTATTTTCCAGATTTGACAGAAATGTGACCTGCTCTACATAGCTGAAATTCAACAATTATGTTGTTCTGTGTTCATTTGCTATATTTATGTATTTATACATGTGTTTCACATACTGTTAAAGCAGCAAATGGCATATTTACACAGGTGACTATAAGTCTCAGTCACAGAATAAGACAGAAGGATATTTTGAAGAGCAAGACTTTTTTTCCTTGCAAGATATTGCAAGGTATGAGGTAATTCAGTGCTCTAGGATTCATTATATGTCTCCTTTAAAATTCTGTAAAGTATCAGATAATCATGAGAGAGGCATTATCTCATGATTACTTGAATTTATTATAAGTACATATAAAAATTAATAGCAGATGAACAACTAAAAGCACTTTTATGTATGTAGCTTGAACGAATATAGCACTTTATGGTTTTCGAAGCAGATTTCAGTTTTGTAGCAACTTTTCAAGGAATAGCACTGGCCCTTGGATTCTGGTCTTTTGTCTCTTTGTGATTTTTTTTTTTATTAATAGAAATGTGAAGATGGTCAATTCATGAGGCCAGTGTTGGGTTTTCATGTAATTTACAAACACACCCAAAGGGGCATTTCTTATCTTTGGCTATCCAGCCATCCTTCCTCCGGATATCAGTACCTAGATTTTTCTCTCAGTTCATGCGGTTCTGGGCATCTAAACCCCCTCCTCCCAACCCCCACCACCGCCATCCTTACTTTTCTTTCCCACCAGCTAGGTGAAAACATGACCCAGATCCAGCCAATAGAGTCTATCTCTTTGTCCACAGGGGTTTGGAGAGAAGCACAGAATGAATTCATTCCAAACTGAACCCTAGAACTTTCACTGGACCTATCATGAAAGAGATTTTCTTCTTCTGCTAGGCTTTACTAAGCTTAAAGGGTCTGAGTTGAGAGTAGCCATTTTATAAGGAGACCGTGTTGGAAAAAAATGAAACCACACAAGAAAGTTCAGTGGAGAGAGCCACTGATGCTTTTAATATTGCCCACATCTTTGCATCCAGCCATCTCTACAGACTAGCCTTGGCGTTGAGGTGACATGTGCTAACGAGCCCCCACCACCACACCCTGCTTTTATTTTGTTTTTACTTAAATCAGCAGCAGTTGGGTTTTATTCCCTTGCAGCTAAAAGACTTTTAACTAATATCAAACAGCAGAGAATTGAACTAGAACATAGCAGGAATCTTTGACTTTGTCCCTTGATCTAATTATCCATTTAAATAGAGGCAGCAAACATTACAGGTTTAAGCAACTGGGGCTTCAACATTCTGAACTCTTAAAGTTTTCTCAACCTAAATCCCACCTTTTCTCACAGCTTTCTCAGGGTCCACTTTCTGGGATGGCATTTCTGTCTCTTGAGCATCCCAGAAAGGCCTTCAAATATACACAACAAAAGCTGAACAATATTTCTGATTTCTTCCCGTTAGCAGATTGGTTAGCCCAAACACAAGCAGGAGAGGACGGGCATATCCAAGGCATCTGTGAAGCTGACAAAAAAAAAAAAAAAAAAAAAAAGTGAAAGGTTTCAGTAATTCAGTCAAATAGAAGGGTTTAGGAACCTTGTTACAGCGCTGATGTCAGGAAATGTGAGTATTTTGACCATATCATATTTTAGGATTTTTTTCCTAAAAGTATATTTGGAGAAAGGTAAGAAGTCAGAAACCTCTAAGTTTATGATTTCAACAAGTCTACAATGTTTTAATGTCTTTAATCGAAGAAACATAGTTATTTTTAATTCTAGTTGTGCATCCAACCAAGTTTCGTCTACATCATCTCAAATGCCTGGTAATGGGAAACTTTTTAGTATTCAGGACATTCTTGCTTTCCTTATCCCCTCCCCATCACCATTTGCAGAGTCACCGCTCTGGGATCTCCTATCATAATGTGATTTGATATTATTATGTGTAGCAGCTTGAACGGAGAAATTAGTACACCGCATAGTAAACTTAACAGACATGACTCAGGCATCCTACCACATGTTTTTATATTTTGAATATTTCTGAGCACATAAGTTTGAGATAATTCTGAGGTTAATTCTATCAGAGGCCATAAAAAGCAAAAGTGATTTTAAAAAGAAGCTGTCATCTTACTTTAAATAATTTTAGTTAGCAATTATTGCTTATGAAAAGATATTATTACATTATATTAACATGTAACCATATCTTATATTTATGTAGCTCCTTCTAGTTTCGAAATGATCTCAATCTGCCCCCCCCCCCCAGAGATCCTACAAAATAGGTCCAAGAGATTTAGTCAAAGAGAAGGGTCTCTATCAAATAGGAAGAAGAGGCTCAAACCAGGCAGCTGGTAAATGTCAGATTTGGGTGTTTTCGGTTGGTTCATACCTTTGGACTGGATACCATAAAGCACCCAATTAGAAGCATTTCCTATTTATGTATTGGGTCAGGGTATTCCCTGGCTAATCACCAATATCATGAACAAGTGTCCAAACTTGGGTCCAGATATGTCTACTAAAATCTTCCAATGAAGCTTGAAAAGGAGGAAATTAATATAGCAAAGCCAAAAGAATGCCGTAGAGACTAGCTCCGAAATGTTAGTTCCATGAAGGCTACAAAAATGTTGCCTGTCATGGTTCTTCTCCAATACCACAAGTTTATCATGCATATAAACATTGCTCATGAACTGGTTTTCAGTGCATGAACAAATCTATCCAGTTCAATCAGTAAGACCTAGCAAATGTATGGATCTATATGTTACACATACACTATTATGAAACCAGTTAAGCTATGTATAACACAGATACAATTATTTATTATTTTGTTTATTCTTTAGAGAGAGAGGGAGTCCATATGTGGGCCAGGGAGAGGGGCAGAGAGAGAGAGAGAGAGAGAGAGAGAGAGAGAGAGAAAATGCCAAGCAGGTTCCATGCTTAGTGGAGCCTGACATGGAGCCTGACACGAGCTCCGTGCCACGACCTTGGGATCATGACCTGAGCCCAAATCAAGAGTCGGGTGTTCAGCTGACTGAGCCACTCAGGCACCCCAACACGGATACAATTCTTAACGAATACCAAACCTTTCTCACCAGGATCAGGTAAAATGTGGTCATGAGTTGCCAAACACAAGGTCTCAGTTACAGCCTCAATATTCTTATATGTCAACTTGCTTGCTCTTAATTGGACTTCTTTTTCTTTATAAAACCTTTATAAATATACTGGCTATAGAAGCATCTTTACCATTCTCTAAGAGACCAAGGAAGTCAGGGTCACATCTTACCTAACTTTGGTTGTCCTAATAGACATAGCCTCATTAACCGCACTTAATCTGCTGTCAGTCATCAGATTTCTCTACTCTACTCTGCTACCTGGGTCATGGCAATACCTTTAGTATAGACTTCTCTTTCAAGCCAACTATTCCTTCAGTTTCTTTAAGTGCTCTAGGAGAGACCGTTGATTCTGGCTCCATGATTTTGCATGGGTAGAAACAGCTTGAGTAAACCTCTTATTTCCCTTTCCTAAATTTAATGGATTCCATTAAACTTAATGGATTCACACTTTTGAGATACTAATCAATATATTCTCATAATAGTTTGCAAGTCTAACCCACCCTTATTCCTACTCCTCCTCAAGAATTTACACCATTAAGTATATGTTATTTCCTGCCTCTGAACTATTTAAAAAACAAAAACAAAAACTCCTGAGACCAATGCTATGAAATCCAGGAAGAAATGTTATAATCACAGCAAAATATTTGAGGAGAATAAGATTCTACTCTGAGGGGTGCCTGGGTGTCTCAGTCAGTTAAGCATCTAACTCTTGATCTCGGCTCCGATCACGATTTCATGGTTCATGCGTTTGAGCTCTGCACTTACATCCAGAGCCTACTTGAGATTCTCTGTCTCCCTCTCTCTCTCTCTTCCCCTCCCTAGCGTGTGTGTACATACACTCTCTCTCTTTTTCAAAAATAATAAACTTAATAAAATAGATTCTGCTCTGATCCCATATTCACAAATAATAAAATTGGTTTATACGTCTCTACACACATGAGAGAAAGGGAGACAGTTCTCAAGGGAATTGTTAAAGAAGACATTCCAAAAAGAATCCCAGGATCCTTTTCCTTAGGAAGGCAAAACCCCAGAGATGGAAACCCTAACAAATATAGAGTGATGAGATTGGATCAGTCTCTTAGAGGTTTCTGTGACCTAGCATGAGAAGAAACAGCAGAGTAAATCTTTGACCCTAAAAACAGCACAGACTTAAGAGAAAGAGCCCAAGACCCAATGAGACAGGGTAGACAAAGATATCTCAGCCATGACACCCCCAAATTAATGGCCAAGGGCCATTTCTGCTCACACCCATAGAACTATTTAACGTCTTCAGAGTCATATACGACTCCAGGGAAAAATGAATGTAGGGAAATCCCAAACTAACTGCAATGAACTCTGTTGCCATGTTGAGACTGGCCCTCAAAATGAAATCAAAATCATTTGTGGAATAGAAGGACTATTGTGTATCTCGTGCACTGTTGGTAGCTGTTGATAAGGATTCATACTCACTGGAAAGCCAGGACTTCCCTAAGAAATCAAGAAACAATATGACTAGACTCAATATGAAGAATTTCAACAAAATGTTGCTAGGGCAACAGAACAAAAAACCGGTTCATACGTTTTAAAGCCTTCTGTTATTTTTTTGTCCCTTCCTACAAGGGTTATATGTGCACATTTTTATGCATGAACCTGATTCATCCACTCAACAAATATTCATTGAGTACTTCTAATGCAGAAGGTGCTAGATATTATAAGAAATGCAGAGAAATATACAACATACATTCTCTTACCCGATTGAGGACAAGGAGACAAATTAAATGTAATATTGGCATGCATCAAATAAACCATAGAAATGATAAAAGTATTATGAGTTTAGACAACTGAGGGAGGCACCAGTGGGCTGGAATTATCAAGGAAATCTTCACAGAGAAATGTTTTGCAAACAGTGGATGAAGACACATTGGTAAGAATGAAATCATTTTTGGGAGCTGTGACCAAGATTTAAACTGAATAAGATAAAGGAGGCTAGAGTCAGATGCAATAGAGCAGGAAGGGTGGGACAGTAAATGAAACGCTTGTGTCAATGTCACTGAGAGGGACTTCTTGGAAATATTCTAATTAAAATATTTTTTCTTTGACATCTGAAAGTTCATTCCCCTTAGAAATCTTCAACTGAACTAGATCACTCCTCTTAAATCACTTTTTTAGTAATGAATCCTTAGCCTTGATATGTATCTTTTTAGTGCCCTTTGAGATAACCTTTTCCCTGACATCACCCAGTAATTCTGATAAAGCCAAAAGTCCCCTCCCGACACACACACACACACTGACACATTTACACAATTCCTTACCACACTTAGATCTAGATGAAAGTCAGTGTAACACCCTCCACCCTGCATACACACAATAATACAATCATAACCCCTATGGCTCAACCTAGACACCCTTCCAAATCCTTCCCTGTGACTTAAAATGCATCAGTCCTGTTCACTTTCAAAACATATAGTTTCCTAGAGAACTGGTAAAACAAAAAAAAGAGGAACACTGGCGTTATTTCTATGAGCACTTTGTGTCTCTGCAAACTCTACGTCCCATGCAGAAGTCTGCTGATACGGTCTGCCCTGTTCCCACGTTGTCTAGTAATTGGAATTCTTCTCAGCAGGAGACAATGCCATGCATCTTGAGCAGAGAAGAGGAACTGGAAGGATTCCAGAACCTTTGCACTATTGGCTCAACTTGCCCAACTGGTAAACATAATGTTTCCGTCGTTTGCTGGAGGTGATTATATTCAGTCTGAGTTGGAGAAGAATAAGATTTTTTTTTATTATTATTCTAAGGCCTTGCAGTATTTTTTTTTTTTCCTTAAAACACCAATGAGTCAACCAGCAGAGGAAAACCCTGAGGTTTACTCATAATACCCAGAGGCAGATCATGCAGGGAAAATGAAGACCTTGAAAAAGGATGCGAGGTATTCTCATGCAAAGAACCAAATCCTATCGGTACATTTCTAACAGATCCCTACTATGTGCGAGACCAAGATATCACATCAAAATAAGTAGTTAAGAGAAGCAAATATTGACGCGCAGAGACTTGGATTCTTTTTAGATTTGTTTGCTGACAGTTGATGGGACACCAAATTGATTCTGGCCATATACATATACAGCCTCAGGTCTGACGTCCTGGAGTCGTTTTATCCCATCATCCCTGGGAACATCACTAGGCGATTTAATAGACTCTGTTCCAGACAAGACAAGTAGTACTCAATACCAGGTTAATGAAATTTTTGTGGTCATTGCCTCTTCATACATCTTTCTACTAAAGAATGTGTGGGTTTTAAACAATCATATAAACCTCTATTCCTTAAGCAACCACAGTAAAATTCTTAAATCGTTTCTGGTAAGTACTTTATCTGTGCAATCCCTTCTAGTCTCTTCGCCATTTTTATAGATGTAATCAATTATTTCAGTCAAGCAAAGTACACTGCCAACTTTCCAGAATTCCTAGCACGATTTTAACTACCAGCTTGGGGTTTTATTCGGTATGAGCATAAAAGTTATTATATTCTAATTGCTTGTGATTGTTACTACATTGAGATTTATTTTTGTTGGTTTTTTTCAAGAGATTGTTAAAATGAGTTTTGTGACTTCATTCTGGTTTTCCTGATTGATTCTATTATTAGGACTGTGGAAGCCTGGGGCCCTTTGGCCTTGCTACACATCTTGAACAATTTTTTAAGCAGTTTGGGTTTGGCAAAACCTATTTTACCAAGAACATTACCCTTTAATTTTTAAAAACCATGTGCATTTTAAGGAAAATGTGACCCATATGTTCCTAATTCCTCTGTACTAAACACATCAAAATGTTTTGTAAGAAACACTTGATTTCCAAGAAGACGTATGAGCCTTCCTTATAAGACCTTTAACTTATTTTCTTTTAAAACAGGAAGTTGCTTCTGCCAAGAATAAAGTTATTTAGACACCAACTGTTTCAAGAAACTCATGAACTAAATGGACATATTTTACGTTACTCTGGAATATATTTGCTGAATAAAATGGTAGCCAAAAACAAAAACTGACCTGTGACAGAACCCAATCAAGTAAAAAAAGTTCTTAGAATATATCTATGTTTCTGAATCTTCATACCCTTGAAATATTTAGTTATAGATTTACTATTTGACAAAAACACCTACTTCAAAAGAGTCTTTTAGGAATAAGACTGGGGGGGTTGGGGGGGTTTTCATTTTGTTTTTGTTTTCTTAGCTCTGGGGAAGATATTTTAAAATCTTATTTGAATATCTGTTTTCAACATGGTACACATTCACTTCTCCCAGAGACTTTGGAAATTTTAATTCAATTTGTCTTCACCTTCACATTTATATCTCTAATCCTAACAGTAAGAATAGAAAGAATATTCACAAACCAGCCCAATGTATTTTTTCTGCATATATATATATATATATATATATATACAAATGAGACTCTCGCAGACAGAACAAACAACCTGTGTTGTTCTGCAGACAGAACAAACAACAGGCCTGTGTCTGGCTGGGTTTCTTAGATATTCCAGTATATTCTGGTTTCCATCTTATTTGCAAATATCAGATCATAAGAGAAAGTAGAAACTGTCTCCATGCCTCAAGCCTGCAAGGATCCACCTGTTTGCCGTCTCCAGGTTAGTTCTCCCCTCAGATCCACCTCATTTTGGAGGACCCTGAAGACAAGGACCTCTGCTCCCACTGGCCATGTTGCTCAAGGCTCTTGAGCCCTTCCATCCCCACCACCACAGCCCCCGGCGGCTGCTGTATCATAACTCCCATCTGCGAGCCAGCCCAACCCTGAGCACTCAGAGACAACCCAACAGATATCACAACAAAGCTATTAAAAGGCAAAATGTTCTGATTTGTAAGTAGCCATACGGTTGGTGCTCAACGACATGAGACGATGGATGTGTTAATTAGCTTGATGGTGGGCATCATTTCACAATGTACAGCTATATCAAATCATCAAATTGTACACCTTATGTATATAAGAGTTTTATTTGTGAATTATGCCTCATGAAAGCTGGGGAAAATGTGAGAAATTATATCATCCGGCTCTGTTGTGAATATAATTTGTTATATGTTAATATTACTGTTTATGCTCTGTTAAAATGTACAGATCAGGAGCACCTCGGTGGCTCAGTCGGTTGAGCATCCGACTTAAGCTCAGGTTGTGATCTCACCGTTGGTGAATTCGAGCCCCGCGTCAGGCTCTGTGCTGACAGCTCGGAGCCTGGAGCCTGCTTCAGATTCTGTGTCTCCCTCTCTCTCTGCCCTTCCCCTGCGCTCTCTCTCTCTCTCAAAAATAAGTAAACGTTATATTTTTTTAAATTTTAAATGTGTAGATCAGAAACACAAAAAAGACAACTCATTGTCATCTTCTCCCAGGCCTCAGTTTTCCTCGTCTGTACAATAGCGTGAGAGGATGGAATAGTTTCCTAAGATTATTTCCTGCGCAAACTTTTTATGAACCTAATTTCTTAGCACGTGAGCTTTCCTTCCAGCAACCTGACATTAAAGACGTCAGTGGCGGTTAGTGTTCAGGGCGCACAGTACTTCTTGCTGCAAATATTTACTAGATCCGCCCTGAGTTCCTGCTGCATGCCAGACACTTTGCTAGGATTAAGAATACAAAGAAGAAGGCAGAAAGAAAGAAACAAATTCTGCCTTCATGGGTTTTAGAAGAGCTTAGATAAATAAGCATCCAAACAACTGTGACAACGTCTGCTTAGAATTTTCACCGATAAGAAAAAAAAAAAAAAAAAGTAGAGGCTGGAAACTCTTTGTATTTAACATGGAGATGTAAAAACAGAGGCTGATCAATGTCAGGGGGTAATTGACAAGGAAGGCGTGGTGTCGGAGAAACTCCCAGTTATCTGATTAGCAGTAAAGAAATTTCACTTATTTTGTACACGTAATATACTTTATGTCCTCACTTTCCTCTTCATTTCAAAATGAAAGGTTTTATCAGTTCTAAAACAGTAACTACAGAGGATTGAGTTCTATTTGTTTTTAAAATTGCCGCTGCTTTAGTTTCAGTGCATATTTCTATGTGATGCTTTTCATCTAAGTTCTCCAGCACCCAATGTACTGCATCTGTTGCCAACGAAAAATAGAATAGGAGGTCCATCAAACATCTTATGGTCATAAAATTCAAAATATACAGAACCATCTCCAGGCCTGGAAATTAATCTAATAATTTCTTGAGTATCTGTAAAAGAGGCCATTATGAAGCTGGAGGAGGGCCATGGAAACACCCCAGATCGTACTCACGTGACAGCAAGAGTGCAGCATAGTGAGGGCATTTAAAAAAAAATACAAACCTTCAGGGGCGCCTGGGTGGCTCAGTCGGTTAGGCGTCCAACTTCGGTTCAGGTCATGATCTCACGGTTTTGTGAGTTAGACCCCCATGTTGGGCTCTGTGCAGACAGCCCGAAGCCTGCTTCAGATTCTGTGTCTCTCTCTTTCTCTCTCTGCCCCTCCCCTACTTGCACTCTGTCTCTCTCTCTCAAAAATAAGCAAACATTATAAAAAAAAAAATCTGTGACCCTTTAATCTTAAAAGACAAGAACAAAGCTAGTCATAATCAAAGTTTTAAATTGTGAAGAGTAATATTACAAGAATATTCTGATTCTCTTATGATCTTTAAGGATTAAGGCATTTCGTGAAATAAACAACACACAGTGGATGCCTGTGTTAAGGATTTAAAATAGGAAATGGCAGATCCGTCCATAATTTTTCTAAGTTAACCTAAATCTTTCTGAATGTACATCATCCACATTTTTATATTTAATTATAACCACAAAAAAGTGTTACATTTGGGAATAATCTGGTAAGAGTGTTCTTTGCTGTCAGGATTGCTAGGAAGTTCATGTGTTAAGAATACGTTCATAAAAAGTTTGTGCAGGAAATCACCTTAGAAATCATTCAACCCTAGGACACCTGGGTGGCTTAGTGAGTTAGGCGCCTGACTCTTGATTTCGGCTCAGGTCAGGATCTCACAATTTGTGAGTTCAAGTCCTGCATGGGGCTCTGTGCTGGTGGCATGGAGCCTGGTTGGGATTCTCTCCCTCTCTCTCTGCCCCTCCACCTGGTCATGTGCACATCCTCTCTCTCTCTCTCTCTCTCAAAATAAATAAACTTAAAAAAATCATTCCACCTTCTCACATTCCTTTACAAATGAGGAAACTGAGGCCTGGAGAAGATGAAAATGAGTTGTGTGTTTTGTGTTTCTGATGTGCAATGTGATGATGTGATATAGCTGTACCTTGTATATATTGGTATATCATTAAAGCAGATCTGCTCTCATAAATATGACCTAAGAGAAAAATATAATAAATTGGTCTTAATAAAGAGCTGACACTTCAAACTTATAGGAAGATCCATCAGTATGTTGCAATATTCCCAAAATTTACATACAGTTGGAAATTTCCTTTCATCTGTCACTTTTGCTAAGGGCATGGATGAGGAGGTGAGAGAATTCTCCAGAGTGAAACAAGGTGGGTATAAATGGTCATCAATTACTATTTCTTCTCATAATATTGTGTTTGAAAAGGAAGGAAGGAAAGGAAGGAAGGAAGGAAGGAAGGAAGGAAGGAAGGAAAAGAAAGAAACCCTCCAAAAAAGAATAAATCCACACAACTTGAATTATAAAAATATTTTAAAATAGAGTCACTAATCTCACCAGCCTTCAACTACAGTAATAAGAAAGTTTGTTTGAGAAACAGCAAAATCTAGGTCTTGACTGGCTTCTTTCAAAACTTACTTTTGTATAATTTACCTTGAAATTCAGTCTCTGGGAAGTTAAATGTCAAATGCTGAGGAAGGTATCGAAGTATAGATAGACAGAATATGGCTTTGGTGAATATAATGGTAAAACCAATGCAAATTGTTCTATCTGATAAACTTTTTTAAAACTCAGAAACATTCACCTATAAACTATGGAATGGGTTACTTGATTTTTAAACCAACCATAGTGACCACTAGCTTTCCATCACTGCAGAAGTATTCAGAGTAACCACAATTAAATAATTATAGTCACTTAACTGTAGATCCAATATGTTTGGTCAAACTTTTTTTCCTTTCTATGACACTATGCAGAACTGATGCCCATGTTAGCAACAGTCTACCACTGTTCATTCAAGTGAAGTCTGTCTAATTTTGTGGTAACAGCAATCACACAAAACAGGATTTATTCTGTTTATGGATTGTGAGTAAACAAAATTTGTAAAGAAGCGAATTGTTTACCCATGGGAGGTGGATGAGCTCTTCCAGAAGAGCAGGATTTAGTGCCCTCAAGGAGACCTTTTATGAAATGGAGCTACAGGGGCACCAGGGTGGCTCAGTCAGTTAAGCGTCTAACTCTTGACTTTGGCTCAGGTCATGATCTCACGGTTTGTGGGATCTATTCCCACATCAGCATCTGTGCTGACAGCATGGAGCCTACTTGGGATTCTCTCTCTCTCTCTCTCTCTCTCTCTCTCTCTCTCTGCCTTCCACCCTGTGCTCATGCATGCTCCTCTCTCTCTCTCTCTGTCTCAAAATAAATAAATAAACTTAAAAAAATAAAAAATAAATGAAACTAGAAATGTGTGTTCATTTCCCTGGTCTAAAGAGAGCAAAGGCATCATCATTAAAGTTACATCAGGGCACTAGGATTTCTGTATCAGGTATTATGTAAACTTTGTTTGTACAAACAACTTGCCCTCACAAGCAGTCACAGCAACACGACAATATTTATTAGACCATCCTGCCATGTCATCTCATAATAACAGAGGGGAGCAAAGCCCTATTCTAGAAGTCAGGACATCTCAGTTTGTGTGACCTTCTATGAGCAAGACATTTAAACCCAGGCCATTCATCTGTACACGTGGAAGTTAAACAAGATAAGCTCTAAAATCTCTTTCAATTCTAAAGTAAAATTTTTTATTCATTTTCCTTTTTCTGTGTTAACATGTCTTCCCAGTTGTGCTTAAAACATTTTTCTTTCAAGAATGCCTCTTTCACACCCTCCCCAAATATACACGTAATTCCGAAGAATTAAAAGAATGTTTTAAGTGCACTCTTCTCTTTCAAAACACACAAAGAGGCCAAGACAATGTAAAAACTGTTTTATGATTGTGACACAATCACTAAACAAATAATTCCATGCCTAAATAATGGGAGTGTAGGCCAGTCATTTCACTTCCCACCTCCTCTGTTTTCCATCCCCAAACAGATAATTACTTGCTTATTTTATGAAGTGGATGTCAAAAAGTTTCCTGGAGATTGGGGGGGTGGGCAGGCAAAAGAGCGATGCAGAGCAAAATTTGTTTATATCTTTTATTTTTTTAATTTTTTCTCTCATTAAACTTTGTTTTAATGGGTCTCAAATTCTGTGACACGCTTTTGGTCAACTTGTTTCCATTAAAAAGTACTGATTTGAGAAATTAATAACTTAAAACTGCCACCACACACACAAACTTACTGGGTCCCCAAACATCCTCCTTTCCTTCTGAAGGTTTCACGATGCATTGCTATCACTAACTAGTCTTTTACTACTAAACTTAAATGGCCAATTGGCACAAAGAGTTCTGAGACCGTTCTTCCACCGCTGATTAAGACTGGGGTGGCAGGTGGTGGCAATGATATTCATTTAGCCTTCTGAGCTTTCTAGGCAGGCTTGGTGACCTTGCCAGCTTCAGCTGCCTTCTTGTCCACTCTTTGATGACACCCCCAGAAAACCATCTGTCTCGTGTCACAAACAGCAAATTAGCCCAGAGGATAGTCAGAGGAGCTCTCAACATGCACAGGCTTGCCAAGCACAATATCAACAATGGCAGCGTCACCAGATTTCATGAACTTGGGGCCATCTTCCAGACTTTTTCTAGAACTACGGTCAATATTCTCCTTCAGCTCAGCCAGCTTCCGAGCAACGTGAGCTGGGTGACGATGCAGCACACGTGCATGTCCAGCCCCGATTTGGCTGGATGGCTCAGGATAATCACCTGAGCTGTGAAGCCAGCTGCTTGCTGTCACCAGCCACATTGCATGATAAGATCTTTGACAGATGTGTTCGTGACATTGAAGCCCATGCTGTCCCCAGGAACAGCCTCACGCAAAGCTTCACGGTACATTTCCACAGACTTTACTGCGGTTATAACATGGACTCGAGCAAAGGGGACCACCATGCTGGATTTAAGAACACCAGTCTCCATTTCGCCCATAAGCACGGTACCAATGCCCCCAAATTTGTAGATGTCCTAGAGGGAGAGACGCAAGGGCTTATCATTTGGACGGGTTGGTGGCAGGATACAATACAGACTTTCAAGGAGCATGGTTCCACTGGCATTGCCATCTTTATAGGTGACTTTCCATCCTCTGAACCAAGGCATGTTAGCACTTAGCTCCAGCATATTGTCGCCGTTTCAACCAGAAATCGGCACAAATGCCGCTATGTTGGGATTGTAGCCAAATTTTTTTAAGGTAGGTGCTGACTTCCTAACGATTTCCTCATCTCTCTTCTGGCTGGAGGGTGGCTCAGTGGAATTCACTTTGTGAACACCAACAATGAGTTGTTTCACACCCAGTGTGAGCCAGAAGGACATGTTCACGGGTCTGCCCTTTCTTGGAGATGCCTGCTTCAAATTCACCAACACGAGCAGCAACAATCAGGACAGCACAGTCAGCTTGAGATGTGCAGTAATAATGTTCTTGATGAAGTCTCTGTGTCCTGAGGCAACGACAGTGGTCACATAACACTTGCTGGCCTCGAATTCCCACAGGGAAATGTCAACGGTGATATCGTGTCCATGTTCAGCTTTCAGTTTATCCAGGACCCAGGCCTCCCTGAGAGGACCCTTTCCCATCTCAGCAGCCTCCTTCTCAAATTTTTCGATAGTTCTTTTGTCAACCACATTTGTAGATCAGATGACCAGAAGTGGCAGACTTGTCCAAATCTGTGTGTCCGTGACGATGATATTGATATGAGTCTTTTCCTTTCCCATTTTGGGTTAGGTTAAGCAGGGGTTTTCATGACACCTGTATTCTGGCAGCAAACCTGTTGTGAAAAATCTGATTATATCTTTTTAAAAACTTGTCAATCTTTTGGGGAACTTGGTATTTTGAAAAGAAATAAGTGAAAAGGGAGATCCTGGGTCTAAAATTCAAGTCAGATTGACTTCAGGAAGAATCCAACGTGACAAATTTTAAGTTATTGCTGAAAAAGTGAAGGAGAATACCACGAGGAAACTAACCACACAAACACAGCTCATCACTTTTGTGCCCCTGGTATATTTCAGAGTTCAATATTCACCTCTTAGAATTCCCATAACCGCCATTCCTAACTATGAGCTATCTATGTATTTTTGTGTCCTCCAGGCACAGTGAAAATACCACCTCACTGATTTCATTTCGTTTAGATAACATTTTCAACAAGGCAAGGACTCATTATGCTCTACTCTTTGAACATGTACACAAACACCCCCCAAACAATTAGACTGTTATGCCTTTGAACGTAGGGGTTCTGCTTATTCCCTTGTGTCCCAGCACCTACCACTAGGCACATACCAAATGATAAACGCAAATGTGCTGCCTACATAAAAATAAAGTACTTGATATGGAGTTTCATTAAGGTAGAACACGAATTGAACATGAGCAAAACAATAAAACACATTAATGTGCTTGTGTCACTGGTGCCAAGCACTTTACCCACTTTACCTTTAACCCTTAGAATTGCCCTGTCAGGCATCATCATCCACGTTTCACAGAGAGGACATTTCTAGGAAGTAAATTGTCTGCCATGATAACAGCAAGTAAGTAACCCGTGGCCCGGCTCTCAGCCCCGGTCTGTTGACAGCACAGCCCGGTGCTCTTTCCCTTCCAGCACATTTTCTCTCCTTCCTCACTGCTCTAACCACACACCATCCAACTTACATATGACTTTATGAACACTATTATGAAAAAGCATGGAGAAAAATATGTCTCTGCTTCACGGCTGGCTAATATCTTCCAAAGAGATCTCCAACTTAGTAATCACTTTGTCTGGTGGGTGAGTTGCTTTGTTTTGTTTACCAAAATATTTTTCTGTCAGAGGGAAAGGCTGTCTGAGAAAATATACATACATCAGTACAAAGGAATCAAATAAAAGGATTATTAAGTGTTCTAGGTAACCTGTAAGCTAGCCACGGAAATAATGGAGGGATGAGGTAGACTGGGAGAAAGAAAGGGGACCCATCGTGGTCGTCCAATTACATTAAGTCTTCAAAACTCAAGCTCTTGAGTCAGAGGCCTAATCATTGGAGGTCAGTGGACAAAGAAGTTGCCTGTGTCCTAAAGCAAGGCCCTTTTGTAGACTGGGCTCCTTAATCAGATTGGTGTGCTGGTTAAGGAAGCCATGGAGTGACCAAACCCCCTGATTATAGCTTGCTGACACAGGGTCCCACCTGACCCACAATTCAATTACTTATGTTGGGAGAAATTGAAGAATCAGATTAAGTTTCCAGGATCACTCAGCAAGCAGGATATGAAAAAGAGCAGCCTGGGTTTGACCAGGATTCAATTTTTTTTATGGAATGTTTTTATAATCCTTGCCATCAGAAGTGGGGTCTGATCCTTATTGGTTGTACATTCTCCTAAAAATTGTCACTTTGACTCACGCTCTCTAAAGATTGTCATTTACTCAACTAGGGATTGTCATTTACTCAAATTCTTCTTCATTCATGGCTTGGCAACAGGTGGTTAACATCAGAACCTAACGTTTGCCTTCTTAAAATCAGTACTTGCAAAACATAAACATTCTTGCTACTTGATCTTCTTTCTTCAGCTTCCAAGAGATGATCATAAATAAAATATGACTAATCCTCAACAATTCACTAAGCTTCAGTTTTGTATTTATAGCTACTATGCGTACACATGCATAACAAATGTCATACCCGCATTTGTCATAAATATGTAATTAAAACGTTCCCAAGGATTGTGCAAACTGTTCTATATAAATTATCACAACAAACCTAGGAGGTAGTAATGGAAAAAACTGTGGCTCAGAGAGGCAAACGTGCCCAAAGTTGTGTGACTGTTTAAACAAACTATAAATATACATAACTAAAGAGATGACTCTAAGTCCATTGAGACAAACTAATTACATCTTCTGAAGTAGCAAAACCTTATGATGTAAATCATTCTTTTGGTTCTTATCATAAACTGATCTATATTGTCATAGTTCGTGTCCAGTCTTATCTTCAAAGGTCAGCTCTTTAAAGCTGGAGAATCTGATGAAAGCAACGAACACTTTCCCCAGAAAAATCCATGCATCCACCATGGTTGTTCCATAATTTCAGAGAGTTAGAAGGCCTTCTGTAGCCTGCCTCTGGCTTGAAGTTCCATGTACTCCACAGAGCCATGAGCCCCAGGTGCAGAACACTTCACATGCTCTCTTACCCTCCTTCCTGTCTTCCACAGACCTTGTACTCTTCTGTTTCTCAAGAAATATGTTGACTTCAAAAGAGAAAGACCCTTGCTGTGAACCTTGCAGTCCAGGAGCCTATAAATGTGGTTTACCAGAGAACTTGTTTTTCTTTTTTATTATCATACCCTTGAACACATAAAACCCAGGAAAATAACTGCAGCTTGTGCTGAGCCTCGACTTTGGCGAGCACTATGGGAACAGACACTTCCGTATTGGACTGTTTTTGTCTTGCATCAAAAGCTCCAATGGCTGTTGAAGACCTGGATTTGTCTATACCAACTGGCTCATGTTGGAGATATTTAGGGAAGTGTCAAAGTGGACATTATCACTCTTTGGAAAGAAAAGATTCTTCTTTCTTGAAAACTCTTATCATGTAAAAATAACCTGGCAGACCAAAAATTGAGACTATTTAATATATGCTTCTAATATATGCTTCTTTGGTAAAAGCAAAAATTCAATTGAAAGATCTTCGTATGAAATTCACATGTTATGATTTTACTTTGCTTCCTTCTAAAAGCATTTTAAAGTCTAAACACTCTTTTTATTGTGGGATCTGTAGCAGAAATACCTTAAATCCAGTCCTCTGCTCCACCTTTTTTGACTAATTCTGAACTTTATAATCTTTTGCCTAGGTTCTTAGAACAGCTTTTTGGCTCAGAACCCCCTGACCAAGTTGGTAATGTTGAGTGACTCTAGCTATTTTCCTAATAATTAAGTCTAATCATGCCATTCACTTGCTTAAAAACCTCTCTTGGCTCCTATTGCTTATAGAATTAGAGTCAAATTTCTTATTTTAGCTCTGAAGTCCCTTCTACCACAGTTCTGGCCTAGTGTTCCTTTGCCAACTCCGTGTAAACTCTTGTCCACTTCCTCCAAGCCATTAACATGCCTCTAAAGTCATTTTACTAAAGTCATCACCATTTGCTAAGCACAATAGACCTACCATAATAATTAGCATACTATCTCTTCTGGAAGGTCCTTTCTTATATTCACCTATTCTTACAAATACCCCTCATCTTTTAAGACTCAATTCAAATGTTGTCTCTTCCAAGCAGACTTGAAACATTTCATGTGTTTATTTATCCTTTTAACTTCAGTTCCATTTTCTTTGTAACTGTTAAAGTCGATTCCATTGGAAGTTTTGTGTGTGATGGCTGTCTTTTCAAAAAGACTACAAGGCCCTAAAAAATAAAAACAAATGTTTTTGTCTCTATATACCCAGCACCGGACCAATGATTGGTGTAGATCATTAGCTCAGAAATTGTTTGAATAATCAATGAATAATATATAGGCGTGGAGGTGAGCACAAATTTTTGCTCTGTTGCTAACCAATGTATAAAATGGAAGTAAATAAATTTGAGTAGAGAGTGTCATACATTTATAACTTATATTTTATTGAATTAAATTAAAATGCAATATTACAACAGTTTCATGTATACAGCATAGTGATTTAACATTTTTACATTATGAAAGAATCACCTCAATAGTTCTGTCACTACACAAAATTATGCAAATATTGACTTTATTCCCTATGCTGTATATTATATCTCTGTGACTTATTTATTTTATAACTGGAAATTTATATCTTTTAATTTCCTTCACCTATTTTACCCATCCACACCCAGCTCCCCTTTGGCAACCACTAGATTATTTTCTGTATCTGTGAGTCTGTTTCTGTTTTTTTGTGCTTTTTAAAAAATTTTTTTGTTTTTATTTTAAATTCTACATGTAAGTAAATCACATGGTATTTATCTTTCTCTGACTTATTTCATTTAGCATAATACACCTTGGGTCCATCCATGTTGTCATGAATAGCAAGATTTCATTCTTTACTATATGAACTTCCAATTCTAGGTTAAATAAAAGTGGCAATAGTGAGCATCCTTGTCTTGTTCCTAATCTTAGAGGAAAAAAACTTTCAGCTTTTTACCTTTGAGTATGACATTAGCTGTGGGTTTGTCATATATGGCCTTTACCTTGTCGAGGTGTATTCCTCTATCCACTTTTTTGAGAGTTTTTATCATAAATGGAAGTTGAATTTTGTCAAATGCATTTTCTGCCTCTATTGAGACGATCATAAGAATTTTATCTTTTGTTTTTTTTTATGGGGTATGTCATGTTGATTGATTTGTGATGTCAAATCATCCTTGAATCCCTGGAATGGGTCCGCTTGGTCATGGTATATGATCCTTTTAATTTATTGTTAAATTTTGTTTGCTAATATTTTGTTGAGGATTTTTGCATCTATGTTCATTAGTAACCCTGGCCTGCGATTTTCTTTTTTTTTTTTTTCTTTTATTTTATAATATCTTTGTCTGGTCTTGATCAGGGTAACCCTGACCCTATAAAATAAATTCAGAAGTGTTCTTTCATTTTCAACTTTTGGACATAATTTGAGGAGGGTAGATATTAACTCTTCTTTAAAAGTGTAGTAGAATTAACCTCTGAAGTGGACTTTGTTTATTGTGACTTTTTTGATTACTGATTCAGTTCCATTACCGCTAATTGATTTGTGGAGATTTTCTAATTCTTCATGATTTCAGTCTTGAAAGATTATATGCTTTTAGAAAATTATCCATTTCTTCTAGGTTGTCTAATTTGTTGGCATGTAATTTTTTACAGCATTCTTGTGATCTTTTATATTGCTGTGGTATTGGCTGTAATTTCTCTTCTTCTGTTTTTTAATTTTATTTATTTGGGTCATCTCTCTTTTTTTCTTAATGATTCTGGCTAGAAACTTGTTGAATTTTCAAAGACAAAGAATCAGTTCTTAGCTTCATTGATCTTTTGCTTTAGTTTTTTTTTTTTTTCCAGTATGTATTTTATTTATTTCCACCCTGATCTTTATCATTTCCTACTTTCTTTCTTTGGACTTTGTTCTTTTTCTAGTTTCCTCAGGTATAAGGGTAAATTATTTATTTGAGATTTTTCTTGTTTCTTGAGGTAGACCTGTATTGTATGAACTTCCCTGTTAAGAAATCTTCTGCTGTGTCCCAAAGATTTTGGAATGTTGTGTTTCCATCTTCATTTGTCTGCAAATATTTTTTTTATTTCTTCTTTGATTCTTTTATCGACCCATTGATTGTTTAGTAACATGTTCTTCTCTACACTTGTTTGTGGGGGTTTTCTTCCAGTTTTTTTCTAGTAATTGATTTTTGGTTTTATGCCATTGTGGTCGGAAAAGATACTTGATGTGGTTTCAATTTTCTTGAATTTCTTGAGACTTGTTTTGTGGCCTGACATGTGATCTACTCTGGAGAATATTCCATGTGTATTTTTTTTAAATGTGTATTCTGCTGTTTTGGGGTGGAATTCTCTGTATATATTAAGTCCATCTGGTCTAATATGTTGGTTAAGTTCACTGTTTCCTCATTTATTTTATATTTTGATAATGTATCCATTGACGTAAGTGGGATATTAAAGTTTCCTACTGTCATTGCTATCTGATTCTCCCTTTATTTCTATTAATATTTGATTTTTATGTCTAGATGCTCTTATTTTGGGTGCATAAGTGTTTGCAAAAGTGATATCCTCTTGTTGGATTGACTCCTTTATCTTATGCAATGTGCTTCTCTGTCTTTTGTTATGGTCTTTGTTTTAAAAGACTCTTCTCAGGGGTATTAGAAATACCCAGCAAAAAAACAAAATAGAACCCTGGAGTGAGGCAAAACTTCTTGGAATAAACATAAATTTATTAGGTCAGAAACTAACGGAGTAAAGAAGAAGAGAAAATTCAGATACAATTGGTGGAGGGCACCAGACAGATATCAGAAAATACTGGATGCTTGGCTATATGGAGAGACCATATTTTTTAATACTCTTCACCAACAACAGGATACAAAATCAGAGAGGAGTACAAAAGAAGAACCAAATTCTAGAAAAAAATCTAGCTCGACCCACTTCTATCCCCTACACAGGAATCTCTTCTTTGAAGTATAGAGGTACCCAGCTCACTCCAATATGAACAACAGAAAAGAATTAAATATTATTTAATTTAATATTAAATTAAATATTATTATATTAAATATTAAATATTAATTTAATATTAAATAAATGTGTAGACTAAATAACCTTAAAGAAATAAATACATATATAGTGAAAGATGAGAACAAAAAGACCACATAAAAGAATTAGAAATAAAAGTAATAGGTTTAGAAATGAAGACTCAATGGAAACTAATATAAAAGTAGAGAGACAACTCAAGAAGCAATGTTAGGAAAAGAGAAAGAAAAAAGAAAAAATAGAACTAAAAAAAGTAAACAAAGAGATTAAAAATAATTTGAGATAGACATAGGACAAAGAAGACCTAGCATGAGTATAATTGGAGGTCCTGTTGAAGAAAATCAAAACCATGGAATTAACAAATACTAAAATTACAATCCAAGAAAACTTTCTTCTTCATAAGAAATTTGAATCCATATATTGAAATGTACAATGTGTACCTGGAAATTGATGCAGGATAGTTATATCTTAATACACAATAAGAAGCTAGATATTTTTATCGAATTTGGAAAGACTACTTAATTATGGTAACCATAGATGATAACGTGTACACTATTTAACTTTAAATTTCTCAAAATTCCAGAAAATAGCTTGTCTATTTGAACATAAACCCATAGGTAATACCTCTTGAATAAGTAATTACCTCTCATCATCTATCCTACCAAAATAGCCACGTCTGTCATTGTGATAATGATGGCAAATCATGCTGATTTGAAGATCTGTGTTGGTAGTTACCTGTATCTTTGATTAATTAAAATTGCTATCCAATAAATAATCACTTAACATTGTAAGTGATGGTAATTAATGATGGGGGAGGGAGGGAAGATAACCAAAGTTTCGTCATGGAAAATGTTGAAAGCCACTCACCTTGTGCTGTTCTTTCAGTGTGTAAACAAGGAAATGAAATTTAAAGAAGATAAGGAATTTGCCCGAGATAAAACAGCCCGACCGTACCAGGCTTCAAATAAAAAGTTTAGTCTTTTAATTTTCAGGTCGTGTTTTGTGCTACTAGGAGCATGCATAAAATTAAAGTTATTCGTTTTGTTTAAGAGTAAATATCATTGTGTGGGAAATTAAAAAATCATAGTTCTTTTTGGAATATGATCTTCACAACCGTTATGTATAAATAATAGAGCCCTCTGAATCAAAAGATAATTTTAAAAATAATAATAGTCAGTCAGTGTAGTAAAGAATACTATAATATTATGGATTTATCAAAATCTACATGTTGTCACAGCTTCCTGGGCCCACAGGTACCTTATAGTTAAGTATGGCCAAGTGCCTGATTTCGAGCCAATGCAACGTGACAGAAGTGATCTGTACTGCTTCCAAGCTGGGCTATAAAAATCTCCCATAAGCTGCACTCTAAGAAGGAAGAAAACGTTCTAGGAGCAGATGAGACCAAACTTTGCTTATTTTTTTTAATGTTTTTATTAATTTTTGTGAGAGAGAGTACAAGCTGGGGAGGGGCAGAGAGAGAGGGAGACACAGAATCTGAAGCAAGCTCCAGGCTTAAACCCACAAACTGTGAGATCATGACCTGAGCCGAAGTCAGATGCTTAACCAACTAAGCCACCCAGGCACCCCAAACTTTGCTTGTTTTTGATTCTTAGTATCAATAAAGATAATGAGAGAGAAAAAAATAAAACAATTAAACCTCCCATAAACAAATCTGCATTCTCCCTTCCATATCTGCTGGCTAAGTGTCAGTGCCTTGAAAAGTATATATTTAAAACAACAGAGTATTGCTACTTTGGACTGTTAGATGAATTTATAAAGCAGAACCCACAGCCCCTCCAACTATTGGATTTTACATGAGCAAAAACCAAACATCTTGTTAGATTAAGTCATTTATATTTCAAGGTTTACCTTCTACTATAATTAGTATTATCTTACATAGAAATTTCAGTCAGAGTGGGTAGTAACAAAAAATATAAAATTTGTGTTACTGGCAGAAGAAAACTAGGAAACTAATATCAGAAGCTAGGCAAGTGAATTATCAAGTTAGGCAGTGGGAAAATATTCAGTTACAATGAAGCTGATGATATTTGGAGAGGCAAACCACACACCTTCCTAGCCTGTGGCTCTAGCAGAAGATATTGGAAAACAGAATTACATTAGCATGCATTAGATATTAGTAACTTTATGTGGCAAGCTATTAGAAGAAGAAATGACCACAGAAAACACTTGCAACTAATTTGGCCATCTAATAAAGAATTGGCAGTCTTTGCATATTAAAGTAGGAGTGCCTGGCTGACTCAGTAGATCATCCTTAGGGTTGAGAGTTCAAGTCCCACGTTGGGCATAGAGTTGACTTAAAAGTAAATAAAAATAAACAAGAGATTAAAGAAAAGCATTAAATCTTTTACAAATATATATAAATTTATAAATATATAAAAATATATCGAGAAATCTTTTATAAATATATATATGTATATAGTATGAGTGTGTGTGTGTGTATGTATGTATATATAGAGAGAGAGAGAGAGTAGAAAGGAAGCCTCCAAAAATTTAAATCTTTGAAAATTGGGCATGCTTATCTCAAAGATTAGATTCCAAAGATTAGAGAATAAGATTTTTTTAATTGAATCATTAAGGATCTGATAATATAATTATGTGACAAAGTTTAGATTGAGCCGGGCCCTCAACCCAAGGCTGATGTCCCTAAGGTAAATGTCATTGACTAGAGAAAAAAAAAATTGTGATGAAAAAGAAAATAAATTAATTGGATTTAAGAATTATGTCTAACAAAGAATTGTAGCTGTGAGTACCAGCATATTGAACTAACTACAAGCAAAGAGAGGAAAGTCTTAGTAACTTTAAAGGAAGTTATATTGCCAAAACAGCTATGAGTTAAAACTTAAAAGTCTTTGGCTGATTAGTTTTCTATTCATTTGTTTATTAGTTTATTGATGTGGTTTTTTGAAAAAATACCCTGAAATCCTTTGAAATTTAAGAGTTAATGTTTATTTAGACATATCACCTATACGACAAATTCTTGATGTAAATGATTTTGAATTTCCTATTGGCCAAAATATGTATCACATATTTTTTACTGTAAATCCATACAAATGATGTCTATTTGTGAATTTGTATCTTTAAACCTTTTTTCCTTTGCCCCCACCTGCAAAGCAGAAACATTGCTAGACATAAAAATATTCATGATGGGAATATTATTATTATTATTGGATTTGTTTTCTTCTCTTGGTGACGTTTGAAGTTTAAGCCTAGACATAGGCTCCTTTCCTTCTCTGAATGATCATGTCTGATGAAATAGCAAAAACAGAAAATATACTTTCTTTTTAAAGCCCTTGGCAGAGAATTAAAACAACTCTTAAGCCACCCAACTCATACAGACAGGAAGTACGCAGCAAAAAACTCTGGAACCCTCAACTCCCACTACAAATGTGGTCATGTCACGTCATGGACCAGCGAGAAGCCCCAGATGGCAGAACCAGAGACCATAGAGGACAAGGAAGTTCCTCTCCAAAAGCAAAATTGAGTTCTAAGCAAGGAATATCACTCACAGCCAGGACTTCATAACAGCTGTCCAAAAGGATTTCATCATTACCGTGGACGGCAATTACTATGTATAATGCAATTTTCTGTTTTCTGAATGGGCTATTTATTACAGTCATCCTGTCTCTATTCCACCATGCACATTGGCTAAAGTGGAGGAGACAGAAACCTTGCAACTAATTTAGCCATCTAATAAATCATTCGCAATCTTTATAGATTAAATGATTCAAGCAAAACATGAAATAGATAGATAGATAGATAGATAGATAATGTCTAAATGATATCTAATTCAGGAATTTCCAAGTCTTAAGATCTGTAATATTTTCACATCCTCCTTAGTGAAAGGCTTTATAATCAAGGTCTTCATTAAACTACTTTAGGCTACTTTCCTTGTCTCTGCCTATAACCTCTTTACCCACCAATGATATTTGTCCAAAGACTTCCTAATGTCCTTCCAGGTCCCACAATTCAGTATAAATAAAAGGAAGCCTGTAGCTGAAGAAATAGTCCACTGTGTTAGTTTATGTCAGCCCCTGCCCTGCCCCTACCCCCTTACCCCCTCCAAGCAGACCCTGAGATAAAGATTTGAGTCCTCAGAGTTTATTTGGAAGGTGAACCCAGGAGATACTGTGAGAGAAAGGGGAAGTGAGAAAAGGAAGGGAAGGAAGACGATAAAAGGTGCTTTATCAAGTAATTTGCCCTTGAATGGCTACACTCTTATGGCCTTAGGAAACTGTAAGAGATCCTCTAGAATGTGCACCTCACTGCCATCCCATCCATGGATGAGAGAATTCCTCTGGGTCTCACTGAGGACGCTCCTTCATGGCAGCATCTTCCCAGTACTCTGAGGCTGTTGCATGCCCAGGCAGAGCAGACTCCGTGGGCCAGAGAATGCCCTCAGGCAAAGGGAAGCAGTTGCCAGCAACTGGAAGCCAAACCAAATTAATACATAACTGGTGAGGGGCAAGGTGATGGTAATCTCATCTATACTAAGGAAAAGTTATTATGTTATGAGTTGTTTTGGCAGCTGGATATTTAGTCTATTTTGGATATACAGCATGATGCTACTTTGTTAATATTTTGGTAGAAAGAAACTATTCTTCATTTTATCTGAATCGTGAAAGGCAAAGTCTTCTGGGAATAAGTCCTAGATAGAAGGCTAACTGATAATATTTTCTGAGTACCACCAGGAATGCTGATAGGAAAGTAGCTTCAGATACTTTAAGCTTAGCTGCTTCTAACTTAACTCTGTGTGTTCTTTCCCTGCCAAATTCCATAGCGAATAGAGCAAACATTGAACATTCAGCCTGAGTGAGACTTTGGGATTGCAAGCCACCAAGTTGGGGGAGTTCTTGCCCCTGCAGCTTAACTGTAACATATATCTTCCATTTACCCCTTCAGTTAAATTCTCCACCCTCCTCTGCTGTAGGAAGCCAGCCTGTAAAGAGTATACCAATGAGCTGTCTTGCCCTCTGGCTTCTGCGTGAGTTCAACCACTAGAGACCTGGCAGGAGATTAGAGGGAGAGAGGAGAATGGGAACAGAGTATTCATAATCCCTTAACTCCCTCTCTGTGGGTCACTGTGAGTTGCTGGTTCCTCCCCATAAAGATCATTGCTCTTCACAAGGTGGTCCCTCCACAAGACTCCCCTTCCAGGTAATTTACCTCTTCAGATCTATAGGTGAAAATTGGCTCTGAGTGACTAGTGTTGGGGTACTTCTCCTTGATGGTTCTCCTATATCCCACCTACATTTTCACAAATGGCCCCTTTATTAAATACTCCTTGAAATATTCTTTGGAATGAATCATCTATTTCCTGCTGGGACATCAACTGATACATTATTCTAACCTATACCATCTGGTTTTGTTTTTCTGTAATAAAACATCACATCATGATGGCATTCTTCCTGAACCACTGTGGTTTCCACTACATTCAACCTTGCCAAAATCAAGGAAGAGACTGGGAGATCTAAATTCCACTGTCATCTCAACATTATTTATGCAATAGAACTCTTTCTGCAGACAATGATGTCTTTATATCTGAGAGAGCAAGTGTTCCATCCAAATTGCATATCTATTGCTCCATTGACCAACCCCAACCTATTTTTTAAATGCAGTACTGATTCTTTAGTACTTTAGGGAAGGTTTCTAATGTAAGATCTTTGATACTATTTCTTCTTCCCCATGTTACTCCCTCAACTCTACCCCAGGTTGAGTCTGTTTTTGTTTTACGTGTGGAACGGACAATTTTCATAAAAGTCATATTTGTTGAGAATTGATTAGTAATTCCAAATACTGGATCTTAGTAGGAGGTAAGGACTGACATGCTTCAAGTGTTATAAATCAATTCATTAAGTCAAGGTAAGAATTGAACAGATTATTTAACTACTTGGAACCAGGGAAGACTTGTTTTATCCCACACTTAAGTGTTCAACAACATCACCTAAGGAAAATTATAAAAGGATCTCAAATATATGTATTACAATTTCAAAAAGAAACAGAAACTAGTAAATTAGAGATTATCATCTATGGAATATGTTCAAACGCACTGTTTAACAAGCCTATATTTAAAATTATTATAAGTGAAAGTAATTTTGCCATTACAGGTAATTTATGTTGTATGTAAATTAGACTTACCGAATCATCTTATAGAATTCTAGTCCAAGTTTGTTAAAGACAAATGGACATTTTTTTTTCTCCTACTGAAAATTACCATTTTGTTTTTCCCTCCTGAGCATTGCTTCTTTACCCTTGAATGCCACTATTTACATAGTGTTTCACAATTTAAAATCCTTTTCACATACAATGCTGGTTCATCTAACAGTCCTTTGAGCATCTAATGGCAATAATGAGCACTCTCTCTAGAGTTCTGTTCATGGGCCTATATACATATACTACTGCATTGCAATTATGGAAGGTTCATTGATTTCCTAAAATCCATGCAATGGTGAATAACTCCTGTAATTTATAAGTTAATCCTCACAACACTTCTATGAGATAGGTTTTGTTATTCCCATTTTTCAACTGAAAAGATTAAGCCACAAAGAAGCTAAATGATTCGCCCAAGCAAGGCGGAAGAATTTGGTGTTAAACCCAAACCTAGCACTATATCAAATGTGCTCCCCTTTGTCCCATGATGCCCTCCTACTTCGGTTAGTGTGGGTCATCACCTATATTCCACTATAAAGCATTTTATGTCAATAAGGTAGAATCAATATTTATTGAATGAGAATTCCAGGATATCTAAAGTTTTCTGAATAAGTTACGGGCTAATAATCTCATCTGATCTTCAAATGATAGCTCCATTTTGATTTTAGATTCAATTGAATTTCTGGTCTATAAAGCATTTTCAGTTTATCTTACGGTGTTATAGAAAGTTAAAAGGCAATATCTATGCCCCAAATATAGATTTGGCTCATTATTTCAACAGTGTTTCCTCTCCTCTGTTTGCCTCTCAGCATTTATGCCCAACCTACCACCTTGGACTCTGGACCCACTGCCTTGACCTACTGATATCCAAGTGTCGGTGTGGGGAAGAGAATGACGAAGATACTTGAGTACACATAAGAAGACCTGATTCTAATGCATTTTGCCACTTAGCAGGTGAATTACCTTAAGTAAACCACTTATTTTCTCTGAGTAATAATTTCCTTACCTGAAAATGAGGATGATATTGTCCACATCTATGTCTCAGGGCATAGAAAGTATCCAACAAGATATACTGCCTGAGAAAGCACTTCAGAAATGTTTAAAGCAGCATACGCTTAGGTTGCTGTTATTAGAGTCAGCAAAGATGCCTCCATCAGCAAAACCAGCATTAAATTTTTTAAAAGTAAGAATAGTGAGATTATTCATCCATTAAATTACTCACTGCAAATGTCCAGCCATCACTATTATGTTCTACATGTTGATGCTGCTTTATTATAAGAAACTGACTACATTGAGCTCACTCATCCAGCCAACTTTGCAGAAGAACTTGTGTCCTGGTTCCCAAATTGAACATAAACCAACACATGAGTCACTTAACAAACTCAGTGACCTTGCATGATGCAGGGATTTATCTAGTGAAATTGTATGGTAGATTTACTGTCTGGTATTAAATTACTATTTCATTATAAATAGCACCAACCTAATTGTCTTTAAAAAGTAATCTTCAGTAACATCTTTAAATAAAGAGGGATCAATTACTTCTCAATATATGTGGGATTTTTAAAGATATTGTTGCATAACCTGTTTGGTAGATTTCTCAGAATTTTTCAATGCAGTAAAGGCTTATTTTACCAACTTTCTTGTGTCCTAATGGTTGAGTGAACAACACTGCAGTATGTCTTTCAACACATGGATTAAGCCCTTCTGTAAATGAAGCCAGTAGAATTATATCACTTGAGTACAAAACATGCAAGGCAAATATAAACTATGAGTAAAAATCAAAAGGAGTCAGAGAAGACCCATAAGCAACTGTTCTCCAGGACTATAAAATCCAGTTAGGGAAACTGGCTCTGAAAAAGCTGAAAAAAATAATGAAATTCCTAGTGTTTTACAGATCTTTTTAAAGAAGAAATTAAGCTCAAATGCAATTCCTTGAAAAGGCAAGTTTTATTACATGATGGCTAACCTATGACTCTACCACAAACAATAACTGCAGTCACTTCAGTGACTTTTTACATTTCATAGTCAGGTTCTCTTAGGTTGCAAATCTGTAGCAATTAAAATGTCCATGAATAAAACAACTGAGGATAGTAATCTCAGGCTTCAAACATGCGTATACAAAGTTTTCTCATTTTATATTTTCTTTAGCAACTCATTACTATCATGCACCCCCAGTCAGTCTCATGGTCAAATTCAGGATTAATCAGTCAGTGCAGTGTTTTCTCCAGCTATGACTAACCTGAAGGTTTTCTGTACTCATTCATTATCCCAGGGGTGGCATCTCAGTGTCAAGGGATCTACTTAGTATCACAGCATCAGTGGGAATGGAAGGATGTCTGGCTCTCAACCACCACCTTCTCACCATGGTCAAATGTTGAGACATTCACACCTTATCTTCTTTCTCGCCATTGGTATCTAGTATTGCAATCTCCCCATTCCCACCGGGTCTTGGATCATTACTCCATGCAAGTCACCTTGCATCCTTGAAGCCCCTGCTGAGAGTCTCCTTCATGTCTACCAGCTGTCTCTCCACTACCAGTGTGCCCCTCGAAAGAGGGAGCGGAGAGAAAGAATGTTATGTAAAATGTAATGTTGATGTATAGACTTTAGAAATGACTCCTACTCTAAAGGTGCTTGCAATCCAAAGAAAGCATTAACTTAATAGTTCTCTGTTTTTCTCAGAGTGGCCACACCAAACTTTACCCACTTGAGTATGGGCTTTGGATTCAGATAGCCGGGATCAAACCCAAGCCCTACCTGTGGAAGAGTTTCTGGTTTTACTTTGGATATCCCATCGATGCAACAAATTGAACAGTAGCCCCCTCATAAGGTTGCTCCACAGATAATAGATCTAAAAATAATTAAAACATTGTCTAATAATCTCTAAAGAAGTCATCTCCAGTCTCATCATCATTATATCTCCTTCTTTCCATTCCCTCTTTCACCCACTCCTACTCATAGAAATGTGTCTGGGTTGATGGCTCCAGTGAAAAAACAGTGGAGCTAACACTGAGTTAAATAAGTGGGACACCACGTTGGTCAGGAGAAGACATTTTTACCAGATCCCACGTACTGTTCGCAATCCTGTCATGTTTGCCTATGAGTGTATAGCATTCTTTATTGCTCTGCAAAAAAATTTTCCTCAAATTCCTAAAATATATTCTTTCAATGTGAACACAGAAGGCTAACATTTGGATCCAGTCATTAAAATCTATTTAATTTTATAACTAGAAGCCGGGGTGGGATATTTGAAGTAAGAAAGGAACGCATAAATTCTGTCAGCTTTCATCTGTTTCCTTTCCTAAAAGTATCCAATTGTAAATCCAAAGAACTAGTTCTTCCTAAGTCGTGGAGTGAAAAAGCTCCAAAGATTAAATCAATCCAGAGAATCACCTCATGGGTAACTAGCCCAGTAAGTTAATTACAGGATTCTTTGTTGCTTTTTTTTTTTTTTTTTATTGTGGGTAAGAGTTCTTGATGCAATATTTTTGGTTAATTGAAGATTTTCTTTAAAACTATGCAAGACAGCCAGCAAATAGTGCATTTATGTATGTAATAGAAATGGTTGTAATATATCATTAAGGCACTCCAGGGCATGTTTTATTGGTTCATTAATACAGTACATGCCTTAGGTGTATTCAACCACTCGGGGCCTATATTAATGGACCAATAAAATATACCCGGGAGTGCCTTAATGCCACCCTAATATGGCTAAGTTTAAATTAATTTTTTCAGGCTTATCTTTTTAAAAATCATTTTTCCCCACTTGGGAAGATAGATTCCTTTACAGGGGGAAAAGTTCATGGTGACAGAATAAGAAGAAGCAGGATAATGAAAATCTTTTTTGTTCCATCAGTTTTCTAAAATGTTTCATCCTTTCAGATCCATTTCTAATCGTCTGCATTCTACATCCAGTGTCTTCCCACATCTTCCATGGAAATCAATAATCTTATGGCTAAGATCAGGGAGATAACAACTATTCTTGGAAGTAACAGATCAATGTGCCAGCAAATGTCATGTCTAGCTATAAAAGCCAATCACCTTTCAATATTCTACCTGACCAGGACAAATGCTTACACTGATTTGAGGACCAGCTTTTCATCTACCTCCTGTCACCTTGTGTAATCAAGGAATCATGCTTCCCTACAAAAAGAAAAATATTCTTCCCAATCATCCACATTATACTTCTCTTTCAGCTTTACAAAAGTTCTTGATTTCCACTTTGGTTCACTGAGGAATCTTCTTTAAGAAGAGAAATGTGGAGAAGAAAGAAAAAGCATTGAATCCAGTTGAATGAAAATCTTGGTCTTACCATCTACTTGTTCTGATACTGATCTGGAAGCTTCTAGTTCCTCCTCAGCAAAATGTGTACAATAATGTCTATCTCATAGGAATAGCATGAATGTTAAATGAGAGAATTCATGTAAAACACTTGGTATAATGCCTGGCATGTAGCAACTACTGGATAAGTGTTAGGTTTTATTAACCTGTGAAATGCTATGGAAGAGACCAAGGTGAATGCAACAGTTGAACAGCATGAACTTCCTAAAGAAATGCTGAAAAGTTGAGTATCCTGTCTATGAAAAGCAGATCACCCTCACTCCTTCCTGTTTTTCTTTTCCTATTACCAGTGAGATACATACCTTTAAAAGTTACTTAAAAAACAAACAGAGTGTAATCCAGGACTTATAAATGCCTAAGTAAGGCCTACTCTGTGGGGGTGGGGTAATGGAAAGTCTGTCACCATCTTCAAAGAGGTTATCTGTTACTTGGAATAACCACATAATATGGAAGAATATAAAATAACGACACAAGATTGATCAATTGTAGGTGCCACCTAAGTTTTAATTCATTTTTGGACATAATGGAAGAAAGCTCTGTACACAGGATTGATCAGAAAGGGAGTCAGCCGGCCAGTAGGATCTATACAGGCCCGTTTGCTTA
Organism: Lynx canadensis; assembly: GCF_007474595.2. Lineage (NCBI taxonomy): Eukaryota > Metazoa > Chordata > Mammalia > Carnivora > Felidae > Lynx > Lynx canadensis. The sequence goes on from NC_044307.1 coordinate 19,853,951, forward strand.
GTGAAGAAGGAAGTAAACATTGAAACCGGCCATGGTGAATTCAGAAGGCAGAGGTGGAAATATTCCACAGTGGGGAATGAAACTAAGGCATGTGTAACATTGAAAACCGGCCATGGTGAATTCAGAAGGGAGAGGTAGAAATATTCCACAGTGGGGGAATGAAACAAAAACCAGCGAGTTTTTGAGGAATGACCTTTGGGGCACTAGCAGGAGATGCAGTAGGCTGGATGGTGTGGAGAACTCTGCCTTTCAGGTGATGATGGAAAACCAGTGTAGGGGTTTGGATCAGGAAATGTCCTGAAATAAAAGCAGTATTTTTTAAGTAGTCGAATTACCAGTCTGTCTGGAAAGTGGAGTAGAGAGAAATGATACCAGAGGCACCAATTGAGGGAATATTATTCTATACTATGTTTGAATTTGGAGGGACCTGTACAAGTTGCTGAAGGGAAGACTGAAGAATGTGAATGCAAAAAAAAAAAAAAAAATGTCCGTGATGAGCATTTGATTGTGGTATGCAAGAGAGAGGAAAGGTAAAAGAACAACTGAGAGGCTGAAGAAATGGGAGTGTTAAATAACTATTTGCTCCATTCGATTTGCTTATATTCCATTTGCTTCGCTTAGAAATAATTTTCCAAGTACTTGTTCTATGAGCTTCACATGCTCTTGAGTAAGAATAAAACAGGATGAATGGCAGAATAGAGCCAATGTCATTATTAGGAAACACAGTGAAAAAGTACAGGGGCGCCTGGGTGGCTCAGTCGGTTAAGCATCCGACTTTAGCTCAGGTCATGATCTCGTGGTTTGCGAGTTCAAGTCCCGCGTCGGGCTCTGTGCTGACAGCTCAGAGCCTGGAGCCTGCTTCAGATTCTGTGTCTCCCTCTCTCGCTGCCCCTTCCCTGCTCATGCTGTCTCTCTTTCTCTCTCAAAAATAAACATTAAAAAAATTTTTTAAAAAAGTACGTACCCCAACAAAGGTGGGTCAGTCAAGTGCATTAATTTTATGTCTGAAGAAAACCACTTTGTCAATGATCACAGCACCAAGTATGGCAAAACTTGAACACATCATTGAAATGTTTCTGCCATTTCAAGTCATGCCATGCTTCATGCATTTCCTTTATTTTGCCAAAATGAGTCCCTTCCTCTGTGCTCTGTCTTCTCCTTTCTGCTTACCTAAATAATATTTACTCTTGAAGGCCCACTTTATCCAAGAAACTTTCCCTAACTACCCAAACAGGGACTGAGCCCCCTCTCCCTCCTTGAAGTCCTAGAGCCCTTGCTGAATTAGCCACTTAAGTTAGCACTTAATTATGTATGTCTGCAACACACAAGTCTGTGTCACTCTCAGGGTGATTGTGCTATAAAATACTGTATCCCCACTTATTAATTCAAGTAAAATATTAATTTCTTAGTTCAAAGTTACATGTCAATATAAGCATTAACTGTAACTGTCATGGAAATAGGAAAAGTGTCATTTATTTTTATATTTTTGCCAAAATTACATGAAAGAAACTTTTCATAAATACCTTATGGCTTATTGGGACGTTTACACAATTATTTGAACAGTTAAGAAAATACATACCTTTTTGTTCAAATATCTGCCCCAACTCAAAGATGACAAGGCCAGGGGGGTCTCATTGACAGTTCACAGGGGCGTGTGTTCCAGACAGCCATAGTGAGGTGAGCCGGGCATGAGGGTAACGAAGGTCTGCCCATCTGAGGTTGTACAGAGTAAGAAAACCCAGAACGTTAGGAGAAGCCAAAATCCATTAAGGAAAGCAATGAGTAAAAGCCAGAGAGAACAAAATCTGAATGTGGAAGCCAAAGAGCCGGAGGCAGATCAAAGCTGGGGTGTATTGCCAAGAGTGAGAGCTGGAATTAGTGAGAAACCCAGTGATAGCGTATCAGCTCTGGTGTTGAAAATTTCAAGCAATTGCTTAAAAATAGCTTGGAGCATCTGAGGTAGACTTAATCATACTGAGTAAAGGATACTTTTCTAATATTTCTTGACACTTTCGAAATCTGTTTTTGAATGTGTTTGTATTTGGGGGGACCCAGCCTCATGGGTTAATCATGAATTTCAATAATTTGCCCCAAATTCAAATTTTTGAAATGCAGAGTTTCTATGTGTCCTATGTATAAGTTAAAGTTTTTCACTACCTGTACAAATGTAAAAAAACGACATGTCACCTACAGACGTTGAAGCCGACAACATATTTTAGTAATCAGCGCACGCGATTCGTTCTTAACTGAAACCTATCCGATTGGAAGACAGGAATTTTATAGATTTCCAGGCACATGGCTCAGATTTAATTATCAACTAAGAATCTGCAAGTAAATTCCAGTTTTGCAAATAGCTATTTAAGACTATCTCATAGAACCTGAAAATTTCCCCCAGTCATCTCTATAACTTAGGCTCAAAAAGTAGATTTGTCACAGATGGTCTTTTACACTACCATGGAAATAATTGTTCCAATCTTTCTGGAAGGCAATTTGGCAATTCATATTAAAAGCTTGCAAATGTTCTTATCCTTTGACAGCGAAATCCTGTTGTGCTGTTTGTGAATTTTTCCCAAAGAAACAGTTACGAATGTGTACAAATAGGTCTCCACAATGATATTCATTGCATCAGTGTTAATAATAGCTAAAACAACCAAAAATTCAAAGGTATAAAATAGGAGTGTGGTGAAGTAAACTATGAAAAATCCGTATAATGAAACTAATTAGCAGAAACAAAATTGTTGTGGAAGAACATTTAACGAATACAGATGCAAGTTACAAACAGCGTTCAATGGCTGATCCTCTAAGAATTAATGAGAGAGAAAGAACAAGTTGGCTCAAACTATTAATATTTTTTCTCTCTCATTGTTTTTAGAAAAGTTGAGTTCCTTCAAAGGTGTCACATGATCTGGTTCTGACCTGCTGTTCCAGCTTTGTCTCTGCCACCTTCCTTTTTGCTCACCACTCCCCAGGCATTTGGGCCTCTGGGAACTTGCCAATGGCCTTCCATCCTCAGGGCCTGGCCACTCACAGTTCCTTCCATTTAGAATGTTCTTCTCCCATTCACCACTCCCACCCTCTTACCCAGGCTCTGCTCAAACTTCAGACTGAAACACATTGTCACAATATTCACCCCTTCCCCTAGTCTACAATAGGTCCCCATGTCATGCATCCTAAGAGAACCTTGGACTCTGTTTTCATAGCATTGGAGTCTGTTGCAATCATAGAATCCTTTTGTGACTCTGTTTAATATCTGTTATCTCTGATATTCTATAAACTCTATAAAGGCACAAAATATGTATTGTACATATTAGGTACTCAAATTGTTACAGAGCATAGGATAAATGGATAAAATTATGAGTATTATCTATTTTCCTCTCTTGTCATTATAAGTTTTTGTAGCAAGCGTGCATAATTTCTGTAATAAAAAAACAAAAAATCTAATTATAAAAAAAGTTGATATGAAATATTCTAAAATTAAAGAAAATTAAGTTTGGGAATGTACTCGAATTATTCAGGTTATATCAACACCCCAATTTGCTTGCTAATATAAACTAGACCGTGACTTTGAAATCAGGGTTTTACATGTTGAAACCTCGTCACACATTTTAAACTTGAATTTGACTTCATATTTTTTATTGTTGCTTGTTGAAAGGATTTGTTTTATTTTGTTTTGTTTTGGTTTGTTTTATTAATTTATTTTCAAGTTAGTTAACATACAATGTAGTCTTGGCTTCAGGAGTAGAACCCAGTGATTCATCTCCTACATAAGACCCCAGCAGACATCCCCCCAAAAATGCCCTTCTTAATGCCTGTCACCCGTTTAGCCCATCCCCCTAGCCACCTCCCTTCCAGCAACCCTCAGTTTGTTCTCGGTATTTAAGTCTTGTATGGTTTGCCTCCCTCTCTGTTTTTATCTTATTTTTCCTTCCCTTCCCCCATGTTCATCTGTTGAGTTTCTCAAATTTTTTTCACGGCAATCATTAGAAACTCCTCAGAGTAAGAATCTACATACCACGCAGGAAGTCTCTGTGTGGATGGTGAAAGGAATTTTGCCTTAAGTTAACAAGCTACTTCTCAGATAATAAGTACTAAAATAGGAATTTCATGGGTCAGATAAAAAGAAGAGATAGCTCTTAAACTGCGGAATGGTTCAATGGTATGTGTGAACTGATAATATCTTGCCCTACTCTTTCCTTTTAGCCTTGACCTATGCAACAAAGAATTTGGTCTCCACCATTCCGCCAATTTGAACATGAATTGCCAACCTAGTACATGATCCAGTCTTAGTTCATGATTCTTTTTTGATGAGAACAGATCCGTATGTTTGTACTTGTTTTAGGCTAGTTTTTTTTCTCCTTAAGTTGCTTCTCTGTTTTTAAGCACATAAAATGTATTTCAACACTTAACAACACAAGAAGTATAATCAAGGGCTACAAAATGTTCCAGCGAAGGTTCTCTTTTGAAGTGATAACCAAGCATTGCTACACAGGCTGACTACATGGTAGCTTAATGGTACGTTATAAAAACCCTTTTCAACATTAAACAGGAAAGTAAACCTGCCAAATTTATTTTAAAATGCAAAATTAATTTCCTGCCACGATCTCATTGCCAAAATGATTTCTTGCAATGCTGAAAGTTTGTAAGCTAAGTCTCTTCCTAAAAATTGAAAGTTGAGTGCTATGTTCCTAATTAAGACTCAAGTTATTATTTTTACAGGAGAAAAAATAATAACAAATATAGTCCCTCCTCTTCAGGTGATCTGAATTGTTTAATATGTATGTAAGATTCTTGATAATATTTTTAAGTTCATTATTATTAACCTTGACAAAAATACCGTTCTGTAGTCAACGACAATTTTTACTAAAATCACATGTAACTGCAATATTATAAATGCCTCATCTTGGCTTTCTTACAATCTATCCAAATTCAGTGTTTCTGGTGTAGCCACTTGAGTTCACTTTAGATTTATCTCACCCTATAAAAGCACAATTCATTAAACAGACTAGTCTATTTAAACTAAGGCAATTTTATCACAGTCAATTCAATTATTTAACACTGCTTTTTTAACTCACTACTTAAAGCTTTCTTTTGACAAGTATTCCTTTAAATAAATGAGTTGTAATTTAAAGAATGAAAAAAGATTAAGTTCCTTTACAATATATGCAATTAGCCTATAGGGAGATGTTTTTCTGACACAAAACGAAGTTTTCTTTGAAAGTTAGACTGAATTTCAAGTAACAAGAGCCACCAAGTTTATTTTTCAACAGAAATAAACAAAACGGCGCTTCCTCTGTATAGTTAACTTTCTTTTTTCGTGTTGCTTGAATTTCATTTAAGGAAGTAACTTCTTGGCCAAGCCTACATAATTAAAGAATCAGATTGATCATCTGAATAATTTATTCCAAAGATAATATAACCTGGACTATGTAGAATTGGCTTCCTCATCCTACTAAATGATAATCTGGTAAGTGACTTTATAAAGTCATAATAAATGCCAAAATGAAAGTTTAATAGCTGCCTACTCCACTGCTAACAAAAGCAACTTGAGCTGGTGTGCCAAGTTCTTTTACAAAATTTCCCCCCAAGATGCTTTGTTTAAAATTATTCACAGGTTTGGGGCGCCTGTGTGGCTCAGCCAGTTAAGCGGCCAGTTTCGGTTTATGTCAAGATCTCGCGGTCGTAGGTTCGAGCCCCGCGTAGGGCTCTGTGCTGACAGCTCTGAGCCTGCTTCTGTTCCTGGGTCTCCCTCTGTCTCTTCCCCTCCCCCATTCGCGCTCTGTCTCTCTCTGCCTTTCAAAAATGAATGAATGTTAAAAAAAATTAAAATTATTAAGAGGCTTAAATTTTATTCCATATTACAAATATGAACTGCAGATTACACGAACAGAACTACGAATGGCACCGTCATTAAAGAAAAAGGAAGGTAGATGTGTTTAGGACACAGTATATTCACCGAACAGTGGCTTCATAAAGGCTATGTCATTAATTTTTCCTGCGAGTTATCCTAGAAAAACGAGGTGAAAAGAGTCAAAGGAACATGGCACATGTTGTCTGTATCCAAGAGGATTACTATGATTTATTTTATTTATTTTATTTTTTGAGAGGGAGAGAGAAAGAGTGTGAGTGAGCTCAAGTGAGGGAGGAGCAGAGGGAGAGAGACAGGGAGAGAATCTTAAGCAGGCTCCATGCTCAGTGTGGTGGAGGGTTTTATTTGTTGGTTTTTTGTTTTTCTTTTTGTTTTGTTTTGTTTTGTTTTGTTTTGTTTTGTTTTAAGTAGGCTTCATGCTCAGTGCAGAGCCCAATGCAAGGCTTGAACTCATGACCCTGAGGTCAAGACCTAAGCTGAGATCAAGAGTTCGATGCTTAACCTATTGAGCCACCCAGGCACCCCTGATTTTGATAGGTATTACATGAAATGAGTCTCATGACTATTAGGTCAGGTTTCACGTAGTGTTGCTTCTTAATGGAAATACTCAAAATATATTCTTATTACTAAAATATTTGAGGGAAAGAGAATTTTTGGAACTTGGCCTCTCATGAATTGTTTTTGTTTCTCCTTTCTTTTTCTATTAAGAAATAGGTTTGGGTGACTTTTATTTTTCTGGTATAACCACTCATCATACTTTAATAAACAATCCATGGATCAAATTACTTCCTTTAGTATAGATTAATGAATTAATAACTTTTATCAAAAAGAATTAAATAATTGTCCAGAATGAAATCTTTCATTATATTGGAATCACCTAGAAATTAAATGCTGCATGCTGGGATAAACCAAAATCATCTACTCATTACCTGAAAAAATATTCCTAAATTTGAAGATAGCTTTGTATGCCCCCTGGACTTACTTTGTACCTTCCATATCCAAAAAATGAAATACATAATTTTTAACAAAACATTACAATATTTTCATAGGATATAAGTGTCAATTTTAACCAGTAATAGATAGTAAAACCTAAGAGCCAAGTTGGATATTATGCAGAATGCCTCATTTTGGTGTTAATTCAAGTGAATTAATTACCTAATTTAGGACTACGAGGGTAAGCCAAGCTATACCTGGAAGGAAATGAAAGAAAAGTCTAGACAAAAGTTTCAAAACAAAATACGGTCATGGTGTGTGTTTATTTCAGAGACTTATTTTATCCCTGCCTTTCACTTTCTCCAGTAGAGGGGCCTAACACACTAGTCAGATCTTTCTCCACTCTAAACACATTCTTTGGGCCTTATACACATCACCACTGACAAATGGTGGCCATAACTGAGGGCACTCAAGTTCGTGGCAGGATCCTTGTAGTGGTCAGAGCTGACACCAGCAGATCAAGCAATAGAGTCAGTAGTCACGAAATGTGCCTCCACTGAAAGCAACTAAATTCTTTGTCCTCAAGTCTATCATAAAGCACAAGGTTGTATCTCTTTGATCAACCTCCAAATTCCATTTTTATATCATTATTTCACTTTGCCAATTGAAAAGATTTTCTTCTGTAATTAAATTTCCTTCAGTAGCATGTATATGATACATGGGATTTGTGATTGTTATTGTCATCTACTTGATGTCGGGCTGATGATTTCTCATGAGTTAACACTAAGTGTTGGGAGTCTTAGGATGAAACAGGTTGGATCCAGATTAAAAGGATTTGGGCAGACCATAGAGACATTCCTGTGCACCCAGAGGAGATACATATGCCAGTGTTTGCCGGTACAACTCTAACTTATGTTGTCAAGAAGGGACAAGAACTTTTCTACTACTCTCAAGAACGTTTCTACTCTTCGGGGTTCTTTTCCCTTATAATTGTCTGTTCTCACATTTTCTTTATCATTCTCTATGCTTCTAAAATTTATAAAGAGAGAAATAATTTAAAAATATTGTATCTGGGGCACCTGGGTGGCTCAGTCAGTTAAGTGTCTGACTTTGGCTCAGGTCATAACTTCATGGTTCATGAGTTCAAGCCCTGTGTCAGGCTCTGTGCTGACAGCTCAGAGCCTGGAGCCTGCTTCGAATTCTGTGTCTCCCTCTCTCTCTCTCTCCCCTCCCCCACTTGCACTCTGTCTTTCTCTCTCCCTCTTTCTCTCTCTCTCTCAAAAATAAGTAAACCATAAAAATATCTTAAATAAAATAAAAAAATAAAAATATTGTATCTGATGGATTTAATCCATAAGACATATAAACCTCCATCTCAAATTAATCTAAAAATTAAAAATAGGAACAAAAGTACTCAAAAAAATTTTCTTTAGTATCTGAATCTCATCTTCTCCTCATCATTACTAATCTTTCCTTTTTTTGTTGTTTTAACTTAAAAAGTACTTTTATAGCCATGAATTAAATTTCTACTAGAACTTTAAGGGTTTTACAAAGTATAATGACTACCAATAATTTTGTCAATAGATAATTCTTTAAAAAGAGTTCCATGGCCAAATCACTTTGGAGATCATACATAAACTTCCTAATTCTGGAGATTGTATAGAAAAAGTACTAAGAAATCTCAGAGGAAAAAAATCCTACTAACTTCATTTATCTCATTTTCCCAAGTTTATTTTATCACAGTTTTAGCATGGAATACTGACTAACATCTTGCAGAACTGGTATCCAGAGCAATGCAGTTTAGGAAACGCTAAAATATGTCACATTTTATAGACCAGGAAACTGAGGCTCAAGAGGTCTTTCTATCTCACCCATAGCCACCCAGTCATTTATTAGCAAAACTCCCACTGAAATCCCAGGCTCCTGAATCCCAGTCAAGTGGTCTTTTTCTCACTAGGAAACATGCATGTTAAAAAAAATTTTTTTAACATTTATTTACTTTTTGAGAGACAGAGAGAGGCAGACTGTGAGTGTGGAGAGGCAGAGAGAGAGGGAACCACAGACCCTTAAGCAGGCTCCAGGCTCTGAGCTGTCAGCACAGAGCCCGACATGCGGCTCAAACCCATGAACCGTGAGATCATGACCTGAGCTGAAGTCAGATGCTTAATCAACTGAGCCACTGAGGCACCCGAAACATTCATATTTTTACCAAAAATAAATGCAGTTGCTTTTTCTAATATTGTTAGATGTAAATTGTCAAATGGATCTGTAAATTATTTAATACCAAAACATAATCAATACCAACTGAAAACTAAGGATTGTAAAGACGTTTGAATGACAGCATTGAACAGAAACACCTTCCAGAAAAGCTTTTAGACCATATTTCATATTGGGGCACCTGGGTGGCTCAGTCAGCTAAGCGTCCAACTCTCGGTTTTGATTCAGGTCATGATCTCATGGTTCATGAGATCAAGCCTTATGTTGAGCTCTGCACTGACAGTGGGAAGCCTGCTTGGGATTCTCTCTTTCTCTCTCTCTCTCTCTCTCTCTCTCTAACCCTCCTCTGTGCTCTCTCTCTCTCTCTCAGAAATAAATAAATAAATAAATAAATACATAAATACACTTTAAAGAAAATATTTCATATTTCAAATATCGAGGTTATGAGAAATAAAACATTTAAGTAATGAATATCTTAATTATATATTTAATATGGCATGTAAATCTGAATTTATAAGTGAGAATTCTAGATAGCATATTTTATTAAACATTGCAAACTATCTTTAAATGCCTAGGAGTTACCAAACATAGGCTATATACCTTGTATCACAGTAAATATAGATTGAATAATCCTACTTCACTCAGAATGATCTCAGATTAATGTAATAAATGTAAATTGTAACTTACAGAAACAGGACAGTAAGTACATGTTAGAGCCTTGGTCTTTGTTCAGGTTTGTATTTCAAAAGTTGAAGCTAATAGATGGAGATGCTAAGAATGAGTAAGTCTACACAGCACAGGACCCAAGAAAAATTTCTCCTTCAGGCTAGTGATAGCTCTACCAGCTGGTATAAATGAGGGTGATCTTTCTGAAGGAGAAATGTCCCTTTATTCACCCATTCAATGAACATTTATTGAGCGCCTACAATGGCAAGTCACTGTGGCAGTTTAACTAGGCATAGGAATGAGGAGAGAAACACAGTTACTGACCGTGGGAGCTTAAGTTCTAACAAGGGAAGCAGACGGTAAATAATTGCACAGGTAATTAATCCATTAGTTGTGGTAAGTGCTACAAAGTAGTGCAGGGCTGAGTAGAGTGGGGCATAGGTATGAACATAACTGTCACATCAGAAGACCAATCCATGGGATAGGGCAAGTCTCTTTAGACAACTTACATTTGATATGGATCCTGAACCTGATAGGAATTTACCAGAAGACGAAGAGAAAGGTATTTAAGGCAGGGTTGCTGGGTCCTTTAACAGGAAAGCTGGCTGAAGAGTAGAGAGTTAGGAAAATTTGATCGCCAAAGGCTGGTCTGATATGAGGGTCTGACCAGCTGAAAGGAGCAGATCAAAAAATCACAGCCCTGAAATGAGAAAAAGGCCAATTAAATGGGCCCATAGTTACACAAATACAGTTTGAGATTAGAGGGTGTCGGCGGAAGGGTGACAGTGAAGGGAATAATCTACCTACAGCCCTTCAGAAAAATAGTGTTTTCTATGAGCTTTCCAAGATTCTGGCCTCTGCAGTGGCTGGCCTTGACTCCTCAGTCTTTGTAGCCTGAACTGATATCTTTTCAGCTCTCCTCATTCTGTTCATGCTTCCTGTTTATTTCTGGAGTTTAACCAACCACATCCACAGAAATACACCCTGCTGGTTCTGTCCATGTGAACATACTTGGGAGGGTGGAGAATGTATCTTCACTTGTAATCCTCACATATTGAAAACAGATGAGCCTCCATTCTGTCTTTGAACTCATTACTTTAAGATATTCAATTAACTAAACACCAAATTAGCTACATTTCAAAATCCTTATGAAATACACTCAAACTCCTGGATGTTATTAAGATTAGGAGAATGAAAACTGTTTTTGAAACATTTTGAACGAAAAACGATAATATCTCACTATCTGTTAAAGCACTAAGTACATTTTCCCCTCTCCTGTTAAATATGGGTAGAGATATGACTCCCAAACTACTTACGTTTTCAAAATGTAGTCATGTGCTATAATTTTCAATATGAAAGTATGGGAAATTATATCCTAGCTTCTAATCTGAATTTTTTTTCATAAAAAAAATATTGGAAAATGAGTTATCTATTTACCTCTTATTAACACGTAAGGATACCACATTTTTGCAATTATACGAGGTTTATAACTAAACATTTATCCCAGTAAAAGACTTTTATCTTGAAACAAGTGTTACTCTTTATGGCAGTTTTCAGTTTTCTGAGGTTCCTTGAGCAGTCTGTCAAGAAAATAGGAAGCATACTTTTGTTTTATAAGCCAGCTTCCGTATGATTCCATGTATCACAATTCTAAATGACTTTATGTCCAAGATTTCTTATTAACTGGTTGGTGAAATAAATAGATGTGAACCTCAGCAGATATTATGCACAGGTATAGTTTGTGATTAGAATTTCAAAAAGTTATATGCAATCTATGGATGATATTTGGAGATTATAAATAAGAGGGGCTGTTTTCTATTTATTTGCATGCTTTAACTTGAGGATATTTAAAGAGTAAGGAGACTATGGAAAAGCAAGTGTTGGACATATGGTCCCAAAGGTAGCTTTTACTATTGTTCCCTGGAACACGGTGGTTCTTCTAAGAAAATTATTACACAAGGTGCTTGTTTAAATTTTGCATATAACATAAAATGCAACTCCAGGCCGTCTCAAATACTTCTTTTTCCAAAGGTTTGTTATTCAGAATCCAAAAAGCATATTCCCAGAAAAGAAACAGTACAACATTTACCATTGTTAGGTTACCATGCCAAGCCTATTTAGCTCACAATACAAGTAAACCTCATATTTCTTGTGTGTGGGAGTTTTTGTGAAGATTATGTAAGATGATAAAAAGCACATAATCATATTTTGAGTATATAGTCTAATATAGTCATTCTTTTTAATGGAATCTAGGGGTTCAACTGATGTTTGTTTCACTTCTCTGTCTCTTGTTATTTAATAGGCTGATTTGAATTCAGTGTTATGGAGGCATTGGTAAGAAGCCGGAAATATTAATAAAGGAGAAAGGAGGGAAAAATCAAATGACTTTCTCAACATCCCAAAGCTTTATCTATAGAACAGACATTCAGTATCTCCTTCCTGCTGGTCAGATATTCTCAAAATAACCACCTATCCAGGCCTGCCCTGATCTCCGATTTACCAACCCCTGCCCTCAAGCATCCAACCCAGCACAGCTGATCCCAGCTAGGTATTTGAAATGAAGTCATACTAACACATGGATGTAATTTTAAGGAAGTTTAAAATACTGAAGGTACTCTAATTTAAAAGTAGAAATGGGGGCTCCTGGGTGGCTCACTTGTTGAGCGTCCAACTTTGGCTCAGGTCATGATCTCAGGGTTTGAGAGTTTGAGCCCTGCATCAGGCTCTGTGCTGACAGCTCAGAGCCTGGAGTCTTTGGATTCTGCATGTCTCTCTCTCTCTCTCTCTCTCTCTCTCTCTCTCTGTCTCTCTCCCTCTCCCGCTTGTGCTCTCCCTCTCTCTCTGTCTCTCTCTGTCTCTCTCTCAAAAATAAACAAACATTAAAAAAATAAGTAAATAAAAGTAGAAATAACTTGGAAGCATAATTGTTTTTCTGATTCATTGTAACCTGTAATTTGTGCAAATTTTAAAGGAAATGTTAGAAAATATTGGGATCAGGGAAGAGTATCTGACATAAAAAATTTCTATCATAAAGGTCCTGCTACGAAGTCTAGCCCAAGGGTCAGTTTCCATGAACTAGGGAGATTCTGCCAACCCTCTCCTGCCTCCACTTTTCCACCTATGTCATTGTCCATGACTGTTCACGAGCCAGTATGTGCTTACTGGGAGTAGCTGAAAGGAATAGTCATAGAAATGCAAGCAGGAACTGTAGGTGTTCAGAGGCAAACTCAGCCCCTGGGCAGAAACTTGGGTGCAGCGGGTCAGGGGCAAACTTCATCCTCGTTCCACTCCGGGAAGTGGGGCACAAGGGGCTGGGTGACCGGCCACTCCTTCTCGCGTGCACTAGACCACTTTCTGGGATACAGAGACACCCTCTGTGTCATTTGCCATCCCAAAGGGCTGGAGTATTTGTATTTTTTGACATGATTTGTAACATGCTTTTGATGATTTAAAAAATACACAGAAATGCAATACTCAGAATTCAGCATAAAAGTCTCAACTTTCTGTAATCAGTTTTTTTAACTGATAGCAAAATTTCAGTCATTTTCATGTTATAATTGATGTGATTTAGCTTCTTGGATTTTATTATGAGAGATTTCCAGGTTCTTAACAAGTTCTGCAAACACAGTTGGCACTTGAACAACACAAGATTTGGGGCACTGACCCCCCACACAGTTGAAAAATCCACATATAAGTTTTGACTCCTCAAAAATTTAACTATTAATAATAGCTTACTGACGACCGGAAGCCTTGTCAGTAAGGGCAAGGGCAAATTGATTAACACATATGTTGTATGTTATGTGTATTATGAACTGTATTCTTACAATAAAGTAAGCTGGAAAAAATGTTATTAAGAAAAATGTAAGGAAGAGAAAAATAGATTTACAATACTGTGTTGTAATTATTGAAAAACTCCACATTAGAATGAACCCATGCAGTTCATGCCTGTGAACCTGCGTTGTTCAAGGGTCAACTATATATATATATACATATATATGTATATATATGTATATATATATATATATACATATATATGTATATATATGTATATATATATATATATACACATACATATAGTTAAATCTACACAAACAGTGAAATGGAAAATTGAGGACCATACTTTGTGACAAAATTTCTTTTTTATCCTTTTTATGCTGTTATAGTATAAAAGAGAAAAGGGAAAAATATGTCAAAAAACAGTTGCTGCTATTACTTTTGCTATTTAGTTGATACATTGATGAAAAGAAGTAGGAAGAGAACAGAAGATTCTTTATACACGTTAACCAGGTTATGAACATTTGTGTGGTTTCCGATTTTGAGGAATTGTGAATAAGCTACCACAAGCATTCAGATATAGGTGTGTGTGTGTGTGTGTGTGTGTGTGTGTGTGTTTGTGTGTGTGTGTGTGTGTTCTTCCATCTTTTGTAAGTACCTAGGTCTAGGACTGTTGGGTTGTTGGTAAGTATAACTTAAGTTTGTATGGAACCATCAAACAGTCTTTCAAAGTGGCTATACCATTTTCATTGACACCAGCAATGTGTTGAGAGTTATAGTTTGTCTTATCCATTGCAGGTTCTAGTATTTTCAGCTAGTTTGTTTTGTTTTAATTTTAGCTGTCTTAATAGATGTTTGTTTTGTTTTAATTTTAGCTGTCTTAATAGATGTGTTCTGATATGTTATTGTAGGTCTAATTTGCATTACTCTAATGTGATATATTATTGAGCATCTTTTCATATTATAACTTGCAATCTGTATTTCCACAGTAGTTACTTGCAATCCGTATTTGCTTAAATCTTATGTGTACTTTTAAAAGTAGGTTCTTTATTTCCTAATGATTGAGTTGTAAAAATTCTTTAAATATTCCGGAGAAAGCTGGGTTTTTTTATTATGTATTTTGTAATTTCTTTCCTTGTAGATTTTATGATTTCAGCTTTCTGTATTCTGCCTAAGAAATCTTTCCTTAATCCAAGGTCACATGGATCTAGTTTATGGTTTCAGGCTTAGAGTCTTATGGAGTTTTATAGTTCTGAGTTTTTCATTAGGTATATTTTCCATTTCAAATTCATTGTTGTATTTGGTATGAAGAATAGGTCGAGGATTTCTGTTTTGTGTAGGCTTGTTTCTTTTTTTATATACAAATACCCAATTTTTCCAGTATCATATTTAAAAAACAATATCCTTTTACCATTAATTATCTAATCAAAATTCAATCGATCGTATATATGTAAGTCTGTTTTCTTTCTATTCATTCTATTAATCTATGTCTCTATCCATTCAGTCTTAAAATTGGGTTGTGAGAGTACACCAACACTGACACTTTCAAAAAAAATGTTTTGACTATTCCATATCATTTGCATTTTTATAAATATTTTAGAATTGATTTGCCAGTTTCTATATTATTGCATAGTTTCTGACATTTATAAAACAGTTTGTTCCTTTTACGTAATTGATCTTTTTTCTCTCTTGCTTCCTTTAATATTTTATTTTATCTTTGGTTAAAAGCTGTTTATAATGATTTGACGTGTGTGTGTGTGTGTGTGTGTGTGTGCGCGCGCGCGTGTGTCCTGTTTAGGCTTCTTAAAGTTTCTTGGATCTGTGGTTTGATATCTTTCATTCTTTTTGGAATATTCTCATCCATTATATTTTCAAATAGTTCTTCTACCTATTTTCTATCTTTCAGTCTTTTCTTTCTAAGATCCAATTAAAGATATGTTAGACCATTTAATATTGTTGTACAGCTCCTGGATGCTCTGTTCCTTTTATCTCACTTTTTTTCCTCTATATATGTCAGTTTTGATCATTTTAGGAATGATACATTCCTGATATTTTTCTCACTGATGACTTCTTCAGCTGTATCAGGTTATTTTCTGAACTGTCCAAAGGCATTCTTTATGCGCGATGGTGTGTGTGCCATGCGGATGTGGATATAATTCTAGCATTTCTTTTTCATTGCATTACTATAGTTTCTGACTCTCTATGAAAAATTTTCATATGTTAATACATGTGATCCACTTTTTCCACTAAATCTTTTAACATGTGAACCATCGTTATTTTTACATCTCAGAGAGTTCCAATATCGTGATCATCTCTGAATGGGGTAATATTGATTGCTGTTGACAAATCATTGTTTTTTCTTGCTTTCTGTGTACCTTCTACCTTTTTATTGAACACTATGTACAGAACCGTAGTAACGTAGTATGTAGAACATTATGTGTAGAAGAGTACATAATAAGTATCATTTATGATATTTATTCTTTTGTCATAGGCATTAGGGTCAGGATTTGAGAAAAACTAGCCATGGGTTGAGCAGGATTTGGGTTTTGATGTCGCTACTGCTACAGTTACCTTTCTTATATCATATGCTTCAGTTCTTCTAGTGGTGGGGTACATCCTCTTGTACTTTGGGCTTGGGTTCCAGAAGTTTTCCTTAGTACTGCTGCTCCAACTCAGCTTTCAGTCATCTCTCTGTACGCTCCACTATATAGTTGCCCTTTTTCCACCCTCTTGTGCTTCCTCTAGTGGCATATTGCTTTCGTTTATTCTCCATGCTCTTCTTGGGAAATGGAAAGAGTTCTCTGGATGCCAGGGTCTCAGAGGTGGGGTTTCCATTCACTCTTTGTCACAACAAAACTCTGACTTGTATCTTAGGCAGGAATTTCCCCTCCTTTAGAAATAGCAGGCCTTTAATGGTATCAGTATAGGTATAAAAATGGTATAAAACCCTGGGCAAAGAATTTTCCTATCTCCCACTCACCCCCTCCACGAATAAGTGTTTTTTTACTCCTATCTTTCAGTCAACTCAGCTACTGTATATATTTGTTCTCTTCCTGTCACCACTTCCAGTCTCAGCTCCCCTCACAGAATAAGCCTGAAAACTTTTATAAGAGTCTCTGGTTTTCTGTCATTGTTAGGATGGAAGCAATACTTTTAATTTTAAATGTTTATTTGAATTTATTGTCCCTTGGATATCTTGTAATGTAGTCTCCATTTCTGATATAATTTTCTTCTTTTTAATTCTATCTAATTCGACTCTTATTTAATTTTATACTGATTTTTATACATTTATATTATTAGATTTTGAACTTTTGATTTAAGGATTTTTTTTTAATATTTCCAAATGCCTGGAGAGTATTTATTTCAGTTTGAGGAATCATGTTACACTTTTCTGCTTGTGGTTTTTTGGGTGGGGAGAATATTCAACAGTTGAAATTGTCTGATTTAGATTTTCTGTTATCATTTTGCAGTACTTTTATGTAAAGTAGCAGATTACAATCTGCTTTTTTTTTTTTTTCTATTTTTATTCCATTCGTGGATGGGGTTACTAGTTCAAGAGTGCCCTCTTCTGTTATTTTAATAAAATACAGACACTCTGATGGATAATAATGAGTGGGTAAGGCATTACCAATTTTTCACAATTTGTTTCGGAATTCTTAATTTCTTTTCTCTTATTTCTTCTTTGCCTCGTTGTCACATCTCCAAAGGATACCATTCCTTGTCTATATATCTGATTTATCCTGAAAACAATGATTCCTCAAGGATGTTATTTCCGGTCCCACTCACTTTGAAGGCCCTTCCCTCTAGACAGTAGAGCAGACGACCAAATTCCAGCTCTCTGTTCAGTATTTTGTCTCCTCCCCTGTGACTTTTTTTTCTTCTGGGAGTGATTCATGTGTTTGACCTACACTTTTCTTTGTGGAGACTTATGAACCTTCCTCCCTCTCTGTCAGACAGCAAGAACATTCTAGAATTTGGTTTATTATTCTACTTAAAATAATTTGAAAGTTGATGTTTTTCTATTCCATAATGCTGAAAATGTGAGTCATGTATAGTTGAATTTGCAAATCTAGTTTGTTATAGGGTTTTCTGGGGGAGGGGTGTATGAAGAGGAATAAAATTAGGCATCCACCATTCAAACTGTAGCATATTCATAAAATAGAATATCCACAAAGCACAAAAATAGAAGGAGTTTTTGATAAATGTAATACAGATGAAACTCAAAAACATCATTTTGAGTTGAAAGTAACTATATGCAAGTATATAAATCCTATATGTGATTATTTTTATGAAGTTTCACAACAGGCAAGTCAATTTTGTGATATAAATAAGTTGTTGCCTGGGATAGGCCACAGAAGGAAATCACTGCAAAGGAACCCAGGGGACTTACTGGAATGATGAAAATATTCTACATCTTGACTAGTGGAGAGATGGCTACACAGGTGTATACATTTCTCAAAACTCATCAAGATTTATACTTAAAATCTATGAATTTTGTGGTATGTAAATTTGACCTCAATAAATTTGACTTAAAAAATTTCAGTATATGGGTGGGGCGCCTGGGTGGCTCAGTCAGTTGAGTGTCAACTTTTGATTTCAGTTCAGGTCATGTTCTCAAGGTTGTGGGATTGAGCCCCACGTCAGGCTTAGTGCTAAGGATGGAGCCCACTTAGGATTCTCTCTCTCTCCCTCTGCCCCTTTCCCCCACTCACCCTCTCCTTCTCTCTTGAATAAAAATAAATAAAAATAAAATAAAATAAAATAAAATAAATGAAATAAAATAAAATAAAATAAAATTCAGTAGCTCAGTTAAATAGCAGATTAGGCACAAATGATGAGGGAATTGATGAAAGATCAGAAAGATAAAATATGGACAATATAAAAAGAAAGCTAAGAGACTTAGAAAATACTAAAAGAATATCCAATAGTGTATATTTAGTAATAGTTCCACAGGAATAGAGGGAAGACAAAGGTAATATCCAAAGAAGTAATGACTGTGAACTTTCTAGAAAAAAAGCAAGTAATAAACCTTTATACTGAAGAAGGAAACAGAAATTTGAGCAGATTAGTTTTTTTTAAATCTATATCAAAACATTGTAATGAAACTGTAGAGTTCAAAAAAAAAAAAAAAAAAAGAAAATCCAGAGAGCATGAATACAAAAAAGAAAAATTGAATGATGAGTAATATTCTCATTAGTAAAAATAGATGACAGAAAACAAGGGAGGAAGAGCTGTAAATGTAAAAGTCTACAGCTGCCTAAATTATAACTCAAAAACAAAAGCAAAATAAATATGAATTCACATGAAGTGACTGATACATGCTGAAACATTTACAAAAGATGTAATTCAGTAAGAAATAAAGACCAAAGAACAACAATGTTGATAAAAATTAGGAAAAAAGAACCACTGAGATGAAAATATTTTGGCACAACTCTAGAGATAGCAATAAAAAATAGTCCAGGAAGCAAAAGAAGTTGTTAATTATTATTATTTCATTGTCTTCAAAATAGAAAAGTATAGACCATAAATGAATTATCTGAAAGGGACAAAGGATAATATGGTTATATTTCAACATTGAAGAGGAAGAAAGACAAGGACTCTGAGAAAGAAAATATGACACATAACAATAATAACTAAAGTATTGTAGAGGGAATGCGTCATCCTAATTAACAGCACGGGTTCTAAAACAAAACAATGAATATGTTCAACTCCTGATTTATCACTTTCCAATTGTGTCACTTTGGGTAAGTGACTAAGATTATCTGATTTCCTCATCTGCAAAACCAAAAAAAAAAAAAAATAGTGCCTACCTCAGAGGGTTATTTGAGGAATAAATGAGGATAGCTTCTCATAAAGGCTATGGCCTGTCATTATTCACAATGCTTGGTAACACTTCAGTATTTTGGTTCTGAAAGCTAAGTACAGCTGATACGGCTTTTGTTTGCTCAGGTGTGTTTATTTCTCCTACTAATGAAGATCCCAGCAATCCCAATGTGAGCTTTTACTAACTATGACCTTGTACAATTCACCCGACCATTGTGAGGCTCAGTTTGCTCCTCCATAAAATGGGGATAAGACTGCCTATCTGTCAGTGCTGTTGCGATGAACAAGTGAGACGACAGGTTAAAATGTTTGAATGATAAGTAAGATGGACTCCTTACAATGACCTCTATGACTCAACATGATCTAGACTTTATCTCATATTACTCTGATTTCTCACTTCTCTCCAGCCCCGTTGACCTCACTCTTGTATGAATATAGCAACACTTTCCCAGATCAGAACCTTTGTATTTACTCATGCTCAGATATTGTCATGGTTGCTCCACACTTCTTTTAGGTCTTTATTCAAAAGTCATCCTCTCAGGAGTCTCTTGACTATGCCTGCTTACAAACACTTTATATCCACATTTCGATCTTGGTCTTCTTCCAAGATGTCATTTATTATACTCATTTATCTCACTTTTTTCTTTATCCTTTCCTGGAATGCATTTTCATAAAGGCAGAAAATTTTTAACTTTTTTTTTCTTCTATTGCTGTTTCTTTATTGGTGGCTGGTACCCAAGTAAGTTCTACACCCAATGTGGGGGTTGAATTCATGACACTAAGATCAAGAGTCACATACATGCTCTACTGACTGAGCTAGCCACATGCCCCTCACAGCTGGCATTTGATAAACAGTAGCTGAATGAATCAATTGAAGGCTCTGTTTCAGATATAGATCTCTTGTGTTTTTTTCTTATTTCCTTTCTGCTGTCTGCCTTCTAAACCCTCATCATCTTTGTCCAGTCAAGCCCTGCAGTTCTATGCTTGGGTCTTCCAACCATCAGCCCTGGGGAGGCTGGGCCCTATCCTTTAGTTTCCACTGGACAGCCATGCCTAGAAGTCACTTCCAGACTTAGATGGAACACTGCACCACACACACCGTGTGATCTGGTATCCTGAGGGTCCATCCAATGGGCCAAATGATGCAATCCCAAAGGTCAGAGTGAGGAACTTGGAACAATACACAATAAGAGTGGGAGGGAGTGTGCAGGCAGCTACATTCCTGTTCTTCCTTACTCCCACAACTACTCAGCGATATGGATTCCCTGCAAGTTGTAGAGAAATCCTTTGTGCTAGGCAAACACACCTGCCAAGCAACCTACAGGGCGTCTTTCTGGCTTGCTCTAAGCTCTGAGCTCTGTCCAAGCAAAAGCCAGTGCAAGGACATGCCACATCACTTTGCTTTGTTTCCCTCCCCAACCCTTACTCCCACATTCGTCTTTTTTTTTTTTTTTTTTGCTCTGAGTTTGTATCTTTCAAATCAGGCACCTGCACCATAACCCTTGTCTCACACTCTGTTTTCTGAAGAACGTGGGCTAAGACAGGGTCTTTGATGTGTCCATCCCTTTGTATTCAAGGGGCAAACTACATTTATCACTTTGTAGGTGGAGACACGGTGGTATGTTCCATGTCATTGGAGTCAAGCTGAACCAGGTTTGAATCCCAAATGTACATTTGCACTTATATGCAAGGGGTGGGGTGACACTATGACATGTGCTCTGGCAGGGTAAATCCTTGCCAGCCATCCCTCTACAGTATGAAAGCTTGGTGGACAGTTATTCATGTCTACCAGGAAATGTTCATTAAATGATAGACTCAGTCCTTTAACCAAGGTACTGTGATACTAAAGCTGTGCCCTCTCTACTACACTACATTGCCTCTCAGCAGATATAAATAGCTCAGTAACAACTGATCACAAAGAGAAAACAGAACAAAACAAAATCATGTTGCCTACCTTCCTGTGGTGGTCAGTTTTATTTAGAAAATATGGTGCTTTGTTCTTAATAAAAGGCAATATCATATTCCTATTACCTAGCTGCACAGATTCTAATAAAAATCTAAGGATTATTAATATAGAGCTCATTTGAGGAGATGAATAGTGTAAAAGACATCGCACTTTTCAATATAACAGCTTACAATACATCTTTAATGAACATGTCTAACAAAATAGATAGGGAGAGGCAAAAATTTATGAAAATTAAGACCGATCAATTCTTGATCTGTTTGTGTCCCACTGTCTTCATTTCTCCTTAAACCTGAACATTTTATTTGAGGCGAATTAATAAACATACAAACAGAAGATAGAACAATATAACACAGAGACCGTGCTGTTGATGATGTGCTAAAGTTTATTTGTCAAAATTTAATTGTGGTGTCTCCAACGGAAATTGAATCCATGAGTCAGGTAAACAAAAGAATCCATTTGTGTTTCAAATAGAGACAACCATGTTTGCAACCAGATTTTTAAAGAAAGAGAGAAAGAGAGAGAGAGAGAGATGAAGCAAATTCATTCTGCTTTAGAATTCAACATATTCACTGTCCATCCCTTCCTTCTAATTTCCCCTCTAACCAGTTAATGGTAGTGTTATGAAAAAAAAAAGCACATATATTTATTTAAATGGTGTTGACACACACTGAGAATTTTTAAACATGTTTGTTTATACATGCTCCTTCCTCAGCCATCAATTGTTTCCATATAGCCTTTGAAAAATAGAGGGATTTGCGTAATGGTAGCATGGGCCACTTGTGTGGTATAAATATATATATTGCTAAGTAAACATTATATACACATAAAATATATACATAACACTAAGTCTTGCTTATACAAGAGCTAAAGTAAAGACAGTGCCTTCTGGCTTAGCTCAGAAAATGTAATTTCTATAATGAATCATTTTTTTCCCTTATATCCTTGATAGTCTAGACCCAGACAATAAGATGAAACTTTCACACAGTAAAAAGAAGCGAGAAGGAGTAATACCATCAAAAACTAAATGGACCCCAAACCAATGAATGCTAAATAGTCAAACATCATAATAAGGGAAGTGATTTTTTATTTAAGCCACTCCATTTTCAACATTCATCAGAGTAAGAGAGAAGTTTCCATTAGTTTTTTTTATGGATGGTAACTAGATCTGCTTTCTTTAACATTCCAAAGCCTGCCTGGGTATGGTAATGCTTGTCATTACTCTGAGTAGCTGTAGGGTTCTAAAGACTCCCTGTGTCTGTCTTTTGCTTATCGCCCTAAAGAGATTAATCTCCAAACAATGATCTTCTGGTCCTGTTAACCTTAGGTTTGAACTTTTAGCCCATCAAGAAAGAAAGGGCAGATTCAGAATGGCAGAGAAAAAATCTAAAGTTTATAAAGGAAAGCAGAAACTGGTTTCCTGTTGTAATAAATCCTCATCATAAAAAAACACTCACTACAAAAGGAAAGGTCCATGGTAAGATATTATTTGTATCTATCCTTTTGTCACTTCCCCAGGAATCACCTACCGGCAACTCAAAGAAGTGTCTCAGTTAAGCGGTCCAAAAAATTCATGAGGATGTTTCTTTTCTTTTCCTTTCTTTCCTATCAGCTTTCTGCCCAGAATTTGATGATGATTGGAAGTGAGTTCTATGTTCACAGCAATTTATCTTTCTACATTACCTGTTTCTAGGTGATAAATATGTCATTTTCAAATTAGTGTGGCATTTGTCCCGTTAATTATATGCATTAGGAATTATTTCAACAGGAATGTAATTTTCACCACACACATGCTAAAGCAGAAATCTTCCTAGGACCCCAAACTCCTGCACATGAAATCTTATAGACATTTCCTACTAAACAAAACCTTAAAAGGAACATTTTCTGGGAAAAATAATGAAAACATTGAAAAAACAGTAAATATCAGCACACCAAAAAAAAAAAAAGTGCCTAGAAATAAGAAAAAGAAAGTATCCCTCTTCCAAATCAGAAAGAATCACCTAAAAACACCTAGAAAAGTCTTCATTCTTACCCTTCCATGACTTACAGCCTAGGCTATGACTTTTTTAAAATTTATTTCAGCCTCAAACTATAAAGCTGTATATTAATTATAATACAAGCATATCAATTCTGGACTGCCTTCTATCTGCATTATTTTGCCAATTACAGACAATTACCACGATTTCTGGTTTTATTGTATTTCTTCTTTCATTTCAAATTTTTATAAGGCTTTATCCTCTTTACACCATTCTGCTACAAAGAATAAAAAACCAAAGTGCTCATTAGCTTATTATGACAATAGCTGACTAACTCCAACAAAAAAGCCACCTTTCAAATTTTACTTTTATTTTTGGACTTAGTTAAAATACTTCTAAAATATGCATGCCTTGACTGTGAGAAGATGTAATTGTGATATTAAATTTTATTGAAATTTCTCAGGTCCTGATTTGTGTACAGGCTTGTGCTCTGCGTTCCCACGAAGCAGTAAAACGTTTAAAATACTGTCTGTGCAAATGCAAAATTTATGAATTCACACATCTCTGGTTGATTTATGTGAAATAATAATGCACTATTTAATGCTTAAACATGGCTAGAAGCAATGCTAGGCTATCAAGATGTACAATGGAATAATAGATTTATAAGACGGATAACCTTCTTGCCTAGAGAAGCTTGTTTAAAGGTGTTGTACAGATATATTAAACTATATGTAATTTTATACTAACTTAATGCTGTAGGCCTCTACTGCAAGCAATAAAAGATTACAACCGTGGCATTTGCAATAATAAAATGATCTGGCTATTCAACATAAGGTATGTATCTGAGAAGTAACAAGACATGAGGAACCTGTTTAAAACTTTTGTCCCTTCTCATTCATTGCTCTTTACAAAATATTTTTTTTCCCTTTAATGTGGCCAACATAACTCCATGCCCCAGCGGTTGTCTATCATCCTGTAACTGAGGAGAAGATTTCCACGAGGGGAGTAATTGGATGTTTCTAGGAGGCCTCCAGGCACATTTAATTATCACCCGATTTGCTTAGAAAACAAACTAAAAACTTATTAGGACGAGATCTAAGAGAAAATTATAATTGGCAGTTTTCTGGTAGTCTCTATGCTCTTTTTATTACACTGTACATGTTTTTCTCTCTCTCTCTCTTTTTTTTAATCAGGAAAGGAAATAATTTTTCTCATCTGAGTGTTTGGTTTTTTGATCATTGTAAGGTAAGCCCTGAGATGCATTAACTCAACTATCATGTTCACATGAGTTAAAAGATATATGAGAATTTTAGGATTTTTAGTTATTATTTCCATCATAGAACGTTTCAAATTTTGTAGTGATTTGGTCTCAGAGTTTAACACCCTTACACAGAGTGGGCTGAATTAATGACAAAATCTCTAAAATAGAGATCTAAACAAGGTAATAAACACATTTTGGAAGATCTCCATTTGCATTGTAATTTTGACTAAATTCCACAGATACTTTCATTCAAATGCTGTTAAACAGGAATTCAACAAAGTGATTTTAATAACCAATGAATTGCCAAAAAAATAACCAACGAGTTATCTTAAAAGAAAATTATTTTCTTTCAACAACTATAGAATTTTAATAGAATCTCCTTTGAAAGAACATTTTGACAAATCAGAACATTAATGCAATTCAGTTTACATTGATTAACAGAATCACAAACCAAAAACGCCAGAACAGGATGAATGGCCAGTTATAGAGAAATAAAGATTAGTCAGGTTGTGTTGCACAAGGTCCAGTTGAAATCAAATTAAAATTTGATGACATTTTCAGAAGAATCATGAACATTTTTTTCTTTTAGTTTCCAAAACTTAACTGTATATCTGTGGCTGCATTGCCTACCTAAGATGAAGTTTTTAGAGCCTGACAGTGGGATCAGTTATGCTGATTTTAAAAGTCAGCTATACTTGTCAGGAAATAGCCTGATCGCACACTAACCATCAAATGTTCAACTCCCTTTCTGTGCATAGAGCGGTGCAAAATTTCATCAGCCATTGTTCGTGGTATTTCAGCAACTTTTATCCCCTGCTTACACACACAGTGGAAATACATATAATTAAGAAATATCTTGGTGCTGAAATATCATCTTATGTAGGACACTGACTGTTGAATGATTTTCAACATTTTTAACATTGCCCTTAAGAAATGTATAATATCTAAACAGCCAGAAATCCAGTAACCTTGTTGAAACTTGTCAAAATATGTGGTCAGTCTGAGTTTTGGAGGTGTAGTTTGTGTCCATTGTAGCCCATATTCCTGCAAGCTACATCTGCCTACAGTTTCCTAAAGTGTTATCAACTCATACAATGTGCAAACAGATAACCTGAGGTCCCTTCATAACAGAAAGACAGGAGAAGAGAAACTACGACACTATTCAACCTTGATATCTAAATGGATTCATATGTATTCTACCATTAAAAACACGAATAGAAATACAAAAGGTATGACATAACTAGAAAATATATTTAATTTGCTAAAAGTCATTGTTTATTTGAATATTTTGAATTGGGAGATGGGGAACTCCTTTCAAGGATCTGTTCAAATGGCATAAATATAAATATAAATATAAATATAAATATAAATAAATATAAACATAAACTGCAGAACCTCCCCCTTCCCTTCACACTTATATTATTTTCTATCTTCCTTCCCAGCTCTTTTGTCATAGCACTTGTCTAATACCTGAATTATTATGGATTCATTTGTTCATCCATTTGTTGTGTGACTCTCTCAACTTAAGTGTAACTCTGTGAACTCAGGATGTATTTTGTTCACCAGCACCTAGAACCACACCTGGCACCTGTATTTACTAAATAAATATTTACTAAAGAAATATTCATTGAATGAGCATTTTCCCTAACTCTTCAGCCCCAAGGCTAAAGTCATTGAATTCTTCTGGGTTTCAGGCTCCCCCTAGTTTTATGAATGAGGGAATTGGGCTAAGTAATCTCTCAGATATTTCAGATTAAAATACTTCAATTTCAGGGGCACCTGGGTGGCTCAGTTGCTTAAGCATCCAACTTCAGCTCAGGTTGTGATCTCACAGCTCAGGTCATGATCTCATAGTTCATGAGTTCAAGCCCCACATCAGGCTCTATTCTGACAGGGAGCCTGGAGCCTGCTTCAGATTCTGTGTCTCCCTCTCTCTCTGCCCCTCCCATGCTTGTGCTGTCTCTCTCAAAAATAAATAAACATTAAATATACATATATGTGTGTGTGTATATATATATATATATTTGTTATATTGTTATATATTTGTTATATTGTTATATATATATATATATATATATATATATTTGTTATATTGTTAAATGCTTCAATTTGATTTAAATGCTTTAATTTGACCCTATAGACCACCCTTTCTAAATTACAATATGTTTTGGGTTACCTGGGTAGCTCAGTCAGTTAAGTCTCCGACTCTTGGTTTTGGCTCACGTCATGACCTCACGGTTCATGGGCTCGAGCCCCACGTCAGGTTCTATGCTGACAGCATGGAGACTGCTTGGGATTCTCTCTCTCTCCCTCTCTCTCTACCCCTCCTCTGCTCGTGCTCACTCTCTCTCTCAAATTAAATAAACTTAATAAAATAATATAAATAAATAAATTATGGTAAGTTTCCATGAATTTGCTTAGATGAATATTATTTCCCTACATCACTGGTTATGGATAATTTTCAGATCATAGTGGCAAAAGATGGCCTATTTTTCCATTTTTAACAATTCATATTTGTGTTCAGTGACTAAAATATAAAAAAGAAAAGAAAAGAAGAGAAAAGAAAAGAAAGGAAAAGAAAGGAAAGGAAAGGAAAAGAGAAAAGAAAAGAAAAGAAAAGAAAAGAAAAGAAAAGAAAAGAAAAGAAAAGAATAAAGAATAAAGAAAAGAAAAAAATGGAGTGATTGTACCAGTTGTCAATTTATTACTTTTCCGGTCCAAGTTCACCCTTCATTACTCTGCCTTGTGACTCTGAAGATGGGCCCTCCAAACATTTCTTCGTCTACTGGTCTTCATGCTAAGCTTTGTCAGTAGAAGGTGACAGAGGGATGCTGGGGGAGAAAAGAGTCTCTTCCTCCGTTCACAGTATGCTCTCCTCTCTTCTGACCCTGCAGTGTAGGCCAGCACCTGGGGGCACCCAGCGGCACTCAGTTACCTGGCAAGTTTCAGCAGCACACCTCAGCAGCCTCCTAGAAAGTTTGGCTGGTTCCCCAGTCAGGATCCCAAATAGTCTGGAAGATCTCTAGTGGACAACTTCCCAGAATGTTCCGCTTGTGCTATGGCTGATTCCCAGTGAGTGTCACTGGCATCACAGCGGCGGCTTTCTCACTTGCCAGTCTGAAGCACCAAAGTGAGCTTCTCCACCTGCCCAGTGGGCTGTGGCACGCCTTCTCCAAATAGGTCCTTTTCTTGTGGACCCTGCCTCAGCCATAGAGTCAGTAACTACTCTATCTTCCTTGAGTCCTCTTTACCTCTTAGTAGCTAATCCCTAGTTACCAATTAACATTTGTTTATAGTAAACTTTACCTGCTTGAGTTACTGTGTGTTGTGTTTTTGTTTTTTGGTTTTGTCTCCTGGCTGAACCCTGAATGATATAGAGACTTTTTTATTTTGTATTTTATACATCTTTTTTAAGTTTATTTATTTTGAGAGAGACAGCATGAGTGGGGGAGGGGCAGAGAGCGGGAGAGAGAGAGAATCCCAAGCAGGCTTCCCACTGTTAGCACAGAGCCCGACACAGGGCTCGACCTCATGAAACCATGAGATCGTGACCTAAACCAAAACCAAGAGTCAGAGGCTTAACCGACTGAGCCACCCAGGTGTCCCTAGAGACTTTTTAAAAAAGGACTCATTTTATAAAAATTAAAAGCATATATGATATTACTTCAAGTTACAGTAATATCTATATCTCAATTTTGTAATGTTTTGAGAGTTCTTGTAATGTTGAGATTTTTTTTCTTTTTTAAAATGCCAACATAAAAAAAAACAGAAAATCTAAACTCTAAAAAATAGGGTTTCTTAGTTTCTAGTTTTATACAAGGGGATTGTTTTAAAAAGAAGGACAGGGGCGCCTGGGTGGCGCAGTCGGTTAAGTGTCCGACTTCAGCCAGGTAACGATCTCGCGGTCTGTGAGTTCGAGCCCCGCGTCAGGCTCTGGGCTGATGGCTCGGAGCCTGGAGCCTGTTTCCGATTCTGTGTCTCCCTCTCTCTCTGCCCCTCCCCCGTTCATGCTCTGTCTCTCTCTGTCCCAGAAATAAATAAACGTTGAAAAAAAAAAATTAAAAAAAAAAAAAGAAGGACAAATTTATTTTTTATAAGCAAGTGAGGGAAGCTGAATTTAATAAATACACAAGTCCCTGGAGTCTAATTTGCTTTATAACAGAGGATAAAAATCGATTCATAAAATGCCCTCATGTAGATTATTACATACTCCCTGCACAGAGCTGCATATATGTATAACCCATCAGAGACATACACACTCAGTGATAGTAGCTTAAGCAGTATTAGGTATGGGTGCTTTCTAGTTAGAATATGGTATTTCATAAACCACATGAATCTTATGGAATATTATTTGGTTTAATGCAAAACATACAATACATCATCATAGGCCTGTGATTTTTTCTATTCTTAAAAGAGCTCTTTAAATTGTACAACACATATACTCTTACGAAACCCCCTTTAAGTTTCCAAAGTTAAATGTGATCTTCAGTACGTGTCAACTTTTTTCTTCTACTTTATCAGAAGAGATAATGCCATCGGACAAAAACACATATGCACACTGCTATATTCCTCCAAAGCTGTGCACATATGACCTTCATTCTTTCTGAGGAAAATATTAAAGTTGGGATTGGAAACAAGGGCCCTACTTTAAACATCAGCAATAACTTCTAAGTAAATAGCATTTTATTTCAACTTTTAGTAGAGGTTACTCTTTCACGACTACCTAGTAAAGACTGTGAAAGTGCTATCCCTGTGGAGGAAGGGACAGAGGGGAATAATGGGGTGTCATTCCCACAGTTAACCACATGGCACGTTGAGGGCAGGCTGGATGGAGGAATACGAGAGGGCTATATTACAAAACAGCAAGCTCTACCTGAGTGTATGTGGAAGTTGATGTTACTCTGGCCTGCGAAACAGGCCAGTGAGTTCATCCAGTATGTCTTCACCACGGGTGGCAGTTCCACTTAACCCCTCCTTCTAGGACATTCCTGCTATTTCTGTCACCTGGTCACGCCTCTCATTTTACAGGCAAAAAAACCCTAAGATCTCTATAGGTTAAGTTCTAGGTGACATAGCTAATTGATGGGCTGAGCGTTAATGCACTGACGAATGCAACTCCTCCAATCAAAATCAGTACAGTGATACTGTGGCAGGAACTGCTAGTTGCTTCCCAAACCCAGCTTCCCCTGTCTTAACCCAGAATCCCATTTTCGACAGGCACATTCCTGCCCAGACTCCCTTGCACCTGAGCGGGACCATGACACCGTTTGGCCTATGTAAACGAAGTTTCTACTATGTAAATGGAAAAATTTCATGTGAATGCCAAGAAATACTATTAGAGGCATAAGGCATAGCCTTTTCTAGGATCTTGCTATTTCTGGCTGATTCCAACCTAAACAGTTGCAACTCGTGTAGCCATCTTGGACCCTGAAGTGAGGTACTAAAGACGGCTGAGCAACAAGATGGAAGGAACGTGGGTCTTTGACACAGTGGAGCCACAATACCAGCCTTAGACAGCTTACCTCAGGACTTCTACATGAAAAAGAAATGATCTTGTGTAAGCCACTATTAGGCACGTGTACTCAATCCTAATCCTAACTGGTTCGGAAAATTTCAGGTCCACGAATTTTCTACCAGCTATTCTGAGATAGAATAGCAAATCGTCACACCCCAGTCACAGGCCCAATGAGAGTCTAAGACCTTGTTACCAACGCGTGACTCACTGACCACGAACAATGGCAGCAACCAATCAAAACCCCAAATCTCAGGGCTCTCCCTACCAAACCTGATTCTGCATATAATCAGGATTCCTGAATGATGATTCCTGAAATGTGCACATGGAAGTTTTGAGAAGCAGCGCTCTAAGATCACACCACTGCGGTCATACTCACCCACGGCAGTTGATAGGAGCCTCGTGGGTGTAGGCAATTTTATTGCAGGACCTTTCTGCTGAGACCAACCAACAGCGTGGTCTCCGGCAAGTTCCTCACATTCAGGTATTATAGTGGCGACAGCTATCAGCTGAGGCTCTACATTTTAAATTTAATCATCAAAAAGCAGTTGTGAATCTGATTTTTCCCTCATCTCAGGAAATCCTGGGAACAAGACAGCCCCATGCTCAGTTTTAACGTAAGAACATGTTAGTCCCTTTTTTAGTTTTTTTTTTTAATTTTTGGCATTGTGTAATAGTCCTTTGCAAAAATGGGTTCAGTAGATCCAGAAGCACATTTCTCAATCACAGTCTGCAGTTTTTCCATCCACCGTGGTTAATTTGTTCAGGATGGAGGCAATACAAGGGCTTAGTGTGTTTTGCAGAGATCAAACAAACTTGCCCATGGTCATACCTCAAGTCAGAGGGAGAAGCCGAACTACCATGAGTACCAGAAGCAAAATTCATCCTCTCTGACAGAAGAAAAAAAAATCATCTTACAATTCTTATCCTCCCTGAGAAGATTCTTTAAAAAAAAATTTTTATAGAATGAGAACTCAAATTTGTATCATGTCCATATTGAGTGAGTAACTATGACTGTAAAACATAGGGTACTTCCTGAAGTGTTATTTCAAAGATATCTTAGGTTCCTTAATTATTAATAAATGATAATTATGATCCAAAGCATAATTTTGCATAAGGACAGGCACTAATAACTTTAATAAACTAAAAAACAGCTACCTAAACAACTGAATATGTTCTTAAACATCCTTACCTTTGTACTGATAGTCGTGAGGGTTATTGTTAGCTGATTGGTCAGTCTAGTGTTTTTTAATAACATTTCAAACAGTGGTGGTTAATGACACAAGAGAAGTCAAGTAAGACAGACCAAGGTTATAATTCGAGATTCTCAAATTAGAATATCACATATTTGTTTCTTACATGTTGATTGGTAGATTTATTTGATATAATTAATGTACAATAAACATCACAAATTTGAAGAGTGTAATTTATACATCAATTTAATACTATAATTTAATACTTTAATCCTTGTACATGCACCATATCAAGGCAGTGAACACGGCCACCACCCCCAGAGTTTCCTGGTGGCCCACTGCATTGCCTATAGAGAGGCACCCGTTGAACTGCTTTCTGTCAGTAGACTGTTTGGAATTTTCTACAATGTTATATAACACACGGAATCATCCCGTGTGTACTACTTTTATCAACCTATCTTCTCCCACTTAACATAACGATTCTGATATTTATCCATACTGTTGCTGCTGAGTAGTATTTCATTATAAGGATATGCCACGAATTGGTTAGCCATTTACCTGGAGATGAATACGTGTGTTGTTTCCAGTTTTTACCTGTTCCAAATAAAGTTGCTCCAAATATTCATGTAAAAGTCCTTGTGCAGAGACTTTTACTTCTCTCAGTGGAATATCTGAAACTTATTGTAAGTGAATGTTTAAACTTGCAGGAAACTGCCAAACTGTTTTCCCACTTCCAATCCCACAAGCAGTATACCAGGATACCAGTATACCGTATACTTACCAACTCTGTTGTCAGTCTTTTTGATTAGAGGCATTCCAGTAGGAAGGTAGTA
The DNA here is from genome assembly GCF_007474595.2 of Lynx canadensis. NCBI lineage: Eukaryota > Metazoa > Chordata > Mammalia > Carnivora > Felidae > Lynx > Lynx canadensis. The sequence continues at coordinate 19,885,968 of NC_044307.1, forward strand.
GTTTCTCATTGTGGGTTTCCATGTACACTTCCCTAATGATTAAAGACATCGAGCATCTTTCTGTATGCTTATTTGCCATCCGTATATCTTTTTGGTGAACGATTTTGTTCAAGTCTTTTGCCCATTTGTAATTGAGTCATGTGTTGTTTTATTATATTTTGAGAGTTCTTTCCATATTCTGGATATAAATGTTTTAATTTTTTTTCTTTTTAGAGAATACATTTTCCCAATCTATGGCTTGATTTTGCTTTATTTTCATAGTGTCTTTCAAATAAATGAATTTCTTTTTTTTTGTTAACATTTATTTATTATTGAGAGACAGAGAGACACAGAGCGTGAGCAGGAGAGGGGTAGAGACAGGGGGAGACACAGAATCCGAAGTAGGCTCCAGGCTCAGAGCTATCAGCACAGAGCCTGATGCATGGCTCGAACTCACAAACTGCGAGATCATGACCTGGGTCGAAGTCGGTCGCCTAACCAACTGAGCCACCCAGGTGCCCCAAAAATAAATGAATTTCTTAATTTCAGTAAAGACCAGTATATTTTTTCTTCTTTTTTTTTTTTTTTGGAGGGGGGATTATATTGTTGATTCTGTGTTTAAGAAATCATTGCTTAACCCAAGATCACAAAGATTCTAAATTTGCTTCCAGTCATTTTCTAGGTTTTATATGTGGGTCTATGGACCATTTTCAGTTAATTTTTATATGTCGCAGCGTATGGGTCAAGTTTCACTACTTTGGGTAGAACTAATTGTTCCAGTGCCTTTTTTTTTTTTTTTTTTTTTTTTTTTTTTGGAATGATGATTCTCTTTCCATTGAATTGTCCTTGTTGAAAATCATTTGGTTGTGTATGTTTGAGCTTATTTCTGGTTTCTTTATTCTTTTCCCTTGATTTATTTCTCTATCTTTGTGCCAATGCCACATTGTTTGACTCATGTAATGACTAATACAACAACAAAACAACCATCTAAAAACAGATACTGTAAATCCTCCAAGTTCGTTCTTTCTTTTCTTAGTTACTTGTGACTATTCTAGGTCATTTTTGTTTCTACATAAATTTACGTCAGTTTGTTTAATTCTATCAAAATACTTGCTGGGATTTTCATTGAGATTTAATTGAAACTATAGATCAATTTAAAGTGTCATCTTAAGAATATTGAATTTTTCTAACCAAGAAAAGGATGTTTAACTTTCCCAAATCTTTTACGTTTTTAAAGTTTATATCAACAATGTATGATGGCTTTTTATGTACATCTTACACATTTGTCGTGAAATTTGCTCTAAATATTTCATTTCTGATGCTTTTTAAAATGGTATTATTTTATTTTTTTTTTTTTAAATTTTTTTTTTCCAACGTTTTTATTTATTTTTGGGACAGAGAGAGACAGAGCATGAACGGGGGAGGGGCAGAGAGAGAGGGAGACACAGAATCGGAAACAGGCTCCAGGCTCCGAGCCATCAGCCCAGAGCCTGACGCGGGGCTCGAACTCACGGACCGCGAGATCGTGACCTGGCTGAAGTCGGACGCCCAACCGACTGCGCCACCCAGGCGCCCCAAAATGGTATTATTTTAATCTCAACTTCGATTTGCTCACTGCTAGTATATGAAAATAAAGCTGATTTTTAATTTTTTTTTATTTCCAAGTTAATTAACATACAGTGTAGTCTTGGGCTCAGGAGTAGAACCCAGTGATTCGTCCCTTCCGTATGACACCCAGTGCTAAAGCTGAATGTTGATTATTGGCTTGTATCCTACCACACTGTTAACCTCACTTTTTGTTTCTAGAAAATTTTCTGTAGATTCTGGAGGATGTTCCACATAGACAGTCCTGTTATCTGTGAATACTAATAGCATTTACTTACTTCCGTTCCAACTCTGATGTCTTTTATTTTGCCTCGCCTTATAGCAGTGCTGCAATTCCAGCACTATGCTGAATAAAAGTACTAAAAGCCTATTTTTATCTTCGTCTTTTGGACTTTCATCATTAAGGATGATGTTAGCTGTAGGGCTTTTTCTTTCATTCCTTCATTCATTCCTTCATTCATTCCAGTTTTTATTTGAATTCCACTTAGTTAGCATAGAGTGTGTTATTAGTTGTGGGTGTGCAATATAGTGATTCCACACTTCCATACACGAACGCACACTCATCACAGCAAATGCCCTCCTTAATCTCCACTACCTGTTTCACTCATTCCCCACACCCACCTTCCCTCTGGCAATTATCCGTTTGTTGTCTAAAGTTAAGAGTCTATTTCTCTTTTTCCATCAGAGCATTTGTTTTGTTTCTTGAATTCCACATATGACTTAAATCATATTGTATTTGTCTTTCTCTGACTTATTTTGCCTGGCATTATCCTCTCTAGCTCCATTCGTGTCTTTGCAAATGGCAAAATTCCATTCTTTTTTATGGCTGAATAATATTCCATTGTGTTTAACTACCACGCCTTCTTTATCCATTCACCAATTAATGGACACAGGCTGCTTTCATAGCTTGGCCATTGTAAATAATGAACCCTATGAACATAGGGGTGCATAGATCCCTTTGAATTAGTGTTGTTGTATTCTTTGGGGAAATACCCAGTAGTGCCATTGCTGGATCATAAGGTAGTTCTATTTTTAACTTTTTGAAGAACATTCATACTGTTTTCCACAGTAGCTACACCAGTTTGCATTTGCACCAACAGTGCACAAGAATTCCTTTTTCTTCACATCCTTGCCAACACTTGTTGTTTCTTTTGTTGTTGATTTTAGCCATTCTGACAGATATGAGGTGGTATCTCATTGTACTTTTGATCTGCATTTCTCTGATGATAAATGATGAACATCTGTTCATGTGACTGACAGTCATCTGTATGTCTTTTTTGGAAAAATGTTTGTGCCTCTCTTCTGACCATTTTTGAATTGGATTATTTGGTTTTGGATGTTGAGTTGTATCAGTTCTTTAAATCTGTTGGATACTCTTCCTTTATTGGATATGTCATTTGCAAATATCTTCTCCCATTCCATAGGTTGCCTTTTAGTCTTGTAATTGTTTCCTTTGCTGTGCAGAAACATTCTTTTTGATGATGTGCCAATAGTTTATTTTTGCTTTTATTTCCCTTGCCTGAAAAGGCATATCGAGAAAGAAGTTGCTATGGCCAATGTCAAAGAAGTTGCTGCCTGTGTTCTCTTTTAGGATTTTTATGGTTTCAGGTCTCATATTTAGGTCTTTAATCCATTTTGAATTTATTTTTGTGTCTGGTGTACGAAAGTGGTCCAGTTTCATTCTTTTGCATGTTGCTGTCCTATTTTCCTAATACGATTTGTTCAGAGACTATCTTTTTCCCATTGGATATTCTTTCCTGCTTTGTTGAAGATTAATTGACCATATAATTTACTTCTGGATTTTCTATTCTATTCCACTGATCTATGTGTTAACTGCAGGTTTTTAACAGATTTTTTTTATCAGATTGAGGAATTTCCCTTTTATTCATAGTTTGCTGAGAAATGTTATCAGGAATAAATATTTAATTTGGGCAATGGCTTTTCCAGCATCTACCCAGATGATCATGTTCTTTTGTTTTGTTTTGGTATGTGAATATGATGAATTACATCAATTGATTTTCAATTGTCAAACCAGTCTTGAATTCCCAGAATTGACTCCACTTGGTCATGTCATATTATCATTTTTTAAATACTAATAGATTCTATAAGAATTTTTTTTTATTATTTTTGCATCTGTGTTTATGAAGATTAATGGTCTATACTTTTTTTCTTCTAATATCTTTTTCTGGCTTTGGTATTTGGTTAACACTGCTCTCTTAGAATGAATTTTTGAGTGTTTTATCCTGTTCAATTTTCTGGAAGTGTTTGTGTAGACTTGGTATTTTTTCTTCTTCAAAAATTTGGAAAATACTCTAGTGAAGTTAACTCAACCTGAAGCTTTGTGAAAAGATTTTATTTTATTTTTTTAATGTTTATTTATTTTTGACGGAGAGACAGAGACAGAGCATGAGCAGGGGAGGAGCAGAGAGAGAGGTAGACACAGAATCCAAAGCAGGCTCCAGGCTCTGAGCTGTCAGCACAGAGCCCGACGCAGGGCTTGAACTCACAGACCATGAGATCATGACCTGAGCTGAAGTCGGACGCTCAACTGACTGAGCCACCCAGGGGCCCCGGAAAGATTTTATTTTTTCTAAAGTTTATTTTATTTTATTTTATTTTATTTTATTTTATTTTATTTTATTTTATTTTCACAGAGAAATAGAACATGAGCAGCAGAGGGGCAGAGGGATAGAGAGAGGGGGAGAGAGAGAGGAAGACAGAGAGAATCCCAATCAGACTCCACACTCCATGCTGATCTCTCAACCATGAGATCATGACCTGAGCCAAAAGCAAGCACTGGACGCTTAACTGACTGAGCCATTCAGTTGTCCCAGCTTGGTAGAAAGATTTTAAACTACTAAGTCAATTTCTTTTATAGATATAACGCTATTCTAGTTCTCTATTCTGGAGTGACTTTTGGTGGTTTATGGTTTTTACAAAATTTGTCAATTTACTCTAAACTGTCAAATTTTTGGCAAAAAGTTGTTCATAATATTCATTCTTTTTAAAAACATAGGTAGAATCTATACCTGTCAGTTGTATAACTCCTAATACTGATAATTGGTGTTATATCTTTTTTTTAATCAATCATTTTTTTTAAACCTACTCAGAGAAACAGCTTTTGGTCTTATTAATTTGTTCTTTGGGTTTTTTATTTTATTTTATTGATTTCTGTCCCTATATTTATTACTTCCTTACATCTGCAAATACTGGTTTTAGTTTGCACTTCTTTAATCTCTGAAAACAGAAGCAGAGGTCAAGGATTTTGACTTTTTTTAAATTTTTTTTATGTTTATTTATTTTTGAGAGAGGAGAGAAGCAGAGCATGATTAGGGGAGGAGCACAAAGAGAAGGAAACACAGAATCCGAAGCAGGTTCCAGGCTCTGAACTTTCAGCACAGAGCTGGACATAGGGCTCGAACCCACAAACCATGAGATCATGACCCAAGCTGAAGCCGGATGCTTAACAGACTGAGCCACTCAGGTGCCCCTAGGATTTTGACTTTTCTTATTTTAAATGGGCATTTATGGCTATAATTTTTTCCCTCAGAACTACTTTAGCTATGTCACACAAAATTTAATATATGGTAGTTTTATTTTCATCCTAATTTTACTTTTGATTTTTTTCTTTAACCCATGGAATATGTAGAATTATATTATTTAGTTTTCAAATTTTGGTAATTTTCTAAAATTCTTTGGTTATTGATTTCCAATTTAATTCTATTCTCATAAAACATACTTTATAAGAGTTGAATTCTTTCAAACTTAATGAAATTTGTTTTACAGTCTAAAATATGGTCTGTGTCGATCAATGTGCTAAGTACATTGTATATCTTGCACTTGTTGGGTGTAGTGTTTTATAAATGTAAGATCAAATTGGTTGATATTATTGTTCAAATATTCTATGCCCTATGAATTTTTCTTCTAATTGTTTCTCCATCTCTATAATTATTGAGAAGGGGTGTTAAAATCTCTGAATCTAATTGTGGATTTTCTATTTCTTCTTGCTTTTCTGTAAGTTTTTCCTTCATTTTCTTTATTTACTCTGTTATGCAGTGCATAAATATTTTGGATTGTTATGCATTCTGAAATCTACTTTGTATGAGATTAATATAGCTACTTCATCCTTCTGATTAGTGCTACCTTGATATATCTTTTCCATTCTTTTCCCTTTATTTCTTATAAACAACGTATAGTTGGGCCTTGCCCTTTTTTTAAATACCAATTGCCAATCTCATCTTTTATTTTATTTTTTCAATTTTTATTTATTTTGAAAGAGACAGAGTAAGTGGGGGAGGGGCAGAGAGGGAGAGAGACAGAATCCCAAGCAGGCTCCACACTGTCAGCGCAGAGCCCCACATGGGGCTGGAGCCCACAAACCTCGAGATCACGACCTGAGTGAAGTCAAGAGATGGGCACTTACCCGACTGAACACCCAGGCCCTTGGCACCCCACCAATCACATCTTTTAATATGGTGTTTAGACCACTTATATTTATTGTGATCATTTATGTTCTTGAGTTTAAATCTATCATCTTGTTATTTGTTTTCTATTTGTTTCATCTGTTCTTTGTTCTCTTTTTTCTGGCTTTTTTGGGGATTGATTGCCTTTTTAATGGTTTCCATTTTATCCCTTTTGTTTATTAATTACAAATCTTATTTGATATTTTTAGTGGTTGACTCAGGATTTATAGTATACATCTTTAACTTATTCATCCACTTTTGAGTAATATTATAATCCTTCAGGTACAATGTAAGGATCTTACAGTGGTTTGTTTCTGTTGCAGCCCCCTCCCAGCCCTTGTGCTATTTTTATCAAAATTTTACTTTACATGTTGTAAACCTTCTGATACACTATCATTTTGGCTTTAAACAGTCAAATACCTTTAAAATAAACAAAAAAAAGGAAGAAGTATTTTGGATATATCTGTGTATTTTGATCTAGTGTCATATTCCTTCTCCTGAACGACTAACATTCTCAGATGTGGGTCTATTGCTGATGAATTCTTTTAGCTTTATAATATCTGAAAAAAGAAAATATTTCATCTTATATTTGGAATAATATTTTCTTTAGATAGAGAGCTCTGAAATAATCATTTATTTCAGTAGCTTCAATATGTTGCTATACTGTCTTCTGGCTTGCATTGTTTCTTAGAAGAAACACACCGTCCTCACCTTTATCCTCTGTCCATCTATGGGGTTTTTTTCTCTGCTTGCTTTTAAGGTTTGTTTTCTGTTTGTTTGTTTTGTCTTTTTCTTTTCTTTTCTTTTTTTAAAAAATATTTTCCAGGGTTTCATTTATAGCAACAGAACTCTATGCCCAAACTGGACACAACGGAGCTGCTCAACAGAAATGGCCCCAGGTGACCCGCCTGAGAGCACCTTCCCCAGTACACAGAAACCTTACTACTCAGAGGACCCCAGTGAAAATATTCATCCAAGCAGTTTGAATCTTATGGTTCCCCAAATAAAAGGGATTTGCACACAATCCCCACCCCTGAAATTCCTAAATTTATTTTTCTTTCTTTCTCTCCCCTCAGAGAGAGTTCCCCAAAATTTAATGGGCTGCATAGCAAAGACAACTCACTGAACAGGAAACTGATGATCAAGGCAGAGTGGAGGCTGGAGGTCTGAGAGAGGAGGAGTGAGAGGGAAGGAGGACTGGGTAGGTCCCAGATTAACTGGAAGATGGAAGTGTTTGGTCTATGGGCAGGTAGAAAAGGAGTTCAGGTGCAGAAGGCCCTGGTGATCACATAAAGTGGTGATGGCTGGACTCTTTCAGAGCAGGGGTGGGGGGTGGGGGATGGGGGGGATGTTGAGCTGGCAGAATTAGCAGGTCTCTAGCTTCCATGCAGGTTCATCCTTTTCTTTCTTCTTTATATGACACTACTAACACCATTCAGGAAGGATCCTCTAAGAACCCATCAGTTCCCCCAGATACTTCTCATAAGCCACCTGGGGCATATGTCCATTCCAGCTAAGCACTAGGGTGAGAATCCTGACTGTGCTTTCCTAGCAGTAACTGCTATAGGGGCACAGTGGGGAGTCACAGAATGCACACATATCTGTCTCTGGTCCAGCCATTCAGAACCAAGGCTAAGCAGCCTGTTTTTCCACAGGCACATGGGATTTTCTTGCAGTGCCCACTCCTGGGGCAGCAGAATACCCTTGCCTTGGAAATGTGGTGAAGATGGAAGTAGCAGCAGGGGCTGGTTTCCTGGGGACAGACTGGGTCCCAACTTCCCAATCAACCCATCCACCCAACATCTTGGGGGAAGGTTAGTACCAGCAGAATGGACCCACATGGAAATCAGAGACCTGCTAATTCTATCAGCTTGGCATCCCCTGTTGGGACAGTCCAGCCACCAGTATTTTATGCCATGAGTGGTTTTAAAGCAATTTTAAAGCAATTTTCTTCCTAATTCTTGTGCTCTAAGTTTCATGATCTTGGCTGTCTGGGTTTATGGTTTGTCATATTTGAACATTTTCAGGTATTATTTCTTCAATTTTTTTCTTCTCCTTCCCTTCCTTTTGCAATTTCAATTAGACATATATTAGGCTGCTTGAAGTTGCCTTAACAGTATACATTTACTCTGTTTAAAAAAAATGTCTTCTCAGTCTTTGTTCTCTCTGTGTTTGATTTTGGATAGTTTCTATTGCTATGTTTTCAAGTTCACTAACCATTTCATTTGCAGTGTGTACATGTACCCTACTGTCTGTCCCATCTAGTGTATTTTTAATGTCAGACATTGTAGTCTTCATTTCTAGAAGTTTGATTTTAGTCTTTCTCATGTATTTATGGCCCTGTTTAACAGGACACATCTTTTTTCTAACTTTTTTTTTAAGTAGGCTTCATACCCAGCACAGAGACCAATGTGGGGCTTGAATTCATGACCCTCACATCAAGACCTGAGATCAAGAGTCAGGTGCTTAACCTACTGAGCCACCCAGGCACCCCTCTCTAACTTCTTGAGCATGTGAAGTGTGTTACAGCTTTGAATGTCCATGTCTACTAATTCTATCATCTGTGTGATTTCTTTTTCTATTTCTACTGATTGATTTTTCTTCTCATTATGAGTCACATTTTACTACTTGTTGGCATGCCTGCTAACCGACTGAATACCATTATTGTAAATGTTACTTTGTCGAGTGTTGGATATTTTATATTCCTTTAAATAACCTTGAGCTTTATTTGCAATGTGATTAGTTTACTTGTAAGCACTCTGATCCTTCTGAGGCACACTTTTAAGCTTTGTAAGACGAGACGGAAGCAGCATTTAGTCTAGGACTAACTTTTCCTATGGAAGAGGTAACGCCCTTCCAAGCACCCTATTTGATGTCCCATCTACTATACTTTTTGTTTTGTTTTGTTTTTGTGGCTTTTGTTGTTGTTGTTTTCTTACCACTCTGGCTGGTGGGAACAGGTACTATTACTGAACCTGTATAAGTGCCGGAGATTGTTGCCTCTAATCTTTTCAGGTGGTTCTTTCACTAGCCCCAAAGAGGTTCTCCACCTGGATATAGCAGTTGTCCTCTAAAGAGGAAACCTGTGAAGATGTCTGTATCTCTTTCTCCTGGCAGCTGTCATCAGCCTGGTATATCTTCTCTGCTACCTGTTATTGCTTCTCCTTCCACCCAGCTTTGACCTTTCAAGGGAGACAGAGCCAAGTCTGACCAGTGGGCCTGCTGCCTGTGTTGTGGCCTAAACACTCTCCCCAAGTAGTACACCAGGGCAATTGTAGGACTTACTTTCTTTTTTTTCCCCCTTCTCTCAGGGGTTGCTGTTCTGATTGGCCTTATGTCCAATGTTTTAGATTTTTCTTTCATATATTTTGTCTTTTTTTTTCTTTTGATGGGTTAGCAAGATTTTTTTTTAGGTGAAAGGTCCTTGTTACTCCAAATTCATCAGAAGTAAATATCTGCTTTTAATATCCCTCTGATATAAAGAGTAAATAGAGTTAGGTTTGAACCTAACCTCTACCACTGAATAGCTATTATTTAATCTCTCTAAGCTTCATTTCCCAATCTCCGTGAAAGCATATATAAGATTTAAATAAATAACATACATAAAGTACTTATCATGGTGCCCAACAATAAATGCTAGAAATTAGTATTTCTAAAACTGGAAGACTCTTTCAAGGCCTCAGAAACAAAGTTCAATATCAAACAATAAATTAATGAAAATTATTTAGGATGTTTATGAACACAATCTTTTTTTTTTAGTATATGTCTTATAAATTTATCTATTACTTCTTGTTGTGACCAAAAATCTTGTGATTCAGAAAGAATGATTTTTTTGCATTGTTCTAGGTCCAGAACTTGTGGGATTTCATCAGCTATATGGAGAACAGATGCTTTAATGCTTGCTTGCCTGAGTTTTCTCACTCTTTCCTCTTTGGAAATGGTAATTACAATAATATATTAGAAATCCAGCATTATTTTTTAGACTGCTACTGGAAAGAAAGTCTATCCCCAACCCTAGACATCTATTTTCCATTCTAATTAAAATTCCCATCAGCTCTAACAGCGGCTTGCTTATGCTCTAGCTACCAACCACTTGAGGGCAAAGTTCACTTTATCAAATCTTGACAAATAGTTACAGCAAATGGAAAACACTCAGAATTCATATTTAGTAGTTTCAAAAATAATAAATTCTTCTGTCCTCAGAAGCTTTCATTTATCCAAACTAACCTGCCAGAATATTTGTCATATCTTTTAAGAAATTAATTATGGTGCTGTCTCTTTACATTTGAAAATATGCCAACTCCTTTGTGATGAAGAAGTCTTTATTTTTGATTTAGGGAGTAATCCGTAACTCTGAGAAAGAGGAAGAATCGCTGTGCTGCTGGCAGCTAACAGCTAATTTAGAGCCTGAAAGTATTTTGGAAGAAAATCTCTTTACAGAAAAAAAAAAAAAAAAAACGCCATCAAGATATTGACAACCAAAGCAACAAATTATTGGGGCTAGAATACCTTTGTGTCTTAGTAGATAATAGAGTACTTGGGGAAATCTGTTCAAGATGTCATTCAATTGCAGAGTTCATGTTTTGAGTTTTTTAAATGCCGGTCTATGTAGAGATGTGGATGGCAGTGGTTGATGATGGTGATGATGACGATGCCTTCTTTTTTCTCTATGTGAAAACACTTGTGTGTTATTAAAACAATGGTTTGTACTCTTCCTATTAAATGCAACAACACAAGGCTCTTTGTCAATGTATCCCTTTGTAAGCAATTTATCTGTAACTTTAGTCAAATCTTCTTAAATTTCTCAGCAGTTCACCTTCTGGAAACTTGTCATGGTTATGAAATTTAACTCAAAAGATCATTAGTTGATCATTATTAATCTGTTAGAAGAATTATGATAAAATAGAGACTGAGGTATAATTATAACAGTGTCAGGGAAGGAGAATTTTTGGTAGAAGGTGAATCCTAAGGTAAAGTTTAAAGCCTTACATTTAACTTTATCATGATTTAAGTAATTTAAAGATTTAGATAATTCAGAAAAAAAATTTGTTAGTGGTGTCATTACTTAAAAACAATTTTATAAAATATCTCATACTATAAAATAAAAGAGAAGCTTAAGACTATTGTGACCCTGGAAAAGATTGATCAGTATGTTGTCTATTTCTATATTTTTCTAAGATGAACATAAAATTCAAATAATTAACTCAATTGGATCAATTATAAAGATAATACTAATATATTAAGTTGTATGAATTTTGTGTAAGAAGGTAAGTATTTCCTATAAAATTTAGTGATACTGGTCACTATTTTTCCACTTGTATAATGTACAATGTTTTCAAGTAAATTTTAAAAATAAAGATACTCATAATTAGAAAAACATTAAAGAAGATCTTACATTAAGAGAATATAATTTACTGGGCAATCTTAAAGATTGTGCAAACTAAATGTGTTCTTCTAAAAATTGTAAGACAAGGCTGAAATTTTTGTTATCAAAGATTAAATTAATAGTACTGTTTTCATTTGCTGAGGTTGTGTTTCATTTTAAGATACAAACCCCTTCTAATCAGAACCAGTCTAACACATATACATATAAATAAATTCATATTCTTTCCTTCACTGAGCCACTGGGCAAGAGTCTTTGGGCAATAAAAAGAAACATGCATGTCAATTAATATATAAAAATACAGTAAGTCTGTTGTAAAAATATAATTGGCCTTTTATAAAGTTTAGTAAAATTTTATAAAAATTTAGTAAATTTTATAATTAACTAAAATGGGCATATGTTAATAAATTATAAAATTATGTATATGTGTATATAATTTTTAACCAAAAGGCTTATAAGATTCCATTATTATTATGCACAAGTTTTGCTATGCATGTGTTAGCAGGAAGAAATATATTTTGATAATTAAATAAGCAGTCAAGTAATGAATTTTAGATATTTATCCTCTTCTGTGATATATATATTTATTTATTATAAATTATATTAATAATATATATGGGTTTATATACATAACACATATATAATAGAATATTACTCACCTATGAAGAAGGATGAGATCTTGCCATTTGTAACATGAATGGAACTACAGGGTGTTATGTTAAGTGAAATAAGCCAGACAGAGAAAGATAAATACCATATGATTTCATTTATATGCAGAATCCAAAAAACGAAACAAATAAACAAACAAAAAGCAGAAGCAGATCCATAAATACAGAGAACCAACTGATGGTTGCCAGAGCAGGGGGATGGGTAAAATGGGTGAAGGAGAGTGGGAGAGACAGGATTTGGTAATGGAATGAATAAGTCACAGAGATAAAAGGGACAGTAGAGGGGGGCGCCTGGGTGGCGCAGTCAGTTAAGTCTGACTTCAGCCAGGTCACGATCTCGCGGTCGGTGAGTTCGAGCCCCGCGTCAGGCTCTGGGCTGATGGCTCAGAGCCTGGAGCCTGTTTCCGATTCTGTGTCTCCCTCTCTCTCTGCCCCTCCCCCATTCATGCTCTGTCTCTCTCTGTCCCAAAAATAAAACGTTGAAAAAAAAAAAAAGAAAGAAAAAAAAAGGGACAGTAGAGGGAATACAGCCAATGGTATTTTAATAGTATAATAGTATTATAATAGTGTTGTATGGAAGCAGATCGTAGCTAACTGGTGATAAGCACAGCATAATGTATAGATTTGTGGACTCACTATGTCATACACCTGAAATTAATGTAACATTATGTGTCAATTATATTTCAATTAAAAATAAATTTTAAAAACATCTTGATCACATTCTAACTTCAATTTAGAGTATGAACTCTTAACAGATGTTGTAGGAAAATTGGTGAGAAACAGGCAACAACACAAAGATCATGGGTGCCTGGAACCGGGCACAGAAAAGGACTCAATGGGCTACCACAGAACCGCCAAGACTTCTCTCATACAGCTGCTCTCCCAGACACCCACTGTACTTCTTCCTTAAAAGTCACATCTGGGTTTGAGGAGCCCACAGAGAAAGGCCAGCTCACTCCAATTCAGTGGTTACTCTGTGTTATGCTGAATTAGTGGTCATGTTGCTGATGAATTCTCACAGCAGGCAACTCAATATGAATTTCAGGTGACCATAAAATAAGGCTACAACTTGGAGGCCAGTGGGCTGAGGTTGGATGACAGAGGAATTCTGATTCACTAACACTATGTTCTTCAAAAACTCTAAACTGGCATGCCTCCAGGTGAAGGGCCCAGTTTTTAGCATCCATAGCTTTTCTCATCCTCTCTTGTCTTCCTCTGAGATAGTTTACATATCCACATGGGCTGCTCAGTCCTGAAGACATTGGTGCTTGGGACTCCTGCAGAAAAAACATGGCTCTAATGATTCTACCGCCATTTCATCCCTTTAGCAGGCTATCACATGGCTGTCACATTGGCCACTCTACTCTTTGGATTTCATAGCCTCTAGATTCAATCACAGCATTGCACTTGAGACTATCAAAAAAAAAAAGAAAGAAAGAAAGAAAGAAGAAAAGAAAGAAAGAAAGAAAGAAAGAAAGAAGAAAGAAAGAAAACGAAGAAGGTTAACAGATAGAACCTGCTGGAGGTGAACACGACTAACATCATTAAAAATATAAAGAAGGCCTAAATAAGATACGACGTTTCTGCACAGAAAGCTCATTCAAAAAAAAAAAAAAAAAGACTCTATTGAGGTATAATTTAAGTACTGTAAAATTCACTCATGTTAAGTGTACAATTCAATAATTTTTAGTAAATTTACAGAGTTTGTTCACCATAACCCAAGTTCATTTTTAAGCTTAATACAATTAAATATATTAAAAGTCCCCACAGGAATTTTTTTGTTGTGGGGGGTGGGGGTGGGGAGAAGTAGGATAGAGGCTTGAGAAAATGATTTTAAGTCTCATTTGGGAGAACGACGTGCAAAAGTGGGCAAAAACATTTTGGAAAAGAAAAGTATCCTAAAACAAATATCCTGAAAAGAGTATCCTAGAAAATTAACAAATGCATTATAAAAGCTGTAATAATCAAGGTAACGTGGTACTGGTTTAAAGATGATCAGTATAGTCATGAAAGGAATTGCAAGATGTATAACAATTTTTAATTAATAAATGTAACTTGAAAAATGTAACTCAAAATTGTACCAGTAAAGGAAATTTTACTTAATAAAATAGTGTTTGTGTGTTTGATTGATTGGGAGATAATTGTTTCCCTTCTCAACTTGTATCTTTGACTTACATGTATTCCCAGTGATTTAAAGAGTTAAAAATGAAATCATATAAGGATTTTTTTAAAGCATGAAAGCTATAAAAGTAATAGACTTGATAATTTGAACATTAAAAACTTCTAGACATTAAAAAAGCACAGGGAAGCAAAATTAAGTAATATAAAGTAGTAGAAAAAGTGTTTATAATAAATAGGATATATGTCTATAAGCCTAATATAGAGAAAACCATAACAAGTCAACAAGAGAAATACAGACCCCAAGAGAAAAATGGGTGTCAGAGTTTGGATTTCCCAGAAAGCAACAGGGAGACAAAGTTTAGTGTTTCCCTCTCCCCCCACCCCCAACCAACCCCTGTAATTCCATAGATGCTTATTTGGACATAGATGATGTCCTTGTAATCAGTATCTATGGAAGTGGGAGGGGGGCGAGGAGTTAGAAGCAGGATGAGGCAGGAGAAATGGACCTTCGATATAAGCCTGACAGCTAACCCCACATTGGGAGAGAGTTGGGGGGAAAGGCTAGGGCTTTACAGCTAGAATGGTCATTCAGAATTGTTCCAAGTTGGGCCAAGGTGTCCATTCCTTTATACCTCCACACCTATCATTCAGTGAATGTGGGCCAACCTAGGAAAGGGTATGGTCTTGGGGTAGGCAGCTTCTGCAGCTGGAGAAATCCCTGAGGGGACTGTTAGCTGAGGGGTCCACTGACAGATCTCAGCTCCTGGAGCTACAATTCTTTGCTTGACCTGGGTCCTTGAGCAGCACATCTCCATGGCTACCACGGTGGGTAAATGATATGGCCAGACAGATAATCATACAAAAAAAAAAAAAAAAAGAAAGAAAAGAAAAGAAAAAAGAAAGAACAAGAAACCTGTGAAACAACATTTATTATTTTTTATTTTTTTATTTTTTATTTTTGTGTGAAACAACATTTAAATTCACCAATCAAAATCATGGTGATATATACCTTGCCTATCAAATTACCGATCATTTGCCATATAAATTAGGAAGCATTCATGATTATTATTTGCCAGGTGCTATATTTTAGAGCTTTAAATCCGTTTTCTCATATAATTCTCCCAACACTGCACAATGGTTATTATTTTAATCCCAATTTTAGAGATGAGGAAAATGATGCACAGAAAGGTGAATAACTTGCTAAAGACTGTTACTGAGGGGCAGAACTGAGATCAGTGCTCTTCACCAATATCCTAATTGTCTCCCTAAAGTAATAGTTGGTAATCATCGCAGGGGCAGCAGGACTGGCTGTGGCTAGTCTACTGCTGGCAAAAGTGCACCCTGGCGCAAACTTTCCGAACAAGTTGGTAATATCGCCTTGAAAATGTTCATACCCATTTATGGCAGCATTAATTATAAGACTGAAAACAGTTTAAGCAGTCTTTATAAAAATAAACACAATATGGTTTATCCACATGATAAAATCATAAAAAAAATGCAACTCTTGAAAATAATGTCTTAAAAATATTTGAGACTGGGCAAATGCATAACATATAATGCTTCATTTTTTTGAAAAAAAAAAAGGCAGAAGGGCACCTGGGTGGTTCAGTCGGTTAAGCATCCTACTCTTGGTTTCGGCTCAGGTCATGATCTCATGGTTTGTGGGTTTGAGCCCTGCATCAGGCTCTGTGCTGGTCGTATGAAGCCTGCTTGAGACTCTCTCTCTCTCTCTCTCCCTCTCTCCCCATCCCTCCCCCACTTGTGCTTTTTTCTTTGATCTTTGTCTCTCTCAAAAATAAATAAATAAACTTTAAAAAAATAAAGATAAAAACCTAAAAAGGCAGGCAATAAGTTACTATATACAGTCTGGTCCTAAATGTGTACATATGTGCATATGCATACACACATGTGCACACACATGTATTTATAAGAAAATACGCTAAAAGTTTGCAGACAAGTCTCAACAGTAAAATTACAAGTCACTTTGACTTGTTTTTGTACTTTCCCAATTTCTACAGTAAGCTTATATTGCCTTCAGAATAAGAAAAAAATCCTTTATTTTAGCTTATAAGTAACTTTTGTGATAAAATAGCAGGAATACTCACAGAAAAAAATTCAGAATATAATCTTTTTTTATTACTCAATGTTTATTTATTTATTTATTTATTTTGAGAGAGAGAGAGAGAGGGAGAGAGAGCATGAGCAGGGGAGGGGGAGAGAGAGAGGGAGACACAGAATCTGAAGCAGGCTCCAGACTCTGAGCTGTCAACACAGAGCCAGATGCAGGGGCTCAAACCAGTGAACCTCAACTCAATATCATGTCTTGAGCCAAAATCGGTTGCTCTACTGACTGAGCCACTCCAGTGTCCCCCAGAATATATTCCAAATAGTCTTACAAGTCCTCAGCTACACTTAAGTAGATGAAAACCAAAGCAAGTCTTGACTGACCCATGTTAATCAGTAGACATCTTAACTCTGTCATTTTGAATAGCAAGAAACATGGGCCTCCTTTTGATGAATCTCCTCCAACAAGTCATCTCAAGGAGTCTCTTCGGGCTGACCATCTGCTTGGTGACAGGTTCCATGAAACTAATGGCTGGCTTACTGATATTATCTTAGTGAGGTACCACAAATATCTTGCCCTTTGACCTCTGCTTCTCAACGATACAGAGTACTGGGTTATCCGGGTAGAGATAATATTATTTAGAATTAGAACAAAACTGAGATTTTTTTTTTATCTGACAGGTTTGAGGTAAACCTAGAAACACCAATATCAACTACTCATTAGATTGCCTTTGACAAGTTTAAAATAATAGTTCAATTTAGGGTCCTCAGGGATAGTTAAAGTCAGTAATATTAGAACACCAGATGAATCTCAAATATTCACTATGGCAATGACATCTAATATCACTTAATGTGTGCACTGATACACTGTATGGATGACACCCTCTACGTGCAAACAGCCTACCAGATGCATGTCCAAGGGCACTGTGTTTCGTGTTTCCATTCTCTCTTCTTCACTTATCTTCTAGAGCAAAAGGAATGCTTCAAGCTTTCAAAGGAGCTGGCACAGTGGCTGTAGCAGACATTACGAGCTGCCTCATCAGCTATTGCAAAAGTCTGCAGGCTATGGGGAGCCCACCCTGACTCAGTGGAGAACCAGGCCATGGAGTCCTGGTAATTGCTTCCCATGTTGATTTCTCAGTGTTGCACACAAAGAGGGTCAAACTGCACATTCGTGTCAATGAGCTCTACACTGTGGGTCATAAGGATCTTGGAAACTATTCAGAATCCCAGCAACTGTTTCAATGAAGTTGTAAGGATATGTCATGGCAGATATATTTATTACTTTTTGATAAACTGTATCCAGGGATGACTTCTACTTTTGAGCTGTTTTTCTCCCCCCTCTGGCATGAACTACTACATTTTCCCAAGACCAAACATCAAAATTGTCCTCTTGTCAATAATAAAAATCACCTGGTTCTAGTCACTGAATTTCATGCTGATGGATTTCAAACATCACCCTGTCTCAAGTAGCACTTTCTTTGCCTTCTTTAAACTAGAAACCAATGATGCGTATCACCCTTCATAAACTAAACTGATTTTCAAGTGGTATGGAACATTTGGTCAGGTTCAATGCCTTGATCCAAGGGAGCCCCCTTCTCAGGTATTTCTGAGATACACTTGAATGCAGTATCCTAGATAGAATCTTTACCAAGATTATTAAAAATGTCAATCTTGGGGCGTCTAGGTGGCTCGGTCAGTTGAGTGTCTGACTCTTGATTTCAGCTCAGGTCATGGTCCCAAGGTCATGAGATTGAGCCCACCTTGGGCTCAGCTCTGGGTGTGAAGCCAGATTAAACCAAGGGGCACCATTGAAAGGTTTCATAGTAAATTTTATATATCACAAATCCTACAACGTGCTCTGAAGAAAACAATTTCAGTGTTAACCCAATAATTCTGCAGTGTAAGCAGCAAAAAAAAAATCATGTCTAGACTTGCCCCTGTGTTCCTAGAAGAGGCCTCAGAGCTCCTTCCTGGTAGAGCTACTCTGAAAAACATGAAGAGTCTGTCCTTGCCAATAAATAGCTCCAGGGAAGCTCTAATTCCAGGAATTACATTACAGCTCCCAAGGGGATAAGAAACAACTGGTTGAGGAGAGAATCTTAAAAATGCCCAGCAGCACCCTGGAGATCCGCTCATGGGTCCAGGACATTGGAAACTGAGGTCAGCAGGGAGTCCTTAGGAAGAATCGCCCACCACAAGGGCCTGGAGACATTGAGAAGCAACTCAACAGAGCATTTGGATGTTAAGGTCTTTTAATTGCAAGCTTCTGTTTCTTCCATCATGAGAGGGTGAGGAAAAAAATCAGGAGTAAGGAAAAGGGGAACAGATAAAGGGAGGGAAGGAAAAACCAAAGGGAGGGCACCCATTATTTGCAGGTACTACATGGGGTGCTTTCCAGTGTTGCTGCATTTAAGTCACACGTCATCCCTCGGTGGGAATTAGTATAATCTCCATGTTATGCATGAGGAAACAGAGGGTAAAAGAAACAAAGAAAGAAAGAAACTTGTCATATGTCCAACAGCTCCTAAGGGTCCTCAGGGCTGTGAATTTCTTACCATACCACACTGCCTCCCACCCACCCTACTTGTTCCGTGTGACAAGATTTGTTTTTATGACAAGAATTTGTTTGCTCTTTGCCCCCACTATTTTTACTGCATGAGTAGAACACTAATTATCCTCTGCAAGTTCTACGTGGTGAGATTAGTGCTCTAGGGAAACTGAACTGTCAGCAGTTTTTAATATTTATTTATTTTTAAGAGAGAGAAAGAAAGAAGCAGAGAGATGGGGAGACACAGAATCCAAAGCAGGCTTCAGGCTCTGAGCTGTCAGCGCAGAGCTTGATGCGGGGTTCGAACCCACGGACCTTGAGATCATGACCTGAACAGAAGTCAGACCCTTAACCCACTGAACTATCCAGGAGCCCCAGCAAAGGAGTTTTTGAAGTGCGGTACAGGTTGGATTGGTCTGGGTGGCTCTAAATGTCTATACATGATTTTCAATCCCCAATGCTTGCCAAGGCATCTCTGACCTCCATCCACACAGATCCTCAGAGCTCCCTATCTTACTTAGTCTTGTCGGTGCTACATTAAGTGGCTTTTCTCCATCTTCTCTTTTAAGCTTCTAGTATAACTTCCTCACGTTCTATGTTAATATCATTCATTCGCTTTTATTAAAGGCAGGATCCATAAGCTAAACAATAAAGGAAAAGAAACAAGGTAAGGAAGAAAGGGAGGGATAGAAGGAGGAAGAAAAGAGAAAAGAAAAAAAAAAAGAAGAAGTAAGAAAGAGAGATGGGGGGGGAGGAAGGAGGGGGGAGGGGAGGAGAAAGAACCTAAGAGAGAAAAGAGAAAAACACGAAAAGAAGTTAGGGAGAAGGTGGGAGTGGGTAGAAGGAAACTCAAATGTCTCCTTAATTGTATTAGATTGTGTTCTCTACTATGGATCTGATTACTGTTTAATCATAGAACTTTTAGAAATTAAAATTTAAAGATCTAGTCCAATTCGTTACTATATATATGGAAACTTCAACAAAATCATACAATTAATGGCAGTTTGAAGACCGCTCTTTTCATTAGCATACTCCTGTATTTTCTCCCTATTATGGCTGTATTCTCAGAAACAGATCAGCTGAATTATACATATCCAAGGTTTGTGGCACAAACATTTTGCTTAGCTCTTTAAGAATCATAAAATATATAACTTAATAAGGTTACTTAAGAAACTATATTGTTTTATTCAGTGATATCAGTAGAAATTCTGGTGATAATAACCTCAAAGATAAATATTTCAAGCTTAATCAACAAGAGTAGCTTTTCTGTGGAAGCAAAACATTTATCCCTGGTATTTTGAGTGAACGTATAGACACAGACACGTAGAGAAGACACAGAACGTATAGAAATTGATGGAAAGTCAATTTTTCAGGATTTATAGTTGTTTAATAGGACAACTGTAGAAGACTTCCAGGATTACATTTGCTTTCCTAAATTCCAAAATGGAACCAAAAATAAGAAATACAACATATCTATATTTAAGGCAAGCAAAGTGACTTAGTGTAATATTTGACACGTTTCATTGTATTTTAGAAATAGTTTTTACGGAAACTATTTCTAGAACTAAAATGAAGAGAAAATCGGATTTTTTGCAAGATGCACGACCTTAAAAGGAAAAGTAAAGGGTAGTTGTGAAGGGTGTTCCCCGGTTTCATGCTTACTTTATAATTAAGTAAGGTGAACCTCAAACAGAAGCTTTAGAACAACACACACACACACACACACACACACACACACACACCTGACATAAACTACTGCATTCCATTGTCATCAAAAATGCAAAGCTTAGCTGTCCCGAGGGCAAGTAGAATGAGCTTTAGGTACTCATCTGGGCTTCAGGTTGGCATCTTGACAAGTGGGTAACCTTAAGCACACAAAACAGCTCCACAAGTAAAAACCAGTTCAAAGACGCCCTTTGCAGAAATCCAGTTCACTATTTTGACACAAGCATTATTTAAGCTCTGGATTAGAGTCTAAATTTGTGGAAAACGTTACAGAGAAATGTTTCTGCTCTCCTTTTCTGGGATTCCTTTCTTTAGGCGCCCTAATTAAATTAATTGCCTTTAAAAAAATTGTCATGATTTTGAAGCTCTACTGTTTGTCCTTCTCGCCGTGGTAAACAGCGTTACCATATTTTAAAGGATCAAGGATATTCCACCCACGTAAAGGTAATAAGGAACCTGTGAATGTTGCTTGAACCAAAAAGGTTTTACATATGTTGCTATTGTGCCCATGTTTTGCTATTTTTACCAAAAAGGTTATACATATGTTGCTATTTTTGGGAAAAGATTTGTATGTCTCCAACTGAAGTCATAGAAACACATGAAGAGGGCATTTGTTGGGCTGTTGAAACAGGAGACTGTCTTTCATCACTCTGAATTCCTTTTTTGTTCAATTTTCTTCCTGCTAGTATGTACCTTTATATTCTGTTTGAAATATGAGTCTGTTTTATCATTTCTCCACCATTTTCTAACTTCCTGAATTTACCTTAAAAGTTATTGCAAGATTGGGATGCTTTTATTATTCAAGATACTTGATTTGCATGTACATATTTAGTTAAAATATAGATAGATAAATAGATAGATAGATAGATAGATACAGATATAGAGAGATAGATAGATATAGATTAGATATAGATATGAAGTTTTTTGATTTTCTTTTTTTTTAATTTTTTTTAGTATTTAGTTATTTTTGAGAGAGAGAGACAGAGTGAGAGCAGGGGAGGGGCAGAGAGAGAGGGAGACACAGAATCTGAAGCAGGTTCCAGGCTCTGAGCTGTCAGCAGCCCCAACGTGGGGCTCGAACTCACAAACTGTGAGACCATGACCTGAGCTGAAGTCGGACGCTTAACCGACTGAGCCACCCAGGCGCCCCAAGTTTTTTAATTTTCTAATATGACAAGCTGATACATAATAAAGAGACCAATGTTAACTGCAGCTGCCCATTTTTTGGTTTCAGGCATTTTTGTATTATTTGTTCATCTAGTAGCCATGCTTCTGTTTTGAGTTCCTGTTAATTTACCTATCATTTTCTCTCTCAAGGGGGGACTGAGAGGTGGTTTTTCTGAAGAAAGCATTATATTTGGGGGATAGTGGTAACTTTGTGAGAGGCCATCCTTGATTGTCCACCAAGTAATTCTGGATTAGACAAAAACTGATTGATATTTGATATACTCAAGTTAGTTAATGTGATTTCACATTTCTTGATATCAAACATTTATTTTGAAACGCCATTTCTGTTTTAGTCTACATATTCAGTTTAACATTGGTCCAGGTAAAAAGACCCTCAGAAAACAAACAGGAGAAAAGTAGTCACCAGGATCTGGGGGAGTGGGGGAAATAGGGAGAAGTTGGTCAAAGGTCTACAAACATTCAGTTATAGGATGAAATTGTGAGGACCTAACGCCTAACATGGGAACTATAGTTGACACTAT
Source organism: Lynx canadensis (assembly GCF_007474595.2). NCBI lineage: Eukaryota > Metazoa > Chordata > Mammalia > Carnivora > Felidae > Lynx > Lynx canadensis. Next base: position 19,908,236 of record NC_044307.1, read on the forward strand.
ATAGCTGACACCATCAACATTGCCTGGGAACTTAGAAATGTAATTCCTTGGGGGCACCTGGATGGCTCAGTTGTCAAGCATCTGACTGGCTTGGTCATGATCTCAAGGTTCATGAGTTTGAGTTCCACATTGGGTGAGAGTGAGCCCCGCTTCAGGTGAGCCCTGCTTTTCTCTCTCCCTCCATCTCTCTCTCTTTCTTTCTCTGCCCCTCGCTCACTTGCACCCTCTCTCTTTCTCTCAAAAAAGAAAAAAAAAAAGAAAAAAATGTAACTTTTCAAGACCTAATTTCACACCTAAGGAATCAAACTCTGGGGTTAGTTCACTACAGGGTATCTTTTATAAACCTTCCAAATGCTTCTGGTGGCTGCTATTGTTTTAGGAATACTGCTCTAAATAGAAATGTGTATTTCTGTGCCTAAAAAGGATTGTTTTACAAAATAAATCAGTGTGAAAACGAGAATGTGCGCTCTAAAAGAATTAGGAATGTCTGCATGAGTCTCCTCATTTTCGTCTGCAGGCTTTTTTCAAACAGAAAAGAAAAAATGGGTATTATTTAACTTCTACTGTGCTTTGTTTTAGTTGTGGTATGCTAGTTCAACTCTTGGGGGACAAACCTGGAACATGATTATACAATAAAAACACTTTATATGAGTGTTTCCAAAATCCATTCCAACCTATTGACCATGTATGGTGACAAATGGTGACGAATGTTGACACGGCACAGTCACGTATTAGGTACCTTGTATAAACTCTAAATTTACTGGCATTGTCTGGAGCAATGAAAGCATACTTCAGCCCAGAAGTGGTGTTGTAGAGTTTACAACTTAAAATTTAGCACTAGTTTTCTATTTTCCCTAATGATAATTGCAAGCCCACATGCCTTGATTTTCCCCCTAACAATAGGAAAAGCTTTAGAAGACCAAACTGTTAACTTCATATCATTTATTATGAATGAACTTCTTTGAAAGAAGATTGTGTGTGAAAAATCATGGGTTGCCGCATAACATACCACCCTAAAACTTTTTGGTTTAAAGCAAAAACAAGCCTTTATTTTGCTTACAAACCAGCAACATGAGCCGTGTTCAGAAGGATGTCTTACCCCAGGGAGTGACAGCTGGGATAGCTGGACTGAGCTGGAGAGTGCATTCCCAAGGGGGCTCACTCACATGGCTGGCAAACTGGTATTGGCTGTCAAACTGTCCAGCCAGGGACCTCAATTCCGCGTCACACAAGACACTTCACAGGGCTGCTTGGGCTTCCACACAACATGGTAACTGATGTCCAAGAACAAGTATTCCAAGAGATGAGAAGTAAAACTACCAATCTACTAAAATCTTGACCAGAAAAACCATACAACTTCACTTCTGCTAGTAGATAGCACTGACTTACCTAGGTCCCAGTGGAAGGAACATAGAACCCCACTTCGTGATGAGACAAGTCTCAAAGAATTTGTGGCCATCTTGAATGTGTCACAAATGGTCTATTCACTTACACAGAGTATAGATTTTGAGATAATGATATTTTGAGTCTTCTTTGGGTACATGTTTTTCTTCCTAAGATCTTCCTAATTTGGGGCACCTGGGGGGGGGGTTCAGTCAGTTGAGTGTCCAGTTCTTGATTTCTGCTCAGATCATGATCTCGTACGTAGGTTCATGAGTTCAAGCCCGACTTCAGGTTCTGCACTGACAGCGTGGAGCCTGCTTGGGATTCTCTCTCTGCCCCTCCCATGCTCATGCTTTCTTTCAAAAGTAAATAAATAAACATTAAAAAGTTAATAAAATTAAAAGTGTTCTTAATTTGGAAGTTAAATCGAAAACAAAAGAAAAAAGAAAGAAAAACTAAATATACTCACAAATAAAAAAAAAAATACAGTGAGGAAACTGAATACCAACATCATGCAACTAAAACTATGTCTGTAATTGAGCAAACAGCAACAAATTTTCAATGGGTCATGTGGTAAGCCTATTCCCATAAGGCCAAAATAAATACAACATATCATGAGGCAAAACAACCAAATTCTTAACATTCTTTTGTCATGGTGGAAATGCATAGATGTCTAAATACAGCTAGAGTAAATTTAAAATATAAGATGAAATGTGTACAACTATCAACACAGAAATACCTATATGCCTATGTTTCCTCAATAATAGGTTTCTTTTATTTGATTAATTTGTTTTAATTTGTTTTGATTTTTGTTTTTCATATTGAATTATCCAGAAAATTTTCCCTCAAGTCTCTATGCAAACTGACCTTTAGGGTACAAACTAATTCAGGAAAACATTTTAGATGAACTTTGTACCAGATATAAAGGAAGAATAGGACAGTAAAAATTGTAATTTGAAGGAGTGATTCCTTCCTAACTTAGAAGAGATAAAAATTTATATTAATATTAGCAATATTTGAGGTAGAAATTAGAAGACATAAAAATGTATTAATATGGAAAATATTTGAGGTAAAAATATATCATCCTTTGTTGCTGTGTGCTTGCATTTAACTATGTAGACCAGCTAAGAAATAACATTCTTACATCACAGGCAAAAGTTTACACCCTAAACAATAAGGTGGGTGTTCTGGTTTGTTTTGTCACTGATTTTCAAATCCATTGGTAATGTTTTGACCTAAAGTTCAGTTTGACAGCCAGTTGGCAAAACATTTTTTAAATTTCACAAACACACAGAATCTAAGGGAAACCAATCACTTCAAGCAGTAAGTTAATGGTAAAGAATATTTTACAAGTGACATTTCAAAGATATACATTATTTTAACTATTATATTGTTGAAGTAATTAATTTGTAGTAAAAAAAGTTGGTCCGAATCACTGCACATATGTCTCAGATGCAATCAGCTACCTCCCTCTTCTGGCCAAAGGTGGAGAGAGGTTTAATTTTTACTGTTGAATCCGAGCAGGATTATCTTCACAATCAGCTCTAAAATCAGGTCTTACACAATGAAAATTTACTCCACTGACCATCAGCAAGATAAAAATATGATTTGCCTCAGAAATCATAGGTTAAAATATCGAGAAATTATTTGATAGAAGAGGCCACTGAGCTTTTCATTTGTAAGAATTTTTGTGGTGGGTAAGTGATTTAAGTGTGTTTGCCCAACAGCCTTTAGAATAAGAAACGATGGGTTTCAGTGCTTTGAGGTCACTTGGGGTTAATATATTTTGATTGTCAACTAAAATTATTCATAGATAGTGGAATGAGCATTGGTGGTTCTTACAGGGAAGAATGAGAAATTATAAAGATAAACTCCAGAGATTTCTACCATAGATTCAAGAATGAAACGCAATTTCTCTTCATGATCTTGCTAAGCCTTGCAAGTGTTATGAAGGGCAACTACAAGATTAAATTGTCAGATTTATAAATTCAAAACTACTTCCCTTAATTGGGATAATTTAAATAATTTAAATTTCCCTGTAGGTCCTTCGGTTTTGGACACACACAAAACTATAAATTACAGAAAATTTTAAGAGACAATAAACTGTCACAAAAAGGCTTTGACTAATTTATATCATTATAAATCTGTATGCATAAGAGCCATATTTATAGAAAAATATCACTCCATATTTCATTCAAAGGAATAAAGCCTAGAACAATAAATTATATTAAAATTAAGATTTGTAGACATATATGTTTTGAAATATTGATGAGAAATATAAAGCAACACAAGGCACAGAACTTACCAATTAGAGAATATATGAATGCAAGTAGTAACTGATATTCAAATCCTGCTATCTCGTCTTTAGGTTCTAAAAATTAAATTTAAAAGCTCTCAGTCAGCATGAATAAATGAATTATTAAAAACTAACAAAGATGAACTTGCACTGGTATTCAAGGAATAATGATAAGGAATTAAATACATCCAAGTTGCCTTCCTCACATTTTATAAATATAAACACTCAGTATTTTAAAATATTCCTAATTACAAGAGATTTCTCAGTTCCTCTGATGACCCAAAACAAAATAAGTCGTCCCACTAGATCAAGAGGATTCTATGCAATTAAAAAAATAGGTAACCTTTTATTTTCCTTAATTGCACCAACTACAATTAAGAAAAGTCATCATGAAAAAATCATCATTATCACTGCATAAGTCCATAGTGACTAGGAGATAAATGGTGTTCCGGAGTTATGGAAGGCACTACTTGCCTTACTTTATGCAGAAGCCCCGTTCCAACCACTCCCACATCCCAAAATGCATTAGTAGGTCCTCTATGCAGAACTCGCAAAGTGGTAGTTGGAAAGCTAGACATAAAAGTCTAAAACACTCACTTCAAGAAGTTGGGCTCAATTTGAACTGAGACAGAGATTCTCTAGGAGAGAATTGTGCTGTGCCTTTGCCCAAAGGGGAGACATTAAGTGTGTTGTCCCTCATCCCCAGCCAGAAAAACAGCCCATCCATCAGTAGGGCCATTTGGAGATTAGGAGGCACAGAGGGCTGGTGTCTGATTTAAGCTCAGGAAATCTAAAGAGTGAGACCCAATGACTGGTTACCTACCCTGATGGTGAACAATAGAAACATTTTTCCATTGGTAATGGCCTGGTCTCCCAGAACACATCTGGACAAAGAATGTATGAAGTTTTCCCCATGAACCATATGAGGTCTACTCAAGACACAGAGCCAGGCTGAGGGTGTCTTAGATCTTGCCCATGTAAATCCTCCTGGAGCAGACAGCATAGCAGAAAGAACTTGGAGGTTGACACTGCTAATAAAATGAAATCTTATCAGGTTCCCCAAAAACACCCAGAAAAAAAAGGAGCCAATTTCTGTGGTTACTAGATCAGGAGATGACCTTGTGCAGACAGATGAATTTGTAGGGAAATATAGATACTCAGTCTTGTAGACTAGAGCTTTCCAGTGATTCAGGGGATGAAGAAGGGTCTCTCACACAAAAGTCCCATAAGAAAGAGGATTTCTTTAGGCCCAAGAGGTCACTAAAGAAACAGGGGGAAGAGTATTAACTTTGAATAAGCTAGAACATCTGGATTTTACCACCGAACATATTAAAAATTGAATCAAGACTTTTTATAAAACTAGAATCATGTTATATTAAGGGAACATGTCTTGATTTTTTTTCTCCAGTGATTTAACAACAACAACAAGTTGGATATAGGTCATGTGATAATGACCAGTTTGCCTTTAATGGTGACTGAGGGATCCAAACTCATTCCATCATGTAGCTCCATCACCTTTGGAGAACTTTGCTTCTAGCCATGCAGTTGAGGAACAAAATAGCATGGAGAGTGGGTTGGTTTATTACTCAGGGTTCTCCAGAGAAACAGAACCAATTGTATATACATATATATACATATATATAAATACAAAGAGAGAGAGAGAGAGATTTACTTTAAGGAACTGACCAACACAATAACTGGGGCTGACACGTTCAAAATCTGCAGGATAGGAAAGGAAACAACTTTAAAGCGTTCTTATTAGACTCAAAATATGGTTCGTGGACCAGCAACATTAATAATCTATTAGAAATTCAGGGAAAACTGGGCAGCAACATGAAAAAGAATGAAACTGGACCGCTTTCTTATACCATACCCAAAAATAAATTCAAAGTGGATTAAAGACCTAAATGTGAGACAGGAATCCATTAAAATCCTAGAGGAGAAATAGGTAGTAATCTCTGACATTGGCTGTAGCAACTTCTTTCTGAATATGTCTCCAGAGGCAAGGGAAACAGAAGCAAAAATAAACTATTAGGACTTCATCGAAATAGAAAGCTTTTCTGCACAGCAAAGGAAACAATCAACAAAACTAAAAAGGCAACCTACAGAATAGGAGAAGATGTATGCAAATTACATATCTGGCCATTAGACTCATAAAAAGATGCACAACGTCACACATCATCAGGGGAATACAAATCAAAACTTACAGTAAGATATCACCCCACACCTTCCAGAAAGGCTAAAATCAACAACACAAAACAATAGGTTTTGGCAAGGATGTGGAGAAAGGGGAACCCTCTTGCACTGTTGGTGGGGATGCAAACTTGTGGAAACTCTGGAGAACAGTATGGGGGTTTCTCAAAAAGTTAAAAATAGAACTACCCTAAGATCCAGCAATTGCACTACGATTATGGAAAGAGTGTGAGCATCCATCAATTAATGATGAATGGATAAAGAAGAGGTGCCATATATATATATATATATATATATATATATATCCACACACACACACAATGAAATATTACTCAGCCATAAAAAAGAATGAGATCTTTCCATTTGCAATGAAATGGATGTAACTAGAGAGTACTATGCTAAGCAAAATAAGTCTGTCAGAGAAAGACAAATACTGTACGATTTCACTCATATGTGGAATTTAAGAAACAACAAAAAAATGAGTGTAATGAAAAAAAAGAGAGAGAGGCAAACCAAAAAACAGACTCAACTATAGAGAACAAACTGACGGCTACTAAGGAGGAGGTGGCTGAGTGGATGGATTAAATAGGTGGTGGGGATTAAGGAGCGCAGGTGTTGTGATGAGCATCAGGTGTTGTATGGACGTGTTGAATCACTAAATTGTACACCTGAAACCAATATTACACTGCATGTTGACTAACTGGAATTTAAACAAAAACTTAAAAAAGAAAAAAGGAAGTGTAGACTACTCCAGATCTACTACATCCCAATCTTCACTTTAACAAAATTCCCTAAGTAATCTACATGCACATTAAAGTTTAAAAATGCCATTATTCTAAAAATACCGATTCAAAGGGACACATGCTCCCCATTATCAACAATAACCAAATTATGGAAACAGCCCAAATGTCCTTTGACTGATGAATGGATAAAGAGGTGACATATATAGAGAGACACATATATACATATAAATATACACACATATGTATATGTATATATACATACACACACACACACACACACATATGTATGAGGAGAAGGCAGAGTCTATGTCTCCCTCTTTCTCTCTGTCCCTCCCCTGCTTGCACTCTGTCTCTCTCTCTCTCTCAAAAATAAACATTAAAAACAAACTAAAAGCAAGTTGCCCAGATGAAACATTTTGTAAGACTGGTATACAGAAAAAGGAAATTGAAAAACCATTATTCAAATGTCTATTCGTTTCTAGGCATTTTGCTGTAAAAAGGGAGAGAAGCTGGATACAAGTACTAACTTACTGGACCTCTTCATGATTAATAATGTTCCCCAACAATACGTGTTTCTCAGTGGGGATGCTTTTGGCATTTGGGGAAAGAACTGGAGCTTACTGTGAGGGAATGGCCCATACGCTGCAGGATTTTAACATCCCTGGAACCCACTAACTAAATGTCAGCAGTAACCCCTTCTGTCACTGTGACAATACCCCCACATCCCTACAGATATAAAGCATAACATCCTTATTGGAAATCCACTGAGTTCGTTTTTCCAGAGCAAAAGCAAGACAATTTCAAATTCAAAATTGGACAAACTTCTACAGATTTGCTTTTAGTCATTTTACGTTTTCTTTTTTCACATTAAGTTTTTAATGCACCTGAATTTTATTTTGGGGTAAGGTATTAAATAGAATTGGAAAATTGTATTTTCCTTATGGCTTCTTCCAGCACCATTTTGAAGAAATACATTTTCCTCAGTGACCAAAAAATCCATTTCGTTCACAAGGTATATTATTTGCCATGTTTAGATTTGTCTATGCATTTCTTTCCTATTTTACATGTCTTGTCTATCCCTGCACAATCTTACTGTTTAAACTATTAGAACCCTAGAATGCTTAACTTCTAGTAAGCCAATGATTGCCTTAACAACCCTAAATCACAATTATCTTTGCTAACCTTGCTTGTTGGTTCTTCCTGTGACTTTAAAAATAGTATTGCCAAGTCTGGGGGAAAAAAATCTCATTAAAATTTGATTAAAATAGAGGTGTCTGGGTGGATCAGTTGGTTGGGCGTCCAACCGGCTCAGGGCATGATTTCACGGATCGCAGTTGTGGGTTCGGGCCCTGTGTTGGTCTCTGTGCTGACAGCTCAGAGCCTGGAGCCGGCTTTGGATTCCGTGTCTCCCTCTCTCTCTGCCCCTCCCCCATTGGCACTCTGTCTCTCTTTGTCTGTCTCTGTCTCAAAAATAAACATTAATATTTTTTAATTTTGATGAAAATACAGGATATTTATAAGCTAATTTGGAAAAAGTATAGTCTTTGCAATAATAGGTCTTTCCTATGAACAACATGGTATATTTCCACATCGAAGACTCTCCTTTTAACTCCTTCAGTAAAGTTTAAAATATTTCCCGTACAGTTTCTATATATATTTGCTGGCTAACACCCAGTTTATGTTTGGTATTGAATTAAGATTTTTTATCATGTTTTCAAACTAATGATTTCTAATTAGTGTTTACACATTTCCACATAACGAATATATTATACCGGTGTAATAGCTTATAGAAATTTTCAGATAGCAATGCATATCATTGGTCAATGATAACTTTCTCTCCTTTCTTTTGATCATCATGTTTCTTTCTTTTTAAGATAAAAGAATATTTGTGGGAATGCAAGCTGGTGCAACCACTCTGGAAAACAGTATGGAGGTTCCTCAAAAAACTAAAAATAGAACTACCCTACGACCCAGCAAATGCACTACTCGGCATTTATCCAAGGGATACAGGTGTGCTGTTTCAAACGGACACATGCACCCCCATGTTTATAGCAGCACTATCAACAATAGCCAAAGTATGGAAAGAGCCCAAATGTCCATCGATGGATGAACAGATAAAGAAGATGTGGTATCGGCTCGGATTGAAGAGGCAGAGGAGAGAATAGGTGAACTAGAAGATAAAGTCATGGAAAAAGAGGAAGCTGAGAAAAAGAGAGATAAAAAAAATCCAGGAGTATGAGGGGAAAATTAGAGAACTAAGTGATACACTAAAAAAGAAATAATATACGCATAATTGGTATCCCAGAGGAGGAAGAGAGAGGGAAAGGTGCTGAAGGGGTACTTGAAGAAATAATAGCTGAGAACTTCTCTGAACTGGGGAAGGAAAAAGGCATTGAAATCCAAGAGGCACAGAGAACTCCCTTCAGACGTAACTTGAATCGATCTTCTGCACGACATATCATAGTGAAACTGGCAAAATACAAGGATAAAGAGAAAATTCTGAAAGCAGCAAGGGGTAAACATGCCCTCATATAAAGGGAGACCTATAAGACTCGTGACTGATCTCTCTTTTGAAACTTGGCAGACCAGAAAGAATTGGCATGAGATTTTCAGTGTGCTAGACAGAAAAAATATGCAGCTGAGAATCCTTTATCCAGCAAGTCTGTCATTTAGAATAGAAGGAGAGATAAAGGTCTTCCCAAACAAACAAAAACTGAAGGAATTTGTCACCACTAAACCAGCCCTACAAGAGATCCTAAGGGGGACCCTGTGAGACAAAGTACCAGAGACATCACTACAAGCATAAAACATACAGACATCACAATGACTCTAAACCCGTATCTTTCTAAAATAACACTGAATGTAAATGAATTAAATGCGCCAACCAAAAGACATAGGGTATCAGAATGGATAAAAAAACAAGACCCATCTATTTGCTGTCTACAAGAGACTCATTTTAGACCTGAGGACACCTTTAGATTCAGAGTGAGGGGATGGAGAACTATTTATCATGCTACTGGAAGCCAAAAGAAAGCTGGAGTAGCCATACTTATATCAGACAAACTAGACTTTCAATTAAAGGCTGTAACAAGAGATGAAGAAGGACATTATATAATAATTACAGGGTCTATCCATCAGGAAGAGCTAACAATTATAAATGTCTATGCGCCGAATACCGGAGCCCCCAAATATATAAAACAATTACTCACAAACATAAGCAACACTATTGATAAGAATGTGGTAATTGCAGGGGACTTTAACACCCCACTTACAGAAATGGATAGATCATCGAGACACACAGTCAATAAAGAAACAAGGGCCCTGAATGAGACATTGGATCAGATGGATTTGACAGATATATTTAGAACTCTGCATCCCAAAGCAACAGAATATACTTTCTTCTCGAGTGCACATGGAACATTCTCCAAGATAGATCATATACTGGGTCACAAAACAGCCCTTCATAAGTTTACAAGAATTGAAATTATACCATGCATACTTTCAGACCACAATGCTATGAAGCTTGAAATCAACCACAGAAAAAAGTCTGGAAAACTTCCAAAAGCATGGAGGTTAAAGAACACCCTACTAACGAATGAGTGGGTCAACCAGGCAATTAGAGAAGAAATTAAAAAATATATGGAAACAAACGAAAATGAAAATACAACAATCCAAACGCTTTGGGATGCAGCGAAGGCAGTCCTGAGAGGAAAATACATTGCAATCCAGGCCTATCTCAAGAAACAAGAAAAATCCCAAATACAAAATCTAACAGCACACCTAAAGGAAATAGAAGCTGAACAGCAAACACAGCCTAAACCCAGCAGAAGAGGAGAAATAATAAAGATCAGAGCAGAAATAAACAATATAGAATCTAAAAAAACTGTAGAGCAGATCAACGAAACCAAGAGTTGGTTTTTTGAAAAAATAAACAAAATTGACAAACCTCTAGCCAGGCTTCTCAAAAAGAAAAGGGAGATGACCCAAATAGATAAAATCATGAATGAAAATGGAATTATTACAACCAATCCCTCAGAGATACAAACAATTATCAGGGAATACTATGAAAAATTATATGCCAACAAATTGGACAACCTGGAAGAAATGGACACATTCCTGAACACCCACACTCTTCCAAAACTCAATCAGGAGGAAATAGAAAGCTTGAACAGACCCATAACCAGCGAAGAAATTGAATCGGTTATCAAAAATCTCCCAACAAATAAGAGTACAAGACCAGATGGCTTCCCAGGGGAGTTCTACCAGACGTTTAAAACAGAGATAATACCTATCCTTCTCAAGCTATTCCAAGAAATAGAAAGGGAAGGAAAACTTCCAGACTCTTTCTATGAAGCCAGTATTACTTTGATTCCTAAACCAGACAGACCCAGTAAAAAAAGAGAACTACAGGCCAATATCCCTGATTAATATGGATGCAAAAATTCTCAGTAAGATACTAGCAAATCGAATTCAACAGCATATAAAAAGAATTATTCACCATGATCAAGTGGGATTCATTCCTGGGATGCAGGGCTGGTTCAACATTCGCAAATCAATCAACGTGATACATCACATTAACAAAAAAAAGAGAAGAACCATAAGATCCTGTCAATCGATGCAGAAAAGGCCTTTGACAAAATCCAGCACCCTTTCTTAATAAAAACCCTTGAGAAAGTCGGGATAGAAGGAACATACTTAAAGATCATAAAAGCCATTCATGAAAACCCACAGCTAACATCATCCTCAACGGGGAAAAACTGAGAGCTTTCTCCCTGAGATCAGGGACACGACAGGGATGCCCACTCTCACCGCTGTTGTTTAACATAGTGCTGGAAGTTCTAGCATCAGCAATCAGACAACAAAAGGAAATCAAAGGCATCAAAATTGGCAAAGATGAAGTCAAGCTTTCGCTTTTTGCAGATGACATGATATTATACATGGAAAATCCGATAGACTCCACCAAAAGTCTGCTAGAACTGATACATGAATTCAGCAAAGTTGCAGGATACAAAATCAATGTACAGAAATCAGTTGCATTCTTATACACTAACAATGAAGCAACAGAAAGACAAATAAAGAAACTGATCCCATTCACAATTGCACCAAGAAGCATAAAATACCTAGGAATAAATCTAACCAAAGATGTAAAGGATCTGTATGCTGAAGACTATAGAAAGCTTATGAAGGTAATTGAAGAAGATTTAAAGAAATGGAAAGACATTCCCTGCTCATGGATTGGAAGAATAAATATTGTCAAAATGTCAATACTACCCAAAGCTATCTACACATTCAATGCAATCCCAATCAAAATTGTACCAGCATTCTTCTCGAAACTAGAACAAGCAATCCTAAAATTCATATGGAACCACAAAAGGCCCCGAATAGCCAAAGTAATTTTGAAGAAGAAGACCAAAGCAGGAGGCATCAGAATCCCAGACTTTAGCCTCTACTACAAAGCTGTCATCATCAAGACAGCATGGTATTGGCACAAACACAGACACATAGACCAATGGAATAGAATAGAAACCCCAGAACTAGACCCACAAACGTATGGCCAACTCATCTTTGACAAAGCAGGAAAGAACATCCAATGGAAAAAAGACAGTCTCTTTAACAAATGGTGCTGGGAGAACTGGACAGCAACATGCAGAAGGTTGAAACTAGACCACTTTCTCACACCATTCACAAAAATAAACTCAAAATGGATAAAGGACCTGAATGTGAGACAGGAAACCATCAAAACCTTAGAGAAGAAAGCAGGAAAAGACCTCTCTGACCTCAGCCGTAGCAATCTCTTACTCGACATATCCCCAAAGGCAAGAGAATTAAAAGCAAAAGTGAATTACTGGGACCTAATGAAGATAAAAAGCTTCTGCACAGCAAAGGAAACAACCAACAAAACTAAAAGGCAACCAACGGAATGGGAAAAGATATTTGCAAATGACATATCGGACAAAGGGCTAGTATCCAAAATCTATAAAGAGCTCACCAAACTCCACACCCGAAAAACAAATAACCCAGTGAAGAAATGGGCAGAAAACATGAATAGACACTTCTCTAAAGAAGACATCCGAATGGCCAACAGGCACATGAAAAGATGTTCAGCATCGCTCCTTATCAGGGAAATACAAATCAAAACCACACTCAGTATCACCTCACGCCAGTCAGAGTGGCCAAAATGAACAAATCAGGAGACTATAGATGCTGGAGAGGATGTGGAGAAACGGGAAGCCTCTTGCACTGTTGGTGGGAATGCAAATTGGTGCAGCCACTCTGGAAAGCAGTGTGGAGGTTCCTCAGAAAATTAAAAATAGACCTACCCTATGACCCAGCAATAGCACTGCTAGGAATTTATCCAAGGGATACAGGAGTACTGATGCATAGGGGCACTTGTACCCCAATGTTCATAGCAGCACTCTCAACAATAGCCAAATTATGGAAAGAGCCTAAATGTCTATCAACTGATGAATGGATAAAGAAATTGTGGTTTATATACACAATGGAATACTACGTGGCAATGAGAAAAGATGAAATATGGCCTTTTGTAGCAACGTGGATGGAACTGGAGAGTGTGATGCTAAGTGAAATAAGCCATACAGAGAAAGACAGATACCATATGGTTTCACTCTTATGTGGATCCTGAGAAACTTAACAGGAACCCATGGGGGAGGGGAAGGAAAAAAAAAAAAGAGGTTAGAGTGGGAGAGAGCCAAAGCATAAGAGACTGTTAAAAACTGAGAACAAACTGAGGGTTGATGGGGGGTGGGAGGGAGGAGAGGGTGGGTGATGGGTATTGAGGAGGGCACCTTTTGGGATGAGCACTGGGTGTTGTATGGAAACCAATTTGACAATAAATTTCATATAAAAAAAAAGAAGATGTGGTATATGTATACAATGGAGTATTACTCAGCAATCAAAAAGAATGAAATCTTGCCATTTGCAACTATGTGGATGGAACTGGAGGGTATTATGCTAAGCAAAATTAGTTAGAGAAAGACAAAAATCATATGACTTCACTCATATGAGGACTTTAAGATACAAAACAGATGAACATAAGGGAAGGGAAACAAAAATAATATAAAAACAAGGAGGGGGACAAAACAGAAGAGACACATAAAGATGGAGAACAAACTGAGGGTTGCTGGAGGGGTTGTGGGAGGGGGGAGGGGCTAAATGGGTAGGGGCTTTAAGGAATCTACTCCTGAAATCATTGCTTCACTATATGCTAACTAATTTGGATGTAAATTTTAAAAAATTAAAAATAAAATTAAAAAAATAAAGAAAGAATAAAAACAATGTAAAACAAGGGACCAGCAATAGAAGAAGGAATAAGGATGAGAAGGAACACAGATTGCTCTACCGGGTACCACCAAACCCAGTAATGAAGGGGCTGTGCTCATCTTGGAAAATCTTCTTCCAGGGAGCTTCAGTAGTTCTGTTATTTTGGGTAACTAATTTTCTATAAAAATTAGTGAGTATGACCTCACCAAGAAATACAAGACCAGAAATGAAAACTCAATCCACATCTTTTACTGCAAATAACTAAGTCAAAGAAGGAAGCATATTGAGATTTCAAAATGAGATTCCAAATTGGCAAAATTGTACTTTATCTCATAACCAGATGATATAGACTTGTAAAGGCATGTGCTGCATAATTTTTTACTTACTCCATTAAGACCAACATTTCATACAAATGATAATATTAATTCAACCATTCTGTCTTTATGCCAATATCATTTTTTTTCAACGTTTATTTATTTTTGGGACAGAGACAGAGCATGAACGGGGGAGGGGCAGAGAGAGAGGGAGACACAGAATCGGAAACAGGCTCCAGGCTCTGAGCCATCAGCCCAGAGCCTGATGCGGGGCTCGAACTCACGGACCGCGAGATCGTGACCTGGCTGAAGTCGGACGCTTAACCGACTAAGCCACCCAGGCGCCCCGCCAATATCATTTTTTAAAAGTCTATCTGAGGTTGAAGTAAAAAAAATAAATAAATATTAATGAAAAAATGAATGGCAATTATATTCAGATACATTTGAAAAATTAATACATTAATTTATACTGTGCTTATAACTGAAATTATTTTGCTTTCATTATTTTATACAGTTTTCATAAACATGTTTGTGCAATTCACAGAAAAAATAAATAAATAAAATACTCAGAAGATTGTACACTACATGTTAACTAACCAGAATCTAAATAAAAACTTGAAACTAAAAATAAACAAAAAAACAAAAAAAAATTAAAAAATTTTTGAAAGAAAAAATAAATAAAATAAAATAAAATACTCAGAACACAGAGGTGGGAATGGAAGGAGGAAAAACTAAATAAAAGTGGTCAAAAGATACAAACTCCTAATTATAATATACATAAATACTAGGGATGTAATGTACAATCTGATGACTGTAGTTA
Source organism: Lynx canadensis (assembly GCF_007474595.2). NCBI lineage: Eukaryota > Metazoa > Chordata > Mammalia > Carnivora > Felidae > Lynx > Lynx canadensis. The sequence continues at coordinate 19,923,266 of NC_044307.1, forward strand.
ATACTGCTGTATGGTATATTTGAAAGTTTTTAAGAGAGTAGAACCTAAAAATTCTTGTCATTAGGAAAAAAATCTTTTTAAATATTTTTCTTTCTTTTTCTATCTATATGATAAGATGAGTATTAATTAAACTTATTGTGGGAATCATTTCATAATATGTGTAAGTCAAATCATTATGCTATACATCTTAAGCTCATATAGTGCTATGTCAATTATATCTCAATAAACTATATAAAAAGAAAAAAGATAAAAGAATATTTGTAAATATAAGCATCATTTTCTTGTTCTGACTGTAATAGAAATGCCATTAACGATAATGATGACTATTACTGGTTTGGGACATACCTTATAATATTAAGGAAGAATCTATATAATTTATTAGGAGTTTTTGTGAATCAATAGCTATTCACGTTTTACCTATTGATGGGATGAATTATATATAAACAGACTACCAAATATTTAACCACCCATGAATTCCAGGAATAAATCCTCAGTCGCAACATATTATTGTTAACTGTTATATTTTTATTGCGTTTTTATCTCTATGCATAAATAAATTTGGCCTACGTATTTTTTTCTTTGAGTAATTTTTGTCAGGTAACAAGATTTTGCCATCTTTGTAACACAAACAGAGATGTTTTCTATTTTTTTTATATCCTTAGGAACATTTTAAAAACTAATGGATTTAATGTGTCCTTAAGGAATTAAAAAACAGGTTGCTTATGCAATCACCTCGGCTTGATGTCTTTTTTAATGTACTTGTTTAAATTTAAAAAATCTTAAAATCTTATTAATCATTCAAAAGTTTCCTCTTTTTTCCTTGAATCAAGAAATTATATATTTACATTTGTATTTATTTCCTTGACAATCACCCAATTTATTAAAATATTGTATTAGTACACATTAAAGCTTTTACACCTCTCCATAAGATATACCGCTGGTTACCTATCAATATCCATTGCTTCCTCTCCTTTATTATATTTTGTTAGGCGTAGCATTGTGCTCAGCTAAAAATGCTTAATCTCCCAGTCTCCTTTGCGATTAGGATTAGCCTTGCCACGCATTTCTGGTCAATGAAAAGCCAATGGAGAGTGCTCCCTTTCCAAATCAAAACATACAACCTCATAAAGATAAAGCTTTTAACTTTCTCCCTCCTTCCTGCCTGGACTGCCGATACAATGCCCAGATGTGCACCCACAAACTTGTGACCATGAGGGTGATAGCCACAGAGAAAGAATAGCAAAATAGGAAGTTATAAGAAGTCCCAGTGCTTTGTTCCTTTCAGTTCTATTAAGACATGATTGACATACAGCACTATGTAAATTTAGGGCATACAGCATAATGACTTTACTCACATATATAGGAAAAGAACCATCACAGTAAGTTTGGTTAACATCCATCATCTCCTATACATACAAAAAGTAAAAAGCAAGAGAAAAACGTATTTTTTCCTCGTGATGAGAACTTTTAGGATCTACTCTCTTAGTAACTTTTAATGTATCATACAGCAGTGTTAACTATAATTTTCTGTTGTACATGACATCCCCAGTGCTTACTTATCTTATAAAGGGAAGTTTGTACCTTATGACCACCTTCATCCAATTACCCCATGCCCCACCTCCTGCCTCTGGTAGCCATAAACTTGGTCTCTTTTTTTATAAGTGAGATCATGCAGTATTTGTCTTTCTCTGTCTCAGTTCACTTAGCATAATGCTCTCAAGGTCAATCCATGTTGTCACAAATGTTAGAATTTCCTTCTTTTTCATGCATGTGGTAGGCCACGCAGTTCTCGTGTTTGATGTAGTTGTGAGCTGACTTTACAGCTCTGGACTTCTTCTTTCTAGGGCTCTTGTTGCATGGGGAAAATATAATTCTTACTTATTCTATAGAAGACATGATTATTTGCATCAAATACAGTTCTAAAAGATGTACTCTCTACTGGTAGCTCAGAACTGACTTTTATAAAGTGTATACAAAATGCCACCTATTGCCCCCATATCTGCACTTTATATGTTTATCATGTAAAATCTCCACAACTGTCCTATGAAGTAGATGTTAATATTCTCCTAACTTTATGACAGAAGGAACAGATAGCTAATAGCTCACAGTGATAAAATTTAAAGGCAGCAAATGTAACTTCAAATCCCAAACTCAACAATTCTGTATATAAAGCTGTCAGCACAATATCTGGTCCATATAAGTGTTCAATGAGTGGGTGAAGTTGTTGATATTAATATACTGTAATCATGTTATCATTAGATTTACAACAACAGAGATTTCCGCCTTTTGGTATCCCTATCAGTCTTGCTAGAGGTTCATCTATTAATTGGACATTTTCAGAAAATAGCTTTTGGAATATTTTTATCAGTTCAACTCTGTTTCTATTTTATAATTCATTAATTTTTGCTCCCACATTTTTAATCCCTGCTATTCCTTTAAGTTATTTTTGTATTTTTATATGGTTTCAAATTTATTTACTCAATTTTAAGGATATTTTATAATGAAGCTAGTAAGGGCAATACACTTTCTTCTTTGCTTTTAATTTTTTTTAATGTTTATTCATTTTTGAGAAAGAGACAGAGTGTGAGTGGGAGAGGGGAAAAGAGAGACTGAGACATAGAATCTGAAGCAGGCTCCAGACTCTGAGCTGTCAGCACAGAGCCCAACATGGGGCCCAAACTCATGGACCATGAGATCATGACCTGAGCCAAAGTCAGAAGCTTAATCGACTGAGACACCCAGGAGCCCCATTTTGTTCTAAAGTATGTTTTGGATATCATATATATCCAATGATATATTCAATTCTCTTTTTGACTTAATAATGATTAGGAGAAACCAAGTAAAGCTGATTTTTTTGATGATCAAGTTGTAGTTTTCGTTGGAATTAAATCTTGGTTACTAATTTTCGTTTTAACTAGATTATGAAAAAAAATGTTTATTCTTTGGGGAATTTATTAAGATATTTCTTTCTGGCCTCACAAATTATCAATTTTTATGAAAGCCCAAATGATGTAGAGAGAGGCCCATTTCCTTTTGTCAGTTACAAAGTTCCACACATATCTATTAAATTAACCTTACCAATAGTATTCCCTTGATCCTCTATGTATTTACTTGATCACATAAAGTGGGAAAGACAGTCAAAATCTCTGACTAAAATGTTTCCATCATTTCTTCCTTGCATTTTGATAATTTTACCTTGTATGTTTTGAGAATAGATTATTCAGCACATAAAGATTAATGTTATAGTTATCGTTGTGTATTGTGCGCTTTCGCAATATAAAGGGGTTCTCTTTATTCTGTGTGATTATTTTAGCCTTTGTCTGATTTTAATGGACCTTTTCATTGTCCCACAAATAAGCTCTGTACCCCTTAGGAATCACTCCCCAGTTCCCGGTCTCCCCATCCCCTAGAAATCATAATATATCTTCTGTCCCTATGAGTTTGTTTATTCTGAACATTTCATACAAATAAAATCATACAATAGGTGGCCCTTGCTCCCGGCTTCTTTCCCTAAGCATAATGCTCATTTTAATATTTCAAGCAGCCCTGATTTCTTTTTTGTTCATTTCTTTTCATTTGCCTGATTCGATTTGAGTCCTTTGTTTTTAATGCATTCATTTTTGTTCTTATAAATATTATGTTTCTTCTTACTTTGGTCCTCTTGTTCTGTGTTTTCTGTTTTTAAGCATCTTCTGCTATTTGTTTGCTTTTTTCTCTTCTACACAGACAGCGTTTGTCTTCTTTTTGGTCCACTTCTTTCCAAAGGTGTTTTTCTTATTTTTAATTCAATTAGTGATTGTTCAGAATATCTTAATTTCTACTTATCTAATTGTCGGAATGACAAGTGATACAGAAACCTATTTAAGTCTTCTTATTTGAGAAATCTTCCCACCACCAGTTTCAGTCTTTATAAATATCATGTCAGATTTTAAGTCCGGGTTTTCATTACGTTATAGGCATACTTCAGAGATACTGCACCTTTGGTTCCAGACCATCACAATAAAGTGAATATCTCAATAAAGCAAGTCAAGTGAACTTTTTGGTTTCCCAGTGCATATAAATGTTTACACTGTACAGAAGTCTACTAAGTGTGCAAATAGCATTGCCTAAAAAAAAAAAATACATAACTTATTTTAAAAATACTTTATTTTTACAAAACGCTAACCATCATCTGAGCTTTCAGTGCATAATAATTGCTCACCAGATCACCGTAACAGATATAATAATAATGAAAAGGTTGGAAATGCTGCAAGAATTACCAAAATGTGGCACAGAGACCTAACGTGGCACAAAGACAGATAGAATTATCAATGCGCGCAGGCTACAAGCTTTTAATTTGTTTTTAAAAACCCAGTCTCAGGGCGTCTGGATGGCTCAGTGCGTTGAGCAACCAACTTCAGCTCAGGTCTTGATCTCACGATTCGTGAGTTCGGGCCCGCGTCAGGCTCTGTGCTGACAGCTCCGGGCCTGGATCCTGTTTCCAATTCTGTGTCTCCCTCTCTCTCTGTCGCTCTCCTACATGCGCTCTGCCTCTCAAAAATAAAGAAAACTGATTTTTTAAAAATTAAATAAATAAATAAATAAATAAATAAATAAACAAACAAATAAATAAATAAACAAATAAATAAAAACCCAGTCTCTGTGAAGTAAAATAAATGGAAGCACGACAAAATGAGATATGCCTGTATCACTGTTGAATTTTTCATCGATCTTTTAGGAGCATGGTTTTACACCTTACGCTAGATTACATTTTTGGGTTTTTTTACAATCTTACATTATCCAAAATTGCTCCGAGATATGGTGTGTGTTCACATCGTGATCACTCTCCTGATGAATTTTCACCCACTGCACTTGGCAAGAATACATCTTCAAAGTCATAAATTACCTTGCCATTTGAAAATATGTGTGGGCCTTTCTGCCTCAGCATTGGGTACGTTTTCTCCTAACTTTTTATACCATGGCAGAAGAATTTGAGTCAGATTGGTCTGGGCTGATTGTCTTAAAATATTCATTTTTTATTAAGATATAATTAACATACCACAAAATTGCACCATTTCAAGTAATAAGTCAGTAGTTTTTAGTGTAGTCACAAGGTTGTACAACCCTCACTACTATCTAATCCCAAAGCCTTTTCATTGTCCCGAAGATAAACGCTGTACCCATTAGGAATCTTTCCCTTCTTCCTCCTTCTCCTCATCCCCTGGAAATCATAATATATCTTCTGTCTCTATGAATTTGTTTTTTCTGAACATTTCATATAAATAAAATCATGCAATAGGTGGCCCTTGTGCCTGGCTTCTTTCTTTTCTTTCTTTCTTTTTTTTTAATGTTTATTTTTGAGAAAGAGACAGAACTTGATGGGGGAGAGGCAGAAAGAGAGACAGGGAGACACAGAATCTGAAGCAGACTCCAGGCTCCGAGCTGTCAGCACAGAGCCTGATGCACAGCTCAATCCCACCAACTGCGAGATCATGACCTGAACCAAAGTCAGATGCTCAACCGACAGAGTCACCTGGGTGGCCCCCCTTTTTTTTAATTTATTTTACTGTGGCTTCTTTCACGAAGCATAATGCTTACAAGGTTTATCCATGCTGTAGCACATATCAGTGCTTCATGTCTTTTTATGACTGAATAATCCATTTTATGGCATTAATACATTTTGTTTATCCATTCATCATTTGATGAACATTTGTGGCATTTCCACTGTTTGACTCTTATAAATAATGCTGCTATGAATATTCATGTATAAGTTTTTGTGTAATCATGTACTTTCACATTTCTTGGATATATACCTAGGAATAGAATTTGCTGGGTCATGTGGTATCTCTTGTTTAAAGTTAAAGAATGGCCAGACTGTTTTCCAAAATGTCTGCACCATTTCACACTGCAACCAGCAAGGTATGAATGCTTTTCACTTTCTCATCCACATGTGTCAATTTCTGTATATTTATTTGTTTATTTGTATGTTCTTACAGCCATTCTAGTGGGTGTGGAGGGATGGTTCACTGTGGTCTTGATTTACATTTGCCAAATGAAATTAAGCATCTTTTCAAGTCCTTAATGATCATCTGTACATCTTCTTTGCAGAGATTCAAAACCTTTGTCCATTATTTAATTGGATTATTAGCTTTTATTGTTGTTCTAAGAGTTATTTGTATATTTGTATACTAAATCCTTATCAGATACGTGATTTTCAAATATTTTATCTCATTCTGCCCTTCCTTGGTAGTGTCCTTTGATGTGTATGTTTTTGATTTTGATGAAGTCTGGCTGATTTATTTATCCTTTGACTGTGTTTTGATGTCCTATCTAAGAAACTATTGCCCAGTTTAAGATCAAGAAGATATGCATGTAAGTTTTCTTTTAAAAACATTATAATTTTAGCTTTTGTACTTAGGTCATTGATCCATTCAGAGTCAATTTTTGTATATGGTGGGAGATAGGCATACAAAACACATATGTGGATACCCACTTGTCACAGAACCATTTTTTGTAAAGACTGTGCTTTCCAAGTTGAATACTCTTGGCACCCTTGTTGAAAATCAGCTGGCCACATGTGAGGGTTTATTTCTGGACTCTAAACACTATTCCATTGAACTATTTTTGTTTATTCTTATGCCCGTATCATATTGTCTTCATTATCCTCACTTTGTAATCGGTTTTGAAATCAGTAAATTGAATCCTCCAGCTTTGTTCTTCTTTCTCAATTTTATTTATTTATTTATTTAGTTAGTTAGTTAGTTAGTTAGTTATTCATTCATTCATTCATTCATTCATTCACTTATTTGGCTATCCATTGCCTCTTGCAATTCCACATGAATGTTAGGATCAGCCTATCTGTTGCTTGCTTGCTTGCTTGCTTGCTTTCTTTCTTTCTTTTTTTCTTTCTTTGCTTTAAGAAGAAAAAAAGCAGTTAAAATTTCAATACTGATAATTCTGCAGATGAATTTAGGGTATGCTGCCATCTGAACAATATTAAGTCTTCCGATCCATGAACAAAGGCTGTGTTTCCATTTATTTCATGTCTTTCAGCAATTGTTAAAGTATCTTTAATGTCTTCCAATGCTTTACAGGTTTCAAAGTATAAGGCTTGTACTTCCTTGACTACATTTATTGCTGAGTACCTTTGTCTTTTTGGTGCCGTTACAAATGGGATTGTTTTCTTAATTTATGGATAACCCATGGCTAGGATATAAAATTACAAATGAATTTTGTATAATGATAATATATCCTGCAACTTTCCAAACGCATTTAGTATGCCTAGTAGTTTCTCATGGATTTTTATGGCTTTCTGTATGTTAGGTCATGTCATCTGGAAATGGAAATAATTTTACTTCTTCCTTTCCAATCTGGGTAACTTTATTTCTTTTTTTGCCATGTACCTCTGACTAGAATTTCCAGTACAATGTTGAATAGAGGTAGTGAGAGTGGACATCCTTGTCTTGTTCCTGACCTCAGGGGGAAAGTTTTTCAGTCTTTCATCAGTAAGTATTATGTTAGCTATGGGTTTTTGTTTTTGTTTTTGTTTTTGTTTTTTTTCATAGATGCTCTTTATCAGGTTGTGCAAGTTCCATTCTATTCCTAGGCTTTTGAATGTTTTTTTTTTTTAATCATGAAAGAATGTTGGATTTTGTCGAATATTTTTTCTGTGTTTATTGAGATAATCATGAAATTGGTGTACTACATTAATTGATGTTCATATATTGAACCAACTTTGCATTCTTGGAATAAATTCCACTTTGCCATGGTATATAATCCTTTTCATAGGCTACTGGAGTTTGTTTGTTAGTATTTTTGAAGATGATCTTTCTGAGTTTAGTTTAAATATTCCAAGGCTCTTTATAGCAGAGTGTGTAAGACCCAAGACTAAGGATTTGGTTCATGTCCTTGACCCTGTCACTTAATTACTGTGAAAATTTAGTTCCTATTTTCTCCAAACCTCATTTCCCCCATCTGTAAAGTGACGGCAATAACAGTATCTATGGCACAGAGATGTTTTAAGGAAAAATAAATTAAGTTTCCAAAGCACTTAGACCAAGTCCATTATATGTGATTAATGCTAGCTACCACTTTATCATTCTTTTTTTACCTGAGTTTTTTTTTTTCTTAAACAAAGTGATGTAACATTTTACTCCAGTCTGTGGACGAGTCTCCTTTACATTTATTTTGCCTATAGCACGGCAAATATACACATATGCTTTTCTTCAGCTAAATAAAGTTACTTATTATGTTTCTCATTGTTACTTCTGTTGCATCTGGGCCACTGTCTTTCAAACGTTCATTTTACATTGGCCTTTCTGTTTCATCATCCTGTCTTTTATTCTCAACCTATTCTCATCAAATGTTATTCAATTCCTGATTCTTCCTCAGTAAAAATCTTTATCGTGACATACTTCTACTTCCTTAGTTCCATGTCATTTTCACTACAAAATTAAAGTATAAGAAATAATTATTCTCATTTTATTGATGAGACATTAAGTAATTTGTCTTGCATTGAAGTTAGTCACTGATCTAAGGAAACAATATAAGTCCTTCTAACTTTTAAATAAAAGTCTTTTTTCCACTTGGGCTTCCACATTTTGGACTCTTTCCCAGTTTTTCATTGAGTCCAATATAATAATGTAACATTTAACGCAATTGAACTCTTTTGGTAAGTAAATCGAAAAAGAAAATGTAAAGCATTGTTCAAATACTATACAAGGTCAAAAGAGAGAAAGCAGAGTCATTTTTAATAACTACATGGAAAATTTGAGTTGGACTATAGTATCAAATAGCATAGATAGAAATGAATAGCAGTTCATAGAGTAGACCCACAGCTTAGATAAAAGATATTTGAAATCTTTCCTTTTTGTGTATAAATCACACATATAAATTCAATAGTTAATGGACTACAATACACATGAACTAATTCATTTTTTAATTTCCTAATAATTCATTTTCTACATACTTTAACATATCTTTAACCTAGTTTAGATTTTATTTTTAATTTAGCTTTCAAAAATTACTAACATGTTTTAACTGCCAATCTGCTAATGTCAAGATTTATGTCAAGAATTATGGACCTAATTTCTGTATTCATGTATCAGTATTGTCATTTTTCTTACATTTTTCATTTTTGTTTATGATGATAAACTTATAGTTATGGATTAAGTTAGAGATGAAAATTCAACATCTTTGTTGTAACAGTCTTTTTTTCCTTTCTGAAATTATAGTATACAAAAATAAATAACATGGCCACAAAATTTTTTCAACATTTTTACACACATGAAAATTTTTTGGCTCTTTCATTGTATGGTATTTGTTAATCATCCACTTATTCAACCAGCATTTTGGAGTCTCTTAATTCATTCCAGCTCCTTTGCTTGGTATAAGGCAGCATCTTCAATTTCATAATAGAATGGAAGAATGTTGTGTCAACTCTGCCTTGGGTGTTGGAGATGAAACTACAGTATAAGTACTATTTCTTCCTAGTAATGGAGGTCGGGTAGAAGCTTGACAGGTGTAGAAGGATAGAAAGTAAGCTTTTGTGTTACATTATTTTATTTTTGAAAATTAAAAAAATCTCCAAAATTTCTCAGACTAGAAACTCTATGTTTATTATTTTGAGAAATATTAGAGCCCCAACACATAGCACGGCCTGAACCCTAGCCAGAAAATGCAGAGGTAAATAGTAATTATCTGGTTTTTGTTGTTGTTGTTGTTCCTGCACTATCTTGATTGGTCCTGGAAAAAAGAGCTGATTCTCATTTTATAATTTGAAAAAAAATAACTTATAAGTGATAGTTTTTGTAACTATTTTATCAACTAGCAGAAATTATCTACAAAGATAGGTGAGTCAGGAAAAAGTTAAACGACTGGCAAGAGTATTCTAAGACTGTTGGTAAATAGTGACTAAGATCAGACCAGTAACACCCTGAACACCAAATTTGGGAGCTAAATCCAGCTGTGCCAGTCTATAACATAAAACCAACATTTTGGGTCTTGAGTTCCACATCTACAAAATAAAAGAGGTGTATCTCTCTGGTGTTCTATAACACAAAACTCCCATTATTTAAAAAGTCATTAACATTAAAATGAACTAAGATTCAGATTTCAGGTAACTTCAGTTCTGTGGAACATCCTGACTTATATTTTTTTTAATTTTTTTTTCAACGTTTTTATTTATTTTTGGGACAGAGAGAGACAGAGCATGAACGGGGGAGGGGCAGAGAGAGAGGGAGACACAGAATCGGAAACAGGTTCCAGGCTCCGAGCCATCAGCCCAGAGCCTGACGCGGGGCTCGAACTCATGGACCGCGAGATCGTGACCTGGCTGAAGTCGGACGCTCAACCGACTGCGCCACCCAGGCGCCCCATCCTGACTTATAAATAGATAAAGAATGGTCCCCTGATGGTCAAAGTATTTTTCAAAAGCAATTGCAATTTAAATAGACCTCCCACATGCTCTATTATCTGATTTCTCAACCCACAACAAATTATAAAACTGGGAGTAGTCTGGGGAAGAAAGAATTACAAGAGTTACAAGAATTATCTTTCTTACCGCAAGAAGTGATAGTTGAAGTGAACACAATTAAAGTTAAACTAGACAGATAACTGGTGGCCTCCCTAAACTGCATGCTGCAGAACTCACACTGAAAATCAATTCTGTGGGAACACTTTGACAACTCCAGGTATACTAGATTCCATACAACAAACAATTCTTGCTGAAATGATCTCATAATCAAATATAATAAATCAGAAGAAGAAAAAGAATGTATAAACAAGCTATATTTCCTAGGATGTGATAATTATTATAAAATAAGCTTATTCTTCTTAAGTGAATAAGGATATAAAAGAAGTGATAGAACCATAATACAAAGACCAAGAATTACAAAAAGGAAGAGGACAGTTGAGAAAAGAAATAAACAGAACTTTTATAAATCAAAATGAGTAGCCAAAGAGACAATTGGTGAACTGAATAATTGATCTGAAATAATAACCTGAAATGCAAGTCAGATTAACAACAACAACAACAAAAATATAGAAAATGAGAGAGGAAAAAAATAAGATTGAGAGATAAGGATGTGTCCAATAGAATAACCAACAAAACAAGAAAGAAAAAGGGGAGGCAATATTTTAAAATATGGCTAAAGATTTTACAATATTAAAGAAAAGTAAGAGTCTCTTAGATTATAGAAAATGGTAAGTACTAAACAAAATAAATATAATCTAATTACACCTAAATATGTGATAGTGAGGGGAAAAACACATTTAAAAAAAGAAAAATTTCTTACAGCAACTAAATACAAATTACTAATATATAAAGAAAATCACTAGGCAGACAGAAGACATCTCATTAGCAACAATTAATGATAACATATGATGGAATTGGGTGCCTGGGGGGCTCAGTTGTTTAAGCTTTGGACTCTTGATTTCAGCTCAGATCATGATCTCAGTTCGTGAGTTTAAGCCCCGTGTTGGCCTCTTCGCTGGCAGTTTGGAGCCTGCTTACGATGCTCTCTCTTTCTCCCCCTCTCTAGCTTGCTCAGTTTCTCTCTCAAATAAATAAACTTTTAAAAAATATATCATGGCATAAAATGATGTAAAGTGCTTAGGCAAAATAATTGAAAAGCTAGAATTTACACTCACCTAAAATATCCTTCAGGAGTGGTAGACAGATAAATATTTTCAAAAAATTAAACACTTAGAATATGTCACTCTGGCCAAAACACAAACAAAAAAGCAAAGATGATAGATGATGATAGATAGATTAGATAGATACATAAAAATAAAGCTACTAGTAATTGAAAGGTAACTGAAAAAAAGAAATTAATTGAAGAAAATTTAAACTAGAAGGGAAGAAGTGATGGTGTAGCGAGCAAGGAAGACTTCCATTTCCAACCAGAATGGATTAATAAGGGAAGGATTTACCCTCCCCCTTAAAAACTAAATAACCAGAAAACATGTGTGACACAGTTTTTAAACGTTGGATGACAAGGAAACAAAGGAGGTAAATCTAACAAGTTTTCCAGCGGTCTGGAGAGAATTTCCAAGCACACACACAGTGGGTAGAAGCCCAAACAGCACGCCATGACCTAGCTTAGTTGAGGAGACAGTGTGCAGAGTTTAGGGAGATAGAGGGCTAGGATTTGAGGCCAAATGTCAAGGAAGGAAAGAGAAAGAACTCCTCTGGAGGTCTGCAGAAGGAACCCCTAAAGATTTTGGCTAAGAACTGATACAGATAAGTGTAAGGATGCTATGCAAGACCAGGAAATATTCCACCTGTAAGAAGTAGGAAGAACGGGATACCTGGGTGGTTCAGTCTTAGGTTAAGTGCCCAACTTCGGCTGGGGTCATGATCTCACGGTTTGTGGATTCGAAACCTGTATCCGGCTCCACGCTGACAGCTTAGAGCTTGCTTCAGATTCTGTGTCTCCCTCTCCTTCATCTCCAAGCCCATTCGTGCTCTGTCTTTCAAAAAATAAATAAACATTAAAAAAAAAACAAAAGTAGGAAGAACAATCCCTTTAAGCTCAAAGAAAGCTTGGAATGGCTCATTTTTTCAGTAGCCAATGTGGAAAGACATCCCAATACACAGAGCATTCAGTATAGGTGCTGCCAAACCAAGCACCCAAAGCACAGAGCATTCAGCAGAGTCCTAAAGAGCATATTGTTTTAGGAGTGAGGTCAAATTAGCGTCAGACCAAAGACTTCTCTGGACCAAACACAACAAAGCCTAAAAGTAAACCTAGAAATAATAAAACTCTTTCACATGACTTCATTTCACCCTAAAACAAATCCCAGTAGCATTGAATGAAACATTTAAAAAATCAACACCAACTGACACAAAATTCATTTCACCCAATATCTAATCAACAATTATCAGGCATGCTTTCTGCTTCTGTGGTAAGATAGAAGAGAAACTCCTCCCTATTCCTCCAGTTAAAAAATCCTGAACATTGCACATAAAACAAACATAAGAAGATTTGAAATGTCGAGAGAGAAGGCAGACCAAGTTGAGGTCCAAGGAACAACGCATCAATGACTTCCCTAGGTTTTCATTTGGCTTAACATATCCAGACTGGCTGCTGGAGGATCCGGCAAACCAGAAATGCCAACAGACGCAAATAAAAAACAACAAAGCTCCAAGAAAATTCTGCTTTTTTTCTCTAGCCAAAGGATCAGGAAAGTGAGACCTTAGCAAGAATACTTTTATGCAAACACCAATCTGTTCCAACTAAACTGTACAGCGAAAAACCTCACTTCCACACCTTCCCTCAACAAATGCTGCGTTTTCACTTGACTGTAATAAGGTCAAGTTGCTGTAGAGTTTCTGATTGAGGACACAAAAATTTCGTCACTGTCCCGTACTATTTCCTCATAATACGTAGAGACCATATTGAGGACAGAATTATTTAGGTAAAATTATTTACATTCCTTTTTCTTGTTTAAAATGATGTGAGTAGAACATATGAGAGAAAAATATAGATACAAATGAGGCATTCTAATATGAATCTAATATTTTAACATCAATTTTGGTCTAGGTTAATGATTCCTACCTTCTCAGAGTTAGAACATGCCTCATCCTTTTTTTGAGTCTCATGATGTTTTAAAAATTAGATTCTATTAAAATCAATTTATTTTAATTTTTAGTTATGCATGTAAAGAAGTAGGAAAATGACACATAAACAGAAGAAAATAAAACCAATTAAATATGACACAGTTGACATGATAGAAGAGCATAGAATTAGTCTATGTACTCAATGTGTACAAGAAGATATAGGTATCCACAACATGATGAAGAAGGAAATGAAGGATTTTAAGAAAGACACAAGTAGACTCTCTTGAGATGAGTAATACAATATCTCAAATGGAAAATCCCTTAGGATGGAATTAACAGCAGACTATACACTGGAGAAGAAAACATTATTGAACTTGGATATATAGCAATAGAAACTACCCAAAGTAAAACGTAGAGGAAAAAAGAATTAAATTAATATAGCATCAGTGATCCACGGAGCAGATCTAGCAGCACTACATATGTAAAGATAGAATCCCATAAAACACAAGGGAGCAGATGATATTTTTGAGAAACAGGGAATGAAAATTTTCCAAATGTTATTAAAACTAAAAACCAACATGTTCAAGAATTTCATGAAACTCAAGCAGAAGAAATGTGATAAAGAGTATGCCAAAGTGCATCATAATCAAATTTCTAAAAAAACAGTGATAAAGAAAAAAATACTAAAACCAGTTAGAGAAAAAGGATGCATTACATAAGAGGAAGTATTGAAAGAATGAGAATAGACTTCTTGTCAGAAACTATGTAAGTCAAAAGACAATGAAGAGACAACTTTAAAGTATAAAGAGAAAAACTGTCAGCTAAGAAATCTATGCACATCCAATATTATTTTCAAAAATAAAAATGAAAGGAATAATTTTTCAGACTAACAGCAGATGAGTGAAATCAGCAGCATCAGTACTGCGCTACAAAAAAAATGTTAATTTCTTCAGGCAAAAATAAACTGAATTTGGATCTCAACAAAGGAATAGACAGAAGAAATGGTAAATATGTAGTAAATATAGAAGGTATTTCCTTTATTGATTAATCTAGTTAAAAGATAATTGGTACTTTAATGGGAAACCTAAAAATGAATTGTGCGATTTATACTATGTAGAAATAACATGTATAACAATATTTCAAAGGACTAGAGTATAAATCGTAGTATACTGTTGTAAGATTCTTAGACAATGTGAAGTGATATAATACATTTAAAGGTATACTGGGGTAAGTTAAAATATATACTGTTAACTGAAAATTGAATCATAAAAAAATAATCTACTAATTCAAAATAAGGCAAGAAACAGGGCAAAGAGAGCAAAAAAGAGATCAAATAGAAAACAGAAAGAAGGTAAATTTAAACCTAACCAATAATGATCACATAAATATAAGTGGTCTAAATATTCATCATAAAGGACACAGATTATGAGATTAGATTGCTAAAACCAAACTCTATTTATATGATATTTAGAAGAAAGACACTTTAATTATAAAGATACAGATACATAATAAAAATATAGAAGCTTAAATAAGCTTCCCTGTTTATCGGTACTTTGTGCGAATTATCAAACCCTGATGTCAGGAGGGTAATATATCCCAAGGGCAATAGAAACTTCATGTTTGGAATTCTCCCAGACTTTGCCCTTCCATCTCTTTCTTTGGCTTATTTAATGTACCCATTTCCTTTATAAAAACACAACTGTGAATATAATAGCTTACAATGAGTTATAGGAGTTCTAGTAATTATCAAACCTGAAGTTGATTTAGGGAACCCCCTTGAATTTGCAGTTGGTGTTGGAAACCTTGGGAAGACTTGGAAGTATAAAGGAGTGTACCCTCAAACCTTGAAGTCTGGAAACTCCAGGTAACAACACATAAGAAAGGTACAGACCAATATCCCTGTTGAATATATAGGCAAAATCTACACAACTTTAGCTAATAATTTTAAATATATATGGTCAATTGATTTTCAATAAAGGCACCAAGGCAAATCAGTGGAAAGAGAAAAGTTTTTTCAATGTGAGACCCTGGAATGATTAGAAGCCATATACATAAATATATAAACAAATATCAACCATTACCTCTCAGAAGAGAACTCATATTGTATCATATAACCTAATATGAAAGTTAAAATTACAGAAAGTCTAGACAAAAACATGGGGAGGAATCTTGGCAAATTTAGCAAAGATTTCTTAGAATGAAAGACAGAAAAGCATAAACCTACAAAACTGATACATTGGACTTTATCAAAGTTAAACTCATCTGCTCTTCTAAAGATAACAAATTAAAAGACAAGCCACACACTGAGAGAAAATATTATATAAACCATTATATATAGAAGGTTCATATCCAGAATATTAAAAAAAACAATTACAATTCAATAATAAAAAGCTAAACAATGCATTTCAAACTTTAGGCAATAAATTTGAACTGACACTTCACAAAAGTGAATATATGGATGGTAAATAAACACATAAAAATGCTGTTAATCATTAGAGAAATGCAAATAAAAACAATTTAATACCATTACACACACATTAGAATGGTTAAAATTTTAACTCTGACAATACCAAGCATTGATAAGAACATTGATCATCTGGAACTCTCATTCATACCATTATAGGAATGAAAAATTGTCCAATTATTTTGGAAAATGGTAAGACAATTTCTTATAAATGTAAACATCACTTGCTAGACATGCTAATTATGAATGTACTGTCTTAATTTCAAACTCATCCTCAGTCAGTAGAAGGCACAAGAGAGACATTGCTGGAACAAAGGGGTTCTCTTCTTTGTTCTGGTCTGCTTTTTTTATTTTCTCTTGTTCTTGCTAAACAACACATCAGCAGCAACTATCCTGGGGGGTATCCAGTGGTGTATGCCCCAGGAGCATGCTCAGAACTTTCAACCCCTCAGCAACAACTTGGACCAAACTGCTGCCTGGGTATGGCCTTCTTGATGTGGACACGATGTTCTGAAGACCTCTTGCTCACAACTGCAACCCTACTGCCTCCGTGCACCTGCTCCACGTATTCAGCTCACGTATACCCCAGAGCATTATCTCCTAAATGATTGTCAACTATGGACCAGTTCTGACCACAACAGCCCAGTGAACGCCTTCACCGTCCAGTAGGCCACAATAACACCTTGCCGAATGAAGTCTAACTCCAACTTTGGTGAAGGCTCCCGTCTTTCAACTTTATCATTCTGTGTGTGTTCACCCTCAGTCCTAGAGTACCCTTTAGAGTTCCCTTTACATCTATATAGTTACTCTCCCATTAGAGCTCAATAATTCTTGGTGGTTTCTTCTTCTGACTGAACCCTGGCTGATATGCCATATGACTAGTTCACCTGCTCCTAGGAATTTGCCCGATGAGAGACACGTGTAATTTCTATTTAGTAGCTTTCAAGGTTTTCTTTTTACTTTTGGTTTTTAGCAGTTTGACTAAAGGTGGTTGTCTGTACTTATCTTGCTGGAGTTCGTGAGTTTCTTGAATTTGTATACTTAAATCCTTCTGCAAATCTGAACATTTTGAGCTGTGATATGATATCTTCCAACATTTCTTCTCCCACCCCTCTTCCTTCTCTGCTTCCTGAACTCTAATAACATATATTTTAAACATTTTGATATTGTCTCTGTAACAAGAGTTTGGCTCCACTTTTATGTTTAATTGCTGACAGCTTTTTAAACCAAGCCCTTCTTTTTTTTCCCTTGTATTCTACAAATGGATAAACTGGTAAGAAAACTTCCTTAGGCACCAACAGGAGACTCAAATCAGATCACCTTGAGAGGCCTGCCCAGCTCTTTGAAACAGCCTTGTTGTATAAATAATAAACTTTTTCATCCCATTTTGGTGTTTGTGTGTGTGGTTTCATCAGTCTTTGTATTTGGACCACATTTGGGGTGGTGGGTCCATCTATTGTTTTAAGATGGCTATAGCAGACTTACACAGTCTTGTTTATTATTTTTTTCTTTGTCTCTCTGCAAATTAAATAATTTGCATTAATCAGTTTTCAAGTAAACTGACTCATGTTTTAACTCATATATGTTATCAGGACACTTAAGGGATTATTTCTTAATTTGAGGAATGTATTTTTCTGTTCCAGATGTTGCATTTAGTCCTTTTTCATAGTCTGTATTACTCTCTTGAAGTTTACTACACTTTCTTTCTTATTTATTTATTTATTTATTTATTTATTTATTTAAAGAGCATGTACAAGCATTGTGGGGAGGAGGGTCAGAAATAGAGGAGAGAGAGAATCCCCAGCAAGCTCCATACTGTCAGTGCAGAGCCCGATGCAAGACTTGAACTCACAGTGAGATCATGACCTGAGCTGAAATCAAGAGTTGGATGCTTAACTGACTAAGCCACCCAGAAGCCCTGAAGTTTACTACATTTTCATTTATTGTGAGCATATTACCCTTTACTGTCAACATACAGTTCTGTACCCAGTTAAGTAAGCTATCTTTCAAAATGAAGGAGAAATAAAGAGTTTATCAGTATACAAATACCACATTATTATGTTGTGTACCTGAAACTAATATAATATTGTGTGTCAATTATACTTCAATTTAAAAAATAAAAAAAGGGGGCACCTGGGTGGCTCAATCGGTTAAGTGGCCGACTTCGGCTCAGGTCATAATTTCGCGGTCCGTGAGTTCGAGCCCCGCGTTGGGCTCTGTGCTGACAGCTCAGAGCCTGGAACCTGTTTCAGATTCTGTGTCTCCCTCTCTCTGACCCTCCCCTGTTCATGCTCTGTCTCTCTCTGTTTCAAAAATAAATAAACGTTAAAAAAAATTTTAAAAATAAAATAAAATTCAGAGACATTTGGAAAAAATTGTGAAATAAAATGGTAAAGAGACTATTACTAGAAGACTTTCAATAAAGGAAAATTTTATGAATTTATGAACAGAAGGGAAATGATCCCAGAAACTCTACTCTGCAAGAATTATTGATAAGCAAAAATATTAGAAAATATGTGAAAAAAATATTTTAACAATTGATAAAATGAAGACATAAAAACAACTTATAATTTAGCTGGACCTAAAATACTTGTCAACAATTGAATATAATTTCATGAGCCTGATCAAAATTAATGTATTCTAAGACGTTCATATGGTTCAGGGGTAGGGAATAATTATTAATTTTCTTAAGCTTTGTTAAGAATGCATGTTAAAATAGCTAGGTTAAAAAATAGACATAGACTTTCCAAACATGTTGAAGAGAAAAAAAATGAACAAAATGAATAAATGAATGAAAATAAATGAAAGTAAACCAAAAGAAGGCAAGGAAGTGGAGAAACAGCAAAAGAAATGGCAAGATATAATGGAAAGCAAAACATGATTTAAACGCAATCCAAATATATTAAAAGTACAATAAAAGTAAATGGACTATACCGTCCAGGTCAATGATAAAGTGCGCCAAATAAGATTAAAATTCAAAATATTATACACTGCTTTAAAAAGACACACTTAAAACATAAGGACACAGAAAACCTGAAAGTCTAGTAATGGAAAAGAGATATAACAAGCAAATACTAGTTAAAAAAAGGCTGACATAACTATGTTAGCACTAAGCAAGTTACACTATGAAGTCAAATGCATTACCAGGATAAAAAGGTTGTTAAATATTGGTAAGTGGTTCAGTTCACCAGGAAAATATAACAAGAACAAACCTATACAATTCCTAATAATATAGCCTCCAAATACATAAAGTTAAAATTGTCAGCTCCACAATCATGATGAGAGATTTTAAGGTAATTATAAAATATAAAATGTCAATAAAGGTATAGAAGATATGACTGTACAATTAATGATCTTAACCTAATGGTTATATGAAACTGTACTCTAGATTTGGAGAAGTTACATTCTTTACAGGCCATGTATGAAATGTCTATGCTGTGGAACACTATGAGCCATGTGTTAAGCCACAAAAAGAGTTTCCAATAATTTTAAAGAGTTTGTATCATACATATTGATATTTGGTACAAAAACTAAGGAAACGACACATATTTGGAAATTAAAAATACTCTTAAGAAACGTATTTCAAAGGAAAATTCACAGTGGATTTGGAAAATGCTTAAGATCAGTAACATACTGCAAATAAAAACTTATGGGATATGGTTACTAAAGCAGTAATTAGTGGGAAATTTGTAGCATTAAGTATTACAATATGTAAAAGAGGACAGATTAAGCCGAGGGAGTATAGAAAATGTGTAATTAATGATATAGAAAACAAATATACTATAGAGAAGATAAAGTGCCAAAGGCTGGTTCTTTGAAAAAAATTAACAAATCATTGGCAAGAGTTATTATGATAAAAGGTAGATTCTTTAAACTGTATTAAGAATAAAACAGGAGATATGCCTTGAGAACTGCATAGATTGAACAGAAAACAATATTATAAAGAATTTTATGCCAGTAAATGTGAAAATGAGATAAAATAAAACTAGATGAAATTGATAGATTCTTCAAAAGTGTAACTTACCAAATCAACCCAAGAAGAAAAATATATTAATAGTTCTATTATCATTAGAGAAATTAATTCATAACTAAAACACTTCACACAAATAAAATACTAGGCCTGGATGGCTTTACATTGATCTCCACCAAACAGTAAAGGAAAGGGCATATCTAAGATCCCTCTCTCAGAAAATAAGAAGAGCGAATTATCTCAATTTATTTGATGAGACTACATAGGCTCGATGACAATAACACAAACACCACAAACTATGAACATAGTCAGCAACCTCACTCATGTATATTGATGCTGAACTTATAAAGTAAATATCAGGAAATCAAACTCAACAAGAAGACTTGTTTCCATTTTTAGGGCTGCCATAACAAAGTACCACAAGCTGGGAAGTTTAAAACAACAGAAACTTATTCTCTCATAGGGCTGAAGGCTAGAAGTCTGAGACCAGTACCAGCAGGCCATACTTCCTGCCATGTCATTAAAGGAGGGTGCTTCTTTGCCTCTCCCAGCTTCTGGTGGTGCCTTGACATGTGGCAGCATAACTTCAATTTCTGCTTCCGGCTTCATGTGGCTGTCTTCTCCCTGTGTCTCTGTGTCTTCGTACGGTGTTCTTCTCTCTTAGAAAGAAAACAGTCAGACTGGATTAGGGTCCACTGTAATGACGTCATCTTAACTTGATTACATCCACAAAGACCCTACTTCCAAAGGTCATATTTATGGGTACCAGGGATTAGGGGCTCACCATCTTTGGAGGGGACACAATTTAACCCATAACAACGACCAAGTTGCGTTTACCCCAAGAATACAAGATAAGTTTCATATCAAAAAATTGATTATTGCAATTCATCACATTAATGGACCAAAGGAGCTAAACCTTATACATTTTCTTAGTATACGCAGAAAAAAAAATGATAAAATTCAACATCTATCTGTGACTACTAAACTAAGGAAAAGAAAGAAAAACTCTAAGTCAAACATGAACAGAAAGGAACTTTATAAACTTGCTAGATGAAGTAAACATAGAAAACAAATCATGTATATAATTACTAAAATGGTAAAAACAATCAAAAAATACTTGCTGTTCCCATTCATTTTTAATGCTTAATGGCTGTTTTAGCCAGTGTAGTAAGATGGGAAGAAAAAAAGAAGAAGACAAAAGAACTGGTTAAAACAGAAACAAAACTTATCATAAGTTACATATTATTGTTTTTTTCTCTTAAAGAAAACTCAGAAGTATCTACAGGTAATTTTTTTATATCAACGGTAGCATAAATAATTTTAGTGGATAAAACATCAATACAAAAAATTTACTTGCGAATATTTACTTCAAAAACAATCAAAACTGTAATTTAAAAAAACATGCACAATAGAAACAAAAATAACTTGTACTTAGACATAGGGAATATAGTCAATAATATAATAACTGACCATGCTACACAGATGGTGAGCATTGAGCAATGTATAGAATTGTCAAATCAATATGTTGGACACCTGAAATTAATATAACATTGTATGTTAATTACACTTCAATTAAAAATTAAAATTAAAATTAAATAATACTTAGAAATAAATTCAATTAAATATAAAAATGTTCTTAGGAAAAAATTATGAAGTTGTTTTGGAAGGCATTCAATATTTCTAAGTAGATAAATATTTCATATTCTTGAAGAAACTCAATATCATGAAGGTGTATATTCGCCCACAAATAATTTATATAGAATTCAATACAAATCCTAACTGGATTTGTTACTGTTGAAGTTGATTTTACAACTTACTTGAAAGAGCATTATCTGGAAGAGCAAAAGCACCCAAATAGCCACCATATTTGGGAAGACTCTTAAACTAATGGATTTGAAGACTTATTAAAAAGTTATATAATTAAGATCCTGTAGTATAACTAGATAAATAGACTCATGGAACTAAACAGAAAGTCTAGAAACAAATCCAGGCAAAATGGGCTATACTGATTTATAAAAAATTTAGAGCTTGATATCAGTGGGAAAAGGATGGGCTATTCATAAAGGTTCCGGGCATTTTAATTACCCCTATTGAAAACTGTTATCAGGTTTCCTATATCACTCATCTCTCTCTCTCTCTCTCTCTCTCTCTCTCTCTCTCTTTCTCTCTCTCTCTCTCTCTCTCTCTCTCTCTCTCTCTCACACACACACACACACACAAACAAGCAAATTAGCTACTGGTTGATTGAAAAATCAATGTGAAAGACAAAAGCATAAAACTTTTAAAAGATAACGTAAGAAAGTATCTTTATGACTTATGGAACTATTTCATAAGCAAGACATAAAACATACAATTTACAAAGAAAAATATTGATAAATTGAACTCTATTAAAAATCGAAGATGTCTGATGACGAAAACTTATCATAGAATAAACATAAGTGCCAAGCTAGGAGAACATATTTGTAACACATAAAACTCAAAAGAAGTTATATAGAGAATAATTCAAAAACTCTTGTGAAATCAAGGTGAAAAACGCAAACAACCCAAGAAAAAAAGATTTGGACAGGCACTTTACAGAAGGGAAAAAAATAGCAACAGATGATAGATAGATGATAGGTAGATAGATAGATGATGGGTAGGTAGATAGATAGATAGATAGATCGACCAAAAAACTGTTCATTAGGAATCAGAGAAATAAAACTTAGGCATAATGCAATATTGCTTTATACCCATGGACAGAAAAGCAATTTTTGAGTTCAGACAATACAGTGATGGCAAAATGTAGAGCCGCAACATCTCCCACATACTGCTGACTGGCACATAAATAGGTACAACCACTTTGGAAAACAGTTGGACATTTCCTGGTCATTTAAACACGTCCCCACCCTATGATTCAGCAACGCCACTAGTTAGTAAATACTCGGGAGAAAGTCTTGCACATACATACAGGATATGTATACAAACATGGTCATAGTAGCATTGCTCATAGTCGCAAAACCTGAAATGGTGTAATATCAGTCAACAGAATGGAAAAATAACTTGTTCTATCATATAACTGAATATTAGACAGTAGTCAAAATAAATTAACTATAGGTACTTACATTAACAGATAAATCTCAAGAACATGACACTGAACAAAGAGAGCAAGTTAGAGAAAATAACATCCAATTTCTTTCATTAGATAAATGTCATAAACAAGTAAGACAAAATAATATATTATTCACAAAGATAGGACAACTATAAAGAAAGACAAGGGAAAGATGAATACGAAACCTTGGTTCTGTTACCATTTAAAGGAAGGGAGAATGTGCAGAAAATGAAATCTAGGAGGATTATAACAAAAAGAATACCAAAGCAATATTTTACTTCTGGAACTGGATAAAAGATTCATAATGATTCTCATTATTATTCTTTACACTGGACATCAATTTTTATGTATTCTTTTGTATGCATAATATTTAACAATAAAAACCTTAACAAAAAAATAAGAAGCCAAGAACAAAAAACACATTTTGAATTTAAAAAAAAAAAAAAAAAAAAAAAAGAGGGGCGCCTGGGTGGCGCAGTCGGTTAAGCGTCCGACTTCAGCCAGGTCACGATCTCGCGGTCTGTGAGTTCGAGCCCCGCGTCGGGCTCTGGGCTGATGGCTCAGAGCCTGGAGCCTGTTTCCGGTTCTGTGTCTCCCTCTCTCTCTGCCCCTCCCCCGTTCATGCTCTGTCTCTCTCTGTCCCAAAAATAAATAAACGTTGAAAAAAAAAATTTAAAAAAAAAAAAAAAGAAAAAAAAAAAAGAGACTCACAATCAGACATTAAAACTTTTCTAAAATTATCAATTTTAGGAATAGGATTGGAATAGACAAACCGAAGGATTAGTACAGATAACCTAGGAATAAAAAAGAACCTAGAAACATGTATGTGGAAATTTGTGACCTGATAGAGGGGCATGGGAAATTTCTGAAAATAGGGTTCATTAATTAGAGATGGGAAAATACATACACAAAAAAGAATGTTAATTTTTTTTTCTTGGCATAAATTACATCTCGTTCTGTAGGACAGGGAGAGTGAGTGGTTAAGTGCCCCATCACTGGGGTCAGATGGCTACATTCCAATCCCTCCTCAGGTACACTAGAATCCAAGGTCAGGACAGGTCACCTTGCCCCTCTACAGCTCACCTCACCCATCAGTAAAATGGAGATGATACCGTGATAGTACTCAACTCCTTGTCTTGTTAAGATTGAGTAAAATAATCCATTCCAAGTGTCTCCTTTGGATGAAAGCTACTTTAGCTTGCTTCCAAAATCATTTAACATCACGTTCCTGAAATTAAGAAGTTAATTTGATGAGGGGAGGGACATGGTTTTCAAAACCATTTTCTCTCTCAATCAACAGCCTTTGAGTTTGAAGAGCTTGAAAGTAGCAATTATGCCTATTCAACATCATACATTCAGTACCTAACACAGAACCTGCCATGAGATAGATGCTTAATAAATATGCATTGTGTTGCGCTGGTTTGAATTAAGAAGTGAAGGGAAAGTAGCATTGCTATAAAAAGGGAAAGAGTCAACGTGGGTGCTGGAAAATGCCACAGCTTTTCAGGACTGTGTGGAGAAAACAAAGCAGTGTTTTAAAGGCCAAATTTAATGGATTCCCAAGGTTATGCTACTGTGAAATTATACTACTGTGAAACAGGAATTAGAATCAGTCAATCCAAAATGTAAAATACCACGGAAGATAAGGTAATAAAACATAGTATACTTTAAATGAATAGTCCAATTAGCCAAACACCAGGGAGAACTTAAATCAGAATGTAACTTTATATGAGCAGAACAAAGAGCAGCTATTAATACTGACAAGTAAAAAGGACCAAAAAAAGGGGGCGGGAGGAGAGGGAAGTATAGTAATTATGTAGTAATATGCCATCTCATAGGAAACCTAATCACCAAAGAAATAGTCTAATGCATAACATAACTCCTTCGCAAGATACTTAAATATATACAATCCATAATTAAAATAATTCAAATCAGCAGAAATCAAACCTACTGAAAAACCATATGTCCATTTTCAAAGAATAGTATCTGTACTAAATTAGCAGGTGTCGTAGCAGAATAAAGTTCAGAGCTGCTTAATTTTATAATACGTTGATAGTCACCGATTTAAAGTTTTAGCAAAATAGGCATAAAAGATATATATCTCTTAATCGGCATTATTATTGAAAATACTAAAGAAAATATTTTATTTTAAAATGGACATCAGAAACAGTGTTTCAGGTGACATAAAGGGTTTCATAATTTTTCATCTAAAAATGTGATATAAATATACCATATATAAAAATTTGTAGCAAAATTTTCAAAATACGTTGTCTTCTTTTAGAAATATATAGCCAAGAGGTTTAAATGTCAGGCGAATTATGATGAGATACTTCTTTATCCTCCAAAAAAGGATATTTTCAATTTCATGACCAAGAAGAGATTCTAAAAAGCTCTGTTTCTTTTTGCTTTTTCATTATCATTCCAAAAATGATTGACCGTATATCAAAACTGGATCTTCCAAGCTATTACATTTCACCATCTGGTTAACCTTATCAGTAAAGCACTAGAAAACAAACCTCACACATTAGAATTTCATCCACTCCGCAGAGTTATCCTGATCATAAAGAGTTGCCCAAAACTGAGATAAATTATTATGGAGACCAGAAATGGGTTACATTAACTATACATGATTGAATTCAACTAGAAGAATGGCCCCTATAACAAACCCTAAGGTCTAATGCTGCTGGTGGTGCATGTGCAGAACAGAAATGCTGGTCGTTCAGCTCATGTTTACCCAATACGGCATAAGTACACTTACAATACATCCAGATACAAAGACATTTAGAGTTTTTGAGTTTTTAGCAATAATTATGCCTCATCCGCAAAGGCATATCAATGTTCTGTACCACCCACACGCACTTCTCCAATGTTTCCAGACCAAATCAGATTAGACACAAAAATGATCATGATCCTAGAATTATGTCAAAACTAATGGCCCATAAGTAACAGCAACAACTCATGAAAACTGTAGAATTGAGTTTAGATTTAGGACGAGAGCCCAAAGCACTATCCACACTGCAGTCCTAGGAAATACATACTTCAGCCTGAAGAATTAATAAAATGGTCCCAGAAGATTTTACTGAAATTAAATGGAAGATAGCACCCAATATTCCTATATCATTTTCATCTTTGCCTGTATTAAGGTCAGGAAAGAAGTGGCTTTACAAGCGAAAGGTGGCACAAAGAAATTATCTGTGATCTGAAATATTCTGGGGAAAACACACAAAGAAGGCAAGGTGCAAATGTGATAGTGAATGTTCGTGTTGTTTACTTTGGAGAATGCAATTATCACGGCTGTGGTTATGATTTTTGGTAGTTCAAAAGCTACCTTATGATTTCCCTACACACAATATGAAATTAAGTTTGGTGTTTTGCCCCCAAGAGTATTCATGTCACTCCTGACAGTTTTTTTTTCTCCTTTCATTCCCACAGAATGCCAAGAACTTCCAAAATGCATTACCATGCAAATGTCTTGGGTGACTTTACTACACATTTATATTGCAAGGTAATCAATAAATTATTATTTCAATATTTATTGGAATCTCAGAATAAGAAAGAAGATAGATTACACAAATTCATCTTCTGTGATTAATGGATGTTCCAGCAGAAGGCATACACTGATGGAGTAGGTCAGTATGCAGACTATATTACTGAATATTTCAACCCGGGTTGTAAATATAGTATCTGTTTCTCTTAGGGACTGTCACACTGAGTGCAGTATAAAAGGCAATAAATTTCAACAGATTAATTAACTCTTTGGTTACTGGGGCTGTGTGTCACCTATCCTGGCACCTAATAAAAATTCCTTTAATGCCAAGACATAAAGAAGGGCCTCTTTGGAAATGAGTTATTAACAGCATTTCGTGAATAGATGGAGAAATTGTAACCGAGCCATTTAAGTGTCATAAAGTGCAGCAAAGGCTGCTGGAGGCCTCTGAGGGACGCCAGGCAATACCATAACAATCAAATCTGAGATGGAAGAGGGATTGAGCTGTCCACTCAGAATTTTTATATTGTCAAAGAGCAGCGAGGAAATAATGTGATCAAGAAGTGAATTAACCTTGTGTGTGAAAGAAAGGGGATGATCTGATGGAAAAGGCAGTAAAGTAAAAATCACTCCATAATGCCTGCATTGCAGGCGAGTCATGAGGGGCTCCTAATGTCTGCAGGCTGTCAGAGAACGGATCCAGACCTCTAAGTACTCTAAACCCATTACCTGCATTAGCCTGTAATTGGAATACATTTATTCATGCTTTTTGAGTTCTTCAGGGTCTACGTCGTGTATACCCACAGAGCATTAATTCCTATAAATGTTCTATCTTTGCAGACTCCTGCAAACACGTAGACAGTCCTGGGTGGGAATTAACATTCACTGAAGCAAGAGAGGAAGAAAGTGCTGGGCACGGAGTACAAGATCTGGATATACGCCTTCTATTTCATACTATATTGTTTCATTTGGCACCTTGGCTGCCTCCTCCAAATATTCTTTGGATGCTTTCTGATGAACGTCTAGCTACCATGTTTTTCAGATTTTTAGATTTCAAGGCAAGAGTTCCGACAAGCAGAAAATAATAAATATCAAGTACCAACCAGCTGTGTTTTTATTAACGTTTGCGTAACTATCTTTCAAAATGTAAATTTCACCTTCTCACTTGAGATTGATTCTCAATATATGACACTTTTTATCAAGTTCTACAGAAAACCCAAAAGGCATATAGAAACAATGATATAATTTAAATCAATCATTTTCCCTCCTAAAGATGGCACCTTTATCCTAGGTTACTTAGTAGAACCAAACCCAGCAAATATCAGGAAGTAGATGCCCGGCACATAGAGCAGGCACTGCTCTGAACGCCTTACATATATTAACTCAGGTCACCTTGAAGACCATCCTGTGAGGTGGGTACTTTTATTACTATCTCCATTTATAAATTAGAGAGGCAGAGCACCGAGAGGATAAGGAAATTCCTGAAGGCCACACAGCTGATTTGAACCCCAATAATTTGTCTCTAGGTGTCTGGATTCTTAGCCACTTTGCAAAATTGCCTCACCAAAAACCAGTCACTAGATCGAGCATACTACTTAAATGACTCTCCCCAAACAATGAATATCCTATTTGTACTATAATAATTAATTAAGCTTTAAATTACATATGAGTGTGTGTGTGTGTGTGTGTGTGTGTGTGTGTGTGTGTGTGTTGTTCTCAGGGATTTTACACCTTCAGCTGGTCTTCATTCCTTCTATATATCAATCATTCTCTTTTTCTATAAAGGAAAATTCCTATTAGCATCTAGATATCTAGATGTGCTCTAGTCTTCTAACTTTATCCTCTGTCTCCTGGATCCCACATCCCCTTAGCGCTTACCTTTGCTCCTTCATGGCAAATCTTCTCTAAGGAGTTGTATTTGCATGCTGTCTCTACTTACTCATGTCCTATGCATTCTCCAACAGAGAGTTCTATTCCACTCCACAGACACTGCAGTGCTAAATCCAAAGGTCACCTTCATGTCTTGCTTTTCTTTGACCTTTTGGCAAACAGGACATAGTTAACCATTCCCTCCTTCTGCCTTTGTGTCTTCTAGGACACCACTGTCAGCCCTCTCTCCTACCTCCTGCACTCCTGGGCTTTCTTGTACCCAGTTCTGAGATATTGAGGTTTTCAGATTCCCTCACACTACCACAAAAAGCAAGCAAGCAAGCAAGCAAGCAAGAAAGAAAGAGACCACGTTCCATCTAGTTGCTTAAGCCAGAAATCTAGATATCTTCTAAAGCCCCTGCTTTCTCCATCTCTTTTGCCAGATGTTGGCTTAAGGGAATATTTTATCCAGTTCTGGCCACCAAGTGTGAAAGAAAGATTTTCCATATCTAAAAAACGACACACAGGAGGAAATGAAAGACATCTCTCATCCAGGTGATGGCTGACACCACAGCTACAGCTTTGTGGTTCTATGAGGAGACATCACTGACACGACAAGGAGGACAGAGCAGAAAGTGGCAAGCACCTGGGTACTGGATTGTCTCAGAATTGACCAATCCTGGAGCCGCTCTACATCTGGGCATCTTCTTATGTACTACAACACAATCCTCATGATTTAAGACGGTCTTAGTTGGATCTTACGTTATTTGAAGCCAAAAGCGATCTGACCAACACATTCCTTCTCTATCAGTTAGCTGCATAACAAATCACCTCAAAATTTAAGGGTTCAAAACAACAATAAGTGTGTATGTCTCACAATTACTATGGGTCATGAAGTCAGAACTGGCATAGTTGGGTCGTCCTGGCTTGGGATCACCCATGAGGTTGTAGACGGATGTGATGTTGACTAGGGCTGCAAGTCAACTGAAGGCTTGGCAGGGGCAGATGAATCTAATTCCAAAACAGTTCATTAAAAAGCATCACATTCACAACTTGGTGCTGGCTGTTGGTGGGGGCCTCAGTTCCTTCCCAGAGGGAATTCTCCACAGGTCGCTGAGACACAATATGGTAGCCAACTCCTTTCAGAATGATCAATCCAAGAGCGAGAAAACCAGCCAAGTGGAAACCATTCTTTTCTCTTTTTTTTTTTTTATGACTATGCCTCAGAAGTCACATGGTATCACTTCTGCCACATTCTATTCATTAGACGAGAATCTCTACGTTTAGCCCAGATTTAAGGGAGGAAATTAGGCTCCATTTTAGGAAAGGAAAAGATATGCGGACATATTTTAAAACAATCACATGAACATTTTCTCACTGAATTCTATTCCCAGTGATTTTCTTTCAACTCCTAGGATTTCCTAGATTATTTTCTACCTCAGAGCTCTTACATATGTGAACATGATTGCTCCTCCCTTGAATTTCTTCTTTTCAGGCCCTTTAGGCTGGCCATCTCTTTCTCACATGGCTTCCCCATCACATTAGATCCAGTCTTAGCCTTCATAATACTTTCCACAATTTATAATTGTTTTATTTGATTGCATTTACTTTTTTTTTCTTTTGGTTGGTCTGTATTCACTCACTGGAAAGTATATTTCCTTGATGGAAGGGATATCTTTGTCTGGTTTACCATTATACACCTCAGTGTCTAACACAGTATCATCTGACAGGTAGTAGGTACTCAAAAATGGTGAGTGAATGAATGAATACATGAATAAGAAAAACCTGGGTATGCATCCAGAAAATATTTTTAAAGAGTGGCATTAGTACAACCATTCACAGGAAGATGTCCAAGGTGACAAGGTGCTTAGGAAGTTTAATATGGAGAGAGACATTATAGCTACATTTTGAATATTCAGAGGACTATCAATGGGGAAAAGATTAGATTTATTCTTTATGATTCATGGGCTATAATTAGAACAAATGGGCAGAAATTATGGGAAAACAGAGTTTAGTTCAATAAAAGGAAGGCCTTTCCAATAATTAGAGTTCCCTAAAAAGTGAAACCCATGTACTTACAAGAAACTAATCTATCACTCCAAATGTTCAAACATATGCTCTAAGACCACTTGCCTTCAATGATAGAGAAGAAATTCAGATATCAGACACCAACCAGACCAGGTGACAATAAGCTCTCATGAAACATTTTAAAACTCTGTAATATAGAACTTAACAAAATATATATTAAAAACTGTCATGTGGGGCACCTGGGTGGCTCAGTTGGTTGAGGGTCCAACTCTTGATTTTGGCTCAGGTCGTGATCCCAGAGTCATGGGATTGAGTCCCGTGTCAGGCTCTGTGCTGAGTGTGGAGCCAGCTTGAGAGTCTCTCTCTCTCTCTCTCTCTCTCTCTCTCTCTCTCTCTCTCTCTTTCTCTCTCTCTCTCTCTCTCTCTTCTTTCTCTCTCTCTCTCACTGTCTCTATCTCTCTCCTTCTGCCCCTCTCCCCCACTCTCAATCTCTCTCTCTCTCTAAAACAAAACAAAACAAAACAAAACAAAACAAAAACAAAAAAACGCTGTCTAGCAAACATTTTTTGTAAGAAGGAATAATAAAATAAAAAGCCATAGAAAAAACTTTCTATCTATACTCTCATACTTTTGGAGATCTTGATTATGGAAAATGAAATCTTTAATGTTTGGTTTTATAATAAGAAAAAGAGAATGCTTATTTTCCTTCTTTCAAGTGTTTATTTAAATTCTAGCTAGTTAACATACACGGTAATATTAGTTTCATGTGTAAAGTTTACTGGTTCAACACATATACAACTCCCAGTGCTCATCACAACAAGAATACTCTTAATCCCCATAACCTATTAAACACATCCCCCTACCCACCTCCCCTCTGGTAACCACTGGTTTGTTCTCTAGAGTTAAGAGTCTGTTTCTTGGTTATCCTCTCTCTTTTCCCCGCTATGATTGTTTGTTTTGTTTCTTAGATTCCACATATGAGTGACTTATTCCATTTAGCAGAATACTCTCTAGCTCCATCCACATCATTGCAAATGGCAAGATTCCATTCTTTTTCATGGCCGAGTCATATTCCATTGTATATAGAAACCACCTCTATTTTATCCATTCGTCAGTTGATGGACACTTAGGCTCCTTCCACAATTTGGCTATCATCGATACTGCTGCTATAAAGATCAGGGTGCATGTATCCCTTTGAAATAGTATTTTTGCCTTCTTTGGGTAAATATCTACTAGTTCTAGTGGAGGATCAAAGATTAGCTCTATTTTTAACTTTTTGAGGAACCTTCATACTATCGTCCATAGTAGCTGTACCAGTTTGCATTTCCACCAACAGCACAAGAGTGTTGCCCTTTCTCCACATCTGTGCCAACACCTGTTGTCTCTTGTGCTGTTGATGTTAGCCATTCTAACAGGTGCGAGGCGACATCTTATTGTATTTTTGATTTGTATTTCCCTGATGATGAGTGATGCCGAACATCTTTTCATGTGTCTGTTAGCTATCTGTATGTCTTCCTTGGAAAAATGTCTATTCATGTACTCTGTCCATTTTTTAATTGTTTGTTTTAATTGTCTGTTTTTTGGGTGTTGAGTTTTATAAGCTCATAATATTTTGGATACTAACCCTTTATCAGATATGTTATTTGCAAATATCTTCTCCCATTCCATAGGTTGTGTTTTAGATTTGTTGATTGTTTCCTTTACTGTGCAGAAGCATTCTATTTTGATGAAGTCCCAATAGTTTATTTTTTATTTTGTTTCCCTTGCCTCAGGAGACGTATCTATAAAGAAGTTGCTATGGCCTGTGTCAAAGAGGTTACTGCCTATGTTCTTCTCTGGGGTTTTAATGGTTTCCTGTCTCACATTTAGGTCTTTAATCCATTTTGAATTTATATTATGTATGGTGTAAGAAAGGGTCCAGTTTCATTCTTTTGAATGTTGCTGTCCAGTTTTCCCAACACCATTTGTTGAAGAGACTGTCTTTTTTCCATTGGATATTCTTTCCTGCCTTGTTGAAGATTAATTGACCATATAGTTGTGGGTTCATTTATGGATTTTCTATTCTGTTCCCTTGATCTATGTGTCTATTTTTGTGCCATTACCATTTGTAATATAACTTGAAATCCGGAATTCTGATACTTGCAGCGTCACTTTTCTTTTTAAACATTGCTTTGGCTATTTAGGATCTTTTGTGTTTCCATACAAATTTTAGGATTGTTTGTTCTGGCTCTGTGAAAAATGCTGGTGGTATTTTGATAGGATTGCATTAAATATGTAGATGGCTTTGGGTAGCATAGACATTTTAACAATATTTGTTGCTCCAATCTGTAGGCATGGAATGTGTCTTTGTGTCTTCTTCAGTTTCTTTTGTCAGTGTTTTACAGTTTTCAGAATACAGCTTGTTTCACCTCTTTGGTTAGGTTTATTCCTAAGTATCTCGTTGTTTTTGGTGCAATTGTAAATGAGATTGATTCCTTGATTGCTATTTCTACTGCTTATTTTTGGTATATAAAGATGCAAAAGATATCTATACATTGATTTTGTATCCTGCCAGCAGGAGGAAGGAAATGATGAAGACTAGAGCATAAATAAATGATAGAGAAGCTAACAAAAGAAAAAATAGAACAGGTCAATGGAAACCAAAAACTGGTTCTTTGAAAAAATCAATAAAATTTATAAACCCCTAGCCAGACTTATAAAAAAGAAAAGAGAACATACCCAAATAAATAAAATTACAGTTGAGAGAGGAGACATAATAACCAACGCCACAGAAATACAAACAATTATAAGAGATTGCTATGAAAAACTACATGCCAACAAATTGAACGACCTAGAAGAAACAGATAAATTCCTAGAAACATATAAACTATCAAAACTGAAACAGGAAGAAATAGAAAACTTGAACAGTCCAATAACCAACAAAGAAATTGAATCAATAATCAAAAATCTCCCAAAAAACGCAAGTCCAGGGCCTGATGGCTTCACAGGTGAATTCTACCAAACATATAGAGAACAGTTAATACCTATTCTCAAACTATTCCAAAAAATAGAAAAGAGAGGAAAACTTCCAAATTCATTCTATGAAGCCAGCATACCCTGATACCAAAACCAGATAAAGACTCCACTAAAAAAGAGAACTATAGGCCAATATCCCTGATGAACATAGATGAAGAATTCTCAATAAAATATTACCAAACTGAATCTAAAAGTACATTAAAAGCATCATTCACCACAATCAAGTAGGATTTATTTCTGAGTGCAAGTGTAGTTCAATATTCACATAATAATCAATGTGATAAACCACATGAATAAAAGGATAAGAACCATATGATCTTTTCAATTGATGCAGAAAAATATCTGACAAAGTACAATATCCATTCATGATAAAAACCCTCAACAAAGTATGGTCAGAGGGAACATACGTCAACATAATAAAGGCCATCTATAAAAGACCCACAGCCAGTATCCTCAACGGGGAAAACTGAGAGCTTTCCCCCTATGGTCAGGAACAAGACAGGGATGTCTACTCTCACTACTGTTATTTAACATAGTACTGGAAGTCCTAGCCACAGCAATCAGACAACAACAAAATAATAAAAGGCATCCAAATTGGCAAGAAAGAAGGATAACTTTCACTATTTGCAGGCAACATGATATTCTCTATATAAAGACACCACAAAAAATTTTTAGAATACACAAATTCAGCAAAGTCACAGGATACAAAATCAACATACAGAAATCTGTTGCATTTTTATACACCAATAATGAAGCAGCAGAAAGAGAAATCAAGGAATCAACCCCATTTACAGTTGCATCAATAACTGTAAGATAACGAGCAACAAACCGAACCAAAAAGGTGAAAGACTTGTATCTGAAAACTATAAAACACTGATGAAACAAATTGAAGATGATACAAGCCATGGAAACACATTCTATGATCGTGGACTGGAAGAACAAGTGTTGTTAAAAATGTCTGTATTACCCAAGACGATCTACACATTTAATGTAATCTCTATCAAAATGCATGTTTATTTTCAAAATCTAAATATTGTCACATATTGATTTGATATTGATCTCAGAGCTAGAGATTTTATTTTTTTAATGGTTATTTATTTTTCAGAGAGAGAGAGAGAGAGGATGAGCAAGGGAAGGGCAGAGAGAGGAGGGACAGAAGATCCGAAGCAAGGTCCACATTCTCAGCAGCCAGCCAATATGGCGGTCGAACTCACAAACCATAAGATCATAACCTGAGCCAAAGTCCGACACTCAACTGATTTGAGCCACCCAGGCACCCCAGAGCTAGACATTTTAACTAAATGGTTCACTATATTTTCTAATGTCTTTTGTTTCTGGAAGTAATAAATACACTAGCTATAGTTTTTCTTCCTATATTTAATTAACCTTTAAACGTTGTATAAAGGAAAACAATATTCTTTAGTTTAGGCTCTCAATGGGTGAATAATGCAGTAGATCCCTACACTAGAATATTATTCAGCAATAAAAAGAAATGAGCTATCAATCCATGAAAAGACATGGAGGAAACTTAAATTAAACATGTTACTCAGTGAAAGAAGCCAATCTGAAAAGGCCACATACTAGTATGATTCTAACTATATGACATTCTGGAAAAAGCCAAAGTTTTGTGAGGGAGGTAAGGAAGAATGATTAAGTGGCACACAGGGAATTGTTCGGGCAATGACACTATTCTGTATGATAGTGTAATTGTGGATACATGATGTGTCGTTATACATGTGTCCCAAGTCCATGGACACCAAGAGCAAATCCTAATGCAAACTATGGACATTACTTAGATAATGTATCAATATTGCCTCATCAACAGTAATAAATATATCACTCTATACAGGAGGTTAATAATAAGGGAAACTGTGGGAGAGGTAGATAGGAACTCATTGTATGTATGCAAAAAATACAAAGTATATAATGTATAGCACACATATTATACACTATATATAGAATATAGAATATATATTATATATTATAATAATATTATATAAATAATATAAATATTATTATATAAAATATTATATAATTATTATACTATATATTATTATAATTATATATTGTATATATTGAATAACAAAAGATTGTAATAATTTAGTGTAAATTCTATGGCATTAAGTATTAAGGTATCTAAAGACAGAGAAGGGAACAGACAGAGACAATGAGGTATACAAAAGCAGACCCCAAATGTGAAAAATTGTAGAACTTGGAGGAAAATTGATAAAGAGGACACAGTGTCAGCCGGTGAAGCAAAACAAATGAAAATTTAGAAGGAGAGAGGCGCCTGGGTGGTTCAGTCAGTTGAGTATCTGACTTCGGTTCAGGTCATGATCTCACAGTTTGTGGGTTCAAGCCCTACATCAGATCTGTGCTGACAGCTCAGAGCCTGGAGCCTGCTTCGGATTCTGTGTGTCCTCTTCTCTCTGCTCCACCCCCCCCCCACCGCTTGCAATCTGTCTCTCAAAAATGAATAAACATTAAAAAACTTCAAGGGGGGGGGCACCTGGGTAGCTCAGTTGGATAAGCAACTGACTGTTGGTTGATGCTCAGGTCATGATCTCACAGTTTGTGAGTTCGAGCCCCACATCGGGCTCTGCACTAACAGCTCTAAGCCTACTTGGGATTCTTTCTCTCTCTGTTTTTCTCTGCCCCTCCCCTGCTCTCCCTCTCTCTCTCTCTCTCTCCTTCTCAAAATAAATTTTAAAAATTTTAATAAAATTTTAAAAATTTTAAAAAGGAGAAACACTATTAGGAGTGCACTCCTACTGATAGTAAACATTGTAAACATTCACAGAGGATGGTGAAGAAATTGGCTTTGACTGAGCTTGTGATTTATTGATGTATTCAACAAATATTTATTTGAGCACCACTGTGATAGGATGCTACAGAATTTCCAGATGTATTAGACCTCAACTCTGCTCTCAAGAAGCTTGCTGCACACTGAGAATTACAGGATTTTGTTACCTAAAACTAGATCAGGAAACTAGTCTGCCCTGTTTTCCTACTCACTGTATGGGCACTAAGATTGGCATATACAGCCAAGTGCTTTTAATGGGGAAAATTATGTCCACATGGACTGTCCCTTTCAGCACAGAAATGGTCCTGTTTGGGTCTGAAATGTTTCTTACATTTTTCTATCGTTTTTAACACAAAGGACATTCCCGTCCTTTTTCTATTACACTTATCTGTTAGTATGTAAGAAATCTGTAACAATTACCTCTGCCCACAATTGTGAGCTGCTGTTGGCATTGTTGATCTGTCGGTATGGCTTCTTCTACAGGGACATGTGTGACCCAAAAGGAGCAGTCTTAGCCATGGAGCAGCCCCAAGCGCTTGGCACTCTCAGGAGCACTGCTCTGGAAGGCAGCATGTCAGGGCTGGGAACTCCCATGTATAATACAGTGATCCCTTGTATAAAATCATCCCAGAAAAAGGCCATTCCAGTCCCTGTTGTGCATTGCATGAGACAACCCATTTCATTTTGGAATGAGAAATGATGCATTCTATCTCTTAGTTCTAGGACTGCCTTCCAGAGCCACATAAGCCTAATTCCTTTTTCTGTAACAGACTTTTAATGATCTGAGGACGATAACTGAATGCCCATTTATTTCAATGAGTCTGCTTTATGTCACAGTTTCTACACCTTCGTCCACATCATAGTCCCTCTCTTCTTCATCAAAATTTTTGTTGAAGCCCAAAGTTTAAGCTTCCAAAATGCCCTCAGACGCTTGTCCCCTCCCTTCTTCCTCCCACAATCAGTTTGAAAGGAAAAGTTGGTGAGGGGCCTGGGTGGCTCAGTCGGTTAAGCATCCAACTTCAGCTCAGGTCGTGATCTCACAGTTCCTGGGTTTGAGCCCCACGTCGGGCTCTGTGCTGACAACTCAGAGCCTGGAGCCTGTGTCGGATTCTGTGTCTTTCTCTCTCTCTGCCCCTCCCCCATTCACACTCTGTCTCTCTCTCTCTCTAAAAAATAAACAGTAAAAAATAATAAATTAATTAATAAAAGAACACTTGGTCATACGGAACATGTCATGATTAAGTACATGATGACTGGATAGACCTAAAATTACAGGTAATGTAAATATGCATGAATAAAACATAAGTGTAAGAACCACAGATATAAAAAAATAAATATACACAAATAGAAAAAAAAAACAAGTTATATGTTTTATATATCCTGTGCCCCCATTTTGGTTGCACCTAGGGAACCTCTAAGATATCACGGATGAAAAAAGCCAGGTGCATAAAATATATATGATACTACCACCTTAAGTTTCATAAAGGAAAAATTATGCATGTGTGTATACTTCTTCTGTATAATATAGCTGGAAGCATATTAAGATACTGGTGGCATTGGTTGCCTTAGGAGGGGGAACTAAGTGAACGAGACCCATGGCGTGTGATCAACTTTTCACTACATATGCTTTTGCAACTTTTGAAATGTTAACTCTATGGATATATATACAGACATAAATAACATTAAAACTTAAAGAAGGCAATAAGTAAAGAAA
The DNA here is from genome assembly GCF_007474595.2 of Lynx canadensis. Lineage (NCBI taxonomy): Eukaryota > Metazoa > Chordata > Mammalia > Carnivora > Felidae > Lynx > Lynx canadensis. Next base: position 19,961,244 of record NC_044307.1, read on the forward strand.
TATTTAAAAAAAGAATCCCAAAGCAGTGCCTGGGTGGCTCAGTTGGTTAAGCACCCAACTTCTGTTCAGATGCTTCTGCTTCATGATCTCACGATTCGGGAGTTCGAGCCCCACATCGGGATCTGTGCTGACAGCCTGGAGCCTGCTTCGGATTCTGTGCCTCCCTCTCTCTCTGCCCCTCCCCTGCTCACGTTCTGTCTCTCTTTCAAAAATAAATAAACATTAAAAAACATTTTAAGAATCCCATGAATGTCGGAATAAAACATGCCTGGGGCATTTTCTCTGACAAATAGTCTGAAGCCTTGCCTAGTAATGAACCACAAGGGAAAATGAAATAATCCCAGAGTTGAGTTCAATCCCCAAATTGCTGACTCTTTTCCAAGATTCCCTACATATACATGGAAACGTAGGAGTAAAGTAATCCTCTTGCTTGATACTCAAAATCACATTTCTATATTAAATATCATTACCTTTACATTTTCATGTCTTTGTATATTTCAAGCACCCAGAATTACATTGTGCAGGTATGTCCTGGTTGGAGGTTTCAAGAAAATTTAAAACTATGGCATTGCTGCCCATTTCAGCAACGTCAGTAACTAATGTGTTCAATAATTTAATGAGATTAACAATGAGATATACATGTTTAAAGACATGGCAAAATAATCTTCAGATTGTACTGTCTCATAAACCAGCTATAAAATAATTTCTTCCATTGTTGAGGTTCAGAATGTGACTGAATGACTATAAAATATTCCAATTGCTCTTAGTAAGTCACAAACCGATGAATAATGCACTTCAGATGTCCATAGCCAACCCAGCCAATCCAGGAGTTTGTAATCTGAAATAATTCAATAATAGGTTTGGGAAGCATTCACTCAACTACATGTATTACAGACCAATCGTATAAAGAACCATGCCAGCTACATATCAAGTTATACACAGAAGCGTTAAGAGTCATTAAACATACTCCATCCAAACTTCCTCATATACAAATCTGTTAATTTAGCACATATTCATTGAATGCCACTATAAGGCAAGCACTGTAATAGGCAGAGACGAAAAATATATGTTAAATAATACACGCTATGGTCACTGCCTTCTAAAAGCTCACAACTCAGTAAGGAATGGGGGGCGGGAGGAAGAGAGAGAGACAGAGAGAGAGAGAGAGAAACAAGCACAAACACTGCAAAACACTATGATTTCTGCTCTACTAGAAACCAACAGATGCGATTCATAAGAATTGCAGTGGCCCAAGACAGGGAAATGTTCATCTACTTGGCAAAGAGAGGAAGGGTGAGAGATCTTTAGAGGATCTACTTCTCGCTGTTAACAGAGCATGGGAATGGCAGAGCCTTCAATCAAATTCAAATCTCTGGAGGGGAGCCTGGGTGGCTCTGCTGGTTAAGCATCTGACTCGATTTCAACTCAGGTCATAATCTCATGGTTTCATGAATTTGAGCCCCACGTCAGGCTCTGCCTGACAGTGCAGAGCCTGTTTGGAACCCTCCCTCTCTCCCTCTCTTTCCCTATCTCTCTCTCTCGAAATAAATAAATAAGTCACTTTTTAAAAAAATTATCTCTGTATTTCCAATAGTATTCATTTTCCACACTGTCCCTAACAGGATGACCAAAGATCATCAATACTTACAGCTGTAGCATACACACACAGGAGTGAGATTTAATGTAAGCCATGTTTTCAAGCTGTGTCTTGCTAACAATTACCTGCTTCACGGAATTAAAAAAGATCTTTTGAACAACTCAAACCTTTTGCCAAAAGCGTTTATGACTTACACACGTGCATTGTGTGATATATATTATGTGTGCACATGCAGTTTCACATAGAAGTTAACAGATACGCATAGCTAGCATTAAGTGTTATTTCAAACCACAAGTCCAATTCAGCTTATTTATAATCACTTTGGTGCTGAAAGCTTATTAACTAACCAGCTGTCAGGCAGTGTTGCTACAAAACTCTTATCCCAGCAGGACGTGTAGATTGGAAACAAGGACGAATCTTTTCATTATTGCTGTGTCTCTTATTTAATGGAATGTGTTTCAGAGGGATTATCTGGTTTAATGGAGTTAATTCAATATAAAACTGAGTTGGCTACTTGGAATGTCCAAATAGCCAGTTCTCGTCAAATGTGTGCAAAGCAGTGAAAACCTCTGTTACGTTTGACAAGAGGTGAAGTATAATAATGACACTGTATTCATGTGTCGGAGGCATTAGTAATAATAATGGATGAGGGTCAGTGAATATTGCCACCCATGGTAATGAGAAGGTGAAGCTTGTACACAGCTGTTGGTATTCTCAAAGCTCCCATCAAGAATGGCCTTTAAAGACAAATACCATATGATTTCTCTTCTATGTGGAATTCGAGAAACAAAACAGATGACTATAGAGGAAGGAAAAAAAGAGAGAGTGAAGGAGGCAAATCGTAAGAGACTCTTAATTACAGAGAACAAACTGAGGGTTGATGGAGGGAGGTGGGTGACTAGATGGGTGATGGGCATTAAGAGGGGCACTTGTTGGGATGAGCACTGGGTGTTGTATACAAGAGACAAATCACTAATTTCTACTCCCCAAACCAATGTTACCACATATCTTAACTAATTAGAATTTAAATAAAACCTTGGGGGGGGGGGAAGAATGGCTTTTAAGAACATTGAAGTATTATTTGTTAAAGTGATGTCTGTGCATCTTCCTAGAATCAGGTATTCATCACAGAGGTTCTATTCAGCAGTGTACCCTTGGAAATGGGGCTTGTGTGTAATGTTTAAGCACATCATGGCGCTAACAAGGTTCATTCCTCAGTTCCTCAGCCTTTTACGCTGTCACACATGCGGATGAAACTTCTTCTGTCATCTCATGAGCCTGATTTTATTCCATCATCTTTCGGAAACTTAAGACAAACATCAGAACAACAGTAAGGAAGAACACCATATTCTACATCACAGCATGCTAAAGTACAATAAGCCAAAATGCTACAATTTTTCTCCAAGCTGTGTTGGTCCCCAGGCTTTTTTATTTGGTGGATCCAATAGACTGTGGTCACAAGAAGCTGTCTAAGTAAATTTCTCTTTTCATATTCATTCAATTGCAGATAATACTACAAGTCTAAATGAATGAAAGCTGGCCGTTTTATTTCTAAAAGAATTTATATTGCTAAGACCTAAATCACATTAAAATAATCATACACGGTGTAAGCAGACAAACAGAAATATATACATAGAATACATATGAAATGAAAATTTAGTTCATGAAAAATTATTGTGATGAAATCAAACTCAAAGCCACCGAATCACACATAAGTTAGTTGTGATGAAAATTAATTGCGGGGAGCCTGAGTGTCTCAGTTGGTTAAGCATCCAACTTTGACTCAGGTAATGATCTTGAGGTTCGTGAGTTCAAGCCCCACGTCGGTCTCTGTGCTGACAGCTCCAAGCCTGGAGCCTGGTTTGGATTCTGTGTCTCCCTCTCTCTCTGCCCCTCCCCCACTCACACTCTGTCTCACTCAAAAATAAACACTAAAAATTAAAAAAAAAAAAGAATAACAAGAGAGCGTATGAATATCTTAAGCAGATACCTATGTAGACCATGATGTTTTCAATACAAAAGGAAAATAAGGGGACTCAGTCATTATTAACACACGTGACATAAAAAAGGGACTAATATTTTTCTAAGGTTATAAATTTATCATTTTTGGACTGCTTTTCTGGTCATTGATTATGAAATTTCATTTAAGCTTTTAATCCAAAAGAAGTAATTATTTCTTTAAATCTTATGTACAATATCTTAATATACTAAGGAAAATAGTCATGTCACATACGTCTCCAGACTTCATTTAATTATATTTATTTAACTGTAGAAACTTCTCCGGAGTACAGAGAAAATAAAAGTAAGTAAAAATGTATCTCTCTGTCATGAATTGGTCCAATTAATACTAGTCATAAACAGAAATAGCATAGAACAGAAAAAGTTCCCCCTAGCTCTATGATTCTTTGTTTCTTTGAACTGCAAAAATACAGCGTATTTAGAAAGTACTTTTTATGTCAGTTATACATGGGTATTATTTCATATATTATAATATTAAATATATCTGTATATTATACTATTAGTTTCTTGGCAGACCTTCGGAATGCATTTTGCATGCCGATTTAAGATTTTTACTTATTTCTAAGTATTAAAGGTAACAAATTGCCTCAAACCACAATTACAATTAGCCAAATATTAGCGTGACTTCCACAAATCAGGCTAGAATAATAAAATCTTTCAACTTATTTATTACAGAAGTCAGTAGAAAAAAATCTAAAATAACAAACCATAATAGAATTTATAGACAAATCAAGGCTTTGATACGAACTATAAACTTTTACTTATTCAATTGTATCAGTGAATCAAAACATCATTTCCATAAAGCATCTAGGGAAAAATTGTTGATAAATATTTCCTTTTAATAGTTTTCCCCTTGATATGGGTACAAGACTAATTTGTCCGGCACTAGATTTTGCCAAGTAGCAACTGTTTTAACCCTGCTGGAATACTGTCTCCTAAAACAGCAACATAGGAGGCTCCTGAGTTGCACAATGTACGGTTGCACATATCCAAAATTCAAAGTTCTTTATATCTCATGAGGACCATTTCTACTGAATTCATTTGAAAATAGAAAGCAATCGCTTTAAGCCAGGAATTTAAGTTTACCTTGTTTGAAAATAACGTACCTCTAGTTGTTGAATGGTCACGATCTGTGTCCAGAAAACATAGATGCAATAAAAACAAAACTGCACAAGAATAACACCTATCTTTGGTGTGTGGAATTACAAATTACATACTTCATTTGTTTTTTTATTTAAAATTTTTTTTTATGTTTATTTATTTTTGAGACAGAGAGAAACAGAGCATGAGTGGGGGAGGAGCAGAGAGAGAGGGAGACGCAGAATCCGAAGAAGGCTCCAGGCTCCGAGCTGTCAGCACAGAGCCGGATACAGGGCTCGAACCCACCAACTGTGAGATCATGACCTGAGCCGAAGTCGGACGCTTAACCGACTGAGCCACCCAGGCACCCCTAGATACTTCATTTGTAACTAATTCCTTCCAATGAGGTATCTATGTTGTTCCCACAGCCCCTTCTTAGCCAGATCATCCTCTCTTCTCTCTCCTTCCTCCCTTCAGCTCCTGAATTTTCTCTACCACTTTAAACTCCGTTTCCCCTCCAAATATACCATCAGAATTAATTAAAATGCTCTAAAACTACTCTAATACAGTAGCCAACAGTCATGTGCTACCTGAAATGCAGCTAGTCTGAACTGAGATGTGCTGGAAGTATAAAATTGACACTCAGTTTTCAAGACTTTATGTAGAAAATATAATGTCCACCTAATCAGAACCCCTCCACCTCCCCCTAAGGGAAGGTGACCTTCTCTGAAAAGATCCTTTCTTTTGTTTTGCTAATAATTCCTGGCCTGACCCTTCTTCCTATAAAAACCTTCCATTTTGTACAACTCCTCCAGGAGTTCCCTTCCAGGTGCTGCATGGGATGCTGCACAATTCATGAATGGCTTAATAAAGCCAATTAGATCTTCAAATTTGAAAATTCAAATTCAAATTTGAATTTCTGCTGAGTTGAATTTTGTTCAACAATATTGATTACATGTTGAAATGACACTCTCTTGTCTATATTGGGTTAAATGAAAAATTATTAAAATTAATTTCACTTTTTCCATTTCACCTTTTTAGTGTAACTAGCAGGAAATTTAAAATTGCATATGTAGGGGTGCCCGGGTGGCTCAGTCCATTAAGTGTCCAACTTCGGGTCAGGTCATGATCTCATGGTCAGTAAGTTCAAGCCCTGCATTGGGCTCTGTTGACAGCTCAGAGCTTGGAGCCTGCTTCGGATTCTGTGTCTCCCTCTCTCTCTGCCCCTCCCCCATTCACACTCTGTCTCTCTCTCTCTCAAAAATACATAAACATTAAAAAAAATAATAAATAAATAAATAAAATGCATATGTAGTGTACGTTGTATTTCTAGTGGCACTGCTCTAAGAAGTAAAAGAAACTGAATATTAAAAAGACCAACCCTCTAGGGATGTCAGGGTAGCCTAGTTGGTTTGAGCCCCTTCTGACTCTTGATGGCTCAGTTCTTGATCTCAGGGTTGTGAGCGGAAGCCCCACATTGGCCCCCCACACTGGGTGTGACGCCTACTTAAAAAAAACAAAAACAAAAACAAAAAACAGACCAACCCACCATAGAAAGCATTTTAGGAATAATCTTGTAAGGGGCTTATCAAATTACTTATTACAAAAAGAAAAAAAAAACTTTGTCCAAAAAGGATTCGCAAACTAGGGGCTGAACAAGTAAAATATTTCTCCATTCCATTACACGTGCGAATTCTTCATGTACAATTTTGCACCACACAAATTATTAATGCTGAGAAAGAAAGGGTATGGGGGCCAATGTCCACAAGTGGCCCAGCTCTGCGAACCTCTGTGCATTTGGGAAAGAGCAGAGCAAACCTTGTAGTCCTGGAAGTCAACCATCCTCCAGGGGAATTGAATGCATAACCAGAGCCTTATTAACATAGCCTACAGTTCCCATCACACCCTATAGCTAATTTTCTTATCATTAATACTAATCACACTGTAATTACTTGTGCAAGTAACTATCTCCAGCACAAGACTATGAGCTTTGTGAGAGCAAGAATCCACATCTGTCTTCCTCACGGACATGTCCACAATGCCCAGCAGCATGTATAATAAGGGCTCAATCACTATTTACTAAATGAATGTTTGGTAAAAATTGAATCAAGTAGTTTTTCTGTTCAGTGCACTGGAAGCCACATATCTACCAATGAGTGGCCTAGCTTGAAAACGCTATCAAAGCTTCTCTTTATGGCAGAGATAGAAAAGAGGCAACTGATAATAATAATACAGAAATGATGATATAGTGCAGGCAGCTAGCTAGGTATGTGCAGAGAACTGGATTCTCTGACCTGAAAAAGACAGAAATCACCAACTACCTCCTCACTGAAGTCAGGGAAAACCTGGGGGAGCTCACATGAGCTCTTCCCTATAATCGCTGCCCTAAAGTAACCAATAACTTCATTGTAATACATTTGCAATGAGGTTTTGACCCTCCCTGCAGGGGATGACTGCTGTGACAATTCCAACAAGGACCATGAAGGGTTCAAAATCTCACCCTCCCAACTAGTAGGAGAGATCTCTTAGATGACTGGAGGCAACCTCAGTCAGAGACTGCCCTAATTTGTACCCATAACCCATACAAGTATAAAAAATAAGACAACCCTGGGCCTGCCCAATCGCCCACTTTGAGAGTGCACTTTCACTCTGGCCACTATTAAAGGATTGCTTGCTTGCAAGTTTGGCTCTGAATTCTTTCTTGGCCAAATTCAGGAACCAAGTCCAGAGAACAGGACTCACCAGTAACAATGATATATTAATATTAATAATTAATAATTGATATATTTAATATATGAATATAATAATTAACAATAAAAGTGTTTTTTTAATATTTTTTAACATTTATTTATTTTTTGAGAGACAGAGAGAGACAGAGCATGAGCAGCGGAGGTGCAGAGAGAGGGAGACACAGAATTGGAAGCAGGCTCCAGGCTCCAAGCTGTCAGCACAGAGCCCGACGCAGGGCTTGAACTCACGAGCTGTGAGATCATGATCTGAGCTGAAGTCAGTCGCCTAACCGACTGAGCCACCCAGGCGCCCCTACGATAAAAGTGCTTTTAATAAAAATGATAATAGGGACACCTAGGTGGCTCAATCAGTTGAGCGTCCAACTCTTGATTTTGGCTCAGGTCATGATCTCAGGGTCATGGGATCAAGCATCGAGCTCCATATTGAGCATGGAGTCTGCTTGGGATTCTCTCTCTCTCTCCCACTGCCCTTCTCCCCCATTCACTCTCTCTCTCTCTCTCTAAATAAAAAAGTTAATAATAATAATAATAAAGCTAACATTTACTGAGGGCTTGCCAGGTGATACCCATCGTGCTAACCATTTGGCAACATTTCATCCTTTTTCACTTAACACTACAACTAACCAGATGAGTACTATTATCATCATTTTACACACTGGAAGACTGGAATTTAGAAGATTTAAGTAATTTGCCCAAAGATACCCAACAAGCAAGTACTAGTAAAAGGATATAAAATTAGTCTGATTCTAGAACTTAAGTCTTAACACTATGCAAGATGATTCCCCAGGACATTTGAGAATCTGAGAAGCAAAACGCCTCCCAAAATTGTCCTGAGGGATAGAATGCAGGAGTATCTATCCATAGGTGTCCATCCCCCAATGGAGGGTCATTGCTCTGTCAGGCCTCTGCCGCATCAGAAAAACAGAAAGCAAAAAACACAACGTAAGCTTGAGGCCAGACACTGGCAGCAATAAGTGATCCGGTGAGATTGAGAAGACATATGCATCTCTACAGAATATCTAATTCCCAAGGCTTAGTAGAATCAGCGAGAGAACCCGCTGCAGCAACTTATGCTGAGGCCATAGTTGACAGCCATCTTCTTCCTCTTCCAACTTTCATTCTAGATATATTTCACCCTTGGCCAGCACCACAGCTGACTGCTTACCTAGTGGGGTGACTGAGACATTTGAGCCTTTAGTTGCTTTGCCCTCATGAGGCTATTATTGCTGTAGTTGCCTTCACCAATTTGACTGGGCATGGAAACACCAAGAAACACCTCAATGAATCCCCTAGCTTTGTAGACACAGATTCTCCTTGTCCTCACTAAATAGAGTAGCATTTGTAATGAACAGGTCTGAGAAGAATCCAGGTCTCTTCTCCACCTGTTCGCCCCACTAGTATGAGGTACCCAACTAATCAAGCTGTAGTTATAACTTCAGTTTCAGTGGCTCCTATTATGGTCTCTGGTAGGAGAGTTCTTCTGTGGAGATTAGAACCTCTAGTAGAAGACTAGGAAGCAGAAATTCTGCAGTTAAGTCACTGGGAGGCAGTGTGAGAAAGGCCAATATTATTTCCACTTCTTGGTTCCCAGACTCATATATTCGAGCTCTTTGGGGGCACAAGATCATATCTATCAGCTGTTTTTGTTTTGTGCATGTAAGTATCCGGGATGATGGCCTTCCAATTCGATCAGGATTCCTGAGTGGGAGATATGATGGACCATGCCAATGTCCTATTAGGCCAGCTGCCTCCAGGGGATGCAATATACAGTAGGACCCATAGAACCCATGGTCGTGTACCCATTGTGACACCTCTTTGCCATAAAGTCGGTCCCTTACTCAAAGGCAATGTGTCAGAAAATCAGGTATCTTGTAAGTCCATCAGATTGTAGTGCTGGCAGAGGCATTGGGAACAGGACCAATCCATAACAAGGAAGGTGTCAATTCTTAAAGGATAAATCCCTTCACTCTCCAGGAAAGACGGGCTTTTCTGTAATCAATCAAGTGGCTGGCTGCTCTCCTTTCAGGATTTACTATCAATCTTTGCTGCTGACACACTGGACATTCCAAGAGCTATACAAGCTTTAGTAAGCAGGAGCTTTTGCTGTGGAGCCAGACATGCACCCTATCCTTAACATCATGGCTCCTCTGTTCATGAGAGTATCAGGCAAGCACTGAATCAGCTGAGGACAAAGGCTAACTAACACACATTGGACTTGCTGGCTGAGTGCCTCCTCTGTGATAAAGATTCTAAATGGGGCATAAAAATAATATATAAAGGTTCGTGAACTTTGTGCAGACACCCTTAGATCTATCCACATGCCTCGTCCAAAGCTCCTTGTCTCCAATCTGCTGATTTTGTACCATCTTCACCCCTGACCAGAAATAGACACTAATTAGGAGGGAGCGGCCATTTCTCCCTCCATACTGAGTAGACAATCAAGTGCTCACAGCTCCGTCCAATGGGGGCATTTCACCCAAATGTCTTCTTAGGGCCATCCCTGAGTAGGGCTGCAGAAAAACAATGATACATTTTCAGCTCAAACCAAGCTATTTAGCCAACCAATGCATGTATAAGGTCTGTGTTGTTGCTGTCGCTATTGTTGTCTCTTTCATTACTTCATCTTCAGAAGCCTGTCCTAAGGCCATAGATGTGAGCTGACTGAGAGGCACTGGGGCAATAGAGGTAGGTGGTATCTAACTTACTTTGCCCTCTGGACCTCCTCAGGCCTGATCCTTAATGTACCATTTTCCTCTACAGCAGATTGCTGTTCTACTTGCCTAACCTTATGACTCAGTGGGTCTGAATTTGACAACAGCCAGCTCACGATGGGCACCAGTGCTTTCATAGCCACTTGATATCCCACAGTTAAAACCCAGTCTCTACCAGCCCCCAGGAGTATTGCAGGAGCTTATCAAAATCAAGCAGTTTTCTGTAGTCTATACCTTGGATCTTCTATTGTTTTCCAGAGGTTCCAGTTAACATTGTTATCTACAATAGATGCCTCCAGCCCCAATGAATCTACTGGGTCACACAGGTCAAGTGCAGAAAAGTTTATACTTCAGTACTGCTTGGATCCGCTACAGAGCAGATCTGGGCCACATTCAGAGCTGAAGGCTTTTTGAGTCATCTAATGAATGGATTGAAGCAGGATTCCTAAATGTGGTATATGTGGCCTCCCAAATCAAGGAGTCATCGGTGCAATTTCTCTCTCTCTCTCTCTCTCTCTCTCTCCCTCTCTCTTTCTCTCTCTCTCTCTTCAATAGGGACTGCAAAGTGCATATATTTTCCTTCACTTGAAAGGATGTAGCCAGTGCTTCTGTGCCCCATGACATGACATTCCATCAGCAAATCTCTGACTTAAGCCACAGCTTTGTTGAACATGTTTGTGGGAGCTCAGATCCACTTTTCACTTGCAATGTTTCAGCTCAAGCAGACTCTATGAGTCTCTCTGCTTCCTGCCCCAGGGTCTCCCTTGAAACTACAGGTGTCTTTTAGACAGGGCTCATGTATGTTCTGAAATCCAAACTCCGGTCCTTAACACTTTGCATTCCTGAGAGAACTGAGCGCTGTTGTCTGGAGCAACCACCTCTATATGAACCCCAGTACTGACTCTCCTCATTCTCCCTCTTCCTTTCCTTCTTGTTTACCCTCTGCTTCCTGAGATGGCTTTCCAAAGAAATTACCTGCACACAAGTTCTTGTCTCAGGTCTTATTTCAGGTGAAACCAAACTAAGAGAGGATGCCACCAGCTCCTAAATCATTAGATGCCCCCAAGTCAGGCAGATTCTAAATCCTCATAGGTTTTCTCTCTCACTCTGTGGCACTCTCCCTAGAATATCTTCCTAGAATATCCAGCACTTGCCTCCTGTTATCTCTGTCCAATGATCATGATGTCAATGATAGAGAGGACGTCGTGACTGTCAAGGTTCCTGCAGGACTCCATATTGACGGAAAGCAGAAAACTTATCCTATCCCTGGAAAAAGACAGTGAATATGTACTTAAGTCTTTTTCATAAAGGAGTGAAGTGCTTTTGTTCTGCTTTATGGATGGGACATTTGCCAGCTCAATAACCATATAACAAGTATGAAAGGCTGTTTTAGCTATTTTAATAAAAATATCACATCTGGCACAAGAGCAGCTGTTATTGGAGCTATCGCTTGGTTAAGTTTCCAAAATCTACCAAAATACACCATGCTACTACTAATTTTTTCAAATACCAAAAAGATGAATTGAATGGGTTATGACAGAGATCATCATCTCTACATTTTTTAAGTGTTTACTGATGCAATCTCTACAATCCCTCTCGGGGGCAATAAGCTTCCGGTTTTTTATTCTGGTCCAGGGAGGCGAAATGATTTCAGGAGTTTTACCTTGGCCCTTCCTAGCATAAGAACTCTTACGACAGGTCAGAGAGGGATCTATCAGTTGCTAAGCATGTCAGTACCAATTATACCTGGGGGAATCCATAGACGCAGTGGACACACCGTGACGCAGATTTAGTCCCTGTGTAATTCACTTTCCACAGTGTGCTTCTCCTTGGGCAAATGGCTTTTGGTCCCTTGGGAAATGTGTTGGGAACATTTGTTGTAGGTAATTTGTAGTGGCATTGCAGGGTTCTTCCTCAAGGGACCTGGCTTCCCCCTCACTTGATGGGTCTGAATGTGAGGTTACTCGTATTAAGGCAGTTAATGTCAGCCTTTTGCTCACTACTTCTTCTGTTTGTTTTTATGGCTACTCAAGGTGAACAATATGCTTAAATACACATCTGCCTCACTGTTAGAAAGACTTTGACGGTGAGCCTGCAGACCAAGGCAACCCGATGCCACTCTGGTTTTGCTACCAGTTTTAGTAATTGCATCCACCTTCTGTTGGCTAAATGCTACCACAGGGCTTTTGCTCTTCTGGAATCCTCTCACCCCTGTCATCCTCCACTGATTATTCGGGATCCTTGTTCCATGGAAGCATCTCCTACTTCAGCCTGGGCTTATAGAGGACCCTAAACTTCTCAAAGGATATTCATTATTGCTTTATTGAAGGCAGTGCCCACCTAGCCTTCCCAGGCAATATAGTCACATGTCGGGTTCTTTGCCCTCCCATTAAAAATTCACTCCAGGGGTGCCTGGGTGGCGCAGTCGGTTGGGCGTCCGACTTCAGCCAGGTCACGATCTCGCAGTCCGTGAGTTCGAGCCCCGCGTCAGGCTCTGGGTTGATGGCTCAGAGCCTGGAGCCTGTTTCCAATTCTGTGTCTCCCTCTCTCTCTGCCCCTCCCCCGTTCATACTCTGTCTCTCTCTGTCCCCAAAAAAATAAATAAACGTTGAAAAAAAATTTTTTTAAATAAAAAAAAAATTTTTAAAAATTCACTCCAAAAATACCACCTCCCTGATTCCTTCCTCAATATTCTGTCAAGACCATTTTGCCAACCCTGTTTCATTTACTGGGGGCTTCCACTGCATTTAAGCTTCAGTGAACCATCTCAGCAGAGCATGGGGACTGCCTCTAGGTGACCTTGCCCAGCTATTAAATTGAATCATGGAGACTACTAATATGTCATTAAATCCTCCCTTATCCAGCCTGATATTTTGTCCCCTTCCACTATCCCACAAAGTCCAATACCTGCAATAACCACTCCCAGATTCTAGCCTGTGTCCTCTGGATTGCTGCCGGTTCTTATCGGCTAGATCTAGTGATTCTTTGGGTGACAAAACCATCTCCTGCCAAAGAAGGGACTGCACTTCCCCACTAAGGCTATAATAAGAGCCCACCCTAATTTTTAGTCTGGAGGAAATGAGGAGAGATTGGAGCAGATCTTGAGGATAAGCATGACCCTGTCAAGCACCTGTCTCTGATGAGGTCTTTTCATGGTCTTCAGGTGGGGGTGGGAGTGATTCTCCCTAAACAAGGGTGTGTGTGTTGGGGGGGGGGGGCTAAGGGTTGCTTCTACTAGCCCAGAGGGATTAAGGGAGTTTCCAGGTTTAAGGTTCCCAAGATCACCCACGTAACTTTCCCCTTCTTAGTCTCAGGATCCTTCTCCTCCCCTGACCCTAACATTAGAGACCCGTCAAAGATACACATTGGATTACCAAGCAGCTCTGCCACCCTTAAAATTAAATCTTGAACATGATTTTAGCACCCTGTCCTGTGGCTGCAAGAGATGAGGGTCTCCTTAAATGCTGATACATCTCCCAGTGAGCCTTGAGCTGAGAGCTGGCTGACCATGAAAGTTAAAAAAAAAAAAAAAAAAAAAAAAGCCAGCGAATTCTGCCATCTTCTAAGTGTCCTTATCTCTTCCCACTCAAATGCTAGAGCTACCATGCAGACCAGTGTTTTATCTTCACCTTCTGTTCACCACATCTAAGAAGAGCCTTAGTGATGGTGATACCCCAGCACACCCGGACGTATCAGTGTCGCCATCTGACTAGTGAGTCACCTGAGGGGCTGCATTTGAGACTTTCTTCCTACACTAACTTTCTTAGCTTGGTTTCCCTAAAAAGCGTAACCATGTGTGTGCCCAGGCCATCTGGAAGATGATCCCAGTGAGAAGCAGTACAGGAATGAAAGGAAGGTATAGGAAATGGTCTAAGAACGCAGTTTGAAAGTTGCTGCTCTGGGCAACCAGGATACAGTTTCCCCAGGACCTCTTGAGAAGCACACAGAATGGCCCTCCAGAACTGCCTCACTAAAGGGTAAGAGCAGGAGGCTTTACCCATCGGGGACTGTCACCCGTTGGTTGAAGGCCAACCCAGGAGTGAGTTGTTGTCATGGGAGTTAGCAAACTTTTAGAGGAGACTCCGGGCAGACTGCAAAGAATGATAGAGAAAGGAAGCCATCAGGGAAAAGTGACAAGTTTGCATGAAACCGACCCCACAACCAAGTCCAAAATTGGAGGTGATGCTCAGAACATGAGTCAAGACACCACAGGCTTTTGACACAATAGGACTATGAATTTCTTAGGAGTCGACAGTCAGTTCATTGCTGCACATCTTCAGTTTCCCACGGTGGTCATCACTAGGGCATCACAGTGATGTAATGGAGTCAGTACTTGTTAAAAACCGACTCAGTAACGTACTACTCAGTCTGTCATTCACCTCACATCTGACATGTAAAAATATTGCACTGGCTGTATTTCTTTGCTAGGGCTGTCATAACAAAATACCAGAGAATGGGTGGCTTAAGCCACAGAAATTTATTTCCTCAGAGTTCTGGAGGCTAGAAGTTCGGGATCAAGGTACTAGTAGGATTGGTGTCTTCTGAGGCTCCTCTCCTCTCTCTGGCTGTCTTCACATGACCCTCCCTCTGTACATGTCTGTCCCCAGATCCCCCCCCTTTTTTTTTTTGACAACTGCTACATTTCACCTTTTCTCCTCTTTTCTGCTTTCTGTTAAATGATTGCTGTTCTTCCTTTAAATGTGTTTAGTGATTCCCTGAACAGTCATCCAGGTAGATAATGTGCAAACCCCAGCTTGTCCAAGAAAAACAGCTATGAGTCCTCCACCAGCTTCCATAGCCTCCTGGATGCAGACCTCTTGATTCCCAATTCCCTGGGTTGTTTTTCTGGTTTGGTTTGGGTTGGTCTGGTTTGGGTTTTGAGGATGTCTAGACATTAAATTCCATGTCATTTTCAGTATTTTCTTTTTCATAGCTTAAAACAAATTCCAACTATGCTCTAAATGTATTTGCCAGTCCGTCTGGAATTGATAATAGCTAATGGATACAATCTAGGAAGGATGGAATTTGCTAGTAAAGAGGGAAATGATACATGAGCCCTCGGTGAGGCAAGGCTGAATTTTCACACACCAGCTATTAGCTGCTTTCCTGTCTTAGTTTTGCTCGTGGAGATCAGCATATTAGCATTACTGTAAATCCGATTACTGCCTGTTTAATGTCTCTGTTTATTTTGGTTGATTCTGCTCGGACTGCCTTCCCTCCCCTTTCCCCCATTTCAAAGCCATTGGAATCCTCATCATCTAGGTTCTGCCCTTTAGAAGAAGCTTTCATAAGCCATGCCAGCCAATACTTTACTTTTTCTGGATTTCCATACTCCTGTCCTAACCCTCATTTGGCATTGCATCTTGGTAATTCACTCAGCAACTATTTACTGAGTGCAGACTGTACCAAGCACTCTGTTCTAGATGATGGCAATACAGCTGTGACTGAGACAAAATCTCTGCTCTCATAATACATGGGGGAGGCGCAAACAGCAAGCTGCTGAATGGAAACTGGAAGTAGAGAAATAAAGGGGAAGTAGAAAGTCCTGTCAGAAAGGCTATGGTAATTGTCCAGGCAGAAGTAGAGGGTAACTTATGATGTCTCTTGTACAATAAGTTGTTCTATGCTGACATTTACCTTTTCTTTTGTGCTCACAACTCCTTGAGGGCAAGGAACCCATACTTGTAATTTATGAATTATGTATGCAAACTCTGCATATGCCCATTTAATAGGTGCTCAATAAAGAACTGTTGTTCAAATGCCTTTAAGTCCACATTATTCAGGTAACAGTATGGCATCATTAATGGCTTTGTCATTTACTGTCTCAGTGGGAAATTAAAATTCTCTAAGTCCTAATTTCAACATTTATAAAATGCTTTACCAGATTGGTAAGGATTAAATAAAAATGCCTAGCCACACTCACCTCGCTTATACTAGGAGATATCTGCCAGTCTTTGATATAAACCCTCACACCCAATACAAAATACAAATGTTGCCCTTTCTGTATAATGCCTGTGAAATTGTCAAAGCTGTGCGAAACTGACTTGATGTTAACATATACATTAATCCAATCCATCTCTCTATGGGTATCCAAATCATGCACTCAAAAAATGTTCTGGCTTCCTTACAGTAATCTTTGCCTTCCGGGCCATCTTAGTGTTACCTAAAGCTATCGCAGCTATCCCATCTTGGGGTTCATGTCATTACATCTCAGCGACCGTAGATGTAACCCTAAATGCAGGATAAATGTTTAGTGTTGATGGCTGGCAGAGCTACGGGATGTATGTACATTCTGAGCAGTAAGTGACATTGTGTTAACAATGCTGTCAACTTTCGTGTCACGTTGGAAGGCCTGGGGTTGCTGTAGCTACAAGGTGAATTATAACGTCAGAAGCAACCCAAGTGCGACTTCAGTCCGCTGTCACCAGAAAGCAGGTGCAAGTCAGGCAAAAACATAATAGAGACAGGTAGGGTGACTATGCCATCTCATCTGGATCAAGAGGGAAGAGGGAACCCCAGTGTTTCTAATTCCGGGTTCAACATTCTCCACTAGTCTTCCTTCCCAAATATCAGCAAAGGGCCATGGCAGTGGAAGTGGCCCCCAGCGTGGTGGCCCACGGGGGTAGGGACCCGGGAGTACGAGGCCGAAGCAACCCGGAGGCTGCAGAGGCTCAGAGACCAGCAACAAGCGAGGACCGATCAAAGGATAAGAACACTCTACCCGATCGGCGCTCCCCACTCCTAAGCAAATTTTAGTGGGCGCAGGAACGCACTCCCGGCATCGCGGTGCCCACCTTGGCTGCGCTCTACCCAGGTTCCTGAGAAGATAGAGCATGCGCGAAAAGTAACCGCGCCCTTGCGGCGAGAGACCCCAGGCCGGCGAGGGGGCGGGGCCGCACAGCTGCGCACGCGCGGGGACACGTAGGCGGAAGTGGCGCGCGGGCGCAGGCCAGGCGAACACCTTGCGAGGAGGCGGCGGCCGCTGTGGAAAGTGCAGGGGTAGGCGGAGAGGAGAAGGAGGTGATGGCGACCTGGGGAGGGGGAGACCGCTCCGTCTGGCAGGCGCCACCCGGGCTGGGGTCACCTTTTCAGGTGGCTTAACGGCTCTGGAGTGGACGTGTACCCCCGGCTTTTCGCCGTGTTCGGGACCCAGACCCTCCCCTCCCCAGAGAACCTGGACACAGCTTATCTTCCTCATCTATAACGAGCGTGCGGCGAGGGGATTGAGGGCAGGACGGAGGGCGGGGATGACTTCCTTTTTTAAAGAACGGAAACCTGGCACGGTTTCTAGGGAGGAGTGTGTGTCCCTCCTTGTCCCCTTTGCGCCCTGCGGCAGGCTAGAACCCCCTCAGGCCCCGGTCTGTGGACTCAGGCGTGAGGCCACTTCCAGGAGGGCCTTTTAGACTAGTGAGGGGCCTCTGGAGAACTGGCAGTCGCCTGGGTTCCCAAGACTGCTTTTGAGTGAAGAGCTACTTCCGGGTTCTGCGTTAGATAAAGTACTTAGGGTCTTCTGCTGTCCATCTGCTTTGCGGTGCAAGGTGATCGTTCTTGCCAGGTTATTAAATTTATGTCATAATCTTCCACTAAAAGTTATGCAGATTCTCCAGTCTTTGCAGCTTAGTTTTCTCCCCCGCCTTTTTATTTTTCTTTTAAAGAAATACTGAAAGGAGGTGGAATGCTTTGGTGTGCTGACAGTGGGTTTTTTTAGTGTCGGGCATATGCATTTCTTCTAAGGTAGGGTCTCACATGTCGATGTCGAGGGTAGATTTTTGGATTCACGTTTTCCTAAGTGAATTGGGATAGTTTGGGCCTTGGAAGAGAGAGATACGGCAGCATTTGAAAATAATTTGGATGAGTGTTATTTGTACTTAATTTCTTTATATTAAATCCAAAGCTTAGATTTATCCCTTGGAAAAAAATAGAGTAACTGTCAAAAATGAGTACCCTGTTTGATCTTCGTGTAGTGAAGTGTGTACAAAGAAATGAGCCCCCCTTTTTTTGTTGTTTTATAACCATAACCCATAGGTGAACAATTAATCGAGTCCAGTTAATGTAGATACAATGGCAAGATTATTTTATTTGTAACAACGAGTATGACAAAATACAGAGTAAAGTATGTTCAGGTTATTTACACTGTAATGTAATTTCCTCATATTCTACCCTTTAGTAGTGGGAGACTTTTCTTCTAAAGACTGGAAAAGAACTAGATTAAGAAATGAACTGAAAGATTTTTAACTTAAGTGGGTCATTGCAAACCAATGTTATTACCAGTTATTTATAATTTTTAGATGTCAGTATATACTGAAAATGCTGTCTTTTCCCATTTTAGCAGTTGCTTTGTACCAACAAGTAACTAAAGTTAGATATATGTGTTGACTTTAAGAACAGGAGAGGCCCCAGGCAGTGATTCACACCTGTGGGGTTTTTTGTTCTTAGTTTAAGGCTTACTGTGAATGTCTAAAGCAGAGCAAAATGTTGATCATTTAATTTGAAAACAGGTTTAATTCTATGCTGGATTTTATTTTTCCTGCATCGAAAGGACATTGGCCTAGGTTCTGTGGATATTGATTGATATCCATCATTAATGTCTGAAACGGAAGGTTTCACACATTAGGATCACAGTTATTGGGTATCAGAGTTTACAGTGTCTTCCTTCATCAGTCATGTGATCTGACCAGTGATGTTCTGATTAATAAAACTGCATTCTAAGTGCAAAGCTTGCAAGGCAGGTTTTCTGGAACTGGTACCTCAAGTAAGCAAAAGAAATGAATTTATTTCCATGTTCATTTCAGATGCTTTGTGGGAAATTTCAGTGGAGATGTCAATATTTTGGCACAGATGTCCAAGAAGTGACAGTGCTGAAGGGATTTAACTCTACATGTCTGGCACAGATCTGCGGCTCCTAAGATTGCCAATAGGTGTGTTGAAAGTGGCAAATTGTTGGAAAGGAGCAGAATTCTGTTGATTAAATTGGTGCTTACTAGAGTGCAATAGACTCCTTCATTTCATATTTTACACTTTTGTTATGTGTTGAAACATAGTGAAGATGATATCTTCTCTTCCCCTAAAGATTTCAGAAGCTTCTAAGAGAAGCAACCATAAAAGCAAAAAGTTATGCTGTTATGATTTAGGTATTTGTAAAAAATTTTATAAAATGCTATGAGAGTCCAGAGAATCACCCAGCTTGTAATGTATAGGGCCTTAATCAGAGGTATAGCATAGTGGGTATTCATGTTGAGCAGTGTGAAAGAGGGATCAGAGAGGGAAGAAGAGATTATAAACAGTAATCTAGTGATGCCTAGTAATCTAGGCAAGAGAAAACAGCTGCTAATGGTAGGTTCAGAAACAGATTTTAAATACATTTACAGATGTAGAGTCAACAGGAACCTTGGCAAGTGTAAATTTGAGGAAAGGGAAAGAATCTAACATAATTTACAGATTTTCTGCTCGATACCATAAGTGAGATTGGGAACATAGGAAGGGCAGGTTTGTTTGGAGGTGAACATAGTTCAACTTTGGACTTTTATTTATTTATTTAAGTTTATCTATTTTGAGAGAGAGAGAGAGCATGGGGGAGGGGCAGAGAGAGAGAATTGCAACCAGGCTACACACTGAGAACATGGAGTCCAGTGCGAGGCTCGAACTCATGAACCCCTGAGATCATGATCTGAGCCAAAATAAAGAGTCGGAGGCTTAACTGACTTAGCCACCCAGGCACTCCCAGCTTTGCACATTTTTGAAATGAGGTGCCAGTGGAACTCATGAGTAGAAATGCTTTCAAAGATGCATTTGGAAATAGAGATCTGGATTTCAGAAGAGAAGTCCGGGTTGGAAGTCCAGATTCATATTTCCAACTGCACATCAGAGGAGTGAGTCTCCCAGCAGCCGACCATATCGCACTAGCAGTAGTTCTAAAAAGTTGGGTAATAGTTGGGGCGCCTGGGTGGTTCAGTCGGTTAAGCGTCCGACTTCAGCTCAGGTCACGATCTCGCGATTCGTGAGTTCGAGCCCCGCGTCGGGCTCTGGGCTGACGGCTCAGAGCCTGGAGCCTGCTTCCGATTCTGTGTCTCCCTCTCTCTCTGCCCCTCCCCCGTTCATGCTGTCTCTCTTTGTCCCAAAAATAAATAAACGTTAAAAAAAAAAAATTTAAAAAAAAAAAAGTTGGGTAATAGTTAACATTGGTGGTCTTACTATATGCCAGATGTTTTTACATGTATTTCATTTAGTACTAACAAAAATTCTATGATAGGCACATTTTTTATCACCCCCCCCCCTTTTAAAGATGTACAACCTGAAGTTCAAAAAGGTTAAAAGAATTTGCTTAAGGTTCTTCAGCTAATCAGTTAGCAAAGCTGGGTCGTGCACTCAGATCTGTCAAAATCCAAAGCATAGGGAAAGCACCATGCTGTACTGCTTTCTCATAAGGGTAGCTATAATTTTTTTGAGTCACTGCAATATGCCAGGCATTTTGCTAAATTACAAACATCTCAGCAGAATATGGTTGGGGAGAAATTTTTGATACTAACAAAAGCAGGAAAGAGGTCTTCTAGAAGTTTTATTTATTCTCTCGTGTAAATATATAATCAATATTTGCACATCCTACTCAACCTGTTTTCCATAAGACTTTTAGTTTTGCTCACAAAGTTTGCCACCACCACAGTACATTTGAAAAATCATACTCAGGTAGACAGGGTGATTGCAAACTGGGGTTTCAGGACTTCCAGACGAAGGGCCAATTTATTTGGTTCCTTTATTAGGGTGCAGAGTATGCCGGATCCCAAGAACGGAGAGATAAGTAGGATTTGAGTCTTGCCTTTTCAGTTCTGTTCTCTCCCAGCTGGGGAATTAGAGAGGGTATCACAAAGGAAGGAACGCTAAAGCTTATTTCAAACCCTGACCTAGAGAAAGAAGACATCAGGCTGAAAGAACATCATTAACATAAGGTAGAGGTGTTTGAAAGTCCATGGTCTATTTCTGGAATGAAATAGTAGTCCATTGTGGGCAGTTTGGGGCTTGATTGAAAGATGTGGAGGGAGGAGAAGCTTAAGGGGGATCAGATTTATTTGAATGGTACTCTGTATCCATGCCTACACATGTGGAAAGTAGTTACTCAGGTTTTTGTTTCTTCTACATTCAAGATCATTTGAAGCATGATTTATAAAGAAAGTCAGATCTCAAGGGTGTCCTGCAATGCAGATGTCTTAAAAAGTCTTAACTCAGAGATGGCAGTGATTGAAACATAGTGTGGGAAGGAAGAACAATATATAAAGAAGAAGAAACAGGTAAAGGAAAAGAAATACAGTAAAACTTTTTAAAATTATGCTTTTTCTCTTTAGAAATTTGGTGGGTGCACTGTAAAACAAATGTTCTTTGATGCCTGAGTATGGTTAGTTACAAGGTGTATTCAGAACCTGGATCCATATTTAAATTACTAAAGATGGCCTGCTTAATCTCTGTGATCAGCAAAGGAGAAGTGATCACAGAGTGACTAAGTCTTGCCATTTTAAGCCATGAAGACAGTTTTGTCAAAATTATCCTTATCCATCCTCTTTACTCAACTAGTCTGAATTTTAGTCCCCATTGGGGTTGTGAAAGACAGTCTTTTCTAGGATAATTTTTCATCACAAATGTGTTTAGTTGTCCTAACTCTGCTCTCTCCTCACCCTGTACTTGGAATTCATTTTTCAGTTTATATAAATCCAAAGAGAAACTGACAGTCATCTACAGAGTCCTCATGACTTTTTTCCACAGACTAACAAAAAATGATGTTTTCCAGCTTTTTATAATCCCAAAGACTTCTTTATTTCTTTTTTTTTTTTAAACAGCTGTATTGAGGTATAATTTTTATACAAAAAAAAAAAAACTACACATGTTTAACATAACACAATTTGATGAGTTGGGACATATGCATATACCTATGATACCATCACCTAATAATCAAGGTAATACATATATCTGTCATCTCTACAAGTTTCCATGTGTCTGCCTGTGTGTGTGTGTGTATGTGTGTGTGGTTAAAAATGTATAACATGGTATCTACCCTCTTAAGAAGTTAAGTGCACACCACCATGTTGTTAACTATAGGCACTATGTCCTATAATGAGTCTCTAGAACTTACTCATCTTGTATAACTGAAACTTGAAATCCATTGAACAACTCCCCAAAGACTTTTTAAATTAAAATGATTTCCAAAGGAAGGAAACATCTTTTAACCTAAGAAATGCTGTTGCTAAAGCATATCATCCTTTCTATAGTCTCTGACAAATCTAGCTTTTTTAAAAGTAACTTATAGTTGTTTATTTTAAAACATCCTTAGCAAGTATATTTTAAATTGTATTAGTATTTAAGGGAGCATCAGTTTTTTTTGTGCAATTAAAGATCAACTTTAATGTTGAAGATGTTACTCATAGACTGTCATGGGCTTTAAGAATTATATCCTTAATACATATAAAAACAGTAAAAGCGTATTTACTTCTTTGATAAGTAAACACAAAGATAAAAAATAAACACTAAGTTAGCTTTTGACGTTTGCTGTGGGAATGAGAATGGCATTATGTTTAGCGATATTGGTCTTTACCAGGCAAACATAAATTGGAGAGTAGACATTGTTTTTGGTTGCTTAGAAGTTTGAATAGAGGAATTACTATATTAATATCTAGAGAAAATGAGATTCGCCTGTATAATTTTTAAAGTGTGATGTGAACTATTACTTGGAGCATAGTATCTTATCCAAAGGTTTTGCTTTAATTGCTAATTTCCTTCTTTAGGACTTGGCTCAGCAAGCAAAAGAAACACTGAACAAAGGAGAGGAAACCAACAAAGATAAATTTGGAAGCACTGAATGCAGCAAAACAAGAACAATGGATCTCAAGTTCAACAGTTCCAGGAAATATATTTCTATAACTGTCCCTCCCAAAACACAGACAATGTCACCACACATCAAGTCAATAGATGACGTTGTAGTGCTTGGCATAAATCTCAGCAGATTTAACAAACTTACTCAGTTTTTCATATGTGTTGCTGGAGTTTTTGTATTTTACCTAATTTATGGATATTTACAGGTAAAAATATTTATTTACAAGATGCTAATTATTTATAACAGTTGAGGTCAATAAGAGCATTACTAATAGTTTTACCAAAGGTAGTTTTCTCCATAGGATACCAGTTTATTCACATTTTTGAGTTTTTTAAATATGGAAAAAGACTTTCTAAAAGTTAGTGTGCTCCTTTTTTCAGGGATCAAAATTTCACAGTTGAACATTTCAGATGGGAGAGGAACAGAGACCATCTTAAAAAATTAAAATTATGAACACAATTTGAACTATTTATTGTGGTTAACAAAATGGGGGTAATATGCACCCATGTGTTTGTAAAGAGTGATTCAAGTATTCGCTGATACTTTGGAACATAATTCTCCAATAAAATTGAATAATAACACAAAAGTCATATTCTAGCCCATGGTTGATTCTTGGAGCTCATTAGAGTGATTTAAAAATTATTGTATTCTTTTCGATTATCATATATAGATGAAATATAAAAGGAAGTATAAATAAAGAAGATGGTAGAACTGATTATTCCTTACCTTGTAAAAATGCTATGAGGAGTATTAGCGTGAAATAAAAACATGAATTAAAAATCATAGTATTTATAATAACTAATTTCCCCACTAGAAGATGATACAAACATTCAGATATCACAATGAAGAACAATGAAAAATAGTAAATTTTATCAAAGAAAGGTTGCAATTTCTTGTTAAGACATATTTCATTTCTTCTTCAAAATACCATTGTTACCAAATAGTCTGGGAGCAGAGTTAGTCATTAGAAAGGAAAATGAATTAGAAGTTTGCTGTACAAATTTATATTAATCTTTTTCTGTTTGATTAATGAGCAGAGACTTAATAATCTATGCAAAACTTCTTTTAAAATTAGATAAACATCACTTTCACTTTGTGACAACTGATGTTGCTAGCATACTAAAATAGTTTAGGGGCGCCTGCGTGGCTCAGTTGGTTAAGTGTCCGATTCTTGATCTCTGCTCAGGTCGTGATCTCACAGCTTATGAGATTGAGCCCCGTGTCAGGCTCTGCACTGATAGTGCAGATTCTGCTTGGGATTCTCTCTCTCCCTCTCTCTCTCTGACCCTCCCTGGCTCGTGCTCTCTCTCTCTTGCTCTCTGACTCTCAAAAATAAATGAAAAAAAGAAAAGCTTTAAAATAGTTTAGAGAAAATGGTGGGGTTTTGTAATGAAGTTATTTATATATATATATATATATGTATGCATAATATATCTGAATGCTAGCATACTTAATAAAGCTATTTTCATGTTTTTTAGTTCATGTGCCAGAAAATTCCTAAATACCTTGCAGACGTACTTGAACATGAAGTAAATTTGGGGAATTACACAGTATCTAGTTCAGAGTTTATGAGGGAGGGTGATTTATTGGATTAAGCCAAATAACTATTGGAATACCTCTTAATGACTTGTTAATAATGGCTTATTAACAATTAATATAAATATTACTTCATGACACAACATTGTGTTTAGATAAGTAACCATTTACAAGGAGAAATTTCATAAAATCCGTGGCCCAGATATTCCAAAAAATAACATTGGTTTGAACTGATTAAATTCCTATAGAAAAAACAGGTCTGAGATAATAAACTTCTAATGAAATATATTTATTGTATCATAAAGGAGTTCTTGACCCAGGGACCTTTCTCAATGTTTGGGGGCAATTTTTAATTTTGGCAATCTTTTTTTTTTTTTTTTTTTAAAGAGCAAAGCATAGGATAATGTTGCTTTATAGCCAGCCTTCCTCCCTTTGTTTTTCTCACTCAGTTCTTTGGAAAGGCCTCCTGGACTTCTCTAATTTTACCTTTGAGGTGCCTTGTGATTTGGATGGTGTTTTGATTTTTGGTGGGTTTTTTTGTTTTGTTTTGTTTGTTTTTTTGGTGGTGGTGGTGGTGAGGCTTGGTTTCTTTTAAAATGTCGTGTTTATAGGGGCACCTGGGTGGCTCAGTTGGTTGAGCGTCCAACTGCGGCTCAGGTCATGATCTCACGGTTTGTGAGTTCGAGCCCCGTGTCGGGCTCTGTGCTGACAGCTCAGAGCCTGGAGCCTGTTTCGGATTCTGTCTCCTTCTCTCTCTGCCCCTCCCCACTTGTGCTGTGTCTCTCTGTCTCTCAAAAATAAATAAATGTAAAAAAAAAATTTTTAATGTTGTGTTTATAGGAATTTATTGTGAAGAAATTGGTTTGCCCAAGAACTTAACAGTATTCATGTATCTCTTGACAGGAATTAATATTTTCAATGGAGGGTTTTAAGTCCTTTGGCTGGTACCTAACTTTAGTACAGTTTGCATTTTACTCCATATTTGGCCTAATAGAACTTCAGCTTATTCAGGACAAAAGGAGAAGGTATGTAGTTTGTTTTTATTTTTTTGACAGTTAAATTCATTAGTAGTAGTTAAATTTTTTGTTTTGTGTTTTGGGAATATGGAGTATATTATACATGCAATATACATATTTCCTATTAATAAAACATATCTAATACCCAAGAATTTTTATCAGTATAATCAACTTACTAAAAAATACTAAATATATTTCCTTTATACCCTGAAAAAAAGTGGTCTCTCTTACAGTGTAATGTTATCAGAAAAATGTAGTTTAGGCTCAACTTACAGTAAATGTATCTTCTTGAAACGGGAGAAAGTATCAAGTGTACATAAGTGTTTTTATAAATTTCACTGAAGTGGGTGTGATTACTGAAAGACTTACAGTGCTACTAAGATCAAAGTGATGAAATGAACTATCAATGCCACTTTTATAGTGGTCTTTGAAATGTACAGTTAATGTTTGGTGGGATATGCTCTGCTTAATATTGTTGTATTTGTAATGTCCAGGACCTGAGACTGCATGTTTAGACATCAGAGAAATTTCATAACGTGTGTTTTCATCAAAACCACAGGAGCTTGTTTAACAGTGTATTTTAAATTGACCATCTAGATTTGAGAAATATCTCAAAATATTTTTAATGGTATACTGAACAATGTGCAATAAAAACCTGATTATATACAAGAGGAGGTTAGGAAATTGAATGTAACTTCTGTAAGTGTGGTTATCCTGTCATATCAGACTTTAATATGTGAACATTTCATGTATATATCGGGCAGTTTAAATGCAGTAAAGGAGCTATAATACTGACATTCGATCTTCATTGATACAAATGTTCAATCTTTCAGTAAAAATAGGATATTTTCACAGCTGCTATTTTTCTTACAAATATATTTTTGATATTTCTAAGAAGATAACTATAAAATTTTAAATATTTAAGTCTGTACCACTGGTATTTCTTCATAGTCCTAATTCATAGTTCTCAACCTCTTTACTGCCAATAAATTTTTAGAGCATTCATAGTAAAATGTTTGAGTCTGAGGATAGCATTTGTATTATTTTCATGCTCTAAAACTGCCATTCTCAGTCACAGGTGATAGAATAAAAAGTAATTAAATATATCTGTCAAGACTAATATGTAGGAAAACCTGATGATTCATTACCAATTGCAAACTGCTGGACGTCTGTTTTCAAAGTAAAAGAATCTAACGCTGTCTTTCTTAAATGGAAAGTGATACCAAGATACGCCTCTCTGTCATCTACCCAAATGAGATGGGGAGTGTGCCTCCGGCCATGTTTATCCCTGCCTTTAAACCACATGACTGTAACATGTTTAAAGATAAAATCATTTCTGTTTGATTTAAACATAAATGAAGGAGTGTAGGAAAAGAATTTACGGATGAAGATAATTATGAGTTGAAACCTTTTCATTTCCATGGCACATTAAAAACATTTTTAGAAAAAGTCTTTAAAGGTATGTTACGATGAAAATATGCTCAGTCACAGATTTCTGAATTTATTTAAATGCCACTGTTCTCTAAATCTTGAGTTAGCCAGATTC
Source organism: Lynx canadensis (assembly GCF_007474595.2). Taxonomy (NCBI): domain Eukaryota; kingdom Metazoa; phylum Chordata; class Mammalia; order Carnivora; family Felidae; genus Lynx; species Lynx canadensis. The sequence goes on from NC_044307.1 coordinate 19,988,355, forward strand.
TTTGCTTAGTTTTTTTTTCCCCCCTTTCTTCCTATGTTTATATGAATACCTTGTACTTGAAAGAGAAAAGGATATGGAGTCAGGAAACATGTATTTGACTCTTGGCATGGCCTCTAATTAGCTGTCCTAAGACCTCAAGGGAGTTTCTTAAGTTCTCTGACCTTTGAGGACCACTCCATAATGTGTGGTAAAGCATATTGTAAGTTGCAATACCCTGAACCTGCTACTTGTTATTTTTCACCCGATTACCTTGTAACTTTGTTGTTACTTTATTTGAGTTTTTAAGGAAGATCTGTCAAATTGGTTTTGAAGGGGCTATTTAAAGTCACAATTTCCCCACCATGTCTAAAGAAGTAAGAAATTGAGATACTAAATAAAACAGACCCAGTGAGCACCCCAGAGGCAGGATGATGAATCTAATAACCTCCTGGTTTCACCAGTGAGCGAACACCCCTGGAGGAGGCTGGGGCCTTCATGAGTCTCTATGGCAAGTTGCTCTCAGAGTTGCAACCTTCTGAATATAGGTCTCCTGAGTTTCAGGCTGGTTTTCTTTCAACCTGTGTTATGCTACTTTTTAATCAACATTCCTTATGATTTTTCTGACTTGAGGTTTTTTTTAATTTTCTGGCCACTATTTGCAATTTATCTCTGAGGAAATTTGACCACTTTGACTTCTGTCATTACCTGGAAGAGTAGTGCTGTCCTTCCCTGATGATGCCTCACTGAGGATTAGACCCCACAGACAGCACGTAAATCAGTGTTTGTGTTCTCCACTGATGCATATGGGCATGCCACGTTATTTCCACACGGACTTTAAATGTTGACTACGCTATTAGTGGTTGAGTAGGAAAGGCCTGAAAATTGAAATGTAAACGGGAAGGATACATTTTAATTGAATTTTCCAGTAAATTATTTTGCCTTATATCTAGCCAAATAAAAACTATGGAGGAATTTTGTTGCCTTGATTTAATCCCAAATGGAAGCTACATCTAAGTATGCAGCATAATCTAATTATGTGCATAGTACTTCACGTGTTAGTCACACCAGTGTACAGGGTTATTTTAGACCACTAAATAGCCAAAGTGCACAATAATAGTGCAAAATTCTGAAGATGTCATATTAAAAATCCCCTTTAGGAAATTCAGATAGGACCCCAGGTAGTGATTTGGGATCGTGAGGAGGGGAATCAGATACCTCATCTTGAAGCTAATTGTAACATTTTATGGAATACAGAATTAGAGTTCACCCATATGACATTGTGGTAATAAAAATCACGTTCAGCATTTTAAACTGCCATGTACTTTTTCTGCAGGTACTCTGCTCAGGTTATTTTAGCAGAAGGGCTAGACGTATTTTTCCTAATGCTAGATGGGAACATTAGGAAACAACAATTTAGAAGTTGAAAATTAGTTAAGGTTCCTTTTACCATTATGGAGGTCAATATTTTTTAAAACTCTTTTTTTCCAAATTTAGTCAAGATGGTTTTTATACGTAGGTAGAACTGCTGTTAAAAAACGTCTTACCAACGTTTCAGACCATCCAGAAGAATCTGTAGAACTCTGTGGTACACCGTGTTTCACACAGCTGAAAGTTCTCACTTGTGATCAATTAAATAAGGGTAAATTGTTGCTTTTACCAACATTCTTCTGTATGAATACAGCGTGATAACCTTTAAAATAGTGATACTTCACCAGTATTTGTAGAAATATTCATCAGAAATTAGACATTTACACATTGTAAACACATTATCTTATAATAGTGTGAATTGGGTCCCAAAATGAAGATTTTAAAAATTGTCTTTTACAGAATACCAGGAAAAACCTACATGATAATAGCTTTTCTAACTGTGGGTACTATGGGGTTATCAAATACTTCCTTGGGCTACCTGAATTATCCCACCCAAGTCATCTTCAAGTGCTGCAAATTGATTCCTGTTATGCTAGGAGGAGTTTTTATTCAAGGTATAGTAATGATATGTTTTCATACTGTTTGAAACTAATAGGATCTGTTATGGCATCTAGCATTAGGAAAAACCTGAAACTCCAATTAATATTTTTTAATGAACATTCGAAATACCAGAACAATTCTGAGTGACATTGTATCAAAATAAGGTATTATAAAAACACTGATACTTCTGCAATATCCCCTAGTCTTTGCCGTCAGTAATTTGGATTGGGGAAAAATAAAAATAGTACTTTTTTAAATTACTTTTTCTTTTAGTCTGGAATCCATCACATTTCCAGAAATACTGCATTCATCTATTGAAGACGTAGCTCAGAAATACCTAGAAAACTCCTCTTTTCAATTCTTTCATTCTTCTGCTCTGCAGGGCTCCTCTCTCTACCTCCATCATACACACGGACAGTTCTCACACTAAAGTAAAGGTTAACCTGAGCAGAACTGCTTTTTTACCAACTCTGCTGGCTCACTGACTTCCTAGAGCCCCAACTAAGTTACAGGCTATGTGGAAATAGGAGCGAAAGAGGAAGCAATGATAGCAAGTGGAACACATTTTTGTTGTTTCTATAACAGTCATGCAGAATATTCATGTTTTGACAATCAAGGGTTTCTATTTCACTAAAGTTCTTACACAGCCTGACTTCATTTTTTACATTAGAGGCCTTCCCACAAAAGCCCTTTGAAATGAAAGTATGGATGTCAACTACTTCATGTATAATTTCAGGGTAACTGTTGATGCAGGAAAAAGTACTGATACCCTTCCCTATTAAAAACCACATGCATGTGTAATACGTCCTTAACAATCCTTACCAAAAAGTTACACTACATGATTTTATTATTTAGATGTGGATCTACTAAAATAGGTTCATTCGCACCAATTCTGATTATGGTAGTTGCAAACTTAAACAATTATGCAGCCTGAAAAAATTGCTCTGGTTACTTTGTAAACGTATGGGCTGTAAGAAAATTCAGAATCTTCTAATATACACGAAGTAAAAAAGGCACTCATGTCCATGCACTTTAAATGTTCATATTTACTCACCGTAACAGATAAGGTAGGATCTCATATCTAACTCCTAAGGACATGTTGCTGCTCATTGGTAATTTAATTTTCCGAAGCCCTTCTGTGACTGTCTAAGGCACTGATCTAAGCATTCTTCGTATGTTTTTGACTTTGGATATAAAAAGCAGATCCTGCTATACTTGGTTAGACACATAGATCTAAAACTGTGTCAAGTGGGCGTGTGCATAATGAGGTTGGCTTACATTTATTTTACACAGGGAAGCGTTACAACATTGCAGATGTGTCTGCTGCCATATGTATGAGCCTTGGCCTGATATGGTTCACCCTAGCTGACAGCACGGTTGCACCAAATTTCAACCTGACCGGTAAGGAAATTGTTTGTGCTGCTCAGATTTTACAGGCATTTGGGTTTAGAGTAAGAACTTTTATAATTTCATGAGAATTTTAAACGATAGTGTGACATCTATGATTTTTGTATCTGACATAAAGCTTTCGGACTTTCTGTATAAGATGTAGTAAAAATATTACAACCCTGCAAATGTAACAGTTCTTTTCAGTGCTCTGGTATCTTGACATGACAAAAGGCTGTGCGGCCAGTCAAAACCTTCTGTGATCCAGTACATGATAGATGAGTTTCTTATGGGCTGAATCGGAAGTATACACATTAGTTATAGGAGAATCACAGTAGTAACTTTTTATTCTTTTAAAAAAAAAAAAAATTTAAATTGCACATTTACTTGTCATTATTTTAGCTAAAGAGGAAAAGTTATGCTATATGTTAACATAGAACTGTGTACTCTAAATATGTCTATAACCTTACAGTGCTTGAAGTTTCCACCATGAACAGTTTCCTCCTTGTGTGTCCCGTGGAATTTTGCAAATAAAATTTAGATTTTTCACAGGCAAAATAGGTATTCTCTATATTTAGAACTAAATAAGAATAAAAAATGTGTTATAATATTGTTTTTGTTCTAACGACCTTGAAGAGAAATTATTATATTATTATATACACAGTATTGTCATTCTTATACTGTTGAGTTTTATTCATAAGCTTAGTATCATCCCATCTCCTAGCCTGACAAAAGTAGTATTTAAAATACTTACGTGTTCAGGGCAGGTCTTGGTGGCCGGAGGAGGAGTAGGTGCAGGTAAAGGTGGCAGCAGCCAAGGCCACGGACTGCATCATGGAGGTCACCTGGGGCCAGGCAGAAAGCAGCAGGAAGCCCAGTGCTGACATGCAAAGATCACTACTTTGATTCCAGTGCTCACTTTGGCATTTCGAAAGAGATGCTGAAAGATGAGGCACTCACCCTCATGTACCAAAACTCCATGTTTCATAGCCGACACCTCTTTGTGGACAACATGGTACTGGACGTGGGCTCTGGCCAAGGGATCCTCTGTATGTTTGCTGCCAAGGCTGGAGCCCGCAAGGTCATTGGTCATTGGGATCCAGTGCTCCAGTATCTCTGATTATGTGGTGCAGATTGTCAAAACCAACAGTTTAGACCGTGTGGTGACCATCACCAAGGGGAAGGTGGAGAAAGTAGAGGTTCCAGTGAAGAAGGTAGACATCATCATCAGTGAGTAGATGGACTGCCGCCCCTTCTACAAGTCGATGCTCAATACGGTGTTCCAGACAAGTGGCTGACACCTAATGGCCTCATCTTCCCAGACTGAGCCATGCTGTATGTGACAACCATTGAAGACCGGCTGTACTAAGACTATGAAGATCCACTGGTGGGAGAACATATATGGCTTTGACATATCTTGTGTCAAAGACATCGCCATCAGAGAGCCCCTGGTGGATGTGGTGGACCCCAAGCAGCTGGTCACCAATGCCCGCCTCATGAAGGAGGTGGACATCTACACTGTCAAGGTGGAAGACCTAATCTTCACCTCCCCCTTCTGCCTGCAAGTGAAGCACGCCCTGGTGGCCTACTTCAACATCAGGTTTACTTGCTGCCCCAAGAGGACAGGCTTCTCCACCAGCCCTGAGTCCCTGCACACGCACTGGGAGCAGACAGTGTTCTACATGGAGGACCACCTGACAGTGAAAACAGGCGGAGAGATCTTTGGCACCATTGACATTCAGCCCAGGGCCAATAATAATCGAGATCTGGACTTCACCATTGACCTGGACTTCAAGGGCCAGCTGTGTGAGCTGTCCTGCTCTACTGACTACCAGATATGCTGAAGCAGCACCTGGCTTCTCCCACAGGCCCAGGGGCAACAGTGTTCTTAGGCAGTTCTTCTCTTCCCTCCCTCAGAAGGGCTTTTTTTAGGGCCTGGGCTGAGGGGCGGGGCACATCATGGCTATGTTTTTCATAATTTATGCTTTTATATGGTTGCATTTATTGCCAGTAGATCCTCAACAGGGGGGAGGACAGTAAAAATAAAATAAAATACTTACGTGTTCATAGGAACTCTGAAGAAAGGGAAAAAATTTATTCATGAGAAAAAGGTACTACATAATGAAGAAAATGATTTACATCAGCTTTGCTGTTCCTAAGAATCAAAATTTTTCTTCATGGCTGTTAGTCAGCCTTCTTTATTTACTAACCTGGTTAACCAGGCTAAGTTAATGGATTTAAATGTAACCAGCACAGCCTCTTGGAGTAACCCTTCAACAACCAAAAGATTCTGATGGAACCTCTTACAACATCTGTTTCAACTTTGCTCAGAGTACAGGTGATCATTACTTCACTGAGTTTTCCTCTGAGAGAGAAGCTTATAGTTACAGATGTGTCTGACATGGTGTAGATTTTTCAAGAACGCTTCGTGTCAGCAACTCTCAAAGGAAAATTATGTATGGAAACTGAGGTAATTGACTCTTTTACTTATTGAAAAAGCAGTTTTAGAGAAGGCACAATTTGCAGTCAGAATCACGGCTTCAAATTCTGTTCAGATCACTTAAAATTATAACCCTGGCTAAAGTGCCAGACCCCTTTGTACTCTCCCCTTAAAACAGAGGTCATGATGATAACTTGCCTCACACAGAGGTGGTGGGAGGATTGACTGAGGTGATGGAACAGTGGGTATGAATGAAAGCACATGCACGTGCTGAGGGTGAAAGTGACAATAAAGATGGGCTGAAGTGGTGTCAGTGGTGTCGGTGGTCCCACAACCTCTCAAGGTGACATGACCGCTGACCTTTTCCAACTCCCATGGAAATATTTTGTAAGAAAATTAGAACCTGGTCATACTTCATCATTAAGAATAACTGATGAGCACTTATCATGGTCTCTGATCTGTAATAATATATTATCTAAAGGAGATTGGATTAACTGTTTAGGTAGTTATTTAAGATAGACATAAATAAAACTTTGAATGTGTAAAGTGAATATATCTGAATTTACTTATGCAGATAAATGTCTGCCTTTAAATATTCCCCTTAGAATGTAGTTCAAGCATTTTCATGCTGTGTTGCCTTTGTTCAAAACATTTTTAGAATGTCTTTGAATAGCCTGCCGGGAGCGAGGATGTTGTATTCAAGTCTTCAACAATAGCCCGTCTTTGTTTCAAGGACAGGTTTCATATTTGAAATAAGTAAAAGAGCATTCAGGATCAAGTTTGGTGAATAAAAATGTATGATTAGGTAATAAATACCACAAAGTTAGATGATGAAAAGGCAAACTGAAGAATAAGTATGAAAACTTGAAAATTCTCAAGTGCACACACATGCACATATATTTTTCTCCTCCGTGTAATTGCTTCTGCATTGTTTAAAAAAATGAAAAGGGGGAGACTCCCATAGGTCCCAGCAGACTCGCAGACGTACCCAAGGCTGCTTTTTGTTCTTTCTGTAAAGCACATGGCTGGTGACCGGTGTCCTGAACACTTCAGGTAACCAACCACCTGCTTCTTAGGTAGATGTGCCTATTCGCATTGGTGTGTTGATTTTCAGATTTGTACATGCCAGTTGTACTGTTACAACTAGGTAATAATATTGCTTGCATTGTGCAGAAATGAAGGACACCTGGGTGGCTCAATCGTTGAGCGTCCGACTTCAGCCTAGGTCATGATCTCACGGTTCACGAGTTCGAGCCCCACATCAGGCTCACTGCTGTTGGTGCAAAGCCCATTTCAGATCCTCTGTCCCCCTCTCTCTGCTCCTCCCCAACTTGCGCTCTCTCAAAAGTAAATATTTTTTTTTAAATTGTTTAAAAATGAGTTTGAAGAGAATTGTTTCTGTTAATTGAAACAATATGGTTGACTAGTCAACAGAATCATTGTTGAATTAGGTGTGGAGGAAACAACTGTAAAAATAGCAGGATATCATAAAAGCGTGAAGGGATTCTGCCCCCCGACTGTGTCCGAAGTTCCTGTGTTTTCCTGTATGCTTTTTAACGAAAACAACTGGGAAATCATTAACGGTGTGTGTTATGAGTATGGTTTTCGTTAGGACACATATTCAAAGAAAAGACCTTGGCAACTATGTGTATGTTTATGTGTTTTAAATGTTTTAATAATGTAGGTAATTTCTTTTATGATTTCCATCCTCATCTGATTTTTTCAATTAACTAACTACCAGTCCCGATAGAGCTCCTAAGAATTTCTTCTGTATGTGTTTAATAGAGTATTCCTTTCAAACATTTAACCTAAACAGAACTATTATTTTATATAATAATGAAACACAGTAAGGTGACAACTTTAATGTAGTTTATTAGTGTCCATTACCTTTTTTTTTTTGACGTTATCATCTATGCGCCCAATTATAGCTGGTTGTGGATGAAAATAATCCATTTTTACTGAGCAAATGTGATTTAAGATCTGCTTTGGTTTTTCAGCCAAGTTAAATCTCTGGTAAATCTTGAGTGTCATTCCCATGTTTAAATAAGGAGGTTGTATTTTTCTGCACTTTCTTGAAGGTGTGATCCTTATTTCCCTGGCACTGTGTGCGGACGCCGTCATTGGGAACGTTCAAGAGAAAGCCATGAAACTACACAATGCTTCCAACTCAGAAATGGTAAGTGCGCTGGTGTTTTTTTCTCCACGATGGACAGGCTCAGAAATGGTGACGTGCTTCATTTTGCGAACCACTTCTGGTGTTGGAGACTGGCACGGCATTTTCCAACTGGTTTGTCATCATTATTTTCACAAAAGTAATCCATGCAAACATTACAGGAAATGAAAAAGTAAAAATACCATTACCACTATGGAGCTTATTGAATAATATTTGATGAATATTTTCCCTATTTCTAGAGTTTTTTACATATTAAAAAATCCTTTGTTACATCACTTTTCTCCTCTCTTTGTATTTGGTATTATCTTCCATTTAGAAGCTTGTGATTTTTATATGGTTGATCCTTTCCTTCATGGCTTCTGGAAACATATTATGATTGAAAAGGGCTTTCCCATCTCTTAAGATTTAAGAATTTTACCCAGGTTGCCTATCCATTTTATGATTTCCTTTTTAATTAAAGCTTCGATCTAGCCAACACTTTAAAAGATTTTTCTTCCATATGGCTATCCACTTGCCCCAATTTCATTTATTGAAAGATCCACTTTTCAGCCTAAGTGCCTTCTTTATCATATCATAGCGTAATGTAGGATTCAGAATTATATTCTTTTGGATTTCTTTCTGCACCCAAACCATGTGATGACAGCAGCTTTGTCATACATGTACCATCTGCTAAGACTAGCCAGCAATGTTCCTTTTCTTTTTCAGAATATTACTACCATGGTTATTCTTGGGTGTTCATATCCCCAAATAAACTAGAAATCGCATTGCTATTGTGATTGGTATAGCACTGAATTATAACTTAATTTAGGGAGAATGACATCTATACACTTGATTCTTTCAGTCCAAGAATAAGGTATGACTTTCCTTTTATTCAAGTGTTTTTTTTCCCAATGTCCCTTAGATTTTAATTTTTTTTTTCATATAAATCCATATTTCTTATTGAAGCTATTGTTAGGGGTTTCATCTTTTTGCTGTTGTTACTGCTAATAATGCTCTTTCTTTCCCTATACCTTCTACCTGGTTGGTATTTATGTATAGGAAAGTTACCACATGTATGTTTACATTAATTTTCTAACCAACCTCTTGCTAGACAGAACATACTACATTAAGAGTATATAGGAATGGTCTTTCCTGTTACTTTGTCAGCAGAGTGAGCATCTTAAAGGAGTCTTTAATCTGGGTCAGAAGTTTTCTTGATGATCGTCACCACTCTTCCTGGGTAAGGTCAAGATCAGAGAATTAAGGAAGTGTAAATAGTTAGAAGTACAATGGTTAAGAGCTTAGGCTCTGGGCTAAGATCACCTCAGTTTATATCCCAACTTGGCGAGCTCTCTTATTTGGGGAAAATGACTTACTGTCTCTAAGTTTTAATTTCCTCATCTGCAGGTTGAGGCGTAAGTGGAATTATTCATAGACAGCATTGTTAACACAGTACCTGCAGCATCACAGGTCTGTAAATTTGATGACGATGCTGCTGCTGACTGTTCTGAGAGTATACTAAACCGGGATAGAAAGATTGGTAGGAAAACTGGGAAACGAAGCAATAGATATGCCAGATACTGCTTATTTTCCTTATATTTTAATTTCTTTGCAAATTTAACGTTTGGGTGTTTTCATGTTTAATAAGTAGCTTTAAAGTTATTTTGTTTTATTTATATGTGTTTTTAGAACCCCAACAATAAAATATGGTTTGAGTTCAGTAATTAAGCCAGGCAAAAAAATGAATATTATGTGACCATATATATGAAAGGATCAGTACTGCTGTGTTACCTTATATGTAAAAAAAGCTGTAAACTTCGAAACAGGATCCGTCATCGTCTCGACAAAGTTAGGCCGTATTGAAATAATGATGTTACTTAAAAAATGGTTTGTTCTTCACATTTAATTAATTAAGCCATGTATTAAAAATCCTTCATTTTCTGCCTTTGGTTTGATAGCATTTTTTTCCACTTTATCTACTATAGGTTTTGTATTCGTATTCCATCGGTTTTGTGTACATTTTACTGGGATTGACATGCACTAGTGGGTTAGGCCCTGCAGTAACATTTTGTTCAAAGGTAAACACTAATCATATTTTTAAAAATAAACATCTCCCATTAAATAGTTTCCTCTGTATTTCTTGTTCAAAAAGATTATTTTTATGTAATTTGATAACTCCTTTAATATAATATATGCAGATCAGAAATTATTTCAGAAATGAAATGATTTATATTTAAATTTATTTTATCCTTGCTCTACCCTATAAGTTAATTTTTAAGCGATGCATAATGTGTAAAAGTTGGGATTTTTAATTTCATCATTGTTTTTCCATTAAATCGGAACTAAATAAGAATCTTTGCTTGACTGCATTGTTGAATGGCTTATTACTACTCAGGAGGTTGATTAAAATCTGTAGTTTTATTTCATTTGTAATACCTCAGGGTTTGTTTTGCATTTTCCTAACAGGCTTTTTTTATATGTTGCAGAATCCAATTCAGACCTACGGTTATGCTTTCCTTTTTTCCCTCACTGGGTATTTTGGAATCTCCTTTGTTCTGGCTTTGATTAAAATTTTCGGTGCACTTCTTGCTGTAACAGGTATGAATGATATACTTGCTTACATTTAAATTTTCTCTGACTCTCATTTTCAAAAGATACGGGCAGTGTCTACTCTGCGTTAAAAAGAAAATTGTTGTATTTCATCAATTTATTTTTTGGCTTATGGTATTTCTTTAAAATTCTAAAGAAAATGATGTTTCCTCATAATATTTTATTTATTTGAAGGTTTAATTTTAAAATCAAATATGTATATATATCTAAATAGTAACTTTTAAATGCATTAAAAGAATTTTTTATTAAAAAGTGTGATGGGCTATGGGGCGCCTGGGTGGCTCAGTCAGTTAAGTGTCCAACTTCAGCTCAGGTCATGATCTCGCAATTTGTGAGTTCAAGCCCCACATCAGGCTCTGAGCTGTCAGCACAGAGCCTGGAGCCTGCTTCAGATTCTATGTCTCCCTCTCTCTCTGCCTCTCTCTCTCTCTCTCTCTCTCTTTCAAAAATAAAATAAACATTAAAAAAAATTTTTTTAAAGTGTGATAGGCCAAATAAAAAATGCTGCTTTTATATACACTTTTAATTTATAACAAAAATTCTAGTTTTGATGCACGGAAAATATGGCAGCTATATTTCAAACAAAACTTTGGACCTTCATTCGTACCCTTTCTGGGGCATTAGCCAGATTAGCTTCTCTTGTCACTAATAATTATTATGCACCTGCTTTGTGCAGGAACTTTGCTTGGCACTTTAGAGGAATGGAAGTTATATTTGTTATGCTTTGGAGGAGTCAGGAAAACAGATGAGAGGCTACAGGTGAGGCCCAGTGAAAAAGATAGATGATTCCATGTGCTAACCTCATACCATTTGCCAAGTGAATGGTCCAGATGACAAATGCACTCAGCATCTCCCATATGGAGAGAGCGCTGAAAGGAGCCCAGGATTGGATGCAGTGTGGCTGGTTTGGGATGTCAGAGAAGGTAGAACGTCGTCCCAGCTCAGATGCTTAATGGCATGTGGCCTGGAGAGTAATTCTTTCCTCTTCTCTGGCCTTCATTTCTCTCTTGGAAAGAGACTGGGTTGGACTTGAACATTTCTATCAGAGATTTGTAAGGTTTGCATCATAATGCACACACACATTAGCCATTTATAGCTGATTTTAACATTTCATACTTTTAAGGGAATACTTAGTTTAATACTACAGAATAAATTAAGCAAATGGATTTAAATCCTAAACTTTCTCTTTATTTGCTCACATATGACTCCCCTGCTGAAGTTTGTATTGCTGATGGTAAACAGAGGGCATTTAGTTATAGGTGAGGCCATATGTATAATCTGTCAAGTTATCTCATACTACCAAGAAAGATTACAAATTCATATACTTAGCTCGGGTTCCAGTTTCGCTTAAAGATGATAACTCTTCAAAAGGGGGTTGATATCAGTTGATACGTATTATCTAAACCCTGTAGTTAGTATAAAAAAATATGAGATGCAGTCCTTGTCTTAAAGGTGCAGACAGGTTTATTTCTCTTCCGTGTAAAAGAAATGCGGTGGCGATAATAATAGCCAGCATGTATATAACCTTCATTATGTACCCAGAGCCATTTCACATACATTATTCATTTTCATTTCGCAATAGTCCTGTAATAAAGTAGGCACTGTTATTGTTCCATTCTACAAGGGGTAAACAGAGGCACGGAGAGGTTAAGTGGCTTGCCCAGTGGTCAACCAGCTAGTAAGTTGCAGCATCAGTATTCCAACGGAGGCAGTCTGGCTCCTGACCTATGCTCTTAACCCATATGTGATCCTGCCTCCTGAACTGCTGTGGTGGCTCCACGTTCATCAGGAAGCCGGACTCCTGTCTTCTCTGCCAGCTTGTCCTCATCCTCATTTCAGGCAGTGGGGTGGAGAGAAGATGAAGGACACACCTTTGTCTTCAGAAAATCTTCCTAGAAATCACACACCCCTAGAAACAGCACTTCTCACTTTTCACCGGCCAAAACCTAATCACATGACCACACCTGACTGTAGGAAAGGAAGGTATGCCCAGGTAAAAATAGAGCACAAAAAATAACACAGAAGGAAAAATAGATCTGGGGAGTCAGGCTCTGACACATTTCCAAAACTTTCTTCATTTGGAGTTCATTTATTCATGCATTGGACATTGAGTGCCAGGGACTGTAGTCTGGGGATACAAGGATGAGTAAGACAAGGAACTAAGTAAGACACACAGTCCAGAGAGAGGATAGCAAGTAATAATGCAAGGCGGGGAACAGGGCTGCCATGGAGATATTTGCCGAGTCCTACCTCTACCTGGCTGGGACAGGGAGGAGGGCTTCATGCCTAACAGCAGACTTAAAATAATACTTGAAAGACCGGTAAAGGTTAATACAGCCATGTCAAGATTATTCATGGTCTTACCCAGACATGACCAGTAGTATTAGGATATTAGCTTACTTTATCCTTTAGCTTACTACTTTCATTTATTTATTTTTAATATAATTTATTGTCAAAGTGGCTAACATAACAGTGTGTTCAGTGTGCTCTTGGTTTTGGGGGTGGATTCCCATGGTTCACCGCTTACATACAACGCCCAGTGCTCATCCCAACAGGTGCCCTCCTCAATGCCCATCACCCATCTTCCTCTCTATCCCACCCCCCATCAAACCTCAGTGTGTTCTCTGCATTTAAGAGTCTTTTATGGTTTGCCTCCCTCCCTCTCTGTAACTATTTTTTTCTCCTTCCCTTTCCCCATGGTCTTCTGTTAAGCTTCTCAAGTTCCACATGAGTGAAAGCAGATAGCACTCCTAGGAATTTAGCTTACTACTTTTAAAGAATAATACCTGTTCTACCTAATCATACCTTCCTCGTGAAAGCCTTTCTTTCCTGCCAGACTAAGCATCTCTAAGGGATTGACATGCCCCACTAGTGTCGTGGCCTTTATCAAGTACTCATTACAGTTGTACTTTAACATTTAACTGTATGATTTAATGTCTCTACCCTCTACCAGACTGTTAACTCCATAACCCCAGCAGCAACTTTCTGTTTGTTTTTTGGTTTCTGTTGTTTTCTTAGCGTGTCATGTAGACCTCGGCACATAGCAGGCTTAGTTAATATTTGTTGAAATGATTTCCAAAATATTCTAAAAGATAGATATTAGTAGGCACATTCTAAGGCAACCTTTTTTTCTCCCTACAGTGACAACCGGAAGAAAAGCAATGACTATCGTACTTTCATTTATGTTCTTCTCCAAACCATTCACATTTCAGTAAGTAGTTTGTAATTCAACAAGTTTTTCTACTTGCAGGTACCTGGTTTCACATTTCATATTTCCTTAATTTCTTTATAAAGAATCAGTTTTATCTGGAGCCATACTTTATTGACGTGTCTTCTGCTACTTCAGAAATGCATGTAATTATTTTGAAGAAATCATGTTGTACACTTAAACTGCCTAACTAGGGTTCCAGTGCTAGCATGACCCTGTTTCCAGTATAAGTGAACGTGAGTGATGTCTTGAGATGAAGGGATTCTGCCTTGCCCTAGTACAAAAGTATAAATTATATGTATGTAATACATAAATTATATATGTTATATATATATGTGGTTTTTAAAGTTACTAAGTTTAGGGGCGCCTGGGTGACTTAGTCAGTTAAGTGCCCAACTTTGGTTCAGGTCATGATCTCATGGTTCATGGGTTCGAGCCCTGCCTCGGGCTCTGTGCTGACAGCTCAAAACCTGGAGCCTGCTTCGGATTCTGTCTCCCTCTCTCTCTGCCCCTCCCCTGCTCACGCTGTCCCTCTCTGTCTCTCAAAAATAAACATTAAAACAAAAAAATAAATAAAGTTGTTAAGTTTATTGTTCCCCTTAGAACAATTTGTTCCCCTTAGAACAAAGATTTGAGGTAGAGATCTATTCTGTAAGTTTATTTAGTTTATGGCTTCTTATAAAGCATTTACTGTTTTCTTTACTGTCTGGTATACATTTAAAATTAGTATCCTTTCAATTTATGCTGCTTAGTAATTGAGAAGATTCAAACCTAGAAATTATCAATGTATAAGCTTAAAGTTAACCACAGATAAATTTCAGTTGGTGTATTTGTTTTCTGTAATCAGTTTCTCTTTGTGCATGTGCTAGGTATACATTATAGCAACCCATGTAATTCCCCTACTTTCTCAGGATGTGCCCCTTTTTACCTCTGTATGTCCCACCCAACTGGGATAACTGGGTAGATTGTTGAATTCCCAAGATGGCCACTGGCAGATTTACACATTCAGTGTTTAGACTCTTAAGACTATTGGTTAGGACATGGACTTGAATTTGCTATTATCCTCAAAATTCAAATGAACTATATTTAATATTTTGTAAAATATCTTCTCTGTACCTATACTTAACATAAATAATAGGAATTCTATCTAATCTGGTCTAAAAATACTGGCTTTTTTTATTTTAGTGTCATGGTGGCCCTCCAATAACAAAATGTTTATTTTATTGAAGAATTATTGTTAACTCATCACCAAGTTCTGTGGTTAACAATAAATCGTTACCTTGATATTAATATTTTTTCCTTCCTTCTTTTCTTAGGTATGTCTGGTCTGGTTTGTTAGTTGTCCTTGGTATATTTCTCAATGTTTACAGCAAAAATATGGATAAACTAAGACTACCAGCACTATATGATCTGATAAACAAAATAGTGGAAATGAGAAAGTCAAGGACGTTGGCACAAACCGTATAGTGAGTGATTCATCCTGTTTAAAACAGAACTCTAAGGGAGTAATCATCAAGTAATTAACTTTCCAAAGGGATTATTATAAAAACCAAAGGATCTGAAGGCATGCTACCCATTTGTGGATGGGTCACCTACGAAGTCAGCCTTTTCTTCAGGATACTTGTTTAACCGTTTGACTTCTGAAGCAATCAAGAGAGCCACATCTGGCACGCCTTAGAATCAAATGTCAGTGCGAAGGACTGACATTTCTTAGCAACCTGTTGAGAATTGCACTGGAAATGGACCATGTTGCAAAACTAATTGGATATCATTATGACATATCAAAGAAATTGATATAATAATATCAATTAATAGATTGTTTTGTTTTCATTCCATTTTGGTGGTGTTATTTAAATGATTCTCTGTTATAAGAGTGAACTGATGATTTAAAGTCTAGAAAGAATAACTTCATTATAAATAAAAATTATTCTGTGATTTTTTTAAATAAATGTGTTATTAGAATTTTGTTATGAAGAGGGAAGTGAAGGTTGGAGTAAGTCTTTACAGAAACTTTAAAACTTAGGCTTTTCTCCGATAATTTAGTAGGAGTATTGGAGGAAACGTGCTTTAAGTTTTCTGTGAAATATAGACAGCATAATAAAAGGAGTCATCCTGCAACCTGTAAGTATGTGTCGCAGAAAAAATAGCTACTATTCATCAAAGAAGTGCTAAAAGATTTAATGATTTGGATTTTTTAATTGAAGGGAAAATAATGCATGCCTTAAATTACAATAAAATAATAAAACCATCATAGTTTTTCTCATAAAACTGAAATTTAATTTGGCAGCTTAAAGATTAAATAGGGTAAACGTAAGAAACACAAGTAGATTTTACCAAATTTGTACAGTATCTTGTTTGCACAGTTTTGAGTATAAACTCGTAAAGATTTTGGCCTTATTTTGTAGCAGTTGAGTTTTGGAATTGCTTCCACTGTATTAAAAAAATCCAATTAATCTTCATTTTCAGCATAAGTAATGCTAGTTAAAACAGCTTAGTTTCTGTGTTATTGGTGATATCACTTATATTGTGTGAGTATAATATACTTGGAATATTAATCTTGTTCTGAAAATTCCATTGTATTCTGATGGTAATTTTAACCTGTTATGTGCATATGTGGGTGTAACAGAGCCCGTGATAATTTAAGGGTCTAGCCATAAGGAATTCTGACTGAAAATCAGTTACATGTTAAAATACTCTGAGGGTATTTTTCCCCAAATGGTAATCATTTTTTAAGTTTTCGTATTTTAAAATGAAAGGAATCTTAATTTATATTTCATTATGCCTTCTTAAACTCTTAAGACGGTAAGGAAATTTGTGCCATTAAAAAAAATCAGTTTTCCCGAGTTCTTGATAAAAGATTATAATTTTAACTTTTCAAGGCATCCTTTTATGTACACGCTTTTCTAATTTTTTTTGTCTTTGCCTGTTAAGAATTCCTCACCCCACCCCCCAATTTTAAACAGCTGAGCACTGTTTAAAAATTGGTTTGCCAGCCTAACCCTTTTACTCCCATTTCCTTTTTTTACCTGCTATCAGATGGAAGCAAACCTCATCTCACTTATTTGTGTCCCTAGAGTACCCTTAGTGAATAGTTTGAAATACAGAATACTTTTCTATAGTAAAGGAAATCAATATTTGAATGTATACTTTGTGTCAGGTTTTCTAATAGCATTCGTAAATATTATGTGATCCCAACAACCCACGTATAAGTAATATAATTAATAAAGGAATTAAAAATAACAATTACTAAAATCACTAAAATTTAAGTGCTTATTAGGTGCCAGGCACTATTTTAAGTGAAATACTCAACAGTTTATTTAATCCTCACAACAGCTCTATGAGGGCAAGTATTATCCTCATTTTACAGATGAGGAAGCTGTGACCAGAGAGATTAGGTGACATTTCTCACCTAGAAAGAACCAGAGCTAGAAAGAACCAGAGCTGTCTGTCAAGCAGCCAAGTCCCAGAGTAAGGCTCTTAGCCATGTTGCCTCTCTAAGTAGATGTGATGGTTTATGTTCATGTTTTGCAAATACAGAGGTTGAGGACCAGGGTAAGTACTCACTAGCTCACAGTTAATTGGATTTCAAGTCCCTTTCCATCATACCCCAAGGCATATTTTCTGAACCCCACTATGAGCATTTAGGTAACAAGTAACGTAATGATGAAATATTTTTTTTAAGTTTATTTATGTTTGAAGGAGAGCATGAGCACGAGTGGGGGAGGGGCAGAGAGAGAGGGAGAGAGAGAGATTCTCAAGCACACTCAGCATGGAGCCTGATGCGGGGCTCAAACTCACAAGCCATGAGATCATGACCTGAGCTGAGATCAAGAGTTGGATGCTTAAGCGACTGAGCCACCCAGGCGCCCCAATGATAGAATATTTTTTAGTAAAGAATTTGTGAGACATACTTTAATGAATAGGCAAAGATGATTTGATTGGAACATTAGTTCAGTGCAGATAGATATATTTGTTTTAAGCAGTATGTAAATATAGATTGTTTCTTCAGCTATATTCACATTAGGTGCCTATCACATAGTTAGCACTCACTAAATATCTGTGTTATCCAAGACTAGTCCTCAAAGAATACCATGAGGCCAAAAACTATATTGGATAATATATGTTCTGAATTCTTCCAGCAATGTCCCTCTTTTTAGCATAATAGTGCAGCAACAAAATAATAGCAGAAGAATCTGGCCAACTCATGTGGATCACTCTATTCAATCTTACGTACAGGTAAGCCAGCCTAGCCAGAATCCTTAGTAAGGCCAACTTATATGATGAATTTGGCTGGCCTTTCCTTGGTTCCTGGTAGGGAGTTTCCAATCTTTGGGATTTCCCAAGTGATGGGCATGTCTTTGATATTCATGGTAGGTCCCTAAATAGTTCCAGAGTAGGGGCTGACCATGTTAGAATGACTAACCATGTAACTGTCTATGGAGTTGGGGTTTTGAGCCACATCATATCAGCCCGACCTCCAAGGATGGCAGAGGATTTGGGACGTCAGTTCAATTGTATAGCCAATGATTCAGTCAGTCATGGCCATGCGGTGAGGATCAATAAACACTATACCTGAAAGCTTGGGAGAGTTTCTCAGATTGGAGATGCACGTGGATGTACCAGGAGGGTGACAGGAGGATGTGCCAGAGGACTTGGAAGCTTAGTGTCTGTCACGCTCCGCAGACCTTGCCCCAAGGATTTCTTCTTTGGTCTGGTCCTGATTTGTAACTTTGTAACAAAACAAACATAGGAAGTATAGCACTTGCTTGAGTTCTGCGAGTTGTTCTGGCACATTCTCGAACCTGAGGGGATAGTGGGAACTGCCGAATTTGTACCCAGTGGGTAACAAGTACGAGTGGCCTTAGGATCCCAGGGCTTGCAGCTGAGGGAAGTCTTGTGGAGACTGCCTGTGAAATGACCTAATCTGGGTTGTTACAATTCCATTGTGGGCTTTATTGCTGAACAAATGCTTGTAAATAACTATTAGCATTCTCTGCACTATTCTCAAAGCCTCTTGAGTTTTCTCAAGTGATTTTCATCTTCAGCCCACTTTACATTCTAGATTCCTCCTTGATCAAAGAGCATAGAGTTCTAGTAAAATTTGACCAATATTTGGGGCCAACAAATAATAGGGCTTAACATAATGAAAATATTTTTGCATTCCAATATCACGTTTGTCCTTTAAACTACAGTTTTCCAATTACCAAGTTATGCCCAGAATGCTCAAAACCTTTGTATGCTTTCTTCCTAATTAAGCACATGACCTTTTTTTTCCCATTGTGTGTTTGAACAAAAACATTTTCTCCTGTTTTTACTTACTCTGCTTTTTACGTGTCCCTATTGAATGTCCTCGTTCTTGCCCATGGGGCCAACCATCTTAACCTTTTTAACAGATTGTGTACCATCACTGACTTGACTACTCTTATTTTTACTTTAACATACTTTCCTCTTCCATTCTCACTGGCCAGATATGAGCCAAGCATTATACTAGATGCTGAGGATGAGAAAAATAATCAAATAAACCCTAACTCTTAAGGAGAACCTATTCTATAGAGAAGATTTGCTGTGATTGCTACGTGAAAATACATAAACTTCCTGTCACAGAGTAGCTTGTTAGCCTTAAGTTTTCAAAATAACGCCCCAAGGTGGTAGTGCTTCTAAAAGTTATATGTGCACGTAAGTCACCAGAGGATCTTCTTTTAAAAGATTTTAATTTAATAGGGTTGTCTTGGGGCTGAGACTTTGCTCTAACAAGATGCTGATGCTCTGGTCTTTGGACCACACTTGCGTATCAAAGCCTTAGAATACCAGATCTGTGTCCTGCTCTTGGGGTCCAGACATCTTAAGCTATTTGAATAGCTTCCACCTCATTCCCTTCCATTTGCTTTTCAAACTTCCCATTCTGTGGGACCTACCTCACACTATGTAACATCTCTAAGTCTCTTTGTTCAAACTGAACAAAAATCTTACCATGTTGCAGAGTTGCTAGCGTAAGTGAAAAGAGTTCTTTAATCAGTGTAGGTGTATGAAAGATTTAATATTCATTACTTTCTCCATAAATGTGGCTTTTTTTTTAAATCTTCACGAAACTAAGATAAACCCATAATTTCCTACCAGTCATGGTCTGTTGTTTTAATTTCATGGCATGTAGTTAGAATCCCTTTTACGCTATTTTGTAGTGACATTATGAAGAAAATGTTCACTTCAGTGATTTACTCCGGCTTCAGAATGAACTGTATTATAAGGGGTTCAGGAAGTAGGACTTAACACTTAAGGGATTCTTCTGAGACTTTAATCACAAAAATGTGTTTTATTAAATATCTTAATGCTATGATACCCCCAAATGTCTAAAACATTCCCATTTTCATCAGTTTCACACAATTGATAAGATTTAAATAGGTGAAATAGGTAAAGTGTGGATAATTATCACAATAGATAATGATAGAAATGAGACTTTGGAGTCTGATTATTAGAGATTTCCTTACAGTCACCTTCCATGTTTTCTCCTAACACCAGTCACAATGAAAGGACTAAAAAGCATATTTCTGACTCGACAGAAAATGAACATGTGGGAATTCATTTTTTTATACGTTATGAAAAATTGTCCGTTAATATATATCCTATTTTTAATTGTGTAGGATTTGTACGTGTGTGTATACCCAGAGATGACTCATAAAGGTGGGTGATTATCTTTTCTCTAGTTTCTAACTACGTATTAATTGACATAATGTTAATCTGCAATATATGTGCTGATCTCAGTACTGTTTTGGTATTTGGGTACCTCTCATGAAATGAAAAGTTGATTGAAATGTCTGCCCTTACAAAGGTTTGATCTAATAGGATGGGATGGGGCTGGGGGTAATTTCCTGTAAAATACCTACAAACACATCCACAGCCAGTTCAAGCCTATCTTTAAACCACTAGGGATTATTGCAGGATCCAGGAGAGGCTTGCACCAGAGGAGTGCGGTGCCCGTGGGGACACAGGTTGGCTCATGGAGCTAGTGCACAGTTAACGGGACTAGTTCAAATGTGCCTACATTAGCTGACAGTCAAACACTGAATAAAGAAGCTCCTTATTTTTTTTTTCTTTAAGGTTTATTTATTTTTGAGAGAGAGCGCGCGCGCACCAAGTGGGGGAAGGGTGAAGAGAGAAGGGCAAAAAGATCTTCAGAAGATCTGAAGCAGGCTCTGCACAGACAGCAGAGAACCTAATGTAGGGCTCGAACTCACGAGCTGTGAGATCAGGACCTGAGCCGAAGTCAGGCACTTAACCAACTGAGCCAGCCAGGTGCCTGGAGGAACTCATTCTTTAAGATCCCAGCTACTCAGATTCTCAAACTTAATCT
Source organism: Lynx canadensis (assembly GCF_007474595.2). Lineage (NCBI taxonomy): Eukaryota > Metazoa > Chordata > Mammalia > Carnivora > Felidae > Lynx > Lynx canadensis. Next base: position 20,009,446 of record NC_044307.1, read on the forward strand.
TACTAAACATATATTTAATTATTCATTCAATTCTCGGCAGTCAGCCATTCTCATAAAACTGAGCCATGGGTAGTTTTGTTTTTGTTTTTGTTTTTGTTTTTTCCCGTAATTCTCAGGGCTTATCTATTTACAAAATTTCTAAGAAGACCTGATAGTTTTTTGTTTTTGTTTTGTTTTTATTTTTGGTTTTGTTTTTGTTTTCTTTTCTTTCCCTCAAGGACTCCTAAGAGATGCCAATTCTACTTTTGCCTCACATATCCCTGAGCTGTTCTTTCATGGTTTCCAACTCTTTATTCTTTCTTGCTGCTTCTAGGAGAGTTTCTCAGTCTGATCTTTCTGCTTGTTCTTCATCCATTCAACCTACTATTTGTCCCATTCAGTGCAGTGTCATTTTTTTTATATCCCAGTTATTACATATTCATACCTAATATGTCCACTTGGATTCTTCTAATGATTTCTTGGTTCTGCTTTATGTTAACAATATTTTCCCTTATTATAGTTACCATGGTTATTTTAATTTCCTGGATTCTCTATCCTAATCATTCTGTTTCTGATGATAGATGTTTTTTAAGTTGGTGGTCTTTTATTAATTATACACCTTTGTATAGGCATTGGCTGTTCAGCCCAGCCTTCTCACTGCCTGCTATAACACATTCCCCCACATACCTGGCTCCCACACACACCAGGCCCCTCCCACACTGTGCTCTCTGGCACTGTGCTCCTCCCCCATACACCGTCCCCTCTGCACATTGCACTCCTTTCTCCACGCTGCAAGGCTTAAGACTGTCTTGGCCTCCCCAGGACATCTCACTTTTCTGTTTTTCTAGAATCCATATGTCTGTCTCCCTATTGCCTTTATCTCTCTTCAATAATTTCTCTGGGGTGGTTTTAGAAGAAGCCAGCAGCCTGTGCTAGTTCACCATTTGATAGGAGCTGAAATTAATTAAAAAGGAAGCTCTCTCAATTCTGTCTCTCAGTGATTCACACTAATGATTCTCTGATTTGCCATTCCAACCCCTATAAGTAATGGTTTGCTGGCTGCTATTTTGATTCAGTGTATTTTACAAATACTGGTTCATTTAAATTGGTAAAAATTCAAATTTAAGCAGTAAGATTTATAATATTCAACCATTTGAAAGATTTCACATCTTTTGAAAGGAAAATTAAGTAATGGAAACATAAAATAGAATTCAGTCATTACAATAAACTTAAATTTTATATTATAGTTAATTAGATGAGATTTTTTTTAATTAATTAATTTATTTGGGGGGCGGGGTGGCAGAGAGAGAGGGAGAAAGAGTATCCCAAGCAGGCTCCGCACTGTCAGTGCAGAGCCCAACACGGGGCTCAAACTCACCAACTGCAAGATTATGACTTGAGCCAAAATCAAGAATCAGAAGCTTAACTGACTGAGCCACCCAGGTGCCTGAAGATTATTTTAATACATCTGCATAATTACTTGAGATTGAAAAACTTCACTACACTTAAAGCTTTAATTTTGAGATGATACTTATTCATATACCTTATAAAATTCTCCAATTGTGCTGTTGTTTAATGCACAGCGAAGTAATCATCACTTGTACAAAATTCTGGGAACAGAAAAGGCAAAAATGATTTCTGTTGTGCAGACATGGAAATGGGCCTTGGCAAGACAAATGTGGCTAAAGTTCACATGTAGTAAAGAGGCAAAATGAAACCACACCCAGTGTCTTTCACTCTGTATCCTAATACCTGTCTGATAACCCACGATTCCTGAACCTCCACTCTTTCTAGCCACCACAACACCACATTCAGATTGGCATCCTCTCCATTGTTCCTGTGGTCCGTCAAAGGACTTAATGCCGCCTTCTTTCTCTGTCCCACTTACACTGAGCAAGACTTTTCCCAAGGAAGGGATTTTATGGACAATTCTGCTTGTATATTACCTATTAACACATCTCAGGAGACTGGCCACTTCAGCCAGGTTTTAAGAGAGATACCCAGACAGTGGTGAAAGAAGGGATTTTCTGCCTTGTGTCCCTAAGCAGGTAAATCCACATATGCATCAGTGAGATTTTACAGGTAGGCACTTAGGGTAGGCTACCAGCAGGTAATAGAACCCAACCAGAGGAGAAGTTTTAGGGACAAGTGGAGGTGGGGGATAGAATTAAAGGACTAGTCAAGGGAGCCTGGGTGGCTCAGTCGGTTGAGCATCCAACTCTTAATTTCAGCCCAGGTCATGATCTTGTGGTCATGAGATTCTCTCTCTTTTTCCCCCACCCCCAAAAAGAAAAGAAAAGAAAAGAGAAAAGAAAAGAAAGAAAAAAAAAGAAAAGAAAAAGAGAAAGAAAGAGAAAGAAAGAAAAAGAAAAGAAAGAGAAAGAAAAAGAAAAAGGGAGAAAGAAAGAAGAAAGAAGAAAAGAAAGAAGAAAGAGGAAAGGAAGGAAGAAAAAGAAAAGAGGAAAGGAGAGAGGAAGGAAGGAAGGAAGGAAGGAAGGAAGGAAGGAAGGAAGGAAGGAAGGAAGAAAAGACTAGTCAGAATGTGAGTTTCAGCAGAAATGCTGAGCACAGAGCTAAAGTGTGGTCAAGGTTGAGAAGACATCACTGGAACAGAACACATGGCGGAAGCTTAATCACAAGGGAAAAAATAGAAAGTGTAGGTGCCAGGGTCAGAGGAAAATGAAATGGGGTCTGGCTTGCTAAGCTGTGAACTCCAAGGTCTATTTGCCTCCCCCAGTAAGAGATCCAGAAGGGACTAAACGTAAAGATTAAAGGTTATCCACCATGGGAATTTCAAAAATATGGCCTGTAAGAGCAAGATCAGAAGTTATGCTTAATGATTTTGTGTGACTCTTCTAGGTTAGGTCAAGACAATGTTACCACCATAAGAAAGGGGGAGAATCTAGAATTAGGAATCAATACTCCTGAATTAGTGTCAGTAATGTGATGAGAGTTAACATAAATTGCTTGATTTTACTGTATTTTATCTGTTGCTTTGAAAAAGGGATGATTAAAAACACGTTCACCACAGAAGTGAGATTTCTTTCTTACGATAGTTTTGTTAATAAGTGGTATATAATTTGAAATCATAATATTCAAAATTCAAATTACATGATCTGAGCTTTTCTAAGCATACAGCTTCAATAGTATTATGATTTGACGATTATCTTCCAAATAGACATGAATATTCAAATGAGGTGGCGATAATGTCAGAAGGCTTCATTATAACTGCATGAACACAGACTTTTCCTGGAGAGCAGAGACGGTCATATTCTATTCATGTTCTATTTTAAAGTGACATTGACTCAAATTAATAGTGCCATCTGAACTAACTGACTTTTCCGAAAGGTTAATAAATAACAATCCATAGACGCACATGGCCCCTCCACTGAGAAGTATGAATTATCAGCAATTGTGATAAGCGATGAGAAAATAGTAAGCTTTTCTTTTTTGTTTTTTGATGAGATCCATTGACCCAAATGTCACATTGCTTCATCCATTCAACAAATGTGTACTGAGCAATTTGAAAGGCTCTCAGAATATATATTAGGATATATATAAATGCCATAGCTCCTTCACTCAATTATCCTACAGGAGAGAGGCAGGCATAGAGTTATGGTATAATCATTTCTATAATGTGATAATAATTTCTATGATGTGAATATATATGTGTTCAGAAAGACTTTCGAAGAGGAAGTATTTAAGAAAATCCATATAAGAAATTATGAGGACATAAATAAGTACTTGGAAATTGGTGCTGGAGAGAATGGAACCAATATGAGAGATATGTAGGAGGTGATTAATACAGGGGGTGGAAGGAACAGAAGAATTCCAGGGTAACTTTTGAGGTTCCCTCTACAAAATAACTGACCAGTCAGTATAAAGGTCATGAGAAACAATGAAAGACTGAGAAATTACCACAGGCTGAAGGAAACCCAGGAGACAGGATGCCATCATGGTATCCTGGATTGGATGCCTGAACAGAAAAAAATACAACAGCGGACAAACTGATGAAATCTGAATAAACTCTGTAGTTTAGTCAATTGTATCATATTAGTGTTAATTTCTGAGTTTGATAAGTGTTTTGTTTGATAAATATGTTAATACTGGAAGAAGCTGGATGAAGTGCATATGGGAGCTCTCTATAACTCTTCATTAAATCTGAAATTAATTCAAAATAAAACTTTAAAAATAGAAGGTTGTTATTCATCAAAAGATACCACTAAGAAAATAAAAATATAAACTGTGGAGTGGGACAGTGAATTGACCACACACATAACCAAAAAAGAACTTGTACATAGGATATGAAGAGAGTCCCTTTAATGAACAAGAAAAAGGATAACCACACAAAAGCTGGGAAGAGACTTCAGGCATTTTACAAAAGAACATAGCCAAGTGGCCATCAACATATGAAAAGGTGCTCAACCTCAGGGAAATATAAATTTAACCTCAATTGAAAATCTACAAATTTACCAGGAAGGATAAAATTAAAGAAGTCACAACTACTGCATATAGACAACCATGTGGAGAAAGAGGGCTTCTCGTGCACTGCTGGTAGAAATATAAATTTATGCAACCATTTCAGAAAGCAACTTGTCAGTATATCTACAAAATTTGAATGTATGCTTCCCCAGTGACCCAGAAATTCTACTCAAATGCACATACAACAGAAATGTAAGCACATGTGTATCCAAAGACACAAGAATATTCTGAGCAACATCATTTGTAAAAGCAGAAACTGAAAGCCACTCAGATACAGCAGCCACCTACAGTAGAATGGGAAACAAGACAAAAACAAAAACAAAACATGGTATATACATATAAATGTAATGAAAATGGACAATAAGAATAAATTTCATATTAATGATGTTGGATGAAAAAACATAGTACAAAAGAAGAGAAATGTCTGATTCCATTTATACAAAGTTCCAAAAAAAAAAAAAAAGACAAAGCAAAACTGGAATGTTTAAGGATGCATGTTTTGATGGTAAAATTATCTAGGAAAGCAAAGAAGTGATATGGACTTTGTGGGGCACCTGGGTGGCTCAGTCGGTTGAGTGTCTGACTTGACTCTTGATTTGGGCTCAGGTCATGATCCCAAGGTTGTAGGATCAAGACCTGTGTCCACTCTGAGCATGGAGCCTGTTTGAGATTCTCTCTCTCTCTTTCTGCCCCTCTCTCCCATCCCATACTCTCTTTCATAATAATAAAATAAAATAAAATAAAATAAAATAAAATAAAATAAAATAAAATAAAATAAAATACTACTACATTTTGGGGGTACAGAAGGCAGGAGGAATGGCAGGAGGAGGTTCATAAGGTGCTTGGCAGTTTTTTATTGTCCTGTGTGGTAATTTCACTACTGTGCCATTTCAGATAAAGCATCGAGCTGTATATTTTTTGGTACAGTTTTCTGTACGAGTATTATATTGCACAATTAAACAGTTCTCTAAAAGAGGAAAGGTGGGGGGGAGAACAGAGAATATATTCTTTAGAATATAAGATGACTCAACAGTTCTCTAAAAAATGGGGAATCTTAGGGGTGCCTGGGTGGCTCAGTCGGTTAAGCAACTGACTTTGGCTCAGGTCATGATCTCACGGTTCATGGGTTTGAGCCCCACGTTGGGCTCTGTGCTGACAGTTCAGAGCCTGGAGCCTGCTTCAGATTCTGTGTCTCCCTCTCTCTTCTCCTCCTCCAATTGTGCTCTGTCTCTCTCTCTCTCTCAAAAATAAATAAAATTTAAAAAAAAGAAAAAAAATTTTTTTTAAATGTGGAATCTTAGACCAACCATGATTATTTCTATGTCTTAAGTCTCGTTTTCCTCTTTCAGTGAAAAGATCTATTCCTTCATTTTGGACTGAATCAGACATTTTTAATAAAACATAAAATTTTCTTTTCACAGTGCCTTCTCCTTCCTTATCAGAGTATTTTTAGCAAGCTAAAGGTGCTCCTGGAAAGAGTTGTTTTTCCTTAATGACAGCAGCTGATTACATGGATGTCACTTACACACACATGCCTACCTTTAAATATGTGTTTATTTTTTAAACCTCCCTTCAAAGTCAGTATATTTGACTGGAAGGGATATATTCAGTCATTAAGATACTTTTTCATCACATATCGCATTAAGTGTTTTCCATTTAGAAGATAGATCTAAAACACTAGTCTTATCATTCTTCTGTTTGCAATTTAAGTATAAAATCCTGCCAGTGTTGCATTCATTAGAATAAAACAGTCTTGGAAATTAAGCACTAATTTCCCCCTCAAATGGCCATTTCTGGGTTTTTTTTCTTTCTAATTACCACTGTAATGAAGTGGCCAGTATTGTGGTAGGAAGTGATTTCAAAGGCAGCAATTTCTTATTATGAATCATATACTTTATTTCTTCCCTAATGTGAGTCAACCCCAGTTATAGAAAATGCACGTGCAAACTCCCATGTCTGCTGAGACTAAAATCGTTTGGGAATAGCAAATCATACTTTCAGCTCATAGAGTTAGGCTTTCAAACATTCCACTAAAGCAAAGAGGAAGAAGAAAGCCATTATATTTTCGCTCTGGGATCATTTCTGATCACTCTAATCTATTGCACTCAGAAGCAGATTTTCAATATCTTAAAACACTGCTATATTAATAACACATCTGGTAAGGCTAACTTGTATCAAAATAAATATGAGAAAACGCACTTTAAAAAGAGTGTTAAGTATGCACTCCATTCTTTGGTATTAGCACTATCAAATTTAAATGAGAGTGGCATCTAGGAATAGGTTAAGTGTGTCTATTTGAAAATAAACAGTGCTAAGCTTTGGACTCTCACAATTGAGATTTTTCTGATGGAAAAATATAGAATAATACTGACCATGACTAGACACCTGGTTGGCTCAGTTGGTTAACTGTCCAATGTTTGATTTTGACTCAGGTCACGATCCCTGGTTCATGAGATTGAGCCCCGTGTCAGGATCTGCACCAAGCGTGCAGCCTGGTTGGGATTCTCTATCTCCCTCTCTCTCTCTCTCTCTGCCCCTCCCCCCCATCCTGCTTGCTCACTCTTTCTCTCCAAATAAATAAATAAGCATTAAAAAAAATATGATGGTAATTGCCTAGATTGTGCACCAGATTATTTTATCATTGCCACATGTTAGAAATTGATAAACTGTTACTGAACTGTCATACATAGCTGCTTGCAATATGGTAATGGATAAGAGAAATCAGTGTCCCTCATGGGCATTTCTGGGTCTATCTGGACCCTCATTTCTTCCCAAGGGTCTTTCTTCTTCCTATAGCTTGAATACATTGATCAACAATGTATTCACTATAGGTTCATGGGAGTAGAAAATGCAACCTGGTCGGTCCTCGAAAAACCTCTACTGCTCACTAAAAAACATTCAACCTGTATTTACTATTTGTGCAAAATAATTTACATTTCACGAAGCTATTCTTTCTTTGTTTTAAGAAAACAGAGGTCTTGGGGTGGCTGGGTGGCTCATTTGGTTGAGTGTCTGACTTCAGCTCAGGTCATGATCTCGCAGTCCGTGAGTTCAAGCCCCTCATCAGGCTCTATGCTGACAGCTCGGAGCCTGGAGCCTGCTTCGGATTCTGTGTCTCCCTCTCTCTTTGTCCCTCCCCCACTCATGCTCTGTCTCTGTCTCTGTCTCTCTCTGACAACAATAAACATAAAAAGAAAAAAAGAAAGAAAGAAAGAAAGAAAGAAAGAAAGAAAGAAAGAAAGAAAGAAAAAGAAAGAAAACAGAGGTCTGCCTAAAAAGAAAAGGCAATTTGAGCAATCCATGGCTCAAAAGATAATATTGGAGGACAACTACAGTGGCAGTAAAAAGATAAGTGGTTGAGGAGGAGGAGAGGGAAGGGAAGGATGAAGAGAGGAAGCACAAAGGAAGCTATTCTGTGTGAAACTGTCATGTTGAGTACATGTCATTACACATCTGTCAAAACCCATAGAACTGGACATCACAGAGTGACACTTAGTGCAAATTAAATGGACTCTAGTTCATAGGAGTATATCAATATTGGAACATTAATTGTAACAAATGTACCTCACTGTGGAAGGTTGTTAATAATAGGGAAACTATGTGTGGGGAGTTGGGGGTGAGAATGGGGGCATGGAAGGAGGAGTGGGGTGTGTATATGGAATACTTTTTACTACCCACTCATTTATTCTGTAAATCTAAAACTATACTGAAAAATAAAGCTATTATTTAATTTTTTAACATACGAAAGAAGACGGGAATGAAGAAGCAACCAAGGTAGACAAAAAATGGCCGAATCTCTTCCTGGAGATCTGGGAGTAAATCCACAGCTCCCCAAGCTTGCTTCAAGATGGTGTGAATTACACATACAATTAAAAGACTTGAAAATATGAATAGATTTAAAAGAATAACAACTGTTTTGAAGTTTTGCAATGCCTGTATTCATCTGGACCATATCAGAAAAATAAAGAGAATGTCATTACATATTCATTAAGGTATTTTTTTCATTAAGGTATTTTAATAAAGTTTAGACGTTCTAATTAAAAAAAGATTTGCTTGCTCACTGTGAAAAATTGGTGGTGGGGGAGAACATAAAATAAAAAACAATTTTATATGTTAAAATATATATATATATATACATATATATATATATATATATATGTATATATATATATAAAACACTTGCTCAACAGATCCATAATGACAAGGACAGTGAAGGCAAAGAAAGACCTAACAGCCCAGTACTAAGAGGCTGGGCGGAGAAGCAGTGTAAGCGAATAATTGGTTAAACAGCAAAGGGTGCTCAGATAGCTGCACGTAGTTCACTGCAGCTGAAACTCAGATTTCAATTAGGGTTAAGCTGCAGAGGGAGATGGGGAAGGCTTGAAGTTGGGTGTTGCCCTTTGGGAGTGGGAAGCCATTGTGGGCCTCACAGCAGGAAGCAACATGACTTAGCAGTGTGCCTGGTGGGGGGTGGGGCAACAACATAGGAGGTGATGTATCAGAATAATGCAGATTAGACCTCATGAAGGGATATACAGAGGAGGGGATGACTTTGAGAGATATAAAGCAGGCAGCACAGTAAGACAGTGGCAGCTTGGGTGGGAGGAGCCAAACACTTGAGACGGCTCCCATGTGCCATCTGTGACATGGGGAGTCTAGCAGGAACAGGGGAGGTTCAGAGCACAGCGTTGGGAAAGCACTGGATTTCTTGCGGGGCATGGTGAGATTTAGTTTTCTGTGGGTCATCTGGGCCTCCTTGTCCAAAAGGAAAGCAATGGGATTTATGCCAGTCAGAATGGTCTGTGCCAAAGATGAAGTCATCAGTCTACAGATGGTAGTGGAAACTGAATGCGTGAGATCACCTAGGAGATGTTACATACAGTGAGAGGGAAAGTTGCCCAGGGACAGAACTCTGAGAAACACCCACATCTCATGGAACAGCAGAGGGAGATGATCCCACCCAGGGCTCTGCAAAGAACTGGAAAGGAAGGGAGAACCAGTAAGCAAGAGGAAAAAAAAAAAAAATGTTATTCTCTGGTGAAGAATGTTACCAAGTATTTTCCTTCAAGATGTTTTCTCATTGCTAGAATATTTTGAAAAGTCACAAAAGAAAATAAAATTTTGTTCCATGTCTTCTAACTCTGAAATATTAAAAATATAGCTCCGTTGGGATGCACACGGGCTGTTATATGTAAGTGATGAATCACTAAGTTCTACTCCTGAAATCATTATGACACTATATGTTAACTAACTTGGATGTCAAAAAAGTTTAAAAGTTATTAAAAAATTAAAACATAGCTCAGTTAAATCAATCTAATTATAATGGAATGCCAAGTACGAATTAATTTAAAAAGTGTTGTATTCAACTTAACAGCACTAGTGACCAAGAGAGGAAATACTGCTGGCTTCTCTTCTCGTGGTAGATCATGCCTCCATCATGGCTTAGACCCTTACTGGGCTTCGAAGAGAAAAAATAAGTATCGATGCTCACCAGCCTTCAAGTAGGTAGACCTGAGTTTAAATAAGATTCCCGTCACTTATCAGCTTGGGCAAATCATTTCACCTACTCGAGGTCCAACAGAGGGGGCAGCAAGTTCTGGAAACTTAATGCTTGGAGTATCTTTTTTTAGAGTTCAATTCACATTCTTCAACCTTTGGTATTCGTTGCGTACTTTCAAATACTGAAAAATTTGATGGCGTTCTAGAGATTATCTAATATTTTCTTTTAGCATAATTCCTGTTTAAAGGCACACAGGGACCCCTGAGGTCACAGTGGCTCCTTCTCTCTTCCTTGAAGACTCTGGGATAAATGCCATGCAGGGGGGCCCACTAGCTGAGAACTACCTAATTGTGCCCATTCTTTAAGTTTATTTATTTATTTTGAGAGTGAGAGAGAGAGCAAAAAAGTGTGGGGGGGGGGGCAGTGGGCAGAGAGAGAGGGAGAGAAAGAGAATCCCGGGCAGGCTCCACACTATCAACACAGAGCCCAGTGTGGGGCTGGAACTCACAAAGCATGAGATCACGACTTGAGCTGAAGTCAGATGGTTAACCAACTGAACCACCCATGCCCAACCGTGCCCGTTTTAAGTGCAAACATGGGCGTGCAACTTAACAATTTAATTCAACCCAAAGATTTTTTTAATGAAGTTTCTCCAAAACCATCTGTAGATCTGTTGAATTTTTTTTTTCATCCCGCAGGTTATCTGATATATAGTAGAAACCCCCGCAGGTTATCTGATGTATAGTAGAAACATAACAAAGGTCTTTGTCTCCCCCGTCTCTCCCAATGCATTAATATCTCACTGTTGTATCCTAAGCCTGCACAGTACATTATGGTAGAGCTGAAAGTCCCTCCCCGCAACAAGTAGACAGCTACACAATACCCCGTCCCCTCCCAATTACCACAGCAAGAAAAGACTGGAAGCCCACTTATTACCTTAGTCATTTTGAGTAAAAAGAAAGATAATTTGATTCCTAAAAATGATGGAACTGAAACAAAATACATATCCCTTGATACACTCAGCTGGAATGTTGCTTGTCTTTATTTTGTTTGTTTTTTTTTTTTTCCTTAGATTTACTGATGCATCATCTACCTATAAGAAAATTTGTCCTTTCTTATATACAGTTCTATGAATTCTGGCAAATATTACAGTAATGTAGCATATACTTTAGAAGAGCCAAAAAACTCCCCCACCCCCCAAATTCCCTCCTCTCCTTGTAGTCAACCTATCTTCTCCCACCCACCCCACCTCTTGGCAACCAATGACATGTTTTCTGTCTCTATAGTTTAATCTTTTTCAGAATGTCGCTTAAAATGGAATCAAGGTGCCTGTACGACCTTTTGAGTCTGACTTTTTTACATAACCTAATGCATTTGAAATTCATCCCTATTGTGGACAATGCAAGCTGTCCCTTTGCATCATTGAATAATATTTTATTGTATGAATGTGCCACAGATTATCATTTCACTTGTTTTTTTTTTTTAATGTTTCATTTATTCCTGAGAGAGAGAGAGAGAGAGCATAAGCGAGGGAGGGGAAGAGCGAGAGAGGGACACAAAATCAGAAGCAGGCTCCAGGCTCTAAGTTGTCAGCACAGAGCCCAATGCAGGACTTGAACTCCAAGCCATGAGATCATGACCTGAACCAAAATCGGACGCTTTACTGACTGAGCCACCCAGGTGCCCGTATCATTTTACTTGTTGATGGACATCTGGGTTATTTCCAATTTTGGTGAATGTGAATAAAGCCACTACAAACATCTATGTATAAGTTTTTTTGTAAACAGAAGTTTTATTTCTCTTGAATCAATAAATACCTAGGAGTAGGATATTTATACTATATGGCAAGTATATGCTTAACTTTACAGGAAGCTTGCAGACTATTTTTCACAGTGGTATTCTTATTAGTAATATATGACAGTTACAGCCTCTCTGAATCCTTGCCAACACTTGGTAAGGTGTTATATTTCAGTAAGGTTCTTTTCAGTAAGGTTCAGTAAGGTTCAGTAAGGTTCTTTTCACGCACTTACTTGTCATTTATATATCTACTTTAGTAAAGTGTTCAAATCTTTTGCCCATTTTTTATTGGCTGCATTTTTTATTATTGAGTTTTAGGACTTCTTTAATATTCTGGATACACATTCTTTATCAGATACAAATTTTGAAATATTTTCTCCCAGTGTGTGGCTTGTCCTCGTTTCCTCAACAATATTCTTCAAAGGGCAGAAGCTTTTAGTTTTGATGATATTCAATTTAACACCATTTTCTTTTGTAGATCACGCATTTGACCATTTCTAATAAATCTTTGCCTAATCTGAGGTCACAAAAATTTTCTTTGTATACTTTCTTCTAGAAGTTTTATAGTTTCAGGTTTTACATGTAGGTCAGGTTATTCTTTTTGAGTTAATGCTTGCTTATAAAATGAGGCATGGCATCAAAGTTTGTGGTTTTGCATTTGGATATTCAATTGTTCCAGCACCATTTATTGGAAAGACATTCCCTTTTCCACTAACCTGCATTTGCACTTTTGTTCCAAAATCTGTATGCATGAGTCTAATTATGGACTCTATATTTTATTCCATCAATTTCTGTGTCTGGTTCTGGTTTTTTTCACCAATATTGCACTGTCTTGTTTATTTGAACTTTAAAATAAGTCTTTAGGGTGCCTGGGTGGCTCCGTCGGTTAAGCGTCCAACTTCAGCTCAGGTCATGATCTCACAGCTCATGGGCAATCTGGAAGAAATGGACAAATTCATAGAAACATATAAAGTACCAAAACTGAAACAAGAAGAAATAGAAAAATTGAACAGACCCATAACCAGTAAAGAAATCAAATTAGTAATCAAAAATCTCCCAAAAAACAAGAGTCCAGGACTGGATGGCTTTCCAGGGGAATTCTACCAAACATTTAAAGAAGAGTTAACACCTATTCTTTTGAAGCTGTTCCAAAAAATAGAAATAGAAGGAAAAATACCAAACTCATTCTACAAAGCAAGCATTACCTTGATTCCAAAACTAGACAAAGACCCCACTAAAAAGGAGAACTACAGACCAATTTCTCTGATGAACATGGATGCAAAAAACCTCAACAAGATACTAGCCAACCAGATCCAACAATACATTAAAAGAATTATTCCCCATGACCAAGTGGGATTTATACCTGGGATGCAGGGCTGGTTTAATATCTGCAAAACAATCAATGTGATACATCATATCAATAAAAGAAAGGACAAGAACCACATAATCCTCTCAATGGATGCAGAGAAAGCATTTGACAAAATACAGCTTCCTTTCTTGATAAAAACCCTCAAGAAAGTAGGGATAGAAGGATCATACCTCAAGATCATAAAAGCCGTATATGAAAAACTCACCACAAATATCATCCTCAATGGGGAAAAACCTGAGAGCTTTCCCCCCAAGGTCAGGAACACTACAAGGAGGTCCACTCTCACCACTGTTATTCAACATAGTATTGGAAGTCTTAGCCTCAGCAATCAGACAACACAAAGGAATAAAAGGCATCCAAATTGGCAAGAAGGAAGTCAAACTTTCCCTCTTCACAGATGACATGATACTCTACATGGAAAACCCAAAAGATTCCACCAAAAAACTGCTAGAACTGATCCATCAATTCAGCAGAGTTGCAGGATATAAAATCAATACACAGAAATCGGTTGCATTTCTATACACCATAATGAAGCAATGGCAAGAGAAATCAAGGAATCAATCCCATTTACAATTGCACCAAAAACCATAAAATACCTACAAATAAACCTAACCAAAGAGGTGAAAAATCTATACACTGAAAACTAGAGAAAACCTATGAAAGAAATTGAAGAAGACACACACAAAAAAAGGGAAAATATGCCATGCTTACGGATTGGAAGAACAAATATTGTTAAAATGTCAATACTACCCAAAGCAATCTACATATTCAATGCAATCCCTATCAAACTAACACCAGTATTCTTCACAAATCTAGAACGAACAATCCTAAAATTTGTTTGAAACTAGAAAAGACCCTGAATAGCCAAATCTATCGTGAAAAAGAAAAGCAAAGCTGCAGGCATCACAATCCCAGACTTCAAGATGTGTTACAAGGCTGTAATCATCAAGACAGTATGGTACTGGCACGAAAACAGACACTTAGAACAATGGAACAGAACTGAGAACCCAGAAATGGACCCACAAACATATGGCCAACTCATCTTTGACAAAGCAGGAAAGAATATCCAATGGAATAAAGACAGTCTCTTCAGCAAATGGTGTTGGGAAAACTGGACAGTGATATGCAGAAAAATGGACCGCTTTCTTACACCATACACAAAAATAAACTCAAAATGGATGAAAGACCTAAATGTAAGACAGGAAGTCATCAAAATCCTCAAGGAGAAAGCAGGCAAAAAACCTCTTTGACCTCGGCCGCAGCAACTGCTTATTCAGCAAGTCTCCAGAGGCAAAGGAAACAAAAGCAAAAATGAACTATTGGCAATTCATTAAGATAAAAAAGCTTCTGCACAGTGAAGGAAACAATCAGCAAAACCAAAAGGAAACCAATGAAATGGGAATAGATATTTCAAATGACATATCAGTTAAAGGGTTAGTATCCAAATTTATAAGGAACTTACCAAACTCAACACCCCAAAATCAAATAATCCAGTGAAGAAGTAGGCAAAAGACATGAATCAACACTTTTCCAAAGAAAACGTCCAGATGGCTAACAGACACATGAAAAAAATGCTCAACATCACTCATCATCAGGGAAATACAAATCAAAACCACAATGAGATACCACCTCACACCAGTCAAAATGGCTAAAATTAACAACTCAAGCAAGGACAGGTGTTGGCAAAGATGTGGAGAAAGAGGATCTCTTTTGCACTACTGGTGGGAATGTAAACTGGTGCAGCCACTCTGAAAACAGTATGGAGGTTCCTCAAAAAGTTAAAAATAGAACTACCTACCCTATGACCCAGTAATTGCACTACTAGGTATTTATCCAAGGGACACAGGTGTGCTGTTCCGAAGGGGCACATGCACCCCAATGTTTATAGAAGCACTATCCACAATAGCCAAAGTATGGAAAGAGTCCAAATGTCCATCGATGGATGAATGGATAAGATGTGATATATATATATATATATATATATGCATATATATATGAAAAATATATAATGCATATATATGTATAATGTATATGTGTATATAATATATATAATGTATATATATATTATGCATATATACATATAATGGGGTATTACTTGGCAATCAAAAAGAATGAAGTCTTGCCATTTGCAACAACATGGTTGGAACTTGAGGGTATTATGCTAAGCAAAATTAATCAGAGAAAGAAAAATATCATATTACTTCACTCATACGTGGAATTTAAGATACAAAACATATGAACATAAGGGAAGGGAAACAAAAATAATATAAAAAAAGGGATGGGGACAAAACATGAGAGACTCTTAAATATAGAGAACAAACTGAGGGTTGCTGGAGGGGTTGTGGGTGGGGTGATGCGATAAATGGATAAGGGGTATTAAGGAAGACACTTGTTGGGATGAGCACTGGAATCTACTCCTTAAATCATTATTGCACTATATGCTAACTAAATTGGATGTAAATTAAAAACTAAAAAAAAATACAATTGATTTTTATATATTTAGTGGCATTTTATTTCCAGTTATAATTTTTCCCCTGGTCATTATATATATATATATATATTTTTTTTTTTTTTTTTTTTTGAGGACAGTGGTCCTCAAAGCTAGATGAGGGTCAAAATCATCTATGAAACTGTACATATACAGATTCCCGGATTTCATCTCCCACAGGTTTTTATTCCACAGTTCTGGGACAGTCCTAGGAATTTATGCTTTAAAAGATTTCCGAGGCAATTCTGATCCCAATGAGGTTTGGGAATTACTCTTATGGGTTTGTGGATATAAATTAATCAATAAACAAATATTATAACTAACAGTTCATTTCCTATACAAACACTACTGACTTCCATTCACTAGACATTTTTAGTTGGATTTCTGGTGATGAATTTGCAGTGATAAGTCTTTTCAGAAAACTAGCTGCTCCTTTTTAACCAACGGCATGTATTTGTTGGAAATTGTGCCAAATCACTAACTGGTGTGTTAAATTTCAGTCAGTAAATGAGGCATTCAACTCATTAAGTTTCTGTCTGTGGCCATGCTTGGCCAGATTAGCACAATATTGTTAACTGCTTGAGCAAACTATATACAATTTGGTGGGAAGAGGAAACAAGTAAGAGGACACTGGCTGAAAAGGCAATAAAAATTTGGTAAATTCTAGAGTGGTTTGCCAAAATCAAGTGTGGTGAGGAAGGAATTATTGAGTGCAAGTGCTACAAAGTCATATTTAATTAGCCTTGTCAAGAGGTTTATCACCAGGACATTGCTGTTTCTCTTAGAAGAAGAACCCAAGAGCAGGGATTGCAAACTGGACTACATCCAAAGGGACTGGAAGAAGGACAAAGAAAACCTTCAGGATCCAGTTGCTCTTCTGTTCCTTCTCTTCACATCACCATTCTTGCCTCTGTCTTGTTTTGTTCCTGCAGAGCAGCTCTATTTCCTCTTAGTCAAGAATATTCCTAAAGGAGATCACACTCTTTATATCTACATGACCCCGAAGTCACACCAGTGTCTAACCAAGAAGCTCTCTGGTGAAGTTATGAGATTGACCTAAATTATATTATGTGACCACCTCTTAATATCGACTGATAGAGGTGCTGATAAATGACATTCTGAGAAAAATATTTAGAAAGGCATATAATTTTATTAACACTTGCCATATATGGATGCCATATATGGAAACTCTTAAAAAGTATGAAAACGTATAGTGATATGGTGTGTGTTTCTACCGTGTCGTTCTGTGGTGATGACATGATATATCCAATGCAAGTATAGATATTTTGAATTATCTAATAAACTAAGAACAGTATTTGTCAAATAAAACTCTAATGTTTGTAAAAAAAAAAATAAATTCCATTCTCAACACATAAAGCTTAAATTTAATCTATCCTTTTAAACATGAGCATTACAAAAACAGAACTGGGGTAATTAAAATGAAATTACTTCTAAATAAATGAGCTAACTACATAACAAGGCCATGGAAATAAGGCCATTTACTTGGATTTTATACTACGGTTTCTTTCCCCTCTTCCTCCCTACTTCTCAGATTACAGTGATTTCCAGATTATACCTCAGAATTCAATCAAGTTAGGCATAAAGCTTGGCATTGTGGAGCTATTTACACCTACAAAGAGAAGAACGGTTTCTATATGTTACATGGCAAGTGTTCTAGAAACATTGGAACCAGAATATGCATTCTCCAGAAGGAAGTCTTAGGGAAGTCCAAGCCAGATGTTAGGAGTAGAGTAGGGTTTTACTGCTATGTACACTTCATTTAAATTTTTTTTTTAATCTTTATTCATTTTTGAGAAGGAGACAGAGTGTGAGCGGGGGAGGAGCAGAGAGAGACACACAGAATCTGAAGCAGGCTACAGGCCCCGAGCCATCAGCACAGAGCCTGACACGGGGCTCGAACCCACAAATCGTGAGATCATGACCTGAGCTGAAGTCGGACGCTCAACCGACTGAGCCACCCATCGCCCCAATGTACACTTCATTTTAAAGAAGAGGAAATTGACTCCAAGGATTATCCCAATTGTCTAAGGTTTTACTCTGAAGGATCGGCACGACTGGGTGGGGAAGAGTAGAGGTAGCTGGGCTCCCTTCTGTGAAGCCATGTTTGTCCACTTAAAAGCTCTGGTGAGAGAAAAATGACAGCAGTAAGCTTTTAAAAACCAAACCTGTTATTCTCCCTGAAGAAACAAGCCTGAATAGGGTTCCTTCCACTCTCACCCTACTGCTGATTCTCACACCTATCTAGCTATATTCCTCTCCTTTATTAAACCTCTCCTCCACCATCTGAGCATCCCCAGCTAGACTTTGTATCCACTGCTTTATTAGAATTCTCCTTTAATCTCCAAAGAATTATGTCAGTGTTGCTGATATTCTTGTAAATGGTGTGAGAAAGTGGTCTAGTTTCAACCTTCTGCATGTTGCTGTCCAGTTCTCCCAGCACCATTTGTTAAAGAGGCTGTCTTTTTTCCATTGGATGTTCTTTCCTGCTTTGTCAAAGATGAGTTGGCCATACGTTTGTGGGTCTAGTTCTGGGGTTTCTATTCTATTCCATTGGTCTGTGTGTCTGTTTTTGTGCCAATACCATGCTGTCTTGATGATTACAGCTTTGTAGTAGAGGCAAAAGTCTGGGATTGTGATGCCTCCTGCTTTGGTCTTCTTCTTCAAAATTACTTTGGCTATTCGGGGCCTTTTGTGGTTCCATATGAATTTTAGGATTGCTTGTTCTAGTTTCGAGAAGAATGCTGGTACAATTTTGATTGGGATTGCATTGAATGTGTAGATAGCTTTGGGTAGTATTGACATTTTGACAATATTTATTCTTCCAATCCATGAGCAGGGAATGTCTTTCCATTTCTTTAAATCTTCTTCAATTACCTTCATAAGCTTTCTATAGTTTTCAGCATACAGATCCTTTACATCTTTGGTTAGATTTATTCCTAGGTATTTTATGCTTCTTGGTGCAATTGTGAATGGGATCAGTTTCTTTATTTGTCTTTCTGTTGCTTCATTGTTAGTGTATAAGAATGCAACTGATTTCTGTACATTGATTTTGTATCCTGCAACTTTGCTGAATTCATGTATCAGTTCTAGCAGACTTTTGGTGGAGTCTATCGGATTTTCCATGTATAATATCATGTCATCTGCAAAAAGCGAAAGCTTGACTTCATCTTTGCCAATTTTGATGCCTTTGATTTCCTTTTGTTGTCTGATTGCTGATGCTAGAACTTCCAGCACTATGTTAAACAACAGCGGTGAGAGTGGGCATCCCTGTCGTGTTCCTGATCTCAGGGAGAAAGCTCTCAGTTTTTCCCCGTTGAGGATGATGTTAGCTGTGGGCTTTTCATAAATGGCTTTTATGATCTTTAAGTATGTTCCTTCTATCCCGACTTTCTCAAGGGTTTTTATTAAGAAAGGGTGCTGGATTTTGTCAAAGGCCTTTTCTGCATCGATTGAGAGAATCATATGGTTCTTCTCTTTTTTTTTGTTAATGTGATGTATCATGTTGATTGATTTGTGAATGTTGAACCAGCCCTGCATCCCAGGAATGAATCCCACTTGATCATGGTGAATAATTCTTTTTATATGCTGTTGAATTCGATTTGCTAGTATCTTATTGAGAATTTTTGCATCCATATTCATCAGGGATATTGGCCTGTAGTTCTCTTTTTTTACTGGGTCTCTGTCTGGTTTAGGAATCAAAGTAATACTGGCTTCATAGAATGAGTCTGGAAATTTTCCTTCCCTTTCTATTTCTTGGAATAGCTTGAGAAGGATAGGTATTATCTCTGCTTTAAATGTCTGGTAGAACTCCCCTGGGAAGCCATCTGGTCCTGGACTCTTATTTGTTGGGAGATTTTTGATAACCGATTCAATTTCTTCGCTGGTTATGGGTCTGTTCAAGCTTTCTATTTCCTCCTGATTGAGTTTTGGAAGAGTGTGGGTGTTCAGGAATGTGTCCATTTCTTCCAGGTTGTCCAATTTGTTGGCATATAATTTTTCATAGTATTCCCTGATAATTGTTTGTATCTCTGAGGGATTGGTTGTAATAATTCCATTTTCATTCATGATTTTATCTATTTGGGTCATCTCCCTTTTCTTTTTGAGAAGCCTGGCTAGAGGTTTGTCAATTTTGTTTATTTTTTCAAAAAACCAACTCTTGGTTTCGTTGATCTGCTCTACAGTTTTTTTAGATTCTATATTGTTTATTTCTGCTCTGATCTTTATTATTTCTCTTCTTCTGCTGGGTTTAGGCTGCGTTTGCTGTTCTGCTTCTATTTCCTTTAGGTGTGCTGTTAGATTTTGTATTTGGGATTTTTCTTGTTTCTTGAGATAGGCCTGGATTGCAATGTATTTTCCTCTCAGGACTGCCTTCGCTGCGTCCCAAAGCGTTTGGATTGTGTATTTTCATTTTCGTTTGTTTCCATATATTTTTTGATTTCTTCTCTAATTGCCTGGTTGACCCACTCATTCGTTAGTAGGGTGTTCTTTAACCTCCATGCTTTTGGAGGTTTTCCAGACTTTTTCCTGTGGTTGATTTCAAGCTTCATAGCATTGTGGTCTGAAAGTATGCATGGTATAATTTCAATTCTTGTAAACTTATGAAGGGCTGTTTTGTGACCCAGTATATGATCTATCTTGGAGAATGTTCCATGTGCACTCGAGAAGAAAGTATATTCTGTTGCTTTGGGATGCAGAGTTCTAAATATATCTGTCAAGTCCATCTGATCCAATGTCTCATTCAGGGCCCTTGTTTCTTTATTGACCGTGTGTCTAGATGATCTATCCATTTCTGTAAGTGGGGTGTTAAAGTCCCCAGCAATTACCACATTCTTATCAATAGTGTTGCTTATGTTTGTGAGTAATTGTTTTATATATTTGGGGGCTCCGGTATTCGGCGCATAGACATTTATAATTGTTAGCTCTTCCTGATGGATAGACCCTGTAACTATTATATAATGTCCTTCTTCATCTCTTGTTACAGCCTTTAATTTAAAGTCTAGTTTATCTGATATAAGTATGGCTACTCCAGCTTTCTTTTGGCTTCCAGTAGCATGATAAATAGTTCTCCATCCCCTCACTCTGAATCTAAAGGTGTCCTCAGGTCTAAAATGAGTCTCTTGTAGACAGCAAATAGATGGGTCTTGTTTTTTTATCCATTCTGATACCCTATGTCTTTTGGTTGGCGCATTTAATCCGTTTACATTCAGTGTTATTATAGAAAGATACGGGTTTAGAGTCATTGTGATGTCTGTATGTTTTATGCTTGTAGTGATGTCTCTGGTACTTTGTCTCACAGGGTCCCCCTTAGGATCTCTTGTAGGGCTGGTTTAGTGGTGACAAATTCCTTCAGTTTTTGTTTGTTTGGGAAGACCTTTATCTCTCCTTCTATTCTAAATGACAGACTTGCTGGATAAAGGATTCTCGGCTGCATATTTTTTCTGTCTAGCACACTGAAAATCTCGTGCCAATTCTTTCTGGCCTGCCAAGTTTCAAAAGAGAGAT
Organism: Lynx canadensis; assembly: GCF_007474595.2. Taxonomy (NCBI): domain Eukaryota; kingdom Metazoa; phylum Chordata; class Mammalia; order Carnivora; family Felidae; genus Lynx; species Lynx canadensis. The sequence continues at coordinate 20,030,584 of NC_044307.1, forward strand.
CAGTCACGAGTCTTATAGGTCTCCCTTTATATGTGAGGGCACGTTTACCCCTTGCTGCTTTCAGAATTTTCTCTTTATCCTTGTATTTTGCCAGTTTCACTATGATATGTCGTGCAGAAGATCGATTCAAGTTACGTCTGAAGGGAGTTCTCTGTACCTCTTGGATTTCAATGCCTTTTTCCTTCCCCAGTTCAGGGAAGTTCTCAACTATTATTTCTTCAAGTACCCCTTCAGCACCTTTCCCTCTCTCTTCCTCCTCTGGGATACCAATTATGCGTATATTATTTCTTTTTAGTGTATCACTTAGTTCTCTAATTTTCCCCTCATACTCCTGGATTTTTTTATCTCTCTTTTTCTCAGCTTCCTCTTTTTCCATAACTTTATCTTTTAGTTCACCTATTCTCTCCTCTGCCTCTTCCATCCGAGCCGTGGTGGTTTGCATTTTGTTTTGCATTTCCTTTAAAGCGTTTTTCAGCTCCTCGTGACTGTTCCTTAGTCCCTTGATCTCTGTAGCAAGAGATTCTCTGCTGTCCTGTATGCTGTTTTCCAGCCCAGCGATTAATTTTATGACTATTATTCTAAATTCACTTTCTGTTACATTATTTAAATCCTTTTTGATCAGCTCATTAGCTGTTGTTATTTCCTGGAGATTCTTCTGAGGGGAATTCTTCCGCTTGGTCATTTTGGATAGTCCCTGGTGTGGTGAGGACCTGCAGGGCACTTCCCCTGTGCTGTGGTGTATAACTGGAGTTGGTGGGCGGGGCCGCTGTCCGACCTGATGTCTGCCCCCAGCCCACCGCTGGGGCCACAGTCAGACTGGTGTGTGCCTTCTCTTCCCCTCTCCTAGGGGCGGGATTCACTGTGGGGTGGCGTGGCCCGTCTGGGCTACTTGCACACTGCCAGGCTTGTGATGCTGGGGATCTGGCGTATTAGCTGGGGTGGGAAGGCAAGGTGCACGGCGGCAGGGGGGGCAGGCTTAGCTCGCTTCTCCTTAGGTGATCCACTTCAGGAGGGGCCCTGTGGCAGCCAGAGGGAGTCAGATCCGCTGCCGGAGGTTTGGCTCCGCAGAAGCACAGAGTTGGGTGTTTGCGCGGAGCGAGCAATTTCCCTGGCCGGAACCGGTTCCCTTTGGGATTTTGGCTGGGGGATGGGCGGGGGAGATGGCGCTGGCGAGCGCCTTTGTTCCCCACCAAACTGAGCTCTGTCGTCCGGGGGCTCCGCAGCTCACCCTCCCTTTGTCCTCCAGCCTTCCCGCTTTCCGAGCAGAGCTGTTAACTTACGACCTCCCAGACGCTAAGTCGCGCTTGCTGTCGGAACACAGTCCGTCAGGCCCCTCCGCTTTTGCAAGCCGGACTCGGGGGCTCTGCTTGGCTGGCGAGCCGCCCCTCCGCCCCAGCTCCCTCCCGCCAGTCCGTGGAGCGCACACCGCCTCGCCGCCCTTCCTACCCTCTTCCGTGGGCCTCTCGTCTGCACTTGGGTCCGGTGACTCCGTTCTGCTAATTCTCTGGCGGTTTTCTGGGTTATTTAGGCAGGTGTAGGTGGAATCTAAGTGATCAGCAGGACGCGCGGTGAGCCCAGCGTCCTCCTACGCCGCCATCTTCCTCGATCTCCCTGTTGCTGATATTCTTTTAAATTCATCTAGAGTTTCCACATAATACCTGGCATAAAGACTTAGATAAGTAAAAATATTTATATATAAATACCTAAGAGAGTAGAAGAAACTATCTTAGAGTTTTAATGACTTAATTTGTGGTTTAATTGTTCTCAGAGTTGATACTGATGAGTGTTATGGGCTGAATTTTGCCCCCTATAAAAAAACACTTATGGTGAAGCCTCAACCCCAATGTGACTATTTGGGGACAGGACCTATAACACAAGCAACTAAGGTTAAATAAGGCCGTAATGGTGGTGCCCTAATTCTGTAAAACTGGTATCCCTGTAAGAAGAGGAAGAAACATCAGAGACCTCTCTCTCTCCACACATGCACAGAGGAAAAGCCATGTGAGTACAAGAAAGAAAGAAGGCAGCCGTCTGCAAGCCAAGAAGAGAGGCCTTGCCAGGAAGCAACCATGGCACTTGATCTCTGCCTTCGGCCTCCAGAACTGGAGAAAATAGATGTCTGTTGATTAAGCCACCAGACTGTGTGGTATTTTGTTATGGCAGCCTGAGCAGACTGATACAATGAGTCAAGCTGCGGGCTGTGTTGAGAATTGTAAGATGTTTTCCGAACAACTATGCAAGGAAAAATAGCATAACAAAAAATAACATGAGCATATCTCCAGAACTTATAATATATATTTTTAAAGGTTTACTTTCATTTTCCAATGTCAGCACTTTTAAACCTTATTGGAAGGTAATATATTTGCTTGTGCTTCTTTCTACCGTGACATTTTTTGCCAGATTTTTTTTACATGACCCAGAACAATTTGGGAAGGTTTTGCATTTTTTAATTTTATATTTATTTCAGATGTACCATTTACTAACACTTTTCCATTGGATCCCCACTCATATTATTTTTTCAATAGTTTCTTTGTAGATTTAATCAAATATTGTGACCCATAATCTGCTTTTCCTGAAATCAAATTACATGCTTAAAAAATCCTATTTTTCCATTGTATAAAAATTTTAGGCAGTTTAGATTAATTTTCATTTTAGCTTGATCTCTTAAGTTTCCCTGAAAATAAGCTTTTTTTTTTTTTTTTTTGTCTCTTGCATGAGCCTGTTAGGTTAAAGAGATACTACCTGTCTCATTTTTCACCATATCCAGACCCCACTCCTAAGTTGTAGGAGGATCCATACGGACAATATTTATTTACTGACTCCTGGAAGATATAAATCTCCAAATGACAGTACATTCCATTTTCAGTCATAAATCCTGAAGTCGTACAGAAAGTTGCCATTAGCTGTGTCATACATCCCTGAGGCATTTGTGTGAGAAAACGTTAAGGGCATTTTACAAGCTGGTAAACTGAATAGCAAGATTTTATGAATTTATTTTCAGAGCCAGGCTAAGGGATTACAATGAAATCCCCCACTCTTAGTCCCTCCTGTACATTTCCATTTTCCATTACCTTATAGTTAAAAATCATTCAAATGTGCTTGATTGATTGAGGTCAAGAAAAGAAGACAATGTCCACTGACTTTTTACAGTTCTGATTTGGTGCTAGTCAATCAACTTCTAAAGATTTTTCAGTCTATATATCATGATTAAGATACTAAAACAAAAAGAGTACCAGTTATGATGCTCAGATTCACTTTAGCAACTGTTATTTTATGTAAGGAATTTGAATGCATGAGGAATTGGGACAAAATATTATTTGAGAGAGATCAGTATTAGTTGAGATATTGAGGATATAACATTAATTTTCTACTTGTCATTGTTAAATGATGCTAGCAAAGTCAGAGAGTATGACTGTGATTGCCCAGGTTCACACAATCTGGTTTATTTGGACTGCATATTTTCATGTGCATGAAGCTCATGTCAAATGAGTCTCACAAAAAGAAATGCCAGAATGAGAACATGAACCTCCAGTGACCAGATTATGTTCCAGCTCAAATCCAAACTTCTGTGAAAGACACGCAAAATTCTCTATTATCTTCCCTTTTCACACTCTCCCTTTTCTCAATCTCTCTCTCTCTCTCTCTCTCTCTCTCTCTCTCTCTCTCTCTTTCAACTTCACAGAAGCCTGTGCTCCAACCAGGCCTCCTTCCTTCTTGCTCTTTTACGAATATGGTATTTGTTGCCGGCTGCTTCCAGAGTAACATCAGAATTCTTTGGTAGGATTTCTCGGGTTCTTCTCAGCCTGGCCCCAGCCCATGTCTCTAGCCTCACCCCTCATACACACATCTCACTCCAGCCAGACTGACACAGGACGAACTTTCCTCTTCTCTCTTTCCCACTTGCCCTCACCAAATGATTCCCTCTGCCTAGGATGTTCTTCCTCTCCTTCCGCTGGCTAATTCCTTCCTGGCTCGAGATTCCTATTAGGCATGAACAACTCTGGGAAAAGTTTCTTTGTACTCCTATTTCTCCCCCAGTCATGTCACGTGGCCCTTCTCTGAGGTCAATGAGCATACCACCTTTGGCTCTTCCATGGCACCCATCACTCTGTAGACAATAGCCTGCTAGGGTCTGTTGGACTTTTCACTCTAGAACAAAAACCATGGCTTTTATCTCTGTGGCCCTCCCATCTAGAAAAGTGAGTTCGAGAGTAAATGTTTATTCAATTTATTTATTTTTTATTTTTTTAACGTTTTTATTTATTTTTGAGACAGAGAGAGACAGAGCATGAGCAGGGGAGGGGCAGAGAGAGAGGGAGACACAGAATACAAAGCAGGCTCCAGGCACAGAGCCCGACGCGGGGCTTGAACTCACGAACCGTGAGATCATGACCTGAGCTGAAGTCGGACACTCAACCGAATGAGCCACCCAGGCGCCCCGAGAGTGTTTATTAAATAAATACCCAACGTTGTGCCTTTGTTCATATCCTTCTCCTTGGCCAGAATCCCCTCCTTCCTTTTGTTCACCCATCCCAATATTTCTTTCTCTTCTACCAAAATCCTACTTAAACCTCATCCCTCTATGAAGATCTTCCCTTCTCTGTTTGTGGTTTGCGCTTTTCATTGTTTTGTGAAAGTCTTACAGACCCAAATCCTACTAGAAGACATTCTAGGCAAAGGTTGTGTCTGTATTACTTCTGATCAGCTTGATACTGGGTCCAGAGAAGTCTCCTCATACTCATTGACTGATTTGCCTGAATGGGAAATAAAACACTCTGGAAGTAGGGTAGAGGGCCAACCCCTTCAAAAGAATAATGATCTGTACAAGGCCATGGCACCCTTTTAAAATAAAATAATTCCTTTTGTTTAGTGTAAGTGCTATTATCATTATTATTTGTATTATTATTATTATTACTTGCCAAATAAAACAATCTATCCTGAAGCCAAGAAAAGCAATAAGACTAGTGACATGCTTTGAGTGCTTTTATTAGTCAGAACACTGGTCTATTACATGCTCAAGTCTTTAATATGCATGAAACAATATTCTCTGATGCAACAGATGATTAAAGAAATATATTAGAGCATTCATTCTGAATGAAAATACATGGACAAGGTAATTCCCAAGGCTCAGAGCAAATACAGGGAGGAATATAAGCTGAAGTAGGTCATTTCTCTCCAGAGAAATTCTATGGAGATTGCTTTCAATTTTGGTTTTAAATTTAAGAAGTTGTGGCAGAGAATCGAAAAATACGGTTTCTGGCTTATTCACATGCAAGCTCTGGGTTTTTGTGCTTTTTTTGTTTTTGATTGGGGAAGGGTAGGGGAGTGCAGGGCGGGGGGGGGGGCGCATGAGATCCTTTTCTTTTTTCTTCTATGAAGACCCTTCATTGAGGACTTCATCATAAGACCTGTTTGTTGTCAAAGCGCCAGGAACTTCCCACGTGCCATTCTGGCTATTAACTAGTTTCGGGCTAAACCTCCTGACCTTTCTGAACCCCCGCTTTTTTTACGTTTCAGATAGGAGCAGTAACATCTTTGCTTACCCCACATTGTTGTGGGAGTGGAGTAGGGCTGGGAGGTCAAGTAACATAAGGAGTTAGTTTTTTTTTTTTTTTAATTTATTTGTTTTTACTTTTATTTTAGAGGGAGAAAAAAAGTGAGAGGGACAGAGGCAGAGAAAGAGGGAGAGAGAATTTTTTTTTTTTAGCTGTTTATTTATTTTTGAGAGACTGCAAGCAGAGAGGGGCAGAGAGAGGGGGACAGAGGATCTGAAGACGGCTTTGCGCGGACAGCAGCAAGCCCGATGTGGGGCTTGAACTCACAGACTTTGAGATCGTGACCTAAGCCAAAGTCAGGCACTCAACCAACTGAGCCACCCAGGTGCCCCAGGAATTAGAATTTTTTATTCAAAGAGAAGGCATTAAGATTCACTTATTCCCACAGTTTGGTTGCCTCCCAAACTGAATTTACAAACACTTAGGTTAAATCATGAGATTAGCACTGATATAGGCTTAACGGGGGCAAAATCTGTTTTGCTTTTCTAGAGGTAGAATTGTTCTTTGGCTGGCTAGCACCCTTGACTGGGATTTTTCTTTCAACCGACCAATCAACAAGTTTATATTGATTAACTTATTCACAAGCACTTGTCTGGACAATGGACAGTGTATAGAGTTTGCCCAGTCTCCAGAACCATAATACATAATTGAAGATATCAGACATGTATGTGTGCCAAGTTAATTAAAACTCCACCCAATGTAGTTGTGTAGATTGGGGTTTGGGGTGGGGAATAGGGGCTGGAGGAGAGAGCACCTGAAACTTCCTGAACCCAGAAAGACAGAGTATTAGTCCTCTGGGCTGCTCTAACAAAGACCACAGATTGGGTGGCTTAAATAACACACATTTATTTCCTCCCAATTCTGGAGTCTGGAAAGTCTAAGGTTAAAATGATGGCAGATGGGGTTGGTTTCTTCTGAGGCCACTCTCTTTAGCCTGTAGGTGGCTGTCTTCACCCTGTGACCTCACATGGTTCTTCCTCTGTGTGTGTCTGTGTCCTGATCTCTTCCTTCTTTCCTTTTTTTTTTTTTAATTTTTAATGTTTTATTTTTATTTTTGAGAGAGAGTACAAGCAGGGGAGTGGCTGAGAGAGAGGGAGACACAGAATTCAAAGCAGGCTCCAGGCTCCGAGCTGTCAGCACAGAGCCCGACGAGGGCTCAGACCCACTAACCATGAGATCATGACCTGAGCCAAAGTCAATGCTTCACCGACTGAGCCACCCAGGCGCCCTTCTTCCTATAAGAACATCAGCTCTCTTGGATTCGGGCCAATCCCAGTGACTTCATTTTAACTAATCACTTCTTTAAAGGCCCTGCCTCCAAATAGTCATATTCTGAGATACTGAAGGTCAGGACTTCAACACATGAATTTTGGGGGCATTCAACTTAGCCCATAATTCAGATAGATACTTGGAAGGAAGTGAGGAAAGGTTTTTCAGAGACAGGGACAGGTGAGAGGCAGAAAAGGGCCTGGGTGAACGGGGACAGTGAGTAAACCACCATCATATAATTCAAATCAGCAACATGCTTCACAGTCAGCAGAATACACTGTTTTATTTCCTCTTTGCAGCAGTCCTAAGAGAGAGATTATTCTTTACAAAAAAATGTGAAAACTGAGATTTAAGTGGCTGGCCCCTCACCTCCCTCCTTAAACTTTGTGTGGTTGGGTGACCTCATTCAAGAGAAGATTCTTAATCATTAGATTTGAAGAGGGATAAGAATCATCTTCAAAGAGAATCAGTATTTCTAACAAACTCTTATGCGGTGTTGGAGCTGCTGGTCTATTACCACACTCTGAGGGGCTAGGGTGCAGGGGACAGGAAAACAGAGTGGCAGAAAGTCATGTCTCAAAAGAACATGACAGAATTTGTTTATCAACTCTAGCAGTTGTTTGGTGGAATCTTTTGGATTTTCTATATGGAATATCACATCGTCTGCAGATCATGAAAGTTTTGCTTCCTCCTTGCCGATTTGGGTGCCTTTTATTTCTTTTTGTTTTCTAATTGCTGAGGCTAAGACTTCCAGTACTATGTTGAATAACAGTGGTGAGAGTGGACATCCCTGTCGTGTTCTTGACCTTAGGGGAAAAGCTCTCAGTTTTTTCCCATTAAGGATGATGTTAGCTGTGGGTTTTTCACAGATGGCCTTTATTATGTTGAGGTATGTTCCTTCTAAACCTACTTTGTTGAGAGTTTTTATCATGAATAGATGTTGTACTTTGTCAAATATTTTTCTGCCTCTGCTGAAATGATCACCTGATTCTTATCCTTTATTAATGTGACATATCACATTGATTGACTTGTGAATATTGAATCACCCTTGCAACTCAGGAATAACCTCCACCTGACTGGGGTGAATGATTTTTTTTAATATTTATTTATTTTTTTGGAGATCACAGCAGGGGAGGGGCAGAGAAAGGGGGACAGAGGATCTGAAGTGGTCTCTGCATTGACAGGGTGACATGAGCGAGATCGTGACCTGAGCCGAAGTCAGACACTCAACTAACTGAGCCACCTTGGCACTCCTGAATGATTTTCTTAATGTATGGTTGCATTCCGTTTGCTAGCATTTTATTGAGAATTTTTGCATCCATGTTTATCAAGGATGTTGGCCGTGTAGTTTTAGTGCCGTCTTTACTGGGTTTTGGTATCAGGATAATGCTGGCCTCGGAGAATGAATATAGAAGTTTTCCTCCCTTTTCTATTTTTTCGATAGTTTCACAATAATAGGTATTAACTCTTCCTTAACTGTTTGGTGGAATTCCTATATGAAGCCATCTGGCCCTGGGCTTTTGTTTGTTAGGAGTTTTTTTGTTACTGATTTGATTTCTTTCCTGGTTATTGGTCTGTTCAAGTTTTCTGTTTCTTCCTGCTTCACCTATGGCAGTTCATATGTTTCTAGGAACTTATCCATTTCTTCCAGGTTGTCCAACTTGTTGGCATATAGTTTTTTATAATATTCTCTTATAATTGATTTCTGTGGTGTTGGTTGTTATTTTTCCTCTCTCTTTTGTGATTTTACTTATTTAGGTCCTTTCTCTTTTCTTTGTGATAAGTCTGGCTAGAGGTTTGTCAATTTTCTTAATTTTTTCAAAGAATAAGCTCCTGTTTTCATTGATCTTTTCTGTTATTTGTTTGAAATTTTGGAGTTTCTGTATCATTTATTTCTAATCTAATCTTTATCATTTCCTTCCTTCTGCTGGCAGGATACAAAATCAACATACAGAATTCTGTTGCATTTCTATACACCAATAATGAAGCAGCAGAAAGAGAAATTAGGGAATCAATCCCATTTACAATTGCACTAAAAACAATAAGATACCTAGGAATAAACTTAACCAAACAGGTAGAAGACTTGTATTCTGAAAACTATAAAACACTGATAAAAGAAATTGAAGATGACACAATGAAATGGGAAGATACTCCATGCTCATGGACTGGAAGAACAAATATTGTTAAAATGTCTAGGGGCGCCTGGGTGGCGCAGTCGGTTAAGCGTCTGACTTCAGCCAGGTCACGATCTCGCGGTCCGGGAGTTCGAGCCCCGCGTCGGGCTCTGGGCTGATGGCTCAGAGCCTGGAGCCTGTTTCCAACTCTGTGTCTCCCTCTCTCTCTGCCCCTCCCCCGTTCATGCTGTCTCTCTCTGTCTCAAAATAAATAAACGTTGAAAAAAAAATTAAAAAAAAAATGTCTATACTAAATGTGTATACCAAAGCAATCTACACATTTAATGCAATCCCTATCAAAAGACCACCAGCATTTTTCAGAGCTAGAACAGACAATCCTAAAATTTGTATGGAACCACAAAAGACCCCAAATAGCCAAAAACAACCTTGAAAAAGAAAAGCAAAGCTGGAAACATCACAATTTCAGATTTCAAGTTATATTTCAAAGCTGTAGTAATCAAAACAGTATGGTACTGGCATGGAAACAGATACATAGATCAATGGAACAGAATAGAAAACCAAGAAATGAATCCACAACTATATGGTCAATTGATCTTCAACAAGGCAGGAAAGAATATCCAGTAAGAAAAAGACGGTCTCAGGGCGCCTGGGTGGTGCAGTCGGTTAAGCGTCCGACTTCGGCCAGGTCACGATCTCGCGGTCCGTGAGTTCGAGCCCCGCATCAGGCTCTGGGCTGATGGCTCAGGGCCTGGAGCCTGTTTCCGATTCTGTGTCTCCCTCTCTCTCTGCCCCTCCTCCGTTCATGCTCTGTCTCTCTCTGTCCCAAAAATAAAATAAAAAAAAAACATTGAAAAAAAAGAAAAAGACGGTCTCTTTTACAAATGGTGTTGGGAAAATTGAACGGTGACATACAAAAGAGTGAAACTGGACCACTTTCTTACACCATACACAAAAACAAATTCAAAATGGTTTAAAGATTTAAGTGTGAGACAGGGTACCATCAAAATACTAGAAGAGAACACAGATAGTATCGTCTTTGACATTGGCCATAGCAGCTTCTTTCTAGATACGTCTCCTGAGGCAAGGGAAACAAAAGCAAAAATAAAAAATAAAACTATTGGGATTTAATCAAAATGAAAAACTCTGCACAGCAAAGGAAACAACCAACAAGACTAAAAGGCAACATAGAGAAGGGGAGAAGATATTTGCAAATGACATATGGGATAAAGGGTTAGTTTCTCAAATCTACAAAAAGCTTATAAAACTCAACACCCAAAAAAACAAATAATCCAACTTAAAAATGAGAAGACATGGAAATTTTTCCAAAGAAGACATACAAATGGTTAACAAACACTTGAAAAGATGCTCAACATCACTCATCATCAGGGAAATGTAAATCAAAACTACAATGAGATATCACCTCACACCTGTCAGAATGGCTAAAATTAACAACACAAGAGACAACAGGTGTTGGCAAGGATGTGGAGAAAATATTCTCTGCATTATTGGTGGCAGTACAAACTGGTGAAGCCACTGTGGAAAACAGTAGTATGGAGATTCCTCAAAAAGTTAAAAATAGAGCTACCCTATGATCCAGCAATTTCACTACTAGGTATTTACCTAAAGAATACAAAAATACTAATTCATAGGGATGCATACACCCTGATGTTTATAGTAACATTATCTACAATAGCCAAATTGTGGAAAGAGCCCAAGTGTCCACTGAGTGATGAAAGGATAAAGAAGACATGGTGTATATACACAATGGAATATTACTCAAGCATAAAAAAAGAATGAAATCTTGCCATTTGCAATGGCATGAATGGAGCTAGAGAGTATTATGCCAAGGGAAATAAGTCAGTAAGAGAAAGACAACTGTATAATTTCATTCATATGTGGAATTTAAGAAACAAAACAAACGAACAAAGGGAAAAAGGGAGAGAGAGAGGCAAACCAAGAAACAGACTCTTAACTCTAGAGAACAAACTGATGATTACCAGAGGGGAGGTGTGTAAGGGGATGGGTAAAACAGGTGATGGGGATTAAGGAGGGCACTTGTGGGGAGCACGAGGTGCTGTATGAAAACGTTGAATCACTATATTGTATACCTGAAATTAACATTATAACTGTATGTTAACTGGAATTCAAATATAAACCTTAAAAATATTTTTTAAAAATAAAAGAATATGACAGGAACAGATTACAAGTGTGGTGTTGAGTCTTTGGTATTAAAACTGCTGTCTCAGATCATGGGTTAGAATTGGTATCATCTAGCAAAAGCCAAGGAGTAGCAATGATTTGCTAACTCATAGAAAAACAAATGAGTGACTTAGATGGGGTTTTCTCAATTAAAAGTTTTCTCCCATTTTCTTTAGACATAAATATGGCCAATATCTATATGAAAAGATGTTCAACATCACTAACCCTCAGGGCAATGCAAATCAAAACCGCAGTGAAATACTCCCTCACACCTGTTAGAATGCCCATCATCAAAAACACAAGAGAGAACAAATTCTGATGAGAATGTGGAGAAAGGAAACACTTGTGCACTGTTAGTGGGATTGTAAATTGGTGCCGTAAAGAAAAAAAAGTTAAAAACAGACCTACCGTGTGATCCATCAATTCCTCACCCAGGAATACATCCAAAGGAAACAAAACACTATGGTAAAGAGCCTCATATTCATAGCAGCATTATTTAGAAGAGCCAAGGCATGAAAATAACCTAATTGTCCATTGATGGATAAATGGGTAAAGAAAACGTGGTATGTATATATGCAACAGAATATTACTCGACCACAAAAAAAGAAGGAAATCCTGCCATCTGTGACGATGTGGATGGACCCAGAAGGCATTTATGCTAAGTGAAATAATCAGAGAAATACAAATACTGTGTGTCTGATTTCACCTACAGGTGGAACCAAAAGGAGAGAAAGAGAAGAGAAAACCAGACTCACAGAAAAAGAGATCAGCCGTGTGGTTACCGGAATATCAGAGGCAGGGGTTGGAGGGAGGGGGTATTGAAGGAAGATGTTCAAAAGGTATAAATTTCCAGTTATAAGATAAGTAAGTGCTGAACACATAACATACAATATGACAAAAGTGGTACACGTTGCTGTATGTTGTATAGCAAAGTTGCAAAGAGGGTAAATCCTGAGTTCTTATCACATGAAAAAAAATGATGGCTTGCTGGCTCGATTGATTGATTGACGTATCTGTATGAGATGGCGGATGTTAATAAATTGATTGTGGTGATCATTTCACAATATATGTTAATCAAATCTTTGTGCTGTCTGTACGCCTTAAACTTACAAAGTGCTGTTTTCCAATTATATCGGTATCAGAAAAAAATGTTCCTTTAAAAGTTTAACACTTCACTGAAGTGAAAATACGAGTAACAAGAAATTTCCAGAAAATAGCCAAGCATGCTCAATCTGACAGCATGTTCTTAAGGGAGATGTGCCTGTAATTTTTATATGCAGTAGAAAGTTTTCCTGCTGCAAATATTATTCTTAATCTGTTTATTGGAATTAAATCTATCATTACTCGATGGTGCTCTTCAGACAGTACGCGGACTTCCAGGTGAACACGCTGGAAATAACTCCACCGGAAAAACAGAACCACTTAGGACTACTGCCCAGGGTGGGGTTTGATGGAACAGGCTTTGGGGAGGCTGAATAAAGGAGCTTATGCAGGGTGGGTGCGTACAGAGAGGAGGAAGAGAGGTTGAAGGCAAAAGGACTCAGCATGAATTGATGAAGTTCTGAGCAAAAATGGTAATAAAAAGCAAAGGATGGAACCTGAATTGTCCAGATTGGGGGCCTGAGCTCAGTCCAACAGTGTTATAGTCTTTGTGCTCTGAAGGCATGAATGGACTGCCAAATGTGCTCATCAGATCTCAATTAAGAAACTGACTCCAGGATGGGGCACTCGGGTGGCTCAGTCGATGAAGTGTCTGGCTTCAGCTCAGGTCATGACCTAGGAGTTCGTGAGTTTGAACCCCATGTCCTGCTCTGTGCTGACAGCTCAGAGCCTGGAGCCTGCTTCAGATTCTGTGTCTCCCTCTCTCTCTGCTCACTCTCTGCCTCTCAAAAATAAATAAATGTTAAAAAAAAATTTAAAAAGAAAAAGAAACTGACTCCAGGGAAAATTGCCTCATAAGATTTTGAGGTGTATTCACAATTTGAGGTTAGAATTAACCTGAGAAATGAATATAGTCGAGATATCCTCATAAGTAGCTGTAAAACTGCTTTCTAAATTACTATTTTCTTTAGGCTCCATAAGAAAAGGGGGTGGGAGAATTGAGGAGACGCATTCATGATCAATTAAATTTGGAAAATGTGAGATACTATAGTCCTTCTTTATAGATTTGCAATGCACATTTGTTTATTAAAAGTTCTGAGAATCCCACTATTAACCAAAAAATATACTAAAAGCTTCATTAAGCTCTAACACAGCATTACCTTTACTGACCACATAATTCTTTTTATGATAAACGCTCCACTAACATCAGGCCCAACTCGTGTTCCAAGAACATATCTTAGAAACCCCTGTTTTAAATGAACTAGCTAAACGAACACTTTTGTTCTTTGTAGTTTGTAAACTCTTATATAATTTCTCCACTACATGATTTGGGAGAAAAATTTGCTATTTTTGTAAAGCTTGTATGAAGAAACCAAACTCATGGGTCTCGAACTCCTGAAGCCAGTCGCGGATCCTTCTATTGAACTTCAAGTTGGCCAGTCCATCATCTACCATTCGGCACATAGGGTTGGGTATTCACTTCTGTGCAAGGAACCGTCCTGCATACTCTTGTAGCATCTAGTAAAGCAGTTTTCATGTTCAAAATCTTTAGAGGGAAGAAGTGAAGACTGTCCGTGACTATAGCCAGGAAAGCACAAGAGAAAAGAAGGTAGATGATGTGATTTTGAAGAGGTCACAGCCATTCAAGAGGATCAGAAAAGACACCGTAAACCGGTGACATTTGAATAGGAAGGTTTGACAGATAATCCCATACAGCGGTACCCTCTTATTCATGGGGTTTCACTTCTGTGGTTTCAGTTACCCCACCCTCACCCCACACACTGCCCCTGCAACTGCAGTCTGAAAGCAAAGGATCCTCCTTCTGAGGTGTCGTCACAAGGTCAATAGTAGGCTAAAACTATTGTTACAAGGCATATGTCAAGGTCTTGCTTCATCTCCTGAGAGAGGAATTTTATTATCTCACATCCTCACAAGAAACAGACAGTACAATAAGATATTTGAGGAGAGAGACCACATTCACCTGGCTTTTAGTACAGCATATTGTGATAATCATTCTACTTTATTATTAGTTATCGTTGTTAGTCTCTTAATGGAGATTAAGTTTCCAGCAGCCACTGGGGGCTTGGTAGGTGTTCCCCACAGATAAGAGGGGATTACCGTAGCATCGTCCAAACCTGGACACTTTTGAAAATGAAAGGGGGTACCACTGGTATTTGCTCTAGGAAAATAGGCATAAGCTATCAGTCTAATTTTGGAGGGAAAAATTAGTCAGACCCTCCATTTGCAGAGACCTCTGAGGAAAGCAGAGAACAGGGAAGGGTTTCACCAGGCCAGGACATTGGGCAGATGGTCTAGCTCCCGGCTACCTCTGGACCATGTCTTATACACCTTAGTCTCCACCCTCGCCACCACCCCTAGACACAGCAAACAAGCTCTCCTTAGGGTGTTTGCACTTGTTTTCTTCATATATCCACATGGCTAATGTTTTCATTTCATTCGTGTCCAAATAAAATATCCTTACTGTGACCTTCTGACTGTGATGGTATGTCACGGAAAGGGAGTGATGTGCTCTGATTTATGGTTGAAAAGGACCATTATGACTGTGTGTGGGGAGTAGAGAGACCAAAGAAGAAACAGAGTTAATTTTGGAGAACAGATTTGAGATAGGAAGGAGAGACAAAAGGAAAGGAAACAGAATGTAAGCAAAGCTGGAAGTGGAAAGGGCTGGAGTTAAGGATATCCGTACAATCTCAAAGAAATGACAGGTAAGGTGACTTGTAGAGAGGGCGGGGATGGGTGGACACCTGGGAGCTCCGGGAACTGGAAAAGGTAGACCAGAAGCCAGAGCTGGAAGGGACCTTGTGTGCCACTTTACAGTATAAATCCTTTATTCCAGGTTGCAAGCCTGGCTCTCACCCAAAGAGGCAGCATCTGTGTATCGATAGCTGAAATGTTCTCCTCACTGGGGGAAGGAAGAAAGACAGGAAGCAATAAACACTGGTTGATAGGTTTTCACCAACTCTTCAACGCGAAGCCTTTCCGCTGAGTCAGCTAATCAGCCAGTTATTCTCAAAGTGAGAGGCACCAGGCTGGACTCTGAAGCTACAAAGATAGAAATACTCCCAGTTTCTACCCTCAGGAAGCTTACCATCTAGCCAGAATCTAAGCCCAAGCGTTTGCTCAGACCTTCAGTGCTTTATCCTCAAGTTCAGTGCACTAATGATCAGAGCCATCAGCAAAACGGAGTAGGAAAGAATAGTGTTTGTAAACCACTGGATGGCAAAGCTGGCCATCATGGCACTTGGACCACTTCTACTGTATATTTTAGACTGTATTTTTATTAGACATTAAATGATGACAAGTTAAATTTATGGACTTGCATTGCAACCCATCACAGTTATTTTTTAAATACAGTATTTGCATAAACAATTGTATCTTTGCTATGCCAGCCTTCTCCACTGTAAATTATTTCTCTGTGTGCCTCCTTGCTGCACAGTAGAAAAAGTAAAACTGAAAATAGCCCTAAGAGTGAATCAGGAATTAAGACTGGCTATAAGACCGTGCCTTTTGATACAAAAAAAATATGTATCTGAACCAGTTAATCACCAGTTGATTACGTATTTTAAATAAATGAAACTCTATCCACATATATCCTTTTCCTAAAAATATCTGACAAACAGGACATCTGGGTGGCTCAGTCGGTTAAGCTTCTGACTTTGGCTCAAGTCATGATCTCACAGTTCATGGGTTCAAGCCCTGTGTCAGCTCTGTGCGGACAGCTCAAAGCCTGGAGTCTGCTTTGTATTCTGTGTCTCTCTCTCTCTGCCCCTCTGCCTCTTGTGCTCTCTCTCTCCCTCTCTCTTTCTCTCTCCCTCAAAAATAAATGAGCATTAAAAATTTTTTTTAATATCTGACAAATAAGAGAATTACAAATATAAAATTTTAAATATGAATTAAAAAGAGAATGATGAACATTTGAGAACTAACAATGTCAGTCTGTAAAGATGAGTAATTTCCAGTTAATTAAAGACCCACTCTCTTTTATTTTTTTTTTCCTCTCTGAGAAAACAAATATATTATCTATTTTTTAAGAAAGCAGTTTTAAGCCCTTTAAACCTTGGAAGGGGGATACCTTGTTTTGGGTGCCCCCATTTTGTATACTAATCTA
Source organism: Lynx canadensis (assembly GCF_007474595.2). NCBI lineage: Eukaryota > Metazoa > Chordata > Mammalia > Carnivora > Felidae > Lynx > Lynx canadensis. The sequence continues at coordinate 20,046,972 of NC_044307.1, forward strand.
AACTGTGGTATGGTCAAATAGCAATCTTTCTGGATCTTCCTAGACCAAAATAAAACATTATAAATTAAATACTGGTGACATAAGCATATCGCTCTTGGCATTCATAGCTTGCATCCCTCTGGAGTGCTATTGCCAGTAATGTTAGAGTAGTATTTTCAGAGGTCAAACGTCTAGCTTGTGTTTACACGAGGGTAAAAAATAATAGTAGTAGAAATGATGACCATGAGGACGACGACGACGATGATGATGATGAAGAAGAAGACGGCAATGATGGTGGCTCCAGAAATGACAAGTGTTCTAGCATTCCTTGCTCTGTTCTGAGTTGGCCTACGAGGAAGCCCCTCTATGTTTGTGTTTTTTTAGGAAAGCTCTATCACCTAGTTTGGTCAGTTGCCTTGCCAGTTACACACACGCACACACACACACACACACACAGAATCAAATGAGCTCTCCACACTCCATTCATGTCAGAACTCAACAGCTTGAGTAGCACAAATATTCTGCAGTCACTCATGAAAAGAAATTTTTAATAATAAATATCTAACAATTAATGGGCTGGTAGCTGCAATTGTCTTCAGGGCATACTATCTAATTTCCTTGCAATGTTTCATATCCTTACTTTTCACGCTGCAACAGTCTATCATTAAAACCAAATGCAGGTTTCTATCACTTTTATTTATTTTTCAAATCAACTTATAAATCAGTGCCAGGCCTTGTTACAGATGAGTTCCAATAAATTATCGGCTGTGGACAAATTCTGAATGTTAAACACTTCCTTTCTCTTCCTCCCACCCCCGGTCTCTGTCTGTCTCTTTCTCCGGAGTGCTCTTCCTCTCTCCTGTCCTGGCAGTGCCTCTCCTGGGCCCTCAAGGCCTACATAGCTCACTGGCTGTGCTCAGGGTACAAATAACAGAGAGCCCTTAGTACTTAATTATGTGCTATTTAAATAATGCAAAAAGGCATTTATTTTTCAGAGAAAAATATAGGAGACAAGAGTCATTTTACAGTCCTTGGGAAATTTACCTTTCTGAATTTCAAAAGTGAAAGCATTCTTGTTAGAGGCTTTTTACATCAGCAGCTGAAGACTGGTGACCTGACGTCCATTTTTCAGAGATGTCAGTCTGTTTAGGCAACTTGCCTCCTTTTCCAAACCATCCTGTCACCTCTAAGAAGCCCTTTGGCACACTGTATCAGGCTCCTGTTAACTCTCCCTGGGAGGGTTGGGGACACAGTATCTGGGTTTCTACTCCTACTGACCTAGGGTCTGTAGCACATACAGGAAACATGAGACACCCTTTTTTTTTTACCTTAGGCAATTTATTAAATTATGAATAATTTTTTTAAAATATGAAATTTACTGTCAAATTGGTTTCCATACAACATCCAGTGCTCATCCCAACAGGTGCCCTCCTCAATAACCATCACCTACCCTCCCCTCCCTCCCACTCCCCATCAACCTTTACTTTGTTCTCAGTTTTCAAGAGTCTCTTATGCTTTGGCTCTCTCCCACTCTAACCTCTTTTTTTTTTCTTTTTTTTCCTTCCCCTCCCCCATGGGTTCCTGTTAAGTTTCTCAGGATCCACATAAGAGTGAACACATATGATATCTGCCTTTCTCTGTATGGCTTATTTCACTTAGCATCACACTCTCCAGTTCCATCCATGTTGCTACAAAGGGCCAGATTCCATTCTTTCTCATTGCCATGTATTACTCCATTGTGTATATAAACCACAATTTCTTTATCCATTCATCAGTTGATGGACATTTAGGCTCTTTCCACAATTTGGCTATTGTTGAGAGTGCTGCTATAAACATTGGGGTACAAGTGCCCCTATGCATCAGGACTCCTATACCCCTTGGGTAAATTCCTAGCAGTGCTATTGCTGGGTCATAGGGTAGGTCTATTTTTAATTTTTTGAGGAACCTCCACACTGTTTTCCAGAGCGGCTGCACCAGTTTGCATTCCCACCAACAGTGCAAGAGGCTTCCCGTTTCTCCACATCCTCTCCAGCATCTATAGTCTCCTGATTTGTTCATTTTGGCCACTCTGACTGGTGTGAGGTGATATCTGAGTGTGGTTTTGATTTGTATTTCCCTGATGAGGAGCGACGTTGAGCATCTTTTCATGTGCCTGTTGGCCATCTGGATGTCTTCTTTAGAGAAGTGTCTATTCATGTTTTCTACCCATTTCTTCACTGGATTATTTGTTTTTCAGGTGTGGAGTTTGGTGAGCTCTTTAAGATTTTGGATACTAGCGCTTTGTCCGATATGTCATTTGCAAATATCTTTTCCCATTCTGTTGGTTGCCTTTTAGTTTTGTTGATTGTTTCCTTTGCTGTGCAGAAGCTTTTTATCTTCATGAGGTCCCAATAGTTCATTTTTGCTTTTAATTCCCTTGCCTTTCGGGATGTGTCAAGTAAGAAATTGCTACGGCTGAGGTCAGAGAGGTCTTTTCCTGTTTTCTCCTCTAGGGTTTTGATGGTTTCCTGCTGAGACACCCTTCCTATAAGACTAAGGAACAAAGATTCTAAAGAGACACATTCTATTACAATAACCCATGATGGTCACATGTTTACTTATGACTCACACACACATTCATAAGGTGTACCTGAAATATTCATGTATTAGCTGGAAACCAAGAAAAATGCTTTAAGATCCTTCAAACAGCAAGACCTTTTAATGAAAGCCATTGTCAAAGTTGGTCTACCTTGTTGTAAAGGAAATAGTACAATGAGGGGTCCCTGGCTGTCTCAGTTGGTGGAGCGTGAGACTCTTGATCTCAGGGTTGTGAGTTTGAGCCCCACATTGGGTGTAGAGATTACTTGAAAATAAAATCTTTTTTTAAAGCTTATTTTGAGAGAGAGAGAGAGGGAGAGCATGAGCCATGAGTGGGGGAGGGGGAGAGAGAGAGGACAGAAAGAATCCCAGGCAATGCTGCGTCAGCACAAAGCCTGACGCAGGGCTTGATCCCAGGAACCACAAGATCAAGAGTTGGATGCTTAAGTGACTGAGCCACCCAGGTAACCCAAAAATGAAATCTTAAAAAGAGTAAATAGTACAATGCATTTTACTTTATTACATATTTTTGCCATAATTGTAACTACTGATCCATTTTATACCAGCTAAGATCTATGTAGAGGCTATTGATATTGTTCATTTGACAACCTCAGGAAAGATCTCTAAAATGCCATTTGTGGGGTGCCTGGGTGGCTCAATCAGTTGACCATCCAACTCGTGATTTTGACTCTTGATTTCAGGTCATGACCCCAGGGATGTAGAATCAAGCTGTCATGTCAGGCTCCACACTGAGCCTCTGCCCCTCTCCCCTGCTCCTATTCTCTCTCTCTCTCTCTCTCTCTCTCTCAAATAAAAAAATAAATAAATAAAATAAAATGCCATTTGTAAAATATGAAGTTCTAGTAGGTTCCTGTAACAGACTTCCAATATCCTGTTTTTCAGGTTTTAGCAAGGTCTTTCTCCTAGAAATCTATAGCAGCCTGGGACAGGGACCATCTGAAAAGCTGAGGTCTGGAGAGTAATCCTGGAAGCTTGGGGACAGGCCTCAAATATAGTCTTGGGAAGCAGCACCCAAGAGATGTGACCTGCAGGTTTTTACCTGCAGAACCTAGAGATATCTTTCATTCTGCTACTGGGTGTCTCCTTGTAGGCAGAGAATGTGTTCATTCATTTCTGTTTTCTTCACAGCACCTGAGCGCTGTGTCTTAGCATTGTTTGGTATTCAGTGGTATGTTTGATAGGTATGTAAGGGGAAAAGTTTAGAGTAGGTAATTTATTGGGAAAAATCTAGTTGGGTTTGTGAGTAAGGTACCGGGTTCCTTGGTGGGAAATAAGAGGAACCCGAGTCAAACGAGGCCATTTCATCATTTCGACCATAGCAAGCTTCTAATTACAGTGTATGTAAAAACATTCATTAAACACACATCTGCTGGGCATTATGTTTGGTATGAAGATGAGCAAAACAAAGCTCTTGCCTCCATGTAGATCAGAATCCACAGTGAGGGACAAGTGAATAGTCACAAAGCAACCTTGTAAGTGTTGTGCTGTAGGTTTATACACGATGACTTTGGAGTGAGGATAAGGGGAACCTGAGAAAAGAAATTTCTCAATCAAGGAAGTAAAACCTAATCTCAGTCTTAACAACTAGAGTTCAAATAATGGGCAGGGAAAGAGAGGGCAAATCAGAGGAAATAAATCACACACACACACACACACACACACACATACACACACATGCTGCGTTGTAATGTCTGTAAATCTAGGCCCTGTCTACCTCCTGAGACTTACCTACATATTGAACTTCCCATTGGACATCTCCACCTGGATGTTCCATAGGCACCTCAAGATTAACCTAAGCAAGATGGAACACATAGATTTCTTTCCAGCAACCAGTTTCCCCTCCTCCTATGTCCCTTCCTCATTGAACCAGTATCCACCCAGCTGCCCAACCCAGAAATCAGGAGTCATTCTTATCTCCTCTGTCTCCTCCAAAATACATCTTCTATCAAATCTATCGTGGATGTCTGTAAGTTCTACTCCCTAGACATTTTCCAAATGCTTAAGGCCATCACTCATTTTCACCCAGGTGATTGAAACTGCTCATAACAAATCTCCCTGAATCTATTCTTGATTAGTCCCATCTCCAAGTAATTTTTCAGATTGAAGAGGGGGAAAAATGCTATTTACATATGGTATTATGTAAAGTTCTCACCCTTTCACATGGTGCAGAAGGCTTGGGTGACCAGGCTCATGCCTCCCCCTCCAGCTGTGACCTGGTGAGCCAACCCAATTTTGTTCAATTTCTTGACTCCATGTGCTCTCCCTTTCTTACAAGCCATTGCATAAATTCTTTTCTCTGCCTGGAACATTTATATTCTCCCCATTCCACCTTACATGGCACCTCTGGTCTCAGCATGGAGCTCACTTCCATTGTGAAGCTACCCTTGATTCCCCAGTTCTAATTAGAAGATGTCCTAAGGCTTCCTTGGTATACACATTCTCTATCATAACACTCAACACATGGTTTTGTAATAGATTCACAGCTTTCTCAATTCCCCACTAGACTGAGCTACATGAGCTTTGTTTATTGTTGAATTCCCAGTGCTTAGCATAATATTTGGCATATAGCAGGTTCTTAATACATACTATTGATACACCACTGAGAGAGAGGAAGGGAGGGAGGGAGATATGAGAAAATCAGCTGCTTTAGTAAATTGCAAGTAATTTGAAATGACTATACTAATGCATCTGGAAGAATGGTAGGGATGAGACCAAACCAGCAGATACTGGCTTTTGGACAGACAGCAGGGATGTCTTTGAAATCATGTAGAGCTACTAATGAAACTTGCAAATATAACGTTCTACCTTTATAACTCTTAGAGGAAATATGATATAACAATTCACTGGGGAGTCCAAATATACAGAGAACTTGGAGAACTTGAGAATAAAATAAGAGGACAATAATCAAGTTTAAGTGGTATGGTACATACAGTAAGTGCAACAAAAGTCTTGGAAGAGAGATATCAGGGTGAGAATAATCATGGAATAAATGTGACTTGCTAGGCTTTGGGTAGGGCACTGGGCTTAGAAGTAAGGACATGGAAAATAATAACAACATGAACAATAGCACAATAAACTGATTGAGAACTGTGTGCCAGAATTATACAATACTCTTTCGTACTCACAGCCCATGAGGTATTTATTATCATTGTCTTGACTCTGTAGCTAAAACACTTGAATATTGGAAGTGTTAACAGCTCAATATTTGAGCAAGTTCTCAGACCCGGGACCGCCTGACCATCAAAGGACATAGCTTGGCCACTGGGCTGCAATCCTTCTGGATACAGAGTGTGGGCTTTACTGACAGATAAACCTGAGTTTGTATCTCAGCCTCACCATTGCTGTGGGATTTGGGGCAAGTTGCTAAAGCTCTCTGAATCATCAAAAGATAACTTTTTCTTATTCCCCCTTAAAATTGAGGTAACACCTCCTTTTCCGATTGGTTTTGAGGATTAATTAAGGTTAATGTTTCTAAAGGCCTAGCACAATGCCTGGCATATTAAAGGGATACAATGCACATTAGCTATTTCCAGAATAATGTGACAAGTGGGTAGGATTTGATTAGACAGCGGGCAGGAAAGGCTGAAAGGCTGAGGAACACAAACAAGTAGAGGTACATCTTCGTGTAGACAGAGGATGCCTTCCCTCATAGAACAGATCTTAGAGGAACCTGCGGATGACCTGGTAGAGGAAGAGCTGACAGCAAAGGAAAGGGAGACCAAGGGGCTGAAGCAGAGGCATGACCAGTTTCACAGGATGGTCTGGAAACCAAGAGAGAAGAGTGCACAAAGAAATCTGACCAAAAACAGAATCAAACATCAGAGACAGGTCAGTGAAAATAAAGACAGAGAAGAGACATCACATTTAAAAGTAAGGAAGTCAATAGGGAGCTTTCAGAGCAATTTCAAAGTAGAGAGGCAGGAGCCATGTTGTGGGGGGTTAGGAAGGGCACTGGAGGAAATCAGCAGACACAGTGATGGGTCAAGTTACCAGCATTTAACAGTTAAAAGAAAGTGCACAAACTAAACTAATTTTGAGAAAACCAGATGGTTGCCTGTATCCAATCCAGGCGTCACACCTGACTAGGTAACGGGAACGAGAAGCACATTTCTGCGCCGTTGTCCGTGGCTGGTGTGCTCAGCTGGTGCTTGCATGCAGTCCTGGGCACATGGCATGGGTAGCAGGGGAATTCACAGCACCTGCACAGGCCCTTTCAGGTGCCACAAAAAGAGCAACTGCCCGAGTTTCCCGCTTGCTGTCCTGACCTACTAATTTTAATTGAGTACAGCCGCATGATTAATGTCCATGCAAAGGACCGAGGGCCAAGAACCCAGCTTGCAGTGTCTCTTGCAGAAATAAGAGGCATACATTAATCCTAGCCCCAGAGATGAAAAGCAATTGTGTTTTATTAACTAACCTGCTAGCATACCATCTACAAATAGAACCGGGAGGGAAGAAAATATTTTTTTTAAGTTCCACCACCAAAGACATCTTGTGGGTTTATTTCCCTCAAGTGCATGACTTCCTTAATAGGACAGAGAAGTCAAAAGTGCCTAACTGCCGTTTAATATAGGATGCATTTATTGAACTTCCTACCATAGGCCAGTCCTCCACAAGGTGTACAGAAAACTCTATAGGGTCAAGGGCTTTGTTACTTGGAGACTTCTGCCATGTTTGAAGAGGCAGACACTGGCAAACCTGCTTGGCGGGTCCACCTGCATCCAGCACACCTATGGAGCTATGCTTTCAGAGCACTGGTCCAGGGTGATGGCTGCCATGCTTAGAGAGAGTTGCGCCTTTCATTGTTCAGCAATCCGTCTTCACCCACCTTACTAAAAATATGGTTTTCCACACTTTAGCCATTTTGGTAGTTGAGTGAATAAATTCTCATCTTGCTTGGAGTTGGCAAAACCAGTATTGGGAAACTGACATGTAACTAACCTGACATCTTGGGGCTGAGGGCTATGAAACTGGAAATAAACCTACACGCTGGTCACTGTTACTTAAACACTCAGTGACGCAATTCCATTTTTCTAAGATGGAGTTGCTCTAACTGGGAAAATTGTCAGGAGCAACTAACATACTCTGAAATGGGCTAGGTTCAGTGATAGGAAAGAAAAAAAATATTTCATTGGAAATGACTCTCAAACATCTGTGACATACTTTAATTTCCATGCTAAAAGATCTGACATCCAGCTTGTAATAAGTAGCCTGTACTCAAGATGGCAAAATAAAACAAAAACTTCTAAACCCTCCAGCTCACTTCTTTTTTTTTTTAATGTTTTATTTATTTTTGAGAGAGAGCACGCAAGCAGGGGAGGGGCAGAGAGAGAAGGGGACAGAGGATCCGAAGCAGGCTTGCACTCACAGCAGTGAGCCTGGTGTGGGGCTGGAACTCATGAGCCCTGAGATCATGACCTGAAACGAAAACGGATGCTCAACTGACTGAGCCACTCAGGTGCCCCTCCAGCTCATTTCTGACGAAGCATCAGTGGTGGAGGCAACAAGAATGCTATGAATTCTAAAAGGAAGGGACTAAGTCCAAGGGTGGGGGTGAAGGTAACCAACTAGCAAAACAAATACCTATAAGCTCATCACCACTCTGTTTGGTTTTGGTTTCCCTAGGAGACATTATCAAGAGAATTTAATGTTAACATTCATATTCTATTTCCAGTGTTCAATTTGAAAATCAACAACATTCAATACTATAATAATTTACTGAGCATCTGCTAGGTGTCTGTCTTTATAGAATAGATGATAAATTAACTAGTACATGTCAGTCAGTACACAATATGTTAAGACGTGGAGCTTTCATTCCGATTCAGGAGACGACAATAAACTAATAATAATCTAAATAATCATTTACTTGCATTAGTGTTAAATGCTATGAAGGAAAATCTCAGCAAATAATGGAAGTGCACCACAGGGAGACTTCACCTTTTTTGGGGGTCAGATAAGGGTTCTCTGATATAGGGTTGTTTAGACTGAAACCCAAAGCAATGATGGGTTTGGTAGATTGTGGATGGGTTTGGAATGATAGTAGAAGGATGCCCATTGTTGCAAGAATGTAACAAACAAAGGGAAAATGGTATCAAATGAGGTTTAGGATGATGCAGGCAGGTCACACAGGGTCTCCTGGGCCATGGCAAGGACTTTGGACATCGGAGTTGAAGAGGAGCCATTGGAGGAGTTTAATCAGAAGAGTATTTAATCTTTATGTTTCTCTAAGAATATTCTGATTGCAAAGTAGAGAATGAACTTCGGGGTGTGGATCCACACAACTTACAGAAATGATTTAGGGACTGTCTCAGTCGTTAGTACAAGGTGGCAGTGTTAGTACAAGGTGGCACAAGATAGTGGTGGCAGTGAAGATTGACAGAAATAGCTCTCTAAAGTATTTTGGAAGTAGAAGTGACAGAACTTGGTGACTGAGAGGCTGAGGGGGGATGAAGAAGAGTGTAAATGATGACACCCCGAGTTCTGGAATGAATATCTGAGTGGATGGCAGTATCATTTATGAAAGTAGAAATTGTGAGTGAAAGCCAAGTTGAGAGAAAGATCAGTGGTTCCATTTTGGACATGTTGAATTTCAAGAGTCTGCAAGTGGAGGTATTGATCACAGAGTTGGATATGTGCATGTGAAGCTCATTGAAAAAGTCTGGGCTGAAGACACATTAGACATCAGGGAGTCACTAGAGAGTAGGTGGTAACTGAGCTTAATATTATCACTTAGAAAGAGAAGGCAGAGTGAGAAGGACACGGAGCCAAGCATGGAGCCCAAGAACTGTCGTATCTGCAGGTTAGATAGAAGATAAGGTACTGGCAATGAAACCGAGAAGGATTGGGCAACAGAGAAATACGGAGAGATGTGGTGTCAGCAAACCAAGAGAGAACTATTTGGAGAAAGTGGAAGTGGTCAGATGTGTCAAAAGCTTTCTGAAAGTCAAATAAGATGAAGCCAAGAGTTTTAATATGGATTTTCTGAATGGGGATCAGGGAGAACCTGAGGAAAAGCTATTTCGTGAGGTAGGAACAGAAATTGTAGACAACATAAACATTGTTTATTATGAATAATTTCAAACCTACGAAAGTAGAGACAACACACTGAAGCTAAATAACACGCTATGAAGAAAAGAACGGGTCAATGAAGAAATCAAAGAGGCAATAAAAAAACACATGGAGGCAAATGGATATGAAAACACAACAGTCCAAAAGCTTCAGGATGCAGAAAAACCTGTCTTAAGAGGAGGTCTATACAATACAGGCCTACATGAAGAAACAAAATAAAAACTCTCAAATAAACAACCTAATCTTACATCTTAAGGAGCGGGATAAAGAAAAAACAAAACCCAATGCCTGAAGAAGGAAGGAAATAATAAAGATTAGAGCAGAAAGAAATTAGAGATTTTTAAAACAACAACAACAACAACAGAACAGATCAATGAAACCAGGAGCAGATGGGGCGCCTGGGTGGCGCAGTCGGTTAAGCGTCAGACTTCAGCCAGGTCACGATCTCGCGGTCCGTGAGTTCGAGCCCTGCGTCAGGCTCTGGGCTGATGGCTCAGAGCCTGGAGCCTGTTTCCGATTCTGTGTCTCCCTCTCTCTCTGCCCCTCCCCCGTTCATGCTCTGTCTCTCTCTGTCCCAAAAATAAATAAACGTTGAAAAAAAAAATTTAAAAAAAAAGAAACCAGGAGCAGATTCTTTGAAATTAAAAAAAAAAAAAAAGTAGACCGAACAGAAGAATGACCCCCAATATCCCTAGAAGCCAGAATAATCATCAGGATTTTGCCACAGTTGCTTTATCTACCTTTTTGTTGCTATTTTCTCCTCTTGTTGTTTCTGGAGTTTTCTTCAAGCAAAGCCCAGACTCATGTCTTTTACCTTCACTGTACATCTTTAAGGATTATAGAGAACCATAATGTCATCATCAGACCAACAAAAGAAATGTTAATCCCTTGGTATTGTCCAATAGTGAAGTCATATGTAGATTTTCCAGATCGTGTACACACTTTCTAATCAAGTGTGGGTCACAGATCAGCAGCATGGACATCACGCATGGAAGCTCATCAGAAATGCAGAATCCCATGCTCTAATCCAGACTGACTAAATCAGAACCTAAATTTTCACAGCATCCCTGGGTGATTCATGTACAGTGCATGTCCCCATTCCTATTCCAAATCCTGTCCTTTTTGCAAGTTTCCGCTCCCACGCATGTGCACACACACAAACACACACACATGCACTAGTAACTACTATTACTAGTTTCTTCCCCCCTTCCCAACTTTTCTTCTTGCATATATAAGCAAATACAAAGATACACATATTTCTTACCTTTTCTCACCAAAGCTAATTATTACTCATTGTTACGAATCTCGCATTTTTAACTGACTAAAATAAGTTTTAAAGGACTAAATGCTCTTTTCACATTTAAAAATGATTTACTATAAACACTGCACTTTTTCACTTTCCACCAGTCCTTCTTTTCTTCACTGGGCACACAATTGTCAGCATCACTGGCTGGTTGCTATGAAGCATGCATGCTCTTTCACCTTAATTAGCCACATCACATGATTGCAAGATGAGGGCTAAGCTGATGACATCACCCATGACTTTCTCTTAATATGCAATCAGAAAAGCCAATATAGGAACTGGGCCTATTCCCACTAGAACCTGACTCCACCTCAAAAGACTTTTAAAGAAAAATTACAATGAGGGGTGCCCCAGTGGGTCAATTGGTTAAAGCGTTTGAGTTTGGCTCAGGTCATAATCTCATAGCTCGTGAGTTCAAGCCCTGGATCAGGCTCTGTGCAGACAGCTTGGAGTCTGGAGCCTACTTTGAATTCTGTGTCTCCCTCTCTCTGCCCCTCCCCCACTCGCATTCGGTTGCTCTCTCTCTCTCAAAAATAAATAGACATTAAAAATTTTTAAAAAAAGATAATTATAATCAAATGACTGTTCTCTGTAGTTCAGATCTGCACTGAAGGGAAGTTGAAGGTCTTTTATTTTATCCCATGTACATGATCATTTACATCTTAGATTTTCCAACCTCTGAACTTTTACCCACGCTGTTACCCCTGCTGGAACTACCTACCCTTGAAAATTGAAAGTCTCCCCATATGTCAAGATTCAACTCTAATACCATCTTCTTTGAGAAGCCTTTTCTGACCACCCCAACCAGAAGGTGTTCCTCTATCTTCTGAAATCTAAAATCGTTTTCTGTGAGTGCCAGCTCTCTGACACGTCACACATTCAGCATAATTACCTACGAACAGAGCTTTCACTTCAGTTAGCTGTGAGCTCCTTCTGGCCAGAGACTGTCTTATAAAAATTTGTGTATCCACTTTTGTGCCTACTGTTTTACAAAAATACAGCATAGGCTCTTGATAAATATTTGTTAAGTGGATGAATGAAACTGTATACAGCACCTTTTCCACGTAGCCTTATGCTCAGTTCTGTATTATCTCCTCCTCTTTTGCTCTGTCGGGCCCCCCAAATTTGTTCTAACCCTCTGTAATCAGACCACAACACTCAGCTGTGAGAGCAGATCAACCATAATTCATGCATCGCTTCAATGTTAGATTATTAACCAAATTAGTATTTGGAATGCATAGAAAACCTTTTCCCCTATATGTTAAAATATCTTAAAGATTATTATTTCATTTACTCTTAATATCTCTGTGAGATAGGGACTTTTAAAATTATACATTACCTCAATCTAAGAGATCTGAAATTTAAATGATTGATTCATATAGAACCCAGAGATGTTACAGAAAGATGAAAAGTGTGAATATATAACTCCCAAAGTTCTTCCAATTTAAGATTCAGTAATTCTTTGATGTGCTTGAACCAGACTTGTCATAATCTGACATTTTTAAAAGTCAGATATTACCCACACTTGATAAAATTGATAAAAATATATACAACATTGGATTTGGCACCAATGTTTGTAAATGGCATGATAAATATGTATAAAATAAAGCTGAACAAAAAGTGTTTCAACAACTTTATATGTCACAGGTAATATATTATGCATACTATTACACATACTATATATTTCTATATCTACCTTCAAGATGGAAGCAAAGAGTATAACACACTGTGCAATTAAAATAATTCTGCAATTTTGGAATTTGCTATGTATATCAGGGCCACCCTAGATAGATTTTTCATAATACAATCTTATTATTTCAATTTTCTGTCTTTGGAGAGAAAACAAATAAACAAACATTCATGGATGCCATCACACACCTCAGCAGGAACAATGAACTTCCCAGCTATCTCCCTCTCCCCCTAAAAAGCAATTTAATGCACCACTGGAGGTTGCCTATTAATTGGACTAGAAATAAAGTAGCCTGTGAGTGTTGGCAGGAGAAAACACAGTTTGTGTGTGTGTGTGTGTGTGTGTGTGTGTACATATATACAAGTATATATGTATGTAATATTTCACCCACAAAGTAAACAAGCAACACTAGTGCGTCATTTTCTAATTACAGGGCTGTTTCATAAACTATAAATGCTAACATGGGAGAGGTAAATCATAGCAATTTAATTAATAAAACAGTTTAGACACTTAAACCCATATGTGCACCCCTGGGGGCACCACATCAATAATAGAAGCTTGCAGGCATATTTTAGAAATTTTATGCAATCATTTGCAGATCTTGTAGTCAATAATTGTTACAAACTGCATTAACTCTTGCCATACCCAAGGAGTGAATTTTCATGTGTTAAATGTTGTTTTTCTCTTTGGATGGCCTCTTAGAGTTGCTAAGAGTGGAGGAGCATATGGTTTCTTTCCCTGAATTAGCAGGGTTAGGTAAGGTAAGACAACCCTCTGGCAGCCAACGAGCAAAATGTGGGAGGTCAGAATCCCAGGAAGGCATTCTGAGGGACAGGACTGTCCCTCTCTCTTTCCACTAAAGGAGAGATGTAAAAGGTAACAAACTTCAGAGAATGGAAATTCAACATTTTAACTTGTATTTTTTTATGGCTAGATCTTTCTCTTTTAAAACTTTTAAAACTATGTCTATAGACATAGATATATATCCATAGAGCCCTCATGTATTGCTAGTGGGAATGCAAAATGGTGCAGTCACTTTGGAGAACAGCTTAGCATTCTTAAAAAGTTAAATATAAATTTACCATATGACCAACAATTTCATTCCTAGGAATTTCCTATTTCCACCGAAACATACGTCCACCAAAAACCTTGTATGCAAATGTTCATAGTGACAAAAAGTGGGTTATTCATAATAAACAAAAAGTGGATACAACCCAAAGAGTCATCAATTGATGAGTAGATAAGCAAAATGTGTATTTCTATATAATGGAATATGGTTCATCAATACAAAACAAAAATACTGATAATGTTCCAATATGATCAGAAACAAGTTAACTGTAAGAAGCCAGGCACAGAAGACCACATATTATATGACTCCGCTTGTATGAAATGTCCAGAAAATGCCAAATCACGGAGAAAGAAAGTAGACTGGTGGTACCTGAGGCTGGGAATAGGAGCTGCGATTAAGCCTAACAGAGCACAAAGAGCATCACTTAGGGTGATGGAAATGTTCTAAAACTGTGTTGTGATGATGGTTGTACCACTCTGCAAATTTCCTGAGAATCATTTAATTGCACAAATTGGATGACTTTCAAAAAAAAATGTTTTTGAGTGTTTAGTTTTGAGAGAGAGCGAGTGCTCACCTGTGAGTGGGGGAAGGGCAGAGAGAGGAAGACAGAGGATCCTAAGCAGGTTCCATGCTGATAGCAGAGATCCCTATGTGGGCCTGGAACGCACGGAACCGTGAGATCATGACCTGAGCCGGAGTCAGATGCTTAACCAACTGAGCCACCCAGGCGCCCCTAAAATGGATGACTTTTATAATAAGTAATCATTCTTCAATAAAGTTGTTTTTTAAAATGTGCCTAAAATCTTATTGATGTTCCTTATCATTCCTGAAAAACAAAAAGGAATTCATATGGAACTATACTCATATAGGATAATTAGTAGATTGGGAAGCGTTTTGTCACTGGATAACACTAAAGCTAAACAAACGCAGTCTTTCCGTAACTGTGCTTATCCTTGACACAGTACATACCCGGTTATCAAAAAAAATTCATTCTTTTCCCTTCTGCAGTGCTCATCAGAGAGATAATAATAACTAGTATTACTGAGAAGTTACTAACTGCTATGCATCCTATAAGGTGTTAACTTCTCAATCATCTTCTTAATATTTATACATGAGTCATTGGAGGCAAGGAAAAACTGGTTCATTTTTCCCAGTTTTGCAGTTAAGTGGCAGAGCTGAGATTTGAACACAGGCAGCCGGCTCCAGGCTGCACTCTGACTTGTCGCCATAGCTGACACCCACCATAGGGGCTGAATTCTCTCCTCTGCAATTGAAGATTGGTCATCAACTGTTTGTGAGCAGCTTTAAAGGCTGCAAATGCAAACCGAATGAGCCTCGGTCAAGAGACAGGCTGGAAGTATGCAAGCACATTGTCAATGTTGGCTGCCCTAGGGGATCGCTCTGGAGGACAAGTGTGGGTAACTACATTTTTTCTTCACAAGCCTCTGCATTGTTTGACCTTGTAATTAACACATATTATTTTTGTAATTAAAAACATAAACGAGAAACACTTTTCCCCCCAAGAAAAGAAGTAAGCAAATAACAAAGCCGTTGGCATGCATCACTTTTTCTGCATATGATTATTCCCAAATTTACCAAGTTTACTATCTTCGGCAAGAAAAGCTGAATGATTGGGGTGTCTGGTTGGCTCAGTCGGCTAAGCGTTAGACTTTGTCTCAGGTCATGATCTCACAGTTCGTGAGTTCGAGCCCTACGTGGGGTTTTTTGCTGACAGCTCAGAGCCTGGAGCCTGATTTAAATTCTGAGTCTTCCTCTCTCTCTGCTCCTCCCCTGCTCTCTCTCTCTCTCTCAAAAATAAATAAACATTAAAAAATCTAAAAGAAAGAAAGAAAGAAAGAAAGAAAGAAAGAAAGAAAGAAAGAAAAGTTGAACAATTGTTTTAACCTTGTGACCTGTCATTCTCAGAGGTCATCAAACCTAACAGAAAGCAAGCCATGAATAAGAGGACTGAATTTTACCAGAAATGAAAATGCCATCTGTGGTATTAGCCCTGCATTTCCATAGCACGTGGCTGCTGTCTGTGCTGGGCAGCACTCATAAGGAGCTGTGCCTTGTGGCTACTGGGGATGTCTTTAACTGGGGGAGGGTCTTCTGCAAAGTCTTGAAGATCTATGTTTTTGTATGTATCAGGAAAGTCTCAATTTACCAAAAGATTGCAAGTGTATTGTGAATATTTTTGTATCATTTCAATGGAACATATTTTAATCCAAGAGCAATAACATAAAATGATAGTTAGGTTGCCCACAGAGGCTGTATAGACTGACACAGAGAAGAAACATATTGATGATAAAAAATGGTGGAGAAAGTGCTATTGCAATGTCAGTAACTAAAAAGCAAACACACACAAAAAAAAAAAACAGAACATTTTTTAAATAATTAGATTAAAAAATGATTTAATTTAATTATTTAATTTAAAAAATTATATAAGTATTTAAAAAATTAGATTAAAGGTTTATGATGTATTCTCATGACCTGAACCTGCTTGATATTGAGGTATCATCAGAATGTTCCCTCTGTTATCATAGCATCCTCACATTTTTCTTATTTCCTTGCATGTGCTGAATTCTCTCTTCCCTTCTCAGTAACCTCCAGCCCTTCAGCCCTTCTGAACTCCTCATCCAGCCAATCACCCATCTATGTGTCCATCCATCCATCTATCCAGCCATCATCTTCCCATCTGTCTGTCCCATCCATCCATCCATCTATCCATCCATCATTTCATCCCTTCCTAACCTCACTTGATTCCTGTTATACTGTGGACCACATAGTTAACCATTTTAAGATGTCTTCACCACACCCCCAACTAGCTCAACCCCTGTCCTTCTGCTATGTCCTATACAGCTTCATAAATAGAAGCTGACTGTCTGACTTCCTACCTCGCCACTACCTGTTGGTGGAAAAAGTAATAAAACTGTCTTAATTGAATCCATTAAAACATGCCAAAGTCTTATGTCAGTTGACCTTGCTCCAAAATCCTCCCATTCAACTCCAGATGATGTATATACTACCTGTCCAATAGGAGTATAACCCCTTTATACTCAACCCTGCCTGCCTTTAAAAAAAACTAGTCCCAAGCCCCATTCCAGACTAATTATTAAACCAGAATATCTAAGGTCAGAACCAAGACATCTGCATATGTAAAAGCCCCCCAGGGGATTCTCTTGTGCAGCCAAGGCACAGAAGCCAGATTTCCATTCCCATCTTTCTCACTCAGAATAGTGAGAGGAACAAGCTGGGTCATTTTGTGTTATTGGGAGATGAAAAACATCTGGTATATGGTTCTTCAATTTCCCTCTTCACTCTATTGATATCATTTCAGAGCAGGGGTAAGCAAGCATTTTTCTGTCGAGGGCCAGATAATAAACATTTTAAGCTCTCAGGCCAAGAGGCAATGCCCTCAACTCTTCCAGCAGCTATTATCAATGTTAAATGTTTTATACTTAAAACCACTGTTAACTTGTGCACCAGACAAAAACAAGCATCAATCGTAGTTGGCCAACCCGTGTTTTAGAGGCACTGATGATCTCCTAACTGACAAACCCAAAGATTTTGTTTTCTTTTGTTTTTAATATTTTATTCACCTTGATTCTGTGGCAGCTCTTGACCATCCTTTCCCTCTTAAAGCTTAACTTCCATGTCCTCAAACCATGCTGATTATTCCACCTGTGCTATTCCTTCTCTGTCCTATGCACCTGTTCCTATGTGTATGTGTGTGGGTGTGTGCACATGTGTGCATATGTGTGTGTGCATGTGTGCATGGTGTGTGTCCCAAGCTGCTGGCCTGAGCTGCTTCTATGGCCATGGTGTCAGTCAAGGTGGAGGTACACTTTTTTCAACCAGGTTGTAGCCCCCACAAGAGCCTGACAATGCTGGCCCCATCTGCTCCTCAGATAGACAGCTCTCATCAAGCTGTGCCTCTCCTACAAAGAAGGAAGAACAGTTCTGTGTCCCCCTGTAGTACGCACTGCAACCTAAGGCTGCCTGACCCAGGGTTTACTGCTCTGCCTAATTGAAACCCAAGGCCATAGCTATACGACCATAATTGGCAAGGACCACAGTGCATTTTGTTTCTGTAGCACCCCATGCTGCAAGAGTTTGCATTCTTATCAAGGTCAGTTGAATGAGTAAAACTTATTTCCTAATGTGGAAAACTGACATAGAATGTGTACTGAGAATATTTGTCCGTTGCTCAGTATATTCAAATCTATATTCAAATGCCATCTCTGTCGCAAACTGTTAGTGGCAGGGACAGCTGTGCAGAGGAAACTACTCTTCCAGCTGGGAACTGAGCCTAGGAAAGGACTCTCGCCTGATTTTGAAACTACTAAGCATTCTAATGAAGTTGACTTGATTTACATTTTAACAATATCACACAAATGTACTACATGGCACTTTTCCAATAACCACTTCAACATCATTCATTTTGACACCTCCCATTGTTATGAAAAGCAGAATGAATAAAGCAGCATTCTGTGATAGGGTGCATAGGGTGGGGGGTGGGGGTGCTAGATTTCATTTGATTTTTAAATCAGATAGCCCAAGCACACCCTTTTGATATACAAGTTTCTCATGACTGAAATTCCATGATTTACCTTCCCCATCCACATGAACCTGAGCCCTGAGCTCTTCCTGCCCACCTGCTGTCCAGGACAGCTGTACAATAATTAACACTGGGTATCTGACTGATCCGTTCTGGGAGCGAAGCATGTCATACTTCCCCTATACCTCAGCAGTAGTCAGTCTTGCTTAAATGTATTGCTTCGGGATAGTTACTGTCTTCTAATGAAATAACCCGGTCAAGGCTTCTTCTTCTCTGTGTCTTGACCAGAAAATGAAGAATCAATTCTACTTCCCTATTGACAAAACCCAGAACAGCTTATACGTGGTCCCTGGAGGGTTTAATCAGAAATTTTCACAAGGTTTGGTGTCTCTAAAGAAGCAGCCCTCTTAACACTGATGGTCTTTGTGTTAACCTGTGCTGAGAGACAGATCCCCTGTTTTCCTTTTCTATCCTCTTTCCAGTCCTAGAGGAAGAAGGTGGTATTACTCAGCATGCCTCAGGATATATCCATTTAGATGTTCTCAAGGTTTAAAATGTCAGAAGCCAAATCCAATATCCGCCTGCACATCCCGGACAAAAGTGTCTGTCTCCTCAGAGCCATGAGCTCCCTCATGGACAGCTGAGGACTGGCTCAGCTCTCCCTTTGGCTCAGCCTTTTCCTTCACAGAGCTGGAAATGTAATGTCTATGCAGTGAGTCCTTGTTTATTGCTGGAACATAATCTCAGGTTAGAGGGTACCAAAGGGAGGTCACCTGTTAACCATCATGCACTGCATCAATCCCCTCCACATTACCATCAGGTAGGGTTAGTCAACTTCTGCTCTTGGTACCTCCAAGAATGAGAAAGTCACTGCCATGTGAGACATCATTGATATTTTTGAGAGCACCATCTTTCCTCCCCATCTTCATGGAAAAAAAAAAAGAAAGGGAAACTTTTCTTCCAATTATACTTCTTATGAAAAGCAAGAACAAAAAAACATAGAAGCATAAAATGAGCCCTGCAGTGTTTTGTAATGAAATGAACATTGGAGTCCAGAGGAATCTATGGTTCATACTTTGCAATCCCTCAACATAGATGTCTGACTTTTAACAAGTTTATTTCTTTTTTAAAGTTTATTTATTTTGAGAGAGACAGAGACAGCATGAGCAACAGGGGGGCAGGCAGAGAGAGGGAGAGAGAGAATCCCAAGCAGCCTCCCCACTGTCAATGCAGAGCCCAATGCAGACTCGAACAAGCCATGAGATCGTGACCTGAGTCAAAACCAAGAGTCAGATGCTTAACCTACTGAGACACCCAGGTGTCCCACAAGTGCATATATATATATGCACAAAAATTTTGTTGGCTATTTATCTCACTTATTCATTCATTCTTTCAACAAATATTCATGAATACATAATTTATGCCAGGCATACTCTTTAATACTGAAGATACAAGAACAAGCAAAATAGATAAAATTACTGTAGTCCCAAAGCTAGCATTCTATTTGGGGAATTCAGGGGAAAAAAAGAGAAAATTATATAGTATGAGCTAGATATGAGCTATGGAAGCAGAGAAGGAGAACAAGAAATAGGAAATTTGTGTTTAAGCAAATATTTGAATAACAAGGTGTAAGCCACACAGATACATGGAGGAAGAGTACTTCAGGAAAAGGGAAGAGCAATTGCAAAGGCTCTGAGGTTGAAAGGTAGCTGGCATGATCCGGAAATGGTAATGAAGCCAATGTGTCAAGAGCAAAGAGAATGAGGGTGAAACCAGAAGATGACATAAGGGGGATTTCAGCCTTAAATGTACAGGTTTTAAGCAGAGAAGTGGCATGATATGAATTATATCTTAATAGGATCACTCTGTTGTATTGAGAACAGATTGTAATGGTCAAGGTGGAAGTAGGGAAACCAGTTAGGAAGGTTTTGCAAAAACCCAACTAAGATATAATGGTGGCATATGTTTGGGTAGTAACAATGAAGGTAGTTGCACTCTGGATATATTTTATAGGTGGAGCCAATTAACTTTGCCAATGGATTTGCTGTAGGGTGTATTAGATATCTATTGCTTCAGAACAACCCAAAACTAAGTGGATTAAAACAACAAACATCTCACAGATTTTGTGGGCCAGGAATTTCACACAGGTTAGCTGAGTATTTCTGGCTCAGGTCTCTCATCAGGTTGCAGGCAGGATGTTGCTGGGGGCTACTATCATCGGAAGGTCCGATTGGGGCTGAATGACCGACTTCTAACATGGCTCACTCACATCAAGCTGTTGATAGGAGGCTTCAGTTCCTTGCTTGAAGGACCTCTCAGACTAATTGAGAGTCTTTATGACCTGACTACAAACTTCTCCCATTGTTATGACCTGAATGTCCGTGTCCTTCTCCCAAAATTTATATTTATGTGTTCCAGCCTCCACAAATGTGAGACACTAAATTTCCATTTAAGCCACGAGTATGTGATATTTTGTTATGACAGCCCAAGTAGACCAATATACCCAGAGTAAGAAAAGAGGGAGAAGGAAGAGGAAACCACAGTGTCTTTTATGACCTCATCTTCAAAGTTTCACACCTTTGCTTCCATTTTATTTTATTAGAGTCATGCCAGTAAGTCACACTCAAGGGGAGGGAAATCAGACTCCACCATTTGAAGGGAGGAGTATCAGATTTAGTAGGCATATTTTAAAACCACCATATAGGGTACAAAAGAAATAGAGGCAACAAGAATCATGCTAAGATTTCTGGAAACAACAGCTGAAAGAACGGAGTTAGTATACATGGAAATGTGGGCAACAGTGAATGAATAGGAAGATCAGGAGTTTAGTTTTCAACCTCTTAAATCTGAGTTGCCTAAACACATCCAAATGGAGATGTCAAGTGGATAGTTGAATATGTGAATCTGGAGTGAGATGCATAGTCTGTTCTAGAGGTGTAAATTTCAGAATTTTCAACATGTAGATAGCATTCAAAGCCATGAAACTTTGTGAAGTGAAGAGAAGAAGAGGTCTAAAGACTCTGAAATATTCCTACATTAAGGGAAAGATGTGTGAGGACAAACAAGAAAAGAAGTTGTCTGTGGGGTAAGAAGAAAAAGCCAGGGGAATGACATTTTGGAAGCTGAGTGAAGATAGTGTTTCAAGGGATAGAGAGTGATCCATTTTATCAAATGTTACAGATGATGTACACTGAAGACTGAAATTTGACCACTGGAATTAGTAATGTAGAGGCCACTGGTAACCTCAGTAAGGAAAGGTTTAGCAGGGCATTAAAAGAATGACCTGATTATATTACACTTAAGAGAGAATGGGAAGAGAGGAAGTATTGACATGATTTAAACCATCTGGTATATGTTTCTGTCTTTACTGAGATTTCTTTATAGAGTCACTGATGATCTCCTAATTGACAAATCTAGGAGCTTTTTTATGAGTGTTTTATACACCTTGATCTTTTGGCAGCCCTAGATCACTAATCACCCTTTCCATTTTAATCCCTGATTCTCATGTCATTTAAACCATCTTGGTTATCCCACCTTTATCCTTTTCCCTCTTTTTCCCATTCACCAGTGGTGGTGGTGTGTGTGTGTGTGTGTGTGTGTGTGGCATGGTGTGTATTTTGTGTTTGTGTGCATGTGCATGCATGTGCCTGAGCTGTCTCTGTGACCTTGCTGTCAGCCAAGCTTGAGATCCACTCACTTTCTTGACCCAGCCACAGCTCACCACCAGAGCCAGGCTGCTCCTCTTTTGCAGAGTTATAATGGGAAGCAGAGAAATAGGGGATCAGGGCAGATCACGTGCAGCGAAATGTGGGATCAGGGCAAAGTTCTTCCCAGATGGACGAAATACTGAATGTTTGAATACCGTTCAGAGGATTAATGCAGTGGCAAAAACAGTGACATAGGGGACAAGGAAGAGAATATCGATGGTTATGAGACTTGTCTCCCCTTGTTGAGCAGGTCCCATGTGTTAGATATTATGTGAAATGCTTGTTATATCAGCCCACTTTATTCTACTTGAAGTCCTATAAAGTAAAACATTGTTATACTCATTTGTACAGATGCTGATTCTGAGACTAGACAGATTAGGCAACATGCCCAAGGTCACCCAGATAACAGACAGATGAGCTGATACTCATTTCTGCCCAACTCCACAGATTCTCCACAGTACCTGGCACATAGTAGGATGCAATGAGAAATGTTTTTTGCTTCTTCTAGCTCCCCTTCTTAGGTAGCATAAAGTAAAATGGTCAATACATGTCTGCTAATCGAAATTTTCTTAAATGAAGGTGAAAACTTACGAAAAAAAAGAGTATACATATTGAACCGATTTTGATGAAGTCCTTGAAGGATACCCTGCTATTAAAAAGTTCCTCCCAAATTGTATCTCCCTTTTATGAAAATAAAATAATTGAGGATATTATCACTTAATTTTGCTAATTTAAATTAGACTCTTTAATATATAACTTCATATTCAATAGCTGTGCAATTCAATCTTTAGAGTAAAATTTCTAACATTTGTACAGCAAATGCTTATTTGCCTAGAATCATTGGGCATTAGGGAATCTGGTTGCCTCAATAATATGAATGAAATTTTATACCATCTGAAGATTACCAATTTTCAAAGAAAATACATTCAAAAACTATCCTTAGCACCAAAAATCACCCTAAGACCTTGATTTGCTGCCTATAAATGAAGTATTTCATGGCTTCTTCGGTGCCTCAGGGCTGTGGTTTTGAACATAAATTATCATCATGTTTCTATGAAAAAGAAATCCAGGTATTTCATTTTCCTGGTTCTCTGAATTCTGAATCAATAGAATTCTGAATCAATGTCAGAAGAAAGTTCCGTTAGTCAACAAAGACAGAAAACCAAAGCAGCCTGGGAGTAGAGTATAAAGGAGTAAGAAAGTGGGCCCAAAAAAGCATCAGGCTTTTTCCAGGAGTACCACTTCTGCCCAGGACGCAGATTTGGCCATCCTGGGCAGAAGTTCTGGAGGCTAGAGGTCTGGGATCAGGGTGTCAGCATGGTCAGGTTCTAGTGAGAGCCCTCTTCTGGATTGCAGACCACCAACTTCTCACTGTGTCCTCACATGGTGGAAAGGGGCAGGAGAGCTCTCTCTCTCTCATAAGGGCACTAATCCCATTATCCCATTCATGAAGGCTCGGTGCTAATGACCTAATCACTTCCCAGTGACCCTATTTCCTAATACCATCACCTTGGGTGGTTTTAGGTTTCAACGTATGAATCTTGGAGGGACACAAACATGCTATCTATAGCAGCATGTTCTTTGTAGTTCCTGTAGTCCTACAAAAATAATGATCACTTCTATGGCACCTCATGTGAGCCCAGTATGTTGATAAAAATTCTATGTCTATAGTTAAGCATTTTTACCATAATGTTGCTAGGTAACATTCCTGATACATTCAGCAATAACTGTGATTCTGTTGAAACTTTTCCTTATAAATCTCAAAGGTAGCTATACTGAGAAAGTCTGAACCAATTAGTTGAAGTGCTTTTGAGTAATATATGAATGTGGCAGACAAAAAAAAAAGTAGTTTTCCTTTATTTAAAAAAAATGCGTCCAGAATTATTTGTTTCTTTTTAACTATGGTATTATAAGGTAGCAGCACCCTTGACTGCATTTAATTTTTTTTTTTTACTTAGCTTTGTAAGCTCCCTCTAAAACATATTTTAAATATATGCTAGGCTGTTCAATAAAGCTGATTTTTAATGATATTCAAGAGATTTTCCTTCAGTTCCCCAGTTGATGTCAATGTTCCTCAATGAGGAAGGAAAAATCAATTCAATTATCAAAGCACAGTTAATTGCTTTCAAGATTAGGGTGATTTAAAAAGCAGCAAAGTATTTTATCTGTACTCAGCAGTTTTGGCTAAGGATATTCTCCTAAGCACACTTAGAAAAGAAGTTTAAAATTCTGTCTGGTCACTTATTACACTCTTTCCAGCTTTCCTTCACTCTTGCTGTTAATAGAAGAAATGACAGGAGCTCTTGAACCCAACAACCACAACATAGAGGTATGGTTTCTGACTAGTACTGTCTGTTTCATCCTTCAGAAGACTGATATTTTTAGGCCTTTCTGCTTGGCACTCCTAACTTTTTCAATTAGCAAAATAGTTTTGTGAACACACACAGAATAGAGAAAAAAGCCTTTTATGCCAAGTATTGTCCCACCTCCTATATTCACTGCTGGCTAAAACTATTTCACTGATGTCATTTGAATTGAGTTCAATTTTTGCAGCTTGTATCATATTGAAAGACCCTTCTAGAAACTATTGATGTGAAGATGAGTAAGACAGGGCTCCCACTCTTAGTGAGCTTACATCCTAGAGGGGAGTATAGACAAAAACACAAACCGTTTCATTGCCAGAGGTAAAATGCAGTCAGGCCTCACAAGGCTTCCCCAGGGGGCTGCCTTTCCTGAGGGATGGAGGTTGGTGGGAGTAGGCAAGGGAAGGGAACCCATAGATAACCCACACAAACATTGTGCTGTTTTTTCCAAAAATCTTTCGTATGAATACATATACATTTGTGTCTGTGTGTATGTAAATTAATGATATAGAAAATATACTTTTTAAAATTTTTTTTAATTTTTGTTTATTTTTGAGACAGAGACCAAGACAGAGCACGAGCAGGGGAGGAGAGAGAGAGGGAGACACAGCATCTGAAGGTTCCAGGCTCTGAGCTGTCAGCACAGAGCCTGACACGGGGCTCGAACTGTGAGATCATGACCTGAGCCAAAGTCGGATGCTTAACTGACTGAGCCACTGAGGCACCCCAAAAATATATATTCTTAACAGATGATCTTTGGACAAGGGAGAGCAGCCTCAATGAGAAGATGTTTGACAAGCCTGGTGGAAGGTAGAAGTGAACCTCGGGCATGCCCCACTGTAGGAAAAGGAAGGGGGAAAGTACTGGAAAAGGGGAAAAGTGAGGAAGAGCTGAGCTTCACATGTGTAGAAAGGGTCAAAAAGAAGAAAACCCATATTCAGATGCATGGTATTTAATTGGGATTTATTAGGTTGTTTGCTGTGTGATGTGAACTACTCCTCTCTCTCACTTAAATAGTTGAGTAAATTCTACATTGCTCCTTCACTTATGCTTTTGTGCCAGTAGAGTTTTGGGGACACTGTTTTAGAAAAGGACAACATACTATTAGACATCCAGGAAACAGTTGTATATGAAAAGAAATACACATTGATCTATCTCATTTGTGGAATGGATGCATTATGATCAGAGAAAGTCTGTAGCTCTTTCTTATTTAAGGAATGAGCACATCATATTTTTATAAAATTTATATTTGGACCCATTTATTTCTAATTATCCCTCCAACATGTGAGATGAGAAATTAAGAATCTTTAGTGTCACTTCTCTTACCATCTTATGAATTTCCAGTTTCTGATGATATAATCTGAAATTTTAGACTTAAATGATTTTAATAGGGTATATTATGTATCTTCTATTTCAAGAATTATTTTTATATTTAAATTAAATTTTATAACTGTTAAAATTATTATACTTAACTCTGTTTTTCTAGTTTCATTATTTAGTCTTCAATTATAAAATAGAAAAATATGTTTCTGTGTGTGTGTATAGATGATAGATAGATAGATGATAGATAGACAGATATGGATGTATATATATAGCTTCCTATCTAGAATTCTTTATTTTGATTATATCTCTAATGACTAGAAAATAGTAATGTATATTTGAGTAAACTCTTTTCAGGACAAGTAAATGAACAAACTAACCAATATTTACTTAGTACTTATCATGTGCTAGATGCTGTTCCTTATCTGTATTAAATCATGTAATCTATACAACAACCCTATGAGTAAGTTACTATTATTATCCACCTTATATGGATAAGAGTGCTATGACACAGAGAAGTTAAGTAACTCATCTAAAATCCCAAATCTATCAAGTGGCAAAGCTGGGATTTGAACCCAGGCATTATGATGCCAACGTCTACATGTTTAATCATTTAACTGTGCTGGGTGATATAACTTAGGAACTCTTGCACACCAGTGAAGACTTTTACTGTTATCCTCACTGTTAAACAGTAAGAATAAGTGTAATGAAATAAGATGAGAACTGAAAACTTTTCATTGAATTGGTCAGTTAGGAAGTCATCAAATGACACAGCTATTTTCAGGAGAGCCACAGAGGTAAATGCCAGATTAAAATGGGTTGAAGAAAAGAGAAAACAAACTAGAGTGTGCTGTAGGCTCAAGGAAGTGTGTTAGATATAGAAATATATCTAAATCTATCTACCTATCTATCTATCTGGCTATCATCTTCTATCTATATCTCTAGCCATCCATCCATACACTTACCAACTTATCTATCCATCCACCCACTTTTTATATATCATCTATCTCCATCATCTACTATCTGTTATCTATCTATCATCTGAATATGTAGGTAGGTAGGTATGTATATATGTGTGAGTTTGTAACATACAGATGGTAGTTTTCCCATAGACAGATTGGAACAAGAAAGTTACAAATACATAAAGGGAGAGAGCCTAGTATGTTTACAGGTGGAAAGCACCATAAGAAAAAAATGTAAATAATTGAGGAGCTACAAAGTCAGGAAGCAGTGGAATCAAAAGCAAAAACAGAGAAGGTAGCTTTGAGTAGAAAATAGTCTTCTTCCTCTGAGCCTGGAAAGAAGTGGTATAGGGGGGCATGGTGTGGTCTTATGGCTGGGGAGGACCAGAAGCTCAAGTGGCTCCTGCCTGGGGCCAAGGTTGTTGAGAGTGAGGAGTAGAAGACTTCAATGGGGGCCTGAGGGGAATGATAAACACTGAAAAGGTGTTCTGAGGAGAATGGGGGATGCTATGATGTGTAATAAGGGAAAGGGGGGTCAGTTGTTCCCATGCTATAGGCTTACTTGTGACTCCAAATACCTTGGAGACCAGGAATTTGGAAGGAATGTTTTTCAATGGAGATCTGTAGTTCTGCGGTCATCTTGGTATTTATTAAATATTAATATGTGTTAGGCTTGGAACTAAGTGCTCTGTAGGCAGTATTACATTTAACAACTCCATGAGGCAGGAGTTATTACCTTCGTTGTAAAGATTCAAAACTCTGAGGCATAGGGAATCTTAAGTAAACATAACCTATGTCCAAAGCTCTAAAGAAGTAAAAAAGTGGGGTTATCTGGGTGGCCCAGTCAGTTAAGTGTCTGACTTCAACACAGGTCACAATCTCCCAGTTTACAAGTTCGAGCATTGGGCTCTCTGCTGTCAATGCTGTCAGCACAGAATCCACTTCGGATCCTGTCCCCCTTTGTCTCTGTCTCTCTCTGTCTCTCTGTCTGTCTCTCTCTCTCTCTCTTTCTCAAAAAATGAATAAACATTAAAAAAAAGAAGTAAAAATTGAACTGGGAGACTTACTATTCTCCTTAGTAACTAAAAGAAGTTGAAATCAAAATGTCCTGAACTCAAAGTAAATTACAGTTTATGGATCTAGCGGAAGAAACTGTGCTACAAAACATCAGTTGAAAAGAGCACAACCTGGAGTGCCTGGATGTGTCAGTTACTTAAGTGTCTGACTTTGGCTCAGGTCATGATCTCATGGTTTATGAGTTCAAGCTCCACATGGGGCTCTGCGCTGACAGCTCAGAGCCTGAAGGCTGCTTTGGATTCTGTGTCTCCCTCTCTCTGTCCCTCCCCTGCTCTCTCTCTCTCTCTCTCTCTCTCTCTCTGTCTCTCTGTCTCTATCAAAAATAAATAAGCATTTTAAAAAAATTTTAAAGAACAGAGCATAATGTGATGTGCTATGATAGGGAACCTCGTAGGTCGTTTCTAACAAGAGCTTCAGGCTAAACTTATATCTAAATGATTGAGTCCCACACGACAGGCTTTTATGTAATTGTTTACACACGTACCACATAGGCATGTTTTCCGAGACTCTCCCAACCTGACCTCAACATACCTTCAATGCCTCATTGAATCTACCATTCTGCTTGTCACTGTGTTTTAGCCAAAACGTTGGGAAACACCGACAGGTAAGGTCCAATTTAAGAGGACAAGTCAATGTCATATTTAGAACTGACCTTTGATCACTCGTTTGGGCCATTTGGCCATCTGAACTAGATAATTAGTTGATTGCCTAACTAATCTTGTTGTTGCTTCCACAGTGCCCATGCCGTATTTTTATTACAACATCTATTACATTCTCTTACAATTGTTAGTTTGCCTATAGTTCACCCCAACTCATGGAGGGTATGGAGAATACCTTATGATTATATCCATGGGATCTATCAGAACATCCACTAAATAGTAGGTGACTTGTATACGTTTAAAGGATGAATGAATGAATGAATGCATGAATAAAGGAATCCATGAACAAGCCAATGCTAGATTTTATCTGAACCAAATGTGGTTGTACAGGCGGGAGACTGTCAAAATAAAACATGATTACCCTAAGTTAGCAGGATATTTTACTATTTTTAAGCTTAAATATTTATTTTGAAAGAGAGAGAGAGGAAGAATGTGAGCGAGGTAGGGGAAGAGAGAGAATCCCAAGCAGGCTCCATGCTGTCAATGTGAGGCCCAACATGGAGCTAGATGTCACAAACCATGAGATCATGACCTGAGCCAAAATCAAAAGTCAGACGCTCAGCTGGCTGAGCCACCCACCACCCCTAGCAGGATGTTTTAAAATGCAGTGTAGTGTATAAAGTAGCTTTAAGTTTAATATTGATAAAGAGTTACCATGTAGAGGCTCTGATAGGCTTGCAATAAAGGTGAGTTAGTTCTTTACCTCAAATTTTGAGGTTCTTTAACATTTGAGCTCAAACTATCTTCCTTAAGATAGTTCTCTATATTTTCTTTTTTTTTAATGTTTGTTTATTTTTGAGAGAGACAGAGATAGAATGCAAGTGGGTTGGGGGCAGAGAGAGAGGGAGACACAGAATCTGAAGCAGGCTCCAGGCTCCGAGCTGTCAGCACAGAGCCTGACGCGGGGCTCGTACTCGCAAGCTGTGAGATCATGACCTGAGCTGAAGTCGGCCGCTCAACCAACTGAGCCACCCAGGTGTCCCAGTTCTCTATATTTTCTTAAAATACCCACCATTCCAAACAACACTGATCTTTGTTTAAACCCTTAATTGTCCATATTTTCTCACTGCCTGGATCAACTTTCCTTTCTATATTTGAAAATTAAAATCTTCCCAAGCTCCAAACTCGACTCCTAACTCCCTCTTGAAGACTTCTAACACTGCTGTGGTTGAAAGAAATTCCTTTTTACGCACACACCTAACGCTTTTCACTTATTGAATTGAAAAATCTCATTGTGACATGGGCAAAGCATGCATCAGTATCTGAATTTAGGTTTCATCACTGGCAGATCTTGTGACCTTAGAAAAGTTACTTAGACTTTCTGAGACTCATAATCTTCATCTGCAAAATGGAGAATAATACCTACTTCCCACTGTTGCTATAAACACTACAATATTGAATATCAGTAAAATGTCCTTCTTCCTTCTCATAATTGTTTGTGTTTGGGTAAGTTTCCAGTCTACTAGACTCAAGTTCTTTGACGACAGAACTCTTTGATGGATATTTACAATATTCCAGATACACCATATTCAATGAAAATGAACATGAATATGTAATCTGACTCCTTTTGATGTAAATAGACACTGTAAAGGTAATTAGAAACAGTTCTTTTTTCCTTTGTTATGTTAGTTATTCTTTCCTATCATCTTCATCCCAGTTTATTTTTTATCAAAGTCTCTCTTGAAAAAAAAAAGCTAGGCTATGTTTAGTTAGTCATTAGCTCTGGATATGTACTGATTTTATCTAGGAGGTTTTATTAGCAAGAAAATATATATATATATATATATATATATATATATATATGTTTTATATATATCCTATAGTTTTAAGATTTAGAAAAAAATTTGAAAAATCAGGAGAGGAATCTCAGTGTCCAGAAAGCATGGATCATAGGTCATTTCTCGAGGGCACTGCCATTGGACGAACATCTCTCTGAGAAAAATATATCTTTTGTCAAGACTTTTCTCCTGGGAGAAAGAATCTTTTGGGCTTTGAATGAGTCTTATACTCACCCAGAGGAGCAAGGATCATGAGTGGCAGTACTTCCAAGCCAAATACTGGGAAAGCAACAGGGCGGGAATACACGTGACCTACAAAATTTAAAACAGAAAGCAAATCATCATTATATGATGCTCTGCTCTATGAATTTTCCTGAACTCCAACTGTCTTTTTCAATTATCATCTCCCCACTTATAAGAATAATAATGTAGGGGATCATAGACTGCAAATACACACTTTGTCCTGACTAATAAACAAAAGATTTCATTTAATGTTATTTAACTAAGGAAAAGATACCCTAAAGCTCAAAACCATTCCATACAGGTTATTAAGCAGAGGTGGTCATGCATAATTAACCTTATAAATACATGATTGTTTTTCTGTGCATTTGGCAATTAGATGTTTATTGGTTATTATCTGTGGCACAAAGGTTTGAAATCAAGTCTATTTATAAATAGTCAAATATTAATATGGAATACTTCTGTAAGTCTCATTTATTTACTCAGTCAGCAAGTGGTTATTGTGAGTGCCAGGCTTGAGCTAGGGACTCAAAGGTGAGCAAGGTGGACACAACACTTGTTCTCGCATAGCTTACAAGCTAACGATGAAGAGAAAACACACTCAGAATCACACAGGTTAACATACGGCTATAGATGAGGATAAACTCTATGAAGGAAAAGTAAAATTCCTGTAATAATATGAGCGGAAAGTCTATTTTATATTGAGCAGTAGAAGAAGGCTTTTCTGAATAAGTGGGGGAATGATAATTGTGACTGTGGAGATAGGAATTCAAGATACATTTTAGGATATAGAATCTATAGGAGTTCATACAAACTGAGAAATGACAATTCTCAGGTTTCTGACCTGAGACACTGGGTAAGTGGTGGTGTTCTTAGCTGAGGTGTGATCACTGGAGTGGCAGTAAATCCTGAAGGCTGTCAAGTGTTCAAGTTGTTAAATTTGAAGCACTAGATGATATTCAAGTGCAGATGTCATGCAGGCAGTATGATATATAGGTCTGAGAATAAAAGAGGCTGGAATGAAGTTATAAATTTGGATGTTGTCATTTATAGGCATTAATCGAAGTAATGGGTCTTTTTCAGATTGCTGAAAAAGAAAGTGTGGAATCAGAGGAAGTGAAAACTCAGAACTCAGCACAGGGAAATTCCAACTCTCATTGAGAATAAAGGCAAAGAAACTCACAATAGAGACTGAGAAAGAGTGTCAAAGACACACATCGACAGAAGATGGACAGAAGAATGTGGAATGTGTAAGATGCAAAAATGAGAAACACCATCAAAAGATGCATATAAAGTTCTATGGAAATTTAGAGAGAGATGATACCCATCTTGGAACTGGCTGGTTCCCATCTAGGAAAGCCTGGAAAGAGTAGTTGCGTTCAATTATTTCTCTTTCCAGCCTTTTCTAGATCAGAACTTACTCCACTGTAACATACACTTGCAATAACCTGCTTTTTCCTACTAGATTGATGGCACTGCAATCTTGGAAAGCCAGAGTATGAGAAAGAATCAGAAATCTCTCCTTCTAACTCTTTTAATTACATGATTATGGGAACCAAATTGAGTTGGGAGGCAACTGGAAAAGTCATCCACTTTTGTAAAAAGGTGTCCTTCTGCATTCAGCTTGGACAAGGCTTCTTCTTGCCTCCCCTGGGTGAAGAACACAATGTTCCCGTAAGTCATCTTAAAATTCAACGGCTCTCAAAAGTCTGTGGAATCTATGAAAAGGGAAGATGGTTTCTGTTATGATGGGTTCTGTCCATGGCATGGACTTCATGGTGGAGATGACATATGAGCTGAGATTTGAACCATGGGTGGGCTGGGACATGCATACATGGGAGTGACATAACAAAAGGCAAAATGTGCCACGTGCAAACATATGTACATGGAAAGGCTGATCATAGGGAAGAGTGGGTTACTCAAAGTGGCTGGACATCAGTGGTCTAAACAAGGTAAGCAAACGTTGTTCAGAGCCTGGCCACAAACATTAGCCACTGGGAAGTAATAGAGAAGAGGATACTCTTCTGAGGAGAACTGTGTTTCTTAAGTAGAACCATATTCGTCTCCTCTTTGTTTCTGCCTCTTGATATGGGAAGTGAGAAATGGTTTCCCAGGCAAAATGATTTATCTGGAAATAATTGTCCCTGGACAAAAATAGCTAGTGACAAAGAAGCGGAGCTACCAGCAAAGCAGCAAAGATTTGGTAACAGGAGGAGGTAGTATGCATAAAAAATGTCACTGGCCAAGTCCCCAGGTTAAAGACTGAAGGCCTAAGTCATTTTCCAGATTTGACAATTTGGTGCCTGTGACTTCTGGACTCAGAAGAGAAAGAAACAAAACTCTGTTCTTTCATAGGACTTTTGCTTTTACTTCACTCCTCAAAGTAATTATCTTTTCTTTTGTTACCATTCTTTGGTCCCTTCCCAAGTCCTCAGGGAATATTTTTGAGTAAAGAGTCAGCATGGTTAACTTATAGAAAGATTACCCAGTAGTGGATATTGGGATGGGTTGAAGGAAGAATGACTGGAAGAGGGAGATCCATGAAAAGGCTATTACAAGAGATATGATGAGATAAAACTAAATTAAGATGGGATAAAATAAAGAGACAAACTTGAGAAACATTGTGGAACTGAAAGCAAATTGCTGGCTGATTGGATATAGTAGCAAGAAAGAATCGTGAATAGGGTGACCAACCCTGGTTTGCTAGGCACTAACAGTCCTGCCCTTAGAAGATCTTTCAATCCTGGATAAAGCAAGATAGTTGGTCATCCTTAGGAGGCAGTGACGAACCTAAGATTTCGATTCTGGGTAGCTCGGACAATTATTGTGTCTTTAACAAAAATAGGATGCACGGGAAGAAGTGGAGCTAGAGGAAAAAGACAACTGGGTAGAGCTTTGAGTGTTTTGAGCATGAGGTTCCTGTGGGGCAGCTGGCCATGGGACCCAAGCTCCCAGAGTTAGAGTTATAGGTGGGGAGTCAGTCATCTGGAGGGTAGCTGAGCCTTAGTGTTATGTAAACTTGTCAAGGGAGAGAGTGTAGGGAGAAAAATAATAAGGAAACAATGGGTCTTTGCATGACCCCATTTAGGAGAGAAGGGAAGGAATAGGAATCTGAGAGGGAGACCAGGAAGGAAAGGATAGTGGAGCAGAAGATAAGACTGGGGGAAAAGGAGAATAAACGAGTGTGAAGGCATCTATTCTTAAATATTCCAAGATTTAAAGATATAATGCAGAACCATATTATAAAATAAGAAAAGCCCTTTGGATGTAGGAACTAAGATGTGGTCAGTATCCTTAGTAGACACATCTTAGTGATTGTAAGAGCTGAAACCATCCAGCAAGAGAGTCCAGAGTAAATGGGCAAGAGAAAGAGAAGGCATGAATATGGACTCTCAGGACACTTGGTGATGAACAAAAGGAAAATGATAAGCTAGTAATTTACTATTTTAACATTGTATGAACTTCTCAAAACACTTCTGGACAATATATACACCAGCTTTATGAAGAAAAGCATGATATAAAGTTATGAAATGTATGCCAGTAACTAGTTACGGGACTTTTGACAAGTCACTAGCCCATGCCAAACCCACCTTCCCTTAGGTCTGTAAAACAGATGGCTCCTCTCGGATGATTTCTAAGGCTTCTTCCAGTTCCTTAGGGCCTCTTTTCTAGGATTATAGGCTGTGAATCAACAAACATTTTCCTATTTTTGTGATGCAAAATTGTAGTTTTGGAACTCCAGATGATTTTTCCCAATTATCTAAAGCAGCACCGTCCAATAGAACTTTCTATGATGATGGAAATGTTCTATATGCGTGGTGTCCAAAACAGTAACCACCAGCCACATGAGGCTCGTGAGCAATTGAAATGTGTCTGGTACAACTGATGAGGTGAATTTTAAATTTTATTTAATTTTAATTAATTTAAATTTAAATAGTCACATAGGGCAAGAGGCTACTGTACTGGACGGTGAGGCTCTAAAGGATGATAATGAAATGCTCAAAAAGTTTCAAACCCAAATTAATTTAGAATAATCATATACCACGTGCTGTATTTTGCTGGTAGTAGGACTCTGAAACAGGCAAGCCCTCGAGTGCATTAGCTGCCAAAATGTTTTACAAAGCAAATGCCGGATGAAAGAAGGCATATTGGCTGCCACTATGACTGTCCCGGAAAAGGATGAGTTTCACTCCCCAAAAAAATTTTCCTGAACCTGTTAGTTCCATCTTCCTTTCTTTTTTTATTAATGTATTTAAATTCAATTTAGTCAACATACAGTATAGTATTGGTTTCAGGAGTAGAACTCAGTGATTTATCACTTACGTATGACACCCAGTGCTCATCTCAACAAGTGCCCTCTTCAAAGCCCATCACCTATTTAGCCCATTCCCCCACCCACCTCCTCTCTGGCAACCCTCGGTTTGTTCTCTGTATTTATGAGTCTCTTATGGTTTGCTCCCTCTCTGTTTTTATCTTATTTTTGCTTCCCTTCCCCTATGTGCATCTGTTTTGTTTCTTAAATTCCACATATGAGTGAAATCATGTATTTGTCTTTCTCTGACTTATTTCACTTAGCATAATACACTCTAGTTTCATCCATGTTGTTGTAAATGGTGAGATTTCATTCTTTTTCATCGCCGAGTAGTATTCCATTGTATTTTTTCTATTCTTACCAAAAGTACCTCCAAATGTGTTAGGTGATACTAACTGGATAGGGGAGACGCTTCAAAGGAAATAGATCACCATGTCCTACAAGCCAGTGTAGGCCTAAATTAGTCCTAATTGCTTAACTGATTATAGAGGAATAAAAGTTACTGAAGTCTAAACAAAGCAAAGCTTCTTATCTGAATAACACTGATTAAAACTGAAGAGTTGTCCTTCTAGAAGTTTCTCCTCTGGTCACCACTATTGGCTCTGTTAATACAAAGTGGGTATCAAATTTCAGAAAAGTCAGCCTTTTGTTCTTATACTCTGTCAAGGTATTAATTAGCTAAGAAGCCCCATTCCAGTTTTTCTCACTGCAGATATGAAAATACAAAACAGCGTTTCATTAATGCATGTGTCATCATTTTTCATCTGAAGATGACAGGATCACTTTCTCGAGGCAGAGTTCAGAGGATGGGCACAATTGTAAAACTTGGATGAGTAATACAGTCAGTCATTGTTTCAATCATTGGAGAACACTTTTGTCAACAGCTGCAAACCCTAGCCAGTCATCACCCTACCAAAAGTACCATTTGTCATAAGCGACCAAAATGGAAAACTCAGTACTAATATTGCCAATATGGTGAAAAATTAAAAAGCAATAAATACATATCATAGAACAGTACAAAAGGCATCCACCTAATAGACATGGATTCTGGTCCTGATCATAGCACTTACTAATTACAAAGTGAAGCTAAGATATCCAAGCTCCCTGGACCTCAGTTGTCCCATTTATGAAATGAATATATTGTTAGCTTTGCCTGCCATCCTGAATTGTCATGAAACTCAAATAAATAATCATTGCCAAAGCA
Organism: Lynx canadensis; assembly: GCF_007474595.2. Classification (NCBI taxonomy): domain Eukaryota; kingdom Metazoa; phylum Chordata; class Mammalia; order Carnivora; family Felidae; genus Lynx; species Lynx canadensis. The sequence goes on from NC_044307.1 coordinate 20,082,862, forward strand.
TATGAAAAATCACAGAATACCTTATAACTGTAAGCATGATTCTAAACTCATAATTATGATGATTATTACGGTGGACCCTGGGATGCCTAACTCTGCATTTTTATTGAATTAGGAAGCCTTCCCCGTGTATTACATTAGTGGTTCTCTGAAGAAACATTCACCTGGCAAAAATAGCACCCCAGTTTGGAGGCTCCTCAGTAAGTTGAACATAGAATTGTCCCATGAGCTAGTATCCAAAATCTATAAAGAGCTCACCAAACTCCACACCCAAAAAACAAATAACCCAGTGAAGAAATGGGCAGAAAACATGAATAGACACTTCTCTAAAGAAGACATCCAGATGGCCAACAGGCACATGAAAAGATGTTCAGCGTCACTCCTTATCAGGGAAATACAAATCAAAACCACACTCAGGTATCACCTCACGCCAGTCAGAGTGGCCAAAATGAACAAATCAGGAGACTATAGATGCTGGAGAGGATGTGGAGAAACGGGAACCCTCTTGCACTGTTGGTGGGAATGCAAATTGGTGCAGCCGCTCTGGAAAACAGTGTGGAGGTTCCTCAGAAAATTAAAAATAGACCTACCCTATGACCCAGCAATAGCACTGCTAGGAATTTACCCAAGGGATACAGGAGTCCTGATGCATAGGGGCACTTGTACCCCAATGTTTATAGCAGCACTCTCAACAATAGCCAAATTGTGGAAAGAGCCTAAATGTCCATCAACTGATGAACGGATAAAGAAATTGTGGTTTATATACACAATGGAATACTACGTGGCAATGAGAAAAAATGAAATATGGCCTTTTGTAGCAACGTGGATGGAACTGGAGAGTGTGATGCTAAGTGAAATAAGCCATACAGAGAAAGGCAGATATCATATGTGTTCACTCTTATGTGGATCCTGAGAAACTTAACAGGAACCCATGGGGGAGGGGAAGGAAAAAAAAAAAAAAGAGGTTAGAGTGGGAGAGAGCCAAAGCATAAGAGACTGTTAAAAACTGAGAACAAACTGAGGGTTGATGGGGGGTGGGAGGGAGGAGAGGGTGGGTGATGGGTATTGAGGAGGACACCTTTTGGGATGAGCACTGGGTGTTGTATGGAAACCAATTTGACAATAAATTTCATATAAAAAAAAAAAAAGAATTGTCCCATGACCCAACATTTCCACTCAAAAGAATGAAAAACAAGTATTTAAACTAAAACTTGTACAAGAATGTTTGCAGGATCATTATTCACAATAGCCAAAAGGTAAATAAGCAAATTGTGGTACATAAATACAATGGAATATTATTCAGCCATAAAAAGGAATAAAGTTCTTATACATGTGCCAACACGGAAGAACCTTCAAAACAGTATGCTTGGTGACAGAAGCCATACACAAAGGCCACATGCCGTATGATTCCATTTGTATGAAATGTCCAGAAGAGGCAATCCCATACAGACAGCAAGCAGATTGGTGGTTGCCAGAGGCTCAGGTTTGGGGGTAGTGAGAAATGACTCCTAATGAGGATGGGGTTTCCTTTAGGGGTGATGAAAATTCTGGAATAAGACTATGGTAATGTTTGTACAACATTGTGAATGTACTAAATGCCACTGACATGTACACCTTACAATAATTAAAATGGTACTTTCATTTCATTTATAAATAATTTTTTTAATTACTATTATTTAGTAATTATTATTTATTTAATTACCATTATTTAAAAAATGGAACTTCTGGTTTGAAAATTGGTTCCACTTAGAAAAATAAGGCCCTCCTGTGGGTTCACAGTAATTTCACAGAATACTAATCTGATACTCCAGTAATGGACTCAAAGCATCCTCTATAGCTATAACCAATGTATGAGAAGGCGACAATGAATTATCTAGACCAGCGGTTCTCAGCCCTGATGTTAGAACACATTCGTGGCTTTCAATCAGTTGGATGATTGTTTAGGTCAGAATTGAGTATAACCTACAGTCCATCATACCCCTGAGAGAGTCCCCAAACTCACACTGTAACCACCTTAGGAGGGAATGTTCCTCACAGAAAAGGGTTTTGGAATCACTCCTCTGATGATGAAATAGTTGCAATCCAGGTGGTTCCAGACAGTTAGAGAATAATGTCAGCACAGTTTTCTCAGAACACAGACCACCAAAAAACCATCAACACGATGAGTAATAGACCAATAAGTTTTGTCCCAGGCATGTTCAAAGACAAATCAGTAGATTTAAGGACTCTCTTCCATCCCAACCATTGGGAAATTCCACAATTGGCAGGCCACAGAGTTTTCACAACATCTAGCCAAGTTCTCAATAGCCTGCTAAACACCAAATTAAGAGCACTTCACAGGGAAGATAACAGAGCAGGTGAGACCAAGGCCACACAAACGACAGAGGGAAAATGGAAAAGTAAACTAAGAGAAGGGGAAAGAGAATGTTGGAGGCACCAAAAGAATGCCTCAAAAATTTTGCCTTATCACTGCAAGTTTTCTAGAGAAAACTTTTTAGCGTGGACATGACAAGCTTCTCAATGTGCAAACTTCTCCCCTGTAAGCTACAACTTGCACTAAACGTTTTAACATCAACACAGGTCATATAACCACATTCGGAAATGTTTTCCACCTCTTGAAGAATAAACCAAAGGATCTGCCAAGAAGTGAGTCAACATTTTCACTCTTACGTACAGCTAAATTCAGACAATTTTCAAGTTGATGTTAAAATTCAGAAGTACATTTTATTCCCTAGTCTGACTTTAGACTTCTTTTTAGATTCACATAATCCCTTGAAACCAGATTAGGTACTTCGAGAAAGGTATTACACAGGTATAATCTTTAGTCAGAACATAAAGACTCAAAGGGTCTGAGAGCAATGAGAATCTGTTGTGTAATCCTCTTAAAATTAAAATGCCCCCATGCAACATTTTCAATTGAATATGGTATACACAAATAGGCATTTAAAACATGGATTTGGATAGGGGCATCTTGATGGTCCAGTTGGTTAAGCAACTGACTCCTCATTTCGGCTCAGGTTATGATCTCACAGTTTGTGAGTTGGAACCCGGAGTTGGGCTCCGAGCGGAGCCTGCAGGGGATTCTCTCTCTCCCCCTCTCCCTACCCCCCGCCTCTGCTTCTCTCTTTCTCTCTCAATAAATAAATAAACTTAAAAAAATAAAACATCAATTTGGTTGGGAGATGCTTTCTATTCAAGTTTCCCTTTTTTAAAGACCTTAATGTCTCCATTCATACAAAAACAAGATTAACTGACAATCTCAGGCCTATAGATTGACATCTTCAGTCAGGGAAGGGAGACATCTACTGGTAGATAAAATAAAAATGTAAAAGATGTATTTATAAATAGATCTATTTCTAAATATACAGAAGATGCTACAATATATACAAATTATAATATACACATGTAGTATTTGTATACAATAGTATATTTCTGTGTATGTACATATATACACGGACAGCCATTCACATAAAACAAGTACTTGACCAAAGACATTTTGTAGATACTAAAAAGGACCCAGTTAAAATCTACTTTCTTAATACAGAGACCATGACCTAAAGCAGTGAGGTACAAAGGAATGAAACAGGCAAGCACAGTTGGTTAATATGACACAGAGAAATCCAAGTCACCTCCGTTGATAAGTAAGGTCATTGTACAATTATTTCTCCCAAAAACTTCAATATTATTTCAACTTAGTAAATTTTGACCTTTTCTGTGACTTATTTTGTTCCAACAGAGAAACTACACTGGATTGTTATTATTTTTCGTTTACTTCTGACATCATTTTGTGGCATTTATAAGTTTCATTTTGGTCTCAGTCTAGTTAGAGATCATCCTGAATTTTGATTCATTTCGTTTGAGACCAGTAATCCTCAATGGTGTCATTTTTCTAGGGCGGTGTCAGGGAATGTCACCAGGCCTACATAGACCATTGTCGTTATCATCTGCTGGATGATCAGGGAAGCAGAAGCAAGACTCTCCTCTCGACACACCAAGCCCCATACTTTCTTGCTATTTCTCTCTCTTTTCTAGAATGGGAGGAACAAAAAAAAAAAAAAAAAATCCTTTCCCCAACCAGCAGTAATCTCTCCAAAGGTCTTTTAATTTCAGAAGTCATAAGTGTTAATTAGCTATTATTAAGTGCCCTCTGTATAAATTAACATGATTGATGAAAAAATTAAGGCTAATGAAAAATGTAGCAATGCATGTATTTTTAAGTGGCTATATTAAAAGATGGTGGTCCCTCTGGACAGAAACTAAGGCCCTCTGTTCTGTATCCCGACTTTATTATTATCTCTTGCTCTCTCTCTTCCCACCACTTTTTTTTTCTTTTTCTTTTTCTTTTTTTTTTTTTTTTTTCCAGTAGGAGGAAAAAGGCTGAATCTTTAATTCAGTTGTCTTACAATTTCAGTTTTTAAACTTGGGAGACTAAATTGCACACCTTATTTAATATTGGTCCCACGAGGTAAAAATGCCCCTAATTTTTAACCCTCCGAATAGAAGTAAAAGTGTCCTCTGTATTTAGAAAAGATCTGATTCTTCTGGTCTCCAGAGTGCCTGCCGTATGAGCAGCCCTGCAGGGCGCCGACACTGTGGAGCGGGAGCCTGACTTCCAGGGCGGATGAGCCATCGGCCGCCCGCCTTGCCTTTCCTTACCTCACTCTGTGGACTATCTGGGACATAGTTCAAAATTAACAAAAGTTTTCCACAAAAATTAAAATGGAACCTACAAGCCTATACCTTCAATTGAAAGTTAAGTAATTCAAATTCTGTGCTGAAGATGACTAGGGTTGAGGGATTTTTTTAACTAAAATGTGTAGGATTGTCACAATGAGGGCAATTCTCTCATTGAAGGTTTGGGGCATCTAAGACCACGTGTGACTTACTTCAAAGCAAATACTGGTGAGACGTTTTAAGAACAAAAGGTGCTCAAAAGCCATGAAATAAAATTACCACACAAGAAAAAAAAATGCAGGGCTAAGTCATTGGTCCTTTAAAACTTTAAACAGATTTTTTTTTTTTACACGAGACACGAAATAGATTTCTTTTCTATAGATAATTGCAAAGAAAGGCATGGTCTGCACTCACTTTTTTTTTTTTTTTAAATCGCACTTCTATCCAGAATCAAATCTTACCCTGAGAAGATAAAAATCCTTGCATTTTGTCTTTAATAAAAAATGGAAAAGCAACTGTCCATTTCACACACATTACAATATTTTGCAAACCTTTTAAAAGGCATCAGAATAATTTGGGCCTCCCAATTCCCTGAACCGTTTCTAAGCATCCAAAATGTCTTCACTATATATTATTACATGTTGGTAATAAGCATGTTAGCTTGCCTGTCTGCTCATATTAATGGTTTCAGCAGGCGTGTTTTCATATTCTTTCTCCCTCTCCCTCCCTGCCTCCCATATCAATCTCTCTTTATAAATACTTAGGCAGCCAGAGAAGGTGAACATCCGAGATACTCTACACTACCTCGTGTCTCATCTTTGGGACAATGTTTGCTTTGACCAGTTGCAGATCGAGATTGTGTGACTTACGTCCATTTGCTCTGTTCCACTGCATTCTTACGGTTTCTTGGAGCACTGTGCTTTCTGCAGATGGTCACTCCTTTCTCACGGGTGTCCTAGTGTACATCTAGGGTGACTGCTGTGTTCACTGTTGAGGTGGCTGCATTAATTAGCTCACTGCCTTTTCAGTGGGTGAGCTCACACTCTGCAGCTGAGAACAGCAGAGCCTCTGTGAGATACATTAACATATTGCTTGTAGGGACAAAAGAAAAGAAAGCTGAGTGGTGGGAGACCGAGATGGGTCCCCAATCATGTCCACAATTATTGACTGGTCTAGTCATGTCTGAAGATACAAGGGCACTCAGGGCTAGAAAAATTTTGATGTTCTATGCCAGCCTCTTCTTCCAAATAAGGGTGCAAGAGGAGCCCCTATTTAGATAAGGAAGCTGTGAAAAAAATAATAAATAAATTTAACACTGAGACTTGAGAAAACAACGTAATTTAGTGCTACTTCTGTTTTTATATGATTTATAATGTCCGTAGCTCGATAATTATGCCTTATGGTGAAAACAAATAGAGCAAGATTAATGTAGAATGCACTGAATGTCTTCCTCACCCACACAACTCCCATTCAAGGCAAAAGCACCCAAAAGTTGTTTTTGTGGAAACATTTAGTGAGGGATGTGATTCCATTTTCAAAAAGAATAGACTAGCCATACTGTGACTTGGCATTCGAATCTGAAAAATGCTTCTTGGTGCTCCCAAGTATTTTCATTAACATTTTACCCCAAAGGGAATCATAATTAAGTGATCAATGATGTCGCTCCATTGCTACCATGAAAAAGTGAAAGAAAATCCTCCAAGGCAAAAAGATGTATTTATGGTAAATTTCTACTGAGTATAATTTTAAATGAAACCTAGAAAAAAAATCGGTTAACTGTTTTTAAAATATCACATTCTGGTAAATTATCATGGAGAGAAAACATGTCATGGAAATCTCAGCTAAGTAAGAAAAGTATCTGTTTCTTACCATAGTTGGCTAAGGCCCACGTGCAAAAAAGAAACAATGCTTTCTTCTAAATTTCGTATTGTTAGACTACATTCCATCTAAATAAACAGGTCTTTAGATCTGGCACTTCTTGGTGAGTTCAGCAGGGACATACCCATTTGAAATACAAAAAAAAATAAATAAATAAAAAATAAAAAACCACACAACCACTTAATGTGCCTTTCTATTTTACCTTCCAAACACATAAACTTTCTCTCTGCTCAACCCAAGGTATCCATCTGCTGGAACAGGGTGTCCGGTGGGCATGCTTAAGATTGCTGTAGAAGAGTGGGTCTCCATGTGTGGTCCCCAGACCAGAAGCACCAGCATCACTGGAACCCATTAAAAGTGAAAATTCTCAGGCCCTTCTCCGGCCCTACAAAATCAGAAACTCCAAGAGTGAATTCCAGCAATATGTGGGGTTTTTTTAAGTTTATTTATTTGGAGAGAGAAAGAGAGAGAGCGAGAGAGAGCAGGGGAGGGGCAGAGAGAGGGAGAGACAGAATCCCAAGCACACCCCCACCGGCAGCAAGGAGCCAACACAGGGCTTGAACTCAAAAACAGTGACATCACGACCTGAGCTGAAACCCAGAGTTGGTGGCTTAACTGACTGAGCCACCCAGGTGCCCCAGCAGTATATCTTTTAATCAGCCATCCATGGTGATTCCAATGTGCCTTCAAGTCTAACTACAGCTGTAAAAGAATCAAAGAAGAAACTGGAATAAACGTAGAATTATTATTTCATTTCTGACATCAAATCTAGAATTCAGCAGTAAAACAATAGTCTTAAAAGGCTAATATTATTGAGGACCAAAGGATTTTCTAGATCTCTTTAGCTCTCACTTAATATATCAAGGGTTAAGCCCATGAGCAGATCATAGATTTTTTTCATTAAGAAAGTAGATTAGGGAAACAAAAGAAAATCCATCCCATGGCCACCTGGGGGAAAGACAAAGGGGTGAGAGTAGAAAGAAGAAAGAGGAGGTATGCCCTGGTATCCCCATCCCCAAGGGTCTCTGCTGTACAGAGTAGCACTCATCCCACCACAGTGAAGAGGGGAAGAGCACAGAAAATGTCTAGTTTGCTTTTCTGAGCCATGCTTGTTCTCCATATGGTGTTGAATATGGTATTGGCACTGGATTGAGAACCAAAGGGCCTTCCAAGAGGCTCGCTGTGGTTGAGAGCAAAGCCACTTCAAGGTTGAGCCTCCAGGGTGGCTAGTCTGAGACATAGAAGTCATTCAGAAGGATCTGTAGCACCTATAAGGCCAGGGACAGGGGGGCACAGGGGCAGGCTGAGTACATGGGGAAGGTTCCAGTACCCATTCCTAATCTTAGACCATGCTTTAAAGTATAGAGTATACCGCAAACACATATACATACACACCCAGGCGATAAATCAGTTAAATATGGAGTAAAAGCAAAATATTCAGAATTAAGTTACATAAAATAATTGTTAAGAATATACAATGAAGCAAATATTATCTTATTTTTACGGGATATAAGAAATTACCTAATTCTCCTAATGACACATTCCCAGGGCCAAAAGAGCTATGTGCCTACAGGGGCAGCTCTGTGGGGTAAAAGTACATGGTATCTCCATCGCACAGGATCTGGGGCTCAGTGGTTCACAGAGTGACCCATAACCCCAAGCATCCACTCTCATGAGCAACCCTGTTCAGGTGCCAGGGAGACACCTCACATGCTTTACCCTGTGTCCTTGAAAGAAGATGACTGCTTCCCAATGCTGTGGTGGCTCAAGGTGATCCTGACACTGGGAGCCATAGTATTAACAGGTTGAAAGTCGCAGAAAGTCTAAAGCTTGCTTTTCAGAGAACTGTTGCCCCCTGGTCAGCTACCGTGTCCCTTCAGACCCCCACTAACAAACTCACTAGCTCTCTCTCTGCAGAAGCGTGGACTCTAGGTCAACTCTAGGTTCCAGCCTATGAACAAGCAAGGCCCTGCCCTCCTTGCCCAAGATAGCGAGCCCAAGACCCCGCCACATTATACCAGCTGTTCGCGCGTGCCCCCCAGCTCCTTCTCTTGTCCTACGATAACCTCCTGATATCAAGGGCTGCATTTTGCCTCATTTTGATGTTAAGTCTCCACCCAAAGTAAACATGAGAACCCACATTACATATATGTTTGCTCATGGTGCCTGCTCCATCTTTCTTCATGAATAATCATCAATTCCCCCACCCTTTTCATCAATATGTATATCATCCCAACCCCTGTGATTATAAAACACTTGTTCTTTCCCTCTTCTGAGAGGCAGATTTGAGGCTTGTCCTCCTGTCTCCTCGTTTGACTGCCTCTCGAATACACTCTTTCCTTGCTGCACACCTAGTGTCTCAGTGACTGGGTTTGCTATGCATCAGGCATAGCAAACATGGAATGTGGGTTCAGTTACACTCCTGCTGCTGAGTGAGAAACCGTCACTGCTTCAAAGCCCGGAGATTCTGAGCAGAGGAAGCACTCAGTGTATCAAATCCTCTCAGCAAGAGTACAATAGAATTCTTGTGTAATGAGGTGTCGTTTTCCAAAAGTGCTAAGTGTCCATTGTCTTGCGTCTTGCTCTGATTTGTGACCCTGGGACACTCCAGAACAAGCTCAGTATTCATGATAGGCACATATGACGAGTGGCAGACAGGATTACAACTGCGTCACAGCAGCGATGTCCTTTGGAACAATCATAGATTATATAAGCAGTTTCTGGATATGCCCAAGGGAGAACTCTTCATGAAATACGTGTTAATTCTGATTTTCCAACCACTTACTAAAGTACACACAATATTAAGAAAAACAACACAAGATACTCAAGAGAAGATGCTCAAATAAAGAGTGAATTGTGACTTGTGGGAAAGTGAAATTAATATCAGATTTGCATTATCCACAGTAGGGGGATGGAGCTATTGCTTCCCATACATGCTGGTAAAGAAAAAAAAAAACCCTCTAACTTTGGTTATTTTACCTTTAAAAGGATTAAAATTGCTTTTTAAGGGGCACCTGGGTAGCTCAGTCCCTTAAGCCTCTGACTTCTGCTCAGGTCTCAGGTGATGATCTCACTGCTGGTGAGTTCAAGCCCCCTGTGGGGCTGTGTATTGACAGCTCAGAGCCTGGAGCCTGCTTCGGATTCTGTGTCTCCCTCTCTCTCTGCCCCTCCCGCACTCATAAACATTTTTAAGAAGTTTTTAATTACTTTTTAATTTTTTAGAAAAAATATGGTATGCCTGAATTGAAAGAAACAGCATATGAAATATGCAAAAAAAGTGACATTGCAATTAAAAAAATAAGAAAATTAGAGTAAAAAAACAAAATCACTTGCCTGATTATGAAGAAGATGTGTACAGAAAGTCTCCAAAATATAGACTGCATTTTCTGGCCATTATCGATCGTGGTACAGTTCATACAAAACAGAGAAATGTTCATAGAATATAGCTATTTTCACTTCAAAAAATATATTCAAGAATTGAAAGTTTGAAAGAAGAAAAACTGAAGATAAACTATATGGTTCTAAAGAGATGGTGAGGATCATTAGCAACATAAGTAGTATTTATAAGGTATAATTTAATAACTTGTATAATTTCTTTAGTAACAATTTTATCATACACAACTCCATTACAATGTTTACACATTTGTAAAATCCATGGGTTCATTTCAAATCAAATATTGTTTCAAAACAATTACTTAGATTTTTGTTGCTATACCCCTCAGCAGAGCTATGGACAAAGGAAAAATGCATAAATACTACAATCATTCAGGAAATGTCTCATTTGGCATTACCATCAGTGGACCCAAGTTATGAAAATCTTGATCACAATAACATTATTAATGATTCTGCTGAAATAAAATCAGAAAAATTAACTTAAGAAATAAATAGGTAATAATATATTGAATTATGTATTTATTTTAGTAGTCATCCAACCTATCAACAGAACTCTCAGACACATACAATAATAAGTTTTTCTATAATATATTGCCAGTTTTCAAATATATGAAAGCCTTAGCTTTAAAGATATTTTTCAATGTTGTCATTTCAAAAGTATACCCATAGAGGTTCTATCACATAGAACATACGTAAGAGTACCTTCACTTGATTTATATTTATATACATTTATAGTCATACTTCCTGGTAGTCTTCCTCAGGTCCTGCAAATGTTAGAGGTGAGCTGGCCAGGTCCTGATCAAGTTTAAGAAACAATAGACAATGGGACACCTGGGTGGCTCAAGCAGTGAAGCTTCTGACTCTTGATCTCAGCTCAGATCTCGATCTCAAGGTCGTGAGTTCAAGCCCCTCTTTGGGCTTCACACTGAGCATGCAACTTAAAAAAGAAAAGAAGGGAAAAAAAAGAAAAGAAAAGAAAAGAAAAGAAAAGAAAAGAAAAGAAAAGAAAAGGGGAGGGGAGGGAAGGAGAGGAGAGGAGAGGAGAAGAGAAGAGAAGAGAATATATAACATGGGATTATCAGCCCTAGATGTTACTGGTGGATACCACAGGGACGGGGTCACACTAAACACACCTCAGCAGATGCCAACTGAAATGCATCATGAACCAGTAGGAAGCTCAGTGCTTCCTCCAAAGCCAAGTAGTCATGGGAGCCTCTCCCCCAGATCTCATACTCTACACACCATCTTGGAGAACAGCAGAGTGGAATCTCAGAGACTGAACATTGATCATAAAGAGCCTGAATTAAACTGTTAAAAAACATCTGTTAGAATTATTGCTTGAGGCTAACGGTCAACTTAGATTGTACCAAATGTATTTTCAACCACCACCACCATTACCAAGTGTTAGTGAGTAATGCTGGGTTAATAGTTCAGAAACTAAGGAGTAATAAAATCTTTTGCACATCCAAATAATGAAGAAACATTTCTTCATGTGTAAAGGGAGGTGGCAGGTAACAACCAACGGATATTGACAGGAAACGCAGGCCCAGTATAGCAGGAAAAAGGGTGCAATCACAGACACTATTACCAGTTTCTGTCTTCAGACTTCATTGGACAACTTCCCTTACTTTCAAGCACCCAGGCACTTGTGCCCTTAACCAGACATCCGTGCTGGTCTGTAACTTGATGAATGGCCGTTGACACTTGATTCATAGAGAATGATCCTCTGATCTCCCCCGCCTTTAATAGGCACCTGTGGCAAACAAAACATTCGCCAAAGCAGCTACTTTATTGAGCTTTTAATCTGCATTTGTTCTTACTACCATAGGTTTCTTTTCCTTTCTTAGGTGACCTGTGTGAACAGAGGAACAGAGGACCCTTGCCTAAATGTTCTGTAGTGATTAAGCACTCTCTCCTAAACTTTTACTCAGCAAGGGGGAAATCCACCAGTGAATTTGTCCATTGATCAGGATAAACCGGAAGTTGGTTAATTGGATAAAGATATAAATCCTATGAGACTTCTTGCATCTTATTGTTTGGGACTAAAATATGTGTTACACTATCATCAGCATGACAGAAGTCTCTTAAAAACTGAAATCTTTTTGAGGTGCCTGGTTGGCTCAGTCTATTAAGCATCCAACTCTTGATTTTGGCTTAGGTCATGATCTCACAGTTCACGAGATGGAGCCCCACATCAGGTTCTGCCCTGATAGCACAGAGCCTGCTTGGGATTCTCTCCTCCACTCTCTCTCAAAATAAATAATAAACTTAAAATAATAATGATAATTAAAAAAAACAAAAACTGAAATCTTTTAGGTCCAACAGTAGGAAATGAGATGAGGTGCTACTGGGTAAAAGGAGTGGTGGAAAACTCTGAATCCCAACAGTAAGTGTTCTCATCCTATCCCAAATGAAAATCATCCATGTTCCGGGGTGTCTGGGTGGCTCAGTTGGTTAAGCATCTGACTCTTGATTTCAACTCGGGTCATGATCTCACAGTTCATGAATTTGAACGCTGCATTGGTTTCTGCACTGACAGTGTGGAGCCTGCTTGGGATTCTCTCTCTTCCTCTCTCTTTCTCTACATCCTTATTTGCTCATTCAGAGGGCTTCTCATGTAATAAGTAAATGTGTTGACACAATATCACAATATTATCTCCATCATTTTCTTTTCTTTCTTGCCTTTGCAGTATGGAAATGTTTAGTAATCTAGATGTGGGCACCTGGGTGACTCAATTGATTGCGTGTCTGACTTCAGTCAGGTCATGTTCAGTCAGGTCATGATCCCACAGTTCGTGGGTTCATGCCCCACATCTGGCTCTGTGCTGACAGCGCAGATCTTGGAGCCTGCTTGGGATTCTGTGTCTCCTCTCTCTGCCCCTCCCTCCCCTTGTGCTCTGTCTCTGTCTCTCAAAAATAAATAAATGTGAAAAACAATTTTTAAAAAAAGAAAGAAATCTAGATGGACTAACAAGCAAACACACAAGCAAAAGCTGTCATACTCAATTTTAGCAGTAAACATTGAAACCCTGAACTTTAAACACAAAAGAAATCAAAGTGAATGAAAACAGACCATGTACTCAGGCAGATTAATGAACAGATTAGTGCAAAATGAGGTAGGTATTACATGAATCAAATCCCCAAGATAAGCCCAAGTATGGTCTTTCCATTATAAAATGGGCCCTTAAAACAACAACATATGTGATCATTAAAATAGTTTATTGTGAAAACAGCATCCAAATGGGGTTCAGCATTTGCTTTTTCAAAAACTTAAAACAGCAACGCTAAGTGACAGTGTGGGAAGAGCTTGTGACTTTGATGTAGTAATAATGTTTATCCGGTTTTCTTTCAGACTTTTTTATTTTAGAAATAAACACTTTAGCCAACTATAACTATAGAGAGGGGCTAGATATGGAGAGGAAACTGCGGAAGAACTAAGAAATCTGGGAATTCTGTGGTACTAATGATACGTATTAAAATTGTGAAGTGTGGAGAATCATAAGAGATCCCAATTAAGCTTTTGCAAATTATAATTTCTCCAGAAGGGGCAAACAATTGACGTGATTTTATAAAGGGCTTTAAAAAAAAAAAAAAAAAGCCCGTGGGTAAATAAAAAACAGGACCGCATCTGGAAAATGGAACAATGGAAGAAGAATCAAAATAGGAAAATGCTGTCAAGAAAATCAATTAAATATGTCTAAGAGAGGTCAGTGGCTGAAAGGAAGATTGAGTCTGTAACAAAGGGGATAACCGTGTGGAAACAGAAGGAGAAGGAGAATGATAGTCCATTAATGCTTACAACAGCAAGCTTTGTTTTTATCATGGAGGTGTTATTTTCATTTTTCTCAAGACATTCTTAATTTTCCCAGATCTTTCTAAAAACACTGGTACTAACTGGAACCTAAGAGTTTACATGGAGATGCTGAATGCCACTGTATTAACAGAAATATCAGCTGCACCAATCAGTATAACTAAAAGAAATTTCAAAGATGAACTATTACCAACTCCCTCTCAGAATCTGTTTATCACCTAGACCAAAATATATAAATGGTACCCTGTGCGTCACTGCTGAACCCCTGTCATTAACACATGCTTAGCTTGCTTAGGCGTTCACCGCCTCCACAGCCCCACACAAGGAACAGGGGCACATGTAGGAGTAGAGACAATATGTGCTACTTACATGTTCAGATTTCAAGAACGCAAAGTGTTTACTTGGCCAGACCCTTAACTCTCCTCCCTGCTGTCTGCATCATGAAATGTCAGCATTACAGCTTCATGCCTCAGGGTCAGGCTTTGAGCAGGTTACACCTAAACCCAGGAGGGTCCCATCTAAACTTTTATCTCTCAGTTGCATTTCTGTCCCAATGAGCTTATCGAATCTTTTGCTAAGGGCAGGTTTTTGAGAAGGATAACAAACCTGAAGGCAATGGACAGCCACTAAAGGGGACCAGACAGAAGACTGTTGAAAGTGGCCACAACAACAACAACAAAACCTCTTTTGATTTTGTGGGAATCATAAAAGAGTTTCATGACTCCCTAAATCTCTCTCCCCAAGGAACTAGAAACAGTTTGCCAGGGCAGAAATGGAAGCTAGCCACTCCCAAGCTGTGGCCTCCCGTTTAGGGTTAAATATATCTCAAGGTCTCCCCGAAGAATGAGTTTAGCAGGAATGTTACTAGTGAATGAATAAACAACAGAGGGCATTGGAGACACAGGCACACTGTGTAAGGGTAAGATGAGCAGGAGGTGTAAAGCTCTCTCTGAATTCAAATTTCTTAACATCCATGAAGGAAGAAGAGTAAATAAATTGACTTCAAAGTGTACATGGAGAGGGAATGTAAAAGAGGCATGTTCTGATAAGTTTTGTGGGATTGTGATGCTATAGAATTCAATAGGAGCGACACAGAAAAATGAACCGGGTTGAGCCCTTCATTAAGAACCCACTCTTGGGGCGCCTGGGTGGCTCTGTTGGTTGAGGTTCCAATTTCAGCTCAGGTCATGACCTTGTGGTTCATGAGTTCGAGCCCCACTCGGGCTCTGTGCTGACAGCTCAGAGCCTGGAGCCCACTTGATTCTGTTTCCCTCTCTATCTGTCCCCTCTCCCAGCTCTCTTTGTCTCTCTTTCTCTCTCTCTCTCTCAAAAATAAATAGACATTAACTTTAAAAAAGAAAAAAAGGAACCCACTCTTTGGTAAAAGAATGTATCACAGGTTTGGCTATTCTAAGAGATGGCAGAGATGCCAAAAAATAAAGTCTGCTTATGAAACCAAGAACAATCCTATGAGGAAGAGAAGGCATATGTGTCATGAGGTATGGAGGGTGGGAGGCAGGGAGACCATTCAAAAAAGCTAATATCGGGGTGCCTGGGTGGCTCAGTCGGTTAAGCATCCGACTTCGGCTCAGGTCATGATCTCGCGGTCCGTGAGTTCAAGCCCCGCGTCAGGCTCTGTGCTGACCACTCAGAGCCTGGAGCCTGTTTCAGATTCTGTGTCTCCCTCTCTCTCTGACCCTCCCCCATTCATGCTCTGGCTCTCTCTGTCTCAAAAATAAATAAACGTTAAAAAGAAAATTCAGCAAAAAAAAAAAAAAAAAAAAAAAGCTAATATCTTGGCAGGGAACTCCCCCCACAACTCCCGCCCAAGCTCTGGTTTTTAAGATTTATAGGCAGTTCAAAGAAAAAGAAACACAAATGACCTTGAAACATGAGAAAAAAAATCCTTAACTTCACTCGTAACTTATAGTACACATGAAAACAATACCACTATCAACTATCTGGTTGGCCAAAGTCAAAAAATGTGATACACTATGTGGGCTGGGATACAGGGACAGGTGCACATCCATCACAATTTTGACAGACACATAAATTGTAATCATCTCTATGGGAAGGCAACTTGCAAATATATGGAATATATTTATATTTATGATATATATGATGTTTTAAATGACACCTTTCATTTTTAAATAGTTGAATATTCACACAGATTTGTAACAAATAACAGAGATCTGATGTACTCTTTACCCAGTTTCCTTCAACAGCAACATCTTGCAAAATTACAGCATGATATTATAAACAGGATTTTGACCGGTATACTGGCAAGATATAGACCACTTTTGTCACCACAAGGGCCCCTCCTGTTGCCCTTCTATAGCCACCCCAACACTCCTCCATCCCCACTCCCTCTTTAACTCTTACAACCACCAATTCATTCTCCATTCTTATAATTATGTCATTTTAAGAATGTTGTATAGATGGAACCCGATGGGATATAGCCTTTAGGGATCGACTTTTTTCAGTCAGTCTAATTCTTGCAGATTAATTCAATTCGTGCTATCAATAGTTTGTTTTGTGTTCTTTTTATATATTTTTTCACAGCCAAGTAATAGTCCATGGCATGGATATACCAGAGTCTCTTTAACCATTCACTCCTTGAAAGACATATGGCTGTCTTCTAATTTGGGAGCATTATAAAGAAAGCTGCTGCAAACAACTATGTTCAGGTTTTTGTGTGAAGATAAGTCTTCATTTCTCTGGGAAAAATGCCATGGACAGGGGCCTTTCTAATCACGCATTTTCAGATTTTTAAGAAACTGTCAAAAGGTTTCCCAGAGTGACTTAACATTGTACATTTCTACCAGCAATGTATGACAGATGCACTTTCTCCACACAGTAACCAGCATTTGGCATTGTCACTATTTTTTATTTTAGCCATTCTGATAGGTGTGTGGTGATACCTCATTGTGATTTTAATCTAGTGTCCATAATGGTTAAGATGTCGAACGTTGTTTTACATACTTATCTACTGTCCATATGTCCTCATTGGTGAAATATCTCTTCATGTCTTTTGCCTATTTTCTAACTGGATTTTTTTTTTTTACTGTTGAGCTTTGAGATTTCCTCATATATTCTGGATATTAATTCTTTGTGGAATATGAAGTTTGAAAGCTTCAGTGAGTCTGTAATCACTGATCTCAGATCACCATAATCAATAAGATAATTATGGAAGAAGTTTGAAATATTGTGAAAATTACAAGATGTGACCCTGACACAATAAGTGAGCAAATGTTGTTGGAAAAATGGTAGCAATAAACTTAACCCAGCGTTGCCACAAACGTTCAACTTCTAAAAAATGTAATATCTGTGAATCACAGTGAACAAAAGTGAAATAAAATGAGATATGCCTGCAAATTGCTTTTGTACCTTTGTCATAAATCAGCTAGGTGTATTTTGTGGGGTCTATTTCTGTTTTGTTTTGTTTCTTTTCTGTTCCATTGACCTACTGTCTATTCTGCCAATGACACACAGTCCTGACTGTCTTAAAATTGAGTAGCCTGATTTCTCCCACTTTACTCTTTTTTTTTTTTAACAATATTACAGATAGTCTATTTCCTTTGCCTTTTCACAAAGATTTTAGAACAACCTTCTCCATATCTATAAAAAAAAATTCTGCTATGATTTTGGTAAGAATTAATGGTAAGCCCTTGTCTCAATTTGGGAGAATTGACATCTTTATTATACTAAGTATTCATATCCACAAACATGTCATTTCTCTCCATTTATTTAGATCTCCTTTGATTTCTCTCAACATTTTATAGCTTTCATGATACCCTTATTGTACATGAGTATTTACACCTAAGAATTTTGTTGTTGTTGTTTTAAGTGATTGTAAGTGATATTGTATTTTTAATTTGGTATCCACAGGTTCATTGCTAATATATAGAAATTCAATTGATGTTTGTATGTTTATCTTGCATCCTATAACCTTACTTTACCAAATTAGTAATTACAGGAGCTTCTGTGAATATTCCTTGGGATTTTTACATACAGAATCATATTGTCTGCAAATACAGTTTTATTTCTCACTTGACAATTCTTATGCCCTCTATTTCCTTTTTTTTTTTTTTGCCTTAATGCATTGACTAGAACTTGACACTCAGTTGAATAAGAGTGATGAGATCAAACCTCCTTGACTTATTTTTGATATATAGAATGTAATGTTAACTGTAAGGTTCTTGCAGAGTGCTAGACCACTTTATCAAGTTGAAGAAGTTCCCCACTCTTCCTAGTTTTCTGAAATTTTGTTATGAATAGGCATTGAATTCTGTCAGATGCTTTTTCTGTATCAACTGATATGATCATATGATTGTTCTTCTTTAGCTTATTAATATAATGGATCACATCAATTGATTTACAGATACAGCCTTGGAGTAATCCTCACTTGATCATGGTATATAATTCTTTGTGTACATTGCTAAATTTTATATGCCAAAATGTTGTTAAGGATACTTACCTCAATATTTATGGTCTATAGTTTTCCTGCCCTGTCTGGCTTCAATATCAGGGTAACACTAGCTTCATAAAATGAATTAGATTATTATTCCTTTCTCTTCCATTTTCTTGAAGATACTGCGTAGAGTTGGTAGTAATTCTTCTTTAAACATTTGGTAGAATTCTCCAGTGAAACCATCTAGGCCAAAGGAATTTTTTAATTATAAATTCAGTTTTCATAAAAGTTATAGTGCTGTTTAAATTATCTATTTTATTTTGAGTGAATTGTAGTTTTTGTTTTTCAAGGAATTGGCCCAGTTCATCTAAATTCTCCAATGTATGTGTATAGAGTTTTTCATGACATTCTCTTTTTATTAATTCCTTTCTTCTGTTTGCTTTGGGCTTATTTTACTTGTTGTTGGTTTTTTTTCTTGGTTCTTCATATGGGAGCTTAGACTCTTGATGTGAGACCTTTCCACTTTTTTTATGTAAACATTGGTTTTATAACTTTTCCCTTCAGTACTCTTTTAGCTACATCCCACAAGTTTTGATATATTGTATTTTCATTTTTATTCATTCCATTGTATTTTTTAATTTTTTTAATGTTTATTTATTTTTGAGAGAGAGAGACAGAGCACAAGTGGTGGAGGGACAGAGAGAAAGAGAGAGACAGACAGAATCCTAAGCAGGCTCCAGGCTCTGAGCTGTCAGCACAGAGCCAGCTTCAGGGCTTGAACCCATGAACTGTGAGATCATGACCAGAGCCGAAGTCAGAGGCTTAACTGACTGAGCCATCCAGGTGCTCCAGTTACTGTATATTTTTTTTAATTTCTCCTGAGACTTACTCGCTGACACATGGGCAATAAGTAAATAAGTAAGTATAAAACAGGAGTGTCTTATTTACTTTCTGATTGTTCAGATATTTTCCTGTTATATTTCAGTTATTGATTTATAGTTTGATTTCACTGTGATCAAAGAACATACTCTGTATGATTTAAATTCTTTTAAATTTATTAGAGTTTGTCTTGTGGGGATACAGGAGTGCTGATGCAAATGGGCACTTGTACTCCAATGTTTATAGCAGCACTTTCAACAATAGTCAAATTATGGACAGAGCCTAAATGTCCATCAACTGATGAATGGATAAAGAAGATGTGGTTTATATACACAATGGAATACTACTTGGCAATGAGAAAGAATGAAATCTGGCCATCTGTAGCAGTGTGGATGGAACTGGAGAGTGTTATGCTGAGATAACTCAGGCAGAGAAAGAGATATACCATATGTTTCACTCATATGTGGATCCTGAGAAACTTAACAGAGGACCATGGGGGAGGAGAAGGGGGAAAAAAAAGTTTCAGAGAGGGAGGAAGACAAACCATAAGAGACTCTTAAATACTGAGAACAAACTGAGGGTTGATGGGGGGTGGAAGAGAAGGGAAAGTGGGTGATGGGCATTGAGGAGGACACCTATTGGGATGAGCACTGGATGTTGTATGGAAACCAATTTGACAATGAATTACATTTAATTAAAAAAAAAAAAGTTTGTCTTGTGGCCCAAAATATCTTCTGGGATGTTGTGTGTTCCAACGAAACCTCGAAAGAAAGTGTGCTCTGTTGTTGGATATAAATATATCAATTAGATATAAATATAAATCTATAAGTATCAATTAGAGTCTTTGTATGTGCTATGTATTTTTATGTTTTTAATTTGTTTTTAATGTTTATTTATTTTTGAGACAGAGAGAGACAGATCATGAGCAGGGGAGGGGCAGAGAGAGAAGGAGACACAGAATCCGAAGCAGGCTCTAGGCTCCAAGCCATCAGTACAGAGTCCCACGTGGGGCTCGAACTCACAAACCATGAGATCATGACCTGAGCCAAAGTCGGACACTTAACCAACTGAGCCACTCAAGTGCCCCCATATGTGCTATATTGATCAGAGTTAATTTGCAGAGAATAGAATCCACTCTAAGCCCATATTTCTCAAGTAGGATTCTATAGAACCCCAGTCTTCTGCAAAGTGTTTCTTAATGATGTGATTTTGTTACATCACTACTAAACAAAAGGGACATCATATTTGAATTCGGCAGGCCATGTGATGCTACCCTGTGATGCCAGCCTACTCATCAGAGATCTTTCATGCTTCAAACTGATAATCCATAAACTGTCCTGTTCCATTGTGCTTTATTGATGGCAACAAATTCCATTTTTTTTAATTTTTTTAATGCTTTTATTTATTTTTGAGAGAGAGAGAGACAGAGTGCTAGTGAGGGATGGGCAGAGAGAGAGGGAGACACAGAATCCAAAGCAGGCTCCAGGCTTCGAGCTGTCAGCACAGAGCCCAACCTGGGGCTGGAACTCACAAACCATGACATAAGATCAAGACCTGAGCCAAAGTCGGACGCCTAACTGACTGAGCCACCCAGGTGTCCCTGTTGATGGCAACAAATTCAAATGCAGTGCTTGCTCCAGCAAAATTGGAGACACTTAGCCACACGTGGCGATTTGACAAGTAAGGGTGCCAGTTATTTTCAATGGTCATAGGAATCCCAAAACAAACAGAATAAAACTCTTGTTTAAAAATTAAAAAGTCGCATTCAATAAAAAGTCTCAAGAAGCAAGTTATTTAGTAGCAAACTTCGCCACTTAAAAAAAAGAAAAGTTGTAGGGCACCTGGCTGGCTCAGTCAGTGGAGCGTGTGACTCTTGATCTCAGGGGGTATGAGTTTGAGCCCCACGTTGGGTGTAGAGATTTACTTAAAAATAAAACCTTTTTTTTTAAAGAAAGAAAGAAAAGTTGGATTCTACTTTTAAATAATATGATAAGTTGATTTATAATGACAGGTTACATGAAGCTGAAGAGGTTCTGTATAATAAACTGAAAAACAACAGCTTCTCCATCCAGGTTGATGAATCTACCTATTTCTTTAATAAATGTCATTCTGTAGTGTTTGTGAGATTTTAGATGATAGTAAAATTCAAGAAAATTTTTTTCTTGCAAAGAATTATGCCAAAGAAACAATGACCAAGATATAGTCAATGTTTGGTCTTCCTACCTGGAAACAAAAGGTCTGTCTTGGGGGAGCAAAGTTGGCATGATACTAATGATGGCCATCTATGGTTGGCTCCATGAGAAGTTTGGTCCCTCTTGGATAAAAAGAAAGTCCTAGCATTCTCACCATACACCATTTTCTTCACACATGGAGATGGTGTTAAAAGTACTGGAGACAAAGAACATCGGGACAATACAATATTAGTTAACTATTAAATGAAGCTCAGATCACTGAAGAATGCTTTAAAAATTGAGAACCTGGGCGTACTTGGGTGGTTCAGTCGGTTAAGCATTCGACTCTTGGTTTTGGCTCAGGTCATGATCTCACAGTTTGTGAGTTCGAGCCCCATGTTGGGCTCTGCGCTCACAGCATGGAGCCTGCTTGGGTTTCTCTCTCTCTCCCTCTCTCCCTGAACCACCCCCCCACACACACTTCTGTGCGTTCTTTCTCACTTTCTCTCTCTCTCAAAGTAAATAAACATTAAAAAAATTCTTTAATTGAGAACCTGGACAAAGAGCCCCTAAGTCTCCAGCACCACACTGAGATGTGGCAGCTTAAAGAGGAAGAGTTCTCAACAAGATATTTGAATGTCAGGAGTTTATCAAGGGAACATCAGGCCATATTTTGCAGAGGGTTTTGAAGATGAAGACTGACTACAGAAGCCAGCCTACCAGGCAGACATTTGTTTTTAATCACATGAATTAGTTGAGGAAATTTCTGCAAAGACCCGGGAAAAATGTTTTTATTTCAAGTAATCAAATTCTTGGATTTTAAAGGAAACCAAATTGTTAGAAAAATCATGTGGCAAAGAGAACTCTTGGCATGTTTCTACTGGTACTTTGGCTTGAGAATTAAAGAAGTCAGTAGGTCTCAAGTCTTACTGTAATCTACCATGAAGAACTACACAATAAACCTGAATGATATTCTCTGTCCCTTTCAGTACAAGTGTACAACTGGGTAAGGGATGCATCTCTGAGCCATGGACTCAGTTGACACGTTGACTGTGAGAAAGGAGGAAGAATTTATAAATCGTGAAATTGTATATTCAAGATGAGATTTACCAATATCTCCCTAGACTAGTTGTCTATTTCTGTCAAGAAGATGCTGCCATTCAGAAGAAACATTTTTCTCTGTTTCAACTTCTTCCATGTATGAGCAAGACTTTTATTGCTTCATAAATATCAAGAGCATGGACAGAAACCTTCTCATTTCAACTGAAAATGAAATCCATGTGTGTTTATCTCAAGCTCAACCCAGAACTGAGTATTTGCACAGCCAAAAAAAAAAAAAAAAAAAGGTTTCACATTAAAGAGATAAGCTTTATTCTGTATTTCTAGTTTCAAAAATAAAACTTTATGGACATATAAGCTGCAAGTGATCCACACATGCACACAATAATTTTGTGATGTCTATACCTGTGTTTGAGCCTGATCAGGTTACTTGTTTAAAAAATGTTTTTGAGGGGCGCCTGGGTGGTTCAGTTGGTTAGCGTCCAACTCTTGATTTCGGCTCAGGTCATGATCTCACGGTCATGAGATCAAGCCTTGAGTCAGGCTCCATGCTGGGTGTGGAGCCTGCTTAAGATTCTCTCTCCCTGCTCTCTCTGTCTCTGTCTCTGTCTCTGTCTCTCTCTCTCTGTCATAAATAAATAAATAAATAAATAAATAAATAAATAAATAAATGTTTTTTCAAGGCCAATATGCACATTAGACCATATTTTCATTCATAACATTGCTTTGGCTTATGTGTTTAGAGGTTTATACTTCAACATTATCAATAAATTTTCGTGTTGGAAATAACATTACTTAAAATCAATTTACAATCTAAATTAAATCTACCAAAACTACCAGTGAAAAAAATAATTTCCATTTTGGTTCAACACAGTTATTTAGCAGAAAATTATTCTCTCTTGCTCTTATTAACGGGAAAGATTAACTACTGTTTTTATGCAGGAAATAATAGCGAAAGTGACATTTTTAGTTTTAAGTAGAAGACTACCCTTGCCCTTACCATATGCTGTATACCATACTTCACTGTGATCTGCAGAGTAGATATTTTCGACAAGACCCTTGAATCTACTTGGATACAGTAAAAACATCAAAATAACTTATTTTAGAGACAAATCTGAAGTTTCCTCTTCCTGTATTACTGACTTACATCAGAGCTGATATCCCTTGTGGGAAGAGGAACCATATAGAAGAGTAGACTAGTACATTAGCCAAAATAAACAGATCCACATGAAAAGATCATTGTCAAAAGAGACTGACAATTATGCCTCAATTATTACATCTACAACTTACAGATCACGGTAACAATTCCATGAACTGGAAAATAAATCTTTTTTTTTTTAAGTCTTGAAGGAAGAAGCCTTGGAAATCCTAAGGCACAGGCTGAGAAGCATACAGGTGTAATGTAAGAAAAATAAGTGTACCATGTAAAAAATGGCCTATGCTTGTTAAGCTCTGATTAACGATAGTGAACGGTCAGGGTTAGTTATATCTTGGTGTGTTTGCCTTGGTAAAAACACAGGGGTTCCCTGAGATCTAGAAATTGTTTTAAGCCATTTTGAGAGTAAAGACTGAGAACAGATGCATTAGTTAACTTGATTAAGAGTGGCTTTGTTACAGCATATTAAGTGGCTTAGAGAGTTATGAGACGACTTGACAAAACAGACTGAAAAGGTTGAACTTTCAGGAACCACTTATGTCCAGCAAGAGAATTGCTCTCTCTTCTATGATGAGGTAGCCAGTTCCCAGACTGCAGCACTAACACAAGGGGAAGCTGGGACTGATAATCCTAGAACTTCACCTCGCCTGCTGCGATCTATACCACCAAAGAGACGCTGGCTCCCTGGCTCTCCAAACCCACTGACCTGCTGGCTGCAGACCGAGCCTTCTGGGAACTGCAGAGAGAACTGCCGCTATGACTGTGCAAGGAAAAACCAACACAACAAGCAGCTTTGCATCTTCTAAGTTTTGTGCAAGTGCACCTGATTGTCAAAACCTAACTCTTCTTTGCAACATGACTGTAAAGGCATTTAGGACATATCCTTTTTATTCTTCCAGCCCCTTCAGAACATGTGTGTGTAAAAGGGTGGAATGGGAGCCAATCGTATACCCAGCACAAAGGACCCTTAATGCACTCATCCTACCTAAGGAAGTAGATTTGGAGCGATGTGTGATTTTATTCAGTTTAACTTAATTTCCAGTCCTGAAATGATGAGCTGATAGTGAAACCAGGGTAATCCAAGGCAATTTGGTCCATAAATCTTCCCTTTTCATGCATTACTTCAGGTAATTTATCCGAAATCCCACATACATGATTTTTAATTATGTATATTAGTAATGAATCTTTGGAGTATGACCACCATACTTAGGTAACTTCGACTGTGGTACCCAAACCTAACAGGACATTTTCATTTAGTCAGAAAACATTTCCTGAGCACCCGATCTGTAGCTGATACTGTGTAGACCATCTTTAGTTTTCTATTTCTCACTTGTGTGGATTCCAAACTTAAAATACAGTAAGTCTCCAACTATAACTTTGGCTGGAGATGTGCTGGTTGGTGCTTATTTGCAGAATGGTCCCAAATATTTTGTAGTTTGGTGAATTCTTCACCACCCCCATCAACTTATAGAAGCCAACAAAGACCACAAATGTAAGAGAGAAAAGCAAAGAACATCAACAAGACATCTTGATAAAGGACAAACCAAGAATAAATCAAGAGGTCCCTGTCAATAGAAATTTAAAGCACAAAATTTTATTTTCTTTTTAATCTGTTGCTATAAAGTGTCGGGCATCTTCAGAAACAAAGTGAAGCTGACAGTTCTGTGTTGGCTCACATTTCCCATTACAGACACCTCTCATGGCTGTCCCGAAGCAAAAATAAATTTCCCTTTTTAAGCTTTTGATGATAAAAATCTCATCTGAAGCCTCATAAATGATCCTTTATTATCTATATTAATAATGAATAAATGTCTTTTGAATACCTCTGATCTTTTGCATTAATATCACCAGATGTATTATAGATAACCTTTTGATTTAACAGCACAAACTCTGAAACAATATTAAACACTAAAGGACTGATCTTATGGAGTCACTGAGGTCAGAATTATAAACATTTCTTTCAGTTCTAGGCATCCATTAAGGTGACACTAACACCTATAAGTATTTATTTTTTGAATGTGTGTGTAAATTGTGTGTGTGTGTGTGTGAGAGAGAGAGAGAGAGAGAGAGAGAGAGAGAAAACCCTAGAAACCAAGCTCATAATTTTTTATTTTCTTTACCCTTTTATTTCTCACACATTCCATGTTCCCTCTCCAATTTTTTTCTAGTGTGAATTAAAGATCTCAGTGGAGACAGAATTTAAAGCATTCCCATAACTTTCTGCTTAATTTCTAACCTCCTTTCTTAAATAAAATTCATCTCTTATGAGTTCATTTCCACTTGGAAAAGTTCCAGTTGGAAAGATTCTGTTTCGTATTACAAAAAATGAAAGGATTATGAATGAGGAACAGCTACTCCTTCTTCAGATTTTTTTACCCAACTTCACTGAATACTCTTCTATGACTAAATGCCTCCTTCTTTCCATCCCAGCCTTGTACAGATGAAAGAATGTCAGAGGCTAAGATGGCATAAGTTGCCAGGTCATAGAGCTAATCAAGGCAGAGCCACAACAATAACACAGCTTCCTGACTCAGACCAGCTTTCTTCATCATATCCAGTTTCAATGCCTTCCATAAGTCTTACTTCTTGGCCTTGGAGCTGGAACACTGAAGATAACAGTCCTGAGTTTGTAGGCTCACTCTGGGAATGGAGGGCAGGGAAGGGAAGTGGGTAAGACAAAGGAAGAACAGTTACATGTTCCCTCTGGAAACTTGACTCAGTGGCTTGACATCATGCAATTATTTACCATGGAGAAATTTTTTCAGTCACCAGTATGCATATCTAGTAATATAATGCATCACAATATCTGGGAAGCTGATCTCTCAGTAAGAAAGTGATTTGTGTAGGGTGCCTGGGTGGCTCGGTCAGTTAAAGCAACCGACTCTTGATTTCAGCTCAGGACATGATCTCACAAACTATGAGATGAGCCCCGCATCTGGCTCTGCACTGTCAGCATAGAGCCTGCTTGGGATTCCCTCTCTCCCATTGTCTCTGCCCCTCCCCTGCTCATGCCTGTTCTCTTTCTCTCTCTCTCAAAATAAATAAACATTAAGAAAAAGAAAGCAATTATGGATTTGGAATGAAGTAAGAAAACATAGATGGCCTTGACACAGACTCCTTCTCTGTCTTTTCATACTTTCCCTCTTCCTACCCTAAAGTCCCAGAAAAGGACCAGAATTCAGAGTAAATTTACCTCAAAATAAATCTAAACCCATGTATTACCTCTTTCAAGACTATCTGCCTTCTTTAATTTTGTAAATAAACTATTTTAGAATAGATTTAGATTTACAGAAAGTTGTGAAGGTACTTATATTAATTAAGATTCTCCAGATAAACAGAACCAATAAGATAGATGATAGATAGATAGGTAGATAGATAGATGAAAGAAAGAAAGAAAGAAAGAAAGAAAGAAAGAAAGAAAGAAAGAAAGAAAGGAAGGATGAAAGAAACGGGCAATCTGCTTTACTGGAAGCCCACCACTGATTTAAATGTTAATCTCATCCAAAACCCCCTCACAGAAACATCTAGAATAATGTTTGACCAAACATCTTGCACCCCATAGCCCAACCAAGTCCCCAAATGTGAACATCTTATATTAGTAAGGTATATTTACTATAATTGATAAGCCAATCAATTATTAACATTATTATTAACCAGACTATACTCCATAGTTTATTCACATGCTCTTAGCTTTTATCCAATGTCCTTTTCTGTTCCAAGGTTCCATCCAAGATGCCACATTACATTTGGTAATCATTACTTCCTTTGCATCTCTTGGCTTTGACAGTTTCTCAGGCTTTCCTTATTTTTGATGATCTTGCAAGCACCCTCTTCTTTCCTAACTCCTCTTCCATTTTCTTTTGTTGCATCTGCCTTATCCCCACAAATTCAGCCTCATGAAATCTTTCCAATTCTATGAGGCTTATCTCAAATTCAATGTCTTCATGAAATCTTGAATAGAAATTGAATTCTTCCTGCTCTGAATTATCACATAATCTTGTCTGTGTCTGTTTCTCACTTAATACTCTGCATCATAATAAAATTATTTGGGTTTGCCAAGTTGACAGTTTACATGAAGCCAACCCAAAACTTACTAGGAACAGTGACAACACTTCGGTATCCTGCCATGTGAGCACATCCTTTCCATCAGTGTGGGTCGTTTGCCCTATAGGGACTTAAGAGACTCAGAAGTGACTTTGGACCTGGGTAAAGTGTGAAGACCAAGTCCATGTGAGCAGTTCAGCCTTTATTCTATTGTTGTTTCTTTAATCCCTGTCCTCTAGCATGTTTTCTTTCATTAGGGAGTGAAAGGAGTTCTGACTTTTTGACCTTTACCACTTCTTTCTGACCAATATGCTGCATGACTGTTCCTTCTAATAGGTGTTGTTGGGTTTGCTTTGCTGCCTCCCACGGTTCCCTCCCTTTCCCCATATTAACCTGAATTTTCTGGGTAATGGCGCAGTCACCAGCAGCCTTAAAGCTCTCCAGCCTGTCTGCCTCACTCCGCTCACGCTGCCAGGTTCCCAGTGGGACTTTGGCAGAATTAGCCACATCGGAGCTCAGAAGTGAGGCTGTTTTCACACAAGCAAAACCGAAAAAGGAGAATTGGTTCAGTTAGACAGACCAGGTCCTCAATCTTTATGTCTAATAAAAGACCACAATTAAGTGGGCCACAATTGTAGTTTGCTTACCAGAAATGCCCAAACCTGTTGGACACCTGAAGAGTTCTTATATCTATACATAAAGCCATTAGTATAAACTCAGTTGGTTAATACTTTGCTTATACCACATGCCAAGGTTATACAGATACTTCAAAAAAAAAAAAAAACTTCAGATGAAAATCTGGGGGTGAATGTAGAGATGGCTCTAAATGAGCTGCATGTTAAGTGGAAAAGAGGAAGTTCTGAAAGCTACCTCCCACTATAATTAATCTAGAGATATGAGGTGAGCACTTAAAGAATAGATTGAGAGGTGGGCATAGAATGATCAGCTAGGCTCAAAAAAAAAAAAAGTGCTATGTGATTCCTGTGCACAGAGCTGAAGCTACACAAGGCAAAGGCTGGCCCTAATAATCATCACAAAGTTTGGTCCTAAGGTTAAGCTCTACTTGGGAGAGTATTAGCCAGAGCATCTACAACTAGTGTGGTTCAATTTGTGGGTACAAATAGTCAGCAAGGATATGTCCCAAGTGTCAAGCCTAAGATAGAAATATGAGGCCAAAAACTAAGAAACAAGCCTTCAGCCAAAAGAAAAAAGTGAACCTTGATCCATACCTTGTACCATAAACAAAAATTAACTCAAAAAAGATCATAGACCTACATGTAAAGCCTAAAACTGTAAAACTTCTAGAAGAAAATATAATACAAAATATTTGTGACCTTGAGTTAGGAAAAAAAATTTTAGACATGACACCAAATGTATAATCCATAAAAGAACAAATTGATATATTGGCATTCATTAAAAGTAAAAATGTCTGCTCATCAAAAGGTACTGCTTAGACAGAAAAGACAAATCACAGTTTGGATGAAAATCTTTGCAAAGCATATATCTAATAGAAGATGTATATCCAGAATATATAAAAAAAATCTCAAAACTCAACAAGAAGAAAACAGCCCACTTAAAAAATGGGCAAAAGATTTGAACAGACACTTTATCAAAGAAAATACATAGCTGGCAAATTAGCGCATGAAAAATGCTTACATAATTACTTATTAGGGACACAAATTAAAGCCACAATGAGATCCTACTATTAGAATGGCTAAAATTGAAAAGATTGACTGTATCAAGTATTGGTGAGAATATAGGGGCACTGGAACGCTTACCCACTATTGGTGGAGATGTAAAATGACACAACCACTTTCAAAAACATTTTGGCAATTTCTTAAAAAGTTAGATTTACCATGAAGTCCAGTCATTCCAATCCTAGGAATTATCCCAAGAGAAAATGAAATATATATCTATACAAAGATTTATATAAGGCTATTCATAGAACATTATTTTTAATAGCCAAACACTGGAAACGATCCAAATTTCCATCAACAAGGAAAGCGATCAAACAAATTGCTGTGTGCTCATACCATGCAATACAACTCAGCGATAAAAAGAAATCCACCATTGGTAAAAGCACCAACATGAATGTATCACAACATAATTAGGCCAAAAATTCAGAGAAAACAGAATACATTCTGCATGATTCCATTTATATCCATTCTATCTAGAAGACACTTCAGAAGCACTACTGAACAGACCATATGATCGCTAAGTTTCCCTTCATGACCCTTCTTTCAAGAATATTGATTGGCACTGTAGACCAAAAATAGACCTGGGTCTCCTAACACTTACAGCCTACAGAGGAAGATAAGTAAATGACTGGATGGATCATCACAAACTGGTGAAGCTACAAAGAATTGTCACCTGGTGTCAGTTGGTCACCTCCTCAGGAGCTTCCCAGGTGTGATCTGAAACTGGCACCCATTCTCAGAAGGCAAAGAATGAGAGATCAAAGAAAGAGGCAGGTACTCCAGACTGGTAGGTGGCAAGTTTCATAAACAAAGAAACTTACCTACGTGCTTATCTTGGGTGGCTGCAAGATGAGTAGATCTCCACACTCACCTGCCAGAATCTTAAAAGTTTACATAGAGGTTTTAACCAGGTTCAATCACATATACCATCCAGATGACCACAACACCACATCACTATCTCAGAGCTGTGTCCTTGGGGGCTAAGCTTCTGGAAGTGCAGAAGGCAAGCTGAGTGCACATTCCAAGGACAGTGGAGGGAGTGAAGAGCCTCTGATTGTTTGGGGTCCAGCTGGCAGGTCCATGGGCAGTCACTTCTCTGAATGACCTCCCCAGCACCCCACCCCATGACCTGGCCTTACAATCTCATATGCCCACCCCTTCACAATGTGCCCTGAGAAAATAGCAAGGGGATATATTAGCATAGAAGTGACTTCTTTGTAGCTGGCTGCAGTGGAGGCAGATGCCACAGCAAAAGTACAAGTACGTACAAGAAAAAATAAAGATTAAGACAATGATTCCCAAAATCAGTGACAATATTCTCCACCAAAAGGCCCATGATCCAGACCACTGATTTATTAAGTCCCTGAGGCAAGAGGTCAGGATGACTCAGGGTGTTCACGTGTGCCCTCATGTGACTTACTAAAGAAGATACATTAGCACACTCATCAGGTATAAACACAAAACATTCAGTTTAGGTAATGGCACAGATGTCTCCTTGCAAGGCAGTAATGATGTCCAGGCCATTCTATTTTGGAGGACAGCTTTTCTCATTAGAAACATTCTAGCATTCAGCAAGGATAGGCATTGTTGGCTATCATTCAAGGCTTGCAGAGGACTTCTATGTGTGCTATGACATCCTCCAGGTCAATGGAAGGAAGAGAGACAAAAGCCAAATAATCCTACCAGTGGAAAACAGAACATGCCCACCTGGCCTTGAGGAGAGGGAGATTGGCTGTTTTAGGAACTTGACCTGGTTGTAACATACCATACATGTTACCTGGAAAAGGCTGCACTGTCAGGTATAAGAAGAGGGATTGGGGAAAAGATATGCCATACCAGGACCCTCACTTTCTCCCCTCTTCCAATGATTCATGTTTCATTTCAGATAATGGATGTATCACCAGGTTCATCTTGCAGTAAGGACAAGATCCCAGGGGAGACTGACTAGTTGCACTGCACCCAGGGGTGTGAAGTAACTCACTCATCCAGGGAGATGTCCCATTGCAAATTCTGATAGATAACTCCCTTTCCAGTTGGTGATGGACTTGGTGTTCTCAGCAGCATAGTACACTGACCCACAGTGATAGTTGGAACAATGGCTGTTTCCTGGGACTTCCATACCTATATGGTATTAGGTGTCTGGTATATGGGGGCACAGACCCTACTGGTCGACCAGTCAAATGTACTAAAGCCTGGGACATTACTGTAGTTCACCCAGCCAAGGCAGTTTTACCTGTTAGTAATTTAATCTGCTGTTTTAATATTTCACTTTTTCTTTCTACCAATCCTGTTACTCACAGGTTATAGAGGAGATAGAACCTGTATTCAATGTCAGGTTCTTTTGCCCAGTTTCATACATTATGGACTTTGAAATGTGTCCCCCCATCACTGTCTCATTTGTGAGGGTATCTATACAAGGTACTCAGCTTCTCTAATCCCCTAATGGTTGCAGCCTAGTTTGCACAATGACAGAGGAAAACAGGTTAGTCCATACCCAGTGTCTACACAAACCAGGGCATATTTAGAACCCTCACCTGGAGAGAAAGGGCCAACACAATCAATTTACTAATCACTCACTGGGTAGGAACTCTGGTGGATGGCCCCAAACTCCTTTGGCAGTTACCTTGGGTGTTATTTAGAAAACACAGGGCATGCTATTATTGCTTAACCAAGTCACTGTGCTCGCTGTGCTTCAAGAGCAATCTGGCATCCTTGGCAACCCCCTATCCCATCTGGGCTAAATGGTAGCTACTCTTTCTGTGCACCCAATCTGCTGTATCTACTGAAGGATAAGTTGCTAAGGCTCATACCTAAATTATGGCATCAGCTTTGGGAATTCCAGGCGGTGTCAATGTCTCTTGAGCCAAGACAAGAAAAACAATGGAGACTGCCTCAGGTTCTTATAGGTAGACCCAAATGTCTTTCCATGTATCCTGATCCTTCAGGAGCTTATTGATGACCATCCACCCATTGGCTTGCCATTATCTGAGCCACAGAATTTTTTTTTTCAACGTTTATTTATTTTTGGGACAGAGAGAGACAGAGCATGAACGGGGGAGGGGCAGAGAGAGAGAGGGAGACACAGAATCGGAAACAAGCTCCAGGCTCCGAGCCATCAGCCCAGAGCCTGACGCGGGGCTCGAACTCACGGACCGCGAGATCGTGACCTGGCTGAAGTCGGACGCTTAACCGACTGCGCCACCCAGGCGCCCCTGAGCCACAGAATTAATACTTTGGCTCACATGACATCCCAGCTGTCAGTGCAAAGGGTTAATGGCCAGGACTCATGTGATGACCAGCCAACTAAACTCCACTCTGAGTCCAGCCCATTGGCTGCCAAGGTTTATCCCTTCCTCTGAGGTCCCACACGGAGAAGCACTTTCTACACTGCAGGAACTGTTAGGTTTCTGCTCCCTTCCAGAGCTGGGGCCAAAATCCTGGGGGCACTCTCTCCTGCTGTCTCTGCCACAGTGCCTGACCCATACTTTCCTGAGTCACAGCCACATCTAACTCAAATAGTGGCCCTGCTTAGGAGATATCCAGAGCTTTAATCTGTTTCATTAGTATTTTTTCCTTCTCAAAGGCAGCTTACTGCTCTGATTGTCAGTCCCACATATTCCCTTTGCTTACTAGACAGCATAAGGGGTAGAGGCACTGTGCCAAGTGGGGAATAAAATGCTTCCCAAACCCCCAAATCCCTATAAAGTCTTGCACCACCTTCATGTTCTTAGGAGCTGGATAGGCTTGCACCTTATCAATCACAGCTTCTGAGACAATTAGCTTCTTACCCTACCAGACAACTTCTGAAACCTTACAGTAGTGACTGGGCCTTGAATTTTTTGTGGTTTTAACTGTCCATCCTTCCCTTGCAAATGTTCCAGCAAACTCTGCAGAGTGTCCTGCAGCAAAGTCAACTATTCACATGTTAACATTACATCATCAATGTAATGGGCCCATTTTACTAGTGTGGGGGAAAATCAGGACAGGTCACATACTACCATCCTATGACAGATGCTGGGGCTGTGCAGATAGCCTTGGGAAAGCACTTGAAAGGTCCATTATTGTCTCTCCAACAGGAAGACAGATTGTTCTTGAGACTCAGTGACCAGGGGTATCCTGAAAAAATCTTTTGCTAAAGCCAGCACAGCACAGGATACTCTTAGTATCATGGCCAAGGTATTAAGATGGTGGCAATGTTGGGCACAGCTGCACGGATGGGGCCCCACCCTGTTCAATTCTCAGTTCCACTGTCATCCACCACTGGCCATCTGGCTTTATACCCAGCCATACTGATTGTTGAAACTACCAGGGGTAGGGCGTACAATACCCATCTGGTATAGTTCTTGAATAGTTTCTCCTATCCCCTTATGCCCCTTGGCCATTTATATAGTTTGACAATTACCATTCTTCACTCAGTGGCAGGTTTACAGACTCCCTGTTGGCACTTACCTTCTTCATTGGTTTGATTATTCTAACCCAGAGGCAGACTTCACCAATAAGAGGTTTGTAGAATTTTGCCTTATGGGATATCAATGTCTAATATGTTCTCTGGTATTGGAGAGTTAAAAGCCTCATATTCTTGGGACCCCTGGGTAGCTCAGTTGGTTGAGCTTCTGACCCTTGATTTCAGCTCAGGTCATGATCCCAGGGTCACGGGAATCGAGCTCCACATCAGGCTCCATGCTAAGCATTTTCTCTCCCTGCTTCAGATTTTCTCTCCCTTTCCATCTGCCCCTCTCCCCTGCTTGTGCTCTCATTCTGTCTCTAAAGTAAAAAAAAATAAATTAAAAAAAACTCATGTTCTTGGAGTTGGGAAGAGAAGGCCCAATTTGCATTGTCATAAGACCTTCCTGAACATAACTGTTTGCTCTCCATAACCATTGATGGTGTTGAGGAGGCCAGGAAATTTAAAAGTATCACCATGTATTAGAGTACATTCAACTCCAGTATCCACCAGAGCCATCACCCCTTGTTTATTTCTGGAGGACCAATGAATAGTGAGCCAGCCATGAGACTTCCGATCACTCCCAATGGCCCTCACCTGGAGGTACTCTTGGCCTGCATCCTGTCTCTGGGACATGGGAGGCACCCAGCCTAACAGGATTGTGTCCTTGAGGCCTCTGCTGTATCAGATGGGGTACCAGGGATGCTAGGACCATATGGGGTAGATCTGAACTGTTGCTCAAGTTTTAAGGCTTTCCACAGCTTGACCAACATAATGTTAGTTTGTCAGTCTATCTCTTCAGGTGGGGTCCCCACAGTAATGAAGTCAAACCACATCTGCTTTCAAGTTACTTTTCTGCATACTTTATAGCCAACTGGATTAGTCTTTTGGCTTCCCAAGCTCCCTCTCAATCACAAGCCTTTTGAACATCCCATACCCCAGATTTGCCAGCTTTATGCAGATCTGCAATGGATTCTTCACCATCATAAATATCTTGTATCACAACTGGGCTTAGCATAGATATCAACATCCCATATCATGTGCTGGGGCAGATTGGATAATATTAGCTCTGATTCCTGTAGGGAATGTGGCCCAATCAGGGCCTTGAAAGACAGGGGCACAGATTTCCTGTCTCATTCCCAACTCCCTAAGAATTTGTTGTACACCCTCTATAGATTTCCAGGGTCACATATGCCCAGGGAGTTCCCCTTCATTGTGCCAAAACTCTTTGTAAGGTAGAATGGTCCAATTTATGAGGGAGTGAGTACCATGAAGCCCCCAAGTACCATGCAGATGCTGCCAGAGGCAGGTTGTGAGGTGATGTTGCTCATCTTCTCTGTCCCCTGGTAAGAGAAAAGCCATCACTTCCTGGATTTCATAGCCACAAGCCTGGATACTCTCCCTGGCCTTTTGCTGGAACTTGGCAGCTATATCAATAAGTTCAGTGGGAGTATATTCTCTCATCAGGTACATTTCGTCAAGTGGGAGCTGCCCCACTGGCTAGGGTTGCTGTTGCTGCGTTTTTACTTTCTTTTGTATTAGGGGTCAGTGACCATGAGATGTTTCATCCATTTCATGGTCCATCACCTTAACATCCTCCTCTTTGTTCTCATCACTTTCCCAAGGATTCTATGCACAGTTTCTCTCTCTCTCTCTCTCTCTCTCTCTCTCTCTCTCTCTCTCTCACACACACACACACACACACACACACATTAAAGCAGGCAGTATTTCCAGGATGCCGGCCCACCCATTTATTCACATAGGGGTCCACAAGAATCCAACCTAAGGACCACCTTTCTCAACACAGAGGTCATGGCCAAGTTGGGATTTCCCCTGCAAATGCCTCTTTCCTGAAACCCATTTCTTTGCTACCCTGGATGGATCACCAACTATTGGTTCACAGCCTCCATTGTGTGAAAACAGAATGGGCCAAAATCTTTGGGATGCAGCAAAAGCTGTTCTAAGAGGGATGTTCATAGCAATACAGGTCTATCTCAAGAAGCAAGAAAAATCTCAAATAACTAACAGAACCTTACACCTCAAGGAGCTAGAAAAAGAAGAAAAAGCAAAACCCAAAACCAGTAGAAAGAAGGAAATAATAAATATTAAAGCAGAAATAAACAAAATAGAAACAAACAACAACACCAAAACAATAGAACAGATCAATGAAACCAGGAAGTGGTTCTTTGCAAAGATTAACGAAATTGATAAACCTTCAGCCAGACTCATCAGGAGAGAGAGAGAGAGGACTTAAGTACACAAAATCATAAATAAAAGAGGAGAAATAGCAATGAACACCACAGAAATACAAAGGTTTACAAGAGAATATTATGGAAAATTATATGCCAAAAAAACAGGACAACCTAGAAGAAATGGATACATTTCTAGAAACATAACCTCACAATACTGAATCAGGAAGAAATAGAAAATTTGAGCACCAATTACCAGCAATGAAATTGAATCAGTCATTGAAAAACTCCCAAAACACAAAAGTACGGGACCAGATGGCTTCACAGGTGAATTCTACTGAACACTTTAAAAAAAGAGTTAATATTTATTCTTCAAAAACTATTAAAAAAAGAGAAGAGGAAGGAAAGCTTCCAAATTTATTATATGAGGCCAGCATTACCCTGATATTAAAACCAGATAAAGACACTGAAAAAAAAGAACTACAGGCCAATATCTCTGATGAACATAGATGCAAAACTCCCCAACAAAATATTAGCAAACCAAATCCAACAATACATTTAAAAACTCATTCATCACAATAAAGTGTGACTTATACCTGGGTTGCAAGGGTGATTCTGTATTCACAAATTAATCAGTGTGATACATCACATCAACAAGAGAAAGGATAAAAACTATATGATTCTTTCAAAAGATGTAGAAAAAAGCTTTTGACAATATACAACATCCATTAATGATAAAAACTCGCAACAAAGTAGGTTTAAGGGGAACATACATCAACATAATAAAGACATCTATGAAAAACCCACAGCTAACATCATACTCATTGGGGAAAAACTGAGAGGCTTTCCCCTAAGATCAGGAACAAAGCAAGGATGTACCCTCTCACCACTTTTATTCAACATAGTACTAGATGTCCTAGCTACAGCAATCAGACAAGAAAAAGAAAGAAAAGTCATCCAACTTGGTAAGGAAGAAGTAAAACTTTCACTATTTACAGATGACATGATATTTTAGAAACCCCTACAGACTCCACCAAAACTACTATAACTGCTAAATGAATCCAGAAAGGTTTCAGGATACAAAATCAATACACAGAAATCTGTTGCATTTATATACATTAATAATGAAGTAGCAGAAAGAGAAATGAAGAAAACAATCCTATTTACAATTGCACCAAAAAGAATAAAATACTTAGGAATTAACTTAACTAAGGAGGTGACAGACCTGTAACCTGAAACTATAAAAACACTGATGAAAAAAATTGAAGACAACACAAATGGAAACATATACCCTGCTCATGGATTGGAATAACAAATACTGTTAAAACTGTCCACACTACCCAAAGCAGGATATAGGTTTTTATGCAGTCCCTATCAAAATACCAAGAGTATTTTTCACAGAACTACAACAAACCATCTTAAAATCTGTCCAGAACCACAAAAGATCCCAAATAGCCAAAGAAACCTTGGAAAAGAACAAATCTGGAGGTATTACAATCCTAGATTTCAAGATATACTACAAAGCTGTAGTGATCAGAACAGCATGGTACTGGCACAAAAAAAGCCACATAGATCAGTGAAACAAAATAGATACCTCAGAAAAAAAAAGCCACAATGATATGGCCAATTGATCTTAAACAAAGACGGTAAGAACATGCAATGAGTAAAAGACAGTCTCTTCAACAAATGGTGCTGGGAAAACTAGACAGCTACCTGAAAAAAAAAAATGAAACCAGAACACTTTCTTAGACCGAGTATGAAAATAAGCTCAAAATGGATTAAGGACCTAAATGTGAGACCTGAAACCATAAAACTCCTAGAAGAGACCACAGGCAGTAATTTCTCTGACACTGACCATAAAAAACATTTTTCTAGATATGTATCCTGAGGCAAAGAAAACAAAAGCAAAAATAAACTATTGGGACTTCATCAAAATAAAAAGTTTCTGCATAGCAAAGAAAACAATCAATAAAACTAAAAGATAACCTATGGAATGGGAGAAGATATTTGCAAATGACATATCCAATAAAGGCTTAGTATCCAAAATATATGAAGAATGTCTAAAACTCAACACCAAAAGAAACAAATAATGCAATTTAAAATGGGCAGAAGACATGAATGAATATTTCTCCAAAGAAGACCTACAGATGGCCAAAAGACACATGAAAAAAAAATGCTCAATATCATTCAGGGTATCAGGGAAATGCAAATAAAATTATAGTGAGGTATCACCTCACACCTGTCAGAATGGCTAAGATCAAAAACACAAGAAACAACAAGTGTTGGTGAGGATGTGAAGAAAAAGGAAACTTTATGTTCTGTTGGTGAGAATACAGCCACTGTGGAAAACAGTATACCAACTCCTCAAAAAATTAAAAATAGAATTACCATATGATCCAGTAATTCCACTACTGGATATTTACCCAAAGAATACATAAACACTTATTTATTTATTATTTATTTTTCTTAAATATGATATTTATTGTCAGATTGGTTTCCATACAACACCCAGTGCTCATCCCAAAAGGTGCCCTCCTCAATACCCATCACCCCCCACCCCCCATCAACCCTCACTTTGTTCTCAGTTTTTAAGAGTCTCTTATGCCTTGGCTCTCTCCCACTCTGACCTCTTTTTTTTTTCTATTTTCCTTCCCCTCCCCCATGGGTTCCTATTAAGTTTCTCAGGATCCACATAAGAGTGAACACATATGGTATCTGTCTTTCTCTGTATGGCTTATTTCACTTAGCATCACACTCTCCAGTTCCATCCACGTTGCTACAAAGGGCCAGATTTCATTCTTTCTCATTGCCACGTAGTACTCCATTGTGTATATAAACCACAGTTTCTTTATCCATTCATCAGTTGATGGACATTTAGGCTCTTTCCACAATTTGGCTATTGTTGAGAGTGCTGCTATAAACATTGGGGTACA
Source organism: Lynx canadensis (assembly GCF_007474595.2). Classification (NCBI taxonomy): domain Eukaryota; kingdom Metazoa; phylum Chordata; class Mammalia; order Carnivora; family Felidae; genus Lynx; species Lynx canadensis. The sequence goes on from NC_044307.1 coordinate 20,121,598, forward strand.
AGTGCCCCTATGCATCAGAACTCCTGTACCCCTTGGGTAAATTCCTAGCAGTGCTACTGCTGGGTCATAGGGTAGGTCTATTTTTAATTTTTTGAGGAACCTCCACACTGTTTTCCAGAGCGGCTGCACCAGTTTGCATTCCCACCAACAGTGCAAGAGGCTTCCCGTTTCTCCACATCCTCTCCAGCATCTTTAGTCTCCTGATTTGTTCATTTTGGCCACTCTGACTGGCGTGAGGTGATATCTGAGTGTGGTTTTGATTTGTATTTCCCTGATGAGGAGCGACGTTGAGCATCTTTTCATGTGCCTGTTGGCCATCTGGATGTCTTCTTTAGAGAAGTGTCTATTCATGTTTTCTTCCCATTTCTTCACTGGATTATTTGTTTTTTGGGTGTGGAGTTTGGTGAGCTCTTTATAGATTTTGGATACTAGCTCTTTCTCTGATAAAAAAGATATATGCACCCCTATGTTTATGCAGCATTGTTTACAAAAGCCAGATTGTGGAAGCAGACCAAGTGTCTACTTTTCTATCATTGATAGATGAATGGATAAAGAAAATGTAATATATATACACAATAGAATATTATTTATCCATAAAAAGGAATGATATCTTGCCATTTGCAACATGGATGGAGCTGAAGAGTATAATGCTAAATGAAATAAGTCAGAGAAGTCAAATGTCATATGATGTCACTCATGTGTGGAATTTAAGAAACAAAACAAATGAGCAGGGGTGCCTGGGTGGCTCAGTCAGTTAAGTGGCTGACTCGGTTTCAGTTCCAGTCATGATCTCACAGTTTGTGAGTTCAAGCTCTGCACTGGGCTCCACACTGACATCATGGGGCCTGCTTGGGATTCTCTCTCCCTCTTCCTCTCTCTGTGCCCTTTCCCTGATTGCATATTCTCTCTCTCTCTCTCTCTCTCTCTCTCTCTCTCTCTCTCTCTCAAAATAAATAAATAAATACACTTTTAAAAAACAAGCAAAGAAAAAAAGAGACAAACCAAAAACACAGACTTTCAACTCTAGAGGAACAAATTGATGGCTACCAGAAGGGAAGTGGGTGAAATAGGTGGAAGGGATTAATCAAGATGAGCACTAAGTAATATATAGAATTATTGAATCACTATATTGTACACCTGAAACTAATATAGGACTGTTTTTTAGCTACACTGGAATTAAAATTTTTAAACAAAGTAGAAAAAAAAAAGAAACAAAGAAAGAAAGAAAGCTCACCAATAAGAAAATAATCAAAGGCAGACCAAACACCCTAACAGCTCACCAAAGATACAGATGGCAAATAGCATATGTAAAGATGCTCAGCATTATATATCAGTAGGGGATTTCAAATTAAAACAACAATGAGATACCACTACCCATCTATTAGAATGGCCAAAATCCAACACACTGATGAGGGTGTGGAGCAACAAGAATCCTCATTCGTTGCTACTGGGAATGAAAAATGGTACAGCCAGTTCAGAAGACAGTTGGGCAATTTCTTACAAAGCTAAATATACTCTTACCACATCATCCAGCAATCATGCTCCTTGGTATTTACTCAAAGAAGTTGAAAACTCACATCTACACAAACGCCTGCATACAAATCTTTAGAGCAGCTTTATTCATCTTTGCCAAAACTTGAAGCAACCAAGATGGTCATCCTTCAATCGGTGAATGGATAAATAAACTGGTACATGCAGACCGTGAAATATTTTTCAGCACTTCAAAAAAATGAGCTATCAAGCCATGAACAGACATGGAGGAACCTTAAATGCATATTACTGAGTGAAAGAAGCCAATCTGAAAAGGCTACATCCCATATGATTCCAACTATATGACAATCTGGAAAAGGCAAAATTGCAGAGATAGTAAAAGGACCAATGATTGTCCTTGTTAGTGGGGAGGGAGGGATGGATAGAGAAAAGATTTTCAAGACAGTGAAACTGTTCTGTATGATACTATAATGGTATTTCCGTATTATTATACATTTACCAAAACACATGGAATATGCAACACCAAGAGTGGACCCAAATTTAAATCATAGGCTTTGGGATTGTGATGGGCTATTGTAAGGTCATTGATTATAAATGTACCATTCCAGTGGGAGATGTCCATAAGGAGGATGTGATCAATGAAGATATAGGTAGATTCACCTGTGCGGGAGTGGGAAGTTGATGAAATGTTCATATGTGAAATGGCAAGAATTCTTTTTATAATAGGGTATTATAGATAGGTTCTCCAGCCTTCAATATTTAATAGAAAAAAACCACCCATGAGGGGTCTGAAAACAGCCATATCTGCATTCTAGGGCCATGAGAATGAAGTTCAAAACTAAATATAATCTAAATCACTATCCTGACTCAAGACTTTGTCTTTTCCAGGTAGTAAGTGAGGCAAAAGTGCAGGCCTCAAGAGTATTATTTTGTAAAATAGGGCATTTATGGCTTCAGTAATTGGAAGTTATTGAAGGCTTGTGAAAAGGAAATAAAGGTGTTTAAGTGGTTTAAGTGGGGAGTGGGGTTGGCATGCACACGTGTGTATGTAGGTATTTCAACAAATAAATCTAGCCTTTGCTGGCAAAAAAAAAAAAAAAAAGTATTTTAATTACCAGACATTACAGAGCTATCATTTTTACAACTGCCATTTAAGAACAGAGGAGTCACATTCCCTTGATGGCCTGCGAGATACTGAGGGGGAGGGCTTACTCTTTTAGATCATAAGAGGACCTTTTGATTCATTCTCACCCTCCTTGGGCAGTCTTTAAACTCTACTGTTTTCCAAGGCTCACTGGCTCTCACTGATACACATTCACATACACATATAATCCAAAGATTAGGTACCTTTCTGCATAAATGTGTAGACGCTATTTAATAAATCGCTTACTTCCTTTTCCCCAGTCCCCAATCACCTACTATAATTATTTCTTAATGGGCCAACTTTCCACTTTACCATCTGCCTACTGAATATATGTTTGAGGAAACCCATTTGCTCACTGAATTATTTTCATCCTCTTAGATTACAGCGTTTCTTCTTCTTCTAATTGCCCTAGTAAGTGTTCCTGATCTTTATGTCACTTCTGATCTGTTTCCTATTCCTGGACTTTGGACTCATGTCTCACTGGGGTGATTTTCATATTTTGAAATGCCATGCAAGAATTTTTAGTCAATGTAAGAAAATACAATATATCATAAGGTTGTACTCTAAAAAGGTGATAGACTGAGCTCTTTCCAGTAGATGTCTTTTCTTCTTTCTGAAAACATAGATTCTGAATTTTGAGTGAACATGGAGTAAATAGTAAAATTGTTAAAAAATGGCAATTCCTAGGTCCCATCCACAGAACCCATAATATATATCTGTATATAAGAGGAATCTGCTTTTTAACAAGTATTCCAGGAGATTCTAATACTAGTTAATGGGCCACTCTCAGAGAAAGTCTTCAAAATAAATAAAAACAGTTGGCTGGCATTGCAGGAATTGTAAGTTTCTACTTCAGAAAATTAGAAATAAGAGTTAAAAGAGCTTCAAGATTGGTATGCTCCATAATTCCAGAATGTCTTCAAGGACCTAGGTTTCTTCCATCTTTCAACTCTGCCATGTGTGGTCTGCTGGCTTTCTCCTGAGCTGGTTCCCCTCATAGTTGCCAGATGGCTGCCCAGTGCCAGATATCACATCTCACATCCAGAAATCACAACTCCAGAAGAAGCCATGTTTCCCTTTTGCTTCTTCTAAAAAGAATCCTTCTCCAGAAGTATATATAGGAGATCAGTAGACCTACCCTCACACAATTCACTGGCCTGCGGTGGGTCTCACATCATCTCTAAGCCAACAGATGGCATGAGAAACAGAACCACTCATTGCCTCAGACTGGTCAGGAGCTACGTCACATAAGGGAAGCAGGGAATAAGTAAATCAAATGGAAAAAAAGTCAGAAAGGCCTTAAGGAAGTAGTCCTCAATGATCATGGAATATTCTAGTTATTTTCCACAATGTATTTTTCATATAATTCCTCCAGAGTAGACCACTGAAATTTCAATGATAGTAGAAGTCACTGTCAAGACACAATGACAAGAAAAGACCATCTAACCTTTGGATTAGGGTATTACCACTCTCCAAAGAGCTCTTGCTGCTCCTACTAAATCCTAGAAGGCCCTCCAAAGTGAAAATTAGCTGCAGCAGATACTCGAGACACAGTGCTGAGTAATCATGTTCACCTGGTATAAAGCCACGGTCACCATGTTAAATGTAATCCACAACACTCCTTCCTTATGGTACAATCTCCAAGCAGAAGAGCAAAGACTAAAAAGGAGATAGCTGACTGCCAGTTTTCACTAAAACAAACAAACAAAAAAATAACAAGTACACCCCCAATGTCTCAGGAACAGTAAACACTGTAGCTAATTGTTTGATTTTTAAGAAAGTGAAGGAAATGCAAGCACACCCAATGGGCAGCGTCAGGGGTGCGTGGCCTCCTGGACATCACCCCCTCACCCACCTGCACTCAGGGGAGCAGCCCAAGACCACAGCTGAAGAGGACAGATGAGTAGGTTTCCCAGCATGGGACATCCACCTGTGAGATCTTTGGTCTGACGCGTTCCACCAGTGACTCCAAGCATCCGCTGAGGAATTGAATCAAGTAGAGCAGGTCAAAGTTCAGGTGAGGGAGCCTGGAGCACAGTGGCCATGACCTTCATTCCCACCATTCTTCACTGCAGCATGGCCACCTTTTTGGCCTGTCCATCAAGGTCAGCTTCTGTGTTCCCTTCCTCAGCATTTCAAGGTGGACCCATGCCTGGGAGTACGCAGTGTCCGGGCAGCCCTGGAGACCACCCCTGCCTGAGATTGTGGAGCAGTGGCTGACAGTGGGCTCCCGAGCCTGGCTTTGGTCCCCAGCCCACAAACCCCTGGCCTGTCCCCAGCTGCACCCAATGCCCCCTGGCCCTGTTTTCTTGAGTCACTGACAATAAGAAACTAACATTTTACACTTTGTAATCAACCTTTAATGTAAATTCAAACAGAAAAGGAAGCAGAAATGTCCTTAATCTTTGAATGTTTAAACAAGCCCGTGAAAAAAAGAGATTTACTAACCAAATTTCTCACAAATGGAACCTTTGGTGTCATAAAAACAAAGATGAATGCTATACATAGTTTAAAATAAACCAAATGGCAAATTAAATAATTTCACACCAAAATTCATAAATGATCACTTGGGCTAGTCAAGAATACAGACGTATAGATTTCATTTTATTGAGCTCCACAGAAAATTGATTTTGCTTCTCCTAATTAAAGGTTTGCAGCAGCCCTACTTTACGCAAGTCTATAGGCACCATTTTTCCAACAGCTTTGACTCCATGTCTCTGTCACATTTTGGTAATCCTTGCAATATTTCACACTTTTTCATTATTATTACAGTAAAACCTTGGTTTGCGAGCATGATTTGTTCTGGAAAAATGCTTGTAACCCAAAGCACTTGCATATCAAAGTGAATTTCAAGAATCATAGGCTCAGTTGTGATCATGTGACATTCGGTGCCATCTACTACTCTTATCACAAGAGCTCATTGACCAAATGAAAATTTATTAGAAATGTTTGCTTGTCTTGAGGAATACTCACAAAACAAGTTACTCACAGTCCAAGGTTTTACTGTATATTTGTTATGGTGATCTGTGGTCAGTGATTACAACTCACTGAAATCTTAGAGCTCAGCATTTTTTGGCAACAAGGCCATTTTTAATCAAAGGTATGTACATTTTTCAGACGTAATGCTATTGTGCACCTAATAGACTACAATATGGTGTAAAATATAACTTTTATATGCACTGGGAAAGCAAACATTGATTTGACTTACTTTGTTGCGATGTTGACCTTATGGCACTGGTCTGGAAGGGAACTCCAGTATCTCTGAGGTATGCCTGTACAAGACCTTTCTCTCTGTGTTGTTGTGGCACCATCAGAACAGCTTGGCATCAGTAAGAGCAAGACGGGCCAGCAGGATGACCAACTCATCCCAGTTTTCCCAGGACTGTCTCTGTTTTAAAACTGAAAGTCTCGGGGCACGTGGGTGGCTCAGTCGGTTACACATCTGATTTCGGCTCAGGCCACGATCTCATGGTTCATGGGTTCAAGCCCCCCCTTGGGCTCTGTGCTGACAGCTCGGAGCCTGGAGCCTGGAGCCTGCTTCGGATTCTGTGTCTCCCTCTTTCTCTGCCCCTCCCCTGTTCATGCGCTGTCTCTCTCTCTCTCTCTCTCTCTCTCTCTCTCTCTCTCTCTCAAAAATAAATAAGCATTAAAAAAAATCTACAAAAATAAAACTCAAGGCCCCAATCAAATGGGGCCAGACCGTGCCTGTCAAAGTCAGAGAGACGCAAGGAAATTGAAATTGAAGAGCAGACACTCCAAGACCAACAAAGGACATTAAATAATGTCGAAAGAAATCAACAGATAATTTTCAAAACTCTTAGAGATAATTTGTGGACAATCATGATAAATGGAACATATACCAAAAGAGTCTGAGACCCACAAAAGGACTACTTTTCTAATTAGGGAAATAATGTATTTCAGAAAGCATACAGGCTGGTTATTTCTAACATCATTCAATTCCATTTAACTAAATTCAGGAAGCAATTCTAGTAAAACACTGTCTAACAGACAATTGGTCTCTAGTTAGTGATCACATGTGAAAATAAACATGTTGTTACTAACAGGTATGAGCCACTACACAAATGAACTGTGAAGACACAATGCTAAACAAAAGAAGCCGGCCACGAAACGACAGATACTGTATTATTCTTTCAAATTCATAGCTGTTGCTACAGGCTAAATGGAGGGAGGAATGAAGAGTTAATATTTCATGGGTACAGAGTTTCAATGGGGAAGATAAAAAAAGTTCTAGAGACCACGGTGGTTGTGGTTGCACAACATCGAGAATACACTCACCGTAAGCCTTGTCAATTGAAGGAAAGAAATAAACACAAAGAGCCTAGATATATTTTCTGGAAAAAAAAGTAGCAACAAATATTTTTCTTATCATGGTATGAATAATATGGTCATTGTCAGTAAAATGCCCCATCAACTGGTTTCTAATCAAATGAGAAAAAAAAAAAAAAAAAGAAAGAAGAAGAAAAGGAAGAAAGAAGAGGGACAAGGTGGAGGGGACACAGGGAGAGATGATTCATTCATTCAATGTAAATAAATTTCACTGAAACTAATAAAATCTATAGTCATTTAAGCATGAAAAGGGAAGTGGAGAGTATAGCCATTTAGATACAAAATCATGACTTATAATACGCTGTCCTTTCTAAAGACCACGAGTAAGCCAAAATGTTTTCAAAATTACATTTTCCACATCACCTGAGCTGATATACCAGAGTAATGTGAACTATTATAAATTTGACTTTCAAAGGGGTGTTTCAACCTGTATTTTCCAGTGTGGAAAATTAAGCCAATCCTTCTGAATTGATTAACTGCAGAAAACAAACCTATGGGGGACAAGGATATATTTCCTGACTCTCTAGGCTACCTCTTCAGGGGAATGTATTTTTGATATTCTCTTGGGAAGGAATGATGCAAGGTTGTCATTTAAAAAATCAAACACCACATTTAGTTACAGATGAAAGTTGCCAGACTGTAACCCAATTTTAATTGGGGCATCAGTGCAGTTGCTTTGTGGTTATTCTAAAGGTTGGGGGGGTGGCTTCCTATTTGTTTTGTAATTGTTAGCGGGAGTGACAATATGAACTGTGTCCTGCACAAGGCAAGGCATAAAGTAGACACGTGACAAATAGTGTTGAAGAAAAGGAAGGGGGGGAGGGAGATTAAGAACAACGTTCAGGAAAGAATCACCACTTTGTTTATATTTCTACTGAGCTCCTCGAGACAGTCAGCCCACAGCCATCCGATGGCTGTCCAGGCTCAGGGGCACACGGGAATCTTGTTTTCAGCCATCGACACTTTAAACAAATGCCCGCAAACAGTGTTTCAAGGAATAAAGGAAACAAGTGAATGCCCTTATGAGAGATGAAAATGTGGATTATTTCCCAAGAAGCAAGACTGTTTAATGTGCTTTTAACAGGAGCAGAGAGGGAAGGGGGCCCGGCACCCCTCGTCTCGTCCTTGTTCAGGTTCCAGCCTGTCCACCACGCAGACCTGAAGCCTCCGGAGAGAGTCCCATAAATGTGAACTGGGAAAACTTACTATTTCGCGCTCTCTTTCCCTGCCCCTCCCCCAGCCCCCGCCATTACCCTTTCCAATTCTTCCACCAGCCATGGACAGACACTATTTTAATCATCCTCGAAGCGGTTTTGGGCAAGAGGAGTTTGAGGGAGAGGAGGACACAATGCAATAATCAGTCTTACACAAAGGCAGGGAAGGAAGCGTAGCAGAGAGGACAGAACACAGAGCCTCATCTGTAATGCAGGGCCCGCCGTCCCCAGATGTTACCAAAGCATCAGGATCTCTCCCTGCAAGAAAAATTGGATTAGTCACCGTCTTGTCTCCTAATGGACACACTCTGTGATCTTTAGAGCTTCATTTACTGGGTTAATAGTGCTTTGCCTGAGTTCCTTTGCTATGGAAGGGAAAAAAAAAAAAAAACCTGTAAGAAGAAATATTCTGGGTGCCGTCCACAACCACTGACACGAGTAATATCGTATTCATCACAGACAGACCTCGTATCTCATTACTGCTGAAGAGTTTCCCCGGAGGCATCTGAGCTTGGCCAGGCCAGGCCTCTCATGTGGAACCGTTCAGGTATATTGTGAAATGATTTAATGCGATAATAATGTCCACTTTGCGAGATAGATTATGTTTTTCATAGTGGCTGATGGTTAATGAATGATACATTAGCAAACATCACTAAAACGTTATTGGGAAATGCAGATGGAGAGATGGAATTCTTTTTCCTGCCTCTTCTTGGCTTTCTCCCCACGCGGTCCTACCGATGCCCTTCCCCCGCTCTGATGCATAAAGATGGAAAGCAAAAGAATTTCCAAGAACCAGAAAACTTAATTTATTTAAAAGGGAAAAAAAAATCCCAGCTGTGTGTCCCTGTCTCTCAGCCTCTTCTTACAGAAGGAGGGATGAATACTAAACACATTCAAACATGAGCTGAAATATCTCTTCTTAAATCAAATGAGAATCAATGAAAGTGCGAACCTGAACAAATACATTATATGTTGACCCAGTTTATTAGATGAAGCCGTTTACCCTGATTTGATTTATCTGGCAATACACAGCTCAGCTGTGAAATGAGATAAGCCGAGCCCATACACCTTATTTACTGTATTATCACAGCTCTTGCTAGCACTGCCATGGTTAAGGGTCTGTCAGCATTTCCATTACAAACCCCTATTTTTAGCTGTAGAGATTCACTCCCAGCCGCTACGTGGCAATGGCAGACCCTAACCCAGAAGCACGGCCTCTGAAAAGATGGATATAATTCCATTTTATTATTCACAGTCTTGCGTTGCTGAGTAACCCAGAGGAACGTGGATGCTCCCGTGTCCCTGAAGCTTGCTCTCACCTGCCGAAGAAGCCAGGCACATCCACACCGTTTTACACTTTATTTTGATTTTTCCCTCATCGTCCTTTCCTCGGTGGACATTCCAGTATGTTCTCTTTCTGTTTCCACGCACTTTGGCGTGCAAAAGCATTCGTGTTTGCCGGGGCCCTTCCCCACCCTCGGCAAGTCTTCCTCCACAAGGCAACGAGGGGCTGAGATCATAGAAGGCAGAGAGGCGCACTGTGGGAATAATGGGTGCACCTGCCCAGGGGGCAGGAGAAACCACCCGATATTTTGAGTTTTTCAATGAACATCTATAATCCAGATGCCCAGCTTCAACGAAGTTACACACAGAGAGAATGAGGCAGGGGTAGAGGGAGGCTTCTATCATTAAAGTTTAGTTTGAAGAGGCAACAAAAAAGCATTCTTATCTGTCGGTTTCGTTCTCGTTCCCGAGCCGCCGAGCATGCAACCCCATGAAACCACATGTGGGTAAGAATCTTCTATGTGATCCTTCGTGACAACATCTCCGGATTTTGGTGTGTGGCACAATAAGGCACAGCAGAAAGGCGGGCCGGAAGTCCCAGGGAACTCATGTTCAGCATGAGAGCCCTAGTGAGATCCCTACTGGTCTCAGGTCTGAATGGGGGCATGACCACGGGGCGCAGGGAACAACGGACCCGGGAACCGCAGGGGCTTGTGGGTAACATAGCAGGCTGGCCCCATGCTTTATCCCTGCTCTTTCCTGCAATGCCACTAGAATGGGAGAAAAGGAATAGAATTGGCACAAACCCATTGGAACAAGGAAGACAGGAGAGGCTGCATCTTAAGATGAGCAAGTTTAACCAATTTGGGGGACGCTGGAAAGAGAGTAGTAACTGACTTAACAGAATGGAGGAATCTTCTTTGCAAGTAGAACACCCACAATGCTTCCCCACAGCAGAGGAGGGGATACAGAGCTAGTGTCTGAATAGAGTCACCTAGAGACGCTCCGGTAGCTGCTCAGAGTGGAGGGTGGGTGACACCACCCTAAAAGCAGGAAGATAATGGAAAGTTTATGGACTGAGTAACGGACCCCGCAGTTCCCTTGCCTCACTCTGCTCCTAACATGCTGGTGGCCATACACATGTGTGTTCTCAATGTAAGAGTTTTGTTTTTTGTTTTTTGTTTTAGATTGAATGGAAAATAATAGGGATAGAGTGACACCAACAAAGAGACAAGGCAAAATGCTAAGTCAAGCAAAGCCAAAAACTGAAGAAACTGAAGAAAAAAAATGTAACCACAGTATACAGCAGGCTCAACAGTGAACAATGTTCACAAGGTTCATGATCAAGAACGATGTAAAAAGTGGTGATTTTAACCAAGTCAGGGAGATGGCGAAAGCGAGGTGTGAAAGGCAGTCTGAGGAAGCCAAGTCTTCATCTACGTGGACAGTCATCTTATGGACAGGTCTCAAATTGGTAGATGAATGAATCGCAGTATAAGCATACTTAGAAATGTGTAACTAAGACCCAAAGAAACAGCAAAAAGATTTAAATGTGGTTAATTGCTCAGGAATGGGGAATATGGGAGTCAGGTAGGTAAAAGCTAAAGTTGGGGTAAGGATACTTCTGTCATGACTACTGGAATTAATTCTAAACTTCTTAGTGTTCATAAACTCGTTGAAATATGCAAAAAAGTAAAAATGTAGTCAAAAATAAGATGGGTAGGCTCTGCCTTCCTATTTCGCATTTGGATTTCTCTATGACCCTGAAGGTGGCCCAGCTGTGGGAAATGGGAAGAGCAGGAACAGAAAAATGCCCCCCCCCCATATCCCTCTCCATCTCTGCTCTACCATACCACTCTTCTTTCATTCCTGGAATTCTCGGGACCTCTTCCCATAACATACCCCATCTCCTCAATATACTCTTTCCCTCTTCTTCTCCCTCCTTCCTGCTCTACTCTCCATTCAAATTATATTCCTCGGGGAACCCTCTGCCACCCTCAGTCAAACACCCTCTTGTCAACTCTCATATCATCTGAATAACTCTTCTGAAGCCAACTCATAGTGCTTTGATCCATTGGTTCATGGCAAATACTAAGCCTTCCCTAAGCAGCAGGGTGTTTATAATTTTTCTCTCTTTTTAATTCTAATGACCGGCACAGTAGCTGCCCATAGATTGCACTGTAAAACATGCTGAATGAAAAAAAGAAAAAGAAAGAAAGAAAACACAAAATAAGGAATAGATGAGACTGACATTCTTTTAATGGAGTCTTGATACTCCCAAACTTGAATAAATCCAGAAAGAACCTTTCCTAGGGAAATTTCTCCCTCTCCAGCCATGAAGATCACATACAATGATTTCCTCGACTCAGTGTTAAGAAATTCCCCTTATGAATCTTCTTATACTATTGGTGAAAAATGTAAATTGGCATAGCCATTATGGAAAACAAAATGTTAAAAATAGTACTTGCATATAAACCAGCAATCCCATGTCTGGCTATATGCAAAGGAAATGAAATCACTACCCCAAAGAGATATCTACGCTGTCATGTTTTTTGCAACATTATTTGAGATAGCAGAGATATGGAAACAACCTAAGTGTTCATTGACAGACTATAAAATGTGGTGTATAAGAATACTATTCAGCTTCAAAAAAGAAGGAAATCTTGCCACTTGTGACAATATAGATGAACCTGGACGACATTGTGCTAAGTAAAATAAGCTAGACATAAAAAGACAAACACTGTACTATCTCACTTATATGTAGAATCTAAACAAGTCTAACTCAAAGAAGCAGAGAATGGAATGCTGATTACCAGAGATTGAGAGGGTGGGAGAAATGGGGACATGTTGTTATAAGATGAATACATTCTGGAAACCTAATGTATAGCATGGTTACCATGTTTGTTTTTTTAATGTTTATCTTTGAGAGAGAGAGAGAGGGAGAGAACATGAGAGGGGGAGGGGCAGAGAGAGGGGGTGACAGGGGATCTGGAGCAGGCTTTGTGCTGACAGCAGAGAGCCTAACGTAGGGCTCAAACTCACGAACCGTGAGATTATGACCCGAGCCAAAGTCAGATGCTTAACCGACTGAGCCACCCAGGTGTCCCTACCTTGATGGGTAATTTTATGTGTCAGTTTGACTGGCCTCAGGGATGCCCACATAGATGGTAAGACATTATTTCTGGGTGTGCCCATTGGGTGTTTCTGGAAGAAATTAGCACTTGATTCAGTAGACTAAGTGAAGAGATCCACCTTCATCAATGTGGGTAGGCATCACCCGATCCTTTGGAGACCCAGGAATGGAACAAAAGGTGAAGGAAGAGTAAATTCATTCTCTTCTTGTGATGAAATGTCCGTCTTCTCCTTCCCTTCTTTTGGTTCCTGTGCCTTTGGATTCTGGGACTTACCCCAACAGCCCCGTGGCTCTCAGGACTTTGATGTAAGGATGGGAATTACACCTTCAGCTTGGTGTAGAGACCCAGAGGCCTTCAGACTCAGACTGAATTTTAACACCTGCTTTCCTGGTTCCACAGTTTGCAGATGACAGATGGTGGTTCTTCTCAGCTTCCTTGACTGTATGTAAGCCAATTCCTATAATAAATCTCCCCTCATATATATCTATGTATGTATCCTGTTGGTTCTGATTCTCTGGAGAACCCAACTTATACAGTTACCATAGTTAATAATAATGTATTCATACTTGAAACTGGCTAAGAGAATAGATCTCAAGTGTTCTCAACCACAAAAAAAAAAAAAATAAAATGATAACCACGTGGGGTGATGCATGTGTTAATTAGCTTGATGGAGGCAATCACTTCACAATGTATATGTATACCAAAACATCACATTGTATACTTTAAATGTATACAGTTTTTATTTGTCTATCAAATCATACCTTAATCAAGGTGGTAAAAAAATGCCTCGCAAATAATTCAGTATCCTTCCTCAATGGTAAATCATCAATATCACAACTCAAGAAACAAGAAAGAAGGGCGCCTGGGTGGCTCAGTCAGTTAAGCATCTGACTTCATCTCAGGTCACAATCTCACGGTTTGTGAGTTTGAGCCCTGTGTCAGGCTCTGTGCTGACAGCACTATGGAACCTGCTTGGGATTCTGTGTCTCCCTCTCTCTCTGCCCCTGCCCCGCTCACGCTCTGTCTCTCTCAAAAATAAGTAAACATTAAAACTATTTTTTTAAAAAAAGAAAGAAGCAGCAATAAATACTTAACTGGTAGTATTTCAGAAACTAGTATTCAAATCTATTTTAAAGACTTAATAATATGTATAAGCAGCAGTCATATTTTCTATGTCCGGAAGTTAAGTCTTGTCCTGACAATAAATCTCAAAGAACTCATGAGAACAAGTCACTGATTTGGGGAAAGATTATTTCTTTAGGACCTTATGGGATTCAGAGGTTAATTTCACTCAGTGTTCAGATTTCAAGGGGAGAGTCTACCAGTTTTCCAACAATACGCCCAGATCCAGCTGACTTCCTTTTCCCCTGAGGTAGAAGGTAGCATTTGGTTTTGACAATTCTTGTGCCCAGGCCATAATGTTCGAGACCCTGGTATTTTTCAGCTGTTTTCAGCTCAGACCCGGGGTTTGTTTTGAAGCCTCTGTCTTATACCAGTGGAGCTGTCTGTGGGCCAGAGAGTTACTCAGATGTCTAGAGATAACTCTAGAAGAATGAGCTGTCTCTATGCAGATGGTCCTTCAAATTGTATCAAAGCCACATACTTCATTCAAAATTACTTCCAAATTGTTAGGCCATACAGGGAAAGAAATGTGGGGAAACCTCTGGCCTGATAGACAATACTATATATATATATATATATATATATATATATATATATATATATATATCACGACAATACTCAACTCTACACTTGAGATGAAATCTGGAAGCAAAATGCTGTTAGGCATTCCCTGAATTTAAGATTCAACCATGTGAATATCTGATTAAAGTGGGATGCTTGTCTCCTAGGACACATTCAAATTCCAACACGGTACTTAACCAACACCCAATAACATTTTGTTATTCAAGTTTCCTCGAGTATCATCTTTTAAAATTACATTCTTCTAACACCAAAATGAGCTGTTTCTACATGGGGATGTTTTTCCCCCTTCAATTTACGACAGATATAAATGGTCCAAGTTTATTTCTCACATCTGTTCTGCATACAAGAATCTGCTGTAGTATTTGGATGCTTGGAAATTCAGTCTGGGTTGTTTACACTGGCTGTCCACAAGGCTGTAATACAAATTCAGCTGCGACGTACTATGTAACTATTTTAAAAATAACACAATGCTGGGGAAAGGACCCCACAGCCCTAGTTACTACTCCATTATAGTCACATCACATTCTCTAACTGGGACAGACTGGGCTAGTATTTCACCACAGTTCTCCTTTATATTACAAAAACACCACTTGCTCTGTGTTAAATGACCTCCATCTACCACCAAGCACTGTTCTAGTACAGGAAAAACAGGATAGAGCCCCTCACGTCAAGGTTATTTCTTTTCTGAAGTCCCAAAGTTTTCATATGTTTTGAAGAAGCACGAAATACTTTGGAACAGTGAGTTCATGAATTTTGAAGCCCGACACATCTGTCCCCGAGCTTGAATGACACTTCAGAATCACGAGGACAATATTATCCACTTCATAGATTTGAGGTAGTAAATTCAAGGAGACATTTACCATCTTTGCCTGAATAAAAGACATGAATGAACAGAAGATACATCCCGATTTTACTAGAAAACGATTTTAGTGAAAAGAAAAGGAGTTTTCATTATATATGTATTGAAATTGATTTTAACATGATTTTGGAAGGAGGGAGGCATGACTTCTGATTTCAATATGTTTGTATCATACCCTGAAATCCATTTAGAAACCAGGTCACTTTTTGTATTGATCTGCATTGTTTTTATCGTTTCTCCTGGACATGGTATGTGCCCAACTACCAGTGTTCTATCCACTACTGGTTTTCTCTGTCTTCCTGAGGAAAAGGAAACCTTGCTTTCTTAGCTAGGCATATTTTCACCCAGATTAGGAATTCACCCCCTTACAGCATTGCTGGACATAAAAGTGGTGATATGTGTAACATCTTCTAAGAAGCCCCTTAAAAGTTAGCTGGTTCATATCCTTTGATGCTTTTGTTCTTCTCCCTTATCCTTCCTGGTGGATGAAATGCAGCTACATGGGTTCAGAAAGCCTTCCTATATCAGGGAACATCAGACGAAGGACAGTGGATCAATGAGAGTTAGCAAGCTGGATCCCTGACAGTTAAGGAGCTACCAAACCAGAGTGTGCCATCCACCCCAAGGCCCCTTCTATGGAGAGAAAAAAATAACTATCTTGAATAAGACACCATCATTTTGGATTTTCTGTCATGTGCAGCTGAACCAAATCCTGCTCTTGACACACGTTTTTTCCAGTTTTCTTCTGGAAGCAGGGTTTGCTACATCTAGTAGTTTTCAACTTATTTCTTCTTTTCCATTTCCTTGGTTGGTGGCAAGACCACTCTGGAGCTCATATACCATATTTCTTTATGAAGCCTGTAATATTGAAGTTTGAACTTTACCAATGCCTTTGCTGCTCCTCAATCATCACTTATAGAAATAAAATTGATTCTAAAACTTTATGATAACTCAAAATCCACCTCATTTTTATAAAAATTTCTCTCGTTATGCTGTCATCAGTGCTCAGCAGCCCTCTGTAATGCAGGTCACTGGACACAGGAGATTTTTTTAGATACTTTCCTTGGAAGGAATCTTGGAGGAAATATATTTTTTTTAATTTTTTTTAACGTTTATTCATTTTTGAGAGACAGAGAGAGACAGAGCATGAGTGGGAGAGGGGCAGAGAGAGAGGGAGACACAAAATTCGAGGCAGGATCCAGGCTTCGAGCTGTCAGCACAGAGCCTGACGCGGGGCCTGAACTCACAAACTGTGAGATCGTGACCTAAGCCGAAGTTGGATGCTTAACAGACTGAGCCACTCAGGTGCCCCAGAGGAAATATATCTTTTAAGACCAAAGAAAAACTATAAATAAAGGGCTGAGTACGGTGCCAGCTCTAATGAAGAGAAGTGGATGGTGATTACAACCAGCCAGGACCCTGGAAACCCTTCCCACCACAAAGTGAGCTTGGACTCAGCTAAGAGCCCTGGATGTCTGGCCATCATACCCATATGAGAAAAGTAGTCTCACAAGTTGACGGCTGCAGAATAATTCTTTACCCACAGAGTTCTCAGTTGTTACATGAGGAGTTTCACCTTTTTTATTGCTTTCATTGTTATTATGATTCCTTAAAAGCCTCAAGAGAGGTGCTGATGGTAGCACTTTTCTGGGCTGTTATACACACCCAAACATCCCTTGGAGGGCTGGAAGGCTACTGAGCTCCAACTGTGGGAAGTCCAGCCACCTTGTTCTCATGACCAATGTACAGGTCCTTATTGTGCTGGATGAATTATTCCCTCCTGTATCAACAAATACAAAAGTGCCTTCTAAGGAGCCTCAACACATCAACCTGTGTGCATTCCATGAAGCTGATGCAAAGTCCCCATCTCAGATCGGTCTCTACTCCGGGTGCTCAAACACGTGAACACCTGGCAAGCCCACCAGCTGTTCGAAATCAGCAGGCTTCTGTGATGCCGAGAAAAATGGTGTAAGAAATGTGTGGGGAATCCATTTCTCTGAACACTTGTACCACGTTTCCATCCCCAGGAACCTTCTTTCAGCTGCAAGAAAGAGGAAGTCCTGCCCAGAGTTTCGGCTGGATCAGTTACTTAGCTAGGTAACCTTTCTCGGCCTCAGTTTCCTGTTATTCAAAATAATCATCTGCGAGATAGGATATTATGAGGATCAAAAGAAATAATGTGTGGGAAAGTGCCCGAGGCATCTGAACATCCATCCGTACAACAACTAAGTTTGGAAGTAGAGGTGACAGTACTCTTTTCTAAGAAGCTGCAGTATATTCTATGTAGGTCTTTCTAGTCAATATACTCAGACCAAAGAAGAGAGAAATCTAAGCTCCCTTCTTTGAAATCAGTTTTTCAGTGAAGATTTGTCAGTTTTGCTGCAGTGCCTTCTCCATTACTGGTCCTGGTTGCTGACATAATATCTGTCTTCTAGCAAATTAGGCAGAAAAGTTAAAAATGAAAGAAAGAAGGAATGCTACCCTAAAAACTCTGCTCATTTTCTTGACCTCTTTTAGGATGACTAGTCAACGTGACTTTGGATTCCATAAGGAATCCCTCTGGTTTTTTATGTCAGACTGGTAAATGATTTTATCCAGCACAGAATGAGGATTTTGATTGTCACCAGATTGAATAAGCATAGAAACACGATACTGTTGATTCAGAATCAGCAGGACTTGAGTCTTCAAAATATTCTTTCCTAAAGTAAAAAGATAGCCACAAAGCCTTTGGTATTCCTCTCAGGAGAGGTGGGTCTATGCCTCAGCTTTACCCAAGTCTTCAGAAACCGCAAGTTTCCACTCCTATCTCTTGGAACACCCTTTGAGGGGGCATGTAAGAAGTTCTGTGAGCAGGTCCCAGGCTGGAGAGGCTACAGCAGGCACGCAGCTCAGTCCCAGTTCAGTCCAGTCTGCCAGCCCTTAGTTTCCTATGAATGCTTAAAGCATTAAGTTGGTAGCTTAAAGCAACACACATTTATTTCCTTATAGTTCTGGAGTCAGAAGTTCAGAATCAGTTTCATGGGGCCAAAATTAAGGTCTCAGCAGGGTCTCACTCCCACTAGAGACTCTAGAGGAGAATCTGTTTCCTTGCCTTTCCCAGCGTCTAGGGCCACATTCAGTACATTCCTCGATTCTTGGACCCCCTTCCTCCAGCTACAAAGCCAGAAATGAAGTTGCTTGCTTCAACTGTCACAGAGCCTTGTTCTTCTGTAATCAAACCTCTGCCCCTCTCATAAGGACACTTCTGATTATATTTATAGCCCACCTGGATAACTCAGGATGCTCTCTCCATCTCAAGATTTTTAATTGAATCGCATCTACAAAGTGCCTTTGCCACGTAAGTTCCATTTGCAGGCTCCAAGGATTAGGACCTGGACATGCTTGGGGGCTGTTATTCAGCCCACCCTACCCACCAATGCACCAGACCTGTAAGTAAAGCTGTTCTGGATCCTCCAGACCAGCCCACCTGGCGACTGAATGCATCACCAAGTGACCACAGTTGATGCCATGTGGAACAGAGGAATCATCCAAATGAACCCTGGTGCAATTCCTGGCAAAATCATGAGGTATAAAAAAATGGTGGTTGTTTTAAGTTTTAGGGTAATTTATTACCTGGCAACAGGTAAACCAGAACAAGTATTGGTGGATTTGGATTGATGGATTTCATGCTCCTCCCATAGATGCAGCTTGTGACACAGGCACATATCTTTGAGGTAGCTGTCAGGGTCAAGAACACCTTGAGGATTACTCCAGTTTAGTCTCTCATCACTGTTTGAGACGGGGGAAGTAAAAGGACATGGCGCATCTATTCCATTAGAGGAATTGGAGACAAGACCTTCTTTTCCCATTTCTTCTCCAGACTCTTTCCACCTTCTTCTTTTCTCCATCTTTCTCCTCTGAGTCTAAAGAAAAGGCACACTCTGAGAGTAAAGTTGAAATGGTGGGTCTGAAAAGAAGCATTTCCATTTCCATTTTTCCTCATTTTAGTCTCTTCCCTCATCTGCAGTAACAAGCTCACCACGTACCTGTCGGAGAACCAGCGTCACACAGCTGCTCTTCATTCCAAGCTCCAGTGGGTCCCTCTTGTGACCTGGAGAAGCCTGTTAGGGTGTTTTTAATATTCTAGAAGATGAGCTGTCCTAATAGCCTTTGCCCTTACTCCGTCTCAGTGGAAACAAGACATGCTTTCTAATTTTCTTGTTTGGAAGACTGAAATCCTTGATGCTGGTTCTGAAACATGCCATGTTAATAAATACTCCTCAACCATTCAAAGCACTGGAGAGTCTGTTAAAAATTACAAAAGACTTTACAGATGAGTTACCAAGTTTGTCCACTCAAGCCATGACTCGGGACATCCTGTTCCTTGTAAACCATTTCATTTCTTCAGGGGCACAGATGATACATTTACTTAGAGACACTGATGCCCCCAGGACTGTCGATGAAGAAGACACATGGAAACATAAATAGGGTGTCCTCACAACCTAACCCCAGACATTCCTGAAGTCCTCGTGTCTGCAGCAATTTGTCCTGGAGCTCAATGCTAATCCCCCTGCCCCACTTCGGAATTGTGACTAACAGAGCTTAAGGCAATCTCCAACCAGGGTATTTGCCTTTCATTAGGTAATTTCTGAAAATTCTCAAGAAAGTGAATATAATTTACTAGTGAACGTGGTGGAGAGGTGGGGGTATTTGGGAGATACCTGTAAAAGAATTACTGTTTCCCGAATGAATAAATGAATACTCTCTTACATAGCAGGCCAGCCTTATACATTATCTTAACCGTATGTCTACAGTCTTTTTTAAATTTTTTTTTTACATTTATTTTTGAGAGACAGAATGTGAGCAGGGGAGGGGCAGAGAGGGAGGGAGACACAGAATCAGAAGCAGGCTCCAGGGTCCAAGCTGTCAGCACAGAGCCCAATGCAGGGTTCGAACCCACGAACCATGAGATCATGACCTGAGCCAAAGTCGGACGCTTAACCAACTGAGCCACCCAGGTGCCCCTATATGTCTACAGTCTTAAATCCATCATTGACTTTCAAAGCGAAATGTTGGAATCAGACCCCGAAAACATTTTAGATTGTGACATTTAGCCATCTTTTTCCAAGTAATGTTTGTTGAGGTCATAAGGACATTGAGAGTGAGGGATGATTCCCCTTTGAACCACATTAAGCACTACTCAATTCTGCTTAATGCGAATGTTTTGAGCATATCATGTATGCCAGTCACAGTGCTATATCTGGGGGTATGGTGTGAACAGGCTGGGATGACCAACCATCCTGGTTTACCCAGGGCTGAGGGGTTCCCAAGACATGGGATTTGAACTTGTAAAGCCAGATAAGTCCCAGAGCAACCTGGAGGAGTGAGGAACCCCTCTGCCATTCTAGAGCTACAGGTAAAAAATGGAAAACAGATAGTGAACACAGAATTACAACTGGGGGTTATGCCATAGGCAGGGAGGAGAAAGTTGCCCTACTTGGATGATTAGGAAAATCTTCCCCAGAAGACACTTAGGTTTCCACTTAGTGGAATCCATGGAAATTAGCTAAGAAAGCAAGTGAAAAACATTTTAAGAGAACCCAGGAGCATGTGTGAAGGCTTTGATGCTGGAGAAAGCATGGTGCATGAAAGACATTGGACATAGCCCCTGTGACAAAAGTCTGGAGAGGAGGGAGAGATTGTGTCATGGAGAAGATGCTAAAAGGCCAGATTGGGAAAAGTCTTACACATGATATTCTGGATTCTAGATTGTATCCCAAGGGTTATGGGAAGTCATCAAAAGGCTTTAAGAAAACCTGTACATAAAGTTCTCATGCTATCAGTCTACTCTAAAGTCCGTCTGCTGCCAAATTGTTCTTTCTTCGTGAAGGGGCCAGTTATACTCCATACTGGGTCTCAACCAAAACCCTTTTCAGGCACAGTGAAATAAGCTATCCTTGGCATCAACAAAGCTAGACATGCACATGAAGGACCCAATTTTAAGTAACTAGTGATGGGTAAGTCTGAACGGCTTGTATAGACATTTATAACTACTTGAAAGCACACCGGAATCTATCCAGCTCACCTTCAGCCATAGAAGAATGCCCCAAATCTTGCCCTGGTAGAACTTAGCTTAACAAAGACTCCAATCACTGCCCAGCCATGTGTACCCTGCCTTTTGGAACAATCTATAGTGGGTGAGTTTCTTATGTCCTCATCCTCCCCAAGGATGTTAATTTAATGGAAGCCTGGCTTTTCCTAGGTCACTGTTCCTCCAAATATGGTCCGGGACCAGAACATTAGCATCACTTAGGAGCTCCTCAGAGAAAGAAACCCTGGGGCCCCTCCCAGACCTACAGAATTAGAGTCACTGGGGGTGGAGTCCAGCATCCTGTGTTCTCACTGTATCTCAGGCAATTCTGACACATGCTTCTATTTGAAAACTATTGCCTTAGGCCAACCACTTGCTCCACAGCTAACTCCAGTGATAGATGCTGCTCTCTCCTCATCTCACAGACCACGAAAAGTGGCAACTACTCCAGATCTAGAATTCTCTCCATTTCCTTACTTTCTGAGCCTTTCCCTCACATGTGGTGAGCTCTAGCCCACTGGAGTTACCCGCTTTTCCAGGTCTGCTGGTCTCCTCTTTGCACTTGCCTTCACTTTGCCAAGATCCTGCATTTTAACCTGTTTGTACCTACAGTCACAATCGCCTTTGCCCCTTGACTTGACTCTATCTGCCTTTCCCTTTTCCAGTTTCAAATTAATGTAATTTATTTTCTCTGCATTGTTCCCAGGTTGCTAGGTTCTTGCAGGAATTCATATAACCAGCATTCAGTCAGAAATGTAACCTTCAAACCCAAAGCATCCCTGCCTCTCTTCTTCCTTCCTTCCATCTTCACTTCCTTCCTTCTTTCTTTCTTTCCTTCCTTCTTTGCTTCCTTCCTTTCTTTGTCCCTTCCTTCCTTCCATCTATCCATCCATCATTCCTTCCTTCCTTCATCCCTTCCTTCCTTCAATCTATCCATCCATCGTTCCTTCCTTCCTTCATCCCTTCCTTCCTTCCTTCGTCCCTTCCTTCCTTCCATCTGCCCTCCTTTTCTTCCTTCCCTTCCCTTCCCTTTGCTTCCCTTCCCCTCCCCCTTCCTTCCCTTCCCCTCCCCCCTCCTTCCCTTTCTTCTTCCTTACTTCTCCTCCTTTCTCCCTCCCTTCCTCCCTTCCTTCCTTTTCCATTTTGGTTGGCTTCCTCTTTAATTCTTTCCATCAGCCCTTCATTTTCAAACACCCAAGCCATTTTATTAAAGCCTGGGGGAATCCTTCCCATGACCAGGAGTGCTCCAGCCATTCTTCTCACCTCAAAATATTTGCCTCAGAACCACCCAGGAAATTTGCAAAAAATTCAGGTTCCCAGTCCAAAACAGTATAAGTCTAAGTTCTTTTCAAACGGATTTTTTAGTATTTGAAGACAATTAATTACCACATCCTCCAAGTCTTCTCCAAGTCAATTATGCCAATTAGTTCAGTTGTTTTTCTCATATACTAGATATCTCATGCTTTACATACCCCTTGTCACGTTCCTCAGTAGTTTCTTTTTTTACAATTTTTTAAATTTTTTTTTTGAGAGAGAGAGAGAGAAAGAGTGAGAGAGAGTGTGTGAATGGGGGAGGGGCAGAGAGAGAGGGAGACACAGAATCTGAAGCAGTCTCAGGGCTCTGAGCTGTCAGCACAGAGCCTGACATCAGGCTAGAACTCATGAACCACAAGACCATGACCTGAGCCAAAGTGGGATGCTTAACTGACTGAGCCACCCAGGCGCCGCAAAGCAGTTTCTGATTTTTCATTCTCTCTTTTAAAATGTGCTGGCCAACTCTCAACAATAGCCAAATTGTGGAAAAAGCCTAAATGTCCATCAACTGATGAATGGATAAAGAAATTGTGGTTTATATACACAATGGAATACTACGTGGCAATGAGAAAGAATGAAATATGGCCCTTTGTAGCAACGTGGATGGAACTGGACAGTGTGATGCTAAGTGAAATAAGCCATACGGAGAAAGACAGATACCATATGTTTTCACTCTTATGTGGATCCTGAGAAACTTAACAGAAACCCATTGGGGAGGGGAAGGAAAAAAAAAAGAGGTTAGCATGGGAGAGCCAAAGCATGAGACTCTTAAAAACTGAGAACAAAATCAGGGTTGATGGGGGGGTGGGAGGGAGGGGAAGGTAGGTGATGGGCACTGAAGAGGGCATCTTTTGGGATGAGCACTGGGTGTTGTATAGAAACCAATTTGACAATAAATTTCATATATTAAAAAAATAATAAAAATAAATAAAAATAAAAATAAAAAATAAAATGTGCTGGCCAAAATCATTGCAAGGTTAATATTTCAGTTTTCCCTTTGGCTCTCCCTGCATAAATTGTTACCCTGGGTAAAACGCAGGGTAATTTTTCTACATTCTATCCCATTTTGGAAATGTACCAATTTCCTGGTTAGGTATAGTAACCAATATGACCCATCACCTATGGCTACATGGAGAACTTTAGAAAAATATATATACCCAGGGGCCTCTCCTCAGTGACTCTGAATTTTAAGTAAGTGGGACCCAGGAAGATGGGACTTTTTAAAGCTCTCTAGGCAATTCTGACCATCAGCCATCTTCAACTGTACCACCAGCCTAGACCTTCTGAAAAAGTTTTGACATTGAACTCTGGAAACTGCCTCTGTCTCAAATAATTATTTATTCAAGCATAACAAAGGGGGAAAAGGCAGTAAATAAAAGAAGGAATTTTGTTTGATCTATAACCTAAAATTGGAAATAGAGTATTTCTTTTTACTTCCTCTCCCCAGATTATAGAATTTTTCAAACCCTGTGATATTTTTGATGTATGATTTCAAATAGAACATAATTAGGTAAACATTTATCAAAACATTATATCTCATTTAAATGGCCACACAGAAAATTATCTAAAATCACTTTGGGACCTTAACAAAAGACTTTGGTTTGAAATTATTTTTAAAAATCTACCCATTGGATTTTCTATGGGAAATTATTTTTAAAAACCTATCCATCATGTAGACCCATTTATTTCTGTTCCTCCTGGCTAAGTACAACTATAAATCCTAGAAACAGCAGAAGAAGCAGGCAAAGGAGAACTTTTGGGAGGGGTGAGATGAGAGTCAACCTGCTTTGAGACCAAGGACTAAAGAAACAACAAGGGGCAGGGTGCCTTGTATCTGCCCCCCCCCCCCCCCGCCAACAACAGAAGAATGTGACTAAGGCCCATCATTTTCCAACCCAACCTAGCAAAAGAAGGCAGCCCAGGTAGGCTCATTCCTTCCCTGGAATGAGCAGGCATGCCCTCCAACAATAGGAGACAAACTGGCACTGTCTGCAAGGAGGCTAAGCAGCTAGAAGATGTTCAATTTCTAGGCAGGGCTGGAAAATCCTCTCCTCAGCAGAGATGCGCACAACAGGGAAACATCCCTCCACACCCCTGGAGACTCCCCTCTCTCACCAAGGTGGGCAGTGGAGAGGAGGCTTACCTGGGGAAACACCTCCAGCCCCTCAGGCAGCACCAGCAGGGACCATTGAGCACCCCCATTGGCACATGATAAAACAAGCAAACAAAAGAATACCACAAAGGCTCAGAAAATTAAACTGCCATTGAAACCACAGCCCACCAAATTAGGTCAGAACCTGGGACCTAACCTATGCAGAATGGCTGCTTGCTAAGTAAAAGATTTCAGTGAGACCCAGGATCCCTTATTATAATAGCCCAAATGACCAAGAGACAATAGGAAATTATGTGTCATACCAAGAAAACCACAACTTGAATGAAAAAAGATTCATCAGATAAATCCAACGTTGGAATATTCTGACAAGGGTTATTAACTAGTCATCATAAAAACACTTCAATGATCAATTAAAGCTTTTCTTAAATGAATTAAATACTTAGAAAATCCCAGTAAAGAAATAGAAGTTATTTTTTAATGAAATGGAAATTACAGACCTAAAAAAGAGAATAATGAAATAAAAATCTCTCTATCTATGAAGAAATCCAAGAAAATACAAAATAGATTTTTGGAAAGATTATTCATTTTGTAGCTCCAGGTCTGGGCATAGTTTTTAGGCAGTATCAGGTGTTCAATAAGATTTATTGGATGGATAAAACACATAACATTGCAACTTCTTTCCAGAATTCTAGGGTCCAGAAATGTTCAATTTTCAACAAGTGGCACAAATAAGGATAAGGGAAATCTTGGAGAAGATGATGGTTAATTTTACATATCAGCTTGACTGGCCATGGTGCTCAGATTAAACACTATTTTAGATTTTGATCCATGGATGGGCATCATCCAATCCTTTGAGGGTCTTAATAGAACAAAGGGTGAAGAAAGGAGTTCATCCCATTTTTTTCATCCCTGCTTGGATTAGAACATTTCATCTCATATTCTCCTGTCCTTGAACTGTTATTTATACCATCGGTTCCCCCTGGTTCTCAAACCTTCAGACTTGGACTGAGTTAAACTGCCTGCTTTTCTAGGTGTCTAGCTTACAGATGGCAGATAGTAAGACTTCTCTGCCTCCATAATCACATATACTGATTCTTCATAATAAATAAATATGTCTATGTCAATATAACTATAAATATATATCATATTGCTTCTATTTCTCTAGAAAACACTGACCAGTATAGAAGAAAGAATAATTTCAAAAAACACCAATAAACTGAAATTCACACTGCAAGCTTTTTATAGATTCTGAATCTCACTAATGGTCATTGTGTTTTGGGATGCCTGTTAAAACAACAGAAGCCCAGGCCCCATCCCTAAAGGTCCTGATCCAGTGATCCAGTGTGTCAGCCCTGGGCTCTGCATTTATATGTTCAACAAGCTTCTCAGGTGATAGTGAGGCAGCCTGTGTGTGGCTTGATCTGGGAGAATCAAATTTTGGAGACAATTGCACCGGGGTAAGAGACTGCACAATTTGTGGCCCTTTGAATGAGGCTATCTCTGTGAGTCCTAAAAGTCTAGCAACTTTCCCTGAGGCCATGAAAAAATAATATCTTGAAAATTCTATAGCATATGCTTTTTTCCTTCTTTTCCCAAGATTTGCCATCCTCCCTTCTGCTACCAGCCCAACAAGGTACTTTGGACTGTATTAGAAGATAGTTGTTGTGTTCTCTAAATCATGTCTCCAAAACCAGGCGCTAATATAACAGAGCCTGATAATATGGTTACATTATTTGCAGGTATTACCAGATGGTTGGAAAATCATATTTCACAGCACATAAAAGAAATGATTTGCCTTAGCTCTCCAAGTGATCTCCCTCTCCAAATTTAATCATAAGCCCACATTTTAAAAACTTAGCACTCACAGGAGCACCTGGGGGGCTCAGTGGTTAAGCGTCTGACTTCGGCTCAAGTCATGATCTCATGGTTCGTGAGTTCAAGGCCCCTATAGGGCTCTGCACTGACAGCTCAAAGCCTGGAGCCTTTTTTGGATTCTCTCTCTCTCTCTCTCTCTCTCTCTCTCTCTCTGTGTCTTTTCTCTACTCACACTGTCTCTCTCTGTCTCTCAAAAAATGAATAAACATTAAAAAGTTTTTTTTTAAATAAAAATTTAGTGCTCAGGAATTTATGAATAACCACTTAAAATATTGATGAAATATTAATTTGACCAGGGTAGTTGCTCATGTAAATTATCTTCAGGGATAATGGAGTTCTTGGACTGGGATTTGAACCTTGTCCTAAATGATTGCTTAGCCTTTTGGAAAACCTTGCCTTGAGTCCATCCATACCTCTTTAAGACCACAAACTCAGAGAGTTCTGGATTGGCACAACCCATTTTCATTTTTTGTTAACCAGTTTTAGTAATAATAGTAAGTAAAGAAGGGCTACAGAACCATCTTATGGACCCAAAATAGAGTCTGTCAGATCTTCCCAGGTTCCCATTTCTCACGTTAGAAGTTTCCATTTCCTTTCCCAAAAAAAGTGGGGGAGGGAGGGCCCTAGTTGATAAGCCCTTTCCGGGACTGCACGGTGTCAGATAGAGGGACACTCCAAAATAGCATGTTCCCGGACTTGATCAGGCTTGTTTTGTCTGGCAAATGAATTATGTAAACCTTATCCACCAGAAACTGTTTCAAGTCAATTAATTGTTGTAATTACTTAAGATTTCTTTTTAATGAATATGGCTCTCCAGGGACTTGATGATATCCTGTCATCTGTAGGGCCTGATAAATGAAATGTGATTTGTGGCTCACTGCAAACTGAACCCTTGTACTTGAGCAATGTGTGCTTCCCGCGTGCTCGTTAAATGGAAGAAATGCCCTTGATGGAGGCAGGGACATTCATTAGAAACAGTTCCCAGTTAGCTTAAAAGTGAGGGGCGGAATGGCTGCACTCACCCTTCTCCTATCCTTCTTCCTTCTGTCCCTTTGGAAGGGAATTAACCAAGCCCATGACCTCATGAAGCTGCACATTATAATCATTATCAATCTCACCATTCCCTCTCTCATATCCATTAGGTTCAATAAATTGAGGTCTCAGAGAGCTATTTGGGGATGATATTTGGAAGCTAATATAGAAAGTGCAAGATTATTTTCCTAGCCTCTGTTCTCTCCCCACTATTACTTCTCTCATCTTTAGGGGTTCATCTCTCCAAGAGTTGAAAAAGTAGGGTGGCTTCTCTCTTACATGGACACCCCATTTCCAAATTATTGTAAACTGTATATAGCTACAGATGAGAGAATCTAAAATGGCACAACAAAGTACTGGAAACCAGTACTTAAATGTGGGCACCACCTATTCTAGCAAAGAAGACTGTATAATAAAGAACAATTTTTAAATGTATCTGTTGTCTTCAATGGTTTTATTTTTGCCCAGCAAATCATTTAGTCTACCTGAATAAAATAACGTTTTTTCTGAGACATTTCTACTTGGTAACCATTCTAATTATAAAGCAGTTTCAAGCCAAAATTTGCAGAGAGGATTAAAAGAAGTGATCTTGTCTACAAGCCTCTTCACTGTAGTGTATCTTTCACTGTCTCAAAATCACAACTCAAGGAAAATCCAGGGATGCCAAAGACATTGGAAGATCAGAGATTTTATTAAAGTATGGATTCAATTAATAAATATTTGTTGAGTGGATGATAATGAATTAAGCACTCTGCTAGACCCCTCAGTTACACCATAGTTACAATATGAATGACCACCATTCATAGCTACATTCATTGCATGTTTACAATTGTCCTACAAATTGTCCACAAATTGTCCTACGGGCTTTGCAAACAAGACACAGTCCCTGACCTCAAGAGTGCACTGAGCCTTTAAACCACCCTTTGTTTAAATAAAGGTTATAAAGGTTATAAAACAAGACAGACAGCGAGATCACAATATCCAACTTTTATTAACTGCCTCTGCAATGTCAGCAACCGTGTTTCTACTCATGTGTTCTAATCCAAAGGCAACAGTTGATTACCAAGTGCTTACCCTTATTCAAATTGCAGTTCCCTGATGGGGAAGAGCTGCCAGAGTGCTGGTCTTGATGTCCACATCAAACAACTGTGACTTTTGGCAAGTTATAGAAATGTTTTTATCTCTGTTTCCTCAACTGCAAAATGTAAATAATGATGATGATGATGATGATGGCACCTGCGTCTTAAGATTTGTGTGAAGAAATAAGTGAGTTAATGAATCATGAGTATCTTGTGCCTGGGACGGAATGAATGATCAGTAAATTGCTTATTATTATTATGTTATCATCATCACCATTATTATCTAACTTGTTATTGATAAGGAAAAAAAGGCAAAGAGAAATTAAGTTACATTCCCAGTATTGTGTAACTAGGAATAGAGAGAACTAAAATTCAGAACAGCTTTCTTTCCCCCAAACTGACAACTATTTCTTAAACTGCTATGGGAAATGCTGTAGCATATCAAGAGAAGATTATGCCAACTTATCAATTCTCCTCTTCCTCAGCATCATCATCAGTAACCATAGGCATCATGCATGGCAATTCTTGGTGACTCAGCTGTACTAGGAACACTGGATTTAACACGATTTTAGTTAGATGAAATATTTTAATGTAAGAATCATAGAATTCTAGAGAAGTAGTACAGAGCAAATTTGAATCCTTAATAAACCCCTGGAAAGTATTATTATTGTCCTGATTTCATGATAAAATTGATATTCAGATTCATTAAAACACTTGCCCAGAGTCATACAGAAAGTGGCTAAATTAGGACCCTTTATTTCCCCAAATCTCATGACCTACAAATACTTAGAACGGGCTGGCACTGTTCTAACTACACTACGCTATCTTTTCTGAACCTTCCTCCCTTTCTACTGATCACACCTGCAATTAAATATCTGATAGATCAAGTTCCTCTCATTTCATTTATTTACAAATATGGTTTCCCGGGAATTCTATCCCATTTATTTTTCTGAATTATCATACATTTCAGAATCATCCAGTCAAACACACAGAGTTAATCTTATTGGAATTTTTGTTAGTATCACATTAAGCCTATCAATTAACTTGAGAAAAATTGACAAAAATATTCTAAATACTTCAGTGTTTCCAGCAGACAGTTTTGTTTGTCTTTTCTTTAATTTCTCAAATTTTACTGTCTTCAGTATATATTTTTTAATTATCTGTAGGTAGCTCCTAAGCATTTTTGATTCAAAATTTGCTAAGTAATTATTAAGGACATTTTGTTATTGTAAAAGATCCGTTTTCTATTATATTTTCTAATTGATAATTACTGATATTCAGGAAGGCATTGATATTTTTAAGTCAGGTTTATAGTTGTCCCATCCATGTATATTTTTCCCTTTTTCTTAGTCACATGTCTACCCTTATAGATTTCCTAACCTCCTTTGCAGCTATATGCAGGCAGGTAACTATGTTTCACCAGTAGGATGTAAATGGAAATTACTTGTGCAACTTCCAAGTCATCTCCAAAAAAATCTTTGGAGTCTACTCCTAGAACATAGACTTGAGATAAATTATCTTTAATCATGAAGCAGTGAACAACTATAAAGCAAGAATTAGCAAACTATGACCCGTGGACCAAATCTTAACGGTGGCCTAATATTTGTCTGGACCATGAGCTAAGAATGGTTTTAAATTTTTAGATGGTTGTGAAAAAAAGAAAGAGAAAGAAGAAAGAAAGAAAGAAAGAAAGAAAGAAAGAAAGAAGAAAGAAGAAAAGAAAGAAAAGAAAAGAAAAGAAAAGAAGAAAAGAAGAAAAGAAAAGAAGGAAGGGAGGGATGGAGGAAGGAAAGAGAAAGAAAAGAAAAGAATGTGACAGACTGTATGTGCACTCAAAACCTAGGATATTTACTTTCTGGCCCATTATAGAAAATATTTGCCAATCCCTGTTCTAGAGGACTGGCTGTTGTACTGCAGAATAGAAGGAACTGAGTCTCTTAATCACCACTTGGAACACAGCAGTTCTGCACTTTTGACCACTGATCTCTGGACTATTATAAAAGATGAAAGAAATTGTCTATCTTATTTAATCCATTATGTTTGAAGTCTCTCTGTTACAAAAGCCATTAATCTAATTAATCAACTAACTGACCTCATCAGTGTTAACAATTTTTCAATTGATCTCTTGCAATTTCTAGAAAGACAACCATGCCATCTACAAATAATTGGAGTTGTTTTTTTTTCCTCAGTAACAAACCTATTGCCTCTTGCATATTTTTTGTCTTATTTTTAATAGCTGTAAGTTTCAGGACAACGTAAATTGATAGCAGTGATAGCATACATCCATGTTTTGTTTTTAATTTTAATGGCAATGCCTCTAGCTCTTTACTGCCTAGTAAACGATTGCCTTTTGATTGTAGATATTTGTCATTATCTTAAGCATATTCAGAAGAAAAACTGTTCAGTGGTTTTTTCCCATTTTTTATTTATCTCTTTCAAGTTTTGGCATCAAAGTTGCAATATTTTTATAAAAGAAACTGGAAAGTTTCTCATCTATGCTTAGAAATGTCTTATGTAGCATAGGAACAAGCTATGAGTTGAAAGTTTTAAAAAAATTATATCAAAATAATCCAGCCCTACAGCATTTGAAAAATAATTCTTCAAAAAGATTTTTAATTTCTTCCATGATTATATTCAGCAATCTATTTCTTGAAATAATTATGATCATTCATAGTTTCCTTAAAAATCATTCATTTTGCCAACATTTTCAAATTATTAGCATAAACATACACACCTTTCTCTTCATTTTATTTCCTCAATATCAGATGTAATAATCTTATTTTGCTTTATTGTCTTCTCTCATTTTTGTTTTGTTTTTGTGATTGTTTACCAGAATTACCAAACATTTGCTGGTTTTTAACTGTTTCCAGAGAGCATGCTCTTGGACTAATGAACTAATTTTATTTCGTTTGCTTTCTAACATTTATTTTGCACGTGTGTTTACCTGTATAATTTTTGTATCTTTACTTTTTTAGTTTTGTTAGTTTCTAACATTCTACTAAATTACTTCATATATTTTTTCTTTCTTAATAAGAAAATTTTATAGTGCTACAAAATTTATTCAGGGTGTATTAGTCACATCCTATAAGTTTTTGAGATGTGCTGATCTTCTTTATATTGTTTTAAGATAATGTGTGTTGTAGTTTGGGTTTTCCCAAAAGTAGATTCAGAACAAATGCTTGGTTATAGAAATGATGTGATGTGATGTGATGTGATGTGATGTGATGTGATGTGATATGATTCTGAGATGTGATTCTTGGAAGCACAAATGAGGAAGTAAGGATAGTAAAATTGGGCAGGAAAAAACAAGAGAGGGCAGATTAATAAGTGGTTTAATGTTACAAGCAACTGGAGCTCCGCCTCTGAGAAAATGTTTATATGTCTTGGAAATGTCCCATTGAGGAAAGAGGAAGCTGGGGTATGTATCCACAGAAACTCCTAGGAGTATTAAATCCTCAGTAATTCCAGGCTACTATGCCTGTGAGCTAAACACACTAGAGAAAACTTCCAAGTAGAAAAATATAAAGCCATAATAGTTCAAGGTAGGAAACTATCACTATTCATGGATAATGTTCATCTCAGCTACAGGTGAACCTAGGCTAGGCTGAGGAGGCAAGGGTGTGCATTCGCAGTACCTGCCACAATGTATACTTACAGATTTGCTTTTATTTTCACTTAGGAATTGTTTTCCAAGTGGTTTGTTGGTCTTAATTTTTTAAATGTGTATTCACGTACTTTTAGATGTTAATACAAATACTCATGACACATTAAAATATTATTTTCAGTTATAATATGTAAGGTTTTCTTTAAATGAAAGAATTACAGATTAACCTGTAGGAAACTTTAACTTTTAGAACAATAAACACATTTTTTAGTGTAGCTGTTTTATAGATTTCTTCCACCCATTCAGTAAGTATCTATTCAAGCTCATTACTGTTCAAATAGTTTAATATTATTATTTTCTTATCTTTAATAAATGTTTTATTTTGACATAATTTCAGACTTGAAGAGAAATTGAAGGAATACTACAGAGAACTTCTCCATAAACTCAATCTAGATGCATGGGTATATTTCTAGATTCCGTTCTATTCTGTTGACTTATTTGTCTATCCTTTTATGAATATCATGTTTTCTTGATTACTATAACTTTATGTTTTCTTAAAGTCAGAAAGCATAAGTCTGCTGGGGCGCTGGGTGGCTCAGTCGGTTAAGTGTCAGACTTCAGCTCAGGCCATGATCTTGCGGTTTGTGAGTTCAAGTCCCGCATCAGGCTCTGTGCTTTGGATTCTGTGTCTCTGCCCCTCTCATGCTCATGCTCTGTATGTCTCTGTCTTTTGATAATAAATAAAGTTAAAAAAACATTTTTTAAGAAAGTATGTCTTCCAATTTTGTTAATTTTTTAAATTATTTTGGCTTTTGGTTTCTTTGATTTTTATAGAAATTTCAATGTAAGTATTTAAAGCTGCAAATTTCCCTCTAAGCCTGCTTAGATATATTGTACTTTAGTTATTATTCAGATCAAAATAGTCTCTAATTTTTCTTGTAATTTCATCTTTGACCTTTGGAAGGAAGTTAATTAATTTCCAGATATTCAGTGTTTTCATAGGTATCTTGTTTTTGTACTTTTAATGTGATTAAAATATATTTTAATGTAATTTTATTCCGTGACCAGAGAATGTACTCTGCCCTATTTCAATCTTTTTAAATTTATTGAGATTGTACTGCACAGCATATGCTGACCTTGAGGTTATATTGGTGAACATACCATGTACTCTTGAGAATAATATATATTCTGCATTTTTGGGTATAGTATTCTATTATATCAATTAGGTCAACATGGTTGATAGTGTTATTCTGATACTTATTTCTTTCTTTCTTTTTTTTTTTTGCCTAGTTGTTTCATCAATTTCTAAGAAAGGCATGTTAAAACCTCAAACTATAATAATGGAATTGACTATCTCCCCTTATTTCTATTAATTTTAATTAATATATATTAAAGCTCTGTATTAGGCTTATATACTTTTGTGACTGCTATCACTTCCTAACAGATTCCTTTATCATTATAAAATGTCTTTATCACTAATAATTACCTTTGTTTTGAATTTGTTTTTGCTATTAATTCCACTCCACTCTTCATATGGTTGCTATTTGCATGTATATATTTTTCTGTCCATTTCTGTCTATGTCTTTATATTTAGAGCACATTTCCTGTAGACTGTCCATAGTTAGGTTTTGATTATTATCCAGTCTGATCATCTCTGCCTTTTAATTAAGTCTTTAGTCCATTAATATTTAGTGTACTTGTTAATATGATTGGAATTAGGTCTATCATTTTAATATTTATTTTCTGTTTGTCCTTTTTGATTTTGGGTCCCCATTTCCTCTTGCCTTATTATGGATTTTTAGAATATTTTTAAAATTCTTTTTAGATTTACTGCTGTGCATTATTTTTTAGTACATGATACAAGGATTAAAATATATATCCTTGATTTTTCAAAATCTTTTTCAATTATCATTGTTCTTCTTTCCATTTTTTATGCTACTGTTGGCATATATATTACATCTACATACAATACACACCTCACAAGAAAAATGTTATAACAATTGCTTTAAATAGACATACATAGTTTAAAAGAAAATAGGAGGAAAAATTCATTTATATTTACCCAGATAGTCACCATCTCTAATGCCTTCCATTCCTTCCTGAAAATATGAGTTTCCATCTGGTATTATTTCCTTTCAGTCAGAAGAACTTCATTAGCATTTCTAGTGCAGGTCTGCTGCTGACAAATTCCCTTGATTGTTTTTCATTTGAAAATGTTTTCCTTTGCCTTCATTTAAAAAGATATTTTCACTGAATATAGAATTTGGGGTTGACAGTTTTTGCTTTTCTTTCAGCACTTTAAAGAAGTTATTCCATTCCCTCT
The DNA here is from genome assembly GCF_007474595.2 of Lynx canadensis. Classification (NCBI taxonomy): domain Eukaryota; kingdom Metazoa; phylum Chordata; class Mammalia; order Carnivora; family Felidae; genus Lynx; species Lynx canadensis. Next base: position 20,156,185 of record NC_044307.1, read on the forward strand.
GGCCTCCAGAGTTTCTGATGAAAAATCAGTGATAATCCAGAATGTTGTTCCCTTGTATGTGAAGTGTCATTTTTCTTTGGCTGGTTTAGATATTTTCATTTTATATTGTGCTGACTGCACATACTTTTTCTGCCAATTCTCCCTCTCCTTTCCTTCTGGGACTCAAATGACACGTCTATTAGACATTTTGATCTTTTCTACAGTTTCACGTGGTTCCATTCATTTCTGTTTAAATTGTTATCTTTTTGTCCTACAAACTGGATAATTTCTGTTGATCAATCTTCAAAGTCATGAACTCTTTTCTCTGTCATATCCAGTATGTTGTTAAACACATATAGTAATTTTCAAATTTTAGACATTGTATTTTTCGGTTATAGAATTTCCATTTGTTCTCTTTTTTATAGTTTGAAATTCTCTGATGAGATTTCCTATATTTTTCATTCATTTTGACCACATTTCCCTATATACCTTTGAATAGAAATATAATAACTGTTTTGAAATCCTTTTCTGCTTCTGCTAATGTCAACATCTGGATCATTTTGAAATCACTCTCCATTGATTCCTTTTTTGCTTGAGTATATGAATCATATTTTCATTTTTCTTTATGCATCTGGTACTTTTAGATTATATCCTAAACATTAGGAATGCCAAATTACAGAAACTATAGATTCTGTTCATTTCTTTAAAATGTATTTTCTTTTGGGGTGCCTGAGTGGCTTAGTCAGTTAAGTGTCCGACTTTTGATTTCAGCTCAGATCATGATCTCACAGTTTGCGGGCTCGAGCCTCACATCAGGCTCCACTCTGACAGTGTGGAGCCTGCTTGAGATTCTCTCTCTCCCTCTCTCAGCTCCTCCCCAGCTTGTGCTCTCTCTCTCTCTCTCTCAAAATAAATAAATAAACGTTAAATAAAATAAAAATAATAATAATAAAATAAAATGTGTTTTCTTTTAAGCAGATATTTTGCTGAACTGAATTCAAATACCAAACTCTGGTTCTTTCAGCTTTAATTAGATTGCTTGAAGTCTGCCCTTTAGATATGTTGTTTGAGGGTTATCTAGAGATTTGGACAGAGTTTTCACTCTCATTTTTGGGCTTCCTCTCTTCTGTGGTTCTGTCCTTTCAAAGATTTCCTGCTTCAATTTCCAGGTGTTGTGGACCTCAAATTCTGTCCTTTAAACCAGTAAGATGATGAGTCTCTCTTCATGTTTTAGCAACACCACACGGCACCAACTGGGACTTGCCCCCAGGCTAACGCCTAAAAGTGTGACACACACTTAGTTTTATTCCCTTGGCCCAGCTTTTAATGTTTCTCTAAGTATCTGCCTGCTTTTATTTGCTCTCCAGCAAATATATATAATGTCTGAAGATTATAGTCATTATTTATGAGAGAACTGATCTGATAGGAGCTACTCTACCATTGCCCAGTTAATCATTTTTAAGCATTTGTGGGTGTATAATTTTTATAAATTGGGGATATTATGCAACTCATTAGTCACAATGAAAGTGGGCATTTTGCAAACCTAAGACAAAGACCCAAGTAATATAAAAATATATAGCCCAGGGGCACCTGGGTAGTTCAGTCAGTTTAGTGTCCAACTCTTGATTTTGGCTCAGGTCATGAATTCACAGTTCATGAGTTCAAGCCCTACATCGGGCTCTGCACTGACAGTATGGAACCTGCTTCAGATTCTCTCTCTCCTCCCTTTCTCTCTGCCCCTCCCCCACTCTCTTTCTCAAACATACGCATGGTCTCTCTCTCTCAAAAGAAATAAATAAACTTTAAATGTATATATATTTAATAATAAATAAATATTTATTAAATAAATTTATTAATATTTATTAAATAAATATTAAATAAATATTTAATATATATATATCCCAAATAAAACTGTATCCTCTTACATGAATATTGGCCATATGACAAACAAACACAGCCCTTGTAGAGCCTATGCTGATTTTAATAATGTTGCAATTATTTAGAATGCAATGGGCTATATGTGATTATGAAAGCCTTTCAAATTTGGTCAATGTGTATGAATAAAATAATGTAATCGCTTTTGCTTGAAACTGCAATTTTGCCTGTGGGCATTTTGTAAACCACCAGGGATTATCAGAAGTCTGCAGAGGACACTTTGAGAAACTCACCCATCTGTATAATGGATACACCTTTCTACACTTGATCTTAGCCAAAAAGCCGAGAAGCGATGGATACACTTTTCTAAAGTTTCTTCTTTCTTACCACATTCTACTCTTTGTTTTTCCTCTTTGTAGTTGCAGTTTAATCTCATCTCAAATAGACAGGTGTTCCAAACTTTGTTCTCAAACAATAAAATAAAATAAAATAAATCCTCAGTGTTCATTTTGAGGTGCATTATACCAATAGTTACTCTACTCAAGCAGATAGGATGTCCTCTACTCAAGCAGATAGGAAATGTCATCAACTACTGCTGCTTCTTCCTTCAGAATAGTACTTGGATTCTTCTTCATTCCCAAAGTAAGACTAACAGAGGCCAGATATGTAGTATGTGCTCAATAAATACTCCAGTAAATGAAGGAGTCTCATCCATCATTTCGCTTCTATAAATTTATTTTCTTGGGCCACAACTTCACCCATTAGACTCCTTTGCTAAGAAATAAAATTGTCTTCCTTCAGCACTCTACTTGCCTTGGGCCTAATTCTCAAAGCCCAAATTAAGTTTCTTTAACTTTCCTCCTAGTCAATATTTAAATCCTGGATATAGTTGATAAATTAAAATCAAAAAAGGCTCAGGACTTCCTCAGCAGGCATTGACTGTTCCTCTCTCTATTCTCCCCCAGTTCCTGGCTTATTTAGTGTCAGTCAAGAAAGGCTAACCAGCTTCCCAGGCAAGTGGTCAGATAAGCAGGTAGCAGGAATGCTCCTAAAGGAATTTAAAGGTGAAAGCTATATGTTCCTACTTGAAGTCACTTGTGCTGTGTTTTGAACCGTCCATCTGGGAGAGTCCATTCTATTATATGCAAACATAGTGCAGGAAGTGATCACATCCCCAAAACCCATTCTTTGATGTCAGTTTCTGAATCATTTGCAGTGAGTGGAAGTCCCTTTCTTCTCATCTGCCTATGAGGTTCCCCACCCTCTCAGATGTCCTCCAGCAACCAGGACCGATAATCAAGGCTTGTGCCTCTCATTTACTTGCACTCTGCTTTCCTGCATACATTCACTTTTTTTTAAGACTTTTTTTAAGTATCTCTACACCCAACGTGGGGCTCAAACTTACAACCCTGAGATCAAGATTCACATACTCCACCGAGCCAGCCAGGAGCACCCATCCATTTACTTTTTTATATAATTCACTTTTATTGAGCTAATATCTCATCTCCCAAATAATTCACAGTTTTAGATTACCTTCTTCTATGCTATCATTTTAGGACCCTTATAATGTTGAATTATAGACAGATTAGATACATGATAGATTATAGATAGATAGATAGATAGGCATGTATTTACTTAACTAAAGAAATATTTTTAGTTAAATATTTTTTAGTTAAGTATACCTGTTCATCTAATACTCACCAATCTGTGTTCACATACAATGTTTCTTATTGTTTTTATTGTTATAGTGTTATCTCTACAACATCCGTTAAAGTCAAATTTCTTTGCTCATCCTCTGTTCCAGGGCTTCTAATGTCATACAGCTCTCCAAACCACATTCCTTCTAATTGCTTGAAATGTCCATACAACTTCTCACCTTTCTTGCCTTCCAGAAGTTTAAATTCAAAACTCTTTAAACTATAGATTTTTCTCTTTTGTTATGTTTGTTTGTTTATTTTGAGAGAGAGAGAGAATGAGTGGGGAAAGGGCAGAGAGAGAGGGAGAGAGAGAATCCCAAGCAGGCTCTGCACCATCAGCGCAGAGCCTGATGCAGGGCTTGAACTCACAAACCATGAGATCATGACCTGAGCCCAAACCAAGAGTTGGACAAGTCACCCAGGCACCCCCAGATTTTTCTTTTTCAAGTTTTCTAAGATCCATTGCCTCTTCTTTCAAACACTTGCTGTTCAGTCTCCTTTTCAGGTGTCTACTTTGTCCTCATTGTTTCACAGAATCTTCTTAATGTTGCTTTTGTATTTTCTTTGAGTCTGTCCTCCATATGTATTGAAACAATAACAAAATAAACAGGCAATTCAGGCAATCTTTTAAAAAAAAAATTTTATGTTTTTATTTATTTTTGAGACAGAGACAGAGCATGAGCAGGGGAGGGGCAGAGAGAGGGGGAGACACAGAATCCGAAGCAGACTCCAGGCTCTGAGCTGTCAGCACAGAGCCCGACGCAGGGCTCGAACTCACTGCAAGATCATGATCTGAGCTGAAGTCGGACGCTTAACTGACTGAGCCACCCAGGCACCCGTCAATTTAGGCAATGTTAAGAAAAATCATATAAGCAATGTATGGCAATGGCATAAAAAGGGCAAAATTGGATTCTGGTTTTTTGGACAATTGTTTGGACATATAACTCTTCATTCTCTATTCACATATGAAGGCTTTGTTTATTCATACTGAGGTTACTACTTGGGTAGTGCCATATTTTATTATAGTGATCATTATAAAATAGATTGCTAATGCCTTCCCCCTCAAAATCTGTCAAAGGTATTTTAGGTGTCGCTGCACCACTAACTCAAGCTGTTCATACAGAATGAAAGTAATCAGAATCGAGAGGAAAACTAAGAAAAGAAATAACAAGCATTTTCCAAAAGTGCGGGAGCACGTGAAAACTTGTCTAGGCTAATCATCAGGAGTGTAAAATTTTTATTTCTCAGTTAATAAGCGCCACCTGTGTTTATAAAAAGTCTTTGATGACTTCTTTTGTCTCTCGCAAAGAATATAAAACGTTCTTAGAATGGATTCCACAGAGAACACACATGTTATTAATACACTTTAAAATCCTCCCATATGACTGATGTAACCTTCATTATCCTCTCTCCTCTCCTTGCTACACACTTTCTTCTTTAATTTTTTTATTGAAATGATATAATATAAAAAATCGTTGACTACATATAAATCAATTGCCTGTGACACGTTACAGGGAAAAGGAAAACATCAAGATTGCCAACAACAGGCACTCAGTCTCATAAAACTTGTAACCAATTTCCAAGCCAAGGCGTAAACTGTAATATATTGCTACAAACGTATAACAATAATAAACTATTTGAATTGCACCTTCACAGTCTCTGTCGTTAATAACAAATAAGCATGAAAAAATTTTGACATTCATTTTCATGGGTGTCTGCTTGTTTATCAGATGTGTTCACTGGCATTATGGAATACACCCCTCTCTTTGGACGGGCAGGAAGAAAGAGGGTGCCACAGCTTTAGATACTAACTACAGACCAGGAGAACTCTGTTCATGGAAAAATTCTAAGACTGAGGTTTTGTTCTGTTTTGTTTTGTTTTTTAATCTCAGCTCAAACAAAGATGGTACCACATTTTCCTCTGGCTCTCAGTGAATATAAAAAAAGCAAATTCTCAGTGTGATCAGTGTTTTATGATTTGGACTCTCTCAGACATCTACTGCTGCATAAAACCACACCAGAATAGTGGTTTAAAACAATGACAATCACTTATTTTGCTTATAAATCTGGGGGGGCCACTGGGCTTAGCTAAGCAGTTCTTATCTGAGGTTTTGAATCGGTTGGAATCAATCCGTGGTGGGAGCTGAGATCCGACCGAGGTCACATTTGAAAGCATTTGACTCAGGTTTAGTGCCCAGGCTGGGGAGATCCAAACAGCTGGGTGCTGGAAGAGGTGGGCAACCCTCCCCCTCTCTCTTCCTCCCCCTCTCTTCCTCCATGTGATCTCTGCACAGGTCAGTCTCAGGGTGACCAGACTTCTCAGTGGTGACCAACGGCTCAGAGCAAGTGTCCTAAGACAGGGAAGATCGAAATTGCCCCACCTTTTCTGACCCCGGAAATCACACTCCCACTGTGCTCCACTCATTGACTGTCACATAGGCACATGCTCTTTTGGAGGGGAGGAAACATAGACTCCACCTTTTCATGAGGACCTGGCAAGGTTTTCAGAGGTTCCCATGGGAAGTAACGTCGCAGATATTTGTGCAAAAACTACAGTCCGCCACACAGACTTATGCGGCACACTAACACATTCCAATGCACACAGGCTCACACACGATAAATAGAATTCTTGATTGATAGTGCAGTGGAATTCCATATGGCTAACAGTGTAATGTTTCCTAAACTGTGTTCCAAAAGCATAGCTATTCGTGAGCTAGATAGCTTTGTAAATGACCATGTTCAGCTAATAAAACAGGATGAATTAGTGGAGGATTTCTTAGCACTTTTGAAAGGCAATGAGGTAGAAAGAATCTCGTGAATTTTCTTACTCAAAATATGGTTCATGTACCAACAGCATCGCAGCACTTGGGCACTGGCTAGAAGTGCAGAATTGCAGGCCCCATACAGGCCCACTGAGTCAGCGTCTGCATGTTAACAGGATCCCCCGGTGATCTGTGCACAGAAACTTTGAGAAGTATTTTGTTGAAGGACTGTGTCCTGGGCAGTATTTTCCAAAGTTATCCAAAGAGCCTTGTTTCTACTGTAAGCACTTCCTGAGGTTACTAGGAATTCATCTGGGGGTAACTGCAGCCTCCCCCACCCCGCACCTAAAGGAGCAAGCCACTAGACCCAGCTCTCTCAGATTTCTCCCAAGAGAACTTGATGATTCTACAGGAGCCCCAACCCATGATCTCAGGCCAGAAAGTGGTAAAAAGAGCCCTTGCCTCCACCCCCCTCCACTGCTTCCCTCCCCGCAATCTACTGGAGCTTGAAAAAGTGAGCTTTCTCTTAGCATCCTTTCTCATCCGGTTGAAATTCCCCTTGCAGCTCAATCTAAGTTGTACCTTTGCTTCATTCTCAGCTGTATCCCCAGTGCCTGCAACACCGCGAGTCATATAAGAGGGATCCACATCCACAGAACCCAAGGATGAATGAGTGAATGACAGCGGAAAGGGAGTCCGGAAAGGGAGTTATGAAAGCTCATAACTGCAAGGCCCTCTCTTATCAATAAGTAACAGCTATTAGATGAGGTTTCACTGGGTCTCTACATAGCAAAGGCTATTTTTGAAATAATCAGTGTGTAAAAGTTTGAGTTTGGCATAGGTGAACCTTTGACCTCATAGTGAAGTAAGAAACATCGTAGCAGACAATCCGCACAGGCCATCAATGGCTCCCTCATGTGCCAGGGGAGAAGCATGGCTAACTGGGAAGCAGAGAAAAGTAGAAGAGGCTGAGGACTTTTTCTTAGAGACCGGGATCAGCTAATCACACATTGGGTAACCCAACGTGGCCCAACCTGTACCATCCTGTGTTGGCCATTCAAGAAACACTGGAGTCAATCAAACCATCAAGAAACACAAATTGCTCTCATTTGGAAGTCCTTTGGAAGTGGTAGCGACATACCAAATCCTGTCATAATACCTACCCTGGTTAAGAAGATCTGATTATTCTGCTTGGACTTTATCCTTGACTATAAAATGTAAAATGTCAACCAGAATTTCTCTTGCTTAGGAAAATGGTCTATACGTGGAAATGTGGCTGGTTTATGATGACGCTGTCGACTGTATTTCAGATATGCATTTTTTTCAATAAGGAAATCATTTTAGTGGAGTTTGTGTTTTATTTAAAAAAAAAAAAGGCAGTATCATTAGTTGGGCTCTCAGACTGCATAACCCTTCCCACAACAGGCTCAGTCACCAGGAACCATATAGATTGGAAAAAGAAACACATCACTAAACACCCATGAAAGGCGTCTTTGTAAAAGCATTGACGGGAGGGGAGGGGGGAAGCATCTAGGTCAATCAGCCTCAAACACAGGATGAGATATTATCAAAACAGATTTCACTCAAGCTAACAGCAATCAGCTCTCAAGTTCAACTGTTGCCTAAATACGTTGAACTTCCCATTAAAAGGTAGACTCCTGGCAGCATTGGGGTGGGGGAGGGGTGGTATGGAAAATCATAATGTTTAAATGTTCGTGTCTCCTTCCACGGAACAAAAGGCAGAGCATTTCATATCCAAGTAAGCAGTGCACTTTGAGAAACATAAAGCCTTTCGTGTTGGAAGAAAAATAAACCAATTTTTATACTCGAGAATACAATAGCTATTTCTGTTTTCAACCCGGTGGTTTGTTTAAACTGTAGGGACTATTAGCGATCTCCTGCAAAGCCGACGAAGTAGATTTGGGTTTTATTCTTACGATCCATAATGGCTGTGCCACAAGAAATACCAATTTCCCTCCTACATCAAGTTCTGCTAAGCGAGGAGATAAAATGAGGGAGCTTACATTAACATGGGAATTATATAAATGAGTTTAGACAAAAACCACTCCTAAGGTAAGCTACCTATTTTTCAAGTCACCAGAGTCTAACATAATACCAAACCGGTTTACAGCTGCTAGGCAACCTGACCCAAAGTGACCTGTTACCCATCTCTGCTCATAAATACAAATCTGTTACAAAGAAAGTCTCCTGTCTTTGAGAACAATTAATCCTAGCTAGTAACTCACAGAATCTATTCATAAGAGCAGACAATGTAATTTGTTTTTTTCCATTTTGGGAAAATAAGTCACAATTTGGAAAGCAAAATGAAGAATGTTAAGACTTGTGTCTAAGACGTGACTGTACCATCAGTCTCTTCCTAGACAGGACCCTCACCCACCATCATCCAAGATGCAACTTAGCTGTACCCAGAATCCCTCCTGATGCTCCAGAGATATGCAAAGTGGGAGCATTTCCTCAAGGGGAGATTTTAGATCTCTTGAGCCAAAGCTTTTATACCTAAGTAACTTTGCAGAAGCTTATCTATATCAGAAGTCAAAAATCTTTTCTTAGTGAGGAGCCTGGGTGGCTTAGCCAGTTAAGCATCCAACTCTTGATTTCAGCTCAGGTCATGATCTCGTGGTTTTGGGGGCTCAAACCCCAAGTCGGGCTCTGTGCTGACGGTGCAGGGCCTGCTTGGGATTCTCCCTCTCCCTCTCTCTCTCCTTCCCACCTCTGAAAAGAAATAAATAAACTTAAAAAAAAAAGAAAGAAATATTTTCTTAGTTCTGTCCTCATAAGAGGAATAATTATATCACTAAAGCCTCCGGAAATTTCTGATTTTACATGAATACAAACATCTGCACAAATATACCTAACCCGTTTAAAAACAACACCATCATTGGATATGAAGGTGAACCCTCCTTGGAGAAACACTGCCCAAATGGAAGACGCAAGGCAAAGATGTTCCACAGCCCCATGCTGGTTCCTGCCCAGCACTCTAACCCTCTCTGGGTGCAAATCTCTGAGCACACGAAGGTTTGTCATGCACGTGCATTTCCCATACCTGGCACAGTGTGAGGCCACCCTTGTTCTGGCCCCGAGGAGAAGTTCTCTTTCCTTGCAGCAAGATAATGTTTTAAAAAGCTGACTTTTAAACCTCTTACTGAATTTTTTAATGGATTAAATTCATCATGTCACCAGCTGCTGTGCAGCTAATAGAGCCATAAAACACTGTATTAAAGGATTACCCATGCAAAATTTCCTCTTGTGCTAATGTGAATTTTAATACTTTTAACATTTAGTTGAGATGGGAATGTCCAAGAACAGCTTGTTCAATAGGTTGTTCTATAAAATTAAGTTCCTCGTCTCATCAGAAATGCCAGGACTCCATTAAGTTAAAATTTTACAGAGAGGCTAAGATGATTCACTGTGTAGCATTTGTGAGGAGGGAGACAACATCTGCTTCTACATTAATGCTCTAAAAAAAAAAAAAAAAAAGGAAAGCAAGAAAGAAAGAAAAGGAAAGAAAAACAGGCATGCATCCCGTGAGTTCACTGACACTGGCCTGAACAGAGGAACATGCTAACTTCAGGTTTGTAGGACCCTAAAATGATGCTGATTATTGGGAACACCTAAATTTATGTCCTCTTGAATGTCATTTGTCTGAAGCTCAAAAAGTCTTAAAATATACAAAGTGGTGATTATGCAAAATCACAAACATATCATATTTTGCAGAACAAAAGTGTGAGAGTGTGTATCATCCAGACGGCGGGAGAGAGACTAGAGGGAAAATGTAGCTGATGGAGGTTGGAAGCGTCACAGGAGAAGACTGTAGAAATTATGTAGTTCAATTTCTTCGTTCTATGCATGGTCAACACTGAGACCCCGAGAGTTCCCGACTGTTCAAGATCACATAGCGAATCAACGCAGAGTAGAGAATAAAACCCAGGTCTCCTGACGCCCAGACAAGAGACCACGTTCTGCCTTACATATCTATAAATATGTACACACCGATCTTGTATATATAAAACAGCTTTTGTGTTAAACAACAATAAAGAATCAATAAGTAAACAGTGATAAGATCACATTTCCTCTTGTGAAAGCTTTATAAACAAGGCAACAAAGCTTTCAAAATTAGACTCCCCCTCCCAATATTTAACTTGAAATTTTATATCCTTAGTTACATCTCCTTACCCTGTTTTCATGAATGACCCTTCAAAGCTGAATTGTAACTGTTACCTATGCATCTCAAACATTACAACATCTCACTACTTACTAAAGAGGTTGTACCTTAAATGAGGTTGCTAAAAACAACATGGACTTTTTTTTTTTTTTTTAATGCTGTTCAGTAATTGGTCTGAATGTAATCATCAACAGAGGCTCCAAATTCTCATCACAATGTAAGTGGACATTAGGATGTGCTCTGTGCCTGATTTGAAAAAAAGAAAAAAGAAAAACACAAAAACCAACCCCAGATGATCAGTTCCAATGGCAAGTCTCCAAAGCCAACGTTCTTTACCCCAGCTGAATTTTGTCCACAGCTCCCTATTTTGTACTCTGTATGTATTACTGTTCCGAGAGCCTGTCATTTCTTATCAGAATGAGAAAGGCTAAAGAGATAATATTTCAATAACATACTGGCCTGATCATAAAATAACTCAATGGAAATGTGTAACTGCCTCAGGCAGCCTGGCAGGGTACTCGTCAGTCAGATGATTTCTATTCTGTTTTTTTTTTTTTTTTATGGTTACATTTTCTGTTATATCAGACATCCCCTCAAGTCTTAGTTATGCTTTTATTCAAAAGGGAGAACCATAGTAGAAAGACCTACAGAACTTATTATGATCTATTACTATAAAGAAATAAAAGTAGCTGCCACGGTAGCATATTGATAAGGACAGGCCTGCCACATTAATTGACCTTTTTTCATCTTACCCACCAGCGCTGAGGCCTGAGTTTCTCAGTTGCTAGGCAACAGGGTCACAGTTTCCAGGTCTTAAATGCACAACCTAGTCAAAAAGATGATGTGATCTTCAGAGAGAAAGCAAATGCTTGCCAGTCATAAGAATTTCCGTGGGTACAGAGGTTTTCTTTTTTTTATCATGCTAAAAGCTGAAATGGAGAAACTTTAACTCGTCAAAAGATTGTTGGGAACAGATTTTTAAATTCCGGCGATTAGAATCTATGGCTGAAACAATACGTAAGAGAATACAGTCAAGCTTCTCTTTGATACACACACTGACATATGGCTTTTAGCTGCCGGTAGAACAGTGGTCAAACTCGCTCCCGAAACACGCTTACACACGCAGACATGCCGAAAACACAGAGCGATCTCAGGGGCTAGATTTGGGGGGGGAGGGCTGATTTGGAGGTGAGGGGGGTTTCTGCTTCTGTTTATTTTTTAATGTTTTTTCGCAAACATTACTGCATCCTGCCATGCTTAATGACTGCTGCAGGCACACAGTTCGGAAAGGTCAGCTGCAAGAAAGCTCTTTCCCTACCCCTTTCTGTACTTCCAAGTCAACACTTTCTTTAAACTTTAATAAAGGCCACGAAAGGGAACCTATTTCTCAACCAGAAAGAAACACTCCATCCCATATAATTGCATTGGACTCTATGTTCCATTGGTATGTATTTAACTTGAGTTATTGTGACCCTAATAACATTTCAATAATGGTGACTTTTTTAACAAGGAATTTGGTAGGTTTAAGTAAGTGTCAAGAATAAGCCAGGGAAGGATTTTGAACTTTCCATTTCATAATTTATTGGAATATCTTACCCAAGGCAAAGAGCAGCTATTTGTATTTTACTTCATTTTAATACCCACTCTGTGAGTAGAGTGATATCTTGTGGAAGACACATGGTAATTAACTCCTGAAGTTTTATTTTCGCTTAATGTGATGTTTTGGGGGAGGGAAGAACAAAAACGTGTGTGTGTGTGTGTGTGTGTGTGTGTGTGTGTGTTGGGAGAAGAGTAACTCATTAGAAACTAAAGGTGAATAATTCAGAATCCAGAATTTAAAGACAGATATAAGGGTTTGCTGGCTTCTTTCACTCTGGGCCACATCTAAGTTCCTACAGATCCCACCTGATTTCAACCTTGGCCACAAGACAGACACCCTGACTCATATAAATAGCAATGAGATAGCCAGGAGGCAGGTCACATGCCTGGAGACGGAGGCTGTCAGAGAACTCTAATGATTTCTTTGGCCCTTCAGGGTGAAAAATTTACTTCATACTTTTTTTGTCTAATATTTGCCATTTTCCTTTCCCTGAAGATAACTGTCATTTTTAGATATGTCTGCTGCCTTTTCCAAGTTGTCGGCCCCGAAAGAACATAATATGAAGTAGTTGGAAAAATTTCACTGAGTCAGAATGCACACATATGCCAAACGGAATGGCTATCACTAAGGGGCCTTCTCTGAGCTATTTTGAACCAGGTTCTTTCAGACTCACAGATCCTGCTTTTTGTTAAATTTTGGTGGTAACTTCCAGAGACTCACAGGTCAGAAAGGAGGAGTGGGAAAAATAAGCTTTCTCCACAACAGCCTCCTACAATCAAAGACAATCTCAGTTGGGGCGCCTGGGTGGCTCAGTCGGTTAAGCGTCTGACTTCAGCTCAGGTCACGATCTCGCGGTCCGCGAGTTCGAGCCCCGCGTCGGGCTCTGGGCTGATGGCTCAGAGCTCAGAGCCTGGAGCCTGCTTCCGATTCTGTGTCTCCCTCTCTCTCTCCCCCTCCCCCGTTCATGCTGTGTCTCTCTCTGTCTCAAAAATAAATAAATGCTAAAAAAAAAATTAAAAAAAAAAAAAAGACAATCTCAGTTGGAGTAGTCTGAGCAAATGTGGGCCAGAAGGTGTCAGGAAAATGTTTGGCTTGTCTACAACAAATGCAAAATGGGGGGTAAGAGTTGAGGTACTTCCAGTGCCATTGAATGAGCTGATTTTATGCCTGTTGAATCTAACAAAAATGTTTGAACCACTGCTTTGCCTTTTTCTAATAAACTTTTAAAAATATATTGTATTTTACATATTATGGATCCATAATAAATTGGGGGAGAGAAAGAACTGGTCCTCAAGAAATACTGTCCTCAGCTGAAGTCCTTATGCTCAATTTGCAATAGTCCTGTACAACCATGATGAATCAAACCTCTGTGCAGAGCTCTTTCCAATGGCAGAGGCAGGAACCCAGCAGGACCCTGTTGACCAAAATCTGTTTACTTTTGCATGATGCTTGCAATTTGGTCCTTGGACCTAAGCATTCTTTCTCTGAGTATCTGAGGGTCCAATCAATGTAGACACCTTGATACTTGTATGGAGTCCCTGTCAAGGGGGTCTCCTCTGAGAACAGGAGGCAGATTTTTGAGCTCTGTTGCAAGAGGAAAGAGTTTTTGTTTCATTTGCTTGTTTGTTTTAATTGTGTTGAGACAAGGGCTTACTAGAGAATCCAAGAATCTTGGTTCTGAAATAGGTCTTGATGAAACTGTGCCCCCTGCACCGCTCTGACCTCCACATCTCTGCAGCTCTCCATGAAGTGCATCTCTCCGTGGCTCTCCCCCACCCCACACCCAACAAGGAGTGATCCTGATCTTCTCTAAAACTTCCTTGTTCTGATCCAGCTGATGAGAAATTCTGTCAGAGGGCAACTGAGCTTGCCCCCATTAGACTATTTGTTCTCAGGTTCATTCTCTACTTTCCGCTGTTTAGTATCACAGGAATGGTGATACTGAACCATTGCCCTCTTGGTTTTCCTTAGGTTTGTTCAGTGGGGGGCAGAGGGGGGATCCTGGCAGGAGACTGCAGTGTACTTCTAGATGCTACTCCTGGTATGGAGACTGTTCACTCTATACAGTTCTCAGCAGAACCAAAGACAACACCTCCAGGGCACAGCTCATCATTACCCAGCCAAAAGAGCCTAGAGAGGCAACAAGGTCAGCATTCCTCAACCCTACCGCAAGCACCAGGGAAAGAGGCATGTGTGCAGCCTGGACAGGGAGCTAATGATAATTCCGAAGAGTTGAATAACAAGAGGAAGATATCATAAACACATACAGGTCTGTTGTCATCTCAGCAAACAGAGAGCGTCTCACCAGACCCAGGAGCAGCCTGAGAATGCAGACCACCAACCACGAGGATGGGGCCACCAACCACGAGGACCGCCAAAGAGACAGAAAAAGAAGAACTGAGGCTTCCAAAGAGCCACCCACAGCCAAAGGGCCTGTCTGCAATAAAGAGCAAACATTGAAAAATAAAATCCTAAGGCTTCTGGTGGCTTAGTCGGTTAAGCATCCAACTCTTGGTCTCCGCTCAGGTCATGATCTCACAGTTCATGAGTTCAAGCCCTGCATGGGGTTCTGTGCTGACAGCATGGAGTCTGCTTGGAATTCTGTCTCTCTTTTTCTCTACCTTCCCTGCTTGTGCCCTCTCTCTCAAATAAATAAGAACTTAAAAAAAAATCCTAAAAGGATTAGGCAAGTAATTATTTTCTAATCTGTGACTTTTCTGTGAATTCTTCCTAAAAAGAGACACTTCCTCCAACCCTCACTAAAAGCCACATCTATCATTTAGATTACTACAACAGTCTCCTTCAGAGCACCCCGACATCCGCTATCCTTGTCCCAGCCCCTTCCATTCAATGGAGCTAAAGTGTACTTTCCAACATAATACCCAAGGGTGAAACTAAGGATTCTGTCCTTCTTGCTCTACTTCAGCAGGCATCTCTAGCAGCAACCGCATCTGTCCAAGTTTCCAGCTCCTACCAGGAGGTCCCCCCTGTGGTTCTAGAACCACCCAAAGGAGCCAGCTTCTGGAGTCATCACCTTTCTGGAGTCCCTCTAGCCCTTCCTCCTGCTGGTAACCTCTGAGTGCCCCCACTGATCTGTCTCCTAGGCTCTTCTAGAGCCTATGTAACCAATCCCCTAGTTAAGTTCCCTCTATTTGATATGCCCAAAGGGATAGTTATTCTCTTGACTTGATATATGTGCTTGATACTCTTATAGGTAAGTCTTTAAGGGCAACTATGTAACTAATATCCAGGCACAGCTTGGGCAGAAAGATCTCTGATGGAGAATATAGTACACATTAATTACCACTACGAGCTTCTCACTGGGCTAAAGCTACTTGGGCATCAAGATCTTGTGTTGTTCCTCACTGTATCCCCAAGATCTAATACAGTGCTAATGCATGATTAGTACACCAAGACTATTACTTGAATATATTTAGATGAAGGGTAAGGAATATTTTACTTAAATATTTTTAAATGCAGAAAGAATTAACACATTCATTTTATACTGTGCAAAAGACTGCGGGGGGGGGGCTTCCTTTAATGTTTTTAAACGACAGGAATCCCTGGTCACACTGTTTTATGGACCCATAATTGGCCCATCCTTTTAGTGATGCAATGAGCCCAAAGGAACTTAAATTTTCCAATTAAAAATAAGTCAATCAGATTTGCCTTCAAAAAGCAAGAGAAATTCCTTCAGCAGAATTCCTTTCTGAAACCCAAATTTAGCTAGTTAAATTCTACCTGGCAAAGTGCACTTAGTCATAGGAGGTAAATTATCACATCATAAAACTGTCTGGTAGGATTCTAGCTGTTTGAGGTGTTAAATACCTATGTCGCCTTCAAAGAAAACTACTTTTGACATTTACTTCTTAGAAGAAAGGCAAGAACTAACATAGGCAGGGCTGGCCTGAGGCAAAATTGGGAAGTCACAGAGATTGTTCTTGGTTGACTTGCCTCTCTTCCTAACTTCACAGTTTGAGACCCCTCTCCAGCCCTCCCTGCTGCTGTTCCCCACCTGGGGAGGCAGAGCACACACTTAAAATCTTCACTTCACTATGCTACAAATGACTGATAATAGCTTAGAAATCTGTCCCTCTCTGGAATGTGTACATTTTTACAGAAATCAATTAGATTAGTGTTTCTCAAATCTCAGCAAACATCAGAATCACCTGAAAAACCATTACGAACACAGATTTCCAGGGACTAATCGAGATTCTCATTAGGTAGTTATGGATGGGGTCCTGGTTTAGGCATCTTTTAACAAGTTCCCAAGTGACGCTTATGCTGCCACATGGGGATCCCTGTGCGAACTACTAAATTAGGGGTAGATACCCACTCACTGCCTGAGGCAGGTTCAGATCCTTCTGAATATGAGATCTGCCCATTTCCATATTTCTCAAACATGTCTGCACATCAAAATTTAACAAACAAATAAATACCCAAGTATGTTTTAAAAATAAACATTCCCTGGAATTTACCCTCAAGATTCTAATTTATTAGGGCTCGGGTGGCACTTCCAAAGGTGTTTGTTTGTTTGTTTTAAAGCTCTTCATTTAACCCTGAGGGTTCAGGCCTTTGGGAATCTTTGCCTTGGGAAATCAGTGTTACAGAGAAAAAAAAGGAAAGCAGGTAAGAGTTCAATCCCAGTCTCACTTCTTACCACCAGGGGAGCTTTTGATGTGTTGTTGAAATTCTAGAAGCTTCAGTGTGTTTAATCTATAAAATGTAATCTTCAGCAGACTGAAAGTTGCCTCTTGTCAGTCTCCTGCCCTATCTACTTGAAAAGCGACACCTAATTTTGGATTCTATAAGAAAGAGAGAAGAAAAGATAATGTACCTGTTAATGACAAAATTTTAAATTTGGGGCTCCCAACCAAAATTTGGGGAGTGGGACAGGAGGGAACCTGCCCCTTTTAATCGTTCCTTTTTTTTTAATTTATTTATTTTGAGAGAGAGAGAGCATAAGTGGGGGAGGAACGCAGAGAGAGGGAGAGAGAGAGAATCCCAAGCACAGAGCCCAATGTGAGGCTCAAACTCACCAACCAGGAAAGTTGAGCCTGGTTGGTGAGTCAAAGTCAAGATACTGCTGCTTAACCAAATGAGCCACCCAGGCATCTCCTCCTTTTAATCTTTCTTATTTGCAAAAAAAAAAAAAAAAAAAAAAAAAAAAAAAAAAAAGCCACTTTGCCAATGAGTGAAGAATTGACTCCTTACAAAGTGGTCGCTACTTGGGCAATCCGCATACACCATCTTTTGGGTTCTTTCACTACAGTAATGGTTATGTCTCTTGATTGATTTGAACAACAGCCTTTACCTATGTAATTACAGCCCCCAGCTCCTGGTTACATTTTTTAATTGGGTGAAAACCTAACATCAAATAACTTAGAAAAAGGAACTGGAGTCATCCTTGTCCGGTCCGTTAATAGAGTTTGTCTCTTGCCACAAGAGAATAACCTGTGACTTAGCCATTCACTCACAATGTGTTCAATAGTTTTCAGAGTGGGGCACCTGGGGGGCTCAGTTGGTTACGTGTTTGACTTCCACTCAGGTCTTGATCTCAGGGTTCATGAGTCCGAGCCCTGTGATGGGCTCTCAAGCTCTGCTGACAGCTCAAAGCCTGGAGCCTGCTTTGGATTCTGTCTCCCTCTCTCTCTGCCCCTCCCCTGCTAGCTCTCTCTCTCTCTCTCTCTCTCTCTCTCTCCAAAATAAATGAACATTAAAAAATAAAATAAAAAATAAAATGCTCATAGTCAATGAGAGGAACAGTCATGTCAGCAAAGCCCTCAAATAAAATACTGTAGGCGCCTGAATAGAAGCATGAATAGGGTTCAGTGTGGATACACAGGACACAATGCTAAGTGTGTTTCAGAAAATCGCTAGCAGCTTCCTAAAAGATAGATCGAATAATTTATGCTAAACGCAGAAACCAATTAAGACAGTGTATTCTGAGCTTCAGCATGTCTAGAAAGCTTGATTAAAAAACCACATCCCTGAGTCCTAGCCCAGAGTGAGAAAGTCTAAGGAAGGCCCCAAGAATGTGCTTTCCTAGAGAGCTCCCAGGGGATGCCGATACTGCATGCTTGGGAGAATGTTGAGAGGGGTGCTGGCCGAATGTGTTGAAGTGCAATATCACGATCAGAGCCTGCCAGGCAGGGCTACCTGCTGGAAAACGGCTGACGCGCCGTGCAAGCTTTCCGCTGAACAAATTCGAAAGCCCTAGATTCGAAGGGCAACACAAAGATTAGAGGCAGCAGAGCATAAGGGAGAAACATGCACTCTACACTCACAGACCTGAGTTCAGAGTTCAGCTCTGCCACGTACTGGCTGGGTGAGCTGAAGCAGGCCACCCAGTCTCCCAGACCATGTCTCCGTCTATAACATGAGCAAAACAGAGCTGAGCTCCCAGAGCGTCTACAGCATCCAAAGAGATGATACGCACGAGGGAACGTGGCTCTGTGGCCGGGGCACAGTGGGCCATTAGGTCATAGCAGCAAGTGGCACAGCCTCTGTTCTCTAACCGCACACGGTCTAATGGTAAAGACTGATATTCACAAGACTTTGTACAAGGAGGATTATAGTAAATGCTATATCTATGGTTAAAAAATTAAATTCAGTGGAAGAACAGGTTTTTAATAACAGCCACCTCACAAGGGTGCTCTCGGGATTAAATGAAATAAAGCATCTAAAAGACCCCAACACATTCCTAGTATTTACCTTAATAGGCACTCAGCAAATTGTTCATGTCTTTCTCCCTCCCTTCTCTTGATTCTGAGATTTCTGTGAGAGTCTCATGAAGCGGATGGGGTTTAAGCAAAACTTACATTCTCCTAAACTATGCTGCTTGTGTCCTTTTCCCCAAGGTTTTGAAGAGATGATATCCCATCAGACTGCCTGACCACCCAGGTTACATCCCAAATGCTTCCAGATCCTATGGAGTTCAGCATCCCAGGTTGCAAAGTATTATTTCCCTTTGAATAAACCCACTACGACCAAATCGCTCCCCTGTCTGTGTGACGAAAGGTAGGAGGGAAACTCACTGAAGTGTAACATTTGAGATCAGAAACTTAAAAACATCTTTTTAAAAAAAAAATTCTATCAGAAAGATCATCAGAACTGCTTTGGTCAAACTCACTGTACCTGCGGAGGCCTTTTTGAACTTTCTACCTTTTGGTGATGCTTTTGATCTGCAACGCACATGATCTCATTAAAAGCATATTATTTAGCTTAAACTTCGAACACTTACCATTTTTCCCCAGTAGCCTGGGGCTCAGGGCAATGTAATGCAGTTCATGCAAGCTTTATGTCAATGGCAGCATGTCATAAAGTATCTGCCAGGATATTGCTGCAAAGGTATGCTGGGAAAAGGGGTGGGTTCTGGCTCACACACTTTAGAGAGCTTTGCAAGGTGAGGTCAGTACCCACCTGCCAATGAAATGACTCCTAATTACCCAGGAATGTTCTGCCTCAGCTGGCTGACATACAGGGCAATAAATCTTAGTGGAAAAACCAGACACCTGGTTTTCAGATCGGACCTGGTTTTCCTAGGTCCAGTTAGATTAATTGTCTTGTTTCTCAATCGTCATACAATCTTTGGAGAAAAGGTACAAAACCTAGATGATGAAACCGGCCATTGATGTGTAGCGTAGCTTTTTCGTTAGCCGACTGAAGGTGATGGGGGCCTTACAAAGCAAAGCCAGCTATTGTTGCTATGAATACAGTGTATAGATAGAACCACTCCCGTTGTTTATAATGATATCTGGAAGAGTTTACTGTGCTGGATTCTTTATGTACCCCCATGCTGTACATAGGAAATAAATAGAACACAAAGTCTGCAGAACACAGACGTGCCTTACTCTCATCGAGAAACACATTTAGTCATGAAAACATGGAACACCAGATAATCGCTTGTTTCCAGGACTGACGCCATTCCCAGGTAATATCATCTTCTCTCTGGATGCAAGTCAACCACTTTCTGCTTCAATAAGGGGGTTAAACGGCAGGAGCATAAACGGGTCCTCTTAATGGTGCAGCCCAAAGTGAAGAAGTGGACCTGATATAACAAAAATGTCCAGAGGTCTGAGGTTTGGAGTAATTCGCGGACGAAATAAAGTGAAAGACATACATACGCTCCCTCAATCTTACCTCCCTATCATCCCACTGACTTCACATCTCATGTGGCTTCTTCATATTCCAGTCAGAAGCAGCAAGATGCAGGGAAGGCAAAACAGGAAGGGGTTCCAAGATTTGCTCTTGTCTCCTTGTCCAGAATCAGGACACATGGCACCTGCCAGCTGCCACAGAAGCTTGGAAATAGAAGGGCAAGATGATTATAATTGCTTGGACCAGTCATGAGCCATCCCCGGGAACTGGACACATGGCAGCCGAAACAAAATCAGGATTCTGTTAGCAAGAGAGAAGAGGGGGGTGGTGGATACCAAGTAGGTAACTAGCAAGGTTTGCCCACACTCTCCATTTTGAGGTGATTAACACTTCTTTATAAAATCATACATCAGGGACACCTAGGTGGCTCAGTCGGCTGAGCGTCTGACTTCGGCTCAGGTCATGATCTCATAGTTTGTAGGTTTGAGCCCTGCGTCGGGCTGTGTGCTAACAGCGCCTCGAGCCTGCTTCACATTCTGTGTCACCCCCGCCCTCTGCCTCTCCACCGCTCATGCTCTCTGTCACTCAAAAATAAATAAACATTAAAAATTTTTTTCCTTGAAAAAAACGGGGTTTCTTGATTTTTAAACTGCAAATAGTTGTTACAAAAAGGTTTTTTTTCTTTTAAATAAATTCACACAAAGAAAGAGAAATAGAAAGCGACGGTAGTGACCAGCAAGAGGAATAATAATTACATTCATCTTAATGTGTGTGTGTGCCAGTTCTGTTTGCATTAACATTGGAAAACTCCAATGAAAAAAATTTTTTTAATAAAATCAGATATCAGACAGGACAAATTGACTTACCCAGGATAGGCAGAATCTTCTAGATCTCTTTGTGATAAGGACCAGGGTTTATTGGGTTTGTGAATGGTTCAAAATGTGATTCGTCTGGTTATTGGAAGAAGAGCTTTATCTCCGTCATTCCAATAGCCCCTCTGTAACCCTCACAAAGGAAACCAAGGCCCCTCCTCTTCCCCGAGCCCTGGAGCAAGGCCCTGCAGTGAAGCCAGTGCCCTCCCAAGCTCTCTATGAAGTCAAAGAGCTCTGGCTAACTGGGTGGCCCAGTCGGTTAAGCATCTGACCTGGGCTCAGGTCATGACCTCACAGTTCGTGGGTTCAAACCCTGCATCGGGTTCTGTGCTGAAAGCCTGGAGCCTGCTTCGGATTCCGTGTCTCCCTCTCTCTCTGCACCTCCCCTGCTCTTGCTCTCTTTCTCTCAAAAATAAGTAAATAAACGTTTTTTTAAAAAAAGAAAGAAAATATTCTCTTAAAAAAAGAGCAAAGGGCTCCTCATAGCTCTTTATCAACACTATTTTCTTTCCTTTTGTTCATGACCTCCACGTTCCTTCCCCTGGAACTTCCCAGTGAGTCCCCGTATGAGATGCCCATTGGCTCTCACAAAGGAAACTTGACAACTGTCCTTGAGGAATAGTGATCTGGTCTCTTTTGTCAGCACCTGTTGGCAACCTTCCCAACTCCTGGGCTTTTACAAACTGGTGGGTGAAATCATTTACGTGTCTAAGAAGCCATGTGGATAGAAGGTGCAGAACTCTTGGGCCAACCCCAGGACACTCCTTCTAATAAGTTACCTAAAAATTAAATCCAGGACAACTTTACCATCAAGGCTTGTGTGATAGTCCACGCATACAGGCTCTAAGTTCAATGTCTCGCCCAGTGTAACACCATCTCTCAGAGCAACAGGAGCCCTGAAAAAACTTCACAGTATATTAAGTACAATTAGCAGAGCAAACATCAACACCACCCGCCCAGTAAAGAAGTAATCACTCAGCCTTCATTCCAGCACCCATTAAGACTTGAACCATTTCTCAAACCAGTGATCTTTTTAAGTGATCATTATCATGAACGCCCTCCTAAATTAGGGAATCCTCATTAAGGGGTACCATAATGATATTAAACTTCAGCCTTTGCTATGAAGTGAAGGTAATAAAGCTTCCAGAGAAGTGACAGCTTCTATTTTTGATCCAAACCATAAAAATAGCTAAGCACTTTCTAATGCTTTGATAAGCTAGGCTTTCTTAAATATGCCTTTAAGAAGCATTTCCTAGAATGACAGACAATTCAGAGCTGGAAGGGACCTTTGAAAGCATATAGTTCTGCTCCCCTCATCTAACAAATGAGAACTCTGAGGCCCAGACATGTCAAATGATGTGCACAGTGTCTTACTGCTAGTTAGTTGCAGAAGTTTAACATATGTAAATATAGTCAGAAATAAACCTCATCGAGACAAAAGCCTAAAAGCATGTGCACTTCTCCACTTTGGCCTCCTCTACAAGGCACCAGAGAGAACCCGCTCAGTTCAAGTATGTGAACTTGACCATAACAAAGCTATTCAAGAAAGGCTCATTAGACTTAGCAAATAAAAACAAGGGTACCCATGCAAACTTGCGTTTCAAGGAACAACAAATAACTTTTTAGCATCAGCATGTCTCATGCAATATTTTGGGCATCCTAAAAAGCATAGTTGCATTTATCTGAAATTGACGTTGACCTGAGCATCTTATCTATTATCAGACGAGACTCATTCAAGTCCTCCAGAAGATGATAACAAGAAGTCATGAGAAGTGCTCTACCTATGACATTGTGTTATGGATGTGTTAGGGCTTCCATAACAAAGTACCACGACTGGGCCACCTTATGCAACAGAAACTTATTGTCCTCCGGTTCTGGGGGTTTGAAGTCTGAGATCGGGTGTTGACAGGGCTGGTTCCTTCTGCGGGCTCTGCCCCAGGTCTTTCCCCTGGATTCTGGTAGTTTGTTGGCAACCTTTGGTGATACAGAATCCTAATTTCTGCCTTCATGTTCCCATGGGGTTTTTCCTTTGTGCATGTCTGTACCCAGATTTTCCCTTTACATAAGGACACCAGTCTTATTGGATCAGGCCCACCCCAATGACTTCATTTTAAATTCAATTATATCTTTAATGACCCTATCTCCAAATAAAGTCACATTCTGAAGTAGTGGGATAAAGACTTCACCATGTTATGAATGGATAAAGAAGATGTGGTCTATATATACAATGGAGTATTACTTGGCAATCAAAAAGAACGAAATCTTGCCATTTGCAACTACGTGGATGGAACTAGAGTGTATTATGCTAAGCGAAATTAGTCAGAGAAAGACAAATATCATATGACTTCACTCATATGAGGATTTTAAGATACAAAACAGATGAACCTAAGGGAAGGGAAACAAAAATAATATAAAAACAGGGAGGGGGGACAAAACATAAGAGACTCTTAAATATGGAGAACAAATAGAGGGTTACCAGAGAGGTAACCCTCCAGGGGGAGGGGTGATGGGCTGAAAGGGTAAGCGGCATTAAGGAATCTACTCCTGAAATCATTGTTGCACTATATGCTAACTAACTTGGATGTAAATTTAAAAATAAATATATTTTTAAAAAAAGACTCTGCCATGTTTATTTGAGGGGACACTATGCAACCCACAGCACATCCTAATGAAAACTCCCTATGGCCTGTAACACTTTCAGGTACAATAATCTATTAAAGGTACAGAAGACGGTACTGAAGGCAATCACTGTTTCCTTGCTCATCACCAGTGATAATGCTCCATCTGTTTTGATGGGAAATATCTCAAAACTAACCTGGATGTTCTCCTATCTTTTATCCTTTCAGAGAAGGATGTCCTTCTCTGAATGTGCCCTTCTCGCTACTTATTAGCAAGCATGGAATTGTTCTTAGACTTTGCTTTTAGGTACTTTGATCCTTGGGTAGCAGGACTCCATATGAAGTTTGATTCCTCCAAAGGCCAGTGGTTTGCTTCACTTACCAAGAAAGATGACCACACAAGGCTCTACCTTCTGCCTCCCCATCTAAGCTTTCATCCTGTATGTGGGCTTGTGCCCTCTGACCCCATCAGCTTGGCGGACAGCACTGGCAATGCAAGGGGCGCGCGAAAGCCCTCTTGTTGAGATGACTGGCTTCCTGCTTAACATCTGAGCTTCAAGGAGGCCACAGAATCAGGTAGTGGTAATTACTGCTTAATTACTTTATGTCCCAAGTTACTTTATGTTCCATATGAGGCCCAGGTATGTCAAATAATTTGCTCAATGTGTTACAGGTAGTTCGTGGCAGAACTAGCTTAACATGTAAGAAATCTAGGGAGAAATAAACCTCTTCTGGCCAAGCAAGACTCCAAGCTAAAGACTCCTGCCCCCCATGCTGCCTGCTACTATTACCTGAGAAGTCAACAAAAAAAGGCAGGATTTACTTGACTAGAACCTAATGAAGATGGTTTCTCGGATCAGTAAGGATTTGGACAGTGACTTCCATATTCTTGAATGAATTGCAAAGTTTGCTTCAAAGATTACACCAAAAACTGTGGGTGCCACTCAAGAGCAATGTTCCATCATCCAGTTTTATACAAAACAAGATGAGGGCACCTGGGTGGCTGTGTCATTAAGCATCTCACTTCGGCTCAGGTCATGATCTCAGGGTTCATGAGTCCGAGTCCCGCTTCAGGTAAGCCCTGCTTCAAGTGAGCCCTGCTCCTCTCTCTCTCTCTCTCTCTCTCTCTCCCTCTCCCCCTCCTGGGATTCTCTTTCTGCCCCTCATTCACTTGTGCCCTCTCTCTCTCAAAAAAAAAAAAAAATCAAAGGAAGGATCTATTACAATATGACATTATGCCCTTGATATGACATTTCACTAATGCCATTATGTTAGAAATAGAGACGGATTAACAAGATATTGTCTCTTTGAAGATGATGAAGTGATCTCAGAATAAAGAACATCAAAGTTTCAAAACCAGAAATTAATCATATTTTCTATTTTATGTTCCTACCCAAAAGAGAATCATTATTCGCAATTAATATTTTTAAGCAATCAGATTAATTCATTTTTCTCTTCATCTAACAACGTCTTCCTGCTTCATTTTCTACTTACATAGAATGTAAATGCGTACTGTAACTTCTGGGATTGTAACCTATTTAAAAGTCTCCATAACCTCAAGGATCATAAGTGGTAGAACAGGTTAAATAAAAGTGTATTGTTTTTAGCCAGAGGCCTGTGCAAAGGTATAGAAAAAAAAAAGATACAATTTAACTTTTTAAAAAAGCCTAAAAGTTCCCAACAGAACAAAATTAGAATTTTATTGGCAGTAAGAAAATATGTGATTTCAAGTTCAATTTCGTAAGGTGAACCTTAGAACCCTCCATCATGAGGTTGATTTAGCTGCACTGTCTACAATTGTTTGGGCTCTGATTTTAAAGACAGTCTTTGCAAAAAGACAAAAGACCAGAAGATATGTCCAGGCCTGTGGTAGTAAGGGAACCACGATTTCTGAAATCGTTCCTTCGGTGATCCTGATTTCACCCTCACCTCGTGAAATTTTAGCCATGGTTTCAGATATACAAAGCATAATACAAGATAGAATAAGAATACTTAAAATCCAATCAAGGACAATACACAATAGATTTGGGGTGCTTGAGTTGTAAAAATGGATCTGCTATATACATGTACTGCCCATAAACATAGTCTACAATATAAAACTTTTCCAGACTTGAGAAAGGTAAGGTTAACTATGAGAAGTAATGTTTTGTGATCCCTGATTGTACTCTACCAAACAGACAAAATGTATACCGAAGAGGCTGAGCACTGAGCATCTGATTAAACATCAAGCTACAGAAATCAATGTTTATTTGAAAAATGAACTGGTAGTCCACAGAGATGAAATTACTTCTAGTATCGTAATATACGATTCCTTACAATGATGTAGCTGCGGATGGCATAAGTTTTATAGACAGTCCTTAGTGGTATCCAAAATAATTAAATGTCATTTAATGGTAGAACTTAAATGGCAAATGGGCGTAGATTTGCATAATTTAAGAAAACACGGTCGAGGTGATTACTTACTTTAATTTTAGAACTTATTTTTGATCTTTAAACAGAATAATAGAATTTATAAGTATTCTTTAGGCAAAAAAAATACACATGTCTTAAAAGGAAAAAATTGATAGTTAAGAAAACGTTGGTACGCTTTCGATTAGGTTAAAATGGGAATAAAAAAAAAGGGAGTACCATGCCAATCCCATATTCAACCACCAGGTGGCACACTAGTGCCTTCTTTCCCCCATTCAACAGTAGAAAGAAAATACCATTGGAAGAATGGTTTCATTTTTTGTTTGCTGTTTTTTATGCTTCTATCCAAAACCAACTTAGAGTCAAAAAAAAAAAATATGAGTCCACAAGTGGTTCTTTCTCAGCTTTAAGATTTTTACTATCAGTGGAAGTTATTTTGCTTTGCTTTTTCATTAAGCTTTGAGCCAATAAACACAGTGATGGGCAGAAGTACCAATAAAAATAAGTCCACCGATGATTCTTTACATGGAAACAGTAACAACTGGAGAAGTAATTTTACCTTTCAGGATACTCAAGCAACGATTGCTGGTATTTAATACTCTATGCTTGCACTTCATATTTGTAAAGCATATTACTACAGACTTATAAGTAATTACAAAAGTATGATCAAATAAAAGAAATCTATCCCATCTAGTTAGAATCCTGAACACTGGAAGGATATCGGTAGATTTTTACAACATTTTAAAATGACTTTTTTTGCCAAGATAGTGAATCAAAACCACCCCAATTTTTTAAATGTATCAACAGAATTCCCCATTTATGCTAATTTAGATTCGTGGATAGAGATTGTCATAATGTCTTTGGAATAGTCTTTCTTCCCTAAAAGTAACTATGTCTCTAATTTTAATTTAGTGAAAAAGGGGACCCTTCTTTTGCTGAAGTATATCAAACACATTTGGGATTTACCCCCAGTTGACTAAGAACAAGCAAGCAGTACGTTAAATAGCAGTTGATACCAAATTTTCAATGGCCATTGACCAAACAGGCTGCACCCGTGGGAATTTTGCTCCCTTTGGTTCTAAAATGATCACAAGGTAGCATGAGATGCCACCAACCAGTTCTGCCACCTTGAGCAAATTATCTGAAGTCTTTATACCTTCTTTTCCTCAAGTGAAAAATTCAATACAGTAGAATATTTCGAAAGCTCCACTTCACTCATAAAACGATTCTTTGTATTTGAATCTAAAGCATAAGAAGACATTGCAAAGGAATTAAGAAAAATAGGAAAAGCTAGGAAAAATTCTTCATGCAACAAACGACCCTAACAAAGACAAGAGTGTGCAGATTGCCTCTCATTGTCTCCATCTTCTCCAATGCTTGGAATCAAGAACTCTAAATGCACAAAGAAAGAAGAAACGCTTTTGGTTTCGCATGTATTTACTTACACCGGTCTAATTGATATTTAAGAAAAGAATTCATTAGGATCTTGCTCTAACTGCCCTCTACAGAATTTTCAGCAGTGCAGGTCTGCTCAACAGATTCCAATTCCTGGAAACCACAACTTAAGCGTCCGACACGAAAGATAGTCATGGCTTTAGATATATGTGTTTATGCCCGTGTAAGATGATCCTGTAAGCACTAAACCCCTTTTCCTATAACGTGTGCTTGAATTACTCCCATAATTTAGAGCTGTATTATCTCTTCACATTTAGTTTACAAAACCAAAATAAAAATCTCTGAATTCCTCAAATTTGAGAATGATTCTATAGTATGCACGTGCTATATACAAAATCTATGCTGAGCCAACAACACAGTCATATTTTTACTTAATAGGCATATTTCTACCCCTTCCGTAATAAATTGACTACCACTTGAATTTACAAATATGTCCAAGAAATACATTTAATGGCCTAACTGTAAGAAGGTATGTTTCTTTTTTAGCATACAAAGGCTTCTTTCTCTATTGTGTGCTTCTGATGGTATTTTAAAGAAGACGTTCACAAGAGATAGGTCCTTAATTAAGACTTTAAAATGAGGGCAATAAATATATTTTATTGGTTATAATACCTTTTTCTTTATTAGAAGGATAACAGACTGCTGGTTAACTGGTCATGAAATATTAATTAAAAAGAAAAATATATGATAGAAGCAATCTCAGTTGCTGCTAACTCATTTTTTCACCTGGATTTTTTTCTGCATAGAGTTAAAGGCAGATGGACCCAGTCATGTCACCCATAGGGAAAGACCGATTGGTTTTGCCAGTCTTGTATGTCAGCTCACCCACCGACAGAAAGCTCTGGAGTTTCTTGGCACCAATATTCAGAACCTAGAGAAAATTTCATTTGGACCTGAATCAGAAAGCATGCTCAGAACAAAACATTCACGGCAGAGTCTCCCACAGACGTGTGTATGAACATAGCAGTTATTCATGGAACACTTCAGTCCCCACCAAGCAAGCAATGGGACACAACAAGGGAACTCGTACTGCCCCAGACACCTATCATTGATAACTAGCACCTTCCATAGCTTATCACATTTCTCCCGGATTTTACCCACTTTCCCATACTTCAGCCTGCTGCCCTCAACCTGGCAGGGAGATAATTAAAACAGCAAACTGATAATTGTCAGAGGAGTTGGGGGTGGGGAGGGGGGAGATTGGCAAAATGAGTGAAGGGGAGTAGGAGATATAGGCTTCCAGTTATGGAATGAATAAAAGGTACAGCACAGGGAATACAGTCAATGATACTGTGATAGAATTGTATGTGACAGATGGTAGCAGCACTTGTGAAGGGTGTAGCATAGGGTCCAGAGAAGTTGAATCACTGTGTTGCACACCTGAATCTAATGTAACATTGTGTGTCAACTATACTCAATTTTTTTTTTTTGACTTAAGAGAAAAAGCAGATGCTTTAGAATAAACGTAAATAGCTTAAGGGAAAGTAATCCGCAAATACCACCTATGATATTTTTTAAATGGAATGGAGATAAGCTTCTTCGGGCAACTCTGATATACTCTGGTGTCATGTTGCTGGAAGGAATTCTGGGGAAGAGCCCTGACTCTCAATTGCCAGGTTCGGTGCAGGTTCGTGTGCAGATGGTCACCCTCAGAGGAAGGATTTACTTGAGGACTCTGCAGCAATCACCATGGCAACCAGAAGTCTCCAACCCATCTCAAACTTTAACGTGAATATGAGTCATCAAAGACCATCTTGCTAACAGCCAGCCTCAGATTCAACAGGTCTGGAGTGGAGTGGAGGTTTGCGGTCCTCAGACCTCACTCGGAGTAGTGAGGACTTTCTTTCCAGGAAGCTTTGAGCTGTTAGCCTTTTTCCAGTAAAGGGAAGGAAGAGCAGAGCTTAACTAAGTCCTTTAAGTTTCTGTGTTTTTTTTATGCAAACAGATTCTTGGTACCTTTTTAAAATCTCATTTACAGTATGATTATTACAATATCATTTGTGTAACAACTGATAATTTTTTAAAACATAAAAAAAATAAACAACTTTTAAAATAATTGGCAGTCCCTTGAGGCACCCTGGGTGGCTCAGTCGGTTAAGTGTCTGGCTTCGGCTCAGGTCATGATCTCACAGCTCGTGAGTTCAAGCCCCGCGTCAGGCTCTGTGATGACAGCTCAGAGCCTGGAGCCTGCTACAGATTCTGTGTCTCCCTCTCTCTCCCTGTTCCTCCCCCACTCTGTCACTCTCTCAAAAATAAATAAAAACATTAAAAATGTTTAAAAAATAATAAAATAATTGCCAGTCCCAAGGTGCCATTTCCCTTTGCTTTCCAGAATGTCTAATATTCATTCACTGGCTTCTCTATATTTTCAACCTTGAAAAGCACTAGAAGGCTTATTTTTTCCTTGATTAACCGTTTACTTTATGTTTAAAATTATAACACAGTAAAATTGACTTTTTTTCCTTTGGCGTACAGGTCTTTGAGTTTTAACACATGCATAGATTTGTTTAAATCCCACCACAATCCAGACACAGAACAGTTCCACGACCCCTCTTCCCCACCCCCCCCCCACCCCAAAATAAAGAGTTCTATGATTTTGGTTTCCAAATTTCCACAGCTTTCTCTTTATTTCTCCCTTGGCTCCCAAATTTGTAGGCAACGTTATAAGAGTTTGGTTTTTTAATAAAAGTGAAGTGAAATTAAGTATTGTTCTGAGAAACTTTCCAGAAAATTCACACTTGAAGTATCAGGAGACCCTAGAGGGTTGAAATTCTGAGGTTCAGAACCACTGCGATAAAATGATGGAGGTCGTGAATTCTGGCTGGAGACAACACATCCTCCTGGTCTGAGCTCTCAGGTGAGCCTCCACTTGGCCTTTCCTCTCTACCCCAGGCTCTTTCGTGACCTGCCACTTTGGGAATGGATCACACCCCCAGAGACAAGAAGGGCCACACCCGTGCCATAAGCCAGGCCCCAGGTATCTCTGCCTGCCTGTAACTGCTCTGTCCGCCCTTGGTCACAGGGTGTTGCCCATGGACCTTCCTGCGATGGGAGATTTCTCCACAATGTTCTCTTTATTGTATTGCCAGAGTCAACCCAGGAGAGGGTGCAGGCTGCCTCAGAGCCCGCAGCAAGCTGTCAGTGCTGATCCTCTAGGCTGGAGGTATGGCACCCCGCTGCATGGGGAGAGCCCCAAAATAGGTCACTGACAGAAGGCGGGAATGAGTTAGGTCATTTATTCTGTTTCAGCTTGTAGATCAATGGAAACCATTGAATCTATACCCCCCAAAAAGTTTCAAATCACGGGAAAGATCTCAGATTCTTCAATGATTCACATTGACAACTATAGGTAAAAGAATAAACCTTCAGGAAATGACAGAACTGCTTTAATTTGGGGGCTGTTTCCAGCCCCTGTATACTTTTAACTCCATTCCTGCCTCAAAACAAAGAGGTCTTGCAATACTGCCTTTGATTTATGGAAAGAAAAAAAGACGATATTACTGAAAAGACCCATTACTCCTGTGCCTCGTCATGTAGTTCAATGTTAAGTACTCTACAAAACTGAATCCTTGGTGGAATGCAATTCTGTAATTCAATCGAGAGATCTTGCTAATGTCCCAGTCTGCAGGAACATAGCTTAAGGGTTTTAGGTTTAGCAGGAAACCTTGCAAACCAGAGACGGAATTACAGCCTGCGTCTTCAATCAGGGATGAGGGAAGGTTGTTGGCAATGTAATATTAAACAATTATTAAGATTTTTAACAGGAAGTACAAGAATGATAAAGCTAAGATAGTCTCAATCAGGTATTGGGGCTTAGAAAGTAAAGGATGAAGACAAGACGCCAGATGGACAATACATGGATAATTGTTGGCGTTGGATGATTAGTAAGTGAGCACTGAGTTGATCAATTCTATTTCAGCATATATTTTAAGATGTCCATAATAAAAAGTTAAAAAAAAAAAAAGATGCCACCCAAAGTATTATGACGGGAAAATAACGCTTTTGGAAATTCACAGAATCTGTAGATGCTTCTCATTTTATGTATTACATGTAAATATGAATAAATATTATTTGATAACTTCTGCAGGATTATGGATCAATTGACCATGTAAATGGAAATAGTGTAAACATAGGAGTAAGGTACCTTCTCTGTGCACTAAAGGAGCTCTCTTGTATAATAAATTCTGTGGGGTTCTGTGCGGTTGTGTCATCATATATTATTCATACATACACCCCCACAAACACCCACACCCACACCGCCCACACACACACACACACACACACACACACTATTATATATATAGTCAGGCGCTTCCAAATGGAAAATTAAGATTGTAGGAACACCGGTTATTTATGTCACAAAACAGTCCTTGTACTATTTTCTTTAAACATTGGTGCATAACGATAATATGACTCAAGAACTTCTATTTACGTAACAAATTGTTTCTAACCTGTAACTATGATTATACTCATTTAGGAAGCATTTGAAAATACCTACTCGCTGGCCCTAACCAGTCACGATTAATCAAGTTGGTTAATCAATTAATCATATTCTCTAAATTTTTAAATTGAGGATTACTAGCCTGCTACTCAGGAACACAGCTAAGGCATAAGGTGAGAAAATGTCTTCAAAACCAACATTACTATATTGTTTAGATAACCTCAAATATCCATGCTAAGTAGAGAAATGTTTGCTGTGGATAAATTAAATTATAGTGGAAGTCATGGTACGCTCAACGTTAAATAGAACAAAAGGAAGTAATGTGCCGAGCTGTGATAGTTGACCAGTTGGCCAATGGTGGATCCGTGATCAGTGATAGCTTGAGAATCTGTTAGTACAACAGGCAGATAAGAGAAGTAAAGACATAGTAAAGAGCTCCAGGACCAAGCTATCCTAACAGACATGGGGAAATTCACCCTTCCCATTGTACTTTCTGCTAGCAACAACTCTAAGATACTCTCTACCAGAGACTTTTCTAACTTTCTTCCAGGGAATCTCTTGCCCTACAGACCTGGGTTTGTTGGGATTTGCACAGCTTGTTGGTTTTGTTTGTCTAATCTCAGATGAGATAGTCTTTCATTTTCTCTGTCCTCAGCTGAAAACTCTTATTTGGATGAAGGTGCTTCTTATGCTCAAGGATGTTTGTTACCAAACCACCAGTGTCAGCTGCCACATGGTGTCAGAAGGGAAGACAAGGCACGCTGGCTTTGGACTAGCCTGAATCCAGTTGCAACCAAGTCAAAAAAATAAATAATAATAATAATAGTACTATTAGCTCATCTCTATTCCATTAAGGCTTCTTGGAATCAGTTTTTTCCTTAGAATGGGAAAGCCTCAAATTCAGAAATGATCATGTATGTACCGTATCATTACAGCTAAATTCAAGAAGTCCTTGCTGGAACAGTTTAGCATATAGTAACTTCTTTGATCCTTACAAATCCAATTTCTTGGATCCTGTTATACAGGGAGGACATGAATTATCCATATTTTACATATGATCAAACTGAGGCTCAAAGAGCTTATGGCTTACTCACTCTCAGGTTGCCTGTCAGAGCCCAGAGAAACCTGATTTTATGATTTCCAATCTAGTGCCTGTGCCGCCAGGAGACAGCTGCCCTCCACAGTCACTAATCAACACATACGTGTATTGAGCAAAGCATTACACTGGATGCTATGGAACAGACAGGAACAAAAGGTCCCTGTCCTGCAACAGCTTGAGATCTAATTGGAAGAATAAGACATTTCATTTTTGTGAACAAAATGAAAAATAACTATAATACCAGTATGAAATGTTAGAAAATAGATCATGAAAGACAGTACAGGCAATAAAAGCTACAGGACCTGGTGACTCAAACTGAGCAAGAGAGAAGGTTCTTTCAACAGATATTTGTCCACAAGTATTTATTGAGCACCTACTATGTGTCCGGGACTTTTCTCCAAGGTCAAAGACTTTGTACTTTTCTCACCCAAGCTATCACAGCATTTGGAGACTCTGGGTGGGAGAGATACTAAAAATACACACACACACAGGTGCCTTTTGGGGGCCCATGGGGTGCAGAGTTAATAGGAGCCTTCCATGGACAGTGAACGGTGCTGGGGTTGGGACCCAGGACATCATGCCGAATTCGACATGGCCAGATGTCTCTTTCATGCCCCTACCTCATTCCTCTCTTGTCAAGCAATCTGTACCTTGATAAAACCACTGATAAAACATTCATGGGACGAGATTAGGTTTTAAAACCTACCTAATGTACCGTGAAATGTGTAGTGTTGGCTCCAGCAATCAAAGAAGCCCTGTGGACCCGCTCTGCTTTGTAGCCATGTTGACCTGTCAAGCTCCGGAGCCATATTCTTCTGGTTTTTGTCCTTTCAAGTTGCCGAGGGAAAAGAAATCTCTGCGCAGCTCCGTCTGGCTTGTCTGTCTTCCCAGTTACCTGACCACACACACATCCTTTATTTTTCTGCTTTGCTGGAGTGGTTTCTTCCACATTTCAATCGAAGCCGGCTCGCAACCAGAACAGCTGAGGAGGTGATCCCAGAAAGGATTTGAGAGTACCATTTTTAAGAGGAGCTGTGTTTATTAAATAAAATATGTTTTATTCTCTTTGTTTCTCAGTGATGATAACTGCAACAGGGAAAGTTGCATGCTTAACACTGGGCCCTGAGCTGGCCGTGAGTGGTTTTTAATTTAATTTAATTTAATTTAATTTAACTAATTCATTAATATAATGAAGCAACTCCTGCCTGCCTACTATGTGCCATGAATGCATCAGGAAAAAGAACTGATTTTTTATATTCTACCATAATTTTTCATGGTGGTTACTACTAGACCCATTTAAGTAGATGACAAAGATTGAAGGAAGTTGATATTTGACTTAGACACCATTATCGTGTTTTATATTTACCTCCCACCACCCCAACATAGACCTTCTGTTCTGTCAGGCCAGTGTCCTTGCACATGGCTCCCTCAACCCCTGTGTCCTGGGGTCCATCACCCTGGCTTGGAATGTCCTCACACATGCTTATTCATATCCCACGTATCCTTTATGGCCAGGTCAATCCTCAAATCCTATTAATGTTTTCTTGACCGCTCAGTCCTCTTAATTTCTCCCTCTCCCCTGAAATCTCTTCTACAGCAGTCATAGGTGTAACCTCTCTCTTCTCTTCAAAAGATCATATGCAGGAACTGTGATGGCTGGTGCCATACAGCATGTTTGGTACTGTTCACGGTGTTGTGCACACACTGGGTACCCAATAAATACTTGACCAAGTGACTGATTGGCTGTAAACCAATCAGTCTCCCGTACTGTTAGAAGACCTACAAAGAAAAAGTGGGTCTTACCAATGCATATATTTCCGTAAATCTATTTTTTATTCTCACGTTAGAAGATGGTAATTTAATCTATCTCATTTTTGCACTCTACCCTTTGGCACGCTTTCTTTTTTTCAACGTTTATTTATTTTTGGGACAGAGAGAGACAGAGCATGAACGGGCGAGGGGCAGAGAGAGAGGGAGACACAGAATCGGAAACAGGCTCCAGGCTCCGAGCCATCAGCCCAGAGCCTGACGCGGGGCTCGAACTCACGGACCGCGAGATCGTGACCTGGCTGAAGTCGGAGGCTTAACCGACTGCGCCACCCAGGCGCCCCTGGCACGCTTTCTTGAAGAGTCTCTGTTCCAAATGACATTCTCTTCTTTCTTCGGTCCCTTTTTTTACCCCACCGGCAAAAATGTTACCATTTTCATTTCCTGAGCCAAATGCAAAACCTAAACGTGGTGATTCCAATTAATTATATCCCAATTTGGTTGTTCTCACTAACCAAATCAAGGAGTCTCCATCCAGCAACTGAAAGCTGGTCAGAGTCTTGAAATCCACCGAACAGATATGCAACTTCTTATACTGTCCAATTCCTGGGATTATCTTAGCTACAATCAGAGCCCAGTTGCCTTTGTTCCCTTAGAAATTATCGGCTGCCACCTATCAGATCCGTTACTGTGTACACAGGGCTAGGTACACCCAGGATCTGGAAGATTTCTGCAAGCCACTCTTTGTGTAGCATAACTATACATGATTTTAAAGATCTTAACCCACCTCTCGTTCTCCCTGCCCCCCAGAACTAATCTATATGCTAATTTGCACTTGATAATGCCGTCCCATAATATGGTAATTGCTGTAATGTTTTCTAGGGAGAAAAAAAAAAAAGTAGAAATTGAGCCATGGCTTCATCTCTGAAGTCTGCATTCATGAGAACCTCTACACAAAGACCAAGTTATAAAGCACATCAGTGGGTTTGCCACATTGAGGTCAAAGTGAAATCACTCTGGAAAAACTGGAAATATTCTCCTGGGCTACACTATTTTGAAATGATCCCCAGAAGCACGATGTGTACCGGAAGGCAGTGAGCTATAGCCTATTGTAGATGAGTTAAAAATGGTTGCGTTCCCCCACCGAAGAGGGCTTCTAGATTTGCAAGAAAGTCTGAAACCCCTGACTTAACACTTCATCCTCCGAAAGATGGCCAAGGCTTCCAGCCTCCCAGCTTCTCCACATAACCTTTATGTGCACATAGTCTTGCCCTATTACCCTACATGTGCCCTCCAATGCTATTAAGATATCAAATGCAGAAATGACAACAAGAGAGCCCTAATTAAACAGCAGCAGCCAAGGCCCTCGAAGGAACAGCCTGAACCCAAACAAGAGGAGCTCCGGGCTGGAAAGGGGGGAGAAAAGACAATGGGGGCTTTGAAGTCAGCTGGGTGTAAAGCAATGGGTTTGTTTTGTGTATTTAAAGGGCCAGATGACAGAAAGGGCTCCCAGTGCTGTCGGGCCAGAGACCAAGCTCAGGATTCACCAAGACCGAAGGGGTAATAACACTCACTGAGTCCTGTGACCAGAATCAAATTGTAATTGGCCTCGGAGATCACTTATGGCAATCAGGGAAGTAATATGCTTCTGAATAATTATGAATAATTAGGCACATTTATGAATAATTACACTGATAATAACTATCTAACTCATTCCATTTTAAAATTGTAATTCAGTCATTATGCACTGGGTAGTCATTCCCTTCATCCTGATTTCTGCATATTCATGGCCTAATCCATCTGCCAATCTTACGGGGACTGGGTCAAGACCCTTACAGCAACGTCCAGGTCCTGGACTCACCCTGGGGACAAGGAAACATAGTGATGCTCAGAGTCAGCGCTTCATATCCTCCTTGATAGACTTGAGAGGACTCTGGACAGTAGAAAACAGCAGAAAGAACATGAAGAACTATTTTCCTAAAACATTGGAGCTGTGCCAACCTGTGACTCATTTCTCAATATGCAAGTGACTTAAAGTACCATCCAGGAGCTCGTTGCTGTGTTCAATACTGCTGGTAAAAAAGAAGCTGTTTCCATGTGTCATTGAGAAGAATACCAGTACGTTGTACAAGAGCTGTCTTTTAAGAGCGTCTTCTGATCATGGTACCAGGCCGCTTAGAAAATCAGAAGTTCCAACTTGAAGAGAAAGTCTTAAAATAATGTGCACTTCTTCAGGCTTCAAAACAAAACGCACCCTTGTCTTATTGCCAAATGCTTTTCTTCTTCATATTCTGTCTTTCCTTTTTCTTCCTCTTCCTCCCTTGTCTCTCTCTCTCTGTCTATCTCTCTGTCTCTGTCTCTGTCTCTGTATCTCTCTCTCTCCCCCATTACCAGCTTCTCCACCACCTCTGCATCCCTTTCTGTTCAAGTCCTAACATGGACAATCATAAAAGTAAAGTTATATTTTCCTGATTCCAAAAGTAGTAACTGCTCACTTGGAAATTTGGAGAGTGTCGGGGGGAGAAATAAACAAAGAAATTTTAAAAAATCAATAATCTCAGCACCTGAGAGAACCAATATTAACTTGATATGCTAAGGCTTCTTACATATTTGTACACCACCAAAATTATATTACAAAAGTAAGTTTGCATCCTGACATTTTCTTTAACATTTTCCATATTATTAAAATAATAATTGTCCATATTCATAAGTCATCAGCGTTTTCCATATTATTAAACTCATGTTTAAAAGTTGCATGTTTGGGTGGCGCCTGGGTGGCTCAGGCAGTTAAGCGTCTGACTTTGGCTCGGGTCATGATCTCACGGTTCGTGAATTTGAACCCTGCATCGGGCTTTGTACAGACAGCTCAGAGCCTGGAGCCTGTTTCCAATTCTGTGTCTCCCTCTCTCTCTGTCCCTCCCCCACTCATGCTCTATCTCTCTCTGTCTCTCAAAAATAAATAAACATTAAAAATTTTTTTAAAAAAAGTTGCATGTTTGGGGCGCCTGGGTGACTCAGTCGGTTGAGTGTCCAATTTCGGCTCAGGTCGTGATGTCTCACTCAGTCTGTGAGTACGAGCCCCACGTTGGGCTCTGTGCTAACAGCTCAGAGCCTGGAGCCTGCTTCGGATTCTGTGTCTCCCTCCCTCTCTGTCCCTCGCCTGTTTGTTCTCTGTCTCTGTCAGTTTCTCAAAAACAAATAAATGTTAAAAAAATTTTTTTTTAAAGTTGCACATTTGATATGGCCAAATGATAGCACATGAAAGTGTGCATGACAATCATTTACTGAAATTTAGGGTACCCGTGTTTCCCATTTTGCCATATTATCCTGTGGGGCAGTTTTCTTTTGTTCTTATTCATTACCCTATTATTTCCATGTTTCTTTCTCTTTCTTTTAAACTGAGACTTGACCTGGGCATAGGAAGTATGCTGCCCCAGAAACAAATAAGACTAGGGAATAATGTAACTGGGTTAGTACCTGGGCAGGCTTACAACATCCAATCTCTTTAGGTATGAACAACATTAATATCCTGCAGTGTAATCCTTTTGATGCAGAATTAAGCCATACCAGGATCCCATCTTGAATCCAAACCAAGGTGGCTCAGTAACTGAGACACATTATGATACATTCTTCCCTAAGACTTGATTGCTGAAAAATCGAGGCACAAATGGTATTTCATTGAGCTGCTGGAAGAGTAGTTTCCAAGGCTTCTGAGGCATCAGAATTACCTAGAGACCCTTTTAAAAGTATCTTTCTGGCGTTCACCAGTTGATATTTTGATTCCACGAAATCCAGAGGAAACACCAAGCTGGGAAGAGAAGCAGGCAGCCAATGATAAAATTCAGCATGGCATTCCAAGAACCCCAGGACTTTGCTGTAGCAGGAAGGTGGTTCATGAGCGCGTGGGTCTCATAGTCAGATGGACATTTGAGAAAGAGGACTCTGACTCCAGTGCAAGTGAACAAAATAAATTGAGTGGTTGTGGGATCAGGCATGAGGGGAAAGAAGTCACTGAATGAGGTTGGCTATAGAGGCAACCCGGATATCTGGTCAACCAGCAATAAGAACATGAACTGAGTTAGGGCACTGTGGATAGGAAGGCGGAGAAGTAAACTATATGTGGTAGAATTAATAAGATCATGTCAGTGTCAGATGTGAGAACTGAAAGACAAATCTAAGTTGACTCCCAATTATCTAATTTGGAATAACACAGTGGGAGGGGAAGCAGCCAGTAGGTTTGGTGTGAAGGCCATGATGAATTCACCTGGAAACCATGAGTTATCAAAGAAAAAGGAAAACACTGTTCAAAAATAATCACTTGCTGAAATTGTTGTTTGGATTTTTTTTTAATATAATTTACTGTCAAGTTAGCTAACATACAGTGTATACATTGTGCTCTGGTTTCGGGGGTAGATACCCATGGTTCATTGCTTACATACAACACCCAGTGCTCATCCCAACAAGTGCCCTCCTCAATGCCCATCACCCATTTCCCCCTCTCACCCGCCCCCCTATCAACCCTCAGTTTGTTCTCTGTATTTAAGAGTCTCTTATGGGTTTGCCTCCCTCTCTGTTTGAAAGTTTTGTTTTTCAAAATATAAATATTTCTATTATGACGCAGTGTGATAGCACTCCAGTGAGTGTAAAGCCTTCTTAGGTGGCCAGCCTTTCAGGGAGAAGCCAACAGAAGAGCTCTCGTGAGACAGATACTTGGCATCACCTGTTACTCTATGATCTGGAGAGAAGTGCTCCAATAATTCTTCACTTTG
Organism: Lynx canadensis; assembly: GCF_007474595.2. NCBI lineage: Eukaryota > Metazoa > Chordata > Mammalia > Carnivora > Felidae > Lynx > Lynx canadensis. Next base: position 20,195,811 of record NC_044307.1, read on the forward strand.
TCTCCCCAGCTAACTTGGGGACAAAAAAAGCCACACATATAATTCAATCATACCTCAGTTGTAGATCTTTGTGAGTTCTCTTCCCTGGTATGGTCAGACACCGGTAGTTCCTTGCATCAGGCAGCTCTAAAGAGATTTGATGCCCTGGTCTCTGTGTCCCAGCAGGATTTCTTGTACACTTTGAGGACAGTTAACATCCAGAAGAATTTACCAGAAATTCTAGGAATAAAAGTTAAAAAAAAAAATGCTCCGTGGAATATATTAATCCAAGAGTTGGAGGAATCAAATATTTTGCTTAGAGTTTATGGGCAGACTACCTGTAGAAAGGATGAACCCATTTTTTTTTTGTTTTGGTTTCATCTGAACATTTTATCTCCAAGGTACTGGGCTAGCTTCCTATTCTAAAAAAGAAGCCACCGATATTTCAAAAGCAACAAGAGCAAAGCCAAGGGGTATTTTTCAGTGAAAAAACTGTATCTCAATTGTAGTATCTTTTCTAGGTGGAGTAAATAGAAGGGAATAAGAAATATGTCTTGATATCATAAATCCGTTAAAAATCCTGGTTTCTGGAGATAATTAACAACACAGGAAAAGGCACAAAAGCAAACTACAAAGTTGGGTATTCACTACGATTGTAACTACATTTTTAAAGTGTAAAAGAAAGAATGGAAAGAAACACAGCAAAATATGAACAAGAATTCTGTTACCTTCGGGAAAGTACATTTTTTTGTCTATTTTGCATCTTTTTTTTACAATATGGTCGTGTCAAATAAACGACAGTAACCCCAGCAACTAAACAAACTGTGCTCTGGCCAAATGAAGAGAAATTAGGAGTTGGGGGTGGGGGGAGGGTGGAACCCAGAGAGGTCAATGTTCTTACACAAGGTCATACTATACATCAGTTGAAAGAGCTAAAAACAGAGCATATAAGTAGTGGTGAGAATCACACACTCTCTTGGCCCAGCAGTGAGAAAAATGAGGCCCAACCAGGACGGAATCAGGGTTCCTAACTCAACTATCACCTTGAATGAAGGTCCTGCTTGGAAAAGCAGAAATGTGTGCCCTTTTGGGCAGTAGCTCCTGAACCAGCCCATGAGTGTATAGAGGTCCAGCCATAAAAACAGAGGGATTTCTCTCCTTAGCAAAGGGGGCTGTACCCACGGTGTGAGCTGTCACCAAACACCATCAACATCTTGAAAACAGCTTGAGTTTGATGTCTCAGGGAGCTTCCTTATCCTCCCTCCCTTCTCATCTCCCTCCCCCCCCCCCAGAACAAAGAAGCCATTATCTTTTTGTTTTTCTGAATGAGGTATTTGGATAATGATTCCACTGCCTACCCAGCCTCTTCCCCCACTGCCCTGCTGCCAGCTAAATTCCTATGATTGATGGGGGCAATACTTTGAAATTTTGAGATGTGGGGGGCTGGAGGGGAGAGGGCAGGGAACACCATGGTCAGGAGAGAGGCAGGAGGGGATGCTGCTGACATGCCAGGGACATTAGAACATGTCAGGGCCAGTAAATGATTCATTGAGGTAATAATGATAAACATTTGTCTCTGAGCATATATGTGCATTTTACCTAACAGTTTCAAGCATCCGGAAATGAAGAGAGGCTTGGAATAAATCAAAGGAACAGGCCCTAAATGGGAATCCCTAAGGAACAGGATCCGAATTGTAAATGCCTTCCAGAATTTCACACATCAAATTACAATAAACGGAATGATATTTTAAGCAGCTCAGTACTTAAAGGGTACTGTATGGAGTCCTGAGGATTTTCTTCTACGTTAAGGTTTCTCTGTGTTGCCAGTTGGAGCTTTGCATGTCTCTCACTCACTGGGGCACTGCCATTGTGGATTCAGCTAAGGAAAGATTTTCCACCCGGAAACCACGTGGGTGACAAACTCAGTCACAGTGGCCCAGGCCTCCCGGTGCCCCAGCTTCCCTTGCCTTGTGGCCAGTGCCTTTGCTACCCAAGGAACCCAAAACTTGTATTCCCAGAGAGTTTTATCGGGAAACAGCCAATCAAACCAACTCTGAGTCATTGGGGGACATACTGAGGACCTGAACCTTTAACGCCAAAGCCTTATTTGAATCAGAACATGTGCTCCGATGCCCACCTTAGTCCCTGAACGAGTGTCACTTCTGAATTTTTCACTTTGTCCATCACCTGAGCCTTGGAAAGTGTATACCTGCAGACACTCAAAGGGCAGTATCCTTAACACGTCCCCTGAATTTTTCACTGAAATGAGCCAGGTCTGGTTCAAATAACACCATAAAATAATAGGATTCTTGGCCAATTTCAATTCAGTTTTTTTGTTCAGTATCATACTCTGTCGTCATCAGCATCAAACACATTAATGAGAATCCTGGTATAGAGGATAATGCTGACCTTGCATGTTTCATTTTTAGAGTACTAAGATGGCTACTTTGAGCCCCAAATTATCTCCTCCACTGGCCTGTCATTGCCCCTGAATTTTCCTCATTAAAGATGAATTTCTTTGAGTAAAGCATTCTTTAGGGTCTCTAGAGTCAATAGCACATCAGAACAACTCAGAAAGCTTTCATAAATGATTGCTTCCCAACCCTACATGAGACCCATTTTCTCTCCCAAGATGTGGTCTGACAAACTTTACTTTTTGAATTCCCAAAGTGATTCCAGTGTGTAAACAGGTTCGGGAACTAGACTTGTCCCACCTCCAAGGCATGAGTATATATTATCTATCTTGGATTCCTTATGCCAAGCTAATGTGCCCAGCACATAGTAAGTTTCCAATAAATATTTTTAACTTAACTGAGAAAGGAACCATCAGTCAATAATATTTTCCTATAAAACAGTATCATCCAATTGCTTTCCTATGCAACAGAGGGAGTATGGGCAGTGTGAGTGCCCTGGGAGACAAGGAGAAAATGGACATAAGAAACAGAAGAGTGAGAGTCAAAGTAGGGAGCACCAAAGACCAACCCTGCCCTGCACAATAATTTTGTCCAGAGTTTCAATAGCCTTCCTGGCGACAATCACTTATAATCTAAAATTAAAGATTAAAATACAGGACTGACTTTTTTTGTCCACAAGGACAATAAGTAAGTATCATCTCACTCATGACACATTTTCAAACATAATCATCATAGACAGGCTAACCCCAGGCACAATTGTGCTATAGGCAAATGCTTTAGGTTAGGTTCCCCAAAAAGTTGACTTTGAGAACAAGTAATTTATTCGGAAGGTGATCCTAAGAAATAATGAGAGGAAGGGGGGTTGGAGAAAGAGCTAGAAAGAAAGGAAATCAATGAAGGGTATGCTTTGGAACAGGTTACCACTGGGAGCAGCTGAGGCTCAACCCCATTGGGAGACTGAGACAGTAGAGAGCCAGTGGTTCTCAAAGCGCCATCCTGGATCAGCAGCGCCAGCATCACTGGGGGTGATGGTTCATTTCATAGGTCAACTTGGTCAACTTGTCTGGGCCATAGCGGGCCCAGATATTCGGTCAAATGTTACTCTGGGTGTTTCTATGAGAGCGGTTCTCGATGAGATTAACATTTGAGTCAGTATTCAGGCTGAATAAAGCAGATTGCTCTCCCTAAGTTGGGTGGGTCTCATCCGGTCAGAGGAAGGCATGAATAGAATAAAAAGGCTGACTTAGAGGGAACTCTCTCTCTTTGCCTATCTTTGAGCTGGGACATTGGTCTGCTGCCTTCAGACTTATACTTGGGCTGGAACTTACACTTTATACTTTCTTGGGTCTCCAGCTTGCCAACTGCAGATCTCTCTCTCTCTCTCTCTTTCACTTTCTCTCTCTCTCTCTCTCTCTCTCTCTCACCATCTATCTATATACTTATATCTATACATCTGTATCTATAGATTCCCTACTGGTTCTGTTTTTCTAGAGACCCTACATTTACACACTTGAGAACTTACTCGAAACGCAAATGCTCAGACCCACTGAATCTGGATGGTGAGTTTTAACATGGCCCTAAGGTAATTCTGGCACATGCTAAAGTTTGAGAATCACTAGTATACAACATGCCTCAGAGTTAAAAGCCCTCAGCAAAAAGCCCTAGAAGAGTGAGTGCTAAAGGGTGTCCTTGGTCCTCCCCCAGTAATGCTGATTGTTACCTCTCCGATCTAGGGACCCTTCCTCCTTTCCCCAGTTGTCTTAACTGTGGTTCCACTACAAAAGAAAAAAAAAAAAAAAAAGGAAGTCAGTGGTGGTCATAAGCATGGTTCACTAATTATTTCCACTTTCCAAGCATTGAATAGGAAAGTGCTTCCTTGCCAATTCTAAACTGAGGGGTAGCCATGTGACATCCTTAGGCAAACAGAATGTTAGTAAAAGTGGCACATGTCACTCCTACCTTGGAAATCATTGTGACATCTGCAAAGATGAAGTCTCAGACAGTCTGAGTCTCAGAGTGACCACCAGGACCAGAGCTCCCTGTCCAGGGCCAGCTTCATAGGCATGCGACCCATGCTAGTCCCTGCTCAGAAGGGCCTTCCAAAGAGTTCAATGCTCTACTGCTACCATCTTGAAATACTTTCTTTTTTAATGTTTACTTATTTTTCAGACAGAGAGACAGAGTACAAACCAGGGAGGGGCAGAGAGAGAGGAGACACAGAATCTGAAGCAGGCTTCAGGCTCTGAGCTGTCAGCACAGAGCCCAACATGGGGCTCCAACTTGTGAACCATGAGATCACGACCTGAGCTGAAGTTGGACGCTTAACTGACTGAGCCACCCAGGCATCCTTATCTTGAAATTCTTAATAATTTTTTTTCACCTGGTACCACAAATTGCATAGCCCATCCTGTTCCTGCCAAGTCAGAGTGTACATGAGGCATGAGCAAGATATAAACTTTGCTGTGTTAAATCACTGGTATTTAGGCTTATAATGACCCACCTTCACTGGTATCAAAACACTGTCCACCTTACCCCCAAATAGCCTATTAATAAGTAAAAAATTTTGTCAGATTCATAAATGCCACTTCATAATGACAGCTTTCTCTCAAAGGTCAAGAAATATAGACAAAAGTTAGGAATAATCATATCATATGTGATAATTATCACCAATATTTATTAAATATTCTTTACTACTATCATTTGCAGGTTTCACTCACTACTCAGAATTGAATCACTCTTAAATACAGAGACCTGAAGATTGTTGGAAGACTGTTGGGGGGGAATGGGCTAAATGGGTGATGGGCAATAAGGAGGGCACTTGTTGGGATGAGCACTGGGTGTTATATGCTAAGTGATGAATCACTAAATTCTACTCCTGAAACCATTATTATACTATGTGTTAAATAACTTGGATTTAAATAAAAGAAAAATGAATAAATAAAAATAAAAATAGAAAAAAAAAGAATTGAATCAACTTCTCTCCATTGGACACACAGAATATAGGAAACTCAAAATTATTCAGTCTAGTCAAGTATTTGATTAAATATTCCAGTAGACCAGGGGCTTCTGGGTGGCTCAGTTTGGTTAAGCACCTAACTCTTGATTTTGGCTCAGGTCATGATCTCATGGTTTGTGAGTTCAAGCCCCACATCAGGTTCTGCATTGACAGTGCAGAGCCTGCTAGGGATTCTCTCTCCCCCTCTTTCTGCTCCTCCCCTTCTTACACACATGTGCTCTTTCCCTCTCAAAATAAATAAATAAACTTTAGAAAAATAAATGAATGAATGAATGAATGAATAATAAATGAATAAATAAATATTCCAGTTGACCAAAGGTCATTGTTCATAACATATAAACAATTTTGGGAATCAGAATAGACTATAATATACATATTACTCAAGCTATACTGCCTTAAATATAACTTTTCTTTGATAATTCAAGATAATTCCAAATTTTCCAATGCGTTGATCATGGTTTCAAATGTCAATGCTCTGGTTTCTCTTCAGATCGCATAAATCTTTCACCTTTTACAAATGTCAGTCATCATTTTTCTGTTGATAAAGATATACAGATAAGAGGTGACTGGGTAGCTCAGTTGTTTGGGCATCCAACTCTTGTCCTCAGCTCAGGTCTTGATCTCAGTGTCATGGGTTCATCAGGGCCGTGCTTGGCTCCATGCTGGGCATGAAGCTTATTAAAAAAAAAAAAAAAAAAAAAAAAAAAAAATATATATATATATATATATACATACACACATATATATGTGTGTGTGTGTATGTGTGTGTATATATAAAGATACACAGGTGAAAAATATTAAATAACAGAAAAATTTTATGTGGGAGAGATAATAATAATAATAAACACAGCAACATTAGGTGGTAGTAAGACTACCAACTACATGCGAACATAGAACTAATTTTCTCCACAGCTATCCTAACAGGGAGACTATGATCCCTTTTATCTTTGAATGGACATTTCTAGGGACCAGCCAGCCTGCCCAGGTCACGCAGCCAGTAAAAGGCCGAGACAGGAATGTGAGCCCTGACCTGTCTCCCCCCAAGCTCTTTCATGAAAGGCTCATGAGCTTCCACAGCAACATGCAACATGTACAGAACTCAAGAAAGAGAAAAAGAAATATTGTATTGATAAGCAAATAGGAAAATAGCCCATTTTACAAGAGTAAAGTCACAAGGCTAAACTATTATTTAAAAAAAAATTTTAAGTAAAAACAGCTAAAAGAAAACCACATTATAATTGAAACGATGTAAAAAAAAAAGTGCTCTGTCATCTATAGAGGACCTTACAAACATAACACATTATATAGTCTATTTTAGCTGATACAGAACTTATAACTTTATTTTTTGTTAAGTTGGAGTTGAAATAATGGTAAGCACTCTTCAAGTTTATATGTCTAACCTAATGGCTAAATTTCATTTTACTGTAACTTTTATCTCCTTATATCCAGAAGCTGATGGAAAAAAGATGAATAAAATGTGAGAAGATTAGAAGTTTGAGAAAGGTCAAATAAAATACCATATATGTTGTTTCTGTTTTAATTGGATAGCATCTTATAGACCTTGGTCTTTGCCAGAATGATTAATCTGTCACTTGAGTTATTTGACTATTGATTCATTTTCAGAAATGTGTTGACATAAGTCTTACTGTAAAGAGAAAATCCACTCCCCTGTCTCCTGCCACCAGGATTCTGAGGCTCATGCCTTTGCCTTTTTGCATGATTAATGTTGTTCTGAGAAACCTGAAGAATCAATAAACATTTTCTGAAGCAGAGATGTCTACATCCCCAGAGAGGTTGCCTGTCCAGTTTCCCGCTCCATCCACAAAATGCATTACCCTTTGGAATGGAAGGGGCAGGCTTGGCTGGTTGATGAGAATCAGGAATTTTGTTCAGATTGTTTATCCTTTTCAGTATGAAAGTCCTAAGGTGGGGAGTACACCAGAGAGTCTCCCTGGTGGCCGCGAAGAATAACTACATCTACACAGGTTTGCACACATCCTGAATGACCCAAGTTACTGCCGTTGATATTGTGATATTGTCTTCTTAAAAGAACAAAGCAGAGAAATCTCTCATCCTCTCTCTGTCTCTGCCTCTCTCTCTCTCTTTCACACACACACACACACACACACACACACTCACACATACACGCACACAGCATATAGGATTCTCTGGAATAGACAGCATCATCCTCAAGTGCTTAGAAACATAGTTTGTCCCTGCAAACATTATTCACTTAGACTGAGAAAAATTCTCTTCCCTACTAAGGCCATACAATTTGATTCTTCTGCCTCTTCAGTGGGGGAAAGATATGACCTCGCTGTATATAAACACAACTGTGTCCAACAGGCAAGAGCCCAGGAAAAAGAACAGAACTAACAAAGCAGTAGATGCAGAAGAGATAGGAGAAGAGATGCTTTGGAATCCTCTCTTCTTTGGTGCCACTACATGAAATTGTCATAAAGATGAAGCTGTGACTTCCAATTCTTTTTGAAGCAAGGGCTCCTTTCTAAGTAAAATGAATAAAATAATTTGGAAGTGAGATTTAAAGGTATAAAAGGAAAAAGGGAATTCACCACAAATGTCAAGTGCTCTTGGCTCCCCTGCCTCCTTACCCCTGCACCTGCTCAGTCACACTCCCCAGTGCCCAGGAGGGTGACTGGAAGGTCCAGCCTTGAGTAATATCTGACACAGAACCTCTGTCTTGCTCCATGTCACTCCAGACCGGGGGAAGGATGAGGAAAAATGGATGACTGAATGCACGGCTGAGCCCTTTGTCTGGTGGAAATGGGATTCTTGTTGTAATTCTGGTCTCCTGAGTTGGGGCTGATTCGAAAAATAAAGCAAGACAAGGGGAACGTGATCTGATAAGCCGAGAAATGACTCTGCCAATTCACTCAGCCCGAACGAGGTCCCTGCCGGGACCTTGTCAACACATTAGATTTGAGCTCAAGAGTTGCAAGAAAAAGGCTTTTCCTGTGTGCTCAGTCCTGGGTCACCAGCTCAGAGAGGAAGAATAGGAAGACTACATTTTCTCAAAGAGGATGCTGTGGCCCTGTCTTCCGCACAGCCATGATTCCAAAATCAGCACGCTTCTCAGGCTATTTGTGTCACAAATCTTCAGAGAGAATTCTCTCTGCGCCTGGAAAGAAGAAAAATTAGCAGTCCAGCCATGTCATAGAACCAACCTGGGACATTATTTAATATATCTAATTACATGAGAATAATTTCATTAGCACCAGCTTTCATTTGAATATGCTACAAGTGCTCCCAAAAAATGTATATTTCCTTAGTGGAACACATCCGTAATGAGGTTTTTTTTGTGGCTGAAGATTTACTCCATATGACAATCACAAGGTACCACATTTTGAGCTAAACGAACACATTAAGCAACCAGACGGTACTTGTTGGGTCCCTAGTTATCATTATTTATAAAGTATTCTCATAACCACTAGGCAAATGTTGTTCAAGTCCTATGTGCGGTGTTAGGGAGAGGCTCTGAGGATCTGAAGAGTCCAGGGATCATGGGTTCCTGGCTCCTTATTAGCCGTCCATTTCTCCCAAGGTGGAGACAAGCCACTTCAAGGGCCAAGGAATCACTTGCTCTCTCTTATCAGGGTACAGTGTAATGGGTTTCCTGCTCTGGACAGGGTGGGAAATGAAATGTGACTGAAGGTGGGAAAAATGAGGCTTTCCTCCTTACTTTCCTTCCTTTCTTTTTCCCTCCCTCCTTCCTTCTTCACTGTCTTCCTTCTTCCTTCTCTTTTCCATTTCTCCCTGCATCTCTCCCTTCCTTCCTTCCTTCCTTCCTTCCTTCCTTCTTTTGTTCTCCCTCTCTGTCTCTCTGTCTCTCTTCCTTTTTTCTTCCCCTCACTTCCATCCCAGTTGTGTTCTCCACTCTCAACACACCAGAGAAAATAAACATTCAATGACACTTACTACCTCGTGATGAAAACCTTCTGATCTTAATTTTTGCACCGTCCAAAGTCTCGAGATATTTAGCCTAAGTGTTATTTACAGAGAACTTCATCATCCCATGACACCTCAAAGACTCCTCAAAAAATATGTAAAAAATACAGCATATACCGCTGCAAATTGTGAGCTCAAGAAGTTGTCATCCACAGCATTTTTCATGAACTTTCCATGACTCCGCCGAACTGTCATCTGCCTCTTCAGACCCTTCTATTACCAACGACCCTCTGTGTTTTATTTTTCTTCCACACAAACTTGAAGCATGCATTTCTGTAAATTGCCACCAAGTCCCCTAATTACTTAACCGTATCCGGTACCCAGTAGCACTGAAATGCCATTCTCCTGGAATCAGCAGGAAGGGAACCTGCTGTTACAGATGAAAGCAGCCCACCAATAAAACCTCATTAATACCTGCAGCTTTAAAGAAAGAAGGCGAGCCGTGGCCATGCTTCAAAAATGTCAAGAATACCAAATGACAAAGGGAGCCTCCTTCCAGCTCCCCAGGCCTACCCCCCAAGAACAGACAATGTTTTATCCAGACTGAGTAAGAGAGAAAAGGCAGCCCCCAAAAGAAATCCAAAGGGGGAAAAAATGCGCTAAATTCCATTCTTTTCTCCTCTGCCTTCTGCCACCATAAGCGTGTTCATCCCGACAGAATCTCTAGCAGAAGCAAAAGAAAGAGAACTTCAGGTGAAAGGTTACCTACATTTATAATGTCAGGCACCGAGCCTGCCGAGGTAAAAGGTAAATGGTAATTTTATCATTAGCATGCCTGACCCCTTGGCCGCACCATATCTCACAGGAAACTTTAAGAACAGCTCACCTGTCAAGACACAAACGTTTAAAGGTCAATGCGCACAGAAATCTTCCGGAGCTCAGAACTGAATTGCTGACACCTTTTATTATTGCCGCTTAAATAAATGATTCGAGGGGAAAGACAAGGAAAGACTGGTTTAATGTTGAGATTTCCATGAAGGATTCTTGGATTTTTGTTTCAAACACTCTCAAAAATACTTTCCCTGTGTTTTGGTATCAAGGAGCAAGCAAAACCTTGACGATTCATAAATATTCCTGGACCTGAAGGATTTTTAGGATCCCACAAAAATACACTATCCCTTGGTAATGTGGTTTTGCAAAGGAATTTCCCTTCCTGTTCCACTTTTTATTCTACATCATTATAATTTCAATATTGTTTTGCCTCCTTTTTATTAGGGGGAGGAGAGCAGATAATAAGGAAGCTTTTCACAGCACTGTGTGAATGGTACTCAATTAGAAAACCAAGAGAGACAAATAGGGATTTGAAAGATTGTGCCACTTATTTTTTCCAAATTAAAATCATAGAGAAAAATACGTTGCTTAAGGGGTGCCTGGGTGGCTCAGTCGGTTAAGGATCCGATTTTGGCTCAAGTCCTGATCTCATGGTTTGTGGGTTCGAGCCCCACATCGGGTTCTGTGTTGACAGCTCAGAGCCTGAAGTCTGCCTCAGATTCTGTGTCTCCCTCTCTCTCTGCCCTCCCAAGCCCATGCTCTGTCTCTCTCTCTCTCTCTGTCAAGAATAAACATTAAAAAGAAAATTTTTTTAAAAAGTTGTTTAAAAGTAAACATGGCAGATCTCCAAAGAAACATGGAGTTACCACATGGTCCACCAATATATACCACCTCTGAGTACCTTACCAAGAGAATTGAAAGCCGGGACACAAACTGATAATCGTACAACCATGTTCATGGCAACATCATTCACAACAGCCAAGATGTAGAAACAATGCAAGTGTACATTGACAGATGAATGGATAAACAAAATATGGTCCAAACATACAATGGAACATTATTCACCATTAAAAGGGCATAAAATGCTGACACATGCCACAAACTTGAACCTTGAAAACACTATGCAAAGTGAAAGAAGTCAGACACAAAAGGGCAAATATTGCATGATTCCACTTATATGAAATGTCCGGAATAGGGACATCTGCAGTAACAGAAAGTAGATTAGTGGTTACGTGAGCCCAGGGATAAGGAATTTGGGAGGTGATGGATCAGGGGTGCAGAAGACCTTCTTGGGCTAACAAAAATGCTCTAAAATTGATTGTGGCCATGGATGCATAATCCTTTAAATATAACAAAAATCATGAAACTGTGTACTTAAAAATGAGTGAATTGTACCGTATGTGAGTCATATCTCAATAAAACTGTTTTTATTTAAAAAGTAAACATGATATATTTAGGTCAAAATGCTAACATTACTAATGGTATGAAGTTAGTAAGATTGCCAAATAAAATACCAATTTTTTGTTTTATTTTGAGAGAGATGGGGGGAGGGGGGAGAGAGAGGGAGAGAGAGAATCTTAAGCTCGAATTCACGAGCAGGGCTCGAATTCACGAATCACGACATCATGCCCTGTGCAGAAATCAAGAGTCCAACGTTTAACCTACTGAGCCACCCAGGTGCCCCAAAATACTGATATTTATATTTGCTAAATATGACAACTCTAGATAAAAGAGCTCTGATAAGTGTTGCAAATAATACTTTGAAATTATTATTTGGTTCATTCTCCACATGGATTAGAATTTTCTTCCCTGAACTTTAGAATTTTTCCATTTATTGTTATTGGAGTATGGAGAATCCTTCTGAACCTGTGTCTTCACAACAAATCATCAACCCAATACTCGTGTAGATGGACCACAGCAATCATACACCACAGGAGCCTATTGGAGTAATGGACATTTCCAGCTTCCACCAGTACTGGGAAGTTGCAGGATCTGGTTAGGTGTTATCCCTTGGGAAGTGGTCCTGCTAAGCCATAGAAAGTTGGCGCTTCCAGCCTTCTGAAAGTATTTGGGGGAAATTAGCTACCTTTCACTATCTCCCTACCAAGCAAGGGAGGAGAGACTTATCTGCATGATGAGCCTGGGAGGAGAGTCTGGAGCCTTTTCACTGAGCCCCTTATGGGCTCTTTCTCAATCTCCTTTGCCCAGAACACACGCTCAATGCTTCCCCGAGTAGAAAGCAGCCTGCACCTGCCAGGATGCCCATAGGTTCCCAGCTGTTCAGTATGCCACTGCCTAGGTAAACCAAGCCAACTCAAAGAGGACAAAATGGAGGACTGTTTCTTACTTCAACACTAGCCTGGATACTCCATTCCAGCTTTGCGAGCAATAAAGCTGATGGAGGGGTCCTTATCACACTCCTGTATCTCAGTTGGTCCAGAGTCCATACTGGAAAGAGTAGCGACCACTTATTACCTCTCCTGGTCAGGAAAATTGATCATCACCCTTGAAGTAGCCACTCACCTTGTATTTAAATAAAACAATAATCTCTTTTGAACTACTTTATCACAGCTACACTGTTGGAGCCTGAGGCCATGCTAAAAAAAAAAGATCACCAGAATGCCAAGCAAAAGATGGGGTCAGTCATTGAGAGGTTTATTTTTTAAGCTTCAAAGGACCATAAAAGTGGGCCCAGAGAAATAAAACATGCGGAAGGGAAATAGACAAATCATTTTACATATAAAGTTATTAAAAGTGAATTTTAAGTTTATTTATTTAAATTCAAGTTAGCATACAGTGCAATATTGGTTTCAGGAGTAGAACCCACTGATTCATCACTTACATGTAATAACCAGTGCTCATTCCAGCAAGTGCCCTCCTTAATGACCATCACCCATCTAGCCCATCCCCCCACCCCACCCCCCTCCAGCAACCCTCAGTTTGTTCTCTGTACATAAGAGTTTTTTATGGTTTGCCTCCCTCTCTGTTAAACTTGTTAAAAATGCTGGGGCTCCTGGGTGGCTCAGTCGGTTGAACGTCTGACTCCAGCTCAGGTCATAGTCTTGCAGTTCGTGAGTTCAAGTCTGCGTCAGGCTCTGTGCTAACAAACAGCTCAGAGCCTGGAGCCTGTTTCAAATTCTGTATCTCTATCTCTCTCTCCCTCCCCTGCTCATGCTCTGACTCTCTCTGTCTCTCAAAAATAAATAAATGTTAAAAAAAAATCTTTTTAAATGCCTCTTAAGGATGCCAGGATTTTACACCTTCTAATTTTATCTTGAAAAACCAACTTAAAGCAAAAGGAAATGCCAACCTTAAAACTTCCATCTTAAGTACCTTTCTGCCTATTCAAAAGGAAACAACCAGCTTCCAAGGGGAACTGTTGTAACATCTACCTTCACAGACATCGGTGGCCATTTCATAATAATTACCTACATGCATTACAGTCTAGATGATTGGGGGGTGGGGGGAGAAGGGTATTCATGAGTTTTTGAGGGGCAAGTGATCCCTAACAGAAGAGCATCAGATTAAGGTTTCTCAAGGATTTGCCCCCAAGAGGCCCAAAGTAGTTCTTTGCTCTAATAATTGTGTTTTACCCTCATCTATCAGACCATTCCCCAGGGTCTTACGGCTTCTTCAGGATCATCCTGGTGGTTCTGCTTTCTGTCCGCACTCCTCACGTCACCTTCACAACTACACTGAGAACTCTTATGATCCCCACAATTATAAGATCCAGAGAAATATTCTCTCTACTCCAAAGGCAGATGATACTCTAGGCAGGTCTCATCCTACCCCTCTCCTCTTCCTCTCTTTCTCCCTCCACTTCCTCTATCTTTCCCCCCTTCTCTCTCCCAGTCTTCTCCCCACTCCCACTAAACCATACACCCGGATTTTTGCATAACTCATGTTGCTCTCTAATAAATGTCTGTCAAGAATTTACTGGATGAAGTTGGCACTTAGGGCAAAATACTCTGACAATTAGCATTCTATCATAAATTTGTACTGCTGTTGAGGTACCCATGGCCTGTGAATAAAACGTCTTTTTCATGAACCTTCTCAAGATCATGCTTGGTTTGTTAGCTGTGTAATTGGTCATCAGGCACCAAGAAATGGGAGGCCCAATTTGTAAACAATATTCAAAAATTTGGGCTCTAGTAAAACTCTGCACAGTACCCAAGGCTGTCCTGAAGGACAGGGATGGGCTTTCTCTCAAGCTTGCTCTTCTCTCCCACATCCCTGTTATCTGGGATCAGAAGGAAGGCAGGGTTAGGACTTCATTGGGCTGGTGTATACGTGAATCAGTTTGAATATTTAAAAATGTTACAGAGTGATCTTTATTATTTAAATGCTTATTTATTTTGAGAGACAGAGGGAGCACACACTAGTAGTAGAGGGGCAGAGTGAAAGGGAGAGAGAATCCCAAGCAGGTGCCACACTCAGCATAGAGCCCGACTCAGGACTTGATCCCACAACCATGAGATCGAGACCTGAGCTGACATCAAGAGTCAGACGCTTAACTGACTGAGCCACCCAGGTGCTACTAAAAATGTTACAGAGTGGTCGTAAAGGAGCGGTCAGACAAGCCATTCACTCTCCAGTGAGTTTGGGAGTTACCAGTGGAGTCAATACAAAGAATGGCAAACTACTAACACAGTCAAATCTGAACATCACTAATCCTGAGCAAGAAACACTCCATTGTGTCCTGCTAAGGGGTAGAATATAGCCCAGTGAAACTTTGGGTTTATTGCCCAACTGTCTGCAACGGTGTCCAAATACTTACTTAGGTGATTTCTAGGAATATAAACACAATCAATAAATTCAGCCCAATAGCATGTAGATCAGGGAAGAAAGCCAGCTCTTTTCTTTTGAATTATCAGCTTCAACAATGATTAAAGATAGTTTGGGGCTATTTTATTTATTCTGTTTGAACGAATGAAGTAAGTTACCAGAGATGATTCCATGCCGGATGGCCTGAGAATAAGTTTTCCAGCTCAAACTTTAACATCAAATCACACCATGTCCTGTGCCCCCATAATCCATTTCTGTACAACCCAATGATCAAAACCTCCTACATTTGTACATGTGATATTTATATATGTGTAAATATATGTTTGTATATAATTATTTGAACGTGGAGAAAAATCTACAATCTAAGTTGTGAACATTGGCTGGGGTATGATATGGAAGAAAAAGATGCAGGGAGAAGAATTTTTGAGTCCAACAAAAAGGCAAAAAAATGAGATCACAAAACAAGAACATGTATGATACGGTCCCATTCATATAACTTTACAGTTTTTAAACTTCAAAATTTGTATGCAATTTTAAAATTAAACAATAATGCAAAGCACATTTTTAAAGAGAGAGACCATGGGGCACCTGGGTGGCTCAGTCGGTTAAGCATCCGACTCTTGATTTCGGCTCAGGTCATGATCTCAAGGTTGGTGAGTTCGAGCCCCACATCCAGCTCTATACTGACAACACTGAGCCTGCTTGAGAGTCTCTCTTTCCTCTCTCTCTGCCTCTCCCTCAGGCGCATTCTCTCTCTCTCTCTCTCTCTCTCTCTCTCAAAATAAAAATAAATAAAACTTTAAAAGAGAGAGATCACAGCCCCTCTATATTTGGATAAATTTCCCAGGTTCCCCCTGCAGCCTCTATCCCTGCCACCATAGAAGTTGTAGCAATGAGTCACAATTGCTTCTGGGCTTGCTTCTAGAACTTCTCCATGTGTCAGCAAGGTGAGGGTGAAGGCTGTATTCTATTGTTCATCCACTAACATGCGCAGTTCCTGGCATGCAGTGATAGATGCTCAATAGAGTTCTTGGAGTGAATGAGTGACAAGGCATCACTTCCAATGGGTGCCCTAATTTACCAGCAAGGAGGCAGGTGGATTATCCCACTTAACTGAAAAAGCACAAAAGAATGATGATGAAAAGAAGAATGTGAATTCTAAGGCTGCACTGCCAATCAGTAACATCGCAACTCAAGGAATTTTGTTTTAAGTATTATTCCCTTTTCTAACTTCAGATCCAATGGAGACATTCCTATCCTTTTTTAAGAAATAAAGTGACTTGATAATGCAGAATGAACCAAAGGTCATGTCACTTGCCTATTGGACCAGATATGCTTTCTTATTCATCTTTCCCCCCCTCACTATCTCTGTTTTTTGCTGTCAGAATTAAAAAAAGCTCAGAGGTGAACTTTCAGGAGCACTTTTCCTCTGAACATAGAATAAGGAGCTGAATTTTCCATTTCAACACACCACTGGTACCTTCACCATTCAGGACTCATGCACTAACTTTAACCTAAATGAGAAAAAACTCAGCGTAGCCATACTTGACAGTTGCTTTGAAAAGAACTGCTAAAAAATAAAGAAATAAAAGAACTGCTGCTGGATGGTAATCATCTCTCAACATTGGTTGTGGTTGTCAATTTAATGAGAATCTCTTTATAATTTTCTAGCACGTTGTTAATTCACAAAAATTTATATCATTAAGGTCATCAAACTATTTTATTTGCTATGGGCTATTAAAGAGGCTGCCGATAATTTAAACTTACTTCCTGATCAGGCAAAAAAAAAAAAAGTTGATGTTGTGCCCCGTTTCATTATATCTTCATTCTTGCCTTTTAAAAAAGCTAGACATCCTTGTCTCCAATTAATTTTTCCAATTGTTAAATTTTTCTGTGTCAAAAGATACCATTAGGTTGGGGGGGGAAAAAGCCTTCAACATAAATGAAAAAGCTTCCCAAAACATTAGTAACATTGATTTATTTCACTCTACTAATTATTTAAAAGGTGATATTTACACTCATCCCCCTTGTCACCCTCCCCCTGCTGGTGACTGTACGTGGCCTCATAAGCACTGTTCACAGAAGCAACTATGTTTAGCTGTGTCAGGTTCCATTGGTTTCCAGAGAGCTTCAGACAAGGAGCATAAAAAAAGGGTGACAGTTTCAGAAGCCACTAAAATTTTATACTTGGCTTTGTGACCAGGATTAACGCATTTTAACAAAACTCCATGAGAAACACGGGCTGATCTGCTGTAAGTCTGTCACAGCCATCAAAACTCCCAACATGTTGGCCCTCCTCATAAACAGTAAGTATATTGTAAAACCATTTTATAGCCCCTATAAAAATATTTTGACTATTTTACCCAAGTACCTGAGTAGGACACCTGGTAGCAGTTAAAGAGAGAGAGAAAAAAAAAGAGTCCCCTTTCCAGATTCCTCTTTCCAGCCAAGCCTTTGAATTCAGGGGAGGGTAGAGAAAAGGCAAGTCACTTTTCTGTGAAAGTAATATGCAGCTAGGCACAGGCAGCACAGCTGTAGAACAGCTCATCAAAACAAAGTCTCTTTTCTCGTCATAGCTTCTTTCTTTTCTTTTTTTCTTGAAATTGAAAAATACTATCAGAATACTATCTGTAGTAAGAGTTCAGGACATCCTACAATCTGTTAATTCACTGACAGTTTCCCTAGTTTTTGTCCCTACTTCCAACTTAGTACCAACCATAGAAAGCCAAATATGCTGGGTGCCTGGGTGGCTCAGTCAGTTAAGCATCCGACTCTTGGTTTCTGCTCAGGTCAGGATCTCACGGTTCATGGGTTTGAGTCCCATGTTGGGACTTCTTGGGATTTTCTATCTCCCTCTCTCTCTCCATCCCTCCCCTACTCTCTCTCTCTCTCTCTCTCTCTCTCAAAATAAACATTAAAAAAAGTAAGCCAAATATGTACACCTACCCAATCACATGGAGGCCCCATGTCTAGTTAGCCCAACTACAACATCCCTGAGCCAACAGCCTGCAATCAGGGAGGGCATACTTGAAACCTTCTCTTTTTCCCACGATAAAGCTTTCCCAGTCCACCCACCTCTGAGTCTGCCAAAACACAAGTAAGTGATGGTGGCTGGCTCCCTTAATCCAGCAAGCCCTGAATAATAAATAGCCTTTGCTCATTCTTCTTGGTCTTTATTGATTTCCGCAGGGCAAAAGAAATTCTCTCCCAATGACATTTCTTCAGGCATTTCTTCAAGGGCAATTCTATTGACTGACTAGACTCAGCTTACGGAAAGATGTTCTTGCATCTACTGCAAGTACAGACAGATTACTCCCAAGTCTCTTTGTGATTTTCCCAGAGGTCTATGTGAGGTGAGTGACTTGTTACCCTGTCCCATGCGTGGGGTCCCTGTCCCACGGGTGGGGTCTCTGTCCCATGCATGGGTCCCTGTCCCATGGGTGGGTCCCTGTCTCATGGGTGGGGTCCTTGTCCCATACATGGGGTCAAGAGAGGAGAATGAACGTATAGATTCTACAGCACTGGTGTCCAGGGACTTGGCCTAGTGGGACTATTCAAAATCCTCCAAGCCTCCAATACTCATGTCAACATCGATTTCCTCCAAGAAAAAACCTCCCCAAGTTCTTCTGGAAGAGGAAGCTGAATGCCAGGACTGCCCTCCTAGCTTCACACCACCCTTAAAGTCCAGCTATCCCGGCCCTACTATGTCCCAAGTATAAAGGACACACTCATCTCTCCTAGAATGGAAGTAAATGCCCAATGTTCAAGGCCAAATGAAATGTCACTTCCTCTCTTTCTTTCCTCATTTCCCTAGGAGAAATTACTTACTCCCTCACCTGTACCTGCAGAGCTGGACGTAAGCCTCTATAACACAGCTTGCCATAGGACATCCTAGCAATTTGCTTATATGGCCATCTCCGTAGATGACCTGAAACTCCTCAAGGACAGGAACTAGATCACTGCCCAGCATATTTCTACATGGAGAGAAATATACAAAGGGAGGAAGGGAGGGAGGGGGAAAAAGGAGGAAAGAATAAAGAAAAAAAAAGAAAGAAAAGAAAGAAAGAAGAAAGAAGAAAGAAGGAAAGAAAGGAGGAAGGATGAAGTACAGTAATGACGATTAATTACCCTGATAATGGAAGGTAGAACTGGAGAATAAAGGAATTAAGAAAGTAATCACAGAACAAAAGACTCACGAAAACAAAAATCCTAAAAAGACATATATTCCCGGAGGGCATTCCCTCTTTATAACTACGTGATGGTAAAAACAGACCGTAGGAAAAAGGGGGAATGGGGGAAGATTGACTTTAAGAATTGTTTAGCACATCCAGCCTTTATCACGTGCTTTGGTTTTCTATATAAACGCTTCTTTCTTTCCAGGTGTCATTTCTGTTCAGACATCCCCAATAATGCTTCAGTCAGATTACACTGTGTATCAACTGCTCATATTGGAACAGAATATGTATACCTCCCTGAAGCCAATGAGACACCAACCCTTCTTCTTAGCCCTGTAGCAGGTCAGACAGATTTCGTCTGAATCCCGACCCTGCCCTCCACCTGCTCTGGATTCTGCTGCCTACACTCCCTGAACCCTTGATCCTTTCATCTGTAACCTGAGAACAGTGACACCGACTCAGAGGGCCCTTTTGTACAAATAAATGAGACAAATAGGCAAAATTCCCTGCCCATATAAAAAGCAGTCCGTATATATTCATTTCTTTCTCCCCTTTGATTTGCTCCTTTTCATTCAGGCATCCAAGATCAGAATTTGGTAGCCCTGGTTGCTTCAGGCACCCTGTCACATGGGTTAGTCATAACTTTTTTCTCAAAAGGAGCCCACATTTTAAGCACTTTATTATTTTTGCTCACCATCTCCAGAACAGGAAGTTACATTTCAAGCAAATCCATCCCTGATGAAATAGGGTTACCCATCTCAGAGATGAGAGCATGCTCAGTGCTGTTGTCTTAGAAACCCATTTCTCCCTCCTTCCTTCCCGCCCCTGCTCCTCTCCGTGTCAGGAAGAAGGCTACCCAGACACGGGGCTCGGCTCCACAGATGCAAGCTTCCAAACAACTCCGCATTCCAGGGAGATGAACAACAAACAATAAAAACAAAAACATTGCCTGAGGTGAGGATGGCCGCAAAGGGATGCCGGGGTATGAAATAGGCTGTCCCTTTGACTTCAAGAGAGCCCAGCCATGCTCTCCAAGGGCAGCTTCTGTGACCTCACCCCTCTCCCGGAATACCTGCCACCTCTCTGGTTTTATTGATAGTGATTGCTATCAAAGCAAAGGGTGAAAAATGGTTTAGGCAGGTTGAGGGGTGAGAGATGGGGAGAGTAGAAGAAAGAGAAGGGGGAGGTTAGTAACAGTTGAGAGTAAAGGAATTAAAATTGCATTCAATCAGAGAGGGGGAAACTCTACTAGGGAACTATTTAAGTGAGGGCAATGAACGGCTCCAAAGAGTAGCCTCAAGTTAGTCCGAACAGGCCAGGTTCATCCCAGTGTCCTTCCCAAGCTCTCTGTTTGGGGTTCGTGTCCATGGAATTAGGTTAGCAAGGCAGAGAGACAGAGGGTTCTCAGGATGCATGACCACAAGAAACTGAATGCTGGTGTCAGTCTCATCCCGGGGCAGAACTGCAAATCTGTGAGCAGCCTTCTTCAAACACTGAACCAGTGTGTGTGAAATCTATCGGCTTCCATCCTGAGGATCGCCTTAGAGCCCCAAACTAGGAATTGAGGGGAGCCTCAAGTTCAGAGCCCATCCAGTTCATGTTAAGTTGACTTCATTTTCAGATTTTCCCCCGGAAGCAATGTCTGTTAGAAACCCAGGAGAAAGGAGAGCAACAGACCATTTGATTTCAGTTCTGAGCAATACTGGTCTTTTGAGTGGATGCCACATGTAAAGGGTGGAGTGATCCTGAAGTTGTCCATGCAACACAGAGCAAAGGCCAGAGACTCACTAACATTCAGAAAACCTTACCAAGACCCTGCATCAACTTTTTTCTTAACTTTTTTTTATTTTTGAGAGACAGAGAGAGACAGAGCATGAATGGGGGAGGAGCAGAGAGAAAGGGAGACACAGAATCCGAAGCAGGCTCCAGGCTGTGAGCTGTCAGCACAGAGCCCAACGCGGGGCTCAGACTCACAAACCGCAAGATCATGACCTGAGCCAGAGTCGTACGCTCAACCGACTGAGCCACCCAGGCGCCCCTCCTGCATCAACTGACTTTTCCCTCTTCTGTGTTCCCTAACCACGTAATCCATACCTGAATTGTATCACAGATCATATTTTTAAAATAACCCATAGATTCGCATGTCTGTCTGCCCAACAGACCAGAAACCTCTCAAAGGCAAGGATTATGCTTCGTTCAACTTTTTGCCTCTAGCTTTTAGCACTGTGCCTGGTATATTATAGATATTCAGGAAATGTTTCTGTTATAAATGGATTAAAATTACACAAAATCTAAAAGAGGGAGCCTCTTCCTCATTTAGTCCCAAAAGTGATGGTGGAGTGAAGAAGTCAATAATTAATCGACTTTTATATTTCTACCTTTCAACTTTTGTTGTAATTATTAAGGGCTGCCAATGTAATTTTTAAAAGTAAACTATAAATATCGACAACTTTTGTAAAACAGGTAGTAAATATTTTCACTTAAATTTATTTGCACTGCTCTGCAAAACAGCTGGATTCCCAGAATTATTTTAATGTTTATTTATTTATTTAGAGAGAAATGGAGAGTAGGGGAAGGGCGGGAAGAGGGAGAGAGAGAGAATCCTAAGCAGACTCCAAACTATCAGCACAGAACTCAATGTTGGCTAAAAATCACCAACCATGATACCATGATGTGAGCCAAAGTCAAGAGTCAAACACTCAACCAACTGAGCCACCCAGGTGCCCTGGATTCCTAGAACTTTAATCAAGAATTCCAATAATGTTGTTCAAATATGGTAGTCCCTGGCAATCGTCTAAGGCTCGTCTTTAGACCCTTGGATGCCACCCCAGCCTCAGGAATTCAGGAATCCATACATTTTTAACAAGATCTCTGAGTGTTGGGATCCTATGAGCTGAGATGGTGATCTCCTTTACTAGATAGACAATTTCACACAGTTGCTTAACTAAGCTTATTCAATTGACTTATCTGTAGGGTAAGGAAAATAATGACTGCCCTACCAACTTGCAGGGTGATTGTTAGGATCAAATACAATGCTTTAAGAAAGTGACAATGTGCTGGTAAAGTGCCATTACTATAATGAACTCTACCGCAACCAAAATAATTCAATTTATTGAGAAATGCACCTTCTTCTGACCCCAAGACAGCGTAATCTCTCAAAGTAGAGAATAAATGGGCATTTCAAGTGTTGAGTGATGGAATCAGGAATGCCCCCCAAATTTGCAAATGGAATGGTTTCCTGTAGTGTGAGTAACAACCCAGAAGCAAACCTACTGATGTGTGGAGTTCTAAATCTCATAAACATTGAACAAGGATAGCATAAGCAGGCAGAGGAGAGGTCCTACCCTTCTTTAGAACCTTCCAAGGGATTCAAGAGCAACACCTGCCCATCTGAGAAGCGAAGGATGAACAAATGCAATGATGGTAGAAAAGGAAGCATCTGTGCACCCGCAGACGTGGGAAAAAAAGGAAAGATTCTGTCTTCTGTTTTCACGACCTGGTCATCTTTGACGCAGCTCTAATCTGAATCACCTAATTAATTAAGTTATTTCACTTAGTCTGATTGGGGAAAATGAGAAACACAGTGTTCATGCTCCTCCCTCTTGGTTGGAATTGCACCCTGTATAAATTGTTGACATTGTGAAATTAATCTCTCAACCGTTCAATTTCCCCGTGCAACTCTCCAAAGGATGTTTTTGCGGCTTGCCCCTAAATTTGCCTGGTTATGTCTAACACCCTAGTAAATTGAGTGGGGTTTTTTTTTGTCTTTTGTTTTTTGTTTTTTGTTTTTTGTTTTTGTACTGGCACCAGGTGTTCTGGTTTTGAGAATATTGTTTCATGGAACAGTCAGAGCTGCATGGTTGCCTGGAGGGACAAAAGGCAAATCGTCACAAGAGCAACACCACACAGGACCAGGATGTCATAGGAAGGAGTAAACATCATTTGAACACAGTGACTCTAACAAGGTTAGCATGTGAGGAATAATTTTATAGTAATCAGGGTTGCCAGATTTAGCAAATAAAAGTACAGGACATTCAGTTAAATTTGAATTTCAGATAAACGTGTAATTTTTTGGCCTAAGTATGCTGTAAGCAACATTTGGGACAGACTTATACTAAAAAAAAAATTGTTTGTTGGCTGTCTGAAATCACATTTAACTAGGAGTCCTGTATTTTATCTAGTATCGTGATAGTACCAATGTGCCTGCTATTTCTTTTCCTGATGACTCTCAGCCTTGGCTGCCCGTTAGAATCACCCAGAGAAATAGGAAATCTCTTGATGCCCAGACCACATCCCAGGCCAACTAAATAAAATCCTTTGGGGTGGTAACAGGTGTCTGTATTGTTAAAACTTCCCATGCAATCTCAAACCTCAGCCAAAGTTGAGAACCACCATCAGATTTTTGTTTTTTTAGCTAAAGAAACTGTAAGAGAGATAGACAGATGGTTGACAGTTGTATTTTCTAAGCCTTCTTTAATTGAGATAAAGTTTGAGCTTTTCTTCAAACTCTGTCTTACCATCAAAGTACGAGCTATGAACTCTTCAATAAATAAACACTGACTGAACCCCGTTCTGGGCCTGTGCCAAGCCCCTACATAACCAGCTTTCTTCCCTTCGAGGTTTTGCAGGTGAATTTGGGTTAAAATTGAACTCTAGGCACAAATGCGAGTTGGGTCATGTCACTTCTCTGATCCCAGAGCTCCCCAGAGCCCCCCAGGTCTTTCCCAAGCTGTACATGATCTGTGAGCCAGCATTAGCTCACCCCTCTGACCCCTCTGCAGACACATAGGACGTACCTGGGCTTTGCTTCAAACCGGCCACGCAGACTCCCACTTTCTCCAATCTCTCCCTCAGACCACCAACTCTCCTCCCCCATATTCACACAGTCCACTTCCTCACCTCCCTCTGGAATTTGATCAAATGTCACCTTCTCATGGAAGCTGACCCTAGCCACCTCATTTGGAATTGTTATTCCCGCCACTGCACCTCCCATCTCTCTTGTCGGCTTTTCTTTATTTCCTATAGTACGTATGACCCTCTACCATAGGGTATAATTTACTCTTCTAATATTTTTTACCTGTTATCTCCTGTTACTTACTGGAAGGTAGGTCCCATGAAGGCAGGGGTTTTGTCTGTTTTGTTCGCTGTGGATCCCTCCCACTTAGAAGAGTACCTATAGTCTAGTGGGTATATAATAAATTAATGTTGCATGAACGAGTGGATGAATGGACAGATGGATGAAACAATTTACCAAATGCACCTTGAAAATAATTAAGAAAAGTAGCTACCACCAAGAAACAATACTCATACTACGATGATACAGAGGATGAGATTGTCAACCCAGTCCCATATGAACCAGGAATTCTACTCAGTATCAAGCTTTACTGGTCATTTCAAGGATTCAAGTCATCAAGAGGCACAGATGGTGCAGAGAGAGGTCTGGGACCTTCATGGTAGCTTTCCAGGTTCTTCTCAGAGCATCAGATGCTCTCTGGCTTAGATTAACACATGGTGTGTCTAAGCAATGTGTATAGCTCAAGTCACTGACTAAAGAGTTCTGCCTCCTTTACAACACGTCCATTTTTACTCAGACAGTCCATGTGGTGTTTCCCGGGGAGCCATACTCCATAAATGCATACATTCCATTCCAGTTTATGATAGGCAATTCTAGGCAACCAGATACATCCTGCTAAAAACATTCCATGGATGAGGACTCTCCTGCTAGCAAATACCATTTGGTGGTTTACCAGAAAATGTCATTTCCAGGTTTACAATGAAATTGGACTCAGTTATCTGACTTTTCCTTTTTCTGGTGTCATGTCCCCATCCCCCTAACCCCAATAATGAAGGGACAGAATGGATAGAAGATCTGCTGCTTAATTCTTTTCTTCCCAGATATAAAAGGAACACAGGATCAGAGTTGCAATGAAGCCTTTCATTCCCAGGTTATTTGAAATGAGAAAAAAAAATGGTAGGAAAAAAGGCAACTGGAACAGCTTAATTATGCCACATGGGCTTCTGGTTTATTCTGGACCTAAATAAATGTCCTATCTCCTATTGCTCATCCCTGCCTGTTGCCTCCTGTGACCTCACTGTTACAGAGTGAGGGGTCAAGGGCCACTGTTCCAAATAGTTGTGTTGAAGGAATGGGTCTGGATATCTGATTCAGGCCATAGGCTCCCAGAGTCCTTCAATCTGGTCTGAAATGGCTTCCAAAGAAAAGGAAAGCAGGAATTGGTGTAAGGAAAAGAGAAGGGAAAGAAATGCCTTTCTCTGTCTCTATGAAAAAAAAGGCATGTGCAGCTAGTCCCTGTGCGTGTCAAAAAGGAAGAAAAAGGAAACACTCCTCAACCATGAAGCTGCTGCCATTTCTGGAAATGGCCTGAGCTCTTTCAGACACCAGCGTGACCCTCCATGGATGATTGCTTCTCTGGGCTAATGATGCCCTGAAAAAGTGCTGCTTCCAAAAGGCTCTTGCCTAACCAGGGGCCCTCATGTGGAGTATGGCCCAACACAAGTTATATTACGATGCTCGTAGAGCCAGTCTTGAGTGCTTGTGTAGTAGCCATTCACATGATATGATCTCAGCAGTTGTGATCAAACAAACACAAACCCCCAAATACTTCCCTGTGTCCCCATGGTTGTCTCAAATGAGGCTTCATTTCTGCAGCTTGAGGCTTTCTCCATCCCACTCCAGCTTAAATACCATATTCGAGGGTAACATTTTTAACCTAACGTTTTACCCTAAAATTAGTTTAATGTTTAGCCTGTCTTTCCCACCTAGAATCATGGAGATGAGAGTGTTCCAGAAATATCACTCAATCCCTACTTCAACCCTTTCATTGTATAAATGAGGATGCTGGAGCCCAAAGAGGTGACATGGTTCACCTGACATCAACCCCAGGACGAACTGGTAACAAAGCCAGCATCGGCCCTGTGGCTCCTAATTCCCTCCCCGAGGCTGCGAAAGTCTTGGCTTCAGTGTAAATAAATTTAATGAGGTATTTCCTAAAAGCAGGGTGAGAGAAATGGCAAGAAGGTAGGTATTGGATTCTTGAAGTAGGTAGAGGTGCAGAGAGAAAATGAGTAGACCCAATTCACAAATTTTGCCTAGGGCTAGACCTTCATACGTTTAATAGATGATAATAATAATAATAGATCCACTCATTCTTTCTTTTCTTCTGAGGGACTAAATTCGCCAGTTCTTTTTGATGGTCAGATAGGAATGATATTTGAGGGCAATGACATTCCATATACATTATGCCCTTGATGTCCCAGGGTGCGTCTTCCTTGAGGGTTATAATTCTTTAGCTGGCTTCTCGTCTACTCCTGGTTCTCACACCAATGACTTACACCCAAGAGTGTATATCTATTATAATTGCTACCTAAAGAGAATAAGAATTACAGATAAGTAATTTTCTTTTTCTAATCTAACCCCCTGGAGGCATTTCAGCAGCTAATACGGGTGATGACAGGCATTTCTGCTATAATTTATACAATTTCATTTTTCTTAATCATGAATTTTAGTTCTCTTACGTCACCTGCTAGAAATGGAAGCAGGGCTTTTTTTTTTTTCTTTTTTTTGGTCACTGCTTTTACTTTTGTAGTCTCTTTTGCAAAGCATTGACGATGTCCACACAATTATGAGAAATTTAGATTAGCCTCTTCTCTGAAATAGCTTGCCTCTAATTGCTCACAAATTCTCTTAAAACAATGTATAAAGCATGAATTCAGGTGCTTCAGTAGGACACCACAGTTTGAATATTTAAGAATATATGTGAAAAGTTATTAAGTGAATCTACCAGCCCATTTGTACATAACTATTTGCCTTGGCAGAGAAATGGTGATTAAGAGTGTATATTTAAAATAATCTGTATGCTACAATATGGAAAAGAATTTAGGGAATGTCTGCGGTTGGTTTGCATACTTCATTTTTGTGGTTTCCATATCTAACACAATGCTTGATGTATGGAAGATGTCAGTAAATATTGATCATTTGCATTTAACATGATGAAGAGGTTATTAAGTAACAGAGTATTTTGATCACCCCCTTAAACTCCCTGCCCACTCCTTCAAAGCCAGCTCAGGTTAGCCAGCCCTGAGGAATCCAAGGCTAGTGTTCCCCAGTCAAGAGAGTCCAGATGTTTTGATATGGCCCAGGATCATCTGAGATCTAGAACTGTTGGGGGCAACACCATTAATGGGTCATGTGATTGATTTAGTAGATCAGCAAACAGGATTCTGTTGGAGTAGCAAGCAACGATTTAGAAAGGAATGGAACAAAGTACACCTCACATGGTAAGAGAAAGTACTGTTCTGTAAAACGTTTTCATTTCCTGTAGGCAGTGGAGCTAAGTTATGCTGCGAGATGTATTTCTTCCTGTGGCTCAAAAGAAGTTTGAAAGCTATTACAGTAGATTGAATAGAGGCTCCCAAAAAGATTTGTCCACATCCTAATCCGTAGAATCCGTGAATGTTACTTTATTTGGAAAAAGGGTGGATGGAATTAGGTAAGGAATGTTACTTTATTTGGAAAAAGGGTGCAGATGGAATTAGGTAAGGATCTCAAGATGAGGACCTCATTCTAGATTAGGTAGGTGGGCCCCAAAATCCAAAGACAAGTGTCCTTATGAGAGAAAGGAGAAGGGAGATTTGAAACAGAATACAGAGGAGGAAGCAATGTGTGACTATGGAGGTAGCGATTGGAGTGACGAGACCATAAGTCAGTGCACACCTGGAGCCACCAGAAGAGGAAGGAATGGACTCTGCAGGGCCTCGGGAGGGAGCGTGGCCCTGCCAACTCACTGTTCCAGTCTTCTGGCCTCTAGAACTGTGATAGAATAGATTTCTGTTGTTTTACACCACCAAGTTTGTGGTAACTTGTTACAGCAGCCACAAGGAAACTAATACAGACATTGATCTCAAAGATCCAAAATCCTGTGTGTTTTCAAAAACTCCAGAACCAGCCTAATCCCATCCCAGTCTATACTGAAACCACAAACTTATCCAAAGAATTAAATCCATTCTTTGGTTACCCAAAGTTCACCAATATATTTTTTTTAAGCCACGGCCTTTTCTGAGAAACATAGATATTCAAGGCCCACAATCCAATACAGCTGCTAGGGAGGGAAAAAGAAACTCATACACTCACAAAAAACCACTTAAGACAACCCTCAACCTACTCTTTTCTGAAAAAGAAATTTTATTAACTTTCTGTGCAGTAGGTATTTTTTTAATTTTCCTAATATAAATTTATAATAATAGCTATGCATTTTCAAACTAAAGTAATGGATTAGAAAATCACTATTTTAAACTTCTCCCTTGTTACTAGAGTCAGCCAAAAAAAAAAAAAAAAAAGGAACTTGGCAAAAAAGAGGAAAGATGGCTTATTTAATAACAATATAATTTTCAATTCTTCCTATATTTTTTCCAAGATTGGTCAAAAGAACTGTTGTTTCTAGAAATGTCCATGTAACCAATCACCACAGGGCATGCTACCCATTGCTGGTCTTACCCATAGGCCTTAGCAACCGTAAGCTATCCAATTAGAACATGACAAAATGGAATTATAAGTGCTTATAAATAATCTATTGTATGATTTGTATCAGCAGTAATTAGTGCTATGAATTGCCAAGTACCTCAATCATAGTTTTGAGCCACCAGCTTTCTTTGTCTCCTCTCCGGCTTTACACGAAGACTATAGTGCATGTCATTTCAAGACCAGCACCTATGTGAAAAAGGAGGCAAGACAGCCCAAATCTCTTTCATTCACTTAGTTACCATCATCTTTCCATCTTTAAAAAAAAAAAAATTTAATGTCTTTTTTTTTGAGAGAGAGAGAGAGACAGAACACGAGCAGGGAAGAGGGAGACACAGAATCTGAAGCAGGCTCCAGGCTCTGAGCTCTCAGCACAGAGCTCAATGTGGGGCTCGGACTTGTGAACTACGAGATCATGACCTGAGCCAAAGCCAAATGTTCAACCTACTGAGCCACCCAGGTGCCCCATCTTCCCATCTTAAGGTAGTGACTCAGGGCACTAGTTTTAGAAAGCCTAGTAGAATGCTTTGCACATAGTAGTCATTCAATAAATACATCTAAACTAATTGAATTATATACTTTGAGAACATAGTGAAAATTAGATTGTAGAGATAATTATCAAGTGGAAAGAGGGGGATAGAAGGGGATAGAAGATGAATTGTGGCAAAAACCATCAACTAGCCCATTGTGTTTCTGAGCATGTGTACCCCTTTCCTTTTACATCTAAAAAAAAAAAAATCAAGACAACATTTTCAAACTGGCATAGGCCTCCTCTATTAATATGTCAGCTGAAGTTCAAACCTCTCACCAACAATAACCCCTCCAATGCCCAGGAAGCCACATCAAATGAAATTCACTAGAGGCTCTCAGGCCTGGCAAAGACAAACCACCCTTCACCAGGACACATCGCATTGATGAATTGCCCTCTTCATACTCACGACTCTGCCTGTAAAGGTGATTTGTGTACGTTAGGATGGTTGTAAGGGATGATGTGAGAGGCCCTTAGGAGTGAACCGAGACAAAGAAGAGGAGAGACAGCTGGTAACGGTCAAGGAGCTGGCAGAGTTGGTGCGGACAGGGACGTTCAGGAGGAGGTCACCTTCCCAGGTGGCAGAATTGAGCAGACACATTGTTTTAATTCACATTCTTTTGGGACTTTAGGCAAATAGCAAGAGAGAGAATAGCACAAAGTTGTAGAAACAGACAGTGCTGCTTTGAAGATTACCTGCCCCATTTAACTCTGACCTTGAACAGGTGAATTAACAGCATGTCGGGACCTCAGTTTTCCTCTCTGTGAATTTGAGATAACACCAGACGTCAGGTGGTTATAACTATTCATTGAGCTGATGTCTGTAATGTGCTCAGCACAGTGATTGCCACTACACTCAATGAAGTTTTACATGTTTTTAAATGCATTCCTGTTCTTAGCTTCCCTGGGTTCACTTAGCCTAGTAGCATCTAGGAAAAGGTAATTATTAACTTTTCTTCAGACACAAGTGAGCATATATCTTCTGTGAGGATAAAACTGATAAATCGTATTTGCTCCAGCCCGTCCTATGCACACTGCCACCAGCTTCGTGAGCATAGAGCTCTAATGCTGTCTCTCTTCTGCTCACAAAGTCCCCAGAGTCCCTCCCCTACCATTTCATTAGAATTTCGTTCAAGACAGCATGGACACATGGGGGGAAATGTGTGCTTAAGAGTCCATCAGACCCGAGCTTCAATGCTCGTCTCGCCATTTAGTGATGGGTGACCTCTACTGAGTTCCTTAATTTCTCTATGCCTCAGATTCACATCCTGTGGAAAAGGAACACTAACACTGTACAAAAAGAAAAATAACACTTGTCTGGGGACAGGTGGCCTAGAGATTAAAAATTATGACATCCTCAAAAAGATGTATCAACCTGGTACAAAGTGACCACTACGTAAAATTTGATATTTTCATTCTTTGGCAGCCCTATTCCAAATCTGCCATGCTTTCACCCCACATTCCATTCAGACTGAGGGCTCCCATTCAACGCCTCACTTGGCTTTGCCTGCACACTGCGTCCTTCCCTGGGGTGCTGCTCCCCACCCTGAGTATCCAAATCCTGCCTACCCTCAAACCTCAAGTTAAACCCCATCTTTCCCACAAAGTCTCGTCACTCCCCAGAAGAGGTAATTGCCTCTCTGAGCTTCCTGGACCGTTGTCTTTGCTCTCCTTGTAACCCTTCACATTGTGTTTATGTTCACTGGTCTAAGTTTTATCTCCCCAAAAAAGTAAAGTCCCTAAGGGCACAGTGCCCATCTACATCTTCATTCTTTCCGACCTGGCATACTTCAATAGGTCAAAACATATTTGTTGAATGAATGAATCAGTAACAAATTATATGCACTTAAAGAAAAATTTATATGAAATACCTATGCTGAATTAACAAAGAAATTTAAGGGGCGCCTGGTGGCTCAGTCGGTTAAGCGTCTGACTTTGTCTCAGGTCATGATCTCATGGTTTGTGGGTTTGAGCCCCGCATCGGGCTCCATGCTGACAGCTCAGAGCTGGAGTCTGCTTTGGATTCTGTGTCTCCCTCTCTCTCTGCCTCCCCCATCTTGCCCCCACTCATGTTCTCTCTCTCTCTCTCTCAAAAATGAATGTTAAAAAAATTAAAAAACAAATTTAAATGAACTATCTGCACTAAAGCAAAGACTCTGTCTTTCATTTTACATTGCATGTGTACATAAAGGAAACTACATGGGTTTACAAACAAGTCTAAGAAGATTTCCAATGCCTGTTTTCAGTATTTCATTTTTATGGCTTCCCACTTCCTGTATGATGCAAATGGGGAGAGATGTCACCAAGATGGAAACAGAAGTCGGTCCTGACTTCACTCCCCATCATAGGGAGAACTAACTACTATTCAACAAGATGTCAGCAAGAGAATCCTAGAACATAGGGGCGAGCCTGAAGCATCCCCTGCATCATAGACACCAAGACAGACTGCATCAGAAGAGAAGCAATTACGCATCAACCACACTGCCCCTCCCCCAGGCCAGTGCAGCATCACTCAGAGAGGTCTCTCCTGAGCCTCTGGCTCCCCTAGTGGGAAAAGACAAGCCAGGGGAGACAACCAGAACCCTAGAATTGTGGGTCACTTTGCGGGAGCCTCTGCTGTGATCTCACACCACAGGAATTGCAGGGGAATCTGTGTGGCTCAACCACTGGGAATCTATTATAGAGAAGGGAAGAGGGGCTTGCACAACCAGCTCAGGGATCTTAGCAGAGCAAGTTGGTACCTGCAGTGCCCAAGTGGTAATCCCAACCAGCCGTCTTGCTCATCAGCAGAGCCCAAGTCAGGGTTACGCTCTGGCCAGGGAACACAGTGGGGGGCAGATCCGCCTGATTTTGGATTTACTGGCCTGAGAGCACAATTTGCCCATGCTCGGGCAAGGACCTAAGTCACAGCCCCACCCTCTGTGGAGAGTGTCTTCTGCTCCATCTGACCAGAAGGGCTGGAGAAAACTCCTGGGAGAAGTGAAAGCATCCTGTTATGCTTCAAAATACAAGACATCAAAATACAAGAAAGACAGCATGATAAGAAACAAGGAATATGGTCTACAAAACAGACAGAAAACAATGAACAAAATGGCAATAGTAAATCCTTACCTATCAATAGTTACTTGATTTTTTTTTTTAGCTGTGGATCATTTTATTTATTTTTTTTGCCTTTTTATTTAATATGTAATTTATTTATTTTTTAACATAATTTATTGTCAAATTGGTCTCCATACAACACCCAGTGCTCATCCCAACAAGTGCCTTCGTCCTCAAAAGCAAACAGATTAAGGGGTGCCTGGGTGGCTCAGTTGGTTAAGCATCCAACTTGGGCTCAGGTCATGATCTCATGGTTCATGGTTTCAAGCCCCACATTGGGCTCTATGCTGTCAACACAGAGCCCACTTCAGATCCTCTGTACCCTCTCTCTCTTCCCCTCTCCCATTGGTTCTCTCTCTCTCTCAAAAAAATAAATTTTTAAAAAAATTACCTTAAAAGCAAACAGATTTAATTATTCAATCAAAAGACATAGAATAGCTGAATGGATTAAAAAATAAATAAAAAGCCAAGAGCCAACAATATGTTGCCTATACAAGATTCACACTAGCCTTGAAGACACACATAAACTGAGAGTGAGGGATGGACAAAGATACCCTAAACAAATGGTAACCAAAAAAAGCAAGAGTAGATAGCTATACTTGTAGTAAACAAAATGTACTTTAAACTAAAAACGGTAAAAGAAGACAAAAAATTTACCATGTAATGATAAAAATGTCAACACATCAAGAAGATATAACAATCATTAATATTTATGCACCCAATGACAGAGCATCTAGATATATAAAGCAAAAACTAACAGAGCCAAAAGGAGAAATAAATAGTAATAAAATAATACTTGGGGACTTTAATACTCCACTCAACAATAGATGTCTCAGAACCAGAACCAGAAGTCTTTACTGATGAACTTACAAAACATTAAAAGAATTAACACTAATACTCAAACTCCTCCAAAAAATTGAAGAATAAAGAACACTCCCAAACTCATTCTATGATGTCAGCATTATCCTGATACCAAAAACACTACTAGGAAAAACAAAATTACAGGCCAATCTTTCCAATGATATGGATGCAAATTTTCCCAATAAAATACTAGCAAATTGAATTCAGCAGCATAATAAAATCATCAGTCACCATGATCAAGTGGAAGTTATCCCTGGGATGCAAGAATGGTTCAACATACACAAATCAATCAATGTGACACATCATACTAATAGAATGAAAGAACAGGATCATATGATCATCTCTAAAGGTGCAGAATAAGCAGTTGACAAAATTCAATATCCTCTCATGATAAAAAAAAAAAACAACTTTTAAACTAGTCATCCAAGGAACTCTCAACATAATAAAGGCCATTTATGACAAGCCCACAGCTACATTACACTCGGTGGGGAAAGGTTTAAAGCCTTTTCTCTAAGATCAGGAGAGTGTCCACTCTCACCACTCCCACTCAGCACAGTATTAGAAATGCTAGCTAGATCAATCAGGCAAGAAAAAGAAATAAAAGATACCAGAATTGAAAGAAAAGAGTAAATTTGTCTCTATTTACAGATGACATGATTTTGTATATAGAAAATCCTGAAGACTCAACAACAAAAAAAATCTGTTGGATCTAATCAATCAATACAGTAAAGTGGCAGGATGCAAGATTAGCATACAAAAATCAGCATTTCTATACACTAACAACAAATTTTCTGAAAAAGGAAGACATCAATCCCATTTACAATGGCATCAAAAGTCATAAAATATTTAGTAAATTTAGCTAAGGAGGTAAAAGATCTCTACTCTGGAAACTATAAGACATTGATGAAATAAATTAAAGAAGATACAAAGAAATGAAAATGTATCTTGTGTACCTGGATTAGAAGAATTAATGTTAAAATGTCAACACTACCAAAAGCCATCTATAGATCCAGTGTCATCTCTATCCAAATTCTAATAGCATTTTTTGCAGAAGTAGAAAAAAAACTCCTAAAATTTATATGGAACCACAAAAGAGCCCAAATAGCCCCAAATAGTCCAAAATAAAAATCCTGATAAAGAAGAATAAAGCATCAGAACAATATGGTATTGGCATAAAAACAGACAAATAGATCAATTGAACAGAACTGAAGCCTAGAAATAAACCCATACATATAGAGTCAACTAATATGTGACAAGGGAGCCAGGAATACTCAATGGAGAAGAGACCATCTCCCCAATAAATGGTGCTTGGATAATAATTCACATATAAAAGAATGAAAGTACACCCATATCTTATGTCATTCACAAAAACCAACTCACAAATGATGAAAGATTTAAATGGTGGGGGGGATGAGGAATAAGAGGAAGTTGGTCAAAATGTACAAACTTCCAGTTATAGGATAAACAGGTACCAGAGATGTAATGTACCAGGTGATGATTACAGCTAACACTGCTATATGATATACATGAAAGTTATTAAGAGAGTAAATCCTAAGAGTTTTCATCACAAGGAGAATTTTTTACCTTTATTTTTTTTCTTTTTCTTTCATTTTAATTGTATCTGTATGGGAAGATCAACGTTAGCTGAACTTATTGCAGAAATCATTTCACAATATATACAAATCAAACCAACATGCTGCAAGTCTTAAACATATATAGTGATGGATAAATAAAACTTGGGGGGAAGTAAATGAATTTTATTGCATTACTTTCTAGCATTTGGCAGCTTTAGGGCTTTGTGTAAGAGAAATCAAAGTAGTCAGATATTTCATTAATTCAACGGGGGGAAATGTCAAAATACCACCTTTGTATACACTAGTATATTAATTACATTTTTCTCTTTTCATTTGCTTAGGGGTCATATAAACAACACTTCAAACACAACCAAACTATTTAGTTTCCTGAAAATTCACTTCTATAAATTCTTTAAGTTTTGTGTTATTTACATTTTTAGAAATCTTTAGCACTACTGACACATGCTACAACATGGATAAACCTTGAAGACAGTGTGCTAAGTGAAATAATCCAGACCTAAAAGGATAAGTACCATTCCCTTATTTGAGAAACCTAGAGTAATCAAATCATCGAGACAGAGAGTTGAGGGCAGTTTGTTGGAGGCTGGGGGGGAGTGGGGAGGGCGGACGGGGAGGACGTATGGGCAGTTCGTGTTAAATGGATGCAGAGATTTAGTTCGGGAAGATGAAAATATCTGTGGATGGTGGCGATAGCTGCACAAAAGTTGTGAGTGCCATAATGCCATTGAACTGTACGCTTGAAAATGGTTAAAGTAGAAACAATTATGAAAGAAAATTAATCAAAACTATCTGAAATCCTTTTCACATTATCAAAAATACTAACTGTGTGATACTACTGCTGAAAAAAAAATCTGGGTTATAAATATTAAAATTTCCTTGGGGCACCTGTGTGTCTCAGTCAGTTGAGCGACCTACTCTTGATTTCAGCTCAGGTTATGATCTCACGGTTCATGGGTTTGAGTCCCGTGTTGGGCTCTGTGCTAACAGTGCAGAGCCTACTTGGAATTCTCTCTCTCTCCCTCTCTCTCTGCTCCCCCCCATTTGCGCTGTCTCTCTCTCAAAATAGATAAACTTACAAAATAAAATAAAATAAAATAAAATAAAATAAAATAAAATAAAATAAAAATTCCTTAAGAGATGAATGGATATACCTTATCTTACACACAATTGTGTGTACTGTTCCCGGCCAACAGTGGTTCTGTATCTCACTCTGTTCAATGGTCAGACCTCTACATTTCATATCTCCATACTTTCCTCCTATTTGCAAACATCTTTTATTAAACCATTGTCCTGGAGTAAAAGACTCTCCACTCAAGAGCTAGATAGCTTTGGATTTTTAAAATTGGTGTGAATGTGCAGAACTTTTAGTAAGTGGAATCATGGGAATTCAGGAAAGTAAGCCCTGAGACAATGAAAATTAGCAGACCATTTGACAAAGAAAAGACAGAATCAAGTTTTATGGAATGTGACTATAAAGGGGTAGCACGTGGGAGTTAGGAGGGTTATGGAAATGTTTTTCATGTGCTTATGGTTGCATGAATCTCTGCTTATGGTTGTTAAAATGTATAGACCAATACAGCACTTTACAATAAGTAAAAATGTTTTTCAACAGTGTAGATCCCAGTGTTTAATTTAGTCATTTCTGTCTTTTGCATCTTGTCTTGGTCATAGAATCCACATCCTAGGCATCACCATTGGCCATGAGAGTACACTTGTAGAGGATAAGAGAGAATAGCTAATAACCACCCTCGAGTATTAAACAAACACTCCATGATCTCTTTAAGCAATTGAAAGAAAGTTGATCCAAATTAAGCCCGTGCTATGACATTCCACTGTTGGTCTCTCCTGGTTCCACCCTTGATCTCTCTGAAGCTTCAGAAGCGTGCCCCCAATAAATATTAACCACCAGATACAGGCCAGCATCTCCCTGTTCCAGAATGTGCCTCTTGTCAGCTCTCCTTAGGATGTAATCAGACCTACATTTAATATACTTGTAACAATAGCAAAGCGCCTCCGGGACATGATGTGAAAAGTAGAAGTCAGAAATCATTTTTGCTTTATTTATTATGCTGTCATTTACTGTCATGTGGTAAAGGCCGAAGAATCTAATTCCCTTCGCTACTGGGATTGTAGCAGCTTGTCTTTTCTATGCAGATTTCATATTTGAAAGATACTTAACTGGGCTGGCTTGTTACCTGATATTGCTGATCTGGTATTCCCAACTGCCTTGAGTTCTCACGTGGAGAAAAGTGAATTCAGTCGGGGTCATCTTGCAGAGTTTGGTGGACCTACAACTAGGTAAACACAAGAGATAAGCTTTGGTAATAGAATAATGACTTGCTAGCCACATGGCTTATGTCCAGGATACATTTCTTTTTCATAAGAGTGCAAATGAGGGGGCACCTGGGTGGCTCAGTCAGTTAAGCCTCCGACTTCACCACAGGTCATGATCTCACATGAGTTTGAGCCCTGAGTCGGGATCTGTGCTATGCTGACAGCTCAGGGCCTGGAGCTTGCTTCGTATTCTGTGTCTCCCTCTCTCTCTCTGCCCCTTCCCTGCTCATGTTCTGTCTCCGTCTCTCTCTCTCTCAAAAATAAATAAACTTTAAAATAGATACATAAAATTTAGATATTTTGTTCATCATGGATCTCACGTTAATTTTAATTTTAAAAAAATGTTGCCTTAGATTGTTATTTATCTTAATTGTTCAGATTTTTGGCAGCTGAGAAGAATGCCTTGCTGACCTCACTCTGGTCCCAGACGGCAGCACAAAAAACTTACGTGGAAAGTAATGGAATTTCCTTAAGAAAAAATGCAAAAGACTGAGCAATATAACTTAATGATTCTGCCATTCAGTATTGTATTTTACCAACTATATTCATTTCCTACGGCTGCCATTACAAAGTACCACAAACTGAGTGGCCTTAAACAACATGAATTTATTGTCTTGCAATTCTGGGAAGCTGGAAGTCCGAAATTACGGTGTCTCCAAGGTCTTGCTCCCCCTGCAGACTTTATGGAGAGAATCCCTCTTTGTCTCTTGCTGGCTTCAAGTGAAGGCTGGAAATCGTTGGCTTTCCCTGGCTTACAACTACATCTCTCCATTTTCACCACTATCATCATGTGGCCTTGTATCTCTTCTCTCTTCTCTCTTCTATCATCTTCTTATAAGGACACCAGAGGTATTAGATGAAGGTCCTACCCTCCTCCAGTATGACCTCATCTCAACTAATCACCTCTGCAACGACTTAATTTCCAAACAAGGTTACATTCTGAGGAACTGGGGGCTAGGACTTCCACATGTCTCCTTGTAGGACACAATTCAGTACATAACACCCAACAAAACAGTCGATAATTCTTATGTTACTACATATTTAACCTGCCAGCACATCAGGTTGCATGTGTGGTATTTGTGTGCGATGTGGCGGTTTGTTGGAGGCAAATGAAGGTCTCATTGGCTACCTGATGGTCCCACTCTGCGCTTTCAATCACCAAATACCTTCCCTTCACGCCCCCTGCTGATCTCTTGTTCTCTTCTTCTCTGCTGCTACCTGCTGCCTGTCATTATTCACTCTGTTCTGACCTTCAATACAGCTCCCTAATCTCTTGCCACTTTCTAGTTCCACTCCCCACTCGTGTCCCAGGGCCCCACAGGTAAAGAGCCCATACCCTAAACAGCCCATGTTCTCCACCCAGATGCTTCCTGTTTTCATTCAATTGACCTGAGTCTCCTACTCAATGCGTGTGCCTAACCTTTGCTACACCTGGGTTGGGCAGACCTCATGTGAGATGATCCTCATGCATCCTATTTTCTAACAGCTTATTTTGCTCGCTGCACGGGGAGAGTCTCCTAAACTCCTCATGTGAATCGCTATCAGACTCAAGATTCTGTGAGGGCTTGGGGGAGCAGGAAAAGAGAGAGAGCAAAGACTTAGAAATGCAACATTTGTCTATCACCCCCACGCACTGGTTTTCTATTCTTCTTGGACAGCCACCACCTAAGAGCCGTAGACCATTTGTTTAATTACTTTGCTTTTCCCCAACTGCTAGTAATGAAATGCTGCCCTCTCTAAAATAATTTCCTGACTATTTGCTAAGATTCATCTCTGACATTTCATTAAATATGATCATTTAACTGTACAAGTACAAATGCATTTTTAATTTAGCTTACTGCAGATATTACAGATGTGGGGAAATGAATTCGTATTGCTCTAGGACAAATATATCATTCACATATGCATGCGACAAAAGAACAAATTATTAAAAATTACTGAAACTTCCATGAAGATTTATATTTAACTTTTCCATTTTCAATCTCCATGTCATTGCAAAAACATATAGCATGTCACTTTGTCAGCTATGATTCTATGAAGAATGTGGGGGTGGGGGGGAGGTGGATTCCGTAAGAATCTTGATCAATAGCCTGCATCTCTGTCATTGACACAGTGTGGCACTAAAAGAGGTGGAGACCGAGTTTCAAGTGTGAAGTTAGGAGGTTAGCAGTCTTACCACTAAAGCAGTAGGTTTTTGCCTTCTCTACAAAAGAAAATGGCAATAGGAAGTGTGTCCTCTGTCCCATGTACTATAAATCCAACCATAATACATGCTAAAGTCTTGTTTAGTCAGAAAGGACTCAAAATGTAAACTGGGGTGCCTGGCTGAGTCGGTAGAGCATGAGACTCTTGATCTCAGGGTCATGAGTTCAAGCCCCACGTTAGGCATGGAGCCTATTTAAAAAAAAATGTGAACTCACATTCTTAAATGTCTTCCTGGTGTCTATTATCCTTGGATTCAAAACTGACCAAAGGAAAGAGCAGCTTGACTTCTTTGACTTTGAGCTACAAAACCTAGAATTTACAAGTCATGAGCTAACAATTATCATATAGGGTATCACGTATTTCCACAGAATGTACTTTTATTATTGTGGAAAGAAATAAGCCTATTTTCAAAAATCGTTATGCTGTTTTTTTAGACTGAGGACAAAAGCAAAATAATAGAGGTTTGAGGCAGAAGAAAAAAATTCTTTCCAAAGTGGAAATTAGAAAGAAGCTTGTCATTTCCAGATATCACAAAGCTAAAATAACTCAAATATCCTTCATACGTAAGACACCAATAAAATAAAAATAGTGTCCAAGCCATCTACTAATTAGTTTCATTAGTTTTCAAGTCATCTGCTAACTATAAGATTTGAAGCTTGGAAGGGACCTTTGAGATCATGTAAATTATGCCCAATTTGGTTATTTTATAAAGAAGAGCAATGAGGCTCAAATAATTGGCATGGACACACAAGGAGTTGGTGGCCAAACCCAAATTAAAAGGCAGGGCACCCAATTCCAGGTCAGCATGTGATTCTCAAGGAATTACTAAAACCCACATAGAGAGAGAATGTAAGCTTCACCTTGTTTATGAGGATAAAAAAGTCTATAATCAAGTGACCAGTATGCAGCTGAGCAATTAGCCATCAACTGAGTGATCTGTGCCTCGTCTACTCACATTGGCAGGGGTAAGAAGGGTTAAGTGATGACAGGGAGTTAGAAGAACTTGCCTCATTGGCCTAGTGAAAAACACTTACCTTCACAGACCTCCTAGCTCCCAGTTTAGTACTTTGTCAGTATGTCTTTGATGGTTAAGTTTATGTGTCAGTTTGACTTTGTGCATCAACCGTGCCATTCTGGGTGTGTCTGTGTGTTTCTGCATGCGATTAACATTTAAATAGGTAGACTGTGTAAAACAAATTATTTTCCCTAATGTGGGTGGGCCTCACCCAAGCAGTTGAAGGTCTGGCTAGCGCAAAAGGGCTGACCCTCCGCAGAGTCACAGGGAATTCCTCCTGCTTGACTGCCTTGGAACGAGGACATTGGCTTTTCCTTGCCTTCGGACTCAAACTGAAACATTAGCTCTTCCTTCAGGTTCTGTACTATCAGCCCTCCTGGGTCTCCAGCTTGCCGGTTGTAGACTTTGGGATTTACCAGCCTCTATAATTACATGAGCCCATTCCTCACAATAAATCTCTTCCTCCATATATATGCATCCTATTGATTTTGTTTCTCTGGAGAACTTGCTACAATATCCCTGGTCTCTTTCAATCTCACACTATTTATCATTGTTTTTCTAAATTTTCAATTCCCCATTGAGAAGAAACTTTAACTCAGGCAAACACTGTAGAAACCCAACACCCAAAAGAATCTGCAGAAGTACAAAAACTTGCATACCAGAGCTCTTAGATTAGAGTTCTAAAATTGATGCCACATAAATATCACGCATAAGAACTCTCTGTGTTACAGTAGGAAGAAAGACTCATTGTCCCAGTACCTGTTTAGTGTGAAACTGACCAACCCAGTCATCTTCTTTTGCCTACAGAGATTTTGAAATATCACACTGAGTGATCACACTACTTTCAAAATTACTGGCACTGCTTTGGTCACTCATACTTGATTTGGATTTTCTCTCTTCTAATGAACAAAATATCTTTCTCCCTTACCAAGCTGTGAAGGGGACGTTTCCAGACACAGAGTGTCAAAATTCAAGAGGGGAGAGGCAGTTGCCCCAAAGTTCTTTTACTTGTGTGTGGTAAGTGGTAAGCTTTGCTATGTGATGAAGCAATTGGGCCAGCCAGGAAGATCTTTAATTCATGCGCTCCAGGCTGGTACAAAACCATCATTTTCAAGTGTTATTTTCCTGCTTCTGTTACAAGTGATG
The DNA here is from genome assembly GCF_007474595.2 of Lynx canadensis. Lineage (NCBI taxonomy): Eukaryota > Metazoa > Chordata > Mammalia > Carnivora > Felidae > Lynx > Lynx canadensis. Next base: position 20,237,239 of record NC_044307.1, read on the forward strand.
GCATTGAATGAGGCTGTGTGCCCGTGAGGACTTCGCCCATTGCCAGTGAGGGGGAACAAGGGGTATAGAAGCATCCCAAAGTGATAAAGTTGAAGTGAGATTATCATTGACAAAGATTTTTTTTAACACGGGAACAAACATGTCATTTTTCAAAAGCTGACCCACAATCTGCTAATTCAAACAGATTTTTTCATGTCGTGTGTCAAAACATTAAGAGAATAATTCTGTCTCTCCGAGACTTAGCAAACAGCTGGACCCAAGATGGAAGTGAGCAACTCTCCTATCATAAGTGTTTGTTTACAAATATTTGTAGCGTGCAAGGCTGTTGTCTTTTATGAGAACAATAGCATTGTTTCCATTACTTGTAGTGTGCAGAAGGAAACTGAACCCTCTACTTGCTCAAACAGAAATTTTCTTTTTTATAAGAAGTGGTAAGGAAGGAGCATGGAGGTGGGAATAGGAGGAAATGATCCGCTCACCTGAAATAAGACGCAGCTTTAGCCTCCTACAGCACTAATCCCAGGGGAAGTACCAGTAGGTTTATCTTTTTTTTTTTTTTTTTTTTTTTTTTTTGAGACAGGGAGAGACAGATCATGAGCAGGGCAGGGGCGGAGAGAGAGGGAGACACAGAATCCGAAGCAGGCTCCAGGCTCTGAGCTGTCAGCACAGAGCCCGACGCGGGGCTCGAACTCACAGACGGTGAATCGTGACCTAAGCTGAAGTCGGACACTTAACCAACTGAGCCACCCAGGCGCCACCCCCCCCACCCAGTAGGCTTATCTTGACTGCATTCCCAATTCTCTCTTTTCCTAAGAATTTGGAGTGCCGAGGAGCCAGGCTTTATATGAGATGCACAGACTGACTCCATCTCCAAGCCTGTTCAGCAGCACACAAGCCTTCTGTAAAAAGAATGCCTGCCGTCTCCCGCCCTTGATGTAATTTGGTCCAGAACTGCCACATCTCCTATCTTGACTGTTACATACTTCTACTCATCTGTCCCCTGTGGCACCCCTCTGGTGCCCTCCCTCTGTCCCAAGATTGATGGTCAAACGTGCTACACACACCCCCAGACTTTCGACTTCTGATCTCTTCTCTCCCTCGGTCATGAACTGGTAAGACTGATGATGACCTCACTGTCTAGAATCACCTCCCCCACCTGAGTACTACACCACTTGCAGGTAGCTCCTTTTAAATTTTTTTTTTTTCAACGTTTATTTATTTGTGGGACAGAGAGAGACAGAGCATGAACGGGGGAGGGGCAGAGAGAGAGGGAGACACAGAATCGGAAACAGGCTCCAGGCTCCGAGCCGTCAGCCCAGAGCCCAACGCGGGGCTCGAACTCACGGACCGCGAGATCGTGACCTGGCTGAAGTCGGACGCTCAACCGACTGCGCCACCCAGGCGCCCCAGGTAGCTCCTTTTAGAAATGAGTCGCGCTTTGGATGCATGAGAGTGGTCACACAGTGGAAGGCGATGGACCATTGGAATATAGAAAGCGAGCTTCCCATCCAAGCATAAATCCATGCAAGTTTTCCCCACCCATTTAAGCAGGTCATACCAATCTGGAAAATGTACATCAGCAAAGTTCATCTCCACAGGTCCAGTCTCCCTCTTCTGTGCTCCCATTCATCCTCCAAAGCCCTGCCTCTCCCCCTCCCTCTCACAGACATCAAGATTCTCATTGCCTTTCTGCTGATCCTTGAACTTTCTATCAGCTTCCACTTTCAAGACAGGATATAACATCGCTTCCTCGCACCCCAGTGTGAAACCAAGTTGTGTTGCCTCTAATGACCAAACAATTATTCGGTGCCCAGTAAGTGCACTGTTCTGCCCAATAAGAGAAGCAGCAGAGTGGAGAACAGACCGTCCAGAAACATGAGCACAAGCCCAGCTACACTAACCTTGCAACTTTGCCTTCAAGGACTTCAGTTTCCTCCCCTCTTAAACAACAGTATTGGACTAGGCGATATCTGAGAGACCTATCATTCTTGTGGACTTGAATTTGCGCAGTATTTTATACTCTTCAAGATATTTTCACATATTGATTCAACCTATATTATCTCATCCTTAGCTTCAAAATAGCCTGTGGGGTAGACTGGGGAAGATACTATGAGTATCTACCATACTAGAAATGGGAACTTTAAGGCTCAGATTAAATTGCCTCCACCAGGTTACGTCTCTCTGAGGGGATTCACTGTGTGGTTAGAAGTCATGAAAAAAGGGGGAAAAAAAAAACCAATAAAAAGTAGCATCTACTTTGTAAGGTAGTAAATACTCTGGGAATTCAGAACAACCACCCCACCCTTCCAAAAACCGAATGTCACCAGGGACAGCTTTAGTTAGAAAAAATACCTACCAATGGAGGGGCAACGTGGGCCAGATCAGAAGGGAAGAGCAGGTTTTAGTAAATGATGGTGATCCAGAAAGGCATTTGCGGCAAGGAAAACAGCATGAACAAAGGTCTAACGAGTAATTATCATTTTCCTAGATCTATACTTGGCAATAGATCTTCCTTTCAATTCTACTGGGAAACATGTTGATTTCAGAAAGGTAAGAAGTAACTATTAAGTGCTATTTCTGGACCATAAGTGAGAGAAGTGCCCACTGAGTTCTAGAGTGAGGTCATACTTAAGATAAATAGAAATCAGGAGGAGAGACCATTTCACCCACCCAGATCAAGTCAAATACCTTGCCATGTATCAAGGGCTACTTTTGATCACCAAATAAATGACTGTCCCCAACTTACCATTACTGCTGTCCAGGATCGGCCAAAGGAAATAATCTCATTTTCATGAAAATTACCAAGATAATTTTAATAAAGGTGTTAGTACAGCTGAAATACCCCATCAAGCGAGACAAATTTCCCTTTTCTAAAGCAATTCCTACAATAAGGTCCCACCTTTCCCTAAATTTCCCTCTGACAAATTGGAAGAGGGGTTAAAGACATTCTCCTGCCCTTGCTCTGGATGAAGTACACAGCAGCTATAGTTTTTCTTCCTCCTCCTGCTTAGAAAAAAAAAAAAAGTGTTATATGTAAAGGCAATGTTTCAATTATTTCTGCAATCCAAGCTCTTGTTTATTCTTTATTCAAAATTGACTATTTTATTGTTAGCATATGTATGGATCTTAGTCACCTTCAACTGCATGACAGAAAGGCAGGACTGTGTACATTTAATTCCATTTTCATGGCGTTCCTAGTGCTACGTCACATGCACACAAGTACCTAGTGGTCATGAAAACAAGGAAAATGCTGGTGAAGATGATGTTGGTTAAGAGGATGGTGATGATGGGGACACCTGGGTGGCTCAGTCGGTTAAGCTGCCTGCTTGGGCTCAGGTCATGATCTCGCAGTCCGTGAGTTCGAGCCCCGCGTCGGGCTCTGTGCTGACAGCTCGGAGCCTGGGGCCTGTTTCGGATTCTGTGTCTCCCTCTCTCTGACCCTCCCCCGTTCATGCTCTGTCTCAAAAATAAATAAACGTTAAAAAAAAAAAAGAGGATGGTGATGATGATGACGATGACGACAAGGCTCACAAAGATTTATGACAAATTCTTCCTCGTCAATACCTTCCGCATCAAAGATAAGCCATGTCCCTATGTCTTTCAAATTTCTTTCCTCCTCAGCGACACCAAATTTCATCCTTTCTTCAGGATGAAAATGGGAACACAGTCATCTTCAGGATGATTCGACAGGGCAAAAGAAAACAAGCAGTTGCCCATAACTCAGAAGAATTGCTTCATCATACTCCACTGGAAAACATGTCAAGTGGGATAAAGGAGAAATCACGGAAGAAAAATAAATCAGAACAAGCCTCCGATGACCTTCTCTGAGGAGGAGCACTATGAAAATAAACGCAAGAAAGTTAAGTTTTGCCAATAAATGCTTGAAACTTGAGCCCGTCTGAGGAGATGCTGGAGGCAAAGATGCCGTCGGATAACAGTGCTTGGTCTCCGGAGGCAGGACGAGGCCACCTCTTCCCATCCAGCAAACCAGAGCTGATTAGCTGTGACAGGTAGCTCTGAATAATTGCTCTAATCACATCACGTCAGTGAGCTCCCTACCTCGTCCCTAGCAAAGGAGTGACGCCGTAGCCAGCTTCAGAGGCCGGATGCCCCTAAACCTGACATCTCGAACAAAGATGCATTTATTTTAATGGAATCATTACTTGATGTTGTTCATCGGAAGAGGGGATTCGAAAGAGTTCATTGGAGGCCTCAAAGTTGGGCGTAGATACTAAGGGCCTCATTAAGTGACTCAGGAGTTTGTATTTGCAGGTTGACTTGATGTCATGACTGGTCAGTGAGACCGATAATAGCAAGAGGGGCCAAAAAATGTCACCCGGAATTGGGTTGTGGCTTCAGCTCTTCCAGAGAGTAAGGGTAATTAGGGCGGTGGTGTCATCAAAACTTTTCATGTCAACTAAGGAATGCACTCTCTCTAAATAAGAAACTGTCAGATCTGCTTAAAGCTATGAGTGACAGGGAATTCTTCCCAGCCTATATCTTCTCGCTGGAAATGCCAACTTATTTTAGAAGGCTAGTGGTGAGATGCTTCACGTGTTCTTGGTCTCCTGTGCATTTGTTTGTTTTGCTACTAAATAAAACATAAACGATAAAACATCTTAACCCTTGAGGAAATCGAGTGTCTCTGGCTTTCCCTAATACTCAAGCATTTGTGTCTTGCTCCTCAGATAATGTTTATAGAGGCCCAAATAACTTATTCTGACTATGAGCAATGAATTACCCCAACTGTACATCCAATGGCAAGGCATTTCATGGGGGGAAGAACATGGCATAAAAATCTCTGTAATGTGCTAGAGACCACTGGAGCTCATGAAGCTTCATCTGAGTAAACCTTGTAGTATAAATCACCCATCCATTCACCAATGTGCAGACGTTTTTTATGATAGGACTTAGCAGATCTTATTAGAGGTCATTATTTTTGTGTCTATTTCCCCACATGAACTTGAGCTCCTAGAGGGCTAGAACCGGTCTGCTCGTCATTTAATCCCTAGTGCCTATCCCAGCACCCAGCACTTAGGAGGTGCCGAATAAATGTGGCATCACCAATTTTTCTTTAAAACCTGAATCAATTACTTTGGTTAACACAATACCAAATGATCATTTTAGCTAAAGTTGTGCTTCTAAATTAACTTCTATGTTATGTTAATACCATTCCTTTATCCTTTCTTTCTCCTCTTTTTCTTCTCTCTCTTCCTCCCTTCCTTTTTCTAGGGCTTCATTCATTCTATCTCACTCACTATGAGGCTAATGTAAGATTTTCCTTAAGGAAAGAATGTGTCAGAGAAGAGAGTGAAAGGGAATGTGTATTCACTGAGTGATTGTTATGTTTGATGGAACGCTGATTTTTTTTTATACATTGTCTCATTCGATATTCACAAAAAGAGAGGTGGCTAATATTATTTCAACTGAGAAACTGGGTCTCAAAAGAGAGTGAGAACTTGCCCTGTGTCTATTCTAATTCCAAATGGCATCAACTTTTCCTGTGCCAAACTGCAAGGAAGTAAAATAGAAAAGTTGCTAACTGAAATAAGGTAGAATATGTTAAAAGAAAGAAAGAAAGAAAGAAAGAAAGAAAGAAAGAAAGAAAAGAAAGAAACAAAAACAGGGTGCCTGAGTGGAACAGTCGGTTAAGTGTACAACTCTTGGTTTCAGCTCAGGTCATGATCTCCCAGTTCGTGAGTTCAAGCCCCACATCGGGCTCTGCTGACAGTGGGGAACCTGCTTGGGATTCTCTCTTTCTTTTTCCCTCTCTCTCTCTCTGCCCTTCCTACTCTCTCTCTCTCTCAAAATAAATAGATAAAACCTTAAAAAAAAAAAAAAAAGGTTCATAGTCTCATAGATTCCATTATTATCCAGCCAAATTTTCTATACCTCTCTTCTAAAAAAACTAATTTTGGACCAACCAAAGTTCTTCACACATGCCTTAAGCCTTACTGACTATATAAATGTGGAAGCTCACAGGGTCTGCTACGTACAAGAATGTTTTAGAAAATATATGCATATTCACACAGCGCCTCTGCCCTTCTTTCCAGAAAACCTATAAATATTCTATGTCCTTTCATAGAGGGAGGAGGGGGAAATAAACGAAGACGTTCAATCCATCTGCAAATTAGTTCACACAGCCCTTTTAATTGTAGAAATGACTATGGCAGAGCATAACCCTAAAATTTTGTTAAAGCTGCATTTATAAGTATAACAGGCAGAAAAAAAAAAAAAAAAAAAAAGAAGTGGGTTCTATTTCAATAATGAAGAAAAATAAGTCATTTTGAAAAGGAAACAAAATGTTACATTCAGAGCGTTAACCAAGGATCGGAAGGCCTCCAATGCCACGCGAGTTTACACGGGGCCTATGTGCTCAACGAGACCAGCATCACAGGATTGTTTCCCAGCTGAATGCAGCCAGGCCTCAGAACCACTGGAGCATCGGTTTAACAATCTGACAGTTAATCCAAAGAACAGGACATTAAAAAACATAACCCTGAGTGAAGTAACTACATTTTCTCTGCAGCCCAGAAAGATTACCCGAAGGCCCCCTACAGCCTGGAGACACTTTGGGCTTCTACGTAATGAAGGACCTTTTTATATATATAAAAACATACATATGTGAGCCTATCTGCATATACATATATATGTGATCTTATTTTTTAAGTAATCTCTACACCCAACATGGGCCTCGAACTTACAACCCCGAGATCAAGAGCGGCATGCTCTACCAACTAGCCAGATAGGCACCCCTAAACAAGAACCTTTTTATGGGCATTTTACTCCAAACAGTGCCCAGCTCTCCAACATTGACCCTGTATCACAAGGAGAAGGCACGAACTTGTAAGCCACTCTGACTGGGATTCTGATGAACTGAGTGCAAGCTAGTATGCCTTTCTTTTAAAAAAAAAATTAATGTTTATTTATTTTTGAGAGAGAGACAGAGACAGAGCACAAGCAGGGGAGGAGCAGAGAGAGAGGGAGACACAGAATTTGAAACAGACTCTAGGCTCTGAGCTGTCAGAACAGAGCCCGACAGGGGGTTTGAATTCACAAACTGAGACATCATGACCTGAGCCAAAGTCAGACGCTTAACCGACTGAGCCACCCAGGTGCCCCACTATTCTGCCTTTGAAGGTAGAATCTGGTTTAATTCATCTGTGCATAACCACAGACAAATTCCACTGACATTTAAAAAAAGACATTCATGTATCTTCCGTACATACATTGAGTGGCTAAAGCTGAGTGGATCAGGCAAGAATCTGGAAAGTTAGGACTTTCACTTATAATTCTTTTTTTTTTAATTTTTTAAATGTTTTGACTTATTTTTGAGACAGAAAGAGAGAGAGAGGGTGAGGAGCAGAGAGAGAGGGAGACACAGAATCTGAAGCAGGCTCCAGGCTCTGAACTGTCAGCACAAAGCCTGATGAAGGACTCAAATTCACAGACGGTGACATCATGACCTGAGCCGAAGTCAGACGCTTAACCCACTGAGCCATCCAGGTGCCCCTGGACCTTCACTTATAATTCTTATGCCATGACCATATAAGAAATTTTTTCATCTATAAGCCAAATATTGATGAACTTCTTCAAATAGTTTGGGGGTGATAAATAAATAAAATATGTAAAGATCTGGCAATGGAAAACAAGATCCCTAGGAGAAGGCATGCCTCTCTGTGACATGGGAAAGACGACTGTTGGCATGCCATGTTTCCATCTCATAAACTTCACTGGAGACTTCCCTGCAAAGAACTTAAGGAAGCCATCCAATCTCCCTTATAAATCTATGTAATTATCCATAACATGTAGCAGTAAACTTCTCCCTGTAATTTTCTATTTTACTTACAGCGACTAGTGACATTTGCCAAAAAGACAACCCTTGAGCTTAAAGATTCACGATCCCCAGTCTTCTTTTCTGATACTCTCAGCAACAAAGGTTTGGGCCTGTTTTATGCCCGCCCGCACTACTTTTTGGATCAAAGTGCCAGCTGCACTTTGTAAGTAAGTTCCCGAACTTCCGACTGCCCTATCACAGGAAGTAGACCCACACCGCGGGATCAGAGCCCATGTTTAGCCGCTGCTTCCTTCAGCTCTCCCATTAGCACCCCAGAGATAACCCAACACAGCACGTGGATGCATGGGAAGGAGTGAAAGGGCACAGAATAAGGACAAACATTCTATAATCCCTACTAAGAACCAACTCACTTAACATAGTAAAACCTACCACAGGGGGGAATCTTAGCAAACAGGAAACCAAACCTACTGATCCATTAAATACCCAGAATTTAAATGTTACAACTCCTTTGGGTGTCTGGGTAGCTTGGTGGGTTAAGCATCAGACTTCACCTCAGGTCATGATCTCGCGGTCCATGGGTTCGAGCCCCGCATCGGGCTCTGTGCTCACAGCTCAGAGCCTGGAGCCTGCTTCGGATTCTGTGTCTCCCTCTCTCTCTGCCCCACCCCCGCTCACTCTCTGTCTCTCAAAAGATGAATAAACTAAATAAACTTAAAAAAAAAAAAAAGCTTTCTTAATGTTACAGCTCTTTAAATAGGACAAAAATATTGACACATTACTATCCCCCTAGAAATTTATTTGCTTGAATTTGGCAGACTTTCACTAAACTCTCTGTTCGCAATTGTGTCATTTGAGCACCATTTGAGTGGGGAACTGGATGCAGATATTGGCCTCGCATTTTGCACAGAACCTGTAAACAGATCGGCTCAAGTTGATAGGTATCTTCAAGCAAACTGCCTGGGTGCTAAATTTATGTCAATTTATTTATCGAAAGCAACAAATTCATGCATCTTCACGGGGAATGCTTCCAACCTGTCTCCCTAGGAGCTTAACAGGGATTGAGTTGGAAAGCTGGAGAAAGGAGATGGGTGGGGGAGAAGGAGCCAGATACAAGAGGAGGTCTGAGAGGGAGGTTCCCGGGCCACATTTTGGTCTAAAGAAAGCCATCTCTCCTCCTCTCCTTGCTTACCCATCACCCTCAGTTTTTGTCTTTTTTTTTTAAATGTTATTTATATTTGAGAGAGAGTGCAAGCGGGGGAGAGGCAGAGAAAGAGGGAGACAGAATCCAAAGCAGGCTCCAGGCTCCAAGCTGTCAGCACAGAGCCTGGCTCTGGGCTCGAACTCACCAGCCGTGAGATCATGACCTGAGCCGAAGTCTGACGCTTAATCGACAGAGCCACCCAGGCACCCCCCCCCCCTCAGTTTTCTTATGACTGCATCCCTGAAAGCCTGGGTAGCATCCATTTTCACACATTTCACACACATCCATTTCACACACATTTGCTGCGTGTCAGCAAAACCAAATTAATCACTATTTTCAGATTTTCCATTTCCATAGGAAATTGAGATATTTTAAAATTCCATATTTTGTATAATATTATATTATGATATAATAGTTATATTCATCAGAACAGGTTATGCTGGGGTAACAAAGTATACCCCAAATCTCAATGACTGGTGGTATCACCTGTCTCTTTTGATCATTTTATTTTTTTTAATGTTTATTTGCTTTTGAGAGAGAGAGAGAGACAGAGAGAGAGACAGAGAATGAGTGGGAGAGGGGCAGAGAGAAAGAAGGAGACACAGAATCCGAAGCAGGCTCTAGGCTCTGAGCTGTCAGCACAGAGCCTGACACAGTGCTGGAACTCATGAAGTGTGAGATCATGATCTCAGCCAAAGTCGGATGCTTAACCGACTGAGCCACCCAGGCAATATGCAGATATTGGCCCAGCATTTTGCACAGAACCTGTAAACAGATCATTTTTGATCATTTTAATTGTCCATAACATGTCACCTAAAAATGGGGAGATTATGATCCCACCAGGTTTTAAATGTATGTTTTAATCTTTAAGTCATTATCCATTGAGGTTTTTTTGTATTATAATTAATTTTTCAGTGGAGCATCGGTGAGAAAGAAGTCATGGAATATATAGAATTTTCAGTAAGTTAAAATAACATACTTTTCTGATAAAATTTTAATGTATGTTAGTGATTTCTATTTTTCCAGGGTCGGCGGGGGGGTGGGGGGGACGGGGAGGGAGGAAGAAATTCTGTTAATGATGTTGGATGCCAACCCATGCCATGAAAAGGGGATTTTGCTGAGCTAGTCATATCTTTCTTCAAACAAATACCTAGACCAAATGCAATGGACCCCCTTGATCTGTACCTTGTGGTATAGTCCAGTCAATGCCCCACAGAGACAATGTGACCACATTACTCCTCTGCTTACAAACCTTCAGTGGTTTTCCAGTGCTCTTAGTGACCATGGCTCCTGTGGCTGCCACAGCCCATCTGACATGGTCCCAGCTTCCTTCTCATCTTTGGCTGCTCCCCGCCCCACCTGAACATGCCTTACCCCTACCTTTCAGCCTCTCAAACAAGCCTGCCATTGGCCCCTCACGTGCTGTTCTCTGCCTGGAAGGTGCACTCCCCCTCTCTATCCTAGCTCTCAAATCTCTGTACTTGGCCTGGCCAACTCCTTCCTGAACATCCTTCAGGTTGCACTTTGAGAGTGCCTTTCCTGGGAACCTGAGACTTGGTCCAGCACCTCTGATTTACACATCCCCTGATACTCAGTACTTCCTCTACCACAGCACTTAGTATGCTTTATGCTGGTTGCTTCTTTAAGTGTTTGCCTCCTTCAATAGACTCTTAAGTGAAAGTACTAAGAGAACTAATAGCCCGTGGAGGTCTGAGGTCAGTTCAAAGAGATCTCAGAGTTCAGGGACCACAGAATTCCCTAGCAGGGCACCAAGAGGATACCCAAGGCCCGTGCAGAACCTGCCATAGTCATCATATCCCTGTCAAAGTGCAAAGTGGCCAGGACGGAGTGGACGCCTCAGCCCCCGGAAGGATCCATGGCCTTTTCCCTTCATTCAGCCTGCCATCTTGAGAAGAACGAGGGCAGGAGAAGACCCCGAAAGGGAATTTAAAGTTTTTGAATTGAACCAATTTATCTGAAAAGGACTGTTTTAGGAGAAAGAGACCATTATATTTAGTTGTCAAATGTAAGTGCCTTCTAACATCAATGAGAATGGAGCTCAAGAGTAATACGTGTTTGAGTTAAAAGCCATAAGGACAACAACGTTTTTTCCTCACATCTATAGTATAGTGTCCTATTTGCACCTGTTTTATCAATGGGAAAAACATCAACTCAACACCTCTGACCAACTTACTATATTTGAACAGTACAAATGTGTGACAAGCAATTAAATTAACGCTTTTAAGAAATACTCATCATCCTTAACAGAAACTTCCTTATTGTGATCAGTTCATGTGATGTGTTTAGAATTATACACAGAATAACATTTACCTGGTGTTTTACTAGTTCTGAGTTGTAAATGAGGAACTTGAGGTGGGGGGAGGGGCAAACTTACCACACAAGATCACACAATAGCATGTGGACTTGAAGCCCATTTATGTTCAGTTACAAAGCCTATGCACGTTTGACTTTTTCCAAAAGTTTGTAACAGGAGTTTCAGTCGTTAGGACATGTAGTTAAAAACATTTTTCAATCTATAATACGTGATTTGAAGTTCTATAGGTATGCAGTGTCAGCTCCATAAATAAATAGCATGATTTTCTAAAAAAAAAAAAAAAATTAGAAGTTTCTATTTTAGGAATCAAACGCTTGGCTCTTCTGTTGATATCTATGTGACACCTGGGACAAGTGATTTAACCATTTTGAGCCCAGTGTGTCTTCAGTGGTAAGATGAAAGGAATGATATTGACATCAAAGGAAGTGCTTAAGGTGTAGTAAACATTAAATGAAGCTACCATTTAACTCCTCCTTTCCTTGGGGGCGTTCAGAAGAAAATGAACTTTCTTTGAAGAGAATGGAGGTGGATCATGATTTGTCAATGGCTTCTTCCATCTGAATGTACTGCATTGCTCAGGTTGTTGACATTATTGGTGTTTCCACAGGAAGAGCAATCCTTGATGCCCTTCTCCTCTCCCACATCCCTCTTGAGCTGCAGGATCGACAAAGATGGGCTATTTCTCCCCACCACTGGTCTTGAAGCTTATAGAGCAAGAAGAGAGCTTGGCTAGGCGTCCCTAGAATGAACTATAAATGAAACCCTTGTACACCTGCCTCAATGTCCTCCAAAGCTAGAACTGCTGCTGTTCACCATAGACTTCTGTTCCATGAGCAACAGAATAGAGCACCAGAGGACAACCTCACTACGGCTCAGAAAAGCGCAACAAATTTAATGCTGATATCTTGATTGATTAAACCTCAGTTAACAGTCTAGGGATCGTCATTGCTCATTGTTGAGAACATACCTTCCCAAAACTTCACATTAAATTAGGCTGACCTGGTGATAAAAACATGGTTGCTTAGATGATATTAACCAAACCTGGACTATAGCAAATATAGCTGACCCTTGGACAATATGGGTTCGAACTGTATGGGTCCACTTATACATGGATTTTTTTTTCTATAAATACAGCACAGTACTATAAATACAGTACTATAAATATTTCTCTTCCTTATGATTTTTTTAAAATATTTATTTAAGAGACAGACAGAGACAGAGCGTGAGCAGGGGAGGGGCAGAGAGAGGGGGAGACACAGAATCCAAAGCAGGCTCCAGGCTCCGAGCTGTCAGCAGAGAGCCTGAGGCAGGGCTCGAACTGACGAACCATGAGATCATGACCTGAGCTGAAGTCTGACATTTAACCAACTGAGTCACCCAGGCGCCCCTTCCTTATGATTTTCCTAATAGCATTTTCTTTTCTCTCACTTACTTTATTGTAAAATTACAGTATGTAATACTTACATGACATACAAAATATGTATTAATTGACTGTTGATGTGATCGGTAAGGCTTCTGGTCAACAGTAAGCTATTAGTAGTTAAGTTTTGGGGGAGTCAAAACTTATACACAGATTTTTGACTGCATGGTGGAGGAGGGGTTGGTACCCCCAGTCCCGGTTCAAGGGTCCACCGTATACATTCTTCAGGATGGCACTGCCTGTTGGCTATAATCCTATCAGCTCATGGGGCACCTGGGTGGTTCAGTCAGTTAAGCACCCAACTTTGGCTCAGGTCATGATCTCACACTTTGTGGGTTTGAGCCCCATGTCAGGCTCTGTGCTCACAGCTCAGAGCCTGGAGCCTGCTTCGGATTCTGTGTCTTCCTGTCTCTCTGCTCCTGCCCCACTCATGCTCTGTCTCTCTCTCTCTCAAAAATAAATAAACATTAAAAAATAATTTAAAAAATACTATCAGCTCATGTTAATAGCAAAGAAAAAGTCTTTTAAACCTAAAAAAAAAGCTGCTTATGTTTAAATCAAGAAATCACAATTGTTTTAATAAAATGAATAAATAATCAGACATAAGGATAGGGAGGAATATAAGTGAAATATGTTATTTCATATCTATCATTTTCAGGGTTTTTTTTTCCCCAAGATGCAAGTCATAATCCAACGCATAGATATCACCTTGCCATCTAATACCCATTTTAAAAATGAAAATTAGAAGTAGCTCAAAGAAAGTATAAAATAGAACTCTCCAGAGTTAGAATCAGGGCCTTTGTTGTTAAGAATTGAGGAGTAGGTTTTCCCTAAGCATACATTTGAGTTTGAGGGATGTTTGATAAATAATATATTATTTGTAATAGGAAATAAGTAGAATAACAACAACAAGAAAGTTTCCTCATAAATAGAACCAACCTTCTTAGAAAGAAAAGTAAGTGGTTGTCACTGTGATGAATTAAGTTTTCCTACATGGCCTCTGGATGGGTGGTAGAGACCAAGTTTTTTATTTAATTATTATGACCTAAAATCTATTGTAAAAAAAAAAAATTTACTTATTTACTTCAAAGCACTGATTGCACTTAAAATACAAAGCATTTAGGAAGGGGTATACTTTAAGCTTTTATCAGCCATTTACCAGTTAGTAGATGTTATCTCCTAAAAGCAAGTTTTGACAGCAAGAATGGGTAGAGGAAGTAGGGCAGGCAGAAGGATGGAGTAGAGTCTCCGAGGCCATAGGTCCTTATAAGGTGATGTCTAGAACACTTACCAAAAAAAGGAAATTTACCCAAAATGATGCCTGACCTCCTGAAGGCCAACTTCTATTTAACATTTTTTGCCAAGGCCCAATCCAAATGCTGAAAGAACTAAATAATCCCCAAGTACTTTAGCCAGAGGCAACTAAAATCCATTTATAATGCCCGTTTATTTCCTTTGAATATGGCTCAAACAAATAATGACAACAGTTCACACACTTTCTGAAATATTGCACATTACTTTTCATCAGTTGGACAAAGGAAGCAGAAGGAACCAGGAAAGGTCTCCCTGGTAGATGGGAAAAAGCTGAATCAGTACCCAATGCTGTCCTCTGAAGGAGGGTACCATCTCTGCCTTCTTCAATGCTATACTCCCATCCCCAAGCACAGACCTTGGGCACGGTCCTCAGTGACTGAGCATCTGAATAAATATCAGGTGATTATCATCAAAACCCTACAAAACACGCAGGGCAGGTATGATTTGGCCAACAAGGAAACTGAGGCTGAAAGAAGTCAAGAGATTTCCCCAAAGTTACCCAGGGCAAAAATAAAGGTGCTCCTGAATCCTCTTTCAAACCAGTTCTACCCAACGGGGTGCCTTTCTTAATGGATCGAATGTTTGCTTCCTCCCAAAGTTCATATGTTGAAGTTCTAAGCCCCAATGTATTGGTACTTATAGGTGGGGCCTTTGGAAGATACTTAGGTTTAGATGAGGGTAGAGTCTTCAGGATAGAATTAATGACCAGAGCTCCCTCTCTCTTTCCAGACACAGCAAATAGGGACCTTTTGCAAGCCAGGAAGAGGGCTCTCCTGATCAGGGACCAAATCCAAATCTGCAGGTATCTTGATCTAGACTTCCAGCCTCCAGGACTGTGAGAAAACAATGTCTATTATTTAAGCCACCCAGTATGTGGTATTTTGTTATCGCAGCCTGAGCTAACTAATACAGCCTCCAAGTTTACCTTGAGTTTATTAGAGTCACTTATTAATCTGATACAGCACCATATTTCATAGAATCTAAAACAGTATTGAGACCCATTCCAGTATTTTATGTATACCACTAAGAGAAAAACTACCTCCATTTCCACTAGGGAACAATGCTTCCTTATCTCACATAAAATTATGTTAAGCTCATTAAGGGAGCTTTTCTAAATCTATTTAGGCATAGATTTTTATCAGGTATCTCTTTTGCACACACATTCAGAGAAAATGATATAAATTAAGATATTCCTAAAACTTCTTCATAGAGTCCAACTTTTTGAATCATTTTTTAACCCAGAACCATCCTTTGTTTGTTTTTTTAAGTTTTTATTTAAAACCCAGGCACCCAGAGTCTCAGGGCAGCTGAGCAACCAACTCTTGATGTAGGCTCAGGTCATAACCCTGCAGTTTTGGGGTTTGAGTACCACGCTGTCAGTGTGGAGTGTGCTTGGGATTCTGTCTCTCTCCTTCTCTCTCTGCCCCTCCTGCACTCTTTCTCTCACGATAAGATAAACTTAAAAAAAATAAATACATAATAAAAATAAAACCCAGACTCATGTTTATGTTTTGCCATGCAATGTCATTTTTGGTGCCTTAAAAATCTTTGGTCATAAATCCATAAGTGACCTTAAACTCACCAGAGTTGGGCTCCTGCTCAGCTTTGTATCATGTTGAGTCGATTTCAGAGCCCCTCTTCCAGGAGGCTGCTACATTGCTCTGATTTGCACTATCTCAACTCCCACCCACGACCATCCATCCACATAGGTTAAAAGACTGATTCTTATTGTCTCTAGAATTTTCTTCCAAGCTCTTGACACTCACTGTGAAGTATTTGGTATCACAAGTTCCAGGCAGTGACCAGTACAGACCAATGGTGACTGTAAGATGTATCTCAGTATCAAAGATGTTTTAAAAATTCTATGCTTTTGCAATCAATGAAATTCACTTTTATGGATTTTCTATTTGCTCTGTGTCTCTTCACTAGAATCTGAGATCAGGGATTTTTCCTATTTATTTACAGCAATGTCTCCAGCCCCTAAAACAGTCCCGGGAGTGGTCAGTGCTCAATATACATTTGATGAAAACATGATTGAATTAATTTATTTATAAATTCTATTACATTACCAATTTAGGAGAGGTTTCCTTGTTTTCAGTTAAGATTTGTTCTATGATAGAAAGCAGTATTTATAGCATGATATGTTCAGAGGGAAATAAAGAAAAGATAAATAACCCAAGAGTTGTAGTTAACTGACTTTTCCTTTTATTTATCTATACTTTCTAAATTTTCTAACATGGCATCATCATGTTACTAATTTTAACATAAAAGTGTAACAACTGCACATTATTTTAACTCACAGTCCTTTAATTTTATTTAATAAAAGGCTAAAGCCATCTTAACTTACAAAGCAAAGGTACCATCTCAATTCAATTATTTTTGCATTAACTCTATTTTCAATAATTTAAGTTTTAGAGCATTTTGGTATTGGCTTCCTTAAAATTGCGTGTCTATAGCCTCAGGATAAATGGAAGGAGAGCAAGTTAAGGCACTTTGGGATCAGTCAAAATCTCATTAGGAACCCCAGACTTGGGCCTTATTTCCTACTGGCTTGAACAGATACCTGTTCCCCCAGGTTCTGTGATCTTCAGGAGGAATCCCTGGACATATGGAAGTTCTCTGCAATCTGATGGTTCTGAAGAAGAGAACTGCAGGTTATTGGCAAGTCTATTCTCTGCTACTCAAAAAGACGTAAAGAGCTAAGGAAATCGGGAAAGATATTTCTGTCGAAAAATCAGCCTCTGAGACTGGTCAACTTCAATCTAGATCAGCAAAGGGAGTGGAAAGGGGATTATGGGCTGAACCGTTTTCTTCCCTCAAATTCATATGTTGAAACCCTAACTCCCAGGACCTCAGAATGTGACCGCATTTGGAGACAGGGCCTTTAAAGAGGTGATTCAAGGGGCGCCTGGGTGGCTCAGTCAGTTAAGTGTCAGACTTCAGCTCAGGTCATGATCTCACCATTTGTGAGTTCGAGCCCTGTGCCGGGCCCTGTGCTGGCAGCTTAGAGCCTGAAGCCTGCTTCGGATTCTGTGTCTCCCTCTCTCTCTGCCCCTTCCCCATTCGTACTCTGTGTGTCTCTCTCTCCCAAAAATAAATAAACATAAAAAATACTAAAGAAGTAATTCAATTAAAATGAGGCCATTAAAGTGGTCCTAATCCAGTCTGACTAGTGTCTTTGTACAGGGAAAAAATTAGGACATACAAGAGAGGCCCCAAGGATGCTCAATTGCACAGAGGGGTGGCCATGTGAGGACACAAGCTGAGAAGAGGAGCCTCAAAAGGAGCCAATCCTGCCAGCACCTTGATCCCAGACTTGTGACAAAATAAATTTGTGTTGTTGGAGGCACCCAGTCTGTGATACTTGGTTATGGCAACCCTAGCAAAGGAATGCAGGGTGTGTGCAGTTAATGACCCTGAGTTTTCTAGTACAACTTAAAAAAAAACTTTTTTTAATGTTTATTTTTTGAGAAAGACAGACAGAACATGAGCAGGGGAGGGCAGAGAGAGAGAGGGAGACACAGAATCCGAAGCAAGCTCCAGGCTCTGAGCTGTCAGCACAGAGCCCGATGTGGGGTTCAAACCCATGACCTGATCAGATCATGACCTGAGCTGAAGTTGGAGGCTTAACCAACTGAGCCACCCAGGCAGTACATTAGTACAACTTTAAACTCAAACTTAGAGTGATCCCCTGTGGCCTCTGAGAACCTGTACATGATTTGTTGCACTGAGAGGAAATGGTGGCATAAATGCCTTCTGCCTATAGGTAATTCCAAAACTCTTATTAGCCTTTCCTCTCAACCTTTCCCCATACCAAATCTCCATGGTTTCTAGAACTTTATGGCTGGGGCGTAGCACCTGGGTGGCTCATTCAGTTAAGTGGCCAACTCTTGGTTTCAGCTCAGGTCATGATCTCATGGATTTGTGAGATCAAGCCCCATGTTGGGTTCTGCACTGACAGCACAAAGCCTGCTTGGGATTCTCTTTCTCCCCCTCTCTCTCTCTCTGCCCCTACCCCACCCCCCACCCTAAATAAATAAATAAATAAATAAATAAATAAATAAATAAATCTTTGTGGCCAAGAGACTGGTTTGAAGTCCCAAGTCCACCTGGGATTCTGAGATAGCACAAGCAGATCAAGGGCAGGCACAAAAAAGGATATAGGAAGTAACAAGTCTAGAAAAGACGCCATCCAGTTAATCAGCCCCTTTACAGATAGTTCTAAGTTAGTTGCACCTAACGATGGAAATGAAAGCTTATAGTGTAGAAAAAAGAAACTGACAGATTATTAGCCTGACACTCTCCATTTGCTAAACAGAGATAATAGATTCATTATCTCAGCCCCCCTCTCCTTAACAGTATGGGTTTGATTGCCCTCTTGCCTACAGGTAATTCTCCATCAAAATTAAATCCGTCAGCTAGTTCTCAATTTTATAAACTATGCAGGCAGGGGGAGAGAGGAGGTCGGGCGGAGGCTGGCGCTGGGTGGGAGGGAGGTTATCTTTCCCGGGGCTGCTAAGACACCAATCCAGAGTTTCTCTGAACCGAGGACCTTGAAATATGCCTGCATTCACGGTCCCATAGTGACATCAGCTGGTCAGATCCCAAACAACAGCCTAGCTAGGGAGGAAAAGGTTCAGGAAACAGATTAAAAAGTTAACTATAGCCAGGAATCACTGGGTAAACATATTTTTTTCCAGCCCTGGCACATAAGCTAGATTTTCATATTTCTTCCAAATGCATATAGGCATACCTCATGTTACCGCACTTCGCTTTGTGTTTTGCAGATATTGGGGTTTTTTTGTTTAATAAATTGAAGGTTTGAGGCAACTTGGTGTCAAGCAAGTCTATCAGTGAGATTTTTCCGACAGCATTTGCCCATTTTGTGTCTCTGTCACATTTTAGTAATTCTCACAGTAGTTTAAATTTTTTCATCATTATATTTGTTATGATGATCTGTGATCAGTAATTAGGATTCACTGAAAGCTCAGATGATAGCATTTTTTTAGCAGTAAAGTATTTTTTTAAATTTTTTATATGATTTTTCAATGTTTATTTTTGAAAGAGAGCATGGGGGAGGGGCAGAGAGGGAGACAGGATTAGAAGCAGGCCCCATGCTGACAGCGCAGAGCCCAGTGCAGGGTTCAAACTCACAAACCGTGAGGTCATGACCTGCGCCTAAGTCTGACACTTAACCTCTTCACCGACTCAGCCAGCCAGGCGCTCCAGCAATAGAGTATTTTTAAATTTAGATGCATTGTACATTGTTCTTTTAGACATAATGCCATTGCACTCTTAACAGACTATACAGCAGGGTGTAAACATAACTTTTGTATGTACTGGGAAACCAAAAAAGTCATTTGACATGCTTTATTGCCATATTCGCTTTATTGCAATATTCGCTCTATTATTGGGAATAGAACCCAGTATCTCCTGGGCATGTCTGTAATGTTATAGCTGGCGGTAAGTTAGAAGCAAGCTCCTAGAAATGGGACTTTAAAACCTTCCAGTGACAACAGGATGATAATAAGGCCAAGGTAGCTACATGAATTTTATAGATCAGGAATGAATTTTAATTTGAGAATTTAGAGTGACAAGTGAGCGCAGAGTGAGATCCCAACTGACACTGAACTGATAGAGTTTCTGACAATATTAAGACATAAAGTGACTCATTTTGGAGAGTTTTGAAGCTCTGCCAGTTAGCCCAGGCGCAGTGTAAAATACAAGAAAATAAATGATTCAGAGGGGTGGTTATAAGAAAATATAGCCACGGGGCATGTGGGCAACTCAGCTGGTTGGATGCCCGACTCTTGATCTAGACTCCCGTCATGATCTCACAGTTCGTGGGTTCCAGCCCCAAATCACAGTCTGTGCTGACAGTGCAGAGCCTGCTTGGGATTCTGTCTCTCCCTCTCTCTCTGCCCCTTCTCGGCTCTCCCTCTCCCACCCTCCCTCTCTCTCTCTCTCTCTTTCTCTCAACAATAAATATTGAAAAATCTTGAAAGAAAGAAAGAAAGAAAGAAAGAAAGAAAGAAAGAAAGAAAGAAAGAAAGAAAGAAAGAAAGAAAGAAAATATAGCCGAGTCTATCTTAGTCAGACCTCTTTTACTGGTAGATCAGCAGAAGGCCTTTGGTGGGAATTTTGGCACGGTGCTGATAATTTCTTAACTGTCATTTCCATTTTTGTAAGTTTATTTACTTATTTTGAGAGAGAGAGAGAGAGCACAAGCAGGGGAGGGGCAGAGAGAGAGGGAGAGAGAAAATCTGAAGCAGGCTGCATGCCATCAGTGCAGAGCCCAATGTGGACCTCGAACTCACCAACTGCAAGATCATGACCTGAGCCGAAATCAAGGGTCTGATGCTTAACCGACTGAGGCACCAGGTGCCCCTCCATTTGTTTCTTAACGGTACAGGAGGTTCTGTGGTTGAAGAAGAACCAGAATGCAAGTATGGAAGAAGAATCTAGAGCACTATGCCTGTAATTCACAGTAGGGAGCAGAGGAGAGATTTAAGAAATATTCTTGGGATCCACAGAGAACAGTATGAAAAAAAAACTGTCTCAAACCTGAAATGTGCTCAGGAAAAGAAATCAGATGACCAAGTATTAAGTGAGAGAAGCTGGGCACTCAGGAAACGATTTATTTCTTAATTCAAAAAAAAAATTTTTTAAGAGTAAAGGAAATATATTGGGTTTTTTTGTTTTTAATTTTTTTAATGTTTATTATTTTTGAGAGACAGAGTGCAAGCAAGGGAGGGGCAGAGAGAGAGGGAGACACAGGATCCAAAGCAGGCTCCAGGCTCCGAGGTGTCAGCACAGAGCCTGACGTGGGGTTCAAACTCATAGACCTCGAGACCATGACCTGAACTGAAGTCAGCCACTTAACTGACTGAGCCACCCAGGAGCCCTAGTAAAGGAAATATATTGTTAATGAAAGAATAAGGAGACTGGTTAGAATTGAAAAAGCCTTAACACTTAGATATTGGAATGTTGTATTATCATAAAAACACAACCGATAATTCAGTAATTTGAGTTGATTTTCTCATGCAGAAAGTCGCTAAGCTCTTATTCGTACCTACCGCCTACAATAAGATTTCTTGCTCACTACCCGTCTCAGCCACAGGCACACACTTGTTCTGTTTTACGTGCCTTCTTCATTCAGACTCCAGGCTGAAGAAGTGCCCCGTGTCGAGGACACAGTAATTTTGTGGTAGAGAAAAGAGCTAAGACCAAACCACTCGATGGCGTTTCACGTTTCTGCTTACATTTCATTGACCAAAATAAGTCAAACATCCACCCCTGACATCAACGAGGCAGGAAAGTGTAATCCTCACATAGACACTGCAAGCCAGGTGGTTACAAACAGGAATGGATAATGCTCTTACAGAGAGGCAGAAAACAATTAGAAACAATAATCCAGTCTACCATTCCACAGAACGCCCATTGTCTAGCGCGGGGTCTTGTAAAAAAGGAGACGCTTAATAAATGCTTTGAATTAGTACGTGAATGACATAACTATTATAATTAGTACGTGAATTAGTATGTGAATGTATGGTAACCTCACACTAAACGCAGAGAGATTCATCTTCTCTGGTGTAGAGTTTTATCCCATGGAGCATTACAGAATAACTCCACTTTTCTACCATAAATGACCTACTAGGAATAAATCTCACAAACGTGCTGTTAAGCAAAAAAAAAAAAAAAAAAAAGCCAGATGCCAAAAATACCTACTAACTGGTGGATGGATAAAAACCATGGTATATCCATACAAAGAAATACTACTCAGCAGTTAAAAGGAATTGATCTTTTGATACACACAACTGCACGGATGAGTCTTAAACTAATTATAGGGAGTGAAAGACAAAAAAAGAAGAGTACATTCTGTAAGATTGCATTTATATAAAACTCTATAAAATGAAAACTAATCTGTGGTGACAGAAAGTGGTGGCCTGGAGAGAAGAGAGGTAGGAGTGCAGACAGAATAGATAAGGAAACTCTGAGGATGATGGATATGCTCATTATCTTAATCATGGTTTCATGAGTGCATTCATACGTCAAAACCCAGCAAGTTGCATGCTCCAAATATATGCAACTTACTTATGTCAATTATGTCTCGATAAAGCTTTTAAATGCTTTTAAAGGAGAACCTACCGTATGGTTACATTTCTATGACATTCAACAACAGGCAAAACTAATCTATGGTGGTTCCTCTCTGGATAGGTCGTGACTGGAAAGGGTGCGGGAAACCTCGCTTCTTCATCTGGATGCACACTGGAGTCACACACGTGTGTTCTATTGGTGAGATCGCATTGAGCCATATGTTTACTATTGGTGCACCTTTCTGTAGACAAATTGCGCTGCTGTTCTTTTAACAAATAGCAACTATCTTAAAAATATGAAAGAAAGCCATCTTCACCAATAATTTATCCATGGCAGAAAAATAATAGTTATGTGATTGCATTCAGTTATCATCTACCTTTGAGATTCAATTCGAGGGCTGTGAGTGGATTTTTTTCTGGCAAGTCTCCACGACTGGGGACAGGCCACAGAGACATATAGGCTGTAGTCAAGGGGAGTGAGCAACCACAGGGACCAGTGGAGGAACGTGTCAGCATGTTGACCAGGGGGGCATTATCTGTCCCCAAAAACCGTGCAAATGCTCATGCTTCTTCTCTCTTTTGTGCCCCTAATTTCAGTCACTGTCACCTGCAGTCTCTTTTTATGTAGGGACACTGGGGAATCCACACGTATATCCAAATGGTGCACAGGCACCCAAAGCGACTCGAAAAGCAAGAGAGCCATGTCAGACTCACAGATGGGATAATGCTACTGCAAACAGCTGAGCAAGATAAGAAATAAAAGTTCCCATTTTCATGAACTTATCATTTGCACTTTGTGATATATTTAAAAAAGAAATGGTTCAGTCAATGGTTTGGTGGTCAAAGGGGATTAAATTTCCCTTCCTCACAAGAATAAGCTTAAATAGGGGCACCTGGGTGGCTCAGTTGTTTGAGTGCCTGACTTCGGCTCAGGTCATGATCTCATGGTTCGTGAGTTCAAGCCCTGTGTCAGGCTCTGTGCTGACAGCTCAGAGCCTGGAGCCTGCTTCAGATTCTGTGTCTCCCTTTCTCTCTGCCTCTCCCCTGTTCACACTCTGTCTCTGTCTCTCAAAAATAAATAAACATTTAAAAAAAATTTTTTAAAGAATAAGCTTAAATAAAAATGACTCAAAAGTTTATCGTTTACAACAACCCCCGCCTCCCAAACAAAATTAGTCTGAATATCAGTCAGAAAATCAGTCTGAATATCAAATAACTTTGACCTTTGTATTTATTTTATACACAATTACTTGGTTACTATGAATGCCCCTATGGAGTAAAAACAAATTACGATGTCTCAAATTGCATGCTTAAATAATTTTATTTTTTAAATTTATTTATTTACTTTGAAGTATTTTTTTAACATTTATTCATTTTTGAGAGACAGAGTGCGAGAAGGGGAGGGGCAGAGATGGGGTGGAGGGGGTGGGCGGGGGGAGACACAGAATTTGAAGCAGGCTCCAGGCTCCGAACAGTCAGCACAGACCCCGGCGCGGGGCTCGAACCCACGAACTGTGAGATCATGACCTGAGCTAAAGTTGGACGTCCAGTCGACTGAGCCACCCAGGTGCCCCTATGTATTTATTTTGAGAGAGAGAGAGAGAAAGAGAGAGTGGGAAGGGAGAAGGAGAGAGAGAGAGAAGAAGAGAGAGAGTCCCAAGCAGACTCTGCACTACCAACACAGATCCCAACACAGGGCTTGAACTCATGAACCACAAGATCATGACCTGAGATGAAATCAGGAGTCAAACACTTAACTGACTGAGTCACCCAGGAGCCCCATGTGCTTAAGTAATTTGAAAAGAAAAGTTTTCAAAATGCCATTGATCCATTGTCAAAACCACTACTCTCTTCTCATGCATAAAACTTTAAGACAAGGGGGCACCTGGGTGGCTCAGTTGGCTGAGCGTCCGACTTCAGCTCAGGTCATGATCTCGTGGTCTGTGGGTTCGAGCCTCACATCGGGCTCTGTGCTGACAGCTCAGAACCTGGAGCCTGCTTCGGATTCTGTGTTTCCTTCTCTCTCTGCCCCTTCCCCACTCATGCTCTGTCTCCCTGTCAAAAAATAAATAAACATTTAAAAAAATCTTTTTTAAAAACTGTAAGACAGACTCCATCATTGAAAATGTGAAAACAACAAAAATAAAGAGCTGACAATTCAGTTCCACAGCAAATATCCACTACTCACCAGGTGCTGTGCTGTGGATGACCTAGATAAATTCAAAACTGATTTAAAAAAAAAATTTTTTTTAAAGGGACGCCTAGGTGGCTCATTCGTTTAAGCGTCTGACTTTGGCTCAGGTCATGATCTCATGGTTCATGGGTTCGAGTCCCAAGTTGGGCTCTGTGCTGACAGCTCAAAGCCTGGAGCTAGCTTCAGATTCTGTGTCTCCCTGTCTCTCTGCTCTAACCCACTTGTGCACTCTCTCTCTCTCTCTCTCAAAAGTAAATAAACATGAAACATTTTTTAATTAAAAAAAAAACAGATTTTGGTACCCAGAAGTAGGGTACTTCCCTCCCCAACAATATCATAGAATACATGCAGGCTTTCAGACTGAGTGGTTGCAAGAAGTGCTGAAGACCTTCGGGAGGCTGTTAAGCAGAATCGTGACCATAGCCCTAAGGAGAAGGTTGCCAAATAACTCAAAGGAAAATGAAGAAAATGTTCCAAGAAGCTTAAAGAAAAGGGATCCTTGTGATGTAGTAACAGAAAATTTAGCAACAGCGTTGCTGTGGGAAGGTGGAATAGAAGATGTGTTTCTGGAAGGGATAACCTAGCTCAGGGGATACCCAAGCAGAGTACTGAGAATACAACCTGCCTTTATTTGCTGTGTATGGTAAAATGTGAGTAAGAGAAATAAAGCAAATTAGATAAGCTAAGGAACATATACATACAAAGGATCCAGGATTGCATTCAAAAACAAATTCTTTCTAAGAAATACCTTCTGGGGGCGCCCAGGTGGCTCAGTTGGTTAAGCGTCTGACTCTTCATTTCAGTTCAGATCATGATCTCATTGGGGGTAGAGCTCAGTGGTAGAGCATTTGACTGCAGATCATGATCTCATGGTTCTCAAGACCAAGCCCTGCATCAGGCTCCATGCTGACAGCGTGGAGCCTGCTTGGGATTCTCTGTCTTCCTCTCTCTTTCTGCCCCTCCCCTGTTCACTCATGCTCTAAATAAATAAATAAATAAATAAATAAATAAAACCTTCGGAACAAAGATCAAATCCAAGGCACGATCAGGAAAACAGTCTAAAGATGAGGCCAAGGGTGTGACCATACAGTCTTTTGTTGAGATCTTGGAAGACAGTACCCCTTTAAAATAGAAAAAAGTCATTGTCCCTCAACTGTCTTAGAGGGAATCTAAGCTGCAAAGGGGTTTATTCAGGGGATTTGGAGTGTTGCTTTTGCCTAATGAGATGGGTTACAAACCAAGTCCCAAAAAAAACCTGCGAATTTTTTAAAGGAATAATATTAGTTTGAATTGAGAGGGATAGACAGTACAAACGGAATGGTAAAATTTGCATGCTTAAGAATTACTCAGCTTCAAACAAGGGCCACATTTGATGGAAGAGGAAAGCTATTTCAGAGAATGAGGCCAAGAGCCACAGTGAATCACTTCCAATCTTTAAGCCTGAGCCCTAATTGTAGAATTGGCAACACTTGTGCAGCTGGATTTCAGAATTGCTATGAACCCTTAAGGGCTGTGTACCTTCACCTGCTCTGAACAGAATGCTTACAATGGTTATCCCATGCCTATCCCATCATTGTGTATTGGGTTAAATGGGGTCCATATACTGTGTCACTGTACTTAACAGCTGTTTCAGTCAAAAGGAAGAGTTCTCATGGTGCCTGGGTGGCTCAGTCAGTGAAGCATCCGACTTTAGATCAGGTCATGATCTCACGGTTCATGAGTTCGGGTCTCTCATCGGGTGAGCAAGAACCCTGCACTGGGTGAGCACGAGCCCTGCTTCAGGTGAGCCCCACTTCTCTCTCTCTCTCTCTCTCTCTCTCTCTCTCTGGCCCTTACTCAATGGCACCCTCTTTCTTTCTCAAAAAAAAGGATGAGTTCCCAAGGAGTTGTTTCAGAGGTGTAATGTTCAAAAGCCTGCCTCATCCTCACCTGGACAAGATTTAAATGATGGGACACTGGACATTGAGTTGGAGCTTGCTCCTGGGATGAGGCTTTGGGCGAGTGCAGTTTCCATGCAGGACAGATTTGAATTATTGTGGCCAGAAGGGAGACGTTAGCAGATTGCATTTTCTAAAAATGGCTGCAACAATAGTTTTCATCCCATATGCTCTTCCAGAACTTTGCAGCTACTCTTCCAGAGGCAGAGTCTACTTCCCCTGCCCCTAAATCAGGGCATCCTTGATTAATAGACTAGGATGGAAGTGATACTCTGAGACTTTGAAGGCTTGGTAATTTTAGAGGTAAATTTTTCAAAATGCCCTTGATCTGTATGAAAGCTGAACCCCTCTTCTCACCCAGCATGCTGAGTCCCCACCAGAAGAGAGGGAAAAATTCAATCAACCAGAATAACATCTGACCATCACTTGAAATGTGAAAGAGGCCAAAAGAAAGAACTAGAAGTGCAATTCGGAACTGGATATCCACCAGTTCTGCTCTGTGATAAGCCTGGGTGTGCCCAGAGGAAAGAGAAGTAATCTCCTGATGGAGTTCACTGACAGAGGGGACAGAATGTGAGCCATTATTATAACACAAGGTAAGAAGAGCTATTAAAGATGCCCAGATACAATGGTTTAGATATAAAATAGGACAGCAAATAATTCTTTTGTGGAGAAGACCAAAAAAAACAAAAAACAAAAAACAAAGAAACCTAGTTTCAGAGTGATTATATTGGAATTAAATGCTGAAGTATGAATAAAAATCTTCCAAGTGGACAAAAGTCATTCACATAAAGGCCCTGAAATAATTAGGACTAGGCTTCACTAGGTGTGTGACAGAAAAACACACACACAAACAAAAAAAAACTGGCTTCACAAAACAAAGTTTTATTTCACTGTTGCAAAGAAGCACCTGCCGCTGGGATGGCATCTTTATGACCATCAGTGAGTCAGGCTCCTTCCATCTTGTTCATCTGCCATCCTCCACATGTGTCTTCCTCCTCATGGTCCAAGGTGGTTCTTCCAACACAAGCCATCATATCTGGACTCCAGCAAAGAAGGGAGAGCTCTTTTGTGTGGTGCTTTAGCTTAAATCATGCTAAGCAGAACGCGGCCTCACCTGGATGCATGAGAGACTGGGAAATGTGGTGTTTATCCTGGACAGTCAAGCGTCCAGGTGAGAATCAAAGGTTCCATAACTAAGGAAGAAGAGAACAAATATTGGAAGATATGATGAGTCTCTACCACAGCTGTGGAGGAATTAAAGCCCATGGAGGAGCTGGAGGAAATTCAGCATTGTGAGACCATAGCGAGTGCAGAGGTGAGAAAGTAGGAAAGGCAGCTGGGAGATAGGAGGGGGCCACTTGATGATGCATCCCTGCCAAACTAGGGAATTTTGGAATGGCTGTCTCAACACTAAGGAATCACGAAGAGATGGACTGGATTGAGCATTGTTTTAAGATAATCCTGGCAACAGTGAGGTGATGGCTCTCACAGTGAAAAAGAATACAGGTAATATAGTATGTGTGGCCAACTAGCATCTCTGAACATCCTCCCTACATTCTGGTAATTTCCCTAATTATGAGTTCCACCTTCTCAAGGTAGAAGCTGGAAGCTCTCAACCCCAGACTCCCTTGGAGCTGATAAGTGGAATCCAGGTCACAGCCCCAGACCCCCTTGGGAACTTGTATAAATCTATGGATGGGAGAAATGGGATTAAGATCTGGGAATACCCATGAGGGTATCCTGGGTATGCTCCTCAGGAATGGTATAACTTCTGGGATAGGGCCAGTTCTTGAACTAATGGGCCAAATTTGGATTCAATTTTAGCCTTCTTCCTTTTGTTATAATTCCCTGTAGTTGCCTTGACCCTTCAGGAAAATCAGGTGGTGTGAAAGAAAACAAAGGAAGACAGCAGAAACAGTTGTGAAGCCTGCCTATCTTCACCCCTCCACAGGCACACAGAGAGGGAGCAAAATGAATCAAAAAATTGTATCCAGCAGAGAAATGAGTAGATGTCCATGGGAAAGTTGGGAGCAGAGATGGAGAGGGCCAGCGGCCAAGAGAATAGCTCAGGAGGAGCACAAATCAAAATCTTCTCTTTCAATTTACACCAAGACCCTTCAAGACAGGAAAGTTTAAGTTCCCTATAAAATTGAATCATGGGAACTTGTGATATCACCCCAGCCAGCAGTTTCTAAATTCATTTCCTGTGGCAGCCCCTGTCTTCAAAGGAAATGTTATAATTGTTGAAACTTAGGGATTGGTAATGGGGATTCATTCTAGTATTCTACTTGGTGTGTGTTTGAAATTTTCCATAAAAAACTATTTTAAAGAAAAACTGCATTGACATTTAATACATAAAACAAACTAAATGTATGCAGTTTGAACACTGCGAAATTAGTCTTCCAAGATCCAGCATACTTGCTAAGAACCATTTCCAAGGAGTCCTTGGCAGATGGTCTACCATTGCCTAAATACTTATAATGACAAGGAGCACACGGATCTTGAGGCACTCGGAGTTGGCTCTGCTTGTCACAAAATGCTGATATTGATCCAAAATATGACCCCCTTACAACTTCAATTGAGAACCAGCTAGTTCCTCTATCAAGGAATTAGATTTATCCTTTTTGCTTCGTTCAGTGCATTTTCAAATAATCCCAAATAAGTGGCAAAGTTTGGTATTCTATATCACAGTAATACATGCTATGAAGTCTGCGAGAGAGATGCTAAGGGCCATGTTTCTATCCTCTGGGTTAAAAAGATGTGAGCAAAATGTTTAAGTTCAATTAAGATGCCTACAGGCAAAACCTGACAGAGTGTTTTACATTGTGCTACATAACAGATTGAGATTTTTTTTTAATATCATGGTACTCGTCTGTCTTCACCCACCTGTCAACTCCACATCATTTGTTATTAAATTAACACCAGAGAGCCTGGAAAGAGCTGCAAGCTACCAAGGGCACACAAATCAGGAGCGAAGACAGCAAAGCCTCCCTGGAGATTCTTGTTCACAAACTTTAAGGGAATTTGAAAAATGCCCCTCAATTTGGAAAATGCTTGATATGAAATCAAGGGAAGTCTAGAAACACAAGTCTCAGTTGCCTAATCTCAATGCAGCAACTGAGGATAAGGTACAAACAGACAAGTCATCCATGGAACTCCAAGACCACTGTGGGAACACATACCTGTCCCCCTGATTTTCTTTGGCATCTCCTTCCTCAATTACATGGACCTGTTTCCAGCACCAGCTGATTCTAACACAGGGACATCTATGCGCACCTCAGCAGGATGAGCTGGAGGAAAAAGCGTGTCTAGTTTGCAGGTTGATCTTTGAAGCAATGCCCCCTTACAAAGAATCACAGTTGGCCTTACACTGGAATATTATATGAAACATGCTTTCCCCATGTTAGCCAGAGCCCAGTCTCAGATGAGTGGTGTTCATTCCATGTCTAAATGCCATCCTACTCTCAAAAATGTTTTAAAACAAAGTGACACTTGACACTTTAGCGTCAAGTACATGGAAAAAAATCCTCCTCTACTAAATGCCCTAATCAAATCCCATCTACTTATGTTAGCATGCATATATATCCAAATCTGTTGAAAGCCAAGGATAAAACTTAAATATTGGCACTGACCATCATGCAATAGCAACTAACAAAATGCTCAGCAAACCTGCTATCTTTTCCACTGTAAATCAGGATTCTTGCAAGAAACAGAATCCAACTCCGATGATTCAAGAAACTTTAATGGAAGAACTATTTACAGAGGTGTGGACATGATTAGGGAAAATCAAGAAGGGATGATGAGGTACCCAGGGATTAGCAAGAAGAGAGAGCTATTGCCACTACTAGGTTGCCAGCTGCTCTCAGATAACATGGCCTGTCTTCTGCTCATTCCATACACAGGATGGACTCCTCCTCAAAGCTGGCCATCTTGACTGACAACACTTCTTCATCCACTAAGAGAGTTGGAAGGAAGTCTATTACACACACCCAACAGACTTCAGGGGAGAGAAGGGTAGGTGCAAGGCAGTCTAGAATGGCAAGAGCAAAGAGCAAAGAATGGCTTTGGCCTTCATCATGCCTAGGGCATCAGAGCGGAGAAGAGTTCCCATACCCAAGCTAGGACTATGAGGTTCAAATTTCCCGTTGATGTCAAGACCTCAAGGAGGTATGTGGAGTTTCCTTACATAAAGTACCAGATGTGCACTGGTGGGGAAGGGTTAGGTTGATGCCTAAAAGCTGTCAGCCATCAAACCTCAAAACTGGAGTCAGACTCTATCAGACAACCAAACAAATGCAAGAAGGGAGAAAGATATAGAAACTCCAAACTCTAGCCCTCCAATTTCCTGCCTGTGCCTACCACACTGAACCTTTCTGGAAGCCTGAATCTGAATCTGGAAGATTCAGAGATCTTGGGTGATGTCATCCATAGTGTGATGTCAGTCTTCTGGGGCACAGAGCAGAGCTAAAGAGAGTGGAGAATGGAACCAAGGGGCAAAGGAAGAAGAACCAGCTGATACAGAGACACCATTACTCAGCCTCCCTTCAGCTAGGTGAGGCTTCATGACAGAGTTCTAGTGTGTGGACAGAAGTGATGTGCCACGTTTTTGGTCCTGGCCCATAGCACTTGGCATGGCCCTCAATGCTCTGTCTGTGCTCTCATCTATAGCTCAGACTGAAAGGATCCAGAGGAGGATTTTTGAGGTCTTCAGTGATCATGGAGCCATTAGACTAGCTGAGCCTGGGTATTTAAATGACTGTGTCTGCCACAGACCCACACTCAACAGTGACATGACTGAGAAACCAATTTTTATGTGCTAAGCTTCTGAGATTATGGAATTACTTATTACGTAGACAAATGTAGCCAATACATACATGAATATTTGGGGGGGTGGAGAAAAATTCTAAAATTAACCAAAGTTTGCAAAAGATTTTAAGAATAACTTTAGAAAATCTATCCTAACAATTATTAGCAGAAAAGGACCATGAAACAATAGGTTACCCACTTGGGGCCAAAGCAATCAAACCTTTGCATCTTAAGTTTCTCCTGTACTTTCTGTCAGTATTATAGAAGCTGTGCCCTATTGGATGGAGGAAAAGGAAAGAGAAATAGCTTCTGGGTATGAATCCAACAGTAGCTGCCATAAATGGGGACAAGAGCGGCCCTTCAACACCAGCATGTGGACCGATAGTCCTTGGGTGTATATATACAGTTTGGACCCCCTTTCTTCAACGCTATTCTGTCTCCCTAAGATTTCATTCCTAAGATTACTATTCATTTAATCTTCATTCCTTCATTCTAGAAACATTTATTGAATGGCAATTCTGTGCCAGTCACCTTCCCAGTGACTTAGTGTCTACTTGTAAGAGACCTACAGGTCAAGTGTAGCAAGTGCTTTGTTGGAAGGACCTATGGGGTTCAGGAGGACCCAAAATGGGGAGTGACCAGCTCTGCCTTGGTCAGGAGCAAGGGTATGGATGGATTAGGAAAGTCTTCAGAGAAAAGGCGACCCTGAGCAGGCTGAAAAGTAGTAGCTATATGGACACCTGTCCTTCTAACAGCCTGTACTCTTATGCAAAAGAACTAGCCTGTGCCAAGAGATGGGTCAGTGTATGCTAAGTCTTCACTTTAACAGTAGCACGGAGGACACGCCGTGCCTGTGGGCCTTCCTCCAGAGAGGTTGGGAAGATATTCTGCCGCTACAAATCCTGTGATTATCTGCCATCATCGCCCCCAAGGCTGAGGTTGAAGCTGGGCCAACAGCTCTTCCCTAACGCATTCTCAGCTCAGCAACAATATTGGCACCAGCAGCAGCTGCTGGCAGGCGGGCGAGCCACCACGGCACAGCAGTGACCCTTGGATGGCTCTCCGGCTGAGTTCTAGCTGAGTTGTGATGAACCGCTGTCCCCAAGAAGAGCCTGGAGCTTCTCGGAATTGCCGCTGAGTCTGAGAGTTATGAGGCTGTGAGAACAGGTCCAGCGGGGGCGAGTCTCAAAACCTACTGGGAATTGGATTCTTTCTTTCTTCTAAGGCATTTCCCTCTCTGAATGCTCTAGAAATTCATTTTCTTACCCTTATTTGAGCCTCAATTTCCTCATCTGTAAAATGGGGTTAATAATAGTATTTGCTTCAAAGGTTGTGGTGAGGATCCATAAGTCAATACAAGAGCCCAGGGCACTGTCCAGCACACAACAGTGAGTGATAAATGTTTGACAGTCCAACGAAGAGGATAAGATGGCCGTGATGAGGTGATAAGTGGCCACTTCCAGAGCTCCAAGAAGGCAGTTCAGGAAATCAGTAAAGGAGTGACTGAGGGCTGCTGAAAGGAAATGATTTTCCTTTAGGAAACTGCTTGCCAACTCCTGATTTGTAGTTTTCGGAATCGTTTTTATTTGCACTGGCCCACCCATCACAGGTGGATTTTTTTGCTTTTTGGGTTTTAATATTTACGTAAAGGCAGAACTCTACAATATCCTCATGGTTTGTGTGTTCATTGCTTTGACCCATGGCCCTAGCTTTCAACATCATTCTGTGTCTCTGTGCATCCATTTTTTCATTCAACAAATGAATTTATCGAGTCCCCACTCTGTTAGGAGCCTTCTACAGGTGCCAATGACTCAGCAATAAATAGGACGCAGTCTTTGTCCTCAGGGAGCTTGCTGGCGATGGGCAGAGAGACAAGAAAGCAGTTTCAGTGCCATGGGCTACTTCTGCCTTGTGGAGGGAACATTCCCAAGGAGGCCCTGAGGGCTCGGAGCCTCAGCCCTAAGGGAGGGTGGTGGCATTCTTGGTGGGAACAGATGCAAAAACCCAAAGGCAAGAGGGTACATGGAGCTTTCAGGACTGTGAGGAGACAGGCAGGGCTGGAGCAGAGAACACCAGGCAGGAGGCATCGAAAAGTGAGTTTGAAGAAGTCAACGGCAGTCAGGTTATAAAGGACCTTCGTTGACAGGCTAAGGAATCTGGACTAAATTCTCAGTCCTCGGCAGGGGACTGACAAAATAAACTGGCACTTTAGATAGATGTCTAAAGCTGCAAGGTGGAGAACAGAAGGGAAGAAGCCAAAATGATGTGTGGAGCCCATGTAGGAGCTACCCCAGGTAGCTGAAAAATTCACACAGTCCATGACAGTATTTATGCTAAGGCATGAGCAGTGAGGATGGGGAACAGCAGATACAAAAAGCAGCTTTCAAGGGCTAACAGTGACCAGAAGGCAGTCTGGGCTCAAGTACAGATCCAGTGTAGACACTCTGAGCCAGTCTGCCCATGCTAGGGAGGCAGGGAGGGCATGGAAGACTGTCTTGGGCCTTGAATCCACCCTGGGTTGTCCTGCAGTGGGACATGAAGGAGAGGGAAGACTCAAGGTTGGTGCCTGGACTTCTGACTTGGGCAAATGTTTGAATGTCATTCAGTGAGATGGAGACCAGGAGAGAAGGGGTGGCCCTGGGGAAAGGGCACGAGACAGTACAGGGAGCTCAGTTCAGACATGCTGCGTCTGAGGTGCCTAAGAGACTTTGGAGTAAAGACTTCGGAAACAGCTTACAAGGCTCTTCTGACTCAGCCTCTACTTACCTGTCCAGCCTCACCTCTCACTACTCACCCTGAGCGGTTCCTGCAAAGAATCAGGTTCTCCTCACATTACAATCTTTGCACATGCAATTCCCACCACCTGGAACTCTCCCCTAACACCCCACCACCCCAGCTCTCTCCAGACCAATCCATGCATTCTTCAGGTCTTGGGTTTGGTGCCAGGACCTCCTGGAAACTTCCCTGACCTCCCCCCGTTCCACATTAAGTGTCCCTCTGTGTGTTCTTGTCACTCTCTCTATTTCCCAATCATTGCCTGCCACAGGATCCCAATTATCTGTTTTCTAGTCTCTTCCTTCAAGATGCCCTAAACCTAATAGGGCAGGGGGTTGCTCATCAGTGTGTCCCTAGTGTTTGGTTCAGTGCCTGGCACATAGTAATGGCTCAACACACACACGGAACACCTGTAGATGTGTGAGGTACCTGTGACAAAGAGAAACGGGCGCACAGGGTGCAGGCATCACCTATGTACCTCCCAATCAATGTCGCTTAAACACGCGTTCAAAATCCCAACATATTCTGAAATAGAAAGTTACGTTCCCCCAAATTGCTAAGAGCAATCTGATACAGTAACAGTTTCTGGCATCTGCAGCTCATTTTAACAGATGCCAATATGACACACAGAAAGCTGTCAGGCCTGCTCCGAAAAGGAAAGTCAGCCAGTTCATGTTCCACTTGCCAAATTAATTTCACTTGACGTTCAATTCATATCCTAAGGTGCTGTGGATTTAAAATTTGACTGTAATAAAAGCAGATTAGAGAAGTGTTCCATCTGACAAACTCAAGTCCTCGAGTTATCTTTATTGTGAGTAAGGCTGCCTCAACAGGGAGCTCTCCGATCAAATATGCGAATCATCTAAGAAATGCGTCCATTGATTATTTTAAATAAAATACCTTTCTCCTCTTTCCTATGCCTGATGTTGACTGGAGAGGAGGCACCACCTCACCATAATCACAGAGAAAGGAGACAGCAGGAAGTTAGAACTCTAGGGGCTTGAGGACAGAAAACTGAGTTGAAATCTCAGATCCTCTATTTGTTTCATGTTTATTTATTTATTTATTTTGAGAGCACAAGGAGGGGAGGGACAGAGGGAGAGGAAGAGAGAGAATTCCAAGCAGGCTCCGCACTGGAGCCTGACGTGGGGCTTGATCCCATGACCCTAAGATCATGACCTAAGCTGAAATCAAGAGTTGAACACTTACCTGACTGAGCCACACAGGCACCCCTCCTCTATTAAAGGGGGTCTCTATTAAAGGGGGTCTCAACTCCAGTTGCACATTAGAATCACTTGGGGACTGTTTTTTGTTTTCTTGTGGGTTTTTTTTTTTTCAATACCAATGCCTGGTCCCAACCCAGATAAAGTAAATCAGGATCTCCTGGAGTATAGCATGACATCTGCATTTTTTAAAACTCCAGGTGATTCGTGCACATATTTATTAGCTATATGAATTTGAGTACGTAATTTAATATCCCTGGTATGCAAAATGGAATGTGGTCGATGTGTGCCACTGTAATGGCTGACTGCCAACTTTTTTTTAATTTAACAGTTTTTTTGCTAGAATTAGGTTTAAGAAAATATCCATACATTGCAATTGATTGATATGTCCCTAGACCTCTTTAAATTCTTAAGTTCTACTTCCTTTTTTTTTTTGTTCACAATTTATTTACTGAAACAGATCATTTGTTCCAAAGAGTTTCCTATGATCTAGAATTTGCTGATGGTTTAACATGTTCTTCTTTCCCCCTATGGGTTGCTAGAGCAAAATGCTTAATTACATTCAGATTCAATTGGCAAGACTACTTGTTTTTAATTTTTTTTATTTTTTATATGTTTTATTTATTTTTGAGGGAGAGAGAGAAAGAGACAGAGCATGAGCAGGAGAGGGGCAGAGAGAGAGGGAGACACAGAATCTGAAGCAGACTCCAGGCTCTGAGCTGTCAGCACAGAACCCGACGTGGTACTCGAACCCATGAACCGTGAGATCATGACCTGAGCCAAAGTTGGATGCTGAACCAACTGAGCCACCCCATCGCCCCACCTACTTGTTAATGTACCTTTCTCTGAAGCACTTTATATCTATTGTCTCCATTTTTGTGATGTGAGCAACTGTTAATAACCATTGCCTAGATCTATTATTTCATTGAAGGATGCAAAACAATGATAGTCTATTGTTTTATCTTCATTTCTTAGCTTGAGCACTTCCATAAAGAGAAAATTACCCCTCAACAGTATTTGGTTTCCCCAAAATGCAGTAACTATATAATAATCGAGGGGGAAACAAGTTCCCTTTTTTGATTCTATTATTTATCATTTTTCAAAATGATGAACTGGATCTCTAGAATCACCCAAAGGTGATCAATGAGGGTCGCTTTGATTTTGTTCTTTTTTGTTTTTTAGTATCATTATGAATTCATAGATTCAAATATATTTAAAGTGTTTTAATCCACTGCAGTCTTAGTGACACTCAAATGATCTTATCTCATCCTTTCACACTTCCTTGTCACTCTTTGATAACTTCTTTGCTTTCTGCTCTGACAAGATGATCCAGGATCATCTGATACATGTCTTGTCCCAGATCTGGAATCAGTCAGTTCTCCACAGAACGATTATTCCTTTCAGTGGAAATAGTATTCGAAACTAAAACCTGGGTCTGATTGACTCTCAGTGTTATGCAGTTGTTCCTGTTTCTAAGACTTCTAAGTGAACAGAGCTAGATAGAAAATACTTTTCATTTTCTTTAAGATAAAATCATTATGAGCTCATATTAGGATTTCAATTCAATGAAATCTTGCCATTTGCAACTACGTGGATGGAACTGGAGGGTATTATGCTAAGTGAAATTAGTCAGAGAAAGACAAAAATCATATGACTTCACTCTTATGAGGACTTTAAGATACAAAACATGAACATAAGGGAAGAGAAACAAAAATAATATAAAAACAGGGAGGGGACAAAACAGAAGAGACTCATAAATATGGAGAACAAACTGAGGGTTACTGGAGGGGTTGTGGGAGGGGGGATGGGCTAAATGGGTAAGGGGCACTAAGAAATCTCCTGAAATCATTGCTTCACTATATGCTAACTAATTTGGGTGTAAATTTTATTTTATTTTATTTTTTTATAATTTTTGCTTCAACCATCAAAGAAAATTTTATTTATTTATTTATTTATTTATTTATTTATTTATTTATTTATTTTAATATATGAAATTTATTGTCAAATTGGTTTCCATACAACACCCAGTGCTCATCCCAAAAGATGCCCTCTTCAATGCCCATCACCTACCCTCCCCTCCCTCCCACCCCCCATCAGCCCTCGGTTTATTCTCAGTTTTAAGAGTTTCTTATGCTTTGGCTTTCTCCCACTCTAACCTCTTTTTTTTTTTCCTTCCCCTCCCACATGGGTTTCTGTTAAGTTTCTCAGGATCCACATAAGAGTGAAAACATAATGGTATCTGTCTTTCTCTGTATGGCTTATTTCACTTAGCATCACATCTCCAGTTCCATCCACGTTGCTACAAAGGGCCAGATTTCATTCTTTCTCATTGCCAAGTAGTACTCCATTGTATATATAAACCACAATTTCTTTATCCATTCATCAGTTGATGGACATTTAGGCTCTTTCCACAATTTGGCTATTGTTGAGAGTGCTGCTATAAACATTGGGGTACAAGTGCCCCTATGCATCAGTACTCCTGTATTCCTTGGGTAAATTCCTAGCAGTGCTACTGCTGGGTCATAGGGTAGGTCTATTTTTTAATTTTTTGAGGAACCTCCACACTGTTTTTCAGAGCAGCTGCACCAATTTGCATTCCCACCAACAGTGCAAGAGGGTTCCCGTTTCTCCACATCCTCTCCAGCATCTATAGTCTCCTGATTTGTTCATTTTGGCCACTCTGACTGGCGTGAGGTGATATCTGAGTGTGGTTTTGATTTGTATTTCCCTGATGAGGAGTGATGTTGAGCATCTTTTCATGTGCCTGTTGGCCATCTGGATGTCTTCTTTAGAGAAGTGTCTATTCATGTTTTCTGCCCATTTCTTCACTGGGTTATTTGTTTTTTGGGTGTGGAGTTTGGTGAGCTCTTTATAGATTCTGGATACTAGCCCTTTG
Source organism: Lynx canadensis (assembly GCF_007474595.2). NCBI lineage: Eukaryota > Metazoa > Chordata > Mammalia > Carnivora > Felidae > Lynx > Lynx canadensis. The sequence goes on from NC_044307.1 coordinate 20,275,237, forward strand.
CCCGATATGTCATTTGCAAATATCTTTTCCCATTCCGTTGGTTGCCTTTTAGTTTTGTTGATTGTTTCCTTTGCAGTGCAGAAGCTTTTTATCTTCATGAGGTCCCAATAGTTCATTTTTGCTTTTAATTCCCTTGCCTTTGGGGATGTGTCAAGTAAGAAATTGCTGTGGCTGAGGTCAGAGAGGTCTTTTCCTACTTTCTCCTCTAGTGTTTTGATGGTTTCCTGTCTCACATTCAGGTCCTTTATCCATTTTAAGTTTATTTTTGTGAATGGTGTAAGAAAGTGGTCTAGTTTCATCCTTCTACATGTTGCTGTCCAGTTCTCCCAGCACCATTTGTTAAAGAGACTGTCTTTTTTCCATTGGATATTCTTTCCTGCTTTGTCAAAGATTAGTTGGCCATACTTTTGTGGGTCTAATTCTGGGGTTTCTATTCTATTCCACTGGTCTATGTGTCTGTTTTTGTGCCAATACCATGCTGTCTTGATGATTACAGCTTTGTAGTAGAGGCTAACATCTGGGATTGTGATGCCTCCCACTTTGGTCTTGTTCTTCAAAATTACTTTGGCTATTCGGGGCCTTTTGTGGTTCCATACAAATTTTAGGATTGCTTGCTCTAGCTTCGAGAAGAATGCTGGTGCAATTTTGATTGGGATTGCATTGAATGTGTAGATAGCTTTGGGTAGTATTGACATTTTAACAATATTTATTCTTCCAATTGGGTGTAAATTTTAAAAAACAAAAAATTAAATTAAAAAAAAGATTTCAATTCAAGTTCAGAACAGAGGAGCTTTGATTCAACTCTTCTTTCTTGCATCTGCTTCTCTTTTCTTGCAAACCATAATTACTTCTTTGCTTTGTGCCACGGTATACGTGCCTTCGTAGGCATACATAGTGCACACGCCTTAGAATACGAACACTGCCAACATGCTAATCAAACAAACAAACAAACAAACAAAAAAACCCTGCACATCTTCATGAACTTTTGTCTTTAGGGTATATCTCACTAAAGAATGTACAACTAAATTATTGCGTTACAAAGCCATTTAAAAGAGTTCCACACTATGTGATTGTGCCCCCAACTTGACGTACCATTTTGCTTTATTTTGCTTTCAGTATTTTAGGGACAAATTCTTAGATGTGATATGTTTATAATTATGTGAAAATGTGTATCTGGTTCCAAAGTCAAACCTATAAGAAAAAATGTAATCACAAAAGTCTAGTTTCTATTCCTGTCCACTTCATTTTTTTTAAGTTTTTGGTTTATTATTCCCTTTTTAAACAGAAGCAAAAATATACGTGTATTTATACTACCCACACTTTGTTCGATGAATGGTGGGATGCCATAAACACCTTGTCTACCTTGCTTTTTTCACTTAATAACATATTCTGGAGATCATTTTCTACCGCCATATAAAGATGTTCTTTATTCCTTTTTTAGAGCTACTTAGCACTCTGCTCCCTATTTCTTCAACTCATCCTCTATTTCTTCAACCTGCTCCCTCTTTAAGGACATATGGGTGTTTACAGTTTTTTACTATCATAAACAGGATGGCATTCAATAGCCTTATACACATATATCTTCTTGTTTCTATATTTTTATCAGTATTCCATGGAATCAAGCCTGGTGGTGGAATTTCTGGGCCCAAAAGCAAAGATGTTTGTAATTTTGCTAGGCATCACCCAGTTCCACTCGTGGGAATTATATCATTTTGCTGTCATCTGAGATGTATGAGAGCACATATTTCTTCACACAGCCAATCACAGATTGTGATGTCACCCTTTTGGATTGTTGCCAATATGACAGATAAGAAACGGTATCAATGCAGTTTATAATTTTCATTCCCCTTATTGTAAGTACATTTTACATTATTATGAGTACATAGTGTAAGTACAAATTACCCATGTTTTCTTTTGGTACTTGTATGCTTTTATTTTATACACTTAAGTCTCTAATATATTTGGAGTTTATCTCTCTGTGTGTGGCGGAGGCTATTGAAAAAGTCCAGGGGCGCCTGGGTGGCTCAGTCGGTTGAGCATCTGACTTCGGCTCAGGTCATGATCTCACAGTTCGTGAGTTCAAGCCCCACATCGGGCTCTGTGCTGACAACTCAGAGCCTGGAGCCTGTTTCAGATTCTCTCTCTCTCTCTCTCTCTCTCTCAAGAATAAATAAACATTTAAAATAATAACAATAAAATAAAATAAACAGTCCATCTTTTCCCCCACTAATTTGAGTTTATTGCATATTAACAAATACAACTGGGTATCTATCTGGATTTTCTATTCTGTTCCACTGATCTGTCTCTTCATATGTCAATACCACCCTGTTTTGATTATAGAGGATTTATAATAAAGTTTTAATATGGTAAAGGGCTCTCCCGGCCCCCAAACTACATTGCTCTTTTTTCACACACAGAATTTTTATGGCTTTTTATTATTATTCCAGAATAATAATAATAATAATAATAATAATAATAATAAACTACCTGTTAGATTTTTCTTACAATTTAGTAATTTATAAATTAATTTACAGAGGCTTGACATCCATATGGGATGCCTGCCCGTTTGTTCAAATGTACTTTTGCAGCATTGAGTTTTCATATTGTTTTACATATAAGTGACACCTATGTTTTCACATCTCCGTTTTTTTAATATTTAATACAAATGGGATCTTCTCTTCAATTATAACTTCTAACTATTGATTTTTTAATGTTGCTATTATAATCTACTGCTTTGGTAAATTCTCCTACTATTTGTAGTTTTCCCACTGATTAGCTTGAGTTTTTGAGATATAAAATCAAATTCTCTACAAACAGATTTGACCTCTCATTTCCATTTGTATGCCTCTAATTACTTTTTCTTACGTAATTATGCATTGGCTAAAACTGTCTCACACAATGTCATGAAATAGTGGAGATGGTGAGCACTGTTACCTTGTTCCTGATTTTAACAAGAAAGCTTCTAATGTTTTCCCATTAAATAAAAAATAAACTGCTACCTTTGGGATTTTGGTACACACTTACTCATACACATATATGTATATACTAATTGCCATTGTATTCAGTGTTCTTAATGTGAATGAGTAGTAAATAATGTCAAATGACTTTTTTGAGCCGGCAAAAGGATTATATGATTTTTCTCCCTAGCCATATTAACATGATGGATTATACTAACAGATTTCCCAATGTTGGACCACCCTAGCATTCCTGGAACAAAATCCACTTATTCGTGATGTATTTTCTTAATATGCCATTGGATTCTGTTTGCTAATATTTTATTTACGATTTTTACATATATATGTATAACAGATTGTTCTGTGGTTTTCTTGTTAGGAAAAATCTTTGACAGGTTTAGGGATCAATGCCTTCATCTCCTTGTAAAACAAATTTCCAAGTTTTTCTCTTTCTATGTTCTGGAATAATTTCACCAGCATTGAAATGATTTGATCTCTAATTTTGGTAGACTCCCACTGTGAACACATCTGGAGTTGGTACTTTTTCATGGGCAGTTCTTCCACTCCTCCCTCTATTTCTTCCCTAGTGACTATTAGTCTCTTTACGATTTTGTTCTCACTGGTGTCAATTTGAAGTCACATTTTTCCAGAAAATAACTCAAAACATTTTTCTAGGAAGCTTCATCTAAGTCCCTGTGTATATTTACAGGGACTTACACAAAACAAATCTCTTATGATTTTGAAAATTTTCTCCGTTATGATGGTTATTGCCTTCCTGTCACTTCTAATTTTGTGTATTTATGCTTTCTCCCTTTTATATCTTTCACTACATACAGTAGCTGGTGGTTTGTTAATTTTGTGAATTTTTCACTTTTGCAATTTGATTTTATTCATAAATTCTACTCTCATTGTTATTGTTTTCTTACACATTTTTTAATATTTATCACTTCTTTCCTTGTGCTTTCTTTTGGCTTATTTTTAAATTCCCTATCTACATTTCAATTTTAATTTATTTTTCATTTTTATTAATATAAATATTTCATAGTATAAATTTTCCTCTCATAACTGTATTCATAGATCCACAAATTCTACTATTTCATCCTGTGTTTCCTCTTTGGTCCAAGAGTCACTTACTAACATGTTTTTACATTTCTTTTTTTTTTAATTTTTTTTTTTTATTTTTTTTTTCAACGTTTATTTATTTTTGGGACAGCGAGAGACAGAGCATGAACGGGGGAGGGGCAGAGAGAGAGGGAGACACAGAATCGGAAACAGGCTCCAGGCTCTGAGCCATCAGCCCAGAGCCTGACGCGGGGCTCGAACTCACGGACCGCGAGATCGTGACCTGGCTGAAGTCGGACGCTTAACCGACTGCGCCACCCAGGCGCCCCAATTTTTTTTAATACTTATTCATTTTTGAGAGACAGAGACAGACAGAATATGAGTGGGGGAGGGCCAGGGAGAGAGGGCGAGAGATAGAATCCCAAGCAGATTCTAGGCTCTGAGCTGTCAGCACAGAGCCCAACGTGGGGCTAGAACTCATGGACCGCAAGATCAGGACCTGAGCTGAAGTCGGATGCTTAACTGACTGAGCCCCTGTTTTTACGTTCTAAAAGAAGTCTTAAAATTTTTATTTTATTCTTAGTTTATGATTCTACTGCATTGTGGTCAAAAAAGGTGCCCCCGTTTTTACATTTCTAAAAGAAGTCTTTTTAAATTTTTATTTTATTCTTAGTTTCTGATGCTATTGCATTGTGGTCAAAAAAAATAATGCTTTTGTTATTTTTATTCTTTAGAATTTGTTACTTTTCAAATTTATTTATTTTCTTTGTGACCAAAGATGCAATGAATTTTCATGAATGATCCAGGGGTGCATGTGAAATGAAGGTATGGTAGGTGACAATTGCCCCCAAGAATATCAGGTCTTATTTCTAGAACATGAAAATATATTACTCTATAAAGCAATATTAAAAAGGTCTGCGCAGATACGATTAAGTTAAGGGTTTGTAGATGGGGAAATTATCCTGGATTATACAACTGAGCCCTATATGCAACTACAGGTGTCTTTATAAGAGAGGGGCAGAGGGAGATGTGACAAACTAAAGAGCAGGGCTGTGTGAAGACGGAACAGAAAGAAATCTGAGGATTCTGGCCTTGAATATTGGAATGAGGCAAGCTGCCGACATCTTGATTTGGGCACAATGAAACTGATTTTGAACTTCTAGCCTCCAGAATGTGACAAAATGAATTTCTGTTGTTTTGATCCACCAAGATGGTAGGAATTTGCCACAGCAGCCACAGGAAAACTAACACATAAGGTGTTTTCTCTACTTATCAGGTTTCAGAGATTTGTTCATATGCATGTGTTCTACATTACTGATTCTCTTATCTGGATTTTCTATATTCTTCCTGATTTTTTTTTCCACTTGCTCTGTCTCAGATTGAGAGAAATATACTAACAGCCCCTATTATTCCTGAGTTTCTACTTCTCCTACCATCTCCTGTTGTATCTGCTTTGATAAAAATTTTGTCACATTCTGGGGCATATAATATGGGGTATATATCTTTAGCCTTTAGCATTATAAAGTGCCCTTTGTGTTTTTTTGGATGTGGTCTTATAAATAATACAATGTGAATTTTGCTTGTCAGCCAATACTTGGCCTCATTATTTCTGTCATATTGGTAGAGACAGACATACAGTCATCCACTTACATGGTCTGTTCCATTTACTTTTATTATCTCTTTCTTTTGGTGTTTAGGAAAGTTTATATTTTTGTTCTAAGGTTACCTTTAGAATACTACCTTTATATATTAATCAAATCCTCTCTTCTTTGGGATACTGCTTATCAGTTGCCTATCATGAACAATATTGGAACTAGCTAGAAATCTTTTCTTTCTCCTTCCCTCCTTTTCCTTCAGCACCTAATGTAAAATAATAGCTTTTTTTTTCCTTCTAATTAACACCAACAGGGCAATCAGCAAGCTGCTCTTATTCCTGTATGTTCATCATCTTATCTTCCCATTTTTGATAGTCTTACAAATAGTTATAGTTTTTAATAATTATATATTTTTTATCTTAGAGAGAGAGAGAGAGAGCATGTGCAAGTTGGGGAGAGGGGCAGAGGGAGAGAGAGAGAATCTCAAGAAGGCTCCACACTGTCAGCACAGAGCTCCACGCAGGGCTTTATCTATGAACCGTGAAATCATGACCTGAACCAAAGTCAGAAGTCGGACACTCAACCAACTGAGTCATCCAGGCGCCCCTGCATTTTTTATAGTTGTAGTGTTCCACATTTCAGAGCAGATAAGCAATGTATAATGACCGCCTCCATTATTTCTGTAATTTAGATATGATATTAGAGATAAGTGTAAAATAAATTCTTTGAATACTGAATACTGAAGTCAAAACTCAATTTCTCAGATTAGCTTACAGCCAGGACACAAGCAAGTGACTAAATTATGCCAATCAGAACTTTGATCCAGGGGTGCCTGGGTGGCTCAGTTGGTTGAGCATCCAACTTCGGCTCAGGTCATGATCTCGCAGTTCATGAGTTTGAGCCCTGCATAGGGCTCTGTGCTGACAGCTCAGAGCCTGGAGCCTGCTTCAGATTCTGTCTCCCTCTCTTTCTGCACCTCCCCACTTGTGCTCTGTCTCTCTCTGTCAAAAATAAATAAACATTTAAAAATAAAAAAATAATAAAAAAGAGAGTAGTCAGGGACACCTAAACCCCTCTATTTCTACCCCTAAATTCTGTTTAAAACAAGCAAGCCATGATATTTATATACCACAGCTGGCCACAGCAAAAGGCTTTCCAGCCAACCATACAAATTTGCTTTAGTGGTGCAGTTACATTTCAAAATTACAATTACAAAATTACATTAGTCATACAAAAATACATGTTCACTTTAAGGCAAAAAGTGAAACATATGATCACCTTAAATACTGAAAAACAGAATATCAATGCCAAAAGGAACCAGAGAGAATCCAAGCCCATTGGATTTATATTTAGGGAAATTGAATCTCAACGAGGCTAACTCCCTGCCTAGAGTGACATAAACAGTGCTGAATAGAGAACAGAATCTTTGGGCTCCTGAAATCCGGTTTAAATTTGCCTCTTTTTATGTGTCACCACCTCCCTTCCTTTTCATCTCAGCAGCCCTGCAGTAGTTAATTTTCTCCCCCAGTCATTAATATCCACAACAAAAGTAAGAATACTAGAGAGTAAGAAGACATCCAGTATTAAAAGTTATCAGGGCTTGAAGGGAAGCTTTCTACATTAAAACAAATTTTCTTTTTCAATTACAAATCTATCCGCAATAATTCAAATCAAAGTGCATAAATTAAAAGATGATATTTTACCTGATTATCCACTCAAACTTCCCAAACTATCATTTAGGGGAATATCCATTCAGTTATTTTTATCCCAGAACTCAAATCATCAGTTCAGGTAATTTAGATCAAGCCTCAGGAACCGTGAGATCATGACCTGAGCAGAAATCAAGAGTTAGAGGCTTAACTGACTGAGCCACCCTGGTGCCCTTAACTGTGGGATTTTTTTAAATGTTTCATTATAAACAGAAACCGAACCTAAATACTGAAAATAGATTATGTGAATTTTCTTAGAGTACTGACCTTTTTAGAAGTAGTGAAATAGTCATTCAATTCTCTGTATTTTGGAAAGTAAAGAGAAAATAGATGCACAACAATCCACTTACACCAGAATTTCTTTTGTATTTTGTTTATGTTGATTTGGCCAAACTCTCTTTTCTTTACATTTAATTCTGCTACCAGTGTTAACTCATTAAGTATTTTAGAGTAAGGAAGGTGTCACACAGGGACAGCACTCTCCATGAAACTTCCATATTTCTGATTTAGTGAACTACCTTGTAGTAATTCTTTTCCATTTTTCTCAGACTGACATAAATTTTGTTTATTCACTCTTCAATTTGGGAAAAAAAATCTTTCTAGAAATCTTTTGGAAATTCAAGGCTTCAACATATGCTACCCATTTTCTGTCTTGAAGATGTAAGAATATAGCGGCTCAGGAGGGAAACGTCACTGCATTGCTTATTTACATGCCAAAAGCTACTTAAATTACATCATTACTTTATCTTCGTGGCATGGCAAATAAAGCTCATTAAAACTATTAATGGCTGATTTTCTTGGGCCATAGGAATTGCTTGGTGTTATCTAACATACCAGTGCTCTATAAATAGTCTTTAAATTTATATTTCTACTGTTACTATTAAACTGTAGATTGACAGACGGAAAATTAGTTTTTCCAATACAGCACTACGACGCTATTAAAATTCCTATGACTAACACCATGTTAGAAACTCCTCATAGATTGTGAACTCTTTGCTATTCAATTTGATTGTTCAAATTCACAGATTCCGTAAGCCAAACTAAAGTAAATCTTGGTTCCAGTTATGCATAAAAAGACTCTTAGCATGCCAAATCAGCTAACCAGTTAACTCTAGCAGCCAGGAAAGCAGCCTGCTGTCTAGAAGTTTGCTGACTCGGTCTACAGCAACAGCAAAGCCCCGCTCTGCCAGTAAGCTCGGGAGCTCCCAGACCTCACACAGCTGTTTGCTACCACCTCTCCACCTGTCTCACACCCATCCTTCTGCCCCGCCCCTTACCTTGACCCCGCCTCTGCGCTCTGCGAGACTTCCACGCCCCCCCTTGCGTTCAGCCAATAGATGGTGACATTGGTGGGAGTGGGCCTTCCCTCCCAGCCAATGCAGGAGATCCTTGCTGTTCTGGTCCCGCCCCTGCCAAGAGCTCCTGCCGGAAGATGGCGGCGGCCGCGGAGTTGAAGCTGCTGGAGAAGTCCCTGGGACTGAGTAAAGGGAACAAATACAGCGCTCAGGGCGAGCGCCAGGTGAGAAACGGGGGCGGCGCGGAGGGGGAGAGGTGGACAGGAGCGGGGCTTGCTGAGGTAGGACGGGGTGGCCGGCAGAGGCTGACAGAATGAGGAGGCGGCTTTCCTTCTCCCCACGTGTCTGCGCCGCAGGACCGGCTGGCGTCTCTCGGTCTCCCCCTGCGGCCCTGGCTCCTAGAGGGTGCAGGGGAACCTCCCCAGTTCGGGTTCAGCCTGAACGTTTTCTCCTGGGGAATTGTCGTCATCCCGTTCTGGGAAAGCGAGAAAGGCCCTCAAAGAGTCCAGTCTGGAGGCCCCGCGTTTGCATTCAGTGACAGCATTAACTAGAACACTACCTTTCATTCAGTGTCATTCAGCCACTCCAGAGAGCTAACAGGATGCCAGGTAGCGCTGTGCTAGAGCTGGGGAATGCAGCAGTGGTTGAGACGGACTCACTCCTTCCTCCTCCGGAAGCTTGGTTTTTTTCTATGTGGACAAACTTTGCTGCTGTTTTAATTACAAGTGAAAAGTGCTACATTGAAGCGCAGATGTCTGAGAGAATACATAATTGGTTTTGCTCCAATCTGGGAGATTCAAGGAAGATTTTTCTGAGTTTTTCAAGTTCAGTGTGCAGCGTGCAGAAAATGAAGGGGAAAGGTACTGGGTATGAAATTGACTGGGAAGGTATAAGGACTCCCGATTTCTCAGGGCGTTGACAGGGCGTTGAAGAACGTTTGTGTTTCATAAACATCGTTGTTTGACGTGGATGGAATGTGTTAAAAAAGAGGAATGATTGTAAGCAGACAACTTTGGATAAATACGTTTTTCGTCCCTTTGAGATTTTTTCCATGTGACGCTTTTCTTTTTCTGTTCCTCAGTTTGGTCCATGGTAAAAAGCAGTCCTTGTGTAGTTTTTATACATAAGTTAACCTGAAGCCTAGAAAAGTCATGGGACTTGCCTAAGATCAGCCCATTGATTGGTGGCAAAGTAGACATTGGAGACAAAAGGCCTGCTGTTGCGTTTTCCCCTGGCCTCTTGCTGATCCCTTCCCTTTGCCCACTATTCCCTAGTTCGGTTTCTGTTTTTTAGAGAACATTGCCAAGACATGAGTCTTGGAGGCTTATCTAGTATGAGAAACAGTCTTTGGCAATTTAGAGCAGAATGGAATATATACTAAGTGGAGGAAAACATTGTTGAGGAATGTGAAAGGAGAAAGTTAACTTTAACTGTGAGATTGGGTTTGTAAACTTCACAGAAAAGCTGCTATGGAAAGTGTGTAAGACCAAAATTATGAAAGATTGGGAAATTTGGAGCAAGAAGTAGACCAATATGAAAAGTGCTGCAATGCAAAGTAAGCCCAAAATTATAGTTTGAGGGCAATTGTGAGGGCTTTGGAGTTCAGAGTATGGTTTCTTACTTTATTTTACTTTAAACTTTTTTTTTTTTTTTTTTTTTTGTCTTAGCAGAGGGTAGCTATTGAAAGTTTCTATTTGTGTGTTTGGGGAAAGGGTTGGGATTATATGAAAAGATTCAGTCATTTTGGGGGAAGACAGCTGACAGCAGTAAGCCAGCAATGATATGAAAAGTTGGAGTTCAGGAGCGATCAGTCGAGAAAGAATTCTTGACATGTCTTTGGTGCGAAAAGGGTGGTTTTATTAAAGCACAGGGACAGGACCCTTGGGCAGAAAACTGCACTGGGGTTGTGAGGAGTGTCTAATTATATACTTTCAATTTGGGAGGGGGTTAGGGATAGCGTAAGTCTCTAAGGGGTTTGGAATCAAGGTTTCCAGGACCTGGAGGGGCTAGCTGTTGTTAGGAAAAGGTCATTTACTACTGTCTAGTAAAACCTTCTGAGACCCTTCAGATGTATATCAGTGGGCCACATGCTTGGAAGATGATTGGTAACATATATCTTTGAGGAGGGGTAGAGATAAAGAAAGTTTCCAAAGGAATTTTTTTGTGAGACTTACAGGTTCCTGGAGATTAGGCTAATGTTAAGCTTAGGTTGCCTTTTCCCCTTAGCACAGTATTAACATCAAGGCAGTTGAGTTTCTAGAGGAAGGTCACTCTGCCTTTCTCAAGGACTTGTCAATGGATTGTAAGTTGTAAGAAAGTTTAATTTTTTTCTTCTGCCTTCATTCTCCACATCAAGCAATAAGGCATTCTCTGTAACATTACCAATTATACATTAGTCACCTGTCTGTGTACCACCTCCCCATCCATAGTTTCAGTGTCTGCAGTTTCAGTTCCCTATGGTTAGTCATGTCCGGAAATGGACACTATGTCAGAAGGTCAGGAGTAGCCTAGCACTATGTCACAATGCTGATGCTGTGTCCACCTCACTTCATCTAATTATATAGGCATTTCATCATCTCGCATCATCGCAAGAAGGGTGAGTATAGTAGAATAGGATATTTAGAAAGAGAGAGAGAGAGACCACATTCACATAACTTTTGTTATATTGTTATAATTGTTCTAGTTTATTATCGGTTATTGCTGTTAATTTCTTCCTGTGCCTAATTTATAACTTCAACTTTGTCATAGGTATTTATGTATAGGAAAAAACATAGTATGCATAGATTTGGTACTAGACAAACCTATGGTTTCAGGCATCCACTGGGGGTCTTGGAACATCTTCCCCACAGATAAGGGGGGACTAGTATAATTAAAAATTGACGGGGCACCTGGGTGTCTGAGTCAGTTAAGCTTCCCACTTCAGCTCAGGTCATGATATCATGGTCCGTGGGTTCTGAGCCCCACATTAGGCTCTGTGCTGACAGCTCAGAGCCTGGAGTCTGCTTCAGATTCTGTGTCTCCCTCTCTTTCTACCCCTCCCCCCTTGCACTCTTGTCTCTGTCTCTCTCTCTCTCTCAAAAATAAATAAACATAAAAAAATTTGTTTTTGTTTTTTTTAATTGACAACAATCCAGGGGCACCTGGGTGGCTCAGTTGGTTAAGTGTCTGACTTAGGCTCAGGTCATGATCTCGTGGTTCATGGGTTCAATCCCCACATCAGGCTCTGTGCTGACAGCTCAGAGCCTGGAGCCTGTTTCAGATTCTGTGTCTCCCTCTTTCTCTGCTCCTCCCACACTTGAGCGTTTTCTCTCTCTCTCTCTCTCTCTCTCTCTCTCTCTTTCAAAAATAATAAAACATTAAAAAAAAATGTTTAATTGAAAATCCAGGGGCACCTGGCTGGCTCAGTCAGTAAAGGATATGACTCTTAATCTCTTAGGGTTATGAGTTCAAGCCCCACATTGGGTGTAGAGATTATTTAAAGAAATTTAAAAAAAAATTGAAAACAATCCAAAGATCCAGCTTTGGGAGAATGGTTCATTAAATTATGGTACATCAGCACATTGGAATATTACTTATATAGCCACTGATGGTGATTACTTAGAAAACCATGGCGTTCTAAGAATAATATGAAAATAGCATGTGCCCCATGATTGCAGCTATACAAGATTTATGTACTTTAGGCTGTATAAAGGAAAGAGAATGGACTTTACAAGTCAGTCTTACTTTATCCAAACCCTGACATTATCCACCTTGCCATTACAAAGCAGGTGACCCTGATTCTTTGTAAGATGATGATGAAATTACTTTCCAACTTAGAAGATGTAGTGATTAAATGAGAAGGTAACTGGGAATTTTTTGAGTTAGCATGGTGGGATTGTGGATAATGTATTTTTACAAATAATCCTCTTTAGAATTAAATGTCATTTCCCCACACACAGTCATTGTTTGCAGGTTCTTTTTCAGGTTTTGTAATGTTTTTTAAATATAACATACATTCAGAAAAGTGAATAAATCTTGATGAGTTGCCACAAAGTGAACACAGGTAGGTAACAACACAGTCAAGGAATAGAACGTTACCAGCAACCCCAGAGGTGCTGACAGCAAAAAGCCTGGTGCAGGACTCGAACTCACAAACCGTGAGATCATAACCTGAGCCACAGTCAGATGTTTAACTGACTGAGCCACTCAAGTGCCCCTCCATGCATTTTTTTTAAAGGATATTATCAGTGATCTTAGAGGTAGAGGCTTCATTTGAGTATGAAGGCAAAAGTGAAATTTCAAGGAGCTAAGTAGTGAATGGGAAGTAGGTAAGGAAGTGGAAAACCAGAAAGTACCTTTTGTTACTTTAATTTTTAGGAGGTAACCTTTGAATTTGTATCTGAAAATGTTAATCTCTCCGTATACTTCACAGGGTCCTGTTGACCTAAATGTGAGCATGAAAGTGTCCCACAAAGTGTAAATCACTTTACAAGTACAGATACTATTTAGTGACTGGAAAAAGCAGCCATCTTCCCAAGGAGATATTCTTGTTTGGTTTGTTTGGGTCATTTAGACTGTATACTTTTTTTAATGTTTATTTACTTTGAGAGAGAGAGAGAGAGAGAGAGAGAGAGCGAGCGAGCATGTGTGTGTGTGAGCTCAAGACAGGCAGAGAGAGAATCCCAAGCAGGCTCTGCACTGTCAGCAAGGAGCCTGACACAGGGCTGTATCTCAGGAATCCTGAGATGACCTGACCTGAAATCAAGGGTTGGTCACTTAACTGAATGAGGCACCCAGGTGCCCTTGTATACTTGTTTTTGGGTAATTGGTCAGTCTCCCCATCAGGTGATACTTTTTCTTCCTTCCTTCCTTCCTTCCTTCCTTCCTTCCTTCCTTCCTTCCTTCCTTCCTTCCTTTCTTTCTTGTTTATTTATTTTTGAGAGAGAAGGAGAGGAACAGGGGGAGAGACAATCCCAAGCAGGCTCAAGAGTTAGATGTTCAACTGACTGAGCCACCCAAGCACCGCACCTCCCCATTTTCTTTTAAATTTCTCATAGGTCTTTGCTTGGTTGTACATCAAAAACATTTAAATTAATTAGCAATTTCTTATAAGCTGACCTTTTGTATTACTGTTCTAATAAGGGAAACAAAAACAGTATTATTTTTCAGATGATTACCTGAAGCCCAGACTATTATCATTGGCCCCAATTATATTTTAGAGTGTTTTTAAAAATATGAGATATTGGCCAACAGTGACCTTACTCTAAATAATTCCAGAATTGATGGATATGCAATTCATAGCAACCAAGTCACCATCACAGTCCATACCTAGTTAATGAGATCACTAATTATATTAAGATCACATGTCACTAAAAGCAGCCTAGATCTCATTTGGTGGTTGTAACTACATCAGCATTAAGTCAGTGTTACTATAATTGTATCTTTTTGTTATTACAGAAGTCAGGTTTATTTAAGTATGTTCATCTTGCTAAAATAGGGTATTGGTAAACTTGATTGAAATTAATGCAGTATTATTAGGCTTTCCATTTTTTCCTCTTGTATAAGCACAGTTATAAATTATGTAGAAACATACTGATTTTTGCAATGTTACTACAAGTTTTACTCCAAACATCTGTTACCAAATTGTAAATGATAGAACAACTATTTTGCTGATTTTCATTTGTATATAATTTAGTACCTTAGAGTAGAATCCTAGATTGTCTTGAAAAAACAGTGAGGGATTTGATACGTAGAACTTAAAAACATGATGGTACTTGTTTTTTAAATTTATCTGAAGAATTTTTTCTTTTTAAGATTCCAGTTCTTCAAACAAACAACGGTCCAAGTCTAACAGGACTGACTACTATAGCAGCCCATCTTGTCAAGCAGGCCAACAAAGAATATTTGCTTGGGAGCACCGCAGAAGAAAAAGCAGTAGTTCAGCAGTGGTTGGAGTACAGGGTAACTCGAGTGGATGGGCACTCCAGTAAAGATGATGTCCGCACTCTGTTGAAGGTATTGTGATTCACTGTAAAGGCTAAAATAAATGCGTGAACTGTTAATAGCAGGAAGCTCTCTCTCCCCTGAGATTCAGTAGCTGAAGCTATGGGCCTTCTTGTTTCCTTTTGCCTCAGGGTAGGTTTGTACCTGTTATTACCTGTGCTGGTAAGAGTCCACCAGCCCTCTGCCTTCAGATCTCAGCTCAGATACCCCTTCCTCAGAAATGTTCTCAGCCACCTCTCTCTCTCTAACAAATGTAGGTCCTTATTCTATGTCCTTTTTCTCATAACGTTCATCATAGTCAACAATTACTTGCATGATTTTTATTTAATGTGATGCCTTAATACTTATTTTCTCCATTCAGCAGTAAAGTACTTTGTCAAGGGCAAGAAGGGAATCAGAATCTTTGGGAGTTACTAAAAAACACTGTTAGATTGATCTGAGAAAGCCCACATTTTTTCCCTTGAGACGTATTGCTTTAAGGTTTGTATTTTCTTTCCAAAGAACCTAGATCAGAATAAAAGAATCTATTGATATAAGGTATAAACTGAAGATGGCTCCAGAATCACCAATAATAAAAAACATTGTGGGGCACCTGGGTGGCTCAGTCAATTAAGCATCCAACTTCAGCTCAGGTCATGATCTCATGGTTTGTGGGTTTGAGCCCCACATTAGATTTGCTACTGACAGCCCAGAGCCTGGAGCCTGCTTCAGATTCTGTGTCTCCCTTTCTCTCTACCCCTCCCCCCCCAAAAAAAATAAACATTAAAAAAATTTTTTTAATTCCAAATGATATTTTTTATTAATTACATAAAAATAAAGCAGATTAAAAATTTTTTATAGAAGTTTAGAATTTGAAGGAACCTTAGAAATCATCCAGACAACCACATACCACTGCAGGAATCCCTTCTGTTTTCTAATTTTATTCCCATTATATAAATTGGTAGTGTAAGTTGTGTAAGAAGGTCTCATAGTACGAAAAGCTTTTCATTTATCACTCGGGGGAATGGTTTAAACTATATTCTTGATAGATATCATCAAGAGAACTGGTAGATTTCAGGCCTTGTTTCTTTATAGGTGCTATCCTGATCAACTATTCATGCTTAATATCCACACTGACCCTTCCTGCTGGCCTCTGCCGTGGTCAGCAGCATTTCCAAAGGGAAGCAAGCATGTCTGTTCTCTCAGTGAATGTGAGATTTCAGGCAAATGTAACTATCTCTTGTAATTTCCCGGAAGAAAGGATAGTAATAGTACTTAATTCTGAAAGATATGAACAGGATTTCACTGAATTGGGTTTATAAGTCCAAAGTTGTATTCAGAGATTTGGTATTAGGCACATGGAAGTAATTCCACCAAAATGGTGTATCTGGGATATATAAATAGTATTTGAAACTCCAATCCAGAGAATCTGACCAGAGATACTACCATTTTTGAAATGTATAAGGGGATAGGTGACTTGGTTGTCCTTGCCCTGCCACAGTTTCCTAATCTGTACCTACAATGATGTGTCAGATGCAGCTCTAAGGGCTTGTGATCCAGTGACCCATTAAGGGTAGGCTGTAAGAACACAGCCCCTGTCCTTACAGAACGCAGACTGGCTAGGGAGACTAATGTATGTATAATGGACTGCAGTGTGATTTTTGGCCATATGAGCATAGATGAGAAAGTGTTGTCTTCTGTTTTGCTTTGCTTTTTGCTATTTCGTGATAGTGTTTTTATCTTAAAGACAGTAAATACTTATTAGAGAAATTTAGGAAATACAAATAAGGGAAAAAAATTTTAAGCATTTATAGTCCCACCAAGAGAGAACTGCTACTAACACTTTAGTTGTCAGATATTATTGAACTCCTTTTGTGCTCTTTCCATGCTTTTCCTTTCTGTATATACATGTGTGCATTTTATTTTAAAAGTGGGTAGCTATTGGACACTGTAACTTGTTTTTTTGTTGTTCATTGACAGTGAGTTCTGAATATCTTTCATGTCCCTAAATATTCATTTATACTACCTTTTTGATAACCTGTTAGTATTGCATCATATAGTTGTACCTGAATTTAAATGATTTTTAAAAATTTGCTTGTATGTATTCTTTGCCCAGTTTTATAATGGGCTATTTATCTTTGTATTACTTATTTTTAAAACTTTTGCTAATAGAATATTATGAAAGGATTTACTTCTTACTCTCCAGAGTTCCATTTCAGGCTAAAACCATGATTGTAAGTTTAAATGGTTCACAAATAAGGTAATACAGAATTTCAAAATGGCAGGCATTGCAAAACATTAACATTTGTTGAATCTAGAAAGAGGATATATAGCTGTTTATTATACCACTTTTTCAATATTATTAGGACGTTTAAAACTAATTAGGAAAACAGAAAACTCAGAACTCTGTAGGGGGAAAATATCTGATAAAGTTTGGCAATGGCATGGGAAAGACTTTAAAACAAAGGAAATGAACAGCAAACATGGGTTCTGTGAATATCTGAATATGTGAAATTCTATAATGTGGTAGGGACAATTTGATTTATATCACTAATCAAAAATATTATTTAATTGTAGTTTTTTAGTCTAAAGGTGAAAACCTTGAGAGTCTTTATAGCTAAAACATCCTCATGAATTCTATTTTAAGGATATATACCCAAAATAATTCACAATGGGTCTTAAAGAGATATTTGTACACTCATGTCCATAGCAATATTATTGACAATAGCTGAGAGATGGAAACAATCCAAGGGTCCTTTGATGGATGAATCGATGAACAAAATTTGGTATATGTAAACAATGGAATATTATCAAGCCCCAAAAGGAAGAAAATTCTGACTCACGTAAGAGGTTATTATACTAAGTATAAGCTAGTCACAAAAAGACAAACTCTCTATGAGTTCACTTATATGCTGTATTGAAAGTAATCAGTGCATAGAAACAGAAAGATGGTGGTTGCCAGGGTCTGGGGTGGGGGAGATGGGGAGTTGTTTAATAGGACAGAGTTTTATTTTATTTATTTATTTGTTTGTTTAATGAAATTTATTGTCAAATTGGTTTCCATACCACACCCAGTGCTCATCCCAACAGGTGCCCTTCTCAATGCCCAAAACCCACTTTCCCCTCCTTCCCACCCCCCATCAACCCTCAGTTTATTCTCAGTTTTTAACAGTCTCTTATGGTTTGGCTTCTTCCCTCTCTAACTTTTTTTTTTTTTTCCCTTCCTTTCCCCCATGGTCTTCTGTTAAGTTTCTCAGGATCCACGTAAGAGTGAAAACATAATGGTATCTGTCTTTCTCTGTGTAACTTATTTCATTTAGCATAACACTCTCCAGTTCCATCCACATTGCTACAAAAGGCCGTATTTCATTCCTTCTCATTGCCAAGTAGTATTCCATTGTGTATAGAAACTACAGTTTCTTTATCCATTCATCAGTTGATGGACATTTAGGCTCTTTCCACAATTTGGCTATTGTTGAGAGTGCTGCTATATAAACATTGGGGTACAAGTGTCCCTATGCATCAGCACTCCTGTATCCCTTGGGTAAATTCCTAGCAGTACTATTGCTGGGTCATAGGGTAGATCTATCTATTTGTAATTTTTTGAGGAACCTCCACACTGTTTTCCAGAGCGGCTGTACCAGTTTGCATTCCCACCAACAGTGCAAGAGGGTTCCTGTTTCTCCACATCCTCGCCAGCATCTATAGTCTCCTGATTTGTTCATTTTAGCCACTCTGACTGGCATGAGGTGATATCTGAGTGTGGTTTTGATTTGTATTTCCCTGATGAGAAGTGACGTTGAGCATCTTTTCATGTGCCTGTTGGCCATCTGGATGTCTCCTTTAGAAAAGTGTCTATTCATGTTTTCTGCCCATTTCTTCACTGGGTTATTTGTTTTTTGGGTGTGGAGTTTGGTGAGTTCTTTATAGATTTAGGATACTAACCCTTTGTCTGATGTGTCATTTGCAAATATCTTTCCCCATTCCGTCTGTTGCCTTTAGTTGATTGTTTCCTTTGCAGTGCAGAAGCGTTTTATCTTCATGAGGTCCCAATAGTTCATTTTTGCTTTTAATTCCCTTGCCTTTGGAGATGTGTCAAGTAAGATACTGCTGCGGCTGAGGTCAGAAAGGTTTTTCTCCTGCTTTCTCCTCTAGGGTTCTGATGGTTTCCTGTCTCACTTTTAGGTCCTTTATCCATTTTGAGTTTATTTTTGTGAATGGTGTAAGAAAGTGGTCTAATTTCATTCTTCTGCATGTTGCTGTCCAGTTCTCCGAGCACCATTTGTTAAAGAGACTGTCTTTTTTCCATTGGATATTCTTTCCTGCTTTGTCAAAGATTAGTTGGCCATACTTTTGTGGGTCCAATTCTGGAGTTTCTATTCTATTCCGTTGGTCTATGCGTCTGTTTTTGTATCAATACCATGCTATCTTGATGATTACAGCTTTGTAGTAGAGGCTAAAGTCTGGGATTGTGATGCCTCCTGCTTTGATCTTCTTCTTCAATAATACTTTGGCTATTTGGGGTCTTTTTGGTTCCATACAAATTTTAGGATTGCTTGTTCTAGCTTCAAGAAGAATGCTGGTGCAATTTTGATTGGGATTGCATTGAATGTGTAGATAGCTTTGGGTAGTATTGACATTTTGACAATATTTATTCTTCCAATCCATGAGCACGGAACGTTTTTCCATTTCTTTGTATCTTCTTCCATTTCCTTCATAAGCTTTCTATAGTTTTCAGCATACAGATCTTTTACATCTTTGGTTAGATTTGTTCCTAGGTGTTTTATGCTTCTTGGTGCAGTTGTGAATGGGATCAGTTTCTTTATTTGTCTTTCTGTTGCTTCATTATTAGTGTATAAGAATGCAACTGATTTCTGTACATTGATTTTGTATCCTGCGACTTTGCTGAATTCATGTATCAGTTCTAGCAGACTTTTGGTGGAGTCTATCAGGTTTTTCATGTATAATATCATGTCTGCAAAAAGTGAAAGCTTGACTTCATCTTTGCCAATTTTGATGCCTTTGATTTCTTTTTGTTGTCTGATTGCTGATGCTAGAACTTCCAACACCATGTTGAACAGCAGTGGTGAGAGTGGACATCCCTGTTCTTGATCTCAGGGGGAAAGCTCAGTTTTTCCCCACTGAGGATGATATTAGCTGTGGGCTTTTCATAAATGGCTTTTATGATCTTTAAGTATGTTCCTTCTATCCTTACTTTCTCGAGTTTATTAAGAAAGGATGCTGAATTTTGTCAAATGCTTTTTCTGCATCGATTGACAGGATCATATGGTTCTTTTCTTTTATTAATGTGATGTATCACATTGATTGATTTGCGAATGTTGAACCAGCCCCACAGCCCAGGAATGAATCCCACTTGATCATGGTGAATAACTCTTTTTATATGCTGTTGAATTCGATTTGCTAGTATCTTGTTGAGAATATTTATATCCATATTCATCAGGGATATTGGCCTGTAGTTCTCCTTTTTTGCTGGGTCTCTGTCTGGTTTGGGAATCAAAGTAATGCTGGCTTCATAGAATGAGTCTGGAAGTTTTCCTTCCGTTTCTATTTTTTGAAACATCTTGAGAAGGATAGGTATTATCTCTGCTTTAAATGTGTAGTAGAATTCCCCAGGGAAGCCATCTGGCCTTGGACTCCTATTTGTTGGGAGATTTTTGATAACTGATTCAATTTCTTTGCTGGTTATGGGTCTGTTCAAGTTTTCTATTTCTTCCTGTTTTGAGTTTTGGAAGTGTGTGGGTGTTTAGGAATTTTTCCATTTCTTCCAGGTTGTCCAGTTTGTTGGCATATAATTTTTCATAGTATTCCCTGATAATTGCTTGTATTTCTGAGGGATTGGTTGTAGTAATTCCATTTTCATTCATGATTTTATCTATTTGGGTCATCTCCCTTTTCTTTTTGAGAAGCCTGGCTAGAGGTTTATCAATTTTGTTTATTTTTTCAAAAAACCAACTCTTGGTTTCATTGATCTGCTCTACAGTTTTTTTTAGATTCTATATTGTTTATTTCTGCTCTGATCTTTATTTCTCTTCTTCTGCTGGGTTTGGGGTGTCTTTGCTGTTCTGCTTCTATTTCCTTTAGGTGTGCTGTTAGATTTTCTTTTGGGGATTTTTCTTGTTTCTTGAGCTAGGCCTGGATTGCAATGTATTTTCCTCTCAGGACTGCCTTTGCTGCGTCCCAAAGCGTTTGGATTGTTGTATTTTCATTTTCATTTGTTTCCATATATTTTTTACTTTCTTCTCTAATTGCCTGGTTGACCCATTCATTCTTTAGTAGGGTGTTCTTTAACCTCCATGCTTTTGGAGGTTTTCCAGACTTTTTCCTGTGGTTGATTTCAAGTTTCATAGCATTGTGGTCTGAAAGTGTGCATGCTATGATCTCAATTCTTTTACACTTCCTAAGGACTATTTTGTGACCCAGTATGTTGTGATATATCTTGGAGAATGTTCCATGTGCACTTGAGAAGAAAGTATATTCTGTTGCCTTGGGATGCAGAGTTCTAAATATATGTCAATATAGGACGGAGTTTTAGTTCCGCAAGATGAAAAAATTCCAAAGATTGGTTACACAACAGTATGAATATTCCTGATATTTACACTTAAAAGTGGGTAAGATGGTAACATGATTCTACTGCAATTAAAACTTTTTAAATATGCATATATAAAAAATACAGCAAGCCAGTAAATTATATAGTACTCTTAAGAGAAATTATTGAAGAGTTTTTTTTTATATTTTGATGGAAAAAGTAAATCTAACATCATAATTTACAAAATGATCTCCCCAACCCTGGGGGGAAAAATGCGTGCCTTTGAAATGGACATAGATGGTATTTTGAATAACATTTTTAATGTTTTTTTATTTCTTTAAAATAAGACTAATAACGTTTACCCTATTTTTCAAAATGAGGTGATTGGTTTATGATCGGTTCTTTTGAATGAATCTGAGTCTATTAATGTCAGAAATTAAAAAATTAAAAGTCAGTGTTTTGTTTTCTAATAGTCTTCTAAATGTTCCAAATCTAATGATATGGTAGTTGACTTGATTATTATCGCTTTTTAGATTAATATCTTATTTGTTTTTTCTAGGATCTTAATTCGTATCTTGAAGATAAAGTCTACCTTACAGGATATAACTTTACCTTAGCAGATATCCTGTTGTACTATGGACTCCATCGCTTTATAGTGAGTATTTGAATAGTTGTTAGCTTTTTTCTCTGTAATGTTCAGAATGATTTCTTTATTTGTCTTGAATTTAAATCAAATTTGCATTTCACCTTTTCAAATAAAAATGAATTTTTTTATACAAAGTACCTTATGCACATATTCCTTCCACATAATCCACCAAATGCAGTAGCTTCCTGTTCCTTGACCTGTTTGCTTCCTGTTCTTGTCTCTGCTCCTGTTCGCAGCTACTTCTCTTGCCATTCCGTAAACTTGACTGTCATCATGGCCTGGACTAGCCCCCCATCATCACCCTCCCCCTCTCTAATTCCTTTTTTTTTTTTTAATGTTTATTTATTTCTGAGAGAGAGAGCACAAGCCGGGGAGGGGCAGAGAGAGAGGGAAACACAGAATCTGAAGTAGGCTTCAGGCTCTGAGCTGTCAGCACAGAGCCCGATGCGGGGCTCGAACCCTTGAACTGTGGGATCATGATGTAAGCCAAAGTTGTATGCTTAACCAGCTGAGCCACCCAGGTGCCCCTCCTTCTAATTCTTAATTCCAGTACCACATCTTCTGTACAACCTCTACTTCTTAGCTCTTAATCTCTTACTCATCCCGTCATTATCTGAAGCAACTGGATCCCTTCCCTTTTTCCAAACCTACGTACTTTTTCTTCATCCAACCTGGATCTCCTTTTGTGTAACTTCAAATACTCTTACTAGTATCTTCAGCTTCTTTGCTCCACTGTACATTCACCACCCTTTCCCTGTAAATACCCACCTCTTGGTCAGTTCTAATAAATGCTTCCATGTTATGTCCTTGTCCAGGCTGAGGTCTGTGGGAGAAATCACAAAGCTGTAGATTGGTGCCACTATGAATTTATACTGTTCAGTTTCAGCCAGGCTCTCATCTGCATCAGCTCTTCATTCCTCCTAGGCATACTTCCAGACCCTTAGCACTTTCCTTAACCCCTCCTTTTCCCTCCTCCTTTATCTTCATTATCTCGGAGCCTTCCTCCCTCTTTCAGCTATAAGGTGGAGGCTATTGATTTGAATGCCCTCATCTTTCCCCATCTTCCAGCCCCCCTGCCCTGCCCCCATGCATGCATCCCTCTTGTCTCCCTTTTCTGCTCTCTTACTTGAACTCCCCCTCCTGCCCCATTTCTGGATCTTGTCAAATGTTACATCCTTTCTTCCTCATATATGCCATTTTTCCCATTATCTGGTCAATCTCTTTAAATTGTTTCCCATCCTAAATTTATTTACAATTATATGGAACTCACTGTGTTCTCTATTCTTCATAAGTGTTAACTCATTTAATCCTTATAACAGCCCTATCAGGTAGGTACTATTATTATTATCCCCATTTCACAGATGAAGTAAGAGAGGCATAGAGAGGTCACATGTCTTCTTTGAGATCACACTGTTAGTGGCAAAACCATGTCTGGAAACCAGGGAGTTTGGCTCCAGAATTTGGCTTCCTTACGTCTATCTCCCCCTGAAACTTCCTCCCAACACCGATCTTCTTCCTTGTGGAAAAAAATAACCCATTTTCTGTATTCCGTGCCTCGTGCATCCAATTAATCAGGTTCTTTTGTTTCCACCTCCGGGATGCCTCTCACATACATCTTGCTGCGATCCTGGGTGATATTGCCCTAGTTCCAGAATTCATTATCTTCTGTCAGTGCTGTTGAAATGGCCTCCTGCCACCAGTCTCCTCTCATACAGTCCATCTTCATTGCCACCCGAGCGATTTTTCTCATGAATGTGTCTTTCTTTCTCAAAATAATGAAGTAGCTCCTCACTGCCCGGACGGGAGCCCCTTCTTCATGTTGACCCTCCGGCCTCATTGCCATCATTCTCCCCACATGCCTCTGTCTCGGCCGTAACATACTCCCTGGTCTCTTGCCCTGCGCCCCCTCTGCTCAGGGCCCTCACTCTGCTCTTCTCATTCGCTGCCTGGGCCCAGCCCTTATCTTCCTCCCAGATTCGCTCACATTTCACCAAGGGTCACTCAGCTACAGCACTGATTTCCTGGTGAGGCCCCCTCGGGCTCCTGAAGCCTACTGAAGTGCTCTTTCCTCGGTTTCTCTTTGTGCCTCCCAGCCTCCCTCAGCTCTGGCTTGTTTCACTTTATACTGTAATTCTTCTTGGAAAATTTCTCTTTCAAATCGTAAACTGCTTGAGTCAGAGACTACGGCAATTCGTAACTATAACACCGCTGTCAGACATAATGCCTCCCAAGTGCATACCATCTACACTCCCCTCCACGAACACTGACTAATGTAATTAACATATTTCTCTGTATTTTTCAGTTTTATGTATATTTTCTCCTTGTACCTCAGATAAAGGAGACGGAACTAGTGGTACTACCCTCTTATTATACAGAAGGAAACTAGTGCTTTGTGCAAAGACCGCCTGGGTTTTGGAAGGGCCAAGACAAAGTCTGTCTTCTGCTGCAAGTGTCACAATGTGTGGGGATGCCCTTCGTATGCTGTCAAATACCATAATGTACGATAGTTTTTCTTCACGCCTTGCTCAAGCTCTAATTCCTCAGTTGGATTTACTTGGCTTATTAAGCATTGTTCCTCTAAGATCCCTGAGGGATTGTGCTCAGTTCTGTAACATTGTCAGGGTAACCACCTAGGTACGGTCCTTCACTCAGCCTAATAGTCTGTTCTCACGACGATACTTAAACTGAGTTTATTATATGTGCCCATTTTACTATCCTTGAGAGACATAAAAGAAGTATAAAGCTTGTTTTCAAGCAACTGTTGATCTCTTCAAAGAAATAAGACCATTTTACAGGAAGAGAATTATTGAATAAAGCAAAGGGCTAATTTCTGGTCAGAATATTATGTGAACAATTAAAGAGGCAGATGGAGTAAAGTAAAATGTAGAATCATCAAATTGTCAGAACAATATCTGCAAGATTTGGGTGGCTTTAGCTATCTAAGGGAATTTTCATTGTTTCAGAAAGCTAGTGATAAGTTTGAATATAAATAATTGCATTTAAGTAGGATGATCATAGGATTTCTCATCCAAAACAACACTTTGACAGTGAAAGGAGGGTTATTAATAATTATTAGTCATTACTGATACAACAAGAATAAAGTGGGACAGATGTTTCCTTATGCTTAGAAGAGGTAAGACTCCATTTCAGGCAAAATAAGGGGACTGAAGAAGGTCATGTCATATCATGTACACTTCGCAGCTCTTAGCAAACGCATCGTACTAGATGCTTATTGAGATCAGCAGTACTTAGCAATCTCTTCTCTTTGTGTTTCCTGTTTTAGGTTGTAAATCTTGAGAGTGCGATGTTTAGTTTTAAGCTTCAGTATGATTAAATCTAAAATTATCTTATTTGAATGCGAAGCCAGTGGAAGTAGAGCTGAAATTCTTTGATCACCCCAGCCTCCTTTTAGTCCGTTCCAGATTCAAAATATTTTAGTAGCTTTTTGAATGTAGAAGGGTGACATGGCACGGTTTACCTCATTTCCAAATGCAAAAGCCCACAAGCTAAAGATTGCTCTTATGGTATCTGTGTATCTTTATCCTGGTGGGAAACCTCCATCTTTCAACTAGGAGGCATCTGTGGCTTGACTCGAGGGAGAGTTCATAGCCAAGAGCATGGCTACTTTCCAGAGAGGCACAAGAACAACATCCGTCTAACAACCACAACACTCTTGTTGACATTTTTAAAACATTTGAGTGTGACATTATTTCATTTTAAAGCTTAACACTAGGAGAAATGTAATCTAATCTTACATGTGGCGCTATCCACAGGTAGGGAAGGCCTGTCGGGCCTTCCCTAGGCCTGCCTCCTTGTAGTGTCAAGCTCTCACTGACAAAGAGCCATTTCTCCCATCTAATTAAAAAAAAAAAAAAAAAAAAAAAAAAGACAGTAATGAAGTGTAACTCTTACAACCTGAGTATGTATTTACATTTTTCTCTCTTCTGGCTTATGCAGGTCACGTGGTAGGGAAAGGAAATACTCTGAGAAGGAGGGAGCTTGTATGGAATTTCTT
The DNA here is from genome assembly GCF_007474595.2 of Lynx canadensis. Lineage (NCBI taxonomy): Eukaryota > Metazoa > Chordata > Mammalia > Carnivora > Felidae > Lynx > Lynx canadensis. Next base: position 20,301,021 of record NC_044307.1, read on the forward strand.
TGCCAGCAGAGTGACCAAGGTCATAATTCTATAATGCAAAATTTTCATAGCATGAGCTGCGAAGTTACTTAGGTGCTCCCAAGGGTGTTTGGTTTTCAAGCAGTTTAGAAGTATTTTGTCCAATGCAGCATGTTAAAATTAGGGTTACGTTAAGAATATTTAATGATCCATGCCTATTTATATTTTCCTGTTTCGGAATGTATACCTTCTTTACATGTAGTGACCTAGGATACTATGATGAAGGATATTATACTTCTCTTTTTCAAAACAAAAGTGAATAGAATAATATGTACATCATGTGGCAAGGCATGCGTTTGGCTTCATGAAATGAGTACATAACCAAAGCGTGTCTCCGACCCCGGTCCAAGTGTAGGCAGAGTACGTCAGAGAACATCTTCTCAAGGAACCCCTCACAGACTAAAACCTCTACTGTGATGGACTTGCACTGTGGTGTTAAATGACATCCCTGTTGAGTTAGGTGTAAATCTATCCATATGAGAAAAGGTGATTACTGGGCATTAAGTTCAGACAGAATCGATGTGCAGTTCAGTTTGGCTACCTGCTCGTATTCATCAGACAGTTTTTGTGCTTCATTTGCTTTGGCGGTATATATTTATCTTTGCCCTCATGCGTTCCTTTGTTTTCACGTTATTAAATACTTCGTATGTAATCAACGCAGTGCACTAAACAGCAGTCAGGGAACCTTCAAGTCCTCAAATAATCCCACAGTATTTCGTTTCAGTGTAAGCCCAACTTTAGTTGTGGCTAAGTTACTCTAATTATAAGATCTGGTCTATCGTAATTCCCTTTGAGGAATATTACGTTGTTCTCCCTTTGTTAAACTGCCAGTTAGTGTGGCTGTTTATTGTCATACCAGTGACTCATTGCTTTCCTAAAGTGATTTCACTAGTAGATAGCAGTCCCTGTGAGCAGACTGTTGCTCAAGATTATGAAAATCTTTGTAGGGTTATCTGTTGCCTGACTATCAGATTGTTATCAATTAAATTACATTTGTTCTGAAGTCTGCAACACGAATGGAGGTATGTCGTTCTTTTAGGAAAGAAAGGAAAAGTAAAAGAAATTGGTGCTGTCCAGGAACACTAACCATAAAGATTGTCCCAGGGGTTGCATGGTGCCAGTCGGAAACATAGCAAACCAGCCTTACAGCCTGATCTGGAATGGGTCACTTAAAGTGTTTCTCATGTGTCTTCATGGGAAATTAGTGTCTAAGAATATTATCTGTTTGGCTTTGAAGTTCAGGCTAGGTATAGAGAGCCAATATAAATAAAAAGGAATGATTAGGTAGAAAGAGTCAAGCATCATCACTGTAGACACAGTGGCATGTGGGCCAGTGAGAAGCAGGAAATGGTGACTGGAAAGTTGCATTGTGTTTCCTGTTGCAAGAAAGGAAAAGAAGCTGACTAGAAAGGGATGCTGTAAAACCAGTGTTGTAAGTGAAGTGGCCCAGGGGGTCCCATCTAAAAAGTTCTAAAAACCTGTAAGGTTACTTGGGGGGTGGGGTGGGATCTGTTTTTTGTTTGTTTATGGTGAGTTCAGAAATAGAACGTCTACCAAAAATGTAGAAGAGAGCTAACAAATCGATCAGTCATAATTTTCTCAGCCTCAGGGGACAAACTCTACAGTTTAAAAGGAGGGTAAGTGGTAGCCTGAGCCTTTTGGAAAAGCTCTTGTGTATTTCTGTCACTTGAGGTTTTTTGTTTTTTGAGAGAACGAGAAAACGTGCACTTGCGGGCAAGGGGCAGAGGGAGAGAATCTTAAGCAGGCTCCATGCCCAACGTGGAGCTGGATGCGGGGCTCGATCCCACAACCCTGGGATCATGATCTGAGCCGGAATCAAGAGTCAGATGCGTAACCGATTGAGCCACCAAGGTACCCCACTGGCACAATTTTCTGAGGGAAAATGAACAGATTCACATTCTCTGAAATAGATCCATCTTGTTGGAATAGATTGGAAATGTTAGAAGAAGGTTTAGAAGCTCTTGGAATAGAAATTATTTCATACCGTCTGCTGATAATCTCTATACTGGAGACTCTAAATGTGAAAGTTTTAAGTTGGAGAATATTGGTTTTGCTGTGTGTTATATTTTATTGTTATTACCTTAAATAATAGTCTGAGGAGCAGCATTAGCCAGTCCTCCATGATAGCAAATGCTGTTCTGAAATGTAAATAGTAAACAGACATTGCCCTTTTGACTTATGTTTGGAATCTGATTGAATAACTTGAACGTAGATCATAGATCAAACAAGCACTTTATTGTTTGGAAATGCTTTCTTCTCAGTGTGTTTTAATTCATCCTTAAAAATAACATCTCACACAGTGGCTGAGTGGAGACTTTTAAATGTAAGTTTTGAAAAGAGTAAATTGTAAGGAAGCGGTCAGATTTGAATCATATATTGCAGCAGCTAACACAAAATCAAGTTGGAGTGGAACTTGTTCTGTTTGCTTTAACTATTGGTAAAGAGGTTTGCTGAAGTCGATTTTGAGTTTACATACGTATGTATGTGTGAATGAATGAATGAATGAATGAAGAAAATTCACCCCCCATCTCCTGTTAGACTTGCAATTATGTTTAGTAGTGGTTGAGCTTTTTCAAAACCTTATATTTGGGGGGCACTTGGGTGGCTCAGTCGGTTGAGCCTTGGACTCTTGACTTTGGCTCAGGTCATCATGATCTCAAGCCCCACTTCAGGCTCTGCACTGATACCACAGAGCCTGCTTGGGTTTCTCTCTCTTCCTCTCTCTCTGCCCCTCCCTTGCTCACGTGCTCTCTTTCTCAAAATAAATAAGTAGACATTTAAAAACTATATAAAAATAAAGTCTATGTAAAAAATTTTTCTTTTAAATCTTACATTTTCTTTTGAAGTCACTGGTGAAGTTCACATATGGAAAGCATTTAGAAAGAACAAAACATTAGCTCTTTTACAAAATGTTTTTTACCTTTTGAAACATAAACTGATAATTCAGTTTATTCAGCAATGTTTATTTCCCTCCTGTTTATAGACCAGACAGTTAGGAATAAGATAATTCTTCACATGTGAAGCCATGAATTCTCTTGTAATAAAAAGTACCTTATATATATAGATGTGTATATATATATATATGCACACACATATATATACATGTATATGTTTATATATACATGCCATAGACTAATGATATTGTAAGTGAAACAGTTATAGTAACAGATTTCTGATAACTAGATTCAACCTTACACTGCCTTAAACAAGATGAATATGTTTTCATCATTTGTGTAGCAACTTATATGTACGGACTTAAACCTGAAACTTAAATTTTTTATGTAGCAGAGGCAGAAGATTCTCACTGCTGATAATCTAAGTAAACTGAGCCAACAGAGATGGACTTTTGAAACTACCCAAGACAATGTTAAAAGATCAGATATTGATACAGTAGTATCCTCATGTCGACGGTAAAAAGGAAGGCAGGATGATTTGTATTGGTTTTGCTTTTTTAATTGCCTTCTAATAAATATAAAGTGGAAATAATGAGTTCAGTTAAACATCTGAGAGAATATTATGTGACTGCCTTTTAATTTTATCAACATTATTTTATATTCTGCAATAAATTTTGCATACTAGAGTGATTTGTCCTCAGTTTTGTTGACCCAGGCAGAATATTTGCCTGTAGACACAAGTATATGCGAACTTCTAAACAGCCCCAGGACAGCTCTCTCACTAAAAGTGCCTTCCAGTAAGCAGACCTCTAATGGATTTGAACCACAGGAGGCTTTTTCCCTTGTGTAAAATGTTCTAGTCAGTTTTACAGACACTTGTAATATCTGAATAAATGTGGATTCAACAACAGCAAAAGGAGCCACACTATCGTAAACATGGGCCATGGCTGTTAGTTACTGGCCCACTGGCTGTCTCTTTACCTGACAACTCTCCTTGATTCTAGTTTAAGATTTGGCTTAGAGAAAAGTCGTTGAGTCACCTACTTTGGAATTTGAGCCCAGTGAAATGATAGGACCGACTGTTTTTATTACGTCTTTTTCTAAGGAGATCTTGGGCATTCTTGTAGCTTGACAGGAAATTGTGTGACCTGCTGCACTCAATGGAGATAGAGTTCAGCTTTGTGACAAACTTAATTGAGAAGGTCTGTTCATCTGAGGCACATGCCACTGGAAATAGCCCTTCCTTGTATTAAGCAATAATCACTTGAAATTAAGTGGGTCATTGTCTTCCTGAGTACAGTTCTTCCCCAGAGTTAATGAAAAGGAAGTGATAGTCTCTCTCCATCTGTCTCTCTCCCCCTCTGTGTGTGTGTGTGTGTGTGTGTGTGTGTGTGTGTGTATGGCATATATATGTATGTATATATATATACACACACCAGCCATCTATTAATGTGCATGTATATACACACATGTATTAGAGTTTACATAGTATTCTCTTGTTAAGCATGTTAGATCCTAATAAACCTTTCTTTTAGATTTGCTAAAAAAAAAAATATTGTGGAAAGAACCAAGGTCTTACCTTTTGGGAGCTATTCTCTAACTTTCTCCTATCTTCCTTTCCAGTAAAGTAAAAAACAAACTCTTTCGGCCTCCAGATGCTGGGTTAATGTCAACTTTTCATTTGTTGAAAATTTGAGACTTCCTTAGAAAGCATATCTGGTGTTGAACTGAACATAAAAGCATTAAACAAATGGCTCTTCTAAGTGGCTGAAATTATTTAATCCTATCCAAATATATTGGCTTTTGAGAACTGGGGTTGTTTTTTTTTTTCCCCCCAGTTTTTATCTTTTAGTCAAATGATATTGATAATTGTTCTTATGTAATGTCTGTGTTATGTGTTTTTAATCTCTATTTAGGTTGACCTGACAGTTCAAGAAAAGGAAAAATATCTTAATGTGTCTCGCTGGTTTTGTCACATTCAGCATTACCCAGGGATCAGGCAACATCTGTCCACTGTTGTCTTCATCAAGAACAGACTATATACTAATTCCCACTAGAAGCTATCCATGACATACAGAAGCGTGGTCACAAACATTTTAAATGGAAAGTATATTCCGGACCAGAGGACTAACGTAAATTGATACGCAGTCATTCTTTGTTTGCTGAGGTTGATAGAATAAACTTATATCCGAATGTTTTCTGTCTTCTTTAGTTGAAATTTTGCAGCTTTTATATGTAAAAATTCAACTGTCAAAACTTTGAGTTGAGATCAAGTTATAAATTACTTTGTTTTTATAGATGAAACTTATTTTAGTATATAAACTTGCAAATCAGTGGCTTAATCTTAAGAGAAAAAGTAGTCCTTTCAGTGGCTGACATATTTGACTATTTATTGACCTCTCCCTCATATTTTAAAATTCATTTTCTGCTTATGGATATTTACAGTAATTTGTTTACTAAAAACTATAATAAATTGTGCCAAGGATACAGAAAGGGAAGACAGATGGATTTGTTTTCAAATATTTATGCGAGCCAGTAAATGCGGTTGAAAAAATCTTTTTTGTTTGTTTCTTTCTTTCCTGTAGCCAGTATTCATTGAGGTGAAACTACCTACTGAACTGCCCTGGAGGGAGCTGGAATAAGATACATTCATTGGAGTTAATGGTTCTTTTGTTGTTGTTGGGCTTATTGGAATAGGCAGTGGCTGAAGACAAGAAGGGAAATTCTTGCTATCCCACCAATTTTAGGCCTGACAACTACTAGGTTTTTCTGAACTAAGAGCCAACTCAGGCTGCTGTTGAAGTGCTGTAAAGAACAAAGAGGCACATTATTAACAGATCTATACATTTTATAACTTACTTGCTGGGTAGATAATCAATTACTGAGATCTAAAGAACTTATATTTCTAAATAATAAGAATAATAGAGCCTTTGAGCACTTACTGTTTAATACTGTTATTTTGGTGCTGATGCTGAGTCTAAGCGGTATACAGTTCAAAGGTCAAGTGAAAAAAGATTTGGGAAATATATAGCCCTTTGGTTGAGTTCTTTTATCACTTACTAGCTTTATGACCCAAAGCAAATCAGTTAACCATATTTCCTTATCTATAAAAATAAAGATCACTCTCGCTTACAAGGATTAAATGAGGTAATATATGTGGAAAAGCCTAACATAGAAACCATGTCTATCAGTAAAATGTTCTCTTTTTGTTTGTAAGACACCCCCCCCCCCACGCCTCCATTTTTGTCCTTTATGTTACTAAGTCAGATTTAAGAGGCCAACTGTGGTGAGTGCTTTGTAAAATAGGACAATTTTTATAGGATTAAATCTCAAAGTGTATTGCCCTTAGGAACATTTTTAATTTTATAATACAGCCTTTAAATTAGAAACTATAAACTCGTATTTGCACACTGAGACTAGAGGGCTCAAGTCAATCTTGGGAGTGCGTATGTGTGCCATAGAGGCAGACCCAGTCTGTGACATTTCGTTCAAACCACCACCCCAGCTGGGTCTGCCACAAGTATTCCGTGTCATGTTTTACTGCTGCAAATTCCTCCTTCCCCCCCCCAACACTTCTCTCTTCTGCCCCCCGAACTGCTGGAGGAAGTAAGCAGGACAGACAGGATAGCTGAGCGATGGCTACCCAGCTTTCCCATTCCAGGCATTTCCCTCGTTCCCTTCAGGGTTAGGTCGGTTGTAAGGAAGCGGCAGGAGGACCCCTGTCTACCTCTTTGCTGAATGCCCCCTCCTCCCACATCTACCTCGTGAGTCCTTGGTACCCTTACGTCTGCTAGTCAGTTCTTTATGTAAGTGCATGGCATTGCTTCCACAGGTGTTATCTGGTGCTGCTAGGTACCAGGACTTCCCGTCACTAACTTGGATCTTAGAGGATGAGAGGATGGCAGAAATGTAAAAGACCTGGCTCCAGTAAGCAAAGGTCAGATGATGTTCTCAGCATCTAAAATAGAAACAATTCATTTCCGTGTAGAAATATTGCAGTGCCTCCTAGGTCATTTCTGTCAGGTACTTCTCTGCCAGAAATGCCCGTCCCATCTCACCTGATACTCTCTTCAGTATTCAACTATGTCTCGTCCTCCTGAAAGTCAGGTCTATCCTGACTGACCCACCTCCCCCTCCCCCTGCTTCTGGCAGTTGACATTCTGGTACCATTAGGATTCTGTCTCTCTTCTGCCAGACTGTTAATTCCTTGAGAGCAGAGACTTCCCTTACACATCCATCCCTCAAAATAATGACTGGCACGCAACAACAGACGCTAAGCGTATGTTTGTTGAGAGACTATAGTATTATTTTAAGTACATTTTGTACTGACCAAGAAAAGTCTAAGGGTGAGTTGCAGTTAGGTACAGCTGTAAGTAGCAGAAAAACCAAGTAACATCATGAAAGTGGTTTGTTTCCTCTCATGTGAAAGAATGCACACAGTCCACAGTTGGTATCGGGCAGGCAGCTGCCATCTTTCTGCTTCTCGGTACTCAACAGGTAGTTTCCTTTCTCTCAATTTACAGTCCAAGATGGCTACCAGAGCCCCAGACATCAGGGTCCATGATCAAGAACCAGAGAAGGGGGAAGAAAGGAAGGGCAAAAAGACTGTCTTCTCCCAACTGAATTAACTGAAGGACCTTTCCTGGAAGCTTTATTCAGCACTATCTGTTTACATGTCTGGCCATCTGAGCTGGGAAGAGGGCTGGAAACCTAGTTCTCTGTCCCACACATTGTCATCCAGAATAAAATTGGTGCTCTGACAAGAAGGGGTGAAAAAGGATACTGGGCAGACAGCTAGTATCTGTCACAGGAAGTAGTGTTTAAATGGGGAAATACCTTCTGAGTGCCAAAGTGTAAAAGAAATTTTATTAGTAAATTGTTGACATTCCATGGATCATCAATTTGCAATTAGAATACAGTAAGTACTTTTCACTGACCACAATTTCCATGGTTCAGAAGCTATTTCAGAATTCTACAATACTCAAGAGTTACCAGGAGGGTCTATTAATGTACTTTTAATAATAATAGCTAACACTTTTTGAGCATTTAGTATGTAGCAGGCAGACTTCTAAGTGCTTTAAGTGAATTCACTCCTTTAATGATTATTCTCTTTTTTGCAATTAATGAAACTGAGGCACAGATTTGTTAAGGAACTTACCCAGGATCACACACTCAATATCAAGGAGCTGGGGTTCAGACAAAAGTTTGGCTCAAACTTAATCTGTAAACTACCCATGGACCAGTAAGTTTCTGCTTAAATCAACTTGAGAAATCAGTTTTTACCAACCTTAGGGGAAAAAGCTGCCCTCCTAAGCATTGGATAAAATAAATGAGTAACTTCAAGAATAAATGAGGTAGTTACACATTCTGAATATGCTTAAACTCATAGATATGTACACTTCAGGTGGGTAAAATGGGTAAACTTTGTAATATGTGAGTTATAGCTCAGTGAAGGTTTTTTTTTGTTTACTCTAAGGCTGGAATCATAGGGGGAGCCTGGGTGGTTCAGTTGGTTAAACATCTGACTCTTGATTTTTGGCTCAGGTCATGATCTCACAGTTCTTGAGTTCAAGCCCCACATCAGGCTCTGTGCTGACAGTGCAGAACCTGCTTGGTATTCCCTGTCTCCCTCTCTCTCTCAAAAATAAATACACAAACTTAAAAAAAAAAAAAAAAAGAATGGAATTACGTATCAGCCTCACCATATAAGACCTTGAATAGGTCACTGAACATGAAATTCCTCTTAGGAAATAGAGATGAAAATTTCTGATCTCATTGTTTAATTTGCAATGAGAATGTATAAAAAGTACATCGTATAGTGCCTAGCACACAGAAAGGGATCAGTACAATCTACTATGGAAAATTGTAAAATCATAACCTACAATTTTATAAAGTGAAATCCTTAATCTAATTCTTAAGTCTTTTCCCTTCTGCTGTCCCTGGGACACCTGTGCAACATGAGCCCATCTGAGAGAAGACAGTTGGGCAGAGCATCTTATGATTTTGGAAAACATGAATTTGTCGTATTACTTACCAACTTAAAAATCTCTGGTCCTTACATCTTTCAAGCTGTTCCAAAAAGGGACCATACTATTCATTTTGTTTTGTTTTGCTTTCTAAAAGATCAGTGAGACTCCTCTAAAAGAAAGTGGGGCAATCTTTGTGCATGTTATTTCTTCTGAAGAGTGTATGCCCCTTTCCAACCATTTTCTTTGATTCGCAGAAGCCTGCATCACTGATCATTCGATAATCCCTCAAATATTTATTTAGCACCTACTATGTGTCAGAAACTGCTAGTTCCTGAGGATGACGGTGACAGTGCTTACATTTACAATCTAATGGTCTATGACCAAATTTCTGAAACAACATGTAAAGTTTCTTTGGGAGGCCGCCATCACTCAACATTGTTGGAAAGTAAATAAAAACAATCAGGTACCATTTACTGAATGTCTGCTATGTTGCAGACTCTTTACTAGGCACTACACATTCAGATTATCTCATATTAAGAAGTTAGGTTGGGGCATAGGCCAATCCACATGCTAACCAACACCTCACTTGAACAGTCGTTGGAATGAGCAGGAATTGTACAATTTCAGAGTCAGAGGACATAGTCTGCCACCATAGTCTGTTACAGGGGTGGATTTGACTGCCCTGAGTGGACAGATGGCCCTGTCTCCATATTCCACACGCAACTTTCAAGAACAGATACAAAATTTCAAATAGGGAAGGGTCATTCTTCAGGCAAGAATCCATGGATTTTTCATTCATTAAAAATGAACACTGGTTTTAAAACACACAGATATAGTAGGACTGGAGGCAATTTCTAAAGGTCATCTGACTTTAGGCACAGTTATATCCAAAGCTTCCAGATGTCATGAAATATTTTGTGCAGTTCTGTGGTTGTAAATCTCAAGTAGCTGCTGTCTCAGTATGGTAGGAAAATGTAACAGAGCTTCAAGAATGACCTAATCACCTATCCATACCTGACTTTCTGGTTGAAACTCCACCCCCTCCTCATCCAAATTCAGAAATAAGATTATTGCACTTAACAGAGGTTCTTAACAGATATGTGGACATTCTCATTTTTACTCCTTGTTAAATGGACGTCCTCCATTGGCTCCACCCAACTAAATGTGAAGCCATAGTTAACTGCAATCAGTGAGAAGCTCATAAGGTCTTCTGCAAGGATGAAAGCAGGAAGGTAGGAACAGAATGAACAGGAAGATCACCTCTGGCCAGTGCATCATATGAGAGCCCTGCTAAAAGTCCTTCCAGAAAAGCCTGAAGATATGTTGATAAAAATTTAAGCAGACCTATCTTTGGGAAAGAATAGAACTCTATTATAATCAGGTACAGGTGCATCCCACTGTAAGATCGAACACGCAACTATTTGACAAGTAGTCAAATTAGAATTATTGTGAAGTATAGCTTTTTCATTTATATATTTTTTTCATTTAACTTCATTCCTTAAAAAAAAAAAAGTCAGATGTTACCTGAACTTTGATATTAATCTAGCTTTGGCAGAGATGTGGTGGTTTAATGGATTAGAGCATTTAGCTTTTTACCCCAGAGAGCAATATTTCTTCTTTCTCTCCATAATTAGATAATCTGCCCCTACCCATTACCAGGGCACTAAATTTCAAGTTCTCCATACACCTGAGCAGGCTGCTACATATCTGGCCATCTTAATTTTAGTCTTGATTTATTGAAGCTGAATTACATTTCTAACTTCCTGGAGCTCTGGGTGAATTTTATTGCAAAAGCAATGGGGAGAAAGTTACCATCATATATCTCTCTTGCTGGGCAGAGCTTTTAGGTACACAAGGGGCTCTGTATCCCACTGCTCCATGTCTTATATGCTGAATTTATAACACTTTGAAGCCCAGCTCTAGGGTTACATACAGGCATATCAGAGATGAGATGGGGAATTTGATTTTGCAATAATGATTACTTGTTGCTGAAGCCCACATTCCTGCAGGCTCTGCCTTTATTCCCAATACTAGTGGTGAATAAAACCAATTCCAACTGCTACCTAATCTAGCAAAACTCATCTTTCACTTACAAGAGAGGCCAAAAGAAGGTAGACGGAAGTCAGGAGCATTTGAGATGTTGGCTAGTTCTACTATTACGTCTCAAGGATTTCTGATTCCATTATCGTGATTCCTTTAGGAATATTTTAATCTTTTAAACTTTCATTTCTTTGTGGGGAGAATGAAAGCTTTGCATCTTTTCCGGCCTGGTGAGTTAATGTGATGGCTCATTCGTGCTGTCTCTTCCACTTCAAAGAGACTGGGTCCCTAGGGCTAGCCAATTGTATTATGGATCCTGTAGATTTGGCTTGCCATTCCTGCTGAGTGTCATCTGCCCTCAGTCTTGCGGTGGGTAATTTTTGTCCTCCCTAACATCATCTGCTTGAGAAATTCGTGCCTGGGAGGCCTGTCTGTCCAAGTTAAGCTTGAAATACAGTAGCCACACAACTAATTTGACAAGGCATAGCTCTAAACAATAAAGCCACAGGCTTGCTTTGACCAAGACCACAAACTTCCAGCCATCTGATTACCAAGTCCCAAGTTTCTTTGGTGCGGTCCATGAACTAGTCTGTTCATGTCATATAGGCTGTCCTTCCTCTACTGCCTCATTTTTCCAGACCTTCTACAACACACACACCCTTATCTTAAAGTCAGTTAAGAGATTTTTAACCCTCTGGTTGGCCTCATCCACTTGGCAGTTTCTAACTGTTTTCAGCATTTGACTTGAGCCCTGTCACTTGGATAAAAGAATCTAGGAGTTGACTATCCTTGTCAGAAGTTTGGGGAATGCGCGATAGACATTGCACTAAAGCAGTGGTTCTCAGACTTTAGCGTGCGTGGTAAATCACCTAGGACTTCTATACAAGTTGCTGGGTCCCAATCTGTGTTTGCGTGGTTCAAGAGGTCTGTTGTGGTTGGCCCTACCCCGAGGACCCTGATACGACACTTGTCCAAAGATTGGGTGACAGTAGACATAGAGCAGCCTGGTCACTCAACGATGGGTGCTTTTGTCCTTTGGCATGGCTGAGTCGAATTTTCTGAAGGTGTGGCCAGCATGGTGATAGAGCACTCTACGTTCTGATCCATTGGCCCTATCACAGGAGCACGTCCCTCTCGTGGTGGCTCTGCAGTAAAGCACCACATGCACTCCAAGCGATGTATCTACACCAGAAGCATCTGTAGGGGCAACAAGCAGGATTCAGTACAGGACTATGGAGTGGCTGTCCCCCAGAAGACGGTGGATATCAAAGCACAGCATGCTGCTTCCACCAAATGGCCTCTCAAGCCTGGTGTGCCAGGTGCATTCCCAAAACTTCATGAGATGCAGTAATATTTACCATCTTACGTCAAAAGACCCTCTAATCTTTCCTTCTCCTTTGCTTTCATTCGTTTCTTCCATTTTTAATTGTTTTCATCCTCCTCAAAAATAGGTTAGACAGAAGAGGATAAACAGTGATGTCAACAGAGAATGTTCCAGAGGAAAATCTTGTGAAATAGATATGATAAAAAGCAAAATAGATTTAGGAAGTCCCCCTCCCCCCCAGCGATGCCTCTAAGGATGGGCTTATACCAAGGAATGAATTTCAGTGTTGTTCTCAATATGTATATAATTAGGTGCTCATTTTATTTCTATTTTCTAATTTTCATAAGATTCAATATGGATTTAGCAAATACTACCCCGAAGTCAGAACTTTACTCCTATTAAATTAACATTATTTCCATGATTTAGATATCTTAACTCTCATAAAGCACAATAACTGGAAAAATCCCTTTGTATTTATATGGTCTGAAACTGTCTGATATTGAGCCTCTGGAAAATGATCTTGGATCGTGTAAATATGAAGGTGAGAATACCTGCTCTTAAAAACACAGAAGTACTTAATGTATGATTCCATGCATATAATATTTTTTTAAAAGACAGAATTTTAGAAATGGAGGATATATTATAGGTTACCAGGGATTGGGATGGGGACAGAGAGGAAGTTGGTTGTGGTTACAAAAAGTCATCATGGGCCATCCTTATGGCTTTGAAACTGTTCACTATCTTGACTGTGATAAAATTATATAGAGCCAGAGGCGCCCGAGTGGTTCAGTTGGTTAGGCATCCGACTTCAGCTCAGGTCATGATCTCACAGTTTGTGGGTTCGAGCCCTCATCGGGCTCTGTGCTGACAGCTCAGAGCCTGGAGCCTGCTTCAGATTCTGTGTCTCCCTCTCTCTCTGCCTCTCTCTCTCTCTCTCTCTCTCTTTCAAAAAGAAATAAAAACATTTTTAAAAATTTTTCAAAATTGTATAAAGCCAAATACACGCACACTCTCTCTGTCTCTGTCTCTGTCTCTCTCTCTCTGTCTCTCTGCCTCTCTCTCTCTCTCTCTCTCTCTCTCTCACACACACACACACACACACACACACACACACACACACACCATGAATATAAGAAAATGGGAAACCTGAAAGATTGGTGAATTGAATCAATGTCAATATCCTGTTTGTGATATTAACATTTGCAAACCATTACCATTGAAGGAAAACTAGGTGAAGTGTACAAGGAATCTCTCTGTATTATTTCTTACAACTGTGTGAGAATCCATAATTATCTCAAAGTTTCATTTAAGAATACAGAAAAATCTCATCAAGCCAGACAGCAAGAGGTAATACCAGACCTTTGGCAGGATGATATAGGGTCCAAGCAGCCCTAATCCTAGCTGAAGTTTCCCGATGCAACAGTGCTGCTAATGTGACTCTTCTCTGACTCCTTGTTATGAACCTAACCATCCCAGAGAACGACATAACTCAGTAGCATGTAGAGCAATACAATCAAACAGCTGGAACATGTACCTACAGATTATAAGCAACAGAATTGCAGAAAAGTAATTGTACAGTATTTTAATATTGTTCCCTCTGGTAGATTGTACCCTCACTGAGAGAAGGAAAAGGCTGAACGATCTTGCTCACCGCTATATCTCAGCTCCTAGCACTTCACTTGGTACATAGAAAGTGCTCACTACATGCTTGTTAAATGTGTTGGAATGAAGTTTACAGCCCATCTGCCCTTTTAGAGGTCAAATGGCTTCTCTCTTCCCTCCTTCCCAATCTCCCTTCCCCACTCTCTACTCACCCATGTAAATGCATGCAGAGAGACCAAGGTTGTTTCTGCCACACGCAAGCTGGGCAGTCCTTTAACCTCTCTGTCCCTCAGCCTCCTCATCTGTAAGATGGTAATAATAACAGCAGTATCTGCTTCAAAAGACTGACATGAGAGTTAAATGAATTAATATGTGTAGAGCACTTACATTATCTGGCAAACCATGGTTGCCACGTAGGTGTCTGTTCAATTGCAACACAATTCTGACACTGATTACCAGAGTTAGCTTAGACCCCACAGGTAAAGGACACCATCCTCTACAAGACTGCCCTTACTTCAGACACCAGGCACAAGCTCCAGGTTCCCAAGCTACCCATGTTAGCTGTCTACAAATTTTGGAGGTGCCCACTCTATCCCCTCAGGTTCAGTAATTCACTAGAATGGTCATTGGAACTCAGGAAAGTACTGTACTTAGGATTGTAGTTCTGTTGTAAGGGGTACAAATCAGGACCAGCCAAAGAAATACATGCATAAGGTGAGACCTGGGAGGGTCCCAACAGGAAGCTTCTATATGCTCCGTATACCCCACCCTCTAGGCACATCAGGGGGAGATTGCCAAGTAGGAAGCTCACCAGGGCTTGTACAGGTTTTATTTGGGTTTCATTACTTAGGCATGGATGCTTGAATCATTGGCCACGTGATTGAACCCCCTTGCCAGGACCCACCCCCCTCCCCCCAGAGGTCAGACTGATATTACATGGCTCAGAGCCCCAACCCTCTAATCACACAGTGGTCTTTGAGCTCCCATCCTGAAACCAGCTAAGGGCCTTTGAGAGTCACCTTGCTAGCATAAACTCAGGCCACCATGAATAACAAAGTTAATATCTAAAGTGAGATATTCCAAAGATTTAGAGGTTATCTCCAAGGAACCAGGAACAGAGATCAGCCAAATCCCTTACTATACACCATAAATAAAGTTTACTGAGTTGAATAGGTGGAGGGGTAAGGAAGGGAGCGTTCAAAGGGAAGAGGCAGAAATATTCCTGGCACAGCCATGGCACAGTAGAAAGACCCGCTAGCTGACTGGGCTTTGCTGTCTTGTAATGCACCAGCCTGGTCATCTAAAGACTCTGTCCATGGTTCCGCTCTTTGGTAGCTGTGATGTCATCCTGTGGGAGTACCCGGATCATTGTAAGCCATCTTAAATCCTGTCGATGAGAGGGAGGGCATAATTGAAACACACAATTTAATGGATCTATTTATTTATTTACTGTTTCTCAAAATTGTATTATTTCTCACAGAATTCATTATTTCTCACAATACAGATCAGGCAGCTTTCTGGCTTCATGTGGTGGTATCAGTTTCACTGCAGATGGTGCAACTGCATTCAAAAGGCTGATGGTCGGGGTGAAGGAACCAAGAATGGCTCCCTCATATTTCTGCGGCCTGGTGCTGACTGCTTGGTGCCTTAGTTCTCACTCACACAGCCTCTCTTTACATGTGCTGTCTCAGTTCTCAGGGCAGGAGACCCTGGACTTGCTGACAAGAGAGCAAAAGTAGAAGCCACCAGGTGTCTCAAGGTCCCAAACCGGCACAGCATTTTTTTTCCCACCATGTTCTATTCGTCAAAGCAAGTCAAAGAGCCAGTCCAGATTCAAGGGGATAGGAAACAAACTCCAGGTCTTGAGGGGAAGAGAGAAGCATGTTGCATGTGCACACAGGGAGGGAAGGAATCACTGCAGTCATCTTTGGAGGCTCTCTACCGTATCCTCTGAACCTCAGTTTACTCATCAAAATGGGTATTTTAATAGCTACCTCAACTAGATTCATGAAAAGATTAAGAGACATGGGGAAGATGGTCTGTGATAGCATTTTATAAATTATAAAGTCCTAAAAAAGTACAAGATATTTTAGTGGTGGTGATACAGGTGGATTGTAAGAATGAGAACAGATTATACAAGGTTTTAAAAGGAGATAAGAAGGTTATTGTAATCATAATAACATTTATCGAGCATTTGGTTTGTGCCAGGCATTGTGCTAAGTGCTTTATAGGTATTATCTTTTTTAATCATCACAACCTCATAAATGGATATTTTATTGCCATTTGACAGGGAAGGAACTGCAGGCAAATGGCAGAGCCAGAGCTTCAACCCAATTCGGTCTGGTTCTAAAGTCTTAACTACTGCACTAGAATTCTTCTATCACTTAAATCATAATCAATCGGCAGTTGGGTAAGGGGAGGTAGGAGCTACCCCAGAACTACTGAAACAGAACTTTTGAATATGGAACCTAGGATCTGCATATATAACAGCCACATTAATGTGAAAGAAGCATTAACCTTCCATAGTGAGCCTTTTCAGATTTTTCAGTAATTCGAAGACACTAAATGTTTCTTCATTTTCTTGAGAAACAGAGAAAGAGGGAAATTGGAGGAGGAGCAGAGAGGGAGACAGAATCAGAAGCAGGCTCCAGGCTCTGAGCTGTCAGCACAGAGCCCAAAGGGAGGCTCGAACCTGTGAACCACAAGGTCATGACCTGAGCCCAAGTTGCATGCTTAACCAATTGAGCCACCCAGGAGCCCCAGTTATTCAAAGACACGAGAAGACAAGCTATGAGAGGAAATTTGGGTTTGCAGGTACAGAAGAAAACTTGAGTAAGAAAAGTACCTAGAAGGGGGGAGAATAGTGAAGGGCTTTAAAAATAATTATATTTTCTAGAGGTTGATGCTAAAGCTAGGGAAATGAAAGTGAGACTAGAAAGGTTACAAACCAGAGGCAACAACTTGGAATTAACCAGCTGTACATTTCATGTATTAATCCATCTATTTTATGTCTCTGCCTTTGGACTTGTTTCCTCTGCTAGAAAACCACAAGTTCCATCTTCTTCTCACATACCCTGATTGACATTTCTTCATTTCAGGTCTGAGGACAAATAGGTGCCTCCTCTGGGAAGTCTCTCCTGGCCACCTCCCACCCCCCGGTGTGTCCCACATGTGCTGCACCTTCCTCCATGCTATTATTTGTAGGATTTATATTTTAAATGTTGGTTTATGTTTCTTCAGCACTCGACTGCAAGACCCTTGACAGTAAGGACTGTACAGAAAGTGGGGGGGCTGGGGGACAAGTGAAAACATAGAGATGATTCCTAGAACCACTGGATGAACACAGGAGGTGGAGCCATTGCAAAGCTGCACATTGTCTGCACAAAGACTTGTTGAGGCTGCAAGGTGAACTTTATGGAGTTTAACAAAGAGCAGCAATTAGATATATGCATCCCCAAAGCTGACACTTCATAACCACAATTCAAAGCAGCCCAGCAAATCTTTCTCTTCCATAATGACGTGTATTTTCTCTTAGACCATATAATACACAACCGATGGATATTTCACAAACGCAAATGCCAAGAACAAATTTGTTTTTTCTTCACAGCGGCACGGATGAGCATAAGTGATTAGACTTAGACTCAAGTTACTTAACCTTTAACCCTATTTCTTCATTTGTTATAAAGAAATGATAAAATCGTTTCCCCGAGTTGCTACCATGACCAAACGCGGCAACGCACGTCAAAATGCTTTATAAAATATTGGTGGCAGCTATAACAGAGATAATATACTTCTACTACTACTAATATTGCTATTATTCTGCGGCTGTATCTTCTCTCTTTCAATCTCTCTAATCCAGAATAAATTCTAGCCAGTTTAAGGTGCAATAACAGACGTTCACTCTAATTTTCAGGCAAATTCCAATTCCGCCAGCATCTGCCCTAACCCAGCATGGCGGCATCGGCTTCTTCAAGTTTACAACTCTGGCTACCCAAACGCAACTTGTTGCCCGCTGGGTGGACTCAGCTTCCCCGATGCCCTTTGATGACGCTTCAAGCCTGCGCCCGGAAGGCGGGCAGTTCAGGTCTGCGCAGGCGCAACGCGGAGGCGGGTGGGCGGAGCAGGTCGCGATGAGTGGCGGAGGGACGGAGACGCCTGTGGGTTGTGAGGCCTCCCCGGGCGGCGGCGACAGGAAAAAGGACTCGCTGGGGACCGCGGGCTCTCCAGCGCACCTCATTATCAAGGGTACGGAGTAGTGGGGCTGCGCTCTGGTGGATCCCGGCGCTGCTCCACCTCCGGGGCGGCGCCCTCTGACCCGGGCCGCTCCCTGGGGCGCCCCCCGGCTGCAGGGCGGCCTCGCGTTCGTGGGAGGTAGGGGGAGTCGTGGCCGGAGTCCGCATGGTTCCCCACGCCAGGTGCCTTCCAATAATAACCAGCCAACTCAGCCGCTGTTACTACTTCGAAAAACCCGCGGACGTGAGTCTTGAGGCCCGCCCCCTCTCCCCTTTCCCAAGCCCCGGACCTTTGGGCGCAGAACTTCTTTGGACGCCGCCTCTTGACGGTGCTGTAACGCGTAGATATAGCATCGGGCTTAGGGGTCGAGAAGGGTCTGCTCCCTCAGGTCGTTTAGGAGTTGGGTGACTTTGGTTCGGCCGCTTTACCTACTCTGCCCCTGTGTGCTCCTGGGTCATGCAAGGATTAATTAGATAACATATACGAAAGCGTCTTAAAACATGAAAGCGCCATATACAGCTACAGATGTCCATTTGGTTTGTCGGCTTTATGCTGGGAGAAGGTTACAACCTGGATTCTCACAGAACTTGAATAGGTTTGATTCCCAAAGCTCACAACAACCCTGTTTTCCCGTAACAGGATCTTTGCCGGTTAAATACTGCACTTTCTCATCCTCGTCCTTTCTTAACCCTGTGCTGGTCCTGTCTGTCCCAACATCTTGCAGCGTTGAACACCTCCCCCCCCCCCCCCCCCCCCCCCCCACGTAGGATTCCAGAGTCCTTCAGCACCACCCAGGGAATGACATCCTTCGGTTGCTGCCTATTTTAACCTTATCTGTCAAGATTGTAGACAGCCCCCAGCACGGCTGGCTGTGGCTATTTGTAGACTTCATGTTGTCTCTTAAGTCTAATTAGGAGTGTTGAGAGTGGTGCGTGGGTGTTAGGGCTAAATTATAAATGTTTATATGTGCGATCTAAGTGAACTGCTACTTAAAAATGTTTTAAATTGCGGTGAAATACATATAAAGTTTATCTGAACCATTTTTAAATGGACAGTGTTGTGCCATTAGTACATCCATATCGTTGTGCATCCATCACCACCGTCCATCTCCATAACTTTTCATCTTCCCGAACTGAAACTCATTGTAGGGATGAAACACTGACTCCCCATCTGACCCTTCCCTCCAATCCCTAGCAACCACCATTCTACTTTCTGCCTCTGTGTGTGACTGCTTTAGATAATTCATATACATGAAATCTTACAGTATTTGCTCTTTTGTGACTGGCTTATCTCACTTTGAATAATGTCCTCAACGTGTCCTTTATCCACGTTGTAGTCTGTGATGGAATTTCCTTCCCTTTAAAAGCTGAATAATGTTCCATTGTATGTCTATACCACATTTTCTGTATCCATTCATCTGTGGATGGACCCTTGGGTTACTTCCACCTTTTGGTTTTTGTGAATATTGCTGTGAACATAGGTATGCAAGTAACTGTTTGAGCCCTTGCTTTCAGTTCTTTCGAGTATATGCCCAGAACAGGAATTGCTGGACCAAATGATAATTCTATTTTTAATTTTTTGAGCAATCACCATACTGTCTTCCATAGCGACTGCACTATTTACAGTCTCACCGGGCACAAGGGTTCCAGTTTCTCCACATCCTCACCAACACTTGTTATTTTCTGTTCTTTGGTAGTGGCCCTCCTAATGGGTATGAAGTAGTGTCTTGTAGTTTTGATTTTCATTTTCCTAATGATTAGTGATTTGAGCATCTTTTTATGTGCATATTGGCCATTTGTATGTGTTCTTTGGAGAAATGTCTGTTGAAGTCCTGTACCCGTTTTTTGATCAAGTTTTTGTTGTTGAGGTAGAAATTCTCTGTATAGTCTGGATATTAACCCCTTTTCTCATGGATGATTTGCATATATTTTCTCCCATTCCATGGGTTGTCTTTTTCATTGTTGATTGTATCCCTTCATACACAGTTTTGTTTTGTTTCTTTCATGTGTTACTTTTTTAAAAAAAAGAAAAAGATTATTCAGGGTAAATTTTTTTCAAGTTAATTGAAAAGTGAGTTTTAATTAAAAATATGTCTAGAATCTTCTTGGCTTTTTTATGAAACCATTCACTCTTCATTCTGAAAGTCTGTTTTTAGTTCATCCTTACTTGAAGACCATTGGTTTTGAACAGATCATTGTTGAATTTTATTGCGAGAATTAGTGAAAAGGAAATAAATAAATGATTTCACTGCTTATGCCCTGGGTCTGTAAGGGTTTGTGGCCCAAGGGTTTGTGGCCCATGGGTGCGGGTTAGGAGGTAAAGAGTGGGAAATGGGAAGGGCTTCCTGAACTTTTTTTTACTGAAGAGTAAAGTGTTAGCAATTAAGAAAAGAGGGCAAGGGTATTTTGGACTTAGTTTGCAACAGCCTGAGCAAAGGTGTGGAGGCCTCAAGCAGCATGGCCATGTTTGGGAAATTACGTATATTGCTACAAAGTGACTCTCAGAGAGGTGGAGTTTGGTGGAAATCAGACCTTAGAACACTTCTTGCCTTAGATTGGACTTTTTCTTAAATTAGGAAACTAACCAGCAAGTATGAGAATCATGTGGTTAGATTTGTATTTTTTTTAATTTTTAAAAAATGTTTTATTTATTTTTGAGAGACAGAGTGTGAGTGGGACACTCAATCGACTGAGCCACCCAGGCGCCCCAGATTTGTATTTTAAATAAAGCACTCAGGCAGATAACAGTGGATCCTCATCTTGTGGATTAGGTATTTGTGAATTTGCCTAATTGCTAAAATGAATTTGTAACTTCAAAATCAATATTGATGATGCTTTCATGGTCATTCCCACATGCACAGAAGAGAGAAAAATTTGAGTTTTTCTACATGCACATTTGTAGTTGAGGCTGAACAAGGCAACTCTTTGCTTTTTGTTTTACCTCTCATACCGTAAATGTGTCCTTTCTGCTTTTTATTTAGTATATTTTTCACATTTTTGTGCTTTTGTTGCTGATTTTGCTTTTTCAAGTGATCCCCAATGTGTAGTGCTTAGTTTTCCCTAAGTACACACATATTCTGTGGTGTGCCTTACAGAGAAAACACTGTAGAAGACAAGTTTCTTTCAGGTATGAATTACAGTGCTGTTTGCTGTGAGATAAATGTGAATTAGTCAACAGTCCACAGTAAGGAAGGAGATTCACCAATTTGTGCGTTCGGCCATTCCAGAAAGTGCCAAAGCAACATTCATAGTGTGTGATGAAGTGATGGGAAAGCAGCTAAATTTGTGCATTCTTGAGATGATTGACCGAGCATAGTGGACAGCATTGTCGTAAAGCTGAAAGCCACAGAAATTTATGGTCAGTTGTGTAAGGTCAGGAAAACGTTCAACTCTTCAGTCCAGTGCTAGCCATACTTTCAAAGGTGGTACAGGATGAAAGTGTTCAGCTTGCAGGTGAAGTAGGTTATGCAGGTCAAGGGGCTGTGGGAGAACTTTAAGAATACCTGGTAAGTGTTATACACGGAAAAGGATTCTATTGGAAGAGCAGATGGTAAACACTAAGAGTTGGGGCGCCCAGGTGGCTCATTCGGTTGAGCATCCGACTTCAGCTCAGGTCATGATCTTGAGGTTCGTGGGTTCGAGCCCCGTGTTGAGCTCTGTGCTGACAGCTTGGAGCCTGGAGCCTGCTTCCGATTCTGTGTCTCCTTCTCTCTCTGCCCCTCCCCCACTTGTGCTCTGTCTCTATCAAAAATAAATAAAATATTTTTAAAAAATTTAAACACTGAGAGCGGCATGTTTCACAAGGATGTTGGAAAACAAACCTGTGTGACACAAGTGGCATTTTGGTTTGACAAAAAAATGTGACCAGAAGCTTGCAGGAACCCAACTTTGTATTTCCTGGAGGACCAGTAGTTCAGTGCTTGCTAGTTTAGTGTTGGAGGCAACTGTGTAAACATTGCTACTGGGAATGACAAGAACTGACTCTGTGTGGAGTGGGTTATAGAGAAAAGTGACTGGTTAGTTCAAATAGTCCTAGTGAGACAAGCAGGGATGAAAAAGAGGGAGTGGTTTTGAGACCTGATAAGGAAGAAGAGCATCTTTTTGGTGATGCCGTGGGAGTTATCAGAAACAATTGCAGTAAATTGTTCCTTATGATATTACAATAAAGGCCTGGAAATTCAGGGCCAGAGGAGAAACTTCTTCTGTTAGATCATGAGAGCTCTACAATTGACCATATTTCTTCATGTTCCATAGCCACATGGCATATTGATCTTCCATTAAAGTGCTTATTTTTCTCTGTCTTTTGTGTGAAGGGGTATTTGTCCAACACTCATATTAGAGTGTGAACTTTTGGAGGATGAAAGATTATTTTATCTTATATATCAAACAACAAAAGAATGCTTTGCAGGGTTAGGGTTGAACTTACGTGAAACTCTGTAGCTTACATTTACATGATCAGACTTAGAGAATTTGTCCTTGGGACTCCTGAATTATTATTATATGCTTGCTTTGTTGTTGTAATGTTACAACAAAAATATTTAGTGGCTTAATTTCTGTAGTAACATGTATGTTCTCCCCAAGTCTTTACTATCTTAAATTTTGGGGCACAGTTTTAGAAGTGATCACTATCCATTTCTAAACAGAATTGAATTCTCTCTCCAAAGGCCACCTAAATTCTATCAGGCTGCAGAAGATCTCCCCAAATCAACAAAGCCTAATAGCTTCTCATCATATAGAAAAATACATGTTAACCCACATATCCTCTGTGGGTAATACAAATAATGTTGTCTCTGAGATACTCACTGGAGGAGAGAGATGATTTCAGGACAATATAGTAAGTAAGTAGTAGGATAGAAGTAATTGCCCCGGGTGCTTTGGGAGGCATAAAATAGGGGCACTCCTTGAAACCTTGGAGGAAGCTGAATAGAACAAATGAAAATTTCAAGGAAGTGTGATGTCAGCGGTTTGGAAGGAAGAGCAGGGATTCAGGAAGGTTCCCGGTGGTGACGAGAGCACGAGCTGTGGCAAGGATGCATGAGGTAGCGCGATGTGTTTGGAAAACCGCCAGTCATTCAGAGTTGTCAACATGGGGGGAGATGAGGCTGGAACCAGGCATATGGAGGACCCTGTGTGGCTACTACGAGGCGTGAACTTGAGCCTGTTAGACAGTTGTGTTTCAAAGACACTGGTGTTTGTTGAAATGTGAACAGATATTATTTGCCACATAGGTTCTCTTAATCAAATAAGGTCCATGAATTTCTGCATAGTGCAACCCTCGCTTGGGCATTAATAATTCATATGAGTAACTATCGCCTCCCAGAAGATCTGAGGTAAAGGAACTTGTCTAACTTGATTTTATCTAGTGTTTCCCAAATTTAAGCATAGACCTTTTTCCTTTCTCTTTTTCTTTTTCTTTTTTTCAAAATGAACTCCTGTTACCTTCTTATAGAAGTGTTCTGGGTAATAAGTCATTGAAGGACTTAAGCAAAAGTTACGTATCTGTTTACGTTTTTTTACTTAGCATACTTCCTAAGATGTATCCTAATAAACTCCTTAAATAGAGTAATGAAATTTGCCCCATTGCATGTCTGCAAAAATAAAAGATTCGAGGAACAGGTTATACCAGTAAATGAACATGAATGATGCATGTTACTTATTTGGAGACTTAATTTCCTCTAGGAGTTTTGAGGTTTACCCCTTGCACAATATAATTGTTACAAAGTAGAATGAATAGAATGACTTACCAAAAACAGTTAAAATTTGGAACTGTTTCCTTTAATTTTTTCAGACTTGTCAAAAAGTATAGAGACCTGTAACGAACACTCTACCCATCTTAATAAACACCCAAAGCCCACTGAGTACCTTGCTTTAATTGTGTTGTCCTCTCGCCTCTCTAAAGGTAGCCACTGTTTTGGATTTGCTGTTTACCGTTCTCATGCATTTCTTTCTACTTTTATTGCTTCTGTATGTGTCCCCAAATTAAGTGTCTTTTAGATGTTGTTTAAGTTTAGGTAAATACCTTTATTCTGCTGAAACTGGCTTTTCTGTTAAGCATTATATTTATGGGATTTATCCATGTTAATAAATGTAACCTTAATGTATTGGGGTTATTTTCTAGTTTATTTATTTTGAGAGAGCGTGAACGGGGAAGGGGCAGAGAGGGAGAAAGAGAGAATCCCGTGCAGGCTCTGTGCTGACACGCGACTCTATCTCACAAATTGTGAGATCATGACCTGAGCTGAAGTCAAGAGTTGGATGCTTACCCAACTGAACCAGCCAGGCACCCCAGTGTATTCATTTTTATTTGCTGATTTATAGTATTCCATTGTATGAGTATGTTTAGGCTGTTTGCTTTTTTTCTTCTTTTGACATCGTACTCATGTTGTAGTAAACATTTATAAATGTCTTTCATTTGTGCAAGAGATTTTCCAGGGCACATACATAGGCATGGAACTGCTAGGTGTGCAGGTCCTAAGCTGTATTAGATATTGCCAAATTGCTCTCAGAAGTACTTGTACCTATTTACTGGCAGTGGATATGATTTCCTCTAAATCCAGTCTAAACTAGATTTTAACCTACATGTATTCGTGGGAATTGGGAAGAGTGAATCACGATAGAGATTGTGCCCCCCAGTGTGGATTAACTCTGAATTTCATTTTGTCTTTATAGACCTTGGAGAAATTCATTCAAGGCTTTTAGATCACAGACCAGTTATTCAAGGTGAAACCCGTTATTTTGTGAAAGAATTTGAAGTGAGTATTTAAACCTTACTTTGTAAAAATGCTGCCCTAGTTGTTAGTGTGTTAATATATAGAAGGGGAACTCTGTGGTTTTAAAATCTCTGATTTCCATTCATGTGTTTGTAACATAGACAAAGTAGAGCTCATTAGGAGGCATTGCCATTCATGGAAGGAGTAGAAGGAGCAGGGGTTTGGGCTCAAGTTCTGGTGCCTGCTCTGGGGTATTTCATATCTGTTGATCTCAGCTTTTTTCATCCGTAACATGAGATACAGTGAAAAAAAGATTTTAAAGACTGATGGGTGTAGGTCTTCCAGATCCATTTTCTATTTTTTTTCCTCAGTTGGAGCATCAGCACCCACCCAGAGCACTCGGGTTAAAGCATGAGACTCATCCTTGGTTGTTCCGGCCCAGTTAGGACCCACATTCAGTGACCATTTCTTTTGGATGTTACTCATAAATCTCCATCCCTTCTGATTTGTGTGCCTGCTTCATCAGCCCAGTCAAAGCCAGTGTTTCCCATGCCACCAGAGTGCTCAGACATTATTTCACTTTTTAAAACCCTTTGATGGTATTTGCTATGCACAGGATGAAGTCCACGCATGCTTGACCTGGCCCCTGCCTTGCTGGCTTTACCATCTGCCAGCCGACCTTTCATGCTGCGCTCCAGTGCTACTGATGTGCCAGCCTGCCACCCTGTTTCATAGTACTGTTGTTTTACACGTGTATAATTGGTTCATTGTGCATTAAGCAGCAACATCCCAAGCTACTGTCAGATAGATGGTAAATGGTGTTGCACAAAAAATTTCATGGTTCTGTGTAAGTTGGGGTTTTATTTCCAAATAAGACTCCAAGCAGGGAGTCTAAACCTACCAAAAGGAGAGAATCTTTTCATAAATCCTTTAAAACTTCAGAAAGCCTGGGGCGCCTGGGTGGCGCAGTCGGTTAAGCGTCCGACTTCAGCCAGGTCAAGATCTCGCGGTCCGTGAGTTCGAGCCCCGCGTCAGGCTCTGGGCTGATGGCTCAGAGCCTGGAGCCTGTTTCCGATTCTATGTCTCCCTCTCTCTCTGCCCCTCCCCCGTTCATGCTCTGTCTCTCTCTGTCCCCAAAATAAATAAACGTTGAAAAAAAAAATTTTAAAAAAAAAACTTCAGAAAGCCTGTGGTACAGAGCGCTCGAGATAGAGGGACAGAGCTGCAACATCAGATATCATTTCTAGGTTCAATAGATTCATACTCAAAATCTGCATAATACCTACCTCACAGGGTTGTTGGAAAGATTAAAGGTATGCACGTTCACACAATGAATGCATCTCTGTGTGTGTATCTTAGAATGTTATCTGGTACCTAGGAAGAAATAACTGTTAGCTATTTCATCATCATTACTGTCGTGGGATACACATAATCTGGGATACACAGAATATTATCCAGAGATGATTCCCTTTTATGCTATTTGAAGATTATTGCCAGTTCCTTAGAATAAAGTCTGAGCATCACATGGCTGGGTTCTCTGCTCACACTCTCTCAAGGTTAAAATCAAGATGTTGGCCAGACATTGTTCTTATTTGGAGCTCAGAGTCCTCTTCCTAATTGACATGATTGTACCAAAACTCAGTTCTTTGCCCTGATACAGTGAAGTGCCCATTTCCTTATTTGCTGCCAGCCAGGGGCCCCTCTGAACTCCTAGAGACCACTAACGTTCCTTGGTACGTGGCTCTTTCCATCTTCAAAGCCACAAATCAGTCTCACTCATGTGGAGTCTCTCCCTCTCATGCTTGCCAGGAAGAGCCTAGACTCTGTAAAGGACTCACCTGATTAAGTCAGGCCCACTGAACATAATCTCCCTTTCTTAAAGTCAGCTTATTTGGGACCTTAATCAATCTGTAGAGTATAGATACAGTGGCACCTAGATTAGGGTTTGATAGAATAACTAAAAGAAGGTGTGTGTACGCTGGGTGGCGGGGGGGGGGTCTTGAGGGCCATCTTAGAATTCTGCCTACCATAAGCTCTTATAACTACCTGATATTTTTCTTGTTATTTATTTGTTTATTGCCTGTCTTCTTTCATTAGAATAGAGGTACCATAAGAGTCAGGACTCCTGATTGTTTAAAAATGCCTTATTCTCATTATATTAAAAATGCCTAAACCAATGTCCGATGCACTATGAGTGCTTAATATGATTCAAAAGAAAAACAGCAGAGCCTTGACAAAAATTTGAGTTTCCTAATGTCTAGTGATGTCATAAGTCATCTTTTTCATAAGTTATCTTTTTTTCTTTTTGCTAGTCTGATTAATTTGAAATACTGAATAGTTTTTAAAATATAACTTTAGAGATCTACTTGGTATTAAACATAGAATTTTGGACTTAAGATGGATTTTCTGATCCACCCCCCCCCCAACCCACTTCATAGAAACTGAGCCCAGAGATGGAAAGCAACATTGAAAAGTTGCACATTGCTAATTAGTGGCTGAGTTATCCCTAGAAAATTTATCATTATACCTATATCAGCATTCTTTTTTTTTTATTTTTTTTAATGTTTGTTTATTTTTGAGAGAGAGACAGAGCGTCAGTGGGGGGAGGGGCAGAGAGAGAAATAGGGAGACACAGAATCTGAAGCAGGCTCCAGGCTCTGAGCTGTCAGCACAGAGCCTGACGCGGGGTTCAAACTCATAAGCTGTGAGCCCATGACCTGAGCCGAAGTCGGACACTTAACCAACTGAGCCACCCAGGTGCCCCTATATCAGCATTCTTTGAATAATGTAGATGGTTTTTGTGAAAGGGCTATCTATACAAGTGAAACTGAATGTTGAATTCAAAATGAAAAAAGTTTTACATTTATGCCGTTAAGAGCTCACTTCCTGTTGAAGCCAATGCCTCTTCTAACTGGGATACAAGATAATTGCCAAGGGAAGATGGGCATGTGTTCAGAGGAGAGAGATTACCTGCATTACGCATCGTGAGCCCTTCCAAGGTCTCTTTGGAAAGGAGGCTGTGTTGAGGAATGAAAAGAACATGGGCCTTGGAGCTTGACATCTTTGGATTCAAATCCCGCCCCCGTCTTACTAGCTATGATTACTTGCTTTACTGAGTCTTAAGTTTCCCACTTAAAAATGGGAAGAGCAATATATACTGTGCAGTTTTTGTGAAGATTAAATGATATGCTGTTTTTAAATCCCTGATACATAGGTGTTAGACAAATGTTGGTAACTGTTGTTATTAAGAAAAAGATGGTAGCAAATACAGTCAAAAATTGTTTTAACTCAGAATTTACAATAATTTGAGCTTGAGTTCAATTTTTAATGATTTTAGGGAAAATAGAGTTTTGCTAAGCAGGTGGCAGAACTGTTATCTTAGAAAAATGTTTGTTTACTAGGGACACCTGGATGGCTGAGTCAGTTAAGCATCCAACTCCTGATTTTGGCTCAGGTCATCATCTCCTCATTTGTGAGTTCAAGCCCTGTGTTGGGCTCTGTGCTGTCAGTGCAGAATCCTGCTTGGGATTCTCTCTCTCCCTCTCTCTGCCCCTATCTCTCTCTCTCTCTCTCTCTCAAAATAAATAAAACTTAGAAAAACAAAAGATGTTTGCTAGAGAATAAAATTATCACATTGGGTATGATAGAAACAAGCTTGTTTTGCAAGTGTCTCGAGCACTTACTTTGTGTGAGACATAACATAGAAACCAGTGCTGCTCTGATAAAGAGGACGGACACAGACCCACCCTTCATGAAGCAAGATATTCTCATATTGTCATTGAAGACTGGCCTCTGAAGGGCTCAAAAATATCTTGTCGGCTAAGTTTAACTTGTTACCTTCAACTAAATGTAATATAATTCCTTTTCTTGATAGATACTTGATCCAGGTTTTTACACGATAACCTCCCCGGTTGGTCTTCCTGAGGGTTTGGAATAGCATGGAAACTTTCCTGTATTTTCTGTGTATTGTATTCTGACATTTCTCCTCAAATTAGAAGAAAGCTGAAAGCATTTTAGAGGCTTTGGATTTGAATATATATCTGCATTATTTACAGTTCCTTTTCTATCTTGGTCCAAATAGTAGCATCCACTAATTCACCCCAGATGGCATGGTTGGGCAGAGAGGAGTGGCAGAGCAGTGTTACCAGTGCACCCTAGAACTTTCATCTCTCTCGCATTTAAACCTTAAGAAAATCTGACTAGTATGTAAAACTACAGATGTTTATAGTTTTTGTATTTCAGAAAGTTAATGCACGGGCCAACAATCATCTTTTTCTATATAAAATTTTATTTCTAAAGGAGGGGAGTAAGTGCCACATGGTGGCAGCATTACTTAAGGTATTGAAGTTCTGTTATATTTAAGCTCTCTTTTTGTGTTTGTTAGTATTTCTGGACAGTTGACTGACTGTCTTTCTCCTGACTTTATGCAGATCTTTTATATCCTTGATTCCACTGAACAGAGATCCCTGTAGGGCCTTTTCCATGAGCATCAACTTGGTAGTGTGAGTGGGGAGAGGCATTGTCTGCCGTACCATTATCTTTCTAGCCCCAGAGGATATGTTGTGGCTTCTCATGTGGAACAGAGGAAAGACCCACATTAGTGAGCATTTCTGATGTGTTTTGGGGATATATGGTCCTGTACAAGTTCCTTATTTCTTTTTTTTTTTTTTTTAG
Organism: Lynx canadensis; assembly: GCF_007474595.2. NCBI lineage: Eukaryota > Metazoa > Chordata > Mammalia > Carnivora > Felidae > Lynx > Lynx canadensis. Next base: position 20,330,505 of record NC_044307.1, read on the forward strand.
TTTCATAAATCTTTTCAATGGAAAAACATTTTTTATTGATTATAGTTGGCACACAATGTTATATTAGTTTCAGCTATAGAATGTAGTAATTCAGCAAATCTATCCATTATGCTGTGTGCCCCACTAATGTTGCTACCATCTGTCACCACACAAGGCTGTTACAGTACCATTGACTACTCCCTGTGCTATGCCTTGTATCCCCAAGACCTATTAATTTTGTAACTGGAAGCTCATGACTCCCACTGTCCACCCATTTTGCCCATCCCCCCAATACCTCTCCTCTGATTGCTTATTTCATTTTTAGCAAATTTTATTCCTTCAGTGCTTTATTGAACAGTTGTTGATTACCTACGTGTATCAGTAAGGAATGTGTTTAGGTACTAGTAACAAACACCTGAAAAATAGTGTCTTTAACAAGTATTTATATTTCTCTCACAATACCTGGAGCCTAGGGCTCTATGATGTCAGCTTTTTCTTCTAACTTTGCCTTCTACCTCCCTGGAGTGTTGCTCTTACCCTTATGCTTATAAGGTGGCTCTGGGAACTCCAACCATGATGGGAACGAGAAGCAGTCTGTGTACAGGCACATATACCACCTCAAATAGTACTTGGAGACTGATAGGAAGAAAGAGGAGGAGAATGGATCCAGAACTATCTGTCACAGTAGGTATATAAAAATAAATAAGAAACAGTCTATCTCCAGGAAGTTGACAGTCTAGGGAGAAGACCTATAAACAGTGAATTTTCATGATGGAATTATTATGATAAAATAAGCACAAAGCACTTGAGATCTCAGGAGGAAACAACTCCAGAAACAACTCCCCACAGAGCTGGGAGGAAAGTTTTCATAGAAGGGATGGTGTTTGAGCTGAGAAAGGAAAATAGATGTTAGCAAGTAGGAAAAAAAAAAAATGGAGGAAATGATGATTATAATTAGAGGCTAAAAAACAAAGGTATTCAAATAAGTACAGTAATTGCAGGAGTCAGGAGGGATTGTGTCGATGAATTTGAACGTGGATTGAATTCATGAAGAGAAAATCCTTCAAAAGGCAGACACGTCAAGCTAGAATTTCACTTGATGTCCTAATCTCTCATTTTTGGTTAATAGATTATTGGAGTAACTGGCAGATTATTAAATATCAGGGTAAAGCATGTCCCTGATATTTAGCATATAATAAACATATGTATATACAATATGGTTTTAAATCTTGTTGGACTGACCAGTTTAGTGATTGAAAGAAAATTTTAAATTCTTATATTGGTCTCCCATTTCCTTTCTAACACTATCAAATTACATCTTAAATGTAAAGGTTATAGTAACTGTACTAATATTATTAATAATTGCTAGCACTTTTGAGCACATACTTAACCAGGCACTGTTTTAAGAACATTACATGAGCACTTGCTATTCATTTCAACTTAGAAATTAACTGTGTGATTTTATGGAGTGTTACACATCAGAAACCAAGCTTCATTAGTGCTGAGCTTTGATATTTATGCACCAGAATATATGTGAATATATATGCAGTTAAATAGATGTTAAATAGTCTTCCTTTTGTAATGAGTGTCAACAGTACACCTTGGTCAAAAATACCAGCATAAAAACAGGCATGTACCAGAGGGTAAGTTCAAGGGCGAGACTGTTTTCTAATTTCTAACATCTTTTCTAACACTATCATTGGGCCTATATGTTGTTTAAATGAACGAGGCTATAAACTCCCTTTCTACAACGTGAGACTCCCAATTTGCCTGCTAGAAGAAATAACCCTTTAAATAAGTGGTTCTTTTTTATCTTTATTTTTATTGAAGTATAATTGACACAACACGTTACATTCGTTTCAGGTGTACAAATTAGTAATTCAGCAAGTCGGTGTTATGCTGTACTCACCATAAGTGTAGCTACCATCTGTTACCATGTGATGTTATTAACAGTACCATTGACTGTATTCCCTCTGCTGAGCCTTCTGTCCTTGAGACTTCTTCCATAAGTAGAAGCCTGTACTTGTCCTCTGCTTTCATTTCATTTTGCCCATCCTCCCACCTCCCTCCCTTCTGGCAACCATTTCTTTGTTTTCTTTATTTATGGGTCTGTTTCTGCTTCTTGTTTGTTTTGTTGTTTAGATTCCACATATAAGTGAAATCACATGGTATTTGTCCTTTTCCATCTAACTTATTTCACTTAACGTAGTAAGTGCTAGGTCCATTCATGTCATTGCAAATGCCAAGATCTCATTCTTTTTTATGAGTGAGTAATATTCCAGTGTGCGTGCACGTGTGTACACACACACACACACACACACACACACCCCACATCTTCTGTATCCATTCATCTATTGGTGAACACTTGGGTTGCTTCCATAGCTTAGCTATTGGAAATAATGGTGTAGTATAGGGGTGTGTGTTTTCATTTTCTTTTAATTTTTTTTTTTAATGCTTATTTATTATTGAGAGAGAGAGAGAGAGATAGAGCATGAGCAGGGGAGGGGCAGAGAGAGAGGGAGACACAGAATCCGAAGCAGGCTCCAGGCTCTGAGCCATCAGCACAGATCCCAAAGCAGGGCTCAAACTCACAAGCCGTGAGATCATGACCTGAGCCAAAGTCAGATGCTTAACCGACTGAGCTGCATAGGCACCCCGTGTGTTTTCATTTTCTTTGGGTAAATACCCAGTAGTGGAATTACTGAATTGAATGGTATTTCTAGTTTTAGTTTCTTGAGGAACCTCCATACTGTTTTCCACACTGTTTGTACCAGTTTACATTCCCACCAACAGTACATAAGGGTTCCTTGTTCTCCACATCCTTGCCAGCACTTAGTGTTTCTTATCTTCTTGATTCTAGCTATTCTGACAAGTGTGAAGTTTTGATTTGCATTTCCCTGATCATTAGTGATGTTGAGCATCTTTTCATGTGTCTGTTGGCTGTGCATATATCTTAAAAAGAAGTTGGTTTAGGTCCTCTGCCCATTTTTTAATTGGATTATTTGTTATTTGGTGTTGAATTATATAAGTTATTTATGTATTTTGGATATTAACCACGTATCAGATATATCATATGCAAATATCTTCACCCATTTAGTAGGTTGCCTTTTCATGTTGTTGATGGTTTCCTTGGCTGTGCAAAACTTTTTTTTTTTTTTCAATGTTTATTTATTTTTGAGAGAGAGAGAGAAGAGACATAGAATCTGAAGCAGGCTCCAGGCTCTGAGCTGTCAGCCCAGGGCCTGTTGTGAGGCTCGAACTCACGAACCATGAGAAGACCTGAGCCAAAGTCGGACGCTTAACTGACTGGGCCATGCAGGCACCCTAGTGCAAAAACTTTTTATTTTGGTGTAGTCCCATAGTTTATATTTGCTTTGCTTCTTTTGCCTAAGACCAATATAAAAGAGATCACTGTCTGTATTTTCTAGGATATTTATGGTTTCAATCCATTTTGAGTTTATTTTTGTGTATCAGGTAAAATAAGTGGTCCAGTTTTATTCTTTTGCATGTGGCTGTCCAGTTTCCCTAGCACTATTTATTGAGGAGACTATCTTTTCTTCACTGCATTTTCTTGCCTCCTTTGTCATAGCTTAATTGATTATATAAACATGGATTTATTTCTGGGCTCTCTATTCTGTTCCATTGATGTAGGGGTCTTTTTGTTTTGATTGCTACAGCTTTCTAGAATATCTTGAAATCTGAGATTAGGATATCTCCAGCTTTGTTCTTCTCTCTCAGGACTGTTTTTGGTATTTGGGGTCTTTTGTGGTTTCGTACAAAGTTCAGTATTCTTTGCTGTATTTCTGAAAAACGCTGTTGGTGTTTTCATAGGGATTCTTAACTTTATATTTTAACTTTGATAGTGGCTCTTAACATTAGTAAGTCAAGGTGTCCTTGAAGAATTTTTTTTCTCCCAGAAAAATGCATAGAACACCTATATGTATTCAATTTGAGTACAATTTCAAGGGGATTCTGGAACCCCAAAGCCCATCCATTGACCACCCCCCCCAAGTAAGACCTATACCCTGAGTAGAACTGCAGAACTCCACTCTCTGTTCTTCATTGTCTTTGTATTTGAATTGAGAGACCATTCCTTTACATCTTGACAAAGAAAAAATGCACCATAAGAAATGAAATAATCTTTATAATCTTGATTCATTCAGATTCCAATGCCATGGGGGGAAGATGGCAGCAAGCTTTGACATAGTTTTTTGTTGTGTTGTTTTGTTTTGGGATTTTTTTGCTTCAATCGGTCTATAGAAACAGAACTACTAGGGTAGCAAAATCAGGCAACATCTATAATAAAACCAGGGGACAGGGTATCCCCAAAATACCAAATGACCAAATCACCAGCTAAACAGCTAAAAAGCTTCTGTGGTATCAGAAACTAGAGGAAGACATGGACGGATGGCAGAGGGTCTTGTGAAGCCTTGAATGTTGTTGCTTATAGTAGGGAACCAACTGACAATAACCAAATACATGGAGACCAAGGGTATTCTATAAGTACTAATATAAACATAACCATGAGAACAGAAACACCAAATTTTTCTCAATCCTGAAAGATATACCAAAAAAGAACAAATAGACCACATGATCACACAAAGATGATATACATTGTGTGTGTGTTTATGAATTTCATAAAGTGAAATAAGAAAAGTCATATCATGTTTACATTTAAGAAGGAATTGAAAATATATATATACTTATACATATGAATAAATACATATATACATTTATATATACCTTTGTGTATATATATGTAATGCATGTGTATATGCGCATATATATATATATATATATATATGGATGTGTATCCTTATACTTAAGACAGTAGTAGGATAAAGTTTTAAAAGAATTACCTAAATAGAGAAGAGGTAATACAATGCAAAGACATACATAGAAGCTAGACTTTATATATATAGATCTATATATAGATCTATATATATGTGTGTGTGTGTGTATTTTTTTTAATACAGTTTTGGAGACATGTAAATATCTTACATAATTTAAAAGAAAATTTTTAAGGAACAATCCCTAAAATATCAAGTGAAATGTAAAAAAGCAAACCTGTCTTTCTGGATGGTGGCATTGCCATGCAGAAAGAAATTGTTCCAAGTAACTATAAAACATAGTAATTTGTGCATATATAGTCGAATATCCCTTCAAAACAGCAACAACAACAAACCCTTAATCTGTTTTCAGTAATCATTTTGTTGATACTAGTGTTGCTGTTGTTTGATTGAAGTAGTGATAAAGTAAATTGTAGTTCTGTCTGGTGTTTTGAGAACTGCAAAGAGACATAAGACTGAGAAGTATAATTAAAAGCGTTATTTTTCTTAATTTGTGATTATAAACTTAAAATGCATCTTTTTAAAAATTATTTTTAATGTTTTTATTTCTTTTTGAGAGGGAGAGAGAGAACTAACAGGGGAGGGGCAGAGAGAGAGAGGAAAAGAGAGAATCCCAAGCAGGCTCTGCACTGTCAGTGCAGAGCCTGATGCAGAGCTCGAACCCATGAACTGTGAGATCATGACCTGAGCTGAAATCAAGTTAGACTTCTGACTGACTGAGCCACCCAGGTGCCCCATTAAAATGCATCTTTTAAAAACAGATACCTTGGGGCACGTGGGTTAAGTGTCCTACTCTTGATTTAGACTCAGGTCATGATCTCATGGTTTGGTTTGTGGGATCGAGCCTCGTGTTGGGTTCTGCACTGACAGTGAGGAGTCTGCTTGGGATTCTCTCTCTCCCTTGCTGTACCTTCCCCAGTTGCAGTCTCATGTGAATGCTCTCTCTCTCAAAAAAAACCAAACATTAAAAAAAAATAAAAACACCTATTTCATAGCCTTGTTCACTAAAAGGCCTAGAAATAATGACTGACATGGTAGCAGTGAGCACCCCCAGTGATCATTCTCTAAGTACGATTTCTAAATAGTGGCGTTTAGAGACCTGCTGATTCCAAGTCTGAGTCTAGAAATGTACTAGGTGAGCCTAGAGCACCCATTCGTATCAGAAGCAGAGAGGCTACTAAAGAACATAGAATTTTGTCTGAAGCATTGCAGAGCCAACTTAACTAGGCTCCCACTGGACAAAAATAGGACAGTTTGAGCACCAATAAGGAAAAATACTGTAATGGCTTGAAGAACTTCAAAATCGTTAAATCTATGAGTCATAGGAATGCATAGAACAAACAGAAACCTTTAGAGAATACTAGGGAACCATATCATTATTTTTGTTAAATAAGTTAAACTGTTAAGTAAGAGGAAGTAATCAAGTGTTTTATTTTGCCTTGCATATGTAAACATTCCTCAGAGTAACCAAGTGGTTATGGGAAATTTCCCTTTACAGAGGTTATTCCTGCTGATAAATGAAGACGGAATGCTACCAACATCCTGCTGAAAGTACACAACCCACCTCCCTCTGAAATATTCCTGCAAACAAAAACCAAAACAAAACCCTGAATCTGATCAAGCCTCTAGTTCTAACTACTAATTTACAGGAAGGAGAACAGACAAAGGGATATGTTAAATTACACCATGGGGATTCATTCAGCCAAATAACAGACTGTGGGAAACTGCAGAACAGATGACTCAACTTTTTTCAACAAATTGCAAAGACAAAAGTGATGGAGGGGAAATCTATAGATTAAAAAAAAAAAATTAAGAAACATACTAACCAATTGCAATATATGTTTTCCTTAGATTTGGGTTTAAACAGGGATCAAAAAGAACATTAATGGGATATTTGAGGAAATGGGAATACGACTTTGATATTTAATGATATTAAAGAATTGAGTGTGTGTGTAAGTGAGTGAGAGTGAGGGGAGAAGGGGCAGAGAGGTGTATTTTTTTTTCTTAAGAAGAGTCTTTGTCTTTTAAAGATAGATGTTGAAATATTTACAGTTGAAATTATATGCTGTCCAGGATTTGCTTCAAAATAATCTAGGATTGTGGGTAGGAGGATGTATGGAATGTTACAGAGGGAACAAAATCAGCCAAGAGTTAAGAATTGTTGATTGGTGATAAGTACAGGATTCATTGTTTATTCTTTCTCAACTTTTGTATGACTTTTTAATTTTTTACTATGGAAATATTAGAGTAAAAACCTAGCCATAGCTGCTCCATAAGAATGGCTCAAAACAAAACAAAAACCCCAGTGTCACAACTAACTTATTACTTCTCTACAGTCAAGTTAACTGCCCTTCTTTTTTTAGTGAACTTTTTATTTTGTATTAATTTTAGATTGACATTAAAGTTGCTCAGTTAGTATAAAGAGTTCTCCTGTACCTTACCCCTGCTCAGTTTCTGTCGCTATTAATGCCTTATATTACCATACTAAATGGGTAAAAACTAAGAAATTAACATTGGTATGTTACTATTGATGAAATACCAGACATTATTCAGGTTTCACCAGTTTTTCCATTACAGTTCTCTTTTTGTTCTGGGACCTTATCCAGGGTACCACATTGCGTTTACTTGTCAGTCCTGCTAGCCTTCTTTGGTCTGTGACAGTTATCTCTTTCCATGTTTTTCATGACTTTCACAGTCTTGAATACTGGCCAGTATCCTGTAGAATGTCCCCCAATCTGGGTTTGTCTGGTGTTTTTTTTCAGATTAGACTGGGGTTATGGGTTTTGGGGAAGTGCCCTTCTTGTCACATTACATCAGAGGGTACATGTTATCACCATGACATCACTGATGATGTCAACTTTCATTGTCTCCACCGTGCAGTTAATATTTTTCTCTTTCCCTACTCTGTTCCTTGGAACCAAGTCACTGGCCTACCCTCAAGTGTAGTGGTAGGTAGTGTTAAAGTCTGCTTTCTGAAGCAGGGTGTGTTAGGGATCAGGACCACATTCAGGTTCAGCGATTGACTAAATAGGCCTTAGCATATGGTCATGTTGGTAGCTAGGCTTTAATATGGCAAAAGGATATAGAGCAAAATCAACAAAGGGAACAGGTGTGTGACAAGAAGTTTGGAGAAAACCAAATAGAAGCTTCCCAGAGTCCTCTCCCAGTGGAGTCACACAGATGTTCTTCAGTCCCCCAGCAATGAGCTGTGACAACACATGTGAAATGTCTACTGGAGAAGCTCACCTGAGTATAGGATTCCAGGGATTTGATTGGCGACTGGTTAAGTAGGCACTCTCTGCCCAGCATGTATCAAAATTCCAAACTCCCAGAAGAACGGATGTGTCTTTTCATTTATAGAAAGTTTTATACCAGTGTAGGGAACTATTTACTGGTCAAGTTTCTAGCCCCCAGCCGAAGGCCAACCATGCAAGCAGGCCTTTCTAAGGACAGTGGTCAGTGTTAACTCTTTTCTGCATAGGAAAGTATTCCCTTTATGACGCATTTTTGAGAAAAATGGAATTAGTTTTAAAAACAGCGTAATAGTAGGACCTATTATTATGTATTTTATATAAAAACAACAAAAGTAAAATTAGATCAAGGGTGTCTTAATTTCCCTGCTATACAGAATGAAGTATGTGACAATCTAGGCCTCTTTTGGTTCATTTACTATTTCTCATGCCCATTAAAAAAAATTTTTTATGTTTATTTTTGACAGAGAGAGGGGGAGAGGGAGGGGCAGAGAGAAAAGGAGACAGAATTCCAGGCAGGCTCTGCACTGATAGCAGGGAGCCCATCGTGGGGCTCGAACTCATGAATGGTGAGCTCATGACCTGAGCTGACTAGACACTTAACCAACTGAGCCACCCAGGCGCCCCTTCTCGTGCCCATTTTTAAACATTGCTATAAAAATATTACTCACTGCAGCTTTTGAAGCATTTCATAATTAAAAAATGCCTCCAGGTTGTGACTTCATTTATTGCCAAATAATTGGAAGAAAGCTGTGTAAATTTCAGTAATAACATATAACCAAAACCTGGGTGGAAATCCCAGAAAGTAATTACTGAGATTTAAGACACAATATGTATTCATAATTTACTTTCTTTTAATAGGAAAAACGGGGTCTTCGAGAAATGCGAGTTCTTGAAAATTTGAAGAATATGATCCATGAAACGAATGAACATACTCTTCCCAAATGTAGAGAAATAATGCAGGACGACTTAAGCCAAGTTCTCCAGAGATGTAAGCCAGCGTTTTTTGTGTGTTTTTGTTTTGTTTTTTAACGCTGTTTTATTTCAAATGAATGCTATGCCAAAATGTATTTCCTTCAGTGTTTTGGTGGTAGGTGGAGAGAGAATTCTTAATCAAAACCTATAAAATGGAAGCCCTGTCACAGAGCATGTGACTATCTAGTGATTAATGTGTGTTGCCAACGATGTTGAGAGCATTAATCTCCAAAGTGAGATGTGTGCATCTGGGGTACACAAGATAAGCAGTCCTTTTAGGATGTGAGAAAATTGCAGCATTATTTACCTTTTTTTAAATTTAATTATGCATAAGAAGTTTGATGACTAAGAATTAGGCAGTGAAATGAAACTTGTTTTTCAAACAGGATACTAGAATTTTTAACTTTTTTTAAAAAAGGATCCCATCATAAATGTTTGTAAACATTTTATAACTTTTTTCGTTAAGCAAAATATTGTAATGTGGAGAGACATTAAAAAAGAATACTTATTAAACATATAAAATAAAAGGAGTTTTATTACTAACTGATTTTAAAATTAGAAGTATATCAAAAACTCAAGGTTTCTCCTTGGATCTAGATCCATACTGACACTGTTCAGCTTGTGTGAGGGTAGATAATGCTGGCAAATAATGATGGATTACTGAAGTGCAAATGAAAAAGTATCTTTCTGGGGGGTGGGGGGGGGTGGGGAGAAAACAAAACTAGCCAGTAATATAATGACCTGTGAAGGAATACAGTAGGGAGATTTGGTTAATAATTGAAATTAGCAAGTGTTTGTCTTCAGGTCCAAATTAGTCTCATGTACTCTAATGCTAAAAGGGGCTCGGAGAGAATAAATGCCCAAGATTACATTTGGTATCTTTGAACGAAACAGCAGAAAGTCTAAAATTGATTGTAGGCTTTTGCATCTTAGTACACACATCATTTGTTTGTTCAGACTATTACTTCCTTAACCCTGACAAACATTGTAGATATTATACTAAAAAACTCGATTATTAGTAAGACTACTTATGTATGCATTTGAGATGTGCCTGTAACTGTTCTTTTCTACACTTTGAGTCATAAAGATAAATTGGGTAAAACTTGGTAAAAATCTGTGAATGGTTATTTTGATTTAATTCATTCTTGGGCTAACATAACTTCTGATGTGAAGACTAGCCTCTTAAAAGTAGTCTCCACAATGAAATAGAAAAGTATTACTAGTAAAATGGAATTCAGACTGTAAGTGTATCCTGAAAGGAAGAATTAAAACACATAAAATCCAAAGTTGATAATTAAGGGTTTTTTTTTTTTTGTTTTGTTTTTTTTCAACGTTTATTTATTTTTGGGACAGAGAGAGACAGAGCATGAACGGGGGAGGAGCAGAGAGAGAGGGAGACACAGAATCGGAAACAAGCTCCAGGCTCTGAGCCATCAGCCCAGAGCCTGACGCGGGGCTCGAACTCCCAGACCGCGAGATCGTGACCTGGCTGAAGTCGGACGCTTAACCGACTGCGCCACCCAGGCACCCCGATAATTAAGGTTTTAAGATCTGTGGACTACTCTGGGTGTAATTAGCTCTGTGGACCTAAAAAATGGCTTTGGAGGTGTTTTCCTACTAGAAGCATGGAAGGCTTCTTCAGTAGGCTTCAGCCCAAGTATTTTCTGCTAAGTATTATGAGCACGGGTAGAATGGAGATGATTATGTGCTTTAATTTTAAAGCTTTGCCTGGTCCCATCTGTCGTTCCCAGGGAATTGCACGTTTAAAAATCTGACATTTTAAGTCAGAGTGCTGGCTTGTTTATTTTCAATACTGATTCATCAAGGAGTTGTACAAAATCATGCAAGCCAGCTTATGTGGAATGTAGTGGAGTATATTCTGGTCTAAGTAGTACTCTACAAGCCTAGTGATGAGTTAAGTTTTGTTTTGTGCCTGTTAATACAGCTGCCACATTTATCTCTTCCTGTGCTGGTGGTGCGGTCAGCTGTGCCACTCAGAACTCTGCAGCTGTGGACCTCCGGCTGCTGGTCTCACATGTTGCGCAGAGCTAGGTAACTGTGGAGCAGTAAGGTGGGGACATCTTGAGTTATTGGAATGTAGACCTATTACAGAATCCTCAGCTTGGAACTGTTTCCGCTTTTGGCTGTGTGGCCACCCACCTTGTATAGTGTCTTTGGATTTGATGACCAGAAGCTTTAGAACAAAAACTTACCTGTGGTTCCTTTAAAAATCACAAACAGTAAATGAGAGTTCTTGGAGGGTACAAAAAAAGCAACCCATAAAGTCATCAACATATAGCCTTTATGGGGGCACCTGGGTGGCTCGGTTAAGCGTCCGACTTCGGCTCAGGTCATCATCTCGTGGTTTGTGGGTTCGAGCCCCACTTCGGGCTCTGTGCTGACAGCTCAGAGCCTGGAGCCTATTTGGGATTCTGTGTCTCCCTGTCTCTCTGCCCCTCCCTGCTCACACTCTGTCTGTTTCTCTCAAAAATAAATAAACATTAAAAATTAAAAAAGAGACAGCCTTTATGTTATTTTTTTAATCCTGAAAACAGTATTAGTGTCTATGCCCTGCTTATTAATTATTTAATAGACTTACGGATTTCACCACATTTGTTGTCTGGAGATCTTGCCTTAGTATTAAGGACCTAGACCTTGATTTTAGAGTAAGAAGGACAGAGCCTGTGGGTTTTCCTTACGCTAACTAACACGGTCATAGGAAATTTTCTTTCCTTACCTGCTTCCCTCTTTTTTTAGAGAGACATGACTTTATTTTTTTATTATTATTTAAGCAGAAGGATGTATGTTTAAGTAATGAGAAAAAAAAAAGGGAAGAGAGCAATAAATCACCCTAGTAACTACCTGAAAATAACCATTGCTTTTTAACATTGGTGAACATCATTTTAGACATCTTTGTGTAAATCCAAATAGAAGGATGGATAGAGACATGATAGCTGAATGAATAGCTGGGCCGGTATGAGGGAGAGAGCGCATTTGATAATGAGATCATACACTTTTTTTTTTTTAATGTGTATTTTTGAGAAAGAGAGGGAGAAAGAGAGAGTGAACATGCCAGTGGGGAGGGGGAAGAGAGGGAGGGAGACACAGAATCCCAAGCAGGCTCTGAGCTGTCAGCACAGAGCTGGACGCAGGGCTGGAACTCACAAACTGGCGATATCACGACCTTGAGCTGAAGTCAGATGTTTAACCGACTGAGCCACCCAGGCACCTCTATTTTTTTTGTTTTTATTTTTGTTTTGTTTTTGTTTGTTTGTTTGTTTTGTCTTATGGGGAGGGCCATACACCTTTTAAGCTTAGGTATTAATTTTTAATTTTATTTGAATTTAATGCAACAGGCACTTAAAACTGAAGGAAATACCTTAAAATAAGTGTCACTTTTGCATAAAAGATAGTATTTACTAAAAGATCGTTCAAGGGGCGCCTGGGTGGCGCAGTCGGTTAAGCGTCCGACTTCAGCCAGGTCACGATCTCGCGGTCCGTGAGTTCGAGCCCCGCGTCGGGCTCTGGGCTGATGGCTCAGAGCCTGGAGCCTGCTTCCGATTCTGTGTCTCCCTCTCTCTCTGCTCCTCCCCCGTTCATGCTCTGTCTCTCTCTGTCCCAAAAATAAACAAACATTGAAAAAAAAAAAATCCTTCAAGGAAAAATAATTATAAAAAACATTTAGAAGTTAGAGTCATGATGTTATTAGTTCTGCATTAATTAGTGCCTTGAGAGTTGGAGGCATTCAGACATTCACAGCTTCCCTCACCACTCTCTTCCCCAACCTCACTTTTAACTTGATCAAGGTTTATAGTATTTGCTTTCTGTCCTGAAGTCCTAATGCTGCCACTTATTTATTTAGTCTTAGACTCTTGACTTCCTTCTCATTTGTTTACTGGATCTTTAATGATGATATTATAATTCTGTTTGTTTCCTTAGCCCTGTACTTTCAATTTTTATTTCATGCAATATGTTTGCTCTCTTTTAATAAAGAGAGATTTTGTATAACGGAGCACCTATGGACAATTTTATTAGGTTTTCTTTCAGAAGGGAGGCTGTGTCTGTTTCATCTGTCTCTCACATATTATGAGCCTTTCTCCACCCCTCATATCTGTTTCTGTACAAATTAAAGCATATTAGAGTTCTAACAATTTTGTCAACTTATTTTCTTTTTCTGACCTTTGGGGGATGAAATAATTAGGGGTTAGGAATCTCAGTTCTTGGCCATCATACCACATTTCAAAGTTTATAGTATACAATTATAATTTTTCCCTGTTCAGTAAGTGATGGAATTTTTTACCTTTTATTTTTTTTTAACTTTTTATTTGTGAGTGATTTAGGGGACTAAGTTTGTGTGGTTTTGCTTCAATCTGTCTCTACCTAGAAATGTTTAAGAAGTCAATGATTTAAAATACCAGTTTTTATTTTTTTTATTTTAGGGAGAGAGAGAAAGCCCAAGCAGGGGAGAGGGGCAAAGGAAGAGAGAGAGAGAATCTTAAGCAGGCTCCACACTCAGAGCAAAGCTTAACATGAGGCTTGATCCCACGACCCTGGGATCATGACCTGAGCCAAAATCAAGAGTCTGACGCTCAACTGACTGAACTACCCAGGTCCCTAAAATTAACCAAAAATTTTATAGCACTTTACTAGTTAGAATTTTTACCAGCATCCTCTTCACGCACTGCCTCTCCCTTTTCTGTTCTCCCTACCTCTGCTCACATGTAGCTTACTAACAGATTTTTTGGGCACAACTTTGAGAACATAACTGGGATCTGACCATCCTCACCATTTCACTAACTGCTGCCACCCTGGTCTAAGCCACTCTGATCTCTCACCTGGATTGTTCTAGTAACCACATAACTCATCTTTATGCCTTTCCTGCCTATAATCTGTTCTCCACATAGGAGCCTGAATGATCCATTTGAAATGTAATTTGGCTCTTGTCATTACTATATCAGAATCTCCTCCTCTTGGCTTACAGAACAGCCAGACTCCTCACAGTGGCCTAGATGATTGTGCATAATGGCGCCCACTCTTTTATTTCCTTCCATTTTCTTTTCCCACACTTCATTCGAGCTACTCTGGCCTCCTTATTCTTCTAATATGTGCCAAACGTGCTTCCACTTCAGGGCCTTTGCACTTGCTTCCTCTGGAATACTCTTGTCAGCCTTTTTTTCTTTTTTTAAATTTTTTTTAATATTTATTTTCGAGAGAGAGAGACAGAACGCAAGCAGGGGAGAGGCAGAGAGAGAGAGAGAGGGAGACACAGAATCCAAAGCAGGCTCCAGGCTCTGAGCCATCAGCACAGAGCCTAATGTGGGGCTCGAACCCACGGACTGCAAGATTATGGTCTGAGCGAAAGTTGGCAGCTTAACTGACTCACTCACGCGCTCCATTGAATACTCTTGTCAGATTTTTGTACATTCTCATTTCCCATCCATCTCTGCTCAGGTGTCAGCAGTGAGAACTTCTTAGCTACTCTGTAATAATCATGTTCCCTCGCTCTGGCATTCTCTGGTCTCTTTACCTTGCTTTTTCCTCCAGAGTATCCACCCCAACCTGGCATGCTAAGTATTTATATGCTATCTGTCTCCTCAACCAGAATATAGGTTCTATGAGTTCGGGGACTCTGATTGTTCTCTCTAGTACCCCTGGCACCTAAAACAGTGGAGTTCCGAAGTAATTACTTGTTCCTTGAGATGAATGAATGAGAATTCAGCTAACATCTAATACCAAGCCAAAGTTACTTGCTTATGTATGTATTTGAGGTTCACACATACCAATCATGATAGAATGTATTTGTTTTTCTTGTGTGAGGACAGTCGGGACATTGTCACCTATCGTATGTGGCACTACTGTATGTGGTGCTAATTTCAAAAAATCTTTTGGTTGAGAGAAAGTAATTTGACATTTCTTGACTCTTTAAAATAAGTATGGTCTCCTGAAATGCAGACAACAGGGGAAACGGCTTCCTGCTGCATTAGGTACAACCAGTAAGTGATGTGGAAGTGATAGGAAGGTTGAATAATAGGCCTTTTCCTCTTGGGGTCTCTAATCATGAAGAAGGAATGTTTGGTATGGTCACGTGATTTTCTTGTATTTTAGAAAAGCAGGTTTCATTAAATTTAGAAAGTAAACCTTTCTTATTTTGTGGCTAAAGAATTAAAAAGTCAGCAACTTCTAAGGGACTGAAATTTCTAAAAATGGGCGTTCTGTCTGAGCACAAAGACAATCCCTGTAAGGAACAAAAGTGTGCCTTTGTCAGATGTGTTCTAATTAAAATTTTAAAGGACATAACAGATGACAAAATAATGTCATAGTCTTGTAATTCTTCTCTTAGGTTAAGCCCAGAATGATCTGAAAATGATGAAGCACCCAAAGACCACAGAATGGATTTTTTTTTAAGTTATGTTCAGAGTCAGGGGGAAAAAAATCCAATCAGGAAATGATAGAACCACTGCTTGGGAAGAATGATGTAATATTAATATGCCACAGAAAGAAGGCAGATCTAATCAGCTCCCATTTTGTTTTGTTTTCATCTTTTCTGTTAGAACAAACAATGATTGGGAACATAATTTTCAGGGCTAAAATATTATCTTTGATATAACTAAAATAAATGGCTACTGATAAAAACATTACTTTTTAAAAGCAGAATCCTCCTCTTTTACCATATTCTCACAGGGAGGGACCTAACATTTTTCTGAAAGGGAAGTCACAGTCCCTGCCCTGCTGAGGAACTTGGGACCTATTCGGGACTAGGTTTGGGTAGGAGAGGAAGGCATGTTGTGAAACACTACTAAACCTCTGTGTAAGCAAATGCAAGGTAAAGTGGTGAAATACCCACATACCTGGTAAAGGAATTTCAAATAAGAGAAAATCCTTATAGGGAAAGGCTTAATCTAGGAGGGCTTTATTATGAAGCCAGGACACCATAAACTGTTCTCGTAAGACAAGTAAAACATTGTCATTAGGAGACAGGACTAAGGAAAGCATTTTCAGTAGGGATAGTAAGTAGAATAATAGTAATAACAACCTTCCTTGACTGCTTACAATGTGTGAGGAACTTCTCTAAGTGCTATTAATATTTAAATTACTTGTCAGCCTAGTATCCACTCTGTTATCTCATTTAATGTCAGTTCTGAAGTCCTCTCATTAGTTGTTCCATTAATTTTACAAATGACGAACTGAGGTGCTGAGGTGTTAGGAAAAGCAACAGTGACAGTGCCTGGCTCATAGCAAATGCTCACTCGATATTTGGCAAGTGAATGAGTGAGCAAGCAAACATGCAAGTTACACAACTGAGTGCTCAACTCTACATTTGACTACAGCTCCCTGTCACCTGCGTGCAAAACAGTGAAGTGAAAACATTTGTATACAGAAATAAAATGGGTTCAGTAAATGAAGAGGTCTGAAGAACTAATGGTTGAAAACCAGTTTCATTGATGAGATCACAAGAGGAGAATGTTGAGGGTATGAGCCATGCCTTTAGAGGCAGGGATCTGATTGTATTTATTTTTGAAAAAATTTTAAAAATTTTTATTCAGTTTTTGAGAGAGAGAGACAGAATGCAAGTGGGGAAGGGGCCGAGAGAGAGGGAGACACAGAATCTGAAGCAGGCTCCAGGCTCTGAGCTGTCCACACAGAGCCCGCCGTGGGACTCGAACTCACGAACCTTGAGATCATGACCTGAGCTGAAGTCGGACGCTCAACTGACTGAGCCACCCAGGCGCCCCTTACAACCTGCTTTCTGCACTTATTAGTCATATTACCTACTGTTTGTACCTCAGGTTTTTATAGATGCCAGAAATCTGTCAAATGGGATAGTGATCCTCTCCTAATTTAGGAAGATGGGATTGAGAGGAGTAATACATGGAAAGTACTTAGGACAGGTCTGGGCACATAGTGATAATAAATAACTCTAATAATTATCATGAGCAGTTGTGGTTCATTAGAAAGGGAAGTCACTCGAAGGAAACAGTCCAGAGAAATTTATTTGAATCTGGCAGTGGCAGTCAGGATGAACTAGCAGGCAAGAGCAGAAGCAGGAATGGGAAGTTGTTGAAGCCTTGTGGGTACCAAGTACTGCCTGCAAGAGAGAAGTTTGTATGAATGAGAAAAAGGGAGAGGGAGGGCTAATGAATCAGAGAGACATTGTAGACATAATGAGAATGTAATGATAAATTTATCAGGCATTTTATATCTTTTTGGAGAATTCTGAAGTCATTGTTGACAACTTGTCATTGGAATTAGTACCTAAATGCCCTTGGCTTATACCTCAAGGCTCATGAATAATGTTGGTTCTAATTATGACATCCTAAATATATTGGCAAAACTTCTTTTTTCCCTTCTAGCCAGCCTATCACAGCCAAAATAATATCAGTTTTTTTGCATAGTTTCTTGAGATCTAAAACAATTCAAGTTTTGGGGGTGTTTCTTTTAGCTAAGTCTTGAACAAGGGCTGCTGATTGAAAACCCATTGTCTGTTTTATTTCAGTGCAAACAGCTTCTGATGCAGTCTGTAGACTCCAACAGAAGGAGCAGGAACGAAAGAAGGTAAAAGTACATCATTTGGATAATGGGACCTACAACTCCTATTATCATCATATTATTAGCAGTTGCTTTTTATTTAAAAAGTCTCTGAATTTGTTTTCTTTATGCAGTGATTTAAAAGGTTTAAAAATGGCTGATTCATTGAAGATGTGTTCAGGAGGTATGAACACTTGATTGTACCACCCATATTTTTATAATTCAAATTGCAGATCTCTTTTTTTTTTTCCTTTTCAACATTTCCAACTATTCCCTGAAAGCAGTATTTGTCTCATTGAGGAGAGAGAATAAGACTTTTACATGGAACAAAAAATGCCTACCAGATTGGGAATATAAATCTTTTCTTTGAGCCTGAAGCACTGATGAGGATGTTATGTGTATTTCTTCTAGAAAAGGAAGCATTCGTGCCCGTGGATGGGTTACTTAATGAATAGTCATAAGAGTATGCGAAACACTTGCTGGGTAATGCTTTGCTTATTGAAAGTATATCTTAAGTAAGTTTAGATGTAGAAAAACAACACAAGAATTTAAGGTCCTGTGATCATTTGCTATTTTCACTTACAGTTTCCATAAAGTATTTTTATAACTTATTCATTGTTCTGAACTAATAAAGATACACTTTTTAAGAAATGCTGAAAATACTGAGTCACTCTGAATATAGTATCTTTTGTGGGTAAATAAGTGTTGCTATCTCCATTTCTCTGGAATGTGCTATGGTTAATCCACAATAATAGTTCAGATCTGCACTGTATATAAAAATACAGTGGAATAAACCATGCCAGAGTTTACATTGCTGTACCCTCTGCTCAACTCTAAATATTGATACAGAGTTTAAAATTCAGCAATTTGGTGAATTAGGCCTTAGTGAAAGGACTAAACATTTCAGGCAGGTGGGAAGGCTGCCCGAGAGGTGTAAGGTCACAGCAGGCTGGGTCAGGAAGCAGGGCCATTGAGCGTGTTGATAAAATGGCAAGGCAAGGCCACGGGCAGGATCATCTGTTACGGTGTCATGCTTGCATCATGTCCAGAGAACACTGTAAAGACAAGCACAGGACCTTACATAGGCCATGCCAGGCTGACACCGGATGTGTTTCTTTAGTTCTCTCCTCTGCAAGGTGCCAGTGGGGATATTTCAATTTGTTGAGTGTAAGGCAGTTCATACACTCAGGAACTAGCAGTCTAGAAGAGGGAGCCCCAAACCACTAACACTAGTGCAATGTAGGATAAACTAAGAGCTGTGATCAAGTTTCGAAGAACTTTGTAGGATCTTGGCTAAAGTATTCAGAAGATGGTGACATTCAAGCCCAGCCTTGAGTAGGGACTCAAGTTTGATAGGAACTCAGTTTGATAGAGGATGGGAAGAAAGATATTGTAGGGCAAGGAATACAGTGTAAGCAAAGGTAAAAGATGTGAGAAGTCAGCAGTCTCACGCAGCTGATATGTAGAGTATCTAAATGGGTATTTCCAGAGATAATTGTAGAGTCTTGAATGCTGTATTGAACGGTTTGTTGTTGAGGGCATCAGGAGTATTTCTGTTTAAACAGAAATACTAGTGGATAGAACTCTGGCTGTACTGGCTATTCCTGTAAATAAGCAATTCTCTTGGTTTTCAAAATAAAATAAAAAAGTTGTGGTAGCACGTTGCTTTGTGATTTAAGCAGATTCATGTGAATGTGCACTCACACATTATTGGTCTTCCTAAGACATTGTCAGTGCAGTTATGATTGTGATTAAATGTCAATTTTTGTCATTCTTGGACATAACTAACCTAAAATTATAATTGGAATAGTTCCTCTTGTCACTTGGAACTTTTATCACATTTGGTGTATTAACTGTATATAGGCAGGAGAATGACCGGCTTAGGTGAAGAAGTAACTGGCATCTTCTACTTGTAGTAGTTCCTTTTGTCAGCCAACTGTTTGCCCTTGGACAGGTCCTTGCCCTTCAAGCTCCTCATCTGCAAAATAAATACCGGTTTTACTTACCTGATAGGTTGATTCTCTCCTTACCAGATAAATTGTATTACGTAATCTACATGAAACAGCTTTGCAGATTGTCTGTCACTCCAAATGTAAGGCACCATTTCTCCCCTGCCAGCCCAGCCATTTGTTTAAGGTGCAGGTGTTCACTGTGCGGATAAGAGCCCTGCTGTGGGCTGGTTAGAGTTGGTGAAGCATTGAGAATCCTGCCCATTCATGATTTTCTAAATTAAAAGATACTAAGATACCATCACATGGTTTGAAAGAAAAAAAAAAAAATGGCCTCAAGAAATAATAAAAGCCCTTAGATTATGTTGATCTTAAATATACTTCTTATAGGTATTATGTCAGAGAATGTTACTAAACCATTTTTTAATGTGGAATACACATTCAGTACAATGTACTGAAATGTGTTTCACTAAGAATTAGTATGCCATTTATGAAACCTACATGTATAAGAATCTGTTCTAGGGGCGCCTGGGTGGCTTGGTCGGTTAAGCATCTGACTTCGGCTCAGGTCATGATCTCACGGTCTGTGAGTTCGAGCCCCGCGTCGGGCTCTGGGCTGACAGCTCAGAGCCTGGAGCCTGTTTCACATTCTGTGTCTCCCTCTCTCTCTGCTCCTCCCCTGTTCATGCTCTGTCTCTCTCTGTCTCAAAAATAAATAAACGTTAAAAAAAAAAAAAAAAAAAAGAATCTGTTCTGATTATTTTCTCACGATAATTTAATAAAATTAACCAGCTGAAAGTTACACAGAAATGTATTTCTCAGAGCTCAGAGAAAAGTAAAAATTCCTTATATCCTTTCAGGGCAATAAACTTTTAGTCTTTGTTTCTTTTCTAGTACTTCTCTAATTAGCAGAATATTTGAAATATGTATCTTTAAGGACATTTTTTTTTTTTTACTGCTCTATCTGGTTTTTGCTGAAACTGACATGGCAGAGGTTTCAGATTACATATATATATATATATATATATATATATATATATATATATAAAAGATGTAGACATAAAGTTTAATGTTTTATCTAGCAAAGGTGTACAAAGCAAAATCGACCTGTAGCTTCATTTTACAATCTAATGGTAATTGTTGCCCTTGGTTATACTTTTGGCTACATTTTGTATATTTGAATACCTCTCAGGACAAAGAAAGATGGGAGTAGTAATGGAATAAAATAGACTATTGCCGTTAATCATTAATTCTTTTATGTCAAGACAATTTGTGGAATTCTGTGGGAAGTAAATTATGATAAACGTCACTCATCCAGATTACACTTCCCACAATTGATACCTAAAAGTACATTCAGAAGAACAATAAATGCACATTCCCCAGTTATTTGACATATGTCTTGAAAAACTACCCACTAACGCAAAGCTGCATTTTGGAAGCTAGCATTAAGAGTAGCGAAATGAAAATACAACTAGCTTAGAAAATTCACTGACTCTGAAAAATATTCCATCAAGGGAAACGAGCTGTTAATATCTGTAAGTAGTTTAAACTTAGATTCGTGCACAAGTGTCAGTTTGTGAAGCCGTATTCAACCAGACTGGACATGATAATAAAATAAACATGAATCCTTTAATTCATCTTGTCTCTAGAAATTTATTAGATTTGGTTATACCCCTGCATGATTTTTTTCATGAGAGTAGTGAAATAGCATATACATTATTCTTGATAGAGCTTAAAAATACAAATAGATCAGTATGTAGTATTCTATTTAAAATCCTTACTGATGGCAGTTATTCTGACACTTCTTACTAAATGAATTAAATTCTTTATTTGTTGGTGTAAGGCATAGGTAAAATTAGTGACAGCGTATTATTGACATATTTGAAAGGGCCTTAGACTTTCATTGGCTTATTCAGAGTTTTCCCTTAGACTAGGGTTTCCCAGCCTCTGCAGTATTGACATTTTGGAACAGATAATTCTTTGCTGTGGAAGCTGTCCTGTGCTTTGTGGGATGTTTAGCAGCATCCTTGGCTTTTACCCACTAGATGCCAGTAGCCCATCCTCTTGTGCTGTGATAACCAAAAATTTGAGGGACAAGAGGGTCAAAATCCACCTCCCCCCACCCCAGTTAAGAATCACTTAGACATAATATATGCAAAACTTTTATGTATCCCAGAGTTCATTTATAGACCTGTTTAAATTTATCTCTAAAGAGGTATATGTAAGCCAATTTTTATTACTATTTCTTTCTCTCTTGTAGAAGGAGATAAAATCATTAGAGCTAAGTACTTCTGGTACACAGTTATGGTGTATTAATAAACTTTCTCTTCATTTTCTTTTTTTTATGTTTACTTTTTGAGAGAGAAAGGGAAAGAGAGACAGAGCATGAGTGGGGGAGGGGCTGGGAGAGAGAAAGGGAAAGAGAGACAGAGCATGAGTGGGGGAGGGGCTGGGAGAGAGGGAGACAGAATCCGAAGCAGGCTGCAGGTTCTGAACTGTCAGCACAGAGCCTGATGTGGAGCTCAAACCCATGAACCATCAGATCCCGACCTGAGCCAAAGTTGGAGGCTTAACCAACTGAGCCCCCCGGAAGCCCCTCATTATTTTTTTAAAGTTGGCATTTTCTAATTTTATCTTGAGAAAAACAAACGTATCCACTTATTTAAGAAATGCAGTTGATTTCATTTAGGAGGAACACTCTGAAACCTGATTTGAGAATTTTTTTGTTGTGGTAAAATACACAGAACATAAATTTTAACTATTTTTAAGTGTGCAAATCTGTGGCATTAAGTATACTCCTGTTGTTCTACAGTCATTACTACCATCCATTTCCAGAACTTTTTATCTTCCCCAGCTGAGACTCTGTGCTCATGGAACACTAGCTCCCCATCCCCACCCTCCCCCTCCATTCCTGGCGACCACCATTCTACTTTCTGCCTCTATAATTTGACTACTCTTGGCACCTTTTCTAAGTGGAATCATACAACATTATCTTTTTGTGAGTGGCTTATTTCTCTAGTATAGTGTCTTCAGGGTTCGTCTGTGTTGTAGCAAGTATCAGAATTTCATTCCTTTTTAAGGATCACTAGTATTCCGTTATATGTATATTCCATATTTGTGTATCTGTTCATTTGTGGATACTTGGGTTGCTTCCACCTTTTCGCTTTTGTGAATAACACTGCTTTTAACATGAGTTCATGGTTCTTCTGGGTATATATGCAAAAGTGGACTTACTGGATGAAATGGCAATTCTGTTTTTAATTTTCTGAGGAAAATTTCCTGTTTTCCATGGCAGCTGCACTACTTTATAGTCCCTTCAGCAGTGCACAAGGGTTCCATTTTCTTCACATCCTGGTCAACTTGTTATTTTCTGTTTCTTTGGTAGCAGCAGTCCTGATAGGTGTGAGATGGTCTCTTATGGTTTCAATTTGCATTTCTTTAAGGATTAATGATGTTGAGTATCTTTTCCTTTGCTTATTGGCTGTTTGTGTATCTTCTTTCTAGAAATGTTTATTCAAGTCCTTTGTCCATTTTTTAAACCAGATTGTTTTTGTTGTTGTTGAATTGTAGGAGTTCTTTTTTTTTTTTAATTTTTTTTTTTTAATTTTTTTTTTTAACGTTTATTTATTTATTTGGGACAGAGAGAGACAGAGCATGAACGGGGGAGGGGCAGAGAGAGAGGGAGACACAGAGTCGGAAACAGGCTCCAGGCTCTGAGCCATCAGCCCAGAGCCCGACGCGGGGCTCAAACTCCCGGACCGCGAGATCGTGACCTGGCTGAAGTCGGACGCTTAACCGACTGCGCCACCCAGGCGCCCCTGTAGGAGTTCTTTATATAGTTTGGATATTAACCCTTTATCATATATATGATTTACAAACATGTTCTCCCATTCTATGGGTTGACTTTCACTCTGTTCATAGAGTCCTTTGATACACAAAAGTTTTTAATTTTGATGAAGTTCAGTTTATTTTTACTTTTGTTGTCTATCCTTTTGGTGTTCTAACAAATAAGTCATTGCCAAATCCAATGTCTTGAAGCATCCCTCTCTTCTAAGAATTTTATAGTTTTAGGACTTAACATTTAGATCTTTGACCCATTTTGAGTAATTTTCGTATATGATGCTAGGGTTCATTTTCATTTTTATTTGCATGTGGATATCCAGTTTTCCCAGCACCATTTGTTGAAAGGATTGCCCTTTCCCTATTGAATGGTTTTGAAACCCTTATCAAAAATTACTTGACCTTATATGCAGGGGTTTATTTCTTAATTCTTCTATTCTGATGGTCTCTCTATCTCTGTGGCAGTACCACACTATTTTGATTATAGTAGCTTCGTGGTAAGTTTTGAAATCAGGAAATGTATTTTATAAAATGTAGGTTTTATTATTATTCAGATATGGTGAGGCCAACAGATAAGGGGGTGGTTGCCATGGAAAGGTTGTTTGTTACTCATAGTTCCCAAGAAGAGGATGCCTGCCATGCACATGGGACCCTATGAGGAAGCACCAGAGTTAGTCAGGAGGCAGAGAGTGGGGAAAATAGGTTATTGTAGTTGCAGCAGGAAGGAACATGTGAGGCAGGATTAGCAGGTTTAGGATTGGCTAATTTGAATGAGTTCAGCAGACTCTGGGGCATAGGGCTCTCCCTGGCTATCTGGCCTTGTGTGATTAGGGCAGGTGGATAGTGGCCCAGAGGGTGAGAGCCCAGTAGAGGTGGTTGGGGTATAGGCTCTGGGCTGGTTAGCTTGCATATAAAAGGTATGCTGTGGGGAGTTGTTTACTATCTCTAGGAATAGGCTGGCCCTGGGAGGGACAGTCTCTCCAGGGCAAAAAGGGTCCCAGATGTCAAAGCCTCCTGGACACATGGTTAATAGAGTGTGAAACCAACTTCATTCTTGTTTCAGGATTGATTTGGCTATTTGGTGTCACTTGAGATTTCATACAAATTTTAGGATGAATTCTTCTATTTCTGCAAAAAACATCATTGGGATTTTAATAAGGATGCCATTGACCCTGCAAATCACTTTGGATAGTGCTGACATCTTAACTACATTAAGTCTTCCAGTCCATGAACATGAGATGACTTTCCAATGACTGTGTCTTTAATTTCTTTTTCAGGAATGTTTTATAGTTATCAGTGTATATCTTTTTTCCTCCTTGGTTAAATTCATTCCCAAATACTTTATTCTTTTCAATACTGTTGTAAATGGAATTTTCTTAATACCTTTTTTGGATTGTTCATTGTTAGAGTATAGAAATGCACTAATTTTTGAGTATTGATTTTGTATCCTGCAAAATTTGCTGACTTTGTTTATTCTAGTAAGTTCTTTGTTGCAATCTTCTGGTTTTCTACATATAATATCATGTTGTCTGTAAGAACAGATAATTTTACTTCTTTCTTTCTGATTTGGATGCTTGCTCGCTCGCTCGCTCTCTCTCTCTCTCTCTCTCTCTCTCTCTCCAAATTGCCCTGGCCAGGACTTCTAATACTATGTTAAGTAGAAGTGGTAAAAGCAGAATCGCTGTCTCCTTCCTGATACTGGAGGGAAAGCTTTCAGTTCTTCACCACTGGATATGAGGTTAACTGTGAGTTTTTCACCTATGGCCTTTATTATGTTGGATAGTTTCCTTCTATTACTAGTTTGTGCAGTGTTTTTATCATGTAGATAAAACTTTGTCAAATGTGTTTTCTGCAGAGATTGACATGATTTTGTGTTTTTCCCCCTTCATTCTCTTGATGTAGTATATTTCATTTATTGATTTGCATGTATTGAACCATCCTTATGGTCCAAAAATACTTGTTTATGGTGTATGATCCTTTTAATATGCTGTTGAATTCAGCTTGCTAGTATTCATCAGGAATATTGATCTGCACTTCTTTTTTCTTATAGTGTCTTTGTCTAGCTTTGGTCTCAAGACATTGATGGCCTCATAGAATGAGTTGGGAAGTCTTCCCTCCTCTTCAGTTATTTGAAGAGTTGGAGAAGGATTAATGTTCATTCTTCTTTAAATGTTTGGTAGTATCACCAGTGAACTCGTCTGGTCTGGGGTGACTTGATTTTTAATGCCACGTGCTTTTTCATATGACCTCTTGCTAGAAAAAGAAAAACTAGTGCAAAGTTAGTTCTACCTTTGTTTTGAAAATTAGCAGGAGTCCCACATATAAGTCCCCAAGTGGGTGGTACACAGTGTGTGCCTATGGATTTTTTTTTAATGCCTATTCAGGCATATTCAGTCAGGTTTTTTAAAGCTCTTAATTACTTTTGAAACTGGAATGTAAAATACTTATTAGTTTCTGTCATTTTTAAAACATTGCTAATCCTGAGAGACTAATAATTTAAATATTTCATTTAAATAGCATTATATAGCAAAAAGAGTAGAAAACTGGATTTTTAACCTTACTCTACCCTGTTCTCACTGTGTGACCTTGGAAATTGGTCTATAGGAGCAGTGTATGTACAATATTTTATACCTAGAATAGACCTGGTTTTAACATCCCCCCAACAAAATTATTTTTAATTAATAAACCTGATGTTAAAGAATAATAACAAGAAAAAAAAATGCAGGTGGTGTTCTTTTTAACTTTATGTATGTAGTCACACTGGTAAAAAAAAATTAAAAATTTAAGAAATATTACACCACCAAAGGAAAAAAAGAAGAGATTAATAAATTTAAGTACATCAATTATTTTTTTTTTTAAAAAAAGGAAGCACCTATTATCCAAATTAATGTTATGGTAATGAGTAACAATATTTTAGTTTGCTTTTGATTCTTATGCAAATTTATTAATAACTTCATCTAATTTGATCTTTGACTATTTAAATAGTATTGACGGATTTATCAATCAGGTTTGAGTCATAGTTGATTAAAAATGCTTTTTTTAATAATTTTGAAAAATTTCTCACATGAAGCAATAGATACATAGTTCAGAAAAGTTTTAAGCATAAAGTAAGTCTGGAAGAGCTTTATAAAAATCACATATCACGATCAATTCCAGAAATTGCAATACTGTCTTTGTTTCTTTGGCAACTATTCTAGTGGCTCCCAATGTCCCCACAGTATAAAAAAGTTTAAGTACAAATAAAAACATATGCAAGTTTAAGTACCAAGAAAAGATAATGTAGAATAATGGATTGGAACTAATTCAGGTTTCATCTGCAGTTGCTCTACTCTCATTATTTAAGTGTAGTAATATTTCATTACTCCCAGGGAGTTGGAGGGGCTGAGCATCTAAAGAAAGCTTAAGTGATTCTGAATTATTAGGAATTTGCTTTTTAAATAAACGTGTATAGCCGACTTCACCTTTGTCTGGGACGGGCTATGTAACTAGAAGTCCTCTAAATTAACTTCAGTGTAAAACACAAAACTTATTAAAGGATAAACAATAGAAATGTGTTAATTTGAAACATATTATTAAAATTCGACAGTAACCTCAGTAATTATTTAGAGCTTTAGACCAAAGAGAGATTTTTGGTTTAGGAGTATTTTATCACCAGCATTTTTCAGTATTGTCAGTGCCTGCTGATGATAAAACACAGTCTTTCATTTGTTTGTGTCATTGATTTAAATTCTCTACAGACAATACACTCTCTTATTGCTTGCACCCAGGGCAGAGCTCTCCCACCCTCCTGCTGTTGCTGTGCCTCTCGTACATATTGTGTCATTACTGAAAAGAGAAGGCTGCAGACCATCCTATGTAATAGGACTTCATTTTGTTGTTCTTAAAGAAATACGTTTGTATAAACATCAGGAAAAAATCTTCAGTACTCATTGAACTACTAATAATGCCAGGAAAAAGGATCCTAGAGAAAGGATTTGGTATGTATGTAGGGGAACTATCACTTCCTATTAGACTTGTATGAATCTGTTTGAATGTAACTGTAGTTTGATGGAATTGTTTTTCAGATGTGTTTTAATTAGAGGAATACTTACTTCAGACTAAGTCTTCTGTGGAACCCCATTAATTGAACATAAAAGCAGAATGGCTATTTTTGAAAGTGATGGGCACAGGTGATGGTAGTGTACAGTTAGTTCAGTATTTATAAAAGATTTTTCCTTATTTCTGAGAGTTCTTTGTATTATAAACAGATTCATTGGCACGTCAAGCTAAATCTGTGGATTTTCTAAGTGTATGAACTGGGGCGCATGCTGGCATTAGAATGGCTTTGGTGGCACCGAGGACGTATTGTGGCAGTCTGTCAGGAGGCATATCTGCTGCTTCTGATGAAGCAGCTGCTCAGCTCCTTGTTATTTTGACCAGTAAAGTCACAGCTGGCCAGGTCGCATGTCCTCACATTTGGAGTAGATACACCCTAGGATAACCTTCACGCCTATTGACTTAGAACACTGTTTACCTTTTGCTTGAGTGATAAGTAGGAGACAGCTAATTGGGGCATTTTCTGCTATTGTATACAGTAAAACCTTATGTGTCTAGGAGTTTTAGCCAAGTTTACCACAAGGCTGAGGTTTTATCTTCTTTAAGCACACCACTTTTATAACTTTATCTTGGATGGAAATCTTTAAAAATGTCTTTCATACTTATTTTTTTTTTTTAATTTTTTTTTTTCAACGTTTATTTATTTTTGGGACAGAGAGAGACAGAGCATGAACGGGCGAGGGGCAGAGAGAGAGGGAGACACAGAATCGGAAACAGGCTCCAGGCTCTGAGCCATCAGCCCAGAGCCCGACGCGGGGCTCGAACTCACGGACCGAGAGATCGTGACCTGGCTGAAGTCGGACGCTTAACCGACTGCGCCACCCAGGCGCCCCTCTTTCATACTTATTTAAGCAGCTGATGTGTTTTGCAGATGGATTCTGAGTCCCATGGTCTTTGGGACCTGCAGGGCTCTAAGAGTAGGTGGCAGCCTGGGGAGGGCAGGAGGCTCCGTGATGTCCCCGAACCCCCAGGACCTCCTCTGCCTGCACGTGCTCCACACTATGTACACACGCTGCTTCACAAAGAAAATAATAAGTGCATATATATATATATATATATATATATATATAATTTCATACTTTCCTGGTTTTTGCAAAAAATTTACTAAATGTTATAGACTAACTTTCTTTATGAATTAGGAATTACTGAGAATATACAGTTTTACATTATGGTGAATATGGAGATGTCCTCAGGGAATTAAGAGAAAGAGAGAATGTTCTTTTTTTTTTTAATCTATTTTTTTTTTTTTTTAAGAGCGAGAGAATGTGAGCAGGGGAGAGGGCACAGGGAGAGCAGTAGAAGGAGAGAGAGAGAGAGAGAGAGAGAGAGAGAGAGAGCCTTTGACTTATGTATTTATTTGCTTGTTTATTTTGCGAGAGAGAGAGACAGAAGGCACAGGCAGGGGAGGGGCAGAGAGAAGGAGAGACAGTCCCAAGCAGGCTCTGCACCATCAGCACAGAGCCTGATGCTGGGCCCAAACTCACAAACTGTGAGATCATGACCTGAGCCGAGATCAAGAGTCAGACACTTAACCGACTATGCCACCCAGGTGCCCCAGGAGAGAGAATATTTAAGCTGGCTCCCCACTCAGCACGGAGCCCAACACAGGTCTCAATCCCACAACTCTGGGATCATGACCTGAACCGAAATCAAGAGTTGGATACTCAACCGACTGAGTCACCTAAGCACCCCAAGAGAGTGGTTTTCTGTACCAAATGCCCTCAAAGACTGTGTTTTAAGTTTTTGTTATCTGGGTTCTCCTGCCCTATATATAAGGCTGATGCCTATCATTTCTTCCGGTCTCATTTATCAGCATTTTTTTTCTAATTTGTGACATTTAATATGGTATACTTTTGGAAACCCAGTTAACTAACGGTTGGAATTATGTGTAAAGTGGGGCGCCTGAGTGGCTCAGTTGGTTGGGTGTCCGACTTCAGCTCAGGTCATGATCTTGCAGTCTGTGGGTTCAAGCCCCGCATCAGGCTATGTGCTGACAGCTCGGAGCCTGGAGCTTGCTTCGGATTCTGTGTCTCCCTGTCTCTCTGCCCCTCATACTCACGCTCTGTCTGTCTGTCTGTCTCTCTCTCTCAAAAATAAATAAACATAAAAAAAAGAAAAGAATTATGTGTAAAGTAAGGTAAGTAGATTCAAAATCAGAAGAGCTTTTCAGGAACACCACAATGCTTGTAATTGGACTTCTTGATATCTTTTTTTTCTTTTGATGGATTAAGTCTTACCATATAGTTCTCAACTAAATTTCAGGAAGATGTTATTTCCAGGTAGCCAAATTTTATTTATGTATATAAAGAGTATGGGATTGTCAGTATATGAATGTATAAACTGCCTTCCATTTTTTGTTTTTGTTTTTGTTTTTACTGATTGCTATGAAGAATGCAAGTTTGCATAGCACTTAACTGTTATTAAAAGTGAGAGGCTATGAAATAGAATGACTTTAAGAACTTCTTGATAAGAAAGCAAGACTAGATTTTCAACTGGATTAGAAACTGGTCAGCATTCAACTTCTTTTCACCTGGACTGTGAGGCCAAGACATGATCTGTCTTCTATGAAAAAGCTAGTTGGATGGATATATGTATATATATAAAATATCATAATATCCTGAAACTATAAAATAGACATACCAGTATTTAGCAACATCTTAAAGTCTTTTCTTAGAACCAGATGGTAAATAGTGGAATCATCAAGGAAGATTGAATTGAGTACAGGAATGGGAAGAGGAAAGTCACTTTTATTTGAGTGCCTGTATTCATATTATTACAAGAATCTGTTCCTGAAATTAAATTATTAAAATTAAAGGGAAAAATGGGGAAGATAAAAAGTGGTTTGATCTGGCTTCTAGATGTTTTGCTTATAATTCATATAATAGTAATATCAGTTTTCATTAAGCTCCACAGGCACTGAGCTAGGACCTTAACATGTATTACCTCTGGTCTTCATAAATATTATTTATGACTGTAAAGTATTAGTCTCCTCATTTGAAAGTTAAAGAAACTTTAACTTGCTCAGCCTCATGCAACTAGTAGCAAGTGAACCAGAATTTGAAGTGTGCTTCCCAAATCTTCATTTTTCTGTGGAGGTGTACTAGAAAAAGTGCTCTCTGGTGGGAAGTGGAGTCCAGCCTGTTGCCTTGTGGTCCAAATCACAGGGTTGGCTGGACCAGTTATGGTACGTATCCTAAAAGAGTAAGAAGAAAAGAAAAGGCGGTTAAACAGCATCTGAGCGTGCATGTTTCGTTAGTGTTTTCTGTATTTATTAAAAAGTAAGTTACAGCTAAAGCAGGATTCCATTTTTGAGGGAGCTCGTTTGCATTTTCTTCTCTCTGAGAATATAATATGTTTGCCAAAGTTCCATGAAAAGAGTTTAATGAATTCTTCATGTTTTATTCATCTTTTGGAGAATTGTAGTCCATGAGGCTGAAAAGTTAAAAGGTAAATGGATTTTGGTTAACCTGTTTCCCAAATTTATAGCGTCAACAACCCCTCCCTAGCCCTCTCACCCACCACCGTAGTGCCTGTGCAGGTCCTAGGGTCTGAGACACATACTAAAAGGGAACATTTGACTTTAACTCAAACCTCAGCCTCTAATCCAGCCTCTTTTCGCTTGAAAAGGCTCGGTGCAGAGGAACTTCAGATCACATTGGCAGAAAAAGCTCTTCTAATGGTTGTTTCTGTCTTGCGAAAGAGACTTTTAGCTACCTGTGTAAACCTTCCTCTGGAAAGATCCGATTTGCTCTTTGTGATAGAAAAGGCATGGGTTGGGTATCACAAAGACCTAAGTTTGAGTCCAACTTCATAGCTGAGTGACCATGAAGAAATGAAATGTGGTATCCTTTAAACCTTAATTTCTTCATCTGTAAAGTGAAAGTAATGTAATTTTATGAAAGCAGTTTTTAGAAGCAGGTAAGATAGGCAAAACAGCTAGCAAAAATATGCGCTTCATAAATACTTAAAGAATGATGGATCGTCCAGCTTTTCATCCTGTTTATCATCAGGACTCAGAGGGGAGAGAAACCGGAGCAGCAAGGACACATGGCAGCATGAAAACACAGCTTCCTTTTTTTCCTGTTACCTATCTTTCTGGTGTGGCCAGGCACCTGGGCACCAATGTCTTCTTCTACCAGGTGTCCTGTTTTCATTAGAGTGCTGGAAATTAGTGCTGACTTGAGGCGCTTTGTAACTTGTTATGGTCTGCATCTGTCACAGTTTTTGTTTGCTTCATAGGACTTAGTCTGTATCAAAGCTTAACTTCTGAAGACGTGTATGTAGAGCATTTAAGGCAGGGATAAAGGATAAAGTTATTTTGCAGACTCTCTTTTCCTCTTCAGCTCTTTGTTGTGCATCTTCAAAGATAATAATTTTAATTGTACTAAATGTATGCCTTTTTGACTTACACGTGGTTTTGTCTTTATTGTCGTGGTACTCAAAAGGAAATTTTTTCGTCTTCATCTAGAAATACTAAGAAAATCTCAAGAAGAACTTAATATATCTGACGCAGACGCGTTAGGTGTTTACTTACTTTAAGGGATGGAATTGAAGACATGTCTTCCATTCTTTTCCAGTGATTCACAATCTACTTTTTTCATGCATCTAAATATGGAAGACCTGCACTTTAATTTAATATAATAATGCTTCTTTTTGGCATATATTCTTTAAACTTGATGTAAAATTTATAGGTAGTTAAATGGAACTTGAGGAGAAATCGACGCATAAACTTTTACTTGGATTGTGTTTGATTTTGTCATTTAAAGATACCAGATATTTTTGAGATTTCAGAAATATGGTTACCCATGTTCAGTCTTGGTAAGAGAAGCCTTAGATGTTTCTATACGTCGTGTTCCTATTGGACATTAAAACTGTAATGCAATTTTAGCATGTGTCTTTCAAACTTATTGCTGTAGTAACCAAATATTAAGAGGTAAAGTTATGTTTGTCTCTTCTGCATAGCAGAATAATTGTCTGGAAAATGTCATGTGACTTTTAAATTTCTTTTCTCAGATTCTTAATGACCATTTAATAGCTAGTGAAAAACAGCATATAATCCAGTGGGAAGATTTCATGAAAGAACAACACAGCAAACAGGCTGAAGTGGATGAAGAACACAGAAAAGCCATGGAGAGACTTAAAGAACAGTATGCCGAGATGGAGAAGGACCTAGCAAAATTTTCAACCTTTTAAGAACTTGAACCACAAGAGTGACAAAGTAATAAGAAAACATTGACTTCCCCCCAAAAACTGTTCCCACCAAACCATTTAGCCTCTGCTTCAAGCTTAGCAATATATTCAGTGGCACTCTTACATCAGAAGAAAGAAAGGTCTTACTGGAGTCTTAAGTGTTTAATAGAAGAGAGCTACATCTTTCCAGTTTTAAGTGCCTACATATGATTATTTGAATGGGGAGGAGTAGCAGGAAAAATGGTACAAATTTGTTTTTTGTTAATCAGCATTGGGTGTTCTTTCCATTGATCATCTCAGAGAACTGTTAAGTACAGGCTTCTTAGAAAAATAATTTAATTCATTCTCACACAGAGTGAACAGTAGTTATTTGACTTAGAAGCAGATACAGTAGCTGCCTGTCATAACGTCCTTGGCTATTGGAAGAGTGTTATACAGTATTATTCCATGAGTAATGTAGACAAAACCACTGTCTTTGGAGCAGAGATCATATTTAAGAGAGGGGACAGTCAAAACCTTGTCTCTACTGAGGCAAAGATGGCCACGTTGGCCTTTGAACTGCCTGCTGGGAAAGGTTACAGATTTTGCAGTTCAGCATAATGCCGTGTGTTTCACTGAGTGACAAAACACACTTGTTAAATTTTGTGGCCTTCTGGCACTTAACATTTTCAACTTTTAAAACATACTTAGAAGGAAAAGCTTACCAAAAATATATTTGAATTTTAGCCTTTCCAAGAACCATAATCTTGTCCGTAGTATTCACCTCATTTACCTCGTTTTTGTGTCTGTTTTGCTGTGGGTAAGCTTTGTAAGATAAATAATGTCCATACATGTTTCAACTGTTTAATGAGTAATCAGCAGAATCTGCCAAGGAGTCCCTCTGGAACCATATAAAGATTCTGGCTCTGAATAAACCAGAAGTGTTTGCCCACATAGCAAATGATCCATGTTAAATGTAAATCCTTTTTTAGTGTTCAACGTCTGTTCTCATAAGCAGGTGTATTATGATGAAACATGTACCAATTCTGTCATCACTGTGATCTTTAAAAAAAAAAAAAATCTGCTTTTAACAGTCTAATTGAGGAATTAAATTGATTTTTTTATTTGCCATAAACCAAGCAAAATTAAATGCAATAATTTCTTGAGATTTATGGCAAATGAGTTTGAGGTATGGGTAAATCTTTCAAATATTTTTTTAGTGCTCTTCAGTAAAGAAAGGGGCAGGAAAGAAAATACCCAACTCTCTTGTGCTATCTCAGTCTTGCTACTGCAGAAAAGTGACAATGCTTGCTTGTGTAAATTTATGGCCCCCTGTCAAAGCTTCATTCTTGGCTCCATGTTGAAAATGTGATTAAAGTTAATAGAGGAGATGAAATAAGTATTTGAGATTTCTTTCAATAACACTGAACTTCTGCCAACTTTCTCTGTCCGCTACTGTAGGCTTGACAGGTTCATCAATCATTCTCTGGTACCTGGACTAAAAAAGAGCACTTGCTGACACAAAGGCATGTTGGAATTTTCTTAATTCTCTTTCAGTGGATGGAAAAAAATAAAACCGTACTTCCAAAAATAGCCCACACATGAAAAGGGAGGGGAACCTTAAATGAAAATTCCCTTTGTACTGTAGGCAGTTTTTGGAATGCTGTTAATTGCCTGTGCACCGTTTGAACAGATGCTATAACCAAGAAATCAGGACTGTGTGTGTGAGAGCAAACGTACTCTTAACTGGTTCCTCCATCCACTCGTGCAGCAGAGGTTTCTGATGGTGTTTGTTCATCTCATATGAATAATAAATACCATTATAAGTTCGTATATTTTACATAAGGATCTAAAGGACTTCTTAAACCAAAATGAATTGGTGGGCATCTTGAACTTTAAACGTTAAGATAGTACGTTCTTTCTTTATAACTTTGTGAGCTATTCAACATAGTGTGTAAAAGAGACAGTTGGTTTGCCTTCCCCTTAATATTTTCCCTCACATCTCAGTTTCCAAAGCACTTTTGATAGATATTTTATTTACCTAAAAAGTTAACTTTAATTTTCAACATTTCTACTGTTTATGTGGTTGAGCAGAGGTAATATAGGTTCTGTGTAGCTCACAGGATTATTTTATAATGATCAAATGAAATAATGTTCTGTCCTTTTAAAGTGCTATAGCAACATTTGTTTTTAAGGCCTAAGTATTTTCTGTTTTTCATTATGATTTCTTTTTTTGACTTACATATTTGCGGGTGGTTTTTCATTTCATAACCTGTAGATTTTTAAATTGTTCTTATAATGAATTTATGCTGTAATTGGATTGTGGTTAGAGAATGGGGCCGTATCAGACTGGTACATTGAAATTTATTTGCTTTATGACCTAAAATATTGTTAGTTTTTGTAAGTGTTTCATTAGTGTTTCAACATACACTGTTTTCCAGTTATTGGGTATCCATTAAACAAACTTACAGTGTTGTTCAAATTATCTGTTTCACTGTTGTTTTCCTTCTCAGTGATCCCTCAGATTCTGAGATATGTTGAAATTTCCTACTCTAGTGGATATTCTAATTCTTCCTGTCATTCTGTCAATTTTCATTTTCTGTATTTTGAAACTTTCTTATTAGGTACATATAAGTTTAGCATTTTCTTTCTTCAAAGCTTAGAATAAATCTTACATTTATAGTGTAGCTTCTATTCCTAGTAATGTTTTTTTTTTTTTTTTTTCAACGTTTATTTATTTTTGGGACAGAGAGAGACAGAGCATGAATGGGGGAGGGCCAGAGAGAGAGGGAGACACAGAATCGGAAACAGGCTCCAGGCTCTGAGCCATCAGCCCAGAGCCCGACGCGGGGCTCGAACTCACGGACCGCGAGATCGTGACCTGGCTGAAGTCGGACGCTTAACCGACTGCGCCACCCAGGTGCCCCCCTAGTAATGTTTTTTATTTAGTTTTGTATTACTTTTAAATCTGTGTTTTTTAACAAAAATTCTAGGTGGATTTTTTTCTTTCTATCTAATTATCTTTTAAGTGGAGGGTTTAATCCATTTAAATTTGTTGAAACTAGTAACTTACTAGGATTCATTTATCTCATCTCTTGTGCTTGTCTGTTTGCTCACTGCCCACGTTTTGTTGGTTGGTTGTTTTGTTGCCTTCTTTTAGATTGAGTTTCATTTTCTTTTTCTTTTTTTTTCTTTTTAATGTTTATTTATTGTTGAGAGACAGAGAGAGAGAGAGAGAGAGAGAGAGAGTGTGTGTGTGTGTGTGTGTGTGTCTGTCTGTGTGTCTGAGTGGGGGAGGGACAGAGAAAGTGGGAATCTGAAGCAAGCTCCAGGCCCCGAGCTGTCAGCACAGAGCCCATCGTGGGGCTCAAACTCACGAACCATGAGATCACAACCTGAGCCGAAGTCAGACGCTTAACTGACTGAGCCACCCAGGCGCCCTTTGCTTTCTTTTTCCATTCACACTCCCTCTACTAGTTCAAAAGGTAAAACTTGGGGCGCCTGGGTGGCACAATCAGTTTAGCGTCCAACTCTTGATCTTGGCTCAGGTCATGATCTCCGGGTCCATGAATTCGAGCCCCACATTGGTCTCTGCTCTCATGGTGCAGAGCCTGCTTGGGACTCTGTCTCTCCTCTGGGCCTCTCCCCCACTTGTGCTTTCTCTCTCTCTCTCTCTCAAGATGAATAAACATAAAATGTTTTTTAAAAAAAGATAAAACTCAATTTTTAACTTTCAGTGCTTACCAAGAAGTTTAACCTGCATAGTTAACGAAATCCAAAGTTAGTGTCTTTCCTATCTTCCTAAACAAAGTTTTATTTCCTCAATGAATTAGTGTCTAGAATTTTAATTTTATCTGTTTCACTACAAAAATAGCTATTTTATTTTATACAGTCAGTATTTATTTAGATTTATCCACAAGCTTATCATTTTATTATCCTTGAAAGTTAGCTGGCTCTACAGTTCTAGGTTGATGATTATTTTCTCTCAGTATTTAATGATATTCTTTCATTATCTTCTTGCATCCATTGTTGCTTCTGAAGTCACAGTTGTAGCTGATCACTACTCCTTTGAAGCTAACTGTCTTCTCTCTCAGGTTCTTTATAGTCTATCTTTGGTGTTTTACAGTTAAAGTCATCATAATACAATGTGTCTAGCTGTGGATTTTCTTTTTTATTTTAATTCCAGTATTTTTGATCTTTTCAAAATTCTTTTTATTATCCTATTCAAATTCATTGAGCTTTCTAAACCTGAAAATTAGTGATTTTTCAAAATTCTGGAAAATTCTCAACTACTATTTCTAAATATTGACATTGCTCATTCTCTCTGTTCTCTCCTTTAGGAAATCAAATTACACTTATATTTTACCATCCCACTGTTCTTCAAATCCCTTTTATATCTGTTTCATATTTTGTCTCTTGTCTGCAGTGTGTTGAATTCTGGATATTTCTTTAAAAATCTATTTTCCAGTTCCCTAATTCTGCGTTCTTGCCATCTCTAACCAATTTATATCTTACTGAGTTTTTTTTTTAATTTTTAAAAATTTATTTATTTAGAGAGAGCAGGAGAAGTGGCAGAGGGAGAGTGAAAGAGAGAATCTTAAGCAGGCTCCGTGCTCAGCACGAAGCCCAAAGTGGGGCTCGATCTTGTGACCCTGGGATCGTGATCTGAGCCAAAATCAAGAGTCAGACACTCAACCAACTGAGCCCCTAACCCATTGAGTTTTTAACTACAGTTGTTTTTTTCTTTACCAAAAGTGTTGTCTCTTTCTTTCTGAAACATTCCTGGTCATTTCAAATAGCTCCATTATTTCCTCTTTTTCTTTTCTTTTTTTATCTAATGTTTATTTATTTTGTGAGAAAGAGAATGAGCAGTTAAGGGGCAGAGAGAGAGAGAGAATCCCAAGCAGGCTCTGTGCTCTCAGTGCAGAATCCAACTCAGGGCTCGATCTTAGGAACCATGAGATCATGACCTGAACCAAAATCAAGAGTCGATTCAGACACTTAACCGACTGAGCCACCCAGTTGCCCCCTCCTTTTCTTTTCCTAAGACATAGTAAATGTTTATGTTCTGTATATGATAATTTCATGTTTTCTCCTTTTTTGTGACTCTAAATCTACCAATTTGTTGTATGTTGTTTGATCTGAAACAAGCATATTGGTGATTTGTTTTCTAATATGATCAGTGATTTGGGTTATGAGTTGGTATTCCTCTAAACTTTATTTTGGGGAGTTTTTATTTAAAATATGTTTCTATAGGGAGATAGTGTTTTCATTTTTCTCGCACCACCAGTTTGTATCTTGTGGCATGATGAACCCTGGATCCCTTCAGTTTGCCTCTGGGGTTTCCTGCCTCTCTCTCCCCTGTCCTTCACTGCATGCATGCACATGTGTACATACACTTAGAAGTAGTGTGAATTCATTCTCAAACATAGGTGAGTGTTGGGCTGTGATAAGGCATTCTCAGAGGAGACTTTTTCCCCTTCATGGATCTCCTTGGAGTAAAGAAAGGCACATTTAGGTATTTTCTAGTTTACTCATTGAGAATGACACCTTTTGGGGGTTCACCAGTCCTACTGCTCATCCAGCTCAGTCCCTGTTGCAAACTGAATTTGTCCTGCCAAATTAATATGTTGAAGCCCTAACCCCCTGTGTGATTGTATTTGGAGATAGGGCCTTTACAGAGGTAATTAAGGTTAAACGAAGTCATGAGGATGGGGCCCCAATCCCGTAACCAAGTCCTTATAAAAAGAGGAAGAGACAACAGAGCACTCTCTCTCCACTTGCACACAGAGGAAAGTTCATAGGAGGACACAGCAAAAGGTGGCCATCTGTAAGCCTCACCAGAGGTAGAATTTTCTGGAATTGTGATTTTGGATTTACCACCTCCAGAACTGTGAGAAAACAAGTTTGTTTAAACCATCCCATCTGTAGTATTTTGTTATGGCGGAGCAGACAGTCCCAAATTGTAATTCCTGTCCCCCACGTAGGCATGGCTTCTTAAAACTGGAACCCTTTCAGGCTACGGGGATGGGAAAATGCTTTTAGGACTGTTACCAATTGCCAGTCTAAATGATGCTATGGAATTTCACTTTTTCCTATTAATTTGCCATTACTCAGCCATGAATAAAAAAATAAATGTTTTTCTCATTGTTTTTGGTATTCAATATCTAGTGAGATTTCTCTGCACAGAAATAGCATGTCAGACAAATACATGTTGATTTTATTATATTAAAATTTACCTGCCCCAAGGGGCATCTGGGTGGCTCAGTTGGTTAAGTGTCCAACTCTTGATCTCAGCTCAGGTCATGATCTTGGTTCCTGAGATCCAGCCCCAGGTTGGGCTCTGTGTTGACAGCATAGACCCTGTTTGGGATTCTCTCTCTTCCTCTGTCTCTGCCCCCTCGTAAGAATTCACATGTGTGCGCTCGCTCTCTCACTCTCTCTCCCTTCCAAATTTAAAAAATTACCCCCAAAAGAAATGTCCATATTCTTGTATAAAAGGTGACACCTTTCCTTTTCATTATTGTACCAAATATTGTTCATTTGATTGTTTATTATCTCTGAACTAATTTGATTGTTTTTATTACTTCTGCTGGAGTCTTCCTTACTATTTGTGAGCTACTGAAAACAAATGAGAGCATAATAGTCTTTCTGAACCTACATCACTTTCACCTGAATACATCATTTTGGATTCTTTTCAGGACATTATTGTTATTTGTGAATATGTAGATAGATACTATGGCTATGTAGATAGAGGTATTAGATCTGTGGTATTAAACCTGAAGTGCCATGAAAACCTGGAGGACTCACAAATGCCTCCAAGATACATTGTAAATTGTCGTCTTTGCTCCTGTAACACACATAGGCTTTCCATCTGAACACTTCATTCACTTTCTCAACTGTTTTTAAATGTACATGTATTTTGATGTGTTAGGTTCTTGTTGCCATTGCAAATTAAAAGTAGAGCGTTGTATTGCTTTGGAAGTTAGCATGGTGACTGTCTTTCCTGAAACGGCACCTTAGAGGCTCTTTTTTGCAATTTGGGGCTATAAGTCTATATCTCAGGATGAAAAATACCAGAAAAATATTTTAAACACTAATTCAGTGAAAATATTTGAAGCTACCATTCTAGAAAATGTGCTTTCTAGTAGTTTTTTCTTAGTCTTTCAGAGGAATTTTACAATCATTTCATTAATTTTCAACTTCGATAAATATGGATATTAATATTTTATTGACAGTGTAATTCAAGGTCATAGAATGAAGAGAGGCTCAAAATCGCTTACATCACTGCCTGCCTGCTCATCCTCTTCTCATTTTTAAATTTTAACTGCTAAAAACAGTGGTTTCTTGTCACTGGTCTGGCAAAATTAACAAAGCAGTGTGGCCTCTGAAATTTTTATCTTTATGTTCCATAAAAAACAGAAAATGAGATTTTTAAATGTGATGCATTATAAGAGCAATAAATTAATAAGTAACACCTGATCCTCACACAAATTCAAGATTATAATTATTTCTGAAGAAATAATCCAAATCGATTTAAGGTAAGTATACATTCATATAACCTAGCTTATAGCTTCCAGTGTACATTGTGCTTTTAAGTGCCTTACATGTAATTTAATCTTACTTCATCCTTGTAAGCAAGACATACACCCTGTGTTCTTTTGGAGAAAAAGTAAAATGGTAGAAATATAGGTAATACAGTGTTTTGCTCACCTATCACTGAGCCAGCAGCAGTACATTAGATAGATAAAAAATACCTAATGTTTTTTTTAAATATTCCATAAATACTATCATGAAAATCCACACTATAGATGTGTCCGCCAATTTTTCTTTACCATTACATAGTTTTTTTTTTTTTTTAAAAAGAATGTTTCATGTGCTACAAACACTAATAAGTCAATATGTGAAATTTCAGTGTTCTAAGATATTCTGAATTACGGAAAACATCTACTGTTAAATGCTGTGCCACAGGATAGAAAATGATATGAGTTTGGCCAAGGTTAAGAGATAAGTGCCACTAGGGAAGAGACCGCTGTGTGATTTGAGGTCACTGAGAACAGTCAACACACACCAGGCCCAAGTGGTCCAGCCTTTATTTAAATAGCAAAAGGAGAGACGGGATAGAAGAACCAACCTTTTGCAGTGCATGTAGCCCTTCTGGCCAGCCAACCCCCTCCACAGCCAATGTGGGCAGTAGTATAGTATACTTTTTAAAAATGGAAGTGAATACAGAATGTGGTTCCC
This sequence comes from Lynx canadensis, assembly GCF_007474595.2. Lineage (NCBI taxonomy): Eukaryota > Metazoa > Chordata > Mammalia > Carnivora > Felidae > Lynx > Lynx canadensis. Next base: position 20,371,383 of record NC_044307.1, read on the forward strand.
ATTATTCCTCTGGAGTAATTGCTTTCCTCCCTTAAACTTAAAAAAAGAAAATCAAGTTTGATTGAGACCAGGCAGGCATGGAGTTTAGACTTCATAGCAAATCTTACCATTTATGAGTGAAAATTTTGACTGTAAGAGAAGTCAGTGTCATCTGCAAAGAGAGACAGTTTTACCTCTTTCATGATATTATATATAGAAAACCCCTGAAGATGCCACCAAAAAACTGTTAGATCTAAAGAACTAATCAACAGATTCAGCCAAGTTATAGGATACAAAATCAATACACAAAATGCAGTTGTGTTTCTATACACCCAACAATAAAAGTAAGAGAAATCAAATTAAGAAAACCCATTTACAAATGCAATTGCCTTACAAATTGCACATCTCAAAAAGAATACCTAGGAATAATTTTAACCAGAGGTGAAAGATTGATACGCTGAAAACTACCAGATATTGATGAAAAAAATTGAAGAAGACACAAATAAATGAGAAGATATTCTGTGTTCAAGGACTGGAAGAATAATAAAATGTATAAAATGTCTGTACTACCCAAATTCAATACAATTACTATAGATTTCAATGTAGTCCCTAACAAAATTCCAATGGCATTTTTCACAGAAATAGAATAATCCTAAAAACAGTATGGAACTACGAAAGACTCGGTAAGCCAAAGCAGTTTTGAGAAAGAAGAACAAGTCTGGAAGCATCACATTTCTGTATTTCAAAATATATTACAAAGCTATAGTAATCAGAACAGTGGAACACATCGGTGGGACAGAGTATAGAGCCCAAAAATAAACCCATGTGTATATGGTCATTTAATTTATGATGAGAGTCAAGAATATACAATGGGGAGGGGGCCTGAGTGGCTCAGTTAGTTGAGCATCTGATTCTTGATTTTGGCTCGGGTCATGACCTTGCAGTTCATGGGATCGAGCCCTGCATCCAGCTTTGTGCTGAGAGTGTGGAACCTCCTTGGGATTCTCTCTCCCCATCTCTGCCCCTCTCCCCACTGCGCACATGCACACTCTCAAAATAAATAAACTTTAAGATATATATATATATATATATATATATATATATATATATACACACACACACACACACATACATACACACACATGCATACACAATGGGGAAAGGATAGTTTCTTCAATGAATGGTATTGGGAAAACTGGACAGCCACATGCAGAAGAATGAAACTTGATCACTATCTTATACCATACACTAAAATGGATTAAAGACTTGAATATATGGCCATAAAGCCCTAGAAGAAGGAAGGCATAGAGGTAAGCTCTTTGACATTTGATGATTTTTTTTGCATTTGACACTAAAAGCAACAAGTGGGACTACTTTCAAAAAACTTATTTCTGTACATCAATAAAATGAAAACTGTGGGAGAAAATATTTGCAAATCATATCTGATAGGTTACTATCCAAAACATAACCCATACAACTCAACAGCATAAAAGCAAACAATGAATTGGAAAATGGTCAGAGGAACTGGATAGACATTTTTTGAAAAAAGTGATACAAATGGCCAATAGTTATATAGAGAAGTGTTCAACACCACTAATCGTCAGAGAAATGCAAATCAAAACCACAATGAGATTTTACTGCATGCCTGTTAGAGTGCTATCAAGAAGATAAGAAATAACAAGTATTGGCAAGGATGTGGAGAAAGGGGAACCCTCACACGCTGTTAGGGGAAACGTAAATTGGTGCAGCCACTATGGAAAACAGTATGGAGGTTCCTCAAAAAATTAAAACTAGAACTACCATAGGATCTAGGAATTCCACATCTGGGTATATATTTATAGGAAACATTATCACTATCTGGAAGAGATATCTACACCCCTCTCTTCATTGCAGTATTCACAGTAGTCATGATGTGGAAACAACCTAAGTCCATCAACAGTTGAATAAAGAAAATGTGATACATATGTACACACTGGAATATTTAGCAGCCATAAGAAGGTAATCTTGTCATTTGCAAAAACATGGATGGGTCTTAAGAGCATTGTAAGTAAGTTAAGTTACAGAAAAATACTGTGTGATCTCACTTATATGCAGAATCTAAATAAAAAAAAAAACTTCACAGAAACAAATTGGTAGTTGCCAGAGGTGGAGGGTGGGGAGTGAGAGTGAAATGGGCAAAGAGGGTCAAAGGTACAAACTTCAGTTGTAAAATAAATAAGTCACGGGATGTCATGTAGAGCATGGGGACTATAATAAACAGTAGTATATTGTATATTTGAAAGTTGTTAAGGGAATAGACCTTAAAAGTTCTCATCACAAGAAAAAAATTATAACTGCAAAGTGATGGATGTTAACTTATTATGGCGACCATTTTGACATATATACATAAATCATGTTGCACACCTTAAGCTAACACTGTGTTATATGTCATATCTCAGTAGAGCTGATAGAAAAAAGTCAATATATGAGATTAGCTAGATTGTGTTTAAAAGTTTCTCTAGGGGATCCTGGGTGGCTCAGTTGAGCTTCTGATTCTTGGTTTTGGCTTGGGTCACGATCTCATGGTTCTTGAGTTCAAGCCCTGCATCAGGCTGGCCGCGCAGAGCCTGATTGCGATTCTGTCTCTCCCTCTCTCTCTGCCCCTCCCCTGCTCATGTGCGCATTCTCTCTCTCTCTCTCTCTCTCTCTCTCTCAAAACAATTAAAACATTAAAAAAAGTTTCTCTATTGCATAGATGTAATTCTTAACTTTTATGAAATTGCTTATATTGCTAAAATTCTAATTCTACAAAGAAAATATCCTGTAAATGATTTTAAGATTTAATATAATGCATTCCCTTAAAATATATTTGTAGAGAATTTGAAAAGAAAGCTGCAAGTCAAACCACTTTTTTAAAAACATCATGTACTCCAAAAGGCTTAAAAAGCTTTTTTTTTTTTTTTTTGGAAATGTATCATTTTTAAGAAAACAGTTTATAAAGTTAGATTATTATCACAAAAATGTTTTAAATGTCAATTGCATATTAAATAAATTTGTTTCAAAAATTAATTATACATCAAATAAACAATTTCTTCAAATGGAAGACATTAATGTTTAATTTTACTAAGCAAAATTTTGATTCTAAAGAATGTGTCCTTTGCTTGGAATCTAAAATTTATAGCTAAAACCAGCAGGTGTCACTATGATAACAGATTTGTTTTCTTTTCCCCTCCATTTAAGCAGTTATGTGTAGATGGGTACATACCATCTATGAACAAAGATGTGTAAGAGATAATGAATTTAAGGTACGTCACTGAGCAAAAATAGTAGAATGTAGAAAAGTATGTACAAGATTTCAGGAGGATTAGGAGTACATTTGAGAATTGTATTTTTTCATAACTTTATTCCTGTCTCAAACATACATATTTTTTCACTATATAATTGATGTGCGGGTTTTATTAGCAGTAAAAATACATAGTAAAAAGCCTGAGGTGATGTTTTGGACTTTATACTGAAGTATATAGACTAGTGCACTGATGATTAGGTTACAGCTGTGTAATGAAAATCAAATCAAGAAACAACATTTCCAGGGGCGCCTGCATGGCTCAGTTGGTTAGGCATCCAACTCTTGATTTCAGTTCAGGTCATGATCTCACAGTTTGTGGGTTCAAGCCCTATATTGGGCTCTGCACTGACTGTATGGAGCCTGCTTGGGATTCTGTCTCCTTCTCTTTCTGCCCCTCTCCCTCCCTCCCTCCCTCTCTCTCTCCTCTCTCTCAAAATAAATAAACATTAAAAAAAAAGAAAGAAACAGCATTCCCAGGAATGTTTTCAAATGAATTTTTGAAAAACTCGGTCCTGTACTCCAAATAAAGGTAGAGTTATAATTTCTAAATGAATGTTTAGAGACAAACATATAATTGGTGGAAAATAATAGGAATCGAAGAGGTGGTTGTCAGGGCATTTTTCCCCCACCTAGTATGGAAGCCAAAGTAGGATTTAATAAGCATTTATTCCTTGGTGCATTGTGCAGAGTCTGGATTTGATTCCAAGAGAAATACAGTCAATATAGCATTCAATCTTAAAGGAATTTATAATCAAGTTGTGCATATATATAATAATAGGAAAGCCAAGACCATAATAATAATATATCAAAGACCATAATATTTTATAATATGTCAAAGGCCATTTTACATATATAAATATATATGTATATGTATACACACACACACACCCCATAATATACAAGCGAATTCCAGGTAGGAATTATCTTTGTGAATTATAATCAGGAAATCGTTCCTAACAGAGATAAAACTTGAATTCATTAGGTCTTAGAGAACAAAGGATGGCAGAATATGTCTGGTTCAGTTTAGTTCAATAAGCATTTATGGAGCACCTATATTCTAGCCACTCTATTCCTCAGTAGATACTAGGAATGGAGAAGTGAATAAAGGTTGGTTTCTGCCCTTGTTTATCAAAAACACAGATGGAAATACGCCCAGCAAATTCAAAATAGTAATTCGTAGACTCTTCGATGTTGAAAACAGTGATAGGGAAGACTAGATTTTGGAAAGCACACTGGTTTGGGAGCCAAAAGACTGGCGTTAGTCATACCATCACTAAATTTATACAGGGACTTAAACACATCACTTAGAAAATTTTCACATCATTTCCAACTTTAGTAATTTGTGTTTATCCTGTAGGTAATGAGACTATTAGAGTAAGTGGCACTATGAAAGTTACAGGAAGGTTACTCTGTAGACTCAGAGGCATGACTGATTGATAGAGGAAATTACTAACCTGCTCATGGATCTTGAGAATGTAGCTGAAAACAGCAGTTCCTAGTCTAGACAGGGCAGGGTTAGAAATGAAGATCTTGGTTTGGAATTTAAGGTAGTGGGGATTGTTAACATCCATATATAGATATGTTTATGTGCTATTTATATTACGCCAATTACTAGCACAGTTTCAGATTTAGATAATCAGCCCCATTACCCTTTTTATATGATTCTTAATTGTTTTCCCAAGTAACTGAATTCTTGCTTTTGAGAGTACGATCACTATAAATTAGGAAAGTCAAAAAGATATTGAAAGGTCTTTTCTTCATCTTTTAGATATTTTGCTTTCATATAATTAGTGGGAAAATACTATGGGGTTTTAAGCAGCTACCCCCGTTTAAGGATTTCCCATTTCCTTTCCCAGAAGACTAAATTGTTCAAGGACAAAGAATGTGTTTTATGCTGTTTTATATCCCATGCTGAGAACATGTGCTGACTATGATTTAAACAAGGGAAATTCTCTCCATATTACAGAGCTAGTCATGAGTTTGTTAAGGAAGATTTGAATTATCCACGCTACTTACATGTGTGTTTTATAATGATTGAATATGAAGAAATACATAGACTAATGTGTTCCATTATTTTTAGTGTATACATACCATCAGGTTTCTGGTCTATCATCACCTAATTTATTATTTGCTATTTCTCTTAGGAAGCTTTTAACGTGAACTATATACTGCAAAAATAGAAACTTGAAATCTTAACCTCTTTGAAACACACACACACACACACACACACACACACACACACACACACAATTACTCCCAATTAACCAATATATACATATTTTTTCCCCCAAAATTTAGGTCATCTGTTTGGAACTTGGAATGAATCTCTAGATGGAAATAATGATGTACATAGTGATTAGGCTCTTAGCTAGCCCACAAAACTATTAGGTCTCAAAATATTATGGTACCAGTAGTAGAACCAGTAGTATATAATGATGTAAGCCACTATATTTAATTTTTTTTTTAATAAAATTTAAATGTACCCAGATTTTCAACTTGAGAGACCTGGAATGAACCCCTCTTGCTGTAGCTCTGAAGGTAATGTTGCCAGATAGGAACAGAGGAAGGAGAAATCCCTTAGTTCATGAAGAGAGACTTCTCTAGTTTAAGCCAAATCCTTCTTTGTCGCCAGTCCTGGCCTCACACCAGTCAGCTTGCGTTTCTATTGCTACTCTTACTGCCTCAAAACAGAAAATTCTCCACCTTATTTCCAAATGAAGGCACAGTTTCTTCTCTGGTGCTGAAGAGATTTTGGAATTCTTAACATGATTTGTTAACAATAGGAAGCAGATGACAGAAAAGAAGCACCCTTTCCTACCACCATCGTGCACACTCACACATTTTTGAATGTCATTAGGTGAGGATTGATGGAGGGAGGTGCGTGGGGGGATGGGTTAGATGGGTGATGGGTATTAAGCAGCACCCTTGTGATGAGCTCTGGGGGTTGTATGTAAGTCATGAATCCATAAATTCTACTCCTGACATCAGTATTGCACTGTATGTTAACTAACTAAAATTTAAATAAAATTTTTAAAAATGTACTCAGGTGACAATGATAGCTGTTTAAACCCACCACTGGATAAAGGTATCTTCATTTGCAGATTCAATGAACTTCATACATTTTGTCTGAGGTTCTTTCTTTCTTTCTTAAATTTTTTTAATGTTTATTTATTTTTGAGACAGAGAGAGATGGAGCATGAATGGGGGAGGGTCAGAAAAAGAGGGAGACACAGAATCCGAAGCAGGCTCCAGGCTCTGAGCCATCAGCACAGAGCCCAACACGGGGCTCGAACTCACAGACCCGGAGATCATGACCTGAGCCGAAGTCGGAAGCTCAACCGACTGAGCCACTCAGGTGCCCCTGAGGTTCTTTCTTTTAAGTGTGGGACGTTCTGTGAGGTGACTGAGTTGGCTGTGAGGGTGCCGCCTAAGGGCTTTCTTTGAGTCTTGAGAAATGACAAGTGGCTGTAGAGAACAACTCCTAAGGGTTTATTTTCATTTTTTTCCCTCTTCCCTTCTTTCATGTCCAAACTAGTCTTCCCATCATAGATCTGGGTTACCATGAAGTGAGTTAAGGTGGTGTTGGAGATCCCAGGTCCCAATGGTGTCTACAATTATAAGATGGTAACAAAACACCTTCCTATATCTGATACATGTGTCTATGTATATAGCTCTTGCATTGCTCTTGGGTTTATTGTCTTACAATCTCTTGTAAGTATCTTCTTAAGGTCCCAGAGTGAGACTGACTTGAGTGCTGGAATGCATGGACACTACTGTCAATCACCTGAGAAAGTGGTAACTCTTAGGGCCAAAGGGGTTGAAAATCCCTCCATTCTCCCCTCCCTTTCCCTTCTCCTCTGTACTTTCAGAAATCTGGGCACACTTGATGGCATTCCTGGTGGGTTAGGGTTACAGGTAACCTCTGCTACATGGAGCTAGTCAGGGAGTCTCTCGATAGGAGTACTTGAGCCAAAGATGAGTGAGTTATGTTTTATAAACCAGATTATCTAGTTTTATTTTATGCTATTTCCACTTTGTAACCTCCAAATCCTTGGTGAAACCTTTTTTCAATATTCCAACATGACCTCAGTGGTGTGTGTGTGGGGGGGGGGGGTGGATTTTGGGAAGTGGGTGTCCCTTGGCATCATACATGGTGGTAATAGCAGGGAGAAATCTCCAAGGGAGAAGGTGGACATTATACCTGGGAGGCCTGGTTACTGTTCTCCAGTAGAAATTTCATCTGCACCGCCCACCTAGGAGCATCTAGATTTGATTTTAGTAAATAAAAGGGCAAGTTCCCTTTTAAAGTGTGATTACTGTTACTGGAAAGTAAGAGGCAATACTCAGAGTTGCTATGGCCAGCTGACCGACTGAGCCAAGTCTAGATGCCCATTTGTACTCTGCCTTGTATCCTAAAAAAGCAACAAAACAAAACTTTGATTAAATGTGTACGGAAGAGGGGCGCCTGGGTGGCTCAGTTGGCTAAGTGTCCAGCTTTGGCTCGGGTCACGATCTCACGGTTCGTGAGTTTGAGCCCCGTGTCAGGCTCTGTGCTGACAGCTTGGAGCCTGGAGCCTGCTTTGGATTCTGTGTCTCCCTCTCTCTCTGCCCCTTCCCAGCTTGCACTCTGTCTCTCTCTAGCTCAAAAATAAATAAACATTAAAAAAAAATTTTAATGTGTACAGAAGAAAAATGCATGTTTCAAACATAGGTTATAACCAGTTAAACTAATTTACTTCCATTTTTTCAGATGAAAAGATAAAAAATTTAGAGATGATGCAAAATCATTAATTTAACAGATTACAAATGTGTTAAAACTACCATCTAGACTCACGAGGCCCTCCAGAGGCTCCACATTTACCCTTAGCTACTGCTGCATTTATCTGCTCACATTTACAGTAAAATGCCTGAAAAATTGCTGCTGTCTCCACTTACCCTACCTTGTATTCTCCCTTGAGGCCTTTCCAGCCTGCTTTTCAGTACCACTCCTCCACTGAAACCCCTCTTGTCAAGGTCACCAGCAGCCTCTATCAAGACAAGTCCAATGAGTTCACAGTTTTCTACCCCAGCAGTTGATACTGTTGGTTACTCCCTCCTTCTAGAAACACTTTCTCCACTTGGCTCTCTGATCACCATACATTCCCAGGGTTCCTTCCACTTCTCTGGGTATGCCTCTTCTTTCCAACCTCTAATTTTATATGTGCCTAAGGCTCAGACTATTCTCTTGCCTACAGCCAGTCCCATGACTTTATCCCCAATTTATATCTCTAGCCCTGACTTTTCCCCTCACACATTCAAAAATAGACCTGGTCAGCGTCTCTACTTGGATATCTAAAAGGTGTCAAACTTCATTGTCTCCGCAGAACTCTTGATGCCCCTTCCTCCCAAACTGTCCCTCTCCCACCCTTCCAAATGTCATGAGTATGAGGCTCCACCATTTATCCAGTTGCTTGGATCAAAATCTCGGCATTGTGCTTGATTCTTCCGTCACACACCACATCCAGTACATCATTTAGCCAAGTTGACTCGGCCTTCATATAATATCCCAAGTCTAACCACCAGTTTTTACCAGCTCACTGCTGCAATTCTAGTCTAAGCCACTACCGGTTTTCTACCTAGATCTTAGATCCTAGACTACTGTTTCTTGACCAGTCTCCATGCTTTTTCTCTTGCTCCCATCAATTCATTTCCCTCACAGCAGACATGTGTCTTTCAGAAAGCACAGATCAGAGCATTGTCATTCACCTGCTTAAAACTAATGACATCCTCTCCCACTCAACAAAATCCGTGCTTCATGGCATGGCCTATGAGGTCCTGTCTGTGTCACATTTTATCTCCCACCCCTGTGCACATTTGCTTAGTTTCATCTAGCATGCTGGCCTTCTTGCTGATCTTCAAACCTATCCAAGCTCATTTCCACCCAGGAGCCTCTGACTGACACGCTTTTGCCCCATATCCAATCAAGAATCCCTTCCTCATTTTCTTTAGCACTCTGGTCAAGACATCACCTCCTCAGAGAGGCCTTCCCTGACCACTCAGCCTAAAATAGCACCCTCACATTTGTATTTAATGTCCCCTGACTAAAATATAAGCCCCATGAGGGCAGGAACTTTGTCTGTTTTACCCATTCTGTATTCACAGTGCCTGGCATGTGGGACTTATTGATTGGATGGATGGATGGATGGATGGATGGATGGATGGATGGGTGAATGGGTAGGTGGATGAGAGGAAATGCTGTAGTCTAGCACTCTTCACCTGTATTTCTTCATACCTGATTTTTTTTAAGTGTAGAATAAAAACAAATGTAAGAACTGAGGTATTTCTTAATAGCTTAATTCTACATTTGGTAATGGATTTTTTAAAAAAACTTTAGAGATAATGTATTCTTAAACTTTTGAGTGACAATGCTAGACATAGATATTTCATATAAATGGCTTTCTCTTTATTGACCCATCCTATAATATAGTAATATGCTATTCAAGGGGAAAATAAAACTTCTCTTCTGCAACTATTGGAAACGAAGGTTGAATCATAATAGAGACTCTACCTAGAAAATTCTCAGGACTTCTCATTTCATTAACAAACCATCCAAATAATAACCTCTGTTAAGAGGAGATGTGACAATTGTAATATACATAACTGAATCAGACAGAAGTATCTGAGAACCGTGAAATATGGGATAACTGAGGGGGTAAAAGTGTCCATTGTGAGTTCAGTTCCACCTTCACTACTTATTCATTAGGTGACCACGGGCAGGTTACTTAACCGCCCTGTGCCTCAGTTTCCTCATCTGCAAAATAGGGGTGGTGAAAGTACCAAAACTTACCTCATAAGTTTGTTCTGAGGATTAAATGAGCTAACTTACGTACTATATTTCCAACGTAGCCTGACTTATAAGTACCATATTTATGTTTGGTTTGTTTTTCAACAGTTTTATCATCATCATCAACTCTAGGTATCCATTTGGGAATTCACTCTTTGCGGTCCATCCATAAAAAGGTTGATAGGTCATGATTGTAAGTAGATTAAGCTTCTTAAAGTGAAGTCCGTAGTAGTTCCCCTTGGAGCACTTAACTGGATTAGACTGCTTTCTATGGTCTTAAAATACATACTAAAGCCAAAGAAATACTAGTTTTGTAAACCCTTAGATGACACACCCATACAGCTGGTACCACAAATGATGTCACATTTCAGGAAGATCAGCTAATATATTCCATGGAATCAAAGGTACTTCTCAGGATGAAATGTTTTACTTCTGGTTCCCAGGCTGGCCTTTGATTCAGACCCAAATTAGAGAAAAACCTAGCCTTTCAAACAGGTCTTTGCTGAACCAATTTTGACAGCACTTAATTCACCAAAGTTATTTATTACCACATTTAGTAATTTTGGTGAAATTTCTCATTTCTCAAAACAAGTTTTGCTTACACCCTTTCAAAAGAATGTTATTGGTATGTGGGTAGGTTGTCTGGGGCCAGCCTCTTATCTAGAGACCAGATTCAAAAAGTCTGAGTTCAGCGAAGTGACTTACTTAGACTGCATGCTTTTGTTTTGTTTTGTTTAATAAGCATGTATGAGTCTTGCTAAAACACAGTGCTACCCCCATCTAAGAACAATGCCGCACACATCATTTCCTGAAATAATGGAGTTGGAAGGCAATTATCTACTCACAAAACAGGCTGAAACAACAGTTCCTGATATTCTTCTCAAATACTTTAACTTCCCAAGGAATCCGGAAAAAATAATTCCATGAGCCCATGTTGTGAATGAAGGTATGACATTTCAGTTTCCTTCACTGGAATCCAGTGACCAGCAGTAATGAATTAGTACCACTTGGCGTTACTAAGAGGGGCTCTGGCTGGGTAAGTTGTTTGTCTTTGCTTTGGGAACACTGTACTGCCTTATAGCCTCTGGTGAGATGATGGCCTTGGGTCCTTTTTTGTCCATTTCTGGGAACCTTCCCAGAGATTACCTGCGGCCTCTGGAACTATAGTTATTTACGACATTGTTTTCCTTTTACTCCTGAAGAGAATTTGGGACTTCTGTTTCAGGCTTTCCGATAAGAAACATACACTTGCTAGAGAGAATGAATATCCATTTCATCAAAACATGTTTTTGAGTAGCGTGAGAGCTTTTTGAACCATGTGGGTCCTTTGTCTTCAATGCGGTTGGTAGATATTCATAATAAGAGCTGCCTTCTCTGTGATCCTTCACAATCTGGCCATCACCGAGGTAGCCTAATCATGTTCGTGGCAAACAATAGAAATTAACATTTCTAATATTTAGACACTACCTTCTGGAAATCTCATCTGAAGGACAGTGGCATGATAAATTACTTCATTACTTCATAACTTCATATTATGGGTTTTCTTCTTTGTGTCCAGAGAAAAAATTGGGGACAGTCATTTGAACTTGAAGCCTATACTATGCCAACTCTAAAGCTATTTGGAAACTTCCAGAGGATTGCCTGTTTGAAATGTCATCTGAATATTGGACTTTGTGTTGACATATCCTCCCTATGAAATAAGAGGTATAATGTATTGTGTGTAAGTGTCACAGGGAGTAACATTTAACAGAATGAAGAGAAACTTGAGACACTTCATTACGTCAGGAGGTTGCATAAGCTGCGTCCAAAAGTTTTTCACAGTCGGGTAGACTATTTTCAGCCTGCCTTGTTTAGGTATTCATAAATCTTTTCCCTGTCTGGAAGCATAGATACTGATTCAATGCCTTTTCATTAGGATACATCAGAATCAAATTGTTTGACATGCTCTCTGGTGAAATTTATAACTTTCAGAAGTGCAGTGTGAAATTTGCATTTAAAATTGTTTGTTTCTGATTTGTATTAGACATAGACCATTTCTTCAGAAATAGCGGAAATAGCTATATTGAGGTTTCCTTCCTTTAAGATATCTTTCCATTTAGCCTGGCCCTCACTTGGCTGACCTGTGTGGTTGGCAACCTTCATCTAGCTCCTTCTAATGGCCATTATGTCCACATTAGAGAATTCCTTACCGCTTGACGTTGTCTTCTTTTGACTCCTGTTGACCCTTCTTAAGCCAAGAGGCCCAAATTGAGAAACTGTAGATGGAGATGGTCAATGTTTTAAAGAGGTAATGGATGAAATTAAGAACATCTAAAGAAGAGTCCATACAAAAGCTGAAAGCAAAAGTAGGGCCTGTGCCGTTACGCAGTACTGGATGGAAAGCAGACCACGTACGGTCCCAGGATTGTGGATAAAGCCGTCTCTCTGGGTGGAAGCGGGCCAGGCATGAGGTTTGGTACTTTGTTCCTTCTGTGGAGTGTGCCGGGGCCAGGTTCTGGTGGTCTTAGGTCTAATTTAAGAACTCAGAGAGAATGAGCTGTGTTTGGATCCTTAAATCAGTTGCCTCTGTTGTTTGGCTGTGGTTTCTATCAGTGGAATCATTTTTTTGGCTTCTCATTTTGGCTCACTCCCAGGATTGGCTTAACACAATAGTTAGCCAATTCTACAAATTCCAGTTATTTTAATAGTCTTTATAATTACCTCAGAGGGAAATCACCAGCTATGAATAATTAACACATCTGTGAAGCACTTGAATCCTAATTGCAGCCATACATATTTAAGGTTGGGTGCTATTAATGTTTTCTAGTATCAATGTTATTTCCCTGGTAATATAGCAATTTGGAAGACATAGTTGGTTTTTTAATAACAAGAGTTTGTTAGCCTCGACATCACAGGCTGTAAGCAAAGAGAGTTAGAGTTTGTTCCTCATTTTCTACTCATTGTTACCCAGGCTGGATAAGTGATAAATCACGAATCTTTTTTTTCATAATGCCTTTTCTAATATAGAAAGCTCTTGTTCTAGGGATACGTGGGTCGTTCAGTCAGTTAAGTGTCCAACTCTTGGTTTCAGCTCAGGTCATGATCTCATGGTTTGTGAGTTTGAGCTCCATGTTGGACTCTGCAGGGCTCTGTGCTGACAGTGCATAGCCTGCTTAGGATTCTCCCTCTTCCTCTCTCTTTGCCCCTCCCCACCTCACACACTCTCTCTCTCTCTTTCTTTCTCTCTCTCAAAATATATAAAGTTAAAAAAATGAACTTGTTCTAAAAAAATTGTTTTTATTTTTTTAACATTTATTTATTTTTGAGAGAGAAAGAGAGAATGTGTGTGTGTGTGTGTGTGTGTGTGTGTGTGTGTGTGTGTGTGTGTAAGCCAAGAAGGGGCAGAGAGGGAGGGAGACACAGAATCCAAGCAGGCTCCAGGCTCTGAGCTGTCAGCACAGAGCCTGACATGGGGCTGAAACCCACAAACCATGAGATCATGACCTGAGTCGAAGTCCAGCACTTACCCAAGCCCGGCACTTAACTAACTGAGCCACCCAGCTGCCCCAAAAATGTACTTTTTCTAAAGCAAGATCTATCTTAGACCATATCCAGGAGGCTATAATGCTAATCCAGCCAACATTTATCTAGTTCTTACCACATATTTTGCAAAATACAGGGGATGTGAACAGAATAATATGTAGCTACTGCCTACAAAATATTTTAGGTGGAGATGCAAAGTCTAACCTAAAGGAAATAGTTGGAACACAATTTAAAACTAAATATTAGAACTCCTGGATTGTACAGGAGGAAGAGATCATTGTAGGCTGAAGTGGTTCATTCTTTCTTCCAAGGAGGCTTCATGAAAGAGACAGAATGTAAAAGATGAGTGGAATATAATTGAACAGAAAAGAAAGGAGAAATATTTATAGAGCCTCTTGAATGCCAGATTCTGTGATAGTAGCTTCATATACATAATCTCATGAATCCAGTAGAGTGGATATTTATATCCCTGTTTATACAAGAGAGTCTTAAGGATTGGACAGACTAAGTAGCTAACTCAAGCTCAAATATCCAGTGAGTTGCTAATCAGTAATGGTTAAGGTCATTGGCTCTGAGTTGCAGGCAGTTTGGGATTTGAATCCCAGCTCCTCTGCTGACTGGCTGTGCTTAGTTTCCTTCTGCCCCAGTTTTTTCACCTGTGAACTGGTGGGAGATAATAACAGCTGCCTCATAGGTTTAACGTGATGGATAACTATTTAATGAGACAAAGAATTTAGCCATTTCTGATGTACTGTAACCAATCAATAAATGTTTAAAAATATATAGAGAGAGAAAGTTGGAGATTCTCACCTCCATCTTGTCTGACCCCGAAGACTACACTCTTCATATTAGATCACCTTGCAAAGGGAGCAGGTAGAAAATCCCACACAGAGTAAGAACAAACATTTTGTCTGCTAAAGAAAAGTCAAGTCCTGTGGCACCTAGGTGGCTGAGTCAGTGGAGCGAGCGACTTCGGGTCAGGTCATGATCTCACGGCTCATGAGTTCGAGCCCCGCATTGGGCTCTGTGCTGACAGCTCGGAGCCTGGAGCCTGCTTCGGATTCTGTGTCTCCCTCTCTCTCTCCCCCTCCCCTGCTCACACTCTGTCTCTCTCTGTCTCTCAAAAATGAATAAACATTAAAATTTTAAAGAAAAAAAAGTCAAGTCCTCTTCATGCCTGAAGTAGGGTTGGATTGATGAAATCATGAAAAGCGCGATTGGATAAATCCTATGGAATGATATAGGGCCTTAGGAGCTAGATGCCATAGGGACCAGAAAAGCCAGCTGGTTTATGAATGGGAGAGTGGCATGGGAAAGTGTTGCTCTAAACAGTGTAGGCGGAGGGCAGGGGGTGCTGGAAGTCCTCTTGGGGAGCTGCCCCGTAAAGCATGAGGTGATGTGGTGCTGCTCTGGGGGAAGCAACGGGACGTCCAAAGAAAGGACACCCAAGGGAGATGCTGGTCCTGGTGACATCACCTCTCTCAGCTGACAGCACGGCCCCTGGGCTCTCAGTGCTGCCCTTGCCGCTTGCAGTCCCCACGCATTACTGGTGCCACCCTGCTGTGGGTTCTCTGCTCCAGACCTTAAAACCTCCAGAGCCGCGGTCAACTTGCTCTAAAAATAATCCTGTCTTGAGTAAAAAAGAAAAAGCAATAATGTTTTCTGCTAAATAAATCACAAAATAAACTGAACGAGATAGTCGACTACAGAGTTTCTCCCTAGTTTTTTGGCTGCCGCAAGCCTCACCTGCTGTTTTAATGCCTACCTAAAATTTGCTGAAGATTTGGTAAACTGAATCAGCACTTCTCAAACTGACTTCACATTTTCAATTTCATATCCCCTACTCCCCCGTTTTTTACAGCTCCCCCCCGCCCCCGCAAGGACTTATATGTCCAGTTTGAATATAATAATGCCCAATCTTTTTTCTTAGCAATATAGGTGAGTGGTTATACCAGCTAGGTCTTATAGGTAGCTACAAAGGTTAATCAAACAGATTAAAAAAACAAGTGGCATGTATTAGCTGAATGGCCCCTGCACGAATCCCTTGTGATTAAACTAAAAGCTATTATCTGTAGGTATTGCCGATAGAGGAGCCTGAGTCTGGCAAATGATTAATAACCATTATATGTTCAGCGAGGAGCTGGAATTAAAACATACAAGAATTGTAATAATAATAGTAATAATTAGATGATTAATTGGGAAAGGGTGTATGGTAATGATTAAGAACATGGAATTGGAACCAGGCAGCCAGGGGGTCAAGTCCTGGCCTTACTTGTCTCTAACCGAATAAACCTAGCACATTACTTTACCCAGAATCAGCCTCAGCTTCCTCATCTGGTGGCTACAAGGGCTAGAGGGAGTCATATTTGTGTACAATAATACCCAGCGCTTTAGAAATGCTGAGTAAATTCTTTTGTTGTTTGTTTTGTTTTTTGCCCAGTAAATGTTAGTAAAGTTAATCACACATTATACCTTCTAGAAAAAACTTGCCCACCTATATATTTGCTTTGAACCCGTCGGTCCTGTGAAGTAGGCAGGAAAGGTGTTACTATTCCCATGTGATGTCAAGAACTGAAGTTCGAAGACAGGTTAAATAACTAAAGTTAATTAATGGCAAATCCAGGACTCAAAATCCGGTGCTGTCTCCTCTGGGCTTTACAGCCACACGTATCAGAAAAGAGACCAGTGCTAAGGAGTTCTGGCTTTCGTGAATTCAAGAGCCAGTCCCTGATCACGGTGACTTCCAAGTGCCAGTTCGCAATGATAGTACGTGACAGAGTTTTGCTGTACGCACCATTTGGATGCTTGGGCCAGATGACTGAAATGAGAAAATGAGGGTCAGTATAGGGAGTTTTAAACAGTTAAATGTATTCAATTTAAAGAACTCTGCCTTTTACTCTGAAGTTTGTATCTTTCCTACTTTTTGATGTTAAGATATTCTTATGATGGCAGAACAGAAGTTATTATTATTTTCTTGTTGTTTGTTGTTGTTGTTGTTGTTGTTGTTGTTAACATCTCTGCATGATGTCCTAGAACTTGGGCAAAACCACACTGGGCCACAAGTTTTGTTTTTGAAATTTTTTCTAACCCCAAATTTGAGAACCGATTCTAGCTCTAGCATGATTTCATTATTTTATGTAATGATAGTTTGAAGTTTACAATGGTAGTTTATCTACATTCGGCCATGAAATCAGGCACTTGGGTTTGTGTACAGTTTTACTTTTATCTCTTTCCCTTTTTTATTATCTAGGTTACTTATTCTTAGCCTTTTGGGCTGAAGTAGGTCATTTGGGGGATCTAATGAAAACTACGGACTCCCCTCTCTGCCTCCACCCCTAAAAAGCACATGCATAAACAGTTATTGGTACAAATTGAGCTGTTCACAAACTTGGTGGTACTGGAACCCAGGAACCTCTAGGTGGCTCTAGTTGTTCGTCCATGTAACCCATTTTGTTTGTTTTCATCTTGTTTTTCTCTATGGAATATTAGGGCTTACACAGGTGAGACTGGTTTTACAGGAGTAGAGGCTCAGTGTCAGGACTCAGTGTTTATTTCAGGTTCCTTACACCGTGTGTGGTTTTTCAGGTAGAGCTAGCATTTGATGGAAGATTGCAGGAAACAAGGACTCTTAGGTATGGTTGGTGACAGTATAAATTAATGTAACATCTTTGGAGGGCAATCTGGAAATATCTACCAACATTTAAAATACGTATACTTATATTTGTATGTTAAGGCATAAAGGGGCGCCTGGGACGCTTAATGCATCCAACTTCAGCTCAGGTCATGATCTCATGGTTTCTGAGATCAAGCCCCACATCAAGCTCTCTGCTGTCAGCACAGAGCCCGCTTTGGATCCTCTGTCCCCCTCTGTCTCTGCCCATCCCATGCCTGTGTGCACGCACTCTCTCAAAAATAAATATTTTTTTAAAAAATGGCATGTATACAAAGATCTTTGTTGGGGCTTTTCATATATGAGCGAGCTAATGAAAACATGTAAATATCCATCAGTTTGGAACTAGTTAAATAAATTAGGTATATTCAAATTAGTACACTATGCAGCCATGAGAAAGGGTGACTCTAAGATATGTGAAAATGCATTTTAAAATAAGGAAATGCACACATCCGTGGGTTTGGATACTCCTGCATATTTGGATATTTCTGGATATTTCAGCCGTTGGTAATAATACTGCCCTTGGAAGTGGGGACTGGGAAGCCAAGGGTCTCCAATGGGAAAGATATTTGCTTTTTTAATTTACTGTAGTGCCTAAATGATTTTAATCAGGTCCCTGTATGACTCATCCAGTTTTTTAAAAACTAGCTTAAAGAAAGGAATTATTTTTTTTAACTTCCTATGCAATACGAGAAAAAGAGATCAGAGTATATTTAGCTTAAAATGGCCTCAGTGAAAAGGATTGATACAAGAAAACAGGCTTTTCTCTTTGCCTCCTTCTCTAATGTGAGAACAGGGGGGTACCTGATAGCATTACGAGCTGGTAAATGAATAAATCAAAGGAAATAGCTGTTCACACAGCATGTGGCCAGGGTAAGGAATTTACCACCACAGGCAGTCATAGAGTCAAATTTTGTGGCTGGATCTTTTTTTTTTTTTTTTTGGAAGTCTGGTCACCTATGTCCAGTCATAACATTAGTAGTTATGCAAGAAAAGATAAGGATAATCAAATCTGATGGTGCAGGATGCAAGCCGATCATTACAAAGGAAGGAATTTCTCCCCCAACCTCCCTTCTTTTCTGGCTTCTTCCAATGCCTCCAAATAACATTACACAATTAGCTAGGTTCACTTTGAAGAATTAACAGTACTTCCTCTGACTCATTAGGTATTATCCATGGCTGGCCAAGGGAAGGATTCCAGACCTGACAGGGCAGCAGAGCTCATAACTCTTTTTTCTTTTCTTCTTCTTTTTTTTTTTTTTTTTTTTTTTTTTTTTTTTTTTTTTGCACCCCGAGCAATGTCCTCTCGAGCTCAGAGTTAAACGTTTTGGCAGGCCAGCTCTCCCACTGCTGTGCTGCTCCGGCCATTCCCAGGAAAGAACATGTTCAAAGGGAAATAATGGGTTTCAGTTCTTCTCCTGTGGAGCTGGCAATCTCGTAGAAACAACAAATGCTAGATTATTGAGGGAGGGACTGAATAGATATTCAGGAAATAATTCATGCTTTTTTCTCTGTCTCTTTCCTTCTTTGGCTACAACTAGTAATGAATCCCTCCACCAGGGGGTAGACAGAAGACATAAACTAGCACTTACCAAGCTCATTTAGCCCCAGTTACAGGTCTGACATTGTTATTGGTCTCATTTATCCACATGACTCAAGAAATACTGCACCTATCCATGTGCCTCTGTCTTATGTCTGAAGATTAAGAGTAGAATGTATCTAATTGTCTTGGATCGGAGCAAGTAAATGGAGTGTAGAAAAGCATACTGTGTCAACGTGAGCAAGATAAGTTGCACTTAACAAAATCCACTGCAGAATGACTCCATTCTGTCCCTCTCATGTGATCAGGTCAAGGGCAAACTTTTAAGTGTCTAATCACATGAATAAGAGTCCCCTCTTGTTCTAAGCATTTTCTCTCATATTATGGAATCCAGTAGTAGGCAGACAGGGTATTTGTTAAATGTGCAGGATGAATGTGCATCCTTATTTCAGTGCTTTGTTTTGAAGGGCCTTTTCTATCAACCAGCAGCTGGATGACACAGAGACCCCAGGCCCATCTGGTAGCTGGACCCAGGGACACGGCATTGTGCATATCCCAGAGACATAATTCAGACACTTGGTCGTCCAAACACCCAAAACCAGGAGAAAGTTTGTCTCTATCATTATTGCTTGACTTAATTACATTCTACAAAGTTCAACCGGAAAAAAAAATCTCTCATTACATTTAATTACAATTCCTTATTTAGCTCTCCAAACCCATTGGCACCTTCAACCTTTTTAAGGAAACCCATTCCATGCGCTGTCCAATGTGGTAGCCATGAGCTGTGCATGACTATTGAGCACTTAGGATGTGGCTAGTGGGACTGAGGAACTGAACATTTAATGTAATTTGATTTTAAAGATTTTGTTTTTAAGTAACCTAAACACTCCACGTGGGACTCGAACCCATGACCCCCAAAATCAAGAGTCACACGTTCCACTAACTGAGCCAGCCAGGCACCCCTAACACGATTTGATTTTAATTAACTTGTAATCAAAAACACCACCGGAACCTCGGGATTCCTTGCATCCCCACTCCAATTTGACATTAGCATCCCAGCAAGTGACATAGCCATTTTCTTCTTTCCTGGGCAGAGCGTTGGCTCCTTTTTTTTTTTTTTTTTTTTTCGGTCATTAAGATTAAAAAGCACTACTGAAATATTATTTCACTGTGTTCACACAGTCTTAGCAAAAGTGATACAGTCGTGTCGTTGCGTAAAGGCTACGACAATTGTTACTTAGACTCTGTTGTGAGGCCTGCCCTTATACCTAATACCCGAGTGGCCGCATCAGTGAACAACCATAGCGAGGCCTCTTTTTCTAAATGGAGTAACCTTGACTGAAAATCTAGGAATCTAATGTTTGCATAACCAAGAGCAACATGGGGTACTAGGAAATTCCACCAGTAAGCCAAGCAACTTCTTGGCAGCAGGGACCATGCCTTTTATCTGTTTCCTTAGTTGCTAGCATAAATTATAACATTGAAGAAGTCTCAGGAAAGCACCCACCACTCTAGCAGGTATATTTATTAGCAGATATGTTATGGAAACATGCCGTACAATGAGTAAGAATTAGGCAACAGCTAATATAAAGACACTGCAAACGCATCGATGACTCATTTGAGTTCTGTACCGCATAAATGGTATCCTACATTTATAAAATCTATGAGTCCAGAAAAAAATTTCCATTTTCCACTACATTTTTACTTCTGTTTGGATTTAATTTTTATGAGGGGCTCTACCCCTTCCTGGCCATTCCTTTCCATCTCGACTTGCTTTCTACCATTGCACTGACAGACGTGATATAGTCAGCTGCTTCCCCCTCCCTCACCCCTGCCCAATTTTACCGTCACTACAGTCAGGGGTATGAAATTACTTTGTAAACTAAAGCGCAGGGTCATTCCTTTTGCAGATAACAAAACAAGAGCCTCGCTTTTCTACTTTGAGATGCTTTCACAGGATCACCTCCACTTTTCCTAGTCCCCTGTCTGCTTTCTTCATTGTTCTCATCAAAACAATCGATCAGTTTCTTTCCCTGATTAACTCATTCCTGCCTTAAGCCCTTTTTTTTTCGAGTTGTATCTAATGACTTATATGTCTTACCATCTCAAGTGCTCTGGCCTCATTCCCTTCTTGGTATCAAATCCTTGAAATCCTAACTCACACATAGAAGTTTTCTCAAACAGCAAAACCAGTGTGTTATGGAAGAAAGAACTCAGCGGCTCCAAGAAGTGTGATTAACTGATTTAAGAATCAGTCTCTTGTGTCACTAGCTGAGTGTATGATCAACTATACTTTGATTTTTTTTAAATGTAAAAATAAATACAGTAAAATTAAAAATGATGTTTAAAAATATAGAAAGGTTTTTTTTTAGAATCTCAGCAACAATCAGGAGGGGTATAAATGAAATTACTCCAAGGTCCCTTGCATTTAGAAGTAAAAGTGTTAATGATATTAGCTATTAAAAAAATGCTATTTATTTATTTTTAATGTCATCTCTACCCCCAACATGGGGCTCGAACTCACAACCCCAAGATCAAGAGTCACATGCTCGACCAACTAAGCCAGCCAGGTGCCCTGTACTAGCTTTTGATATTGAATAATACATGTTGTAATCACTCCTATTAAAAGAATAGTAAAAGATTGAAAACTGCCAAGTTAATGGAAGAAAATTAACTTAAAATATTGTGTCAATTCTAAAGAATGCAAAAAACAAGATGGGGGAAAGAGGACCTACAACAGGCAAGACCAGCATAAAGCTGATAGGAAAATGGCAGATTTCAAAACAAAGGTGTATGAAGATATACCTTGAATGTAAACAGTGAAAAAATGCTTTACTTAAAATGTAAACATTGAGGGGCGCCTGGGTGGCTCAGTCGGTCAGTTGAGTGTCCGACTCTTGATTTTGGCCCAGGTCGTGATCTCACAGTTGTGAGTTCAAGGCCCACGTCAGGCTCCGTGCTGACAGTGCAGAGCCTGCTTGGGATTCTCTCTCTCTCTCTCTCTCTGTCCCCTGCCTCCACCTCGCTCACTCTCTCGCTGTCTCCCTTTCTCTCTCTGAATGAATAAACATCTTTTAAAAATCAAGATACAAACCAGTGATTATGTTTATTCAAAATAGGCCTTATTATTTACTGAACTCTGGGCTAAATGCTAGAATTGGAAAGGTGGATCAGAGGCAGTGTCTGCTTTCCAGGAACTCAGAGGAGCTGTGGACCATGACTTACAGACAAATGGCTGTGACAGAGTAATGTGCCAAGTGCCATCAAGAATCAGTACACAGAATAGGACCGGTCTTGCCTCACGGGATCAGGATTGATTTCCTAGGGAGTCAGCATGTGAATTGGGTCTTGACGTATGATTGGCCTCAGAACAAATGAAGAAGATGGCTAGGGGTGTTCAGGTAGAAAATGTACGAACACGAGCAAAGTTTAAAAGTGCAGGCATGTCTGCTTCAGATTCTGTGTCTCCCTCTCTCTCTGCCCCTCCCCTGCTTGCACTCTGTCTCTCTCCCTCTCTCAAAAATAAACAAACATTCAAAAAAAAAAAAATGTTTTTAACTGCAGGCATGTTCACTCAACCACTAAAAAAAAAAAAGGATCAGAAAAATCAATACTTATTAAGTTTTGCATTCGTACTAAAGACTGATAATAAAACAGAGAATGGTCTGCTGCCAGGAGGCATGAGTAAAAATAGAAATCGAAGGAGAAGGCTTCTTTGTTCATCTAAAACTCCACGCCTGGATCTTCGCTTCCATAGAGTGGATTTATTGTATATATTTGATAGTAGCCAAGCTCTGATAGGAGTAGATGTTGAAATTAAAAATCATGCATACCCTTTAGGGAAAATGTGAGAGCTTCTTTTTAATCTCTATTTACTTTTGAGAGAGAGAAACAGACGGACAGAGCACGAGTCGGGGAGGGGCAGAGAGAGTGGAGACCCAGAATCTGAACCAGGCTCCAGGCTCTGAGCAGTCAGCACAGAGCCCGACGCAGGGCCCAACCTTGTGAACCGCGAGATCATGACCCGAGCCAAAGTTGGACCCAGGTGCCCCAACCTGCGTGCTTCTGTGAGTCGTTCACACTCTGCTCTCCAGATGCTGATAATGCTTCCTGACACACAGCGAGATACGTGTCTGCTCCACGGGTGTGGGGTCTTCTGTCTGCTCACGCTGCTCATGCTGCCACTGTGTCCCCACTTGCAAGCCAGCGCATACCCTGGACCATTTTCTAAGCGGGCAGGCAGCTCTTCACTGAATGGCCATTTTGAAGACACACTGAGGTCCAGGCTTTGTGTGCGCGTCTGCCGTGCACTTAACACAGCACCCCACAGCCATCTCCGGATGAGTCTGTCTCTCATATTCATGTTGTTGTCCCCTTTGCCAGCCACAGGGGCTGGCCCCCCGTGGGTGCTGAGCAAATGTTTGCTGCAATCACATTAAAAAAAAAAAGCCTAGGTGGTGAGTGGCCCCTAATAGTGAAGTTGTGGCATCAGGGATGCGTCTCGACAGCCCCATTAGGGTGCGGACCGAAAAGGGGAGCATCTATCATGCCAACCAAGACACTTCTGAGTGTGAAAAAAGGTGCTATTCATACATATGCCAGGGCAAACCCAGGATTTTCTGGAGGAAACCGGGAGATACGGTCACCCTCTTATGACTGTCTCCCCATAGGATTATTGCAAAATGGCCCTGTGTCACCCCAGGGAGGGTGATCCTAATCCCAGGTGATCTTGGAGAGTCATACAAAGCACCACTCTTGTCCATTCTAGATCTCTGAGAGGAAGGAGGTCCCGGGACTGGAGCGGGCTCCCCCCCCCCCCCCCCGCACTGTGTTTCCTCAACAACCCCAATTGTGACCCACCACATTTTTAAGGTTGAGCTCTCATCCCATGCGGGCCTTCCGGGTTCCTGCTAACTTGCTAAAGCCTGGTGCTTGGCCCACACGTGGCCCATGCCAGATGCTGGGAGGTACTTGGTTCCCACGCTGTGTTTGCCGGGAACACATGGTGTGACAGGTGTGATTCGCTCTTCTCCTGCCCTGTGCTCCTGCCGCAGACATAGAACCTTCCCCAGAGCAAGGTCCCCATGTTGCCTCTCTGTCTACATTAGGTGAAAGCTCACAGTGTTGATCTCACTGCACGCGCTGCCGAGGCCACAGTCAGGGTGGTATTGCTGACGGCAGGGGAAGAAGTTCAGGAGACAAGAAATGTCTCGGTAGACCGAGTCTGACAACGGGCGAGATGAATGGCGAAGATAGACGTTTGCAATTAAAAGCACCCCCAGCACCAAAAAATAGTTTCCATGCTATGTAAGAAGTACGTAAACATTACAGCCGATTAACATTTGATAAACTCTTAACTTCCCCATTTCTCTGATAGGAAGGCTGTGAAGTGAGATAAAGCAGACGCGCGCCGCCCGAGGACAAACATCTCAGCATCCCATAAGCCTTGAAATGTTTCTTTTTTTGTTTTCAAGACTGGTTGCTATTTCCTGCGCGACTCTTGTTTATTAGCGCGTTGACTCATCCAGAGTCAAGCGCCCCGTTTGCACACCAGGGAGATGGGGCTTGCACGTGTGCTAAGCGGAGTCGCAGGAGGAGATAACAGCCAGCGACAACAATGGTCTTCCTCCGTCCCCGCCGGCCAACAGGGCTTTTGGCACAGTGGGCTGAGAATAACTTATCATCGGTGCCCCAAAAAGCTCTAAAGTTCTGGAAGCCCAGAGTGGTTGTTTGCCAGACAGAGATAACAGGCAGGATACGGCCGAGAGCCAGACGCGCTCGGGAAGTCAGGGCTACACCTGGCAGAGCTTGCAAAGGAAAGGGGATGAAGCGGCCACTTAGCGCACGGTTTCCTGGTTGCCCCGTCCTGGCTGGCCACGCAAGCGAGATGTTCTTAAGTCAGCCCAGAGGACTGACTGTATGACGGGGCCGTGGAAAAAAAAAAAAAAAATACTTAATGGATTATGGTGCAGGGAAGAATTTCCATAGACGTGATTTAAAAAAAAAAAAAATTATTGCAAGCAACTCATCTAGGAGAGAAAATCTGTTCCTTTTCAGTTGCTCTCGTTAAAAAATAAGATTGTATGAAGTGAGGGTTTGGTTGTCTTATGAATTGTCGTCTCAACGGGTGCCACGTCCTACATTCTTTTTTTTTTTTTTTTTTTTTTTGAGCTTATTTATTTTGAGAGACAGAGACAGCATGAGCAGGGGAGGGGCAGAGAAAGAGGGAGACAGAGAATCCCAAGCAGGCTCCATTCTGTCAGTGCAGAGCCCAACGTGGGGCTTGAACTCACGAAATGGTGAGATCATGACCTGAGCCGAAATCAAGAGTTGGACACTTAACTGACTGAGCCACCCAGGTGCCCCCAACATGTCCTACATTCTTAAAGCATGGCTCTGATAACCTAGAGAGGCAGTTGAAGATGCCTCAGAGACCGGATCTGCCTGCGCTGAGCTTTCCAGAGCATCTGAAACTAGTATTAAGTGCTCCACTCACCAAATGTGCCTTTAGATTCGGGACGATGCACACTGCTCCACACAGGCTTCTTCCGCTCAAGTCATTAGATGCACCAGATAGCACATTTACCAGTTTCCGCTATACATTTGTGATGAAAATTTCCTTCACTGTCTCATTGAAACTTTTAGGGTAACAACTAAGACATCAATAAAGGAATGGTTGTTTTGGTAATAAGTTCGGTGCCATACTGTGAGTCAAGCTACAAAGGGCTACGCTGCAGTGTATCAGTGCTAATAGCCATTATTAATTTGAGGGGAGGGGAGAGCAAAGAGTCTGAGTTGTGTTTCATCAGTTTTCAAAGCCCCAGAGCTGGTTCAGCAGTGACTCAAAGCAAATGGAGTCTGCTGAGTTATTGGAATTTTGATACATAATCGATATTTACATGTGACTTAAGATTCCGTCATGAAAGCCCCCATGTCGATACTAAGTAACTTAATTACATTGTGTGTAAATACAGTATATTCTTTCCCCTCCCTCAGCACCTACTCCTATTCTTAGTTGTTATAAACTCATCAGCAACATCTCCAGGAGTATTTCACAGGCATCTATCATGGTATTGTGCTAGATTGCCTGAAAAAAAAAAAAATCCATCCGGATTTTACAGCACTCCATTCTTTTAATATATGGATAGGTTTGTTTTTATATGTTGGTTATTTAAATCCCCCAAAGAGAAGAAGCTCAGTAACAGCCATGTGTTGTTTTTTGTTTGTTTGTTTGTTTGTTTGTTTGTTTGTTTGTTTGTTTGTTTGTTTTGGCTATGATACAACAGATTTTCAGTAAGACTTTGGCAAGTGAAGGCTATGTTTAGTTATCGATTGTTTAGGCATGGGCAAGGACCACACACTGCCGAGTTTTATCCTTAGTCTCTCGGTCTAATTAAGATTTTGATTGGACATCTGATCTCAATAGTAGCTAATTTCTTACAGTGGGTGGCTCATTAATTTAATATAGATAACTCAAAGAAATTCTAAGGCCAGAAAGGCATAAATTTGACCTACCTGTTAGGAAGGGGTTTTAATGCCCAGAGCCCTAAAAATAGGATTGTGAATTTTGTGCATTTGCCTCCCTTGGGCTGGCCATCTGGAGGGCAGGTGGGAAACAACACAGCGATCCAGAAGCCCTAGGGTTGACTTCTGAATCATCTTCTCCATATAGAAAAACAGATCCTAATGGGAGAATAATACCTGGTCCTCTCCACAGAAGGCCTACAGTTTATATGTATATATGAGACAAAACTGATTTCGGTCAGTGTAGAGTGTATTGTGTGATTAGTGAAGAATTGTTTTCCAAAATTCAGTTAATGTGGAAAGTCAAATATTTTTTTCTTTGCAGAATGTACTATGAACAGTTATGCTTTGGGACAATAATATTTGAGAACAGAAAAGTGATTAAGGAAAAAAGTGATTACATTGAACACATTTAGGGCAAATCATCTGTTAAAGAGGAGCAAAAGCACTCTTAATTACTATATAGTATTTACTCAAATCTAAGGTGCACTTTATTATTATTACATGTTACCATTTCTGCAGTGGACAGATCATTTCTTACAGTGCATATCTGTATTTAATGTGGTAGTGTTACATTCCTTCCCCACCACCCCCAAAGTCTGTCATTAACTCATCATCTTAAAAATCAGTAGCATTGTGGTGCCTGGGTGGCTCAGTCGGTTAAGTGTCTGACTCTTGATCTTGGCTCAGGTCGTGATCTCGCGGTTCATGAGTTTGAGCCCCGCATCGGGCTCCGTGCTGAAAACACGGAGTCTGCTTGGGATTCTCTCTCTCCTTCTCTCTCTGCCCCTCCCCTGCTCATGCACACACATACACACACTCTCTCTCTCTCTCTCTCTCTCTCTCTCTCCCTCTTTCTCAAAATAAATAAGTACACTTAAAAAAATTCAATAGCATCTTAGAATTTTTTAGAAAATAAAGAAGCCAAGAATTAAGCAAAGATAAATTTTCCCACCTTTCTGCAGAGTCTAATTTTACATATTAAAGTTTAAAGATTAAGTATTTT
This sequence comes from Lynx canadensis, assembly GCF_007474595.2. Lineage (NCBI taxonomy): Eukaryota > Metazoa > Chordata > Mammalia > Carnivora > Felidae > Lynx > Lynx canadensis. Next base: position 20,398,772 of record NC_044307.1, read on the forward strand.
CCTATCTGACTAAGTGGATGTCCTTAAAAGAGTATCCCAAATGAGGGTGATCATTCTACTCTGTATTTCTTTCATGAAGTCATCATCCATCATAACATTTAGAATTTTTTAATTATTTTCAGTTAGTAACTAATAATAGTGGCAAACAGAATATAAAATTCATTCAAAATGTTTCCATTTGGAGCCAGGCCTCTAAAAATCCCTGTTTACCTTCCTTAGCGACTGTCCTATAATGCATGCATGCATAGTGCAGGCATTTATGCATGTAAATGCTCTGTTTCCACCCCAACTGGGTGTCCTATCACATAATTCCCACACCAGCTACCTGATTAGCATCATACTCCACAGTTTTCTCTCTCTCTCTCTTTTTTTTTTTTAATGTTTTTTTATTCATTTTTGAGAGATAGAGAAAGAGCGTGAGCAGGGCAGGGACAGAGAATGAGACAGAGAATCCAAAGCAGGCTCCAGACTCTGAGCTATCGGCACAGGGCCTGACATGGGACCGGAACTCACAAACTGCGAGATCATGACCTGAGGCGAAATTGGATGCTTAACTGACTGAACCACCCAGGCGCCCCATCACACTACACAGGTTTAAGGGCTCAGTCTTAGAAGACTTCCTTCACTTCAGACACCAGGTGAAAGCCCCATGACTTAAGGGTTCCCATGAGTCCCCCAGGTTCAATAACCCACTGGAGTAACTCCTAGAACTCAGGAAAGCACTATACTTATCACTATAGTTTTAGCATAATGGATACAAATCATGGCCAGCCAATTGGAAGACATGCTCAGTGCAAGGTCTGGGAGGGTCCAGAGCATCCCTACCAATCCTTGTGGCATCTAGGTGTACCACACATCAATGTGTACACCAATCAGGAAGGTCCACTGAGCCTGTGTCCAGAGTTTTTACTGGGGCTTCATTATGTAGGCATGATTGATTAAATCATGGGCTGCATGATTGAGCTCAATCTCCTGGAGGTAGGGCTGGTCCAAATTCCAACTCTCCAGATATATGGTTGGTCTTTCTGGGGACCAGTCTGCACCCTGAAGTTATGGGGTGGAGTGGGATGGGGGAGGGCACCTTGAGTCGTCTCATTACTGTTATCAGTGACACCACAGCACTCTGGAAATACCAAGTGTTTCTGAACCTCTGTGCCAGGAAAGGGGGACAAGGATCAGATGTATATTCTCGATTATACTACAGGGTATAATCCAGATTTTGTGTAAGGCTCTCCTTTGTGTCTCTAATTCTGACCTTTCTACTGGCTTACTCACAGGCCACTGCAAGTCATTGGAAGCTGCCTTGCTTCCATCTAGCTCAGCAAACTCAAAATCATGCTTATCTGCCAAATTAACTTGTCCCAAATTCCCTGTAATGGTTGATAGAAACCACTGTCCTCCTGGATGTGAAGACTCCAAATTTTAGATTCAGATTAAGATTTCCTATAAATCTTTGTCTGATGACATTATTTAGATCACTTTTCCAACCTTGTTGAACCTAGGCCCCCTGATAGTAAGTGTTAAAAATCCAAACGCAAACAAAGCAAGTCAAATTCCACACACTTCACTTTGTCCTTTGTCCCACAGATTCTGATATGTCCCCTCTGGTTGAGAGTTTCTGGGCTGGATTATAGTCACATCACAAATATGACTTTAGACGTTTTCAACTCTTCCAAATCAAAGATCATCAATAATGTTTCAAGGGAACTTTCTCCCTGTGCCTTTGAACACACTGCCAGTAGATATCAATTGATGGTAATACAATCACAGTAGAAGACTTTAACACTCCACTTCATTGATGGACTTCATCATCTACACAGAAAATGAATAAGGAAACAATGTCTTTGAATGACACATTGGACCAGATGGACATAACAGATATACACAGAACATTCCATCTTGCAGAACACTTTTTTGAATTTAAACAAGGGTAGGGCTGGCATGGGTAGCTCAAGAGTGGCCAGGAGGTTGCAACACAAACTAATCTCATTTTAACTTTTCTTCCCTCTTCCTTGTTATTCTGTGTTATACATCCCATAAATCAAAATTTCCTGACCCACTTTTTTCCGGCATCCATTTGCTCATTTCATCCTTCATTTATTCGTTCATCCCGTGTCTCTTGAGCACCTCTAGGCCAGGCACTGTTCTAGTATCGGGACAGAGCAGTGTTCAATACCCAGCCCCCTGCCCTCCAGGAGATCCCAGTCTCAGGGCAGGGGCAACAGGTAGGTGAACAGAGATACAGGATAACTTCAGAGTGTGGTAAGTGCTATGAGAACAATATTAAAACAGGCTCAGATGATAGAGATTGATGGGGGGCAGTGTGTAGCTTAGGTTGGGTGTTCAGAGAAGGCCTTTCTGTAGGGGCAGCATTTGATCCCAAACCTGAATGACCTAGATCTTGTCTCTTCACCCCTGTTATACCCTATGTAAAAGAGAGGGGAAGAGAGAATCCTAGGATCACACTGCACGGAAACCACGGTACATAGTAATTGAGAACACGGGGTCTATTTGGAGACAAACAGACTTGCCTTAGTCCTTAGATCACAAAGGACTCTTTGATCTTAACTCTGAAATTAGAGAAATTGGGCCCAAATTTGTTTAGCTTGAGCTTGCTCTTAGTTCCCATCTGAGAAACTCTGGGCTCAGATAGCCCTAGCATTCTTTCCTGGAAGCAGAGTGTGATAAAACCACACACTCAAGCTGCCACGGCGTCCTACATTGCTTCCCTTAGTGTCCCCAAAAGAGCCTCGAGGGGTCCATATGGGTTTCCTACTAAAGCGAGAGCTCAGGAGTGAGCCACTCTGCTTCTGCTCTTTTAGATTCCGTAGCACTCTCTTTCTCTCTCCCACTCCCCGCTCCTCTCTCCATAAATAAACCTGCCTTCTGTTTATTTAGGGTGGTGAGCGAGTTTCTACTTTCACAGCACACAAGGTCACAGTCAGCCTAAGGGCCCTCCTTGAGGTATTCTGCATTCAGGAATCTTTAGGGGGGGGGCACACCTCTGGGGATTAATAGGAACAGGCAGGGCAGTGACAGTGAAATGTGAAGAATCTGGGGGCGGGGGGGGGGGGGGTGGGCATCACCGTGCAGGCATAGGGTGCTTTTTCCTGGATGACTGAATGCCTTATTATTAAATCACACAGAGGGGGAAAAGTCGCTTTTGGACTGAAACCAAATACGGGAAATTTCAACACCAGAGGCGGCTTTCTCCGAGTATTTTATAAGGACCTCTGTTTCACACTTTGAGCCAATGTAATGTCAGGCTTACAGATATGCTTTTGTTGTAGCTCTTAATTGTAACTCATTTGAAATACAGGTACATCGCTTTGCAACTGCTTTAATGCATCAGAACAACACTATGTTTCATCCAAATTAATGTAACACTTTCAAACACTTTTTGTGGGGCACCTGGCCGACTTCAGCTCAGGTCATGATCTCACGGTTCGTGGTTTCGAGCCCCGTGTTGGACTCTGTACTGACAGCTCAGAGCCTGGAGCCTGCTTCGGAGTCTGTGTCTCCCTCTCTCTCTGCCCCTTCCCCACTCTCACTCTGTCTCTGTCTCTGTCTCTCAAAAACAAATAAACATTAACACAAAAATAAAACACTTTTTGTACCTGTTTATGCCTCCAAGCTCAGGAATTTCATTCTGGTTTCCTATTCTTTTCCGTCAGCCCAGCTCATTCTCACTCTGCTCCCACACCACACTGGACCTTCACTGTCTGGCCTGGCAGCGATTTCTCTCCCTCTCTCCCGGTCTCATTCCCTAAGAAACAGAAATGGAAACAAACAAATTAAAAGAGCTGCCGTCTCCGAGGGATGAGCTGGGTTTCTTTTCAGGTGTTTTCCCTTCTATGTCCTGCTAAACTGATGGTTATACCCAGTGTGAAACCACAGAGAAGGAGAAAGTCAACAGAGGAAGTGAATCCAAATCCGAACACTATCCTGGCTGTACTGCAGCAGATTTTGTAAAGATTTCATTAAATATCAGGCATAGCCTGCTCATGGATAATTAAATTAAAAGTTGCCTGTGGAGAGCATATTACATTTAAGAGAGTAAGTAGTATCGGTGCTAGAGGGAGAAACAAGCCAGCAGTCCCCAAGACCTCCCATCGACAGTGCCTTCAGCCCTCAAGAACCTGGAGGCCTCTGGGGTTCGTTCGTTCCTGAAGCTCTGTCCCAGTACTGGCCAGCTCTGACTATTAGATAGTTCTTTCCTTTACTAAGCTGACATTTCTCTCTCCTCACTGGAAATAGTTCTGTGTCTGGTGGGGGGCACGCATACAAAAATAGGTCCAGTTTTTCTTTTGGGTGAAAACATCAGCCTGCCTTATCTCTAGGTTAAACACATTTGATTTAAGTGAATAATATTGATAATGTTCCTTCAAGTCCCCTCAACAGGCTGCTTTTTTTCCTGAATTCTTTCTGATTAGTCTCTATCCCTTTTATACTGACTGTTGTGTCCTAAACCTCTTCTTTTAGTGTTTTCTCACTGCACCTTTTTGGCCCCCTTTCCTCTGATAATACATTGGAGTGCTATCCACCAGCAGCTACCCCCACCCTTTACATTTGCTTTTAGACATCTACTCCTTTTATTTAAAAAAAAAAAAAAAACAAAAAAACAACCAACTACACATATTCCTAAAACCATAGATGATGTGAATAGGAATATATAGTCTTGGTGTGATTGGTAATTCATATGTATTTCTCTCTGGGTTTGGAATCCCCCAGGAAAGGCAGACCATTGGGAGAATCTGTCTTTCCAGATAGAACTCCTCCAAATGCCCCATGATACTGAAAATAGCATTTTGTATTTATATTGCATGCTATTTGGTAATAACCACTGTTCTAAAAGCTTTACATGGGTATTCTCATATAATTTAATTCTCATAAATTCACAAGGTAGGTGCAGCTAAGGCTTAGGAGGATCACGTGGCTTGCACAAGGCTCTGCAGGTTGCATGTTAGAGCCAGGATTATAACCCACCTCCCACAGTGATATCCTGCGGCGACTTCTGTGGTCTTTGTCATAATGCCTCGTATAAGTACTTGTTGTTTTTCTGATGATCAAGCTAACAGAAACCTAACTTTGTCTTCCAATGTTTCCCATCTTGACGGTTCATCTGAATGGCTTGAAGAAACTCCAAGTGTTCTTGAAGTTCCTGGATAACGATCTGTGGATTTGGCTCTTTTAGGACATGCGTTTACTTCCTCATGCTTGTTCTCTTAACAAGGTTTGCAGTGCAGTTATCACAAACACATCAAAATTATGTAAATGTCTTTCCTACTAGATGAACTGTAATTGAATGACTGCTTTTTGTGTGTTTTTTTATGTTTATTTATTTTTGAGAGAGAGAGAGAGAGCACAGTGGAGGGGTAGAGAAAGAGAGAGACAAAGGATTCTGAAGCTGGCTTGTCAGCACAGAGCCCGATGTGGGGCTTGAACTCACGAGCTGTGAGATCATGACCTGAACTGAAGTCAGACACTTAACCCACTGAGCCACCCAGGTGCCCCACTTTGTGTGTGTGTATGTGTTTTTTAAATAAGCTATTGAGGTTCACTTTACATGCAATAAAACGTGTACACTTAACAGTTCAATGAGTATTGACAAATATATAAATCCATGTAATACCACCCTAATCGAGGTACAGAGCATTTCTGTTAATCCAGAAAGTTGCCTTGTGCCCCTTTTTGTAGCAGATCTTCCCTCCACCCACCCAAAGGCAACCAGTAATCTAATTTTATCACTAGATCTGATTCCTATCACTACACCATCACAAAGTAGAATCATACATACATAAATGGGATCTTCTATTTCTGGCTTCTTTCACTCAGCCTGATGTTTTTGAGACCATTTGTGCATTGTTCTATTCCTTTTTTTTGTGGAGTGGCATTTCATTAGATAAACATACCACAGTGTTTATCCACTCACTCAGTGACAGACATTGGAATTGTTTGTTTTGTGTCTAATATGAATAAAGCTGCTATAAATATAGACAAGTTTTTTGTCTACAATGTCATTATCCTCTTGTAAAACCCTGGTTGCAAGTTAAGTGTACGTTTAACTCCGAAACGATTGTATCATTTTATATTCCCAGCAGCAGTGTATGAGGGTTTCAATTGTTCCACATCTTTGCCAACACTTGGTTTTGGTAGATTTTTTTTTTTAACTCTTAGCCTTTTTAGGAGGTGAGTAGTGGTATCTCTTTGTAGTTTTCAGTTGCATTTCTCAGATTCCTAAATGTGTTGATATCTTTTCTTGTTATTTTTGGCCATCTGGTTATTTCTGGTCATTTTTGGTTATTTTTGTACATCTCTTTTGGGAAGTATCTGTTTCTGTAGTTTTAGATCTTTTTGTTTTTTGGTGGGGTTTATCTCATTAGTAATAAGAGATCTTTATATATCCTCGATAGAAGTCCTTTGTCAGATTCATTTATTACATTATTTTCTCTTGGCTTGTGACTTGCCTTTGTATGTTCTCAACAATGTACTTTAATTTTAATTTAATTTATTTTTGCATTAACAGTTTTATTTGAAATGGAAAGCAAAGTCAGACTTTTAAAAACAAAACGAGTCTCATTTGACAGTCTTTTTTTTTTTTTTTAAACAAATAGGATGCACTCTGCTGATTGGATTATATGGTGGGCATTTTCCATAAATTGAATGAACTTAATGTTTGTTTGTTTATTTATTTATTTATTTATTCATTTATTTATTTAGATAGAGCGTGAGCAGTGGAGGGACACACAGAGAGGGAGACACAGAATCTGAAGCAGGCTTCAGGCTCTGAGCTGTCAGCATAGAGCTCGATGCAGGGCTTGAACCCAGTAACCACAAGATCATGACCTGAGTCAAAGTCAGACGCTTAACTGACTGAGCTAACCCAATTGGTGAATTATTTATTTCATAAATTGAATGAACTTAAATCAGCAGCTCAAGAGGTTGTTTTTCCAGCTTTGAGATATAATTATCACATGATCTTATGTAAGTTTAAGGTGTACAAAGTGTTGATTTAATACATTTATAAATTGTAAAATGATTATCATTGTAGTATCACCTCCATCCTGTCACATAGTAACCATTTTGGGGGGCAATGAGAACATTTAAGATCTACTGTCTTAGCAACTTTCAGGTATATGATAGAGTATTATTAGCTCTAATAACTACGCTGTATATTAGATCTCTAAACTTGTTAATCTTATAACTGAAAGCTTGTACACTTTGACCAACATCTCCCCATTTACGCCATCCCCACCCTTGATAACTGCCACTCTACTTTTTCTCCAACTTTGTCTTTTTTAGATTCAATGTATAAGTGATACCTTACAGTATCTGTCTCTTTCTGTCTGACATATTTCACTTAGCATAATGCCCTCAAGGTCCATCCAAATTGTTGCAAACTGCAGGATTTCCTTCCTTCTCATGGCTGAATAATATTTCATTGTATATATACATATAGACTATATCTTCTGTTAAGGTACTTAACATCTGTTGATTGGTACTTAGGTTGTTTCCATATCTTGGCTATTGTGAGTAATGTTACAATAAACATGGGGGTGCAGATATCTCTATGAAACCCTATTTTTACTTCCTTTGCATATATATATATATATATATATATATATATATATATGCACACATATACACCCAGGAGTGGGACTGCTGGATCATATAGTAGTTTTATTTTTAATTTTTTGAGGAACCTCCACACAGTTTTCCATAATGGCTGCACCAATCTGCATTCCCACCAACAGTGCACAAAGGTTCTATTTTGTCTACCTCTTTGCCATCACTTGTTGTCTCTTGTTTTTTGTTTTGTTTTGTTTTGTTTTTGTTTTGTTTTTATATATGCTAGTAATTCTAGCAGGTGAGAAGTGATCATCTCATTGTGGTTTTGATTTGCATTTTCCTGATGATCAGTGATGTTGAACACCTTTTCATGTGCCTGATGGTCATTTGTGTCTTTGTGAAACTCTATTCAGTTCCTCTGTCCATTTTTAAAAAGAGTTGTTAGTTTTTTTTTTCTTTTTTGCTACTCACTTGTATGAATTTTTTTTTTATGTTTGGGATATTAACCCCCTATCAGATATATGATTTGCAAATATTGTACAGTTATACAGTTTCAGGTCTTAAATTTAAGTCTTCAATTCATTTTGAGTTCATTTTTGAGTGGTGTAAGTTGGGGGTTGAAGTATAATTGGCATTAAATAAACTACATATGTTTAAACTGTACAGTTTGATGAGTTTTGACATATATACACCATTGAAACCGTTATCATTATCAAGATAATAAACATTTCCATGAGCCCCTAAAAGAACAGTTTCTTTCAAAAATTTTTAGTTTTGAATGAGTTGCATTCAAGGGGGCTGGGATAAGTGTCAAAAAATGAGGTTCAAAAAAATAAATAAAAATATAATTAGAATTTTTAGTTTTGAAGTTCAATTTACCAAAATTTTCTTTTGTGGTGATTTTTCTTTGTTAATTTTTTTAAAGAAAATCTGTGATAAAATGTTGCCTAACAGAGCAAAAGTTCTATACCATGTTTCTTCTAGAAAATTTTTATTTTTAGCCTGTACACCTCGGTCAAAGAACCATCTTAAATTAATTTTTGAGAACAGGGAAATAAGATTCAAGGTTCATTTTTTCTTGTGTGGATATGTAATTGTTTAAATAACATTTGTTGAAAATGTTCTGTTCCCCCATGGAACTACCTCTGTGACTTTGTCAAAATTGACCATATGTATGTGGATATATTTCTGGATTTTGTATTTTATTCCACTGATCTACATGTCTGTCCTTTTAGCAATACCACACTGCCTTAACTACTGTAGCTTTATGGTAAGTCTTGAGATCAGATAGCATAAATTGTCCAACTTTTTCAAAATTACTTTAACTCTTGATTCTTTCATTTCTGCGTATATTTTAGAAATAGCCCATAAATTTCACACACACACACAAAAAACCCAGTGGAATTTTGCTTTGTATTGTGTTGACTCTATGGATATTTGGGACGGATTGACATCTCAATATCCTATGAGCATGGTATATTTCTTTTATTTAAACCTTCTCATTTACGTAAGTCTTTTATTTCTCTTAGTAGTGTTTTTTGTATTTCAGAGGTCTTACATATCTTTTTGTTGAATTTATTCCTAACTATTTTTATCATTTTTGATGCTATTTTAAACAGTATTGTTTAAAAATTCAGTTTCTAATTATTTGTTGCTAGTGTATAGAAAGATAATTCATGTTTATATACTGACCTTATATCCTATGACCTTGCTAAATTTACTTATTAATTCTAGTATTGTTTTCATATTTGTTAGGATTTAAAAACTTTTATCATCTGCAAATACAGATAGTTTTACTTCTTCCTGTCCAATCTGTATGCTTCCTCTTCCTCTTTATTTTTTTATTTTTAGTTTTGTTTTTTGCCATGTTCCACTGGCTAGGATCTCCTATACAGAATAGAAAAGAAGTGGTGATATTGGGCATCCTTGCTCAGTAACTGATCTTTGGAGAAATGTATTCAATATTTCACCATTGAATATGCTGCTTGCTATGGGTTTCTCACCAATGCCCTTTATAAAAATGAGGACGTTTCTTCAGTTCCTTGTGTGCTTAGAGTTTGTGTGTGTTGTTTTAATAATTAGGGGATGCTGACTTTTATAAATGACTTTTCTGCATATCTTGAGATCATATGATTTTTTTCCTCTTTATTTTACAGTGTGTTGAATTTTTGGACTGATTTTTTGGATGTAAAATCTTGCATCCCTGGAAAAACCCTCACTTCATCATGATGCATTACCCTTTTTGTATATCTCTGGATTTTAATTGTTTAATTGTTTTAAGTTTGTTGATTTATTTTTGAGAGACATAGAGAGACCTTGTGAGCAGGGGAGGGGCAAAGAGAGAGGGAGAGAGAAAATCCCAAGCAGGCTCTGCAGTGTCAGCACAGAGCCTGATGTGGGGCTTGAATTCATAAACCATGAGAATAGGACCTAAGCCAAAATCAAGAGTCAGATGCTTAATCAACTGAGCCACCCAGGTGCACCAATTGTTAATTTTTTAAAAGAATTTTTGCATCTTTTTATGACAGATATTGTGTTCTGCAATCCTTTTGTATTATTTTTTTAAGTTTATTTATTTATTTTGAGAGAGAGAAACAGAGGGCACAGGCAGGGGAGGGGCATAGAGAGAGGGAAAGAGAGAGAGAGAGAGAGAGAGAGAGAGAATCCCAAGCAGGCTCTGCGCTGCCAGCACAGAGCCTGACGTGGGTCTCAAACCCACAAACCATGAGATCATGACCCGAGCCAAAGTCAAGAGCCAGTCACTTAACTGACTGAGCCACCCAGGTTCCCCTATTTGTATTATCTTTATACATATTAGTAAACTTTCCTCCTTTTGTATTTTCTGGAAGAATTGGAGATTACTATTATTTCTCCTTTAATAGTTTGCTAGAATCCACCAGTGAAATATCTAGGCCTCCAGTTGTCTTTATGGGATGATGATGATGGTGATGATTAAACTTCTTTTATCGGTATAGGACTATTTAAAGTTTCTAGTTTTCCTTGAGTCAATTTTGGTAAGTTGTATTGTTCAACCGTGTAACAGCTATTCTCTGCTGAGTCCTGTGTATTATAACCCTATATATGTGCAGCCCAGCATTTGGCAACCTGAAGGGAACTTTCACACAGATTTTTGCTCACATACCTCCCCCAATCCCTAAGCATCTCTGTCTTCTCTTGTGCTCTTCCCCTATAGATCCCGCCAAGTGTAACAGCTCTTAGTGCTGGTCTCTGCCTCCTCAGCTTAAAGGAACTGCCATGCACTGTTTGGGCTCCAGCTCCCTGCACCATGATCAGGAAATTGTCCCTGGAAAACAGCCAGAGCAATCAAAAGACACACCCCATGAGTTTTCCTTCTTTCATGGCCCACAGTCTTGTACTATGCCAATGCCAGAAAACATTTGCTTCCTACAGTTTGTCCAGTTTTATAATTGTTTACAGTGGGAAGGCTAGTCTGATATGAGGCTTTATATTATGGTGACAAATAGAGATCACTTTTTGTGTTTATTATTAGTATTAAGTATTAAGTAACAGTGTGAGTGGGGATGTCCAAACTTCTATATGTAGAATATGTGACCTCTTGTGACCCAGCTTGTCTACCCTGTATATTCATCTAATCTTATCTGTTGCCACACTGCCAAGTATTTTATGCTTCAGAAAAACTATGCTACTTACTGCTACTGTTTGCCATGCGTATGCACAAATGAGGCTGGTGTACTTGTTCCCGTGGATCCTTCAGTGTTTGGTATGTGCTATCTTTATTGCTCTGAATGTTTCCTTCTGCTTCTCCACAAGGTAACTTGTGTTTTTCCTTCAGAACTTATTCTGACCCCTATGGCTGGATCACAGAGCCCTATGCTTACTCCTATCATAGCACTCAGTATAGCAAATTAGCATTGTCTGTTCATTTTTTTTTTTTTTTTTTTTTTTTTTTTTTTTTTAAATTTTTTTTTTTTTTCAACGTTTATTTATTTTTGGGACAGAGAGAGACAGAGCATGAACGGGGGAGGGGCAGAGAGAGAGGCAGACACAGAATCGGAAACAGGCTCCAGGCTCCGAGCCATCAGCCCAGAGCCTGACGCGGGGCTCGAACTCCCGGACCGCGAGATCGTGACCTGGCTGAAGTCGGACGCTTAACCGACTGCGCCACCCAGGCGCCCCTGTCTGTTCATTTTTTTTCCGGCCTCTTACATTTGTGGACAGCAACTAATTCTTATTTGTCTCTAGATGAATAAATACCTAGAAAGTCCTTAATAAACATTTGAAGAATGACTGATCTAACACCATTAATTGGTACTTTAACTTAAGGCATGTGTTGTAGTGTTTCACTGCTTAAAATAATTAGCTTTGTTAATCTAGCTTAGTGTGCCAAACTAGAAATAAATCACAGTCGTTCAAGGCCAGCTCTTGCCCTTCAACCTTAGGATGGTGGTATCCCATAGGCCAGACCCCATAGCAGCCTGGAGTGAGACATTTCATGACTTTTCACTTTTATGTTCCTGGATCATTTGATTCATGGTCTTGGGCCTGGTGGCTCTTTGCTCTGATAGATGACCTGAGAATCTGGCCGCTGTTATTTCGGCAGGACTCCTGGTGCCCCAGGTCCCAAGGCAGCCCCACACTGCAGCTTCCATTGCTTTAAGCATTCTGCAATGGCTGGATTCCTTTGCTAGAGATTAGATATCTGGCATTTGAACATCAGGCTTTCATTTTCTGGGGACTTCTTCTGTTTGCATTCCATTTTAGTGTGCCCTAAATTTTCCTTGTTCTTCTATCGGAGAGGAGATGATTCCTTTCTTGGGTGCATTACTTTCTTATTTACATGAGCATTCTACAAAGGTTTGAGTGTCTTATGTCTTAGAACTGCACTAAATATGACATTCTGAATATAGATTCTCATTCTGAGACTAAAACTTCCTTAGAAGTGTGACTTCTCCCTCAGAAGAGTGACTGGTTAATCAAAACTTCTGCTTGCTGAGGGATTTTTGACTCTCTAGAGCTTCAGAATTGGGTCTTTACTACTTATAAGGACAGGGGAAGGAGACGGGGATGGGGAGAGAAAGAGAGAAAGAGAGAGAGAGAGTACGAACGAATGAATCATAGGCAGGCCATGCTCAGTATGGAGCCCAACACAGGGCTCAATCTCTGGACCATTAGATCATGAGCTGAGCTGAAATCAAGAATCAGATGCTTAACCTTAGCTGAGCCACCCAGCTGCCCCAAGAGAATACTTCTATACTACAGAGTTTTTTTCTTTATCAGTTGGAAGAAATGCACCAGTAGAAATGTCAGAGCCAATTGGAAGGATTATGTGATGACGTTCTAAATTCTTTACATGATATTTATTCTTTTCAAAACTTCATCAATTTGGATCACCTTTTTTTCCAGAAATTTTTTCACTCTCAACAGGTTTATTGAACGTGTAAGCATGCAGTTGTATAGAGACTCCTCTTATAATTTTAGAGGATTTTCTGGTTATTTTTAGAAATTGAGAAAAAAAAACAAGGCGTTGGTTTTTCTGATTGTTTTAATATGTTATTTGGCCAGGAAACCCAGAAATCTCCAAATCCGGTCTTGGCCCACCCGGTCCTCTTTTCTGAAGGGACTCCAAGGGAAATATAAGAACGGGCAACAATAGCAAAGTGACACAGAGAAAAGTCAAGTCTAGTTTCGGCTGGGACTTTACTTTGGCACTGCAGAGTTGAATGGCAGTAGGCTACATTGGGTCTGCGTTGCACAGTCAGGCCTCCTGGATCATCGAGAATGGGTAGGACCAGAACAAATATCTCATCATCCTACTCCAGTGATCCAGAAGAAAAGGAGATGAAGACACAGCATTTTCCCCAGTAGCGAGCACTGCCCCAGGACATTTCTGACAAACCAGTAATTTCCTGCCCAGTTGCCACATTGGAGAAAAGATAGAAGAGAAAAAGAGAAAAGAGATGGCCAGGGTCTCCTGATAGCCACAGCAAGGGACTTGTGTCTTGGGGGTGGGGGAGGGGAATGGGGAAGGAGTGTACAAGCAATAAATTGGGGGAAATAAGAATTCCCTGAATTGTGCATTTTAAGATTTTCATTTATTTCCAATTTATTATTATATATTTTGGTGTTGACAAATTTTAATGTTGGCACTAGAGTGGAAACACAATTACTTCTCAGCCTTGTCAGCCACTGATTTGCTCCTGAGTCAATGTAATATGCATTTTCAAGACAAAACAGACACTCACTTTCAAATGAGGCCTGGAAAGAGACAGAGAGTTAGAGGGTTGCTCTGTTCTGGTCTAACACTCTCATCTTCATTTTTTATATTCTTTAATATGTCTGGTTCAAATGTGGTTTAGTATGGATGATATTTTACATGATCTGGGTGTCTTTCCTCCTTGTGAAATTCTGAGGTGGCAAAGCAGACATTCACTGACAAGACGTGAAGAATTGCCAGATGGGGTTTTCTCTTGACTTATGACCTAAACAGAATGCAATATATATATGTTCTACTTCTTGTCTCTAGGAGTTTAATATTCTAAATACTAGTACAGCAAACAATTCTACAAAAAATAGGTTTATGATCTAATCTCCATCATTCTGCCTTTTATTACTGAAGATTTTATAAAATAAGTTGGCTAAACAAGAATTAATATTTTTCCTGAAGTTATCTTCAGGGTACGCTCTGCTTCAATTGTCAGTCTTTTTCACTATTTATTTAACTGAAAGCCCTGTTGTTTTTTGTACATAAATTAATAGTTTTTGCAGGCATTTTACTCTTGCATAGCAAATACACATCTACATTTTAACTGACTGATAGAATTTCAACCTATACAGTATATAGGCAGTTTCATCCATGTTTCATTAAGTATTAACAATAAATTAGACTGGCATGCCTTGTTGTAAACTGATGTCGTGCTACTTAGAAATTTTGGTCACATGGTCATGGATCATTCTTAAGACTAAAAATGAAATCGAATTCAGCTATTTGACCTTCCATATGGCCATGAGCAAAACAGAAGCAGCTTTAGGCCAGTTGAAAGTTGCAGCTGAAATTTGGTGCATCTTAATATTGACTTACATGTTTTCCTATTTTTTTCTAAATAATTATAATTAGGATGTTATATTCTGTTTAACCATTTGTTATTTGGGAGACTTTGGTGGGAGTTCTTTTAACCAAAATTTTCTTATTACTTTTTAAAAAAATGTTTATTGATTTATTTTGAGAGAGAGAGAGAGAGTGAGAGAGAGAAAGAGAGCAGGGTCAGAGCAGAGAGAGAAGGAGAGAGAGAGAATTCCAAGAAGGCTCCACACTGTCACCACAGAGCCCAACACAGGGCTCAATCGCATGAACTGTGAAATCATGACCTGAGCCGAAACCAAGAGTTGGATGCTTAACCGACTGAGCCACCCACACACCCCTTATTACTTTTAAACTTTATTATATTATCACCAAATAACATATACTTTTAACATATGATTTATTTTTCTATTTTATTTATTTCTTATGTATTTGATCTGTTTTATGAACAGGTCAAAATAGGTGTGTTAAAATGGTCTTACAATGATTAGTTTTGCAAAATGATCTGTGCATTTTTTAAAGCAAATTTTCCTATGGGTGTTTTGATACTGTGTTATTCATGTATTAAAAGTTCACTCTAGGGGCACCTGGCTGTATCAGTCGGTGGAGCGTGCAACCCTTGATCTCAGGGTTGTAAGTTCAAGCCTGACACTGGGTGTAGAGATTATTTAAAAATAAAATCTTAAAAAAAAAAAAAAAGTCCACTCTACTGTTTTCTACCTATGTGACCATGGCAAGTTGCTTAAATTTTCTGAGCTTCATTTCCCTCTTTGTAACCTAGGGTGGTAAGACTTACTTTTCTATAGTCTTTGTTGGAGGATTAGATGAACTAATTTGCACAGAGGGAAAGTATACATTTAATAGTAGTTATTATATGTTCTTTGTGTTTTATGCACTTCATCAATGGCACTTTTTATTCTGTTTGATCCATTTTCAGTTCTGCTTGGTGTCAAATTAGTACTGTCATACTCATTTTCTTTGGGTTTCAGTATGCCTGAAATCTCATTCTCTATTTTTTTATTATAATAAAATACACATAACATAAAACTTACCATTTTAGCCATTTATAGGTATACAATTCATTGGCATGCTACTATCCGTTTATAGAACTTTTTCATCATCCCAAGCAGAAAGTCTATACCCACTACTTAATGAAGTCTATACCCCATTCTCCCCTCCCTCTAGCCCCTTGTAACCTCTATTCTACTTCTGTCTCTCTGAATTTGCCTTTTCTTGGTATCTCATATAAGCAGAATCATAAAATATTTGTCCTTTTGTATCTATTTCACTTAGCATAATGTTTTCAGAGGTCATTCATGATGTGGCCTATATCAAAATCTCATTTATTTTTATTGCTGGATAATATTCCATTGTGTATGTGTGTATATATATATATATATATATATATATATATATATATATATATCTGTGTTTTGTTTATCCATTTCTCTGTTAGTGGACACTTGGGATTGTTTCCACCTTTGTCTGTTATGAATGATGCTGCTATGAATATTGGCATGTAAGTACGTGCTTGAGTCCCTGCTTTCAATTCTTTGAGTATGTACCTAGAGGTGGAGTTGCTAGATCATATGGTAATTCTATGTTTAACTTTTTGAGGGGCTGCCAAACTGTTTTCCATAGTGATGTCCTATTTTTTTTTTTTTTTGAAGAGTTCTGTGTTAGGTGTATCTGTTTTAGGTGTATCTCTTGTGATACAGTTGGCTTTTACTTTTTTTCAAAATTTTACATATATTTTCATGTTATCCTCATAAAACACACATGAGATATGTGCAATTACTTTTAACTTACAAAGAAATAAATGTTCACTAATAGAATAAATAATTTCCCCAAGCCACACAACTGATGAATTTCAGGGAGTTTAAGTGATTCCAGACCTCTAACTATGGAGTGCTCTTTTTATATGATGGCTCCCATTTCTCTCCCAATAGATTATTTTTTTAATGTTCATTTATTTTTGAGAGAGAGAGAGAGACAGAGTGTGAGTGGGGGGAGGGACAGAGAGAGAGACACACACACACAGAATCGGAAGCAGGTTCCAGGCTCTGAGCTGTCAGCACAGAGCCCGACGTGGGGCTCGAACCCATGAACTGTGAGAACATGACCTGAGCCAAAGTCAGATGCTCTACTGACTGAGCCACCCCGGCACCCCCCAATATATTTTAAGTTACTAAAAATGGGCCAATGTCTAATGCATTTTTATGATCCTCTGTACTTTGATGAGTATCTTGCAAAAAACAGAAAAAAAAAAAAAAAACCACATACTTATTGGTTGGCAAATTCATCATGCAGCTCTCCCTTCTAGAATATCCACATTTCTGGGGCGCCTGGGTGGCTCAGTTGGTTGAGTGTCCAACTTCAGCTCAGGTCATGATCTCATGGTTTGTGAGTTCGAGCCCCGCATCTGGCTCTGGTGCTGACAGCTCAGAGCCTGGATCCTGCTTCGGATTCTGTGTCCCTCTTCCTCTCCGCCCCACCCCTGCTTGTGCTCTGTCTCTGTCTCTCTCTGTCTTTCAAAAATGAATAAACACACACACACACACACACACACACACACACACACACACAAAACTAGAATATCCACATTTCTGGCCAACCCTTAACTAAATCCTGTGCATCGGCCAAAGGAAATATCATACTTCACTTAATTTATTAGACCATGGCTGTATACAACATTTTGCTGAGTCGCTGTTCTCCTAATGCACTTGCTTTCTGTTGGGCACTTGATCCTATGACACCTTATTACCTGCTTCATATTTCATGTATCATATATTTTCTAAGTTCATTATTCAATCATTCTTTCCTGTGCCCGGTCTGAGATAGTTAATACCTGCAAAGAGGCACAACTTTTCTTCTTCAAGATTTTCAATTAATCTTTGATTTTCTGCAGTTTGAGTGTGATATACCTAGGTATAGATGTTTTTGGTGTTTATTATGCTTAGTGTTTTCTGAGCTTGCTGCATCTGTGGTTTAGTGGCCATCATTAACTTTGGAAAATTCTCAGTCATTATTTCCTCAAATATTTCTTCTGTTTCTTTCTTATCTCTACACCTGTTATTCCCATTACAGTTTCAGCATAGTATGTTCCATCTTTTTCATTCTTTTTTTCTGTTTATATTTCAGGTTTGGAAGTTTTTACTCATTGATTGTTTCACTGGCCATATCCAGTCTCCTGATGACCTCATCAACTACATTTTTACATTTACGTGACAGTATTTTTTCTTTTTTAAAAAAAATTAAAAAAAATTTGTTTTAAATACAGTATTTTTTATTTCTAACATTTCCTTTTCTTTATTGGCATTCCCTTCACTCTATTACCTATCTGTTCTTTCATGTCATCTACTTTTTCCATTAAAGCCCTTAGTATATTAATCATTTAAAAAATGTTTTTAATATTTATTTTGAGAGAGACAAACAGAGCATGAGCAGGGAATGGGCAGAGAGAGAGGGAGACACAGAATCCAAGCAGGCTCCAGGCTCTGAGCTGTCAGCACAGAGCCCAATACAGGGCTCGAACCCACGAGTGAGATCATCACCTGAGCCGAAGTTGGACACTCAACCAACTGAGCCACCCAGGCACCCCTGATCATAGTTATTTTAAATCACCAGTCTTATAATTCTAAAATATCTTCCATATATGAATCTAGGTCTCAGGCTGGATTTGTCTCATCACATTATGTTTTTTGCCCTTTAGCATGCCTTGTAATTTTTTGTTGAAACCAGGTGTGATGCATCTGGTAAAAGGAACTGATGTTGATAGATCTTTAGTGTGAAGTTTTATGTTTATCTGATTAGGAGTTAGGCCGTTTTGACCCTGCGATAGCTTTGGTCTTAGAGGCTAAACTCTTCTTTCATATCCTTGTTTTTTATCTTTTGTTGTTTTGTGGTGTCCCTAGAAACTTCTCAAGTCAGATCTGAAGTTCACAACTTGTTATTTGAATTTTTCTTAGTTGTAATCCCCTATTTTTTTTTTTTTTACAGGAACTCTACTGATGTGGTGGTAAGGCGAGTAGAGAGAAGAAGCCTTCTATAGTCCTATGATTAGGTCTGTGTCTTTTAGTGAACTTGAATTGGGTATGTCCCTTCCCCCACATGGAAGGCTAGAGGTGGCTGCAGTTGGGTGTTTTCCTATCTCCAGGTCAGTTTGGCTTTGGTATAACCCCAGTGGGTTAGGTAAAACAGTTTCCTTTCAAGGCAGGCTTTATTAAAGAGAAAAGAGAGCTCTGAGCATATTTCAAAATGATTATATTTCCGCACTTTCTGTTAGAAGCACTAGGAGACCACTGTATGATCTTCACTGTAAGAACTGGTAGGGCAAAATGTGGGAGCTCTTCGAAGACTGGGCCCCCTTAGAGACGTTTTTTTAATGTTTATTTATTTATTTTTTGAGAGAGAAAGAGATCACAAACAGGAAAGGGGCAGAGAGAGAGGGGGAGAGAGAATCCAGAGCTGGAAGCGGGGCTCAAACACACAAACTGCAAGATCATGACCTGAGCCAAGCTGGCTCAAGAGTCAGACACTTGACCGACTGAGCCATCCAGGTGCCCCCTTCAGAGATGTTTAATTCTCAAGATTGTCTACATCAAACCTCGAACAGTCATTTGTAGTTTAAAATGTTCCTGCTGATATTGTCTCCAGCTGTGAGTTTCTGCCTCTGATTTGTTCCTGGTATGCTGTGATTATCTGGGTCCATCTGTCTGACTCGTTTTCAGGGCAGTTTGCCCTGTGACCTCAATTCTGATGGATCTAAGAGTTGTTGTTTTTCAGTTTGTTCAGGTTTGTTGCTTGTTTTGAGTACAGAAGCAATGACTTCCCAGCTCTTTACATGTCAGGCTGGAAACCAGAAGTCGTATTTATAAGTATCTTCCCAAGTGATGGGATCTTTGTTGCTTTCTCACTCACCTGCAACGTGTCTAGGGAGCCAAGACCAAAATGATACATGAGTCAAATAATCTCGGGAGAATGGCTGAGCAATGTTTATGTTTTCATGATGTTAATTAGCATGCTTTTACTTCCACTCAAAGAATTCCCTTTAGCATTTCTTGTAAGATGGGTCTGGTGGTAATGAAATCCGTCAGCTTTTGTTGGTTCAGGAAAGACTTATCCCTGTTTTGTTTGCTTGCAAAGGATGGCTTTACTGAGGATAGAGGCTTGGTTGACAGTTTTTTTTCTTTTACTCTTTTGAACATGTCATCCCATTCTCTCCTGGCCTAAAAAGTTTCTGTTGAGAAATCTGCTACTGGTCTTTTGGATGTCCCTTTGTATGTGTCTGTCCTTGTCTCTTGCTGCTCTTAAAATTCTTTGTCTTTGACATTTGACAATTTAATTATAGTGTGTCCCCGTGTATGGGGGCATTTTGGACATCATGCACCTGGACATCCATTTCTCTTCCCAGATTTGGGAAGTTTCCAGCCATTATTGTTTTAAATATACTTTCTATACCTTTCTCTTTTTTTTCTCCCTCTGGAATTCTCATAATGTGAATATTGTTTCTTTTCATGGTGTCCTATAATTCCTGTAGGCTTTCTTCACTCTTTTTCATTCTTTTTTCATTTTGTTTCTCTAAGTGAGTAATTTCCAATGTCCTGTCCTCCAGATCACTGACTCTTTTGTCTGCATGATTGAGTCTACTTTTGCAACTCTTGAATTCTTCAGTTCAGTTATTGTATTTTTCAATTCTAGGATTTCTGTTGGGTTTTTCTATTTGTTTGTTTGTTTGTTAATGTTTATTTATTTTTGAGGGAGAGACAGAGCATGAGTGGGGGAGGGGCAGAGAGAGGGGAGGACACAGAATCCAAAGCAGGCCCAAGGCTCCGAGCTGTCAGCACAGAGCCTGATGCGGGACTTGAACTCACGAACTGCGAGGTCATGATCTGAGCCAAAGTCAGACATTCAACTGAGCCACCTAGGTGCCCCTTTTCTGGTGTGTTTTTAATGGTTGCAATTTTTTTTTGTCAAACTTCTCATTTTGTTCATGCATTGTTTTCCTAATTTCATTTAGCTGTCTGTTTTCTTGGAGTTCACTAAACTTCCTTAAGAGGATTATTCTGAATTCTTTTTCTGACAGTTCATGGAGCTCCATTTCTTTAGGATCAGTTATCGGAGCTTTATTAGTTTCCTTTGGTGGTCTTGTGTTTGCCTTATTTTTTAAATGATCCTTGATTCCTCATGTTGGTATCTGCACATTTAACAGGGTTCCTCTTCCAGACTTTATAGCTTTGTTTTGGCAAACCTGTCAGCTTCACCAGTCAGCTCAGTTGGGGATTCTGGGTGGGTCTACTGGTAATATTCTTGGGCAGGTGGAACCTACTAATTTGGTCTGTTTGGGGACAAGGCAATGTTTGAGCTCTGAAAATAGGGAGAGGGGAGTGTGCCACCAGTTGAGAACAGTTGGATAGGATTACTGGCTTGGTTCACTACCCAAGTGAGGTCATAGTATGGGCTTAGCAGTTGGTTCGATTTCCTGGTCTAGCTTACAAATGCTCAGCACTGGGTAGTATATTCAGTAGTAGTTGAGGCTATGAAAATTAGCTTTCCTGCCCTGGGAGGGCAGCAAGATAGGACCCAGAACCCATCTAGCTTTGGAGATCTGAATCAAGCCAGAGTGTGCACTGAATTCCTGGTTAGGTGAGGCTACCAGTTTCACTCTGCAGATGGGGGAAGCCACGGCTGTGCTCTCTGTTCAAGTGCCCTGTACAGCGGGGTGTTGAATGGGCTATGCAGCCTCCCATATGCTCTGGTCAGGTACCCTGGTGGGACAGCCTGAAGGCTGCAATGAGCAGGTCTATAAATAAGTCCCCTGTCTGGGCACAGTGGGGAAAGGAGCTCTAAAGCCAGTAACACTGTTTGTTTATTGTCTTAACCCAAACCAACCTGCACCACACACTCCCAGATGACACGGGGCCAATTGGCTTTGTTCTGCAAACTGTCAGCTCTGCCTGCCACCCCTCAGACTGAGTACCATGGGGTTGTCATGGCTCCCAGGAGTTATATCCAGCCCTTCTGGTCTGATGAGTCCTGAAGACACTCTCCACAGTGTGCCGGGCTGTGTCTCAGCTCCATCGACTGAGTGGGAAGGTCAGGGCCACTCCAGGTTACTCTGTTTTCCCAGACAGGATCCCCCGTGGCTCCAGGCCAGGAATGAATTAATCCCCCTGCCTGTGTGTAGTATGGAGATGCTGCACACCTGTATTGGCTTTGCTTTGGGGGCCGTCAGCTCTGCCTGCCCACCTCTTGGTTCATGGGCCACACAGCCTCCAGGAGGCTTTGGTCAGAAGGGATTGGAATACACTTTCACAGCGGGTGGGGTATGATTCAGTTCCTTGCCCGGGTGTGGACAAACCAGGCTCTAGGGGCCGGCAGAACTCCTTGTGTTGAGGATCAAAACCAGGCAGATCTGTACCTCACTGAGTTCCCCGGCCAGAGCGCACCCCTGACTTGGTTCTGCAGATGAGCAAAGCCGCTGGTTGGGATTAAGCACTTGGGCACTGCAGGTGAGAACTCAGTCTGCCAAGATTCAAGTGCTGGTTCTTGCAATTCCTCTCCCCCCAACTTTTCTGTCACAGTCATATTTCCAGTGGTTGAGCGCCCCCCCCACCCCGAGACTCCCCTGCAGTCCCTGTAGGGCAAGATCACGGTGGGGCCTCCTACAAAGCAACCCACAATGCTGGGGCTGGGGGCAGCCCTGGCTGACTTTTCCCACTGGAGAAACTAGAGGCTCAGGGGAGACGTCTCCACGTGCTGCTGCCCTGTCCTGGGGGAGGGGCAATGGGGTCAATGCACAGCCACCTCTCTTACCCAGCTAATGCAGCCTGTCTTGGTCTCTGTGGTGAGAGATGCTTCAGCCTCATACCTGTTTTTTAGGATTCTTTCAGTGGTGTCTTATTCCTGAATAGCTGTTAGTTGTTCCTGTGAGGCAGCGTGAATTCGGGAAGAGCCCCTGTCACCACCATCTTGGTGATGTCCCTTAGCTTTACGTTTAACCCACAGCTTTCTTTAATCTTAACTATTCCTAACTATACCAGTATTTCATTAGGGTTTGCTCTTAATGGTTTTCAAAAATACTCTCCAGTCTCCATTTTCTTTTTTTTTGTTGTTGTTGTTTTTAATGTTTCTTTACTTTTGAGAGAGAGAGAGAGACGGAGACAGAGCACGAGCAGGGGAGGGGTACAGAGAGGGAGACAGGATCCGAAGCAGGCTCCAGGCTCTGAGCTGTGAGCACAGAGCCCAACGTGGGGCTCGAACCCACAAACCGGGGGATCATGACCTGAGCCGAGGTCAGGTGCTTAACCGACTGAGCCACCCAGATGGCCCAAAACCAGAGTTTTAAATCTTTCTAGGAAGTACCCTATCTGGAATTCATGTGAGATCTTTTTATTCCTACAATTCAAAAGTTTTGCTAGACTATGTCACCCACACCCACCACCAATTCCTGCCCTGGGTATTTTCTTGTATTTGTCATTACCTCTGAACAATGGCTGTAAGAGAGCTGTGTGATGGGATACAGATGGAGGGCTTTATTCTGGTTGTTTGGGGTAGAATAACCAAAGCATAGATGGCCAGTTTGCATCCACATTTAGGTTCCAGGTTTCAGACAGTTGGGTAGGCACGATGTCTTTGGCCTATCATTTTCCAAATATGGGAGACTTATAATTTGTGGCAAGATCAGCCTATTTTTTTTAATGTTTGTTTGTTTGTTTGTTTGTTTTGAGAGAGATAGTGGAAGAGGGGCAGAGAGAGAGGGAGAGAGAGAGAGAATCCCAAGCAGGCTCTGCGGTGTCAGCACAGAGCCAAATGCGGGGCTTGACCTCAGGAACTGTGAGATCATGATCTGAGCTGAAATCAAGAGTCTGACGTTTAAACAACTGAGCCACCCAGGCACCCCAGCCTATTTTTTTAAGGAACAGTTTTATTGACATTATTCATATGCCATACGACTCCCATTTTTAAAGCGTACAATTCAGTGGGTTGTTGTATAGTCACAGATATGTGCATAACCCATCACCTCAGAAAGAAAGCCCATGCCCCTTAGCTACACCCTCCCTCTACCCATTCATCCCTGCCAGCCCTAAGCAACCACTCATCTACTTTCTATTTCTATACATTCGCCTGTTTTGCACATTTTATATAAATGGTATCATGTAACATACAGTCTTTTGTGACTGACTTCTTTCCTTTAGCATAATGTTTTTAAGAGTCATCCATGTTGTAGTTTACAACAGTACTTTCTGGTCACATCACATTCCATTATATGAATATTACCACATTTTATGTATCCTTTCATTAGTCCATAGACATTTGGTTTGTTTCCACCTTTTGGCTATTATGAATAATGATGATGTAAGCATTTGTGTAAAAGTTTTTGTGGGCATACATTTTCATTCCTCTTGGATAGATACATAGGAGTGGGATTTCTGAGTCATATTCTAACTCTGTGTTTAATCACTTGAGGAATTACCACACTGTTTTCTAACGTAGCCACACCATTTTGCATTTGCAACAGCAGCTTAGGAAGTTTCTGATCTTTTCACGTCCTCATCAACACTGGCTTTTCATTTGTGGCAATTCTTGAGTGTGTGAAGCGGTATCTCATTATGGTTTTGACTTGCATTTCCCTGATAACTAATGATGCTCAGCATCTTTCCATGTGGTTATTGGACATCTGGATGTCTCTTTGGAGAAATGTCTATTCAGATACCTTGCCCTTTTTTAAGTTGATTATTTGTCTTTTTATTATTGAGTTGTAAGAGTTCTTTATATATTCTGGATATGGTCCCTTATTAAATATGCTACTTGCGGGGAGCCTGGGTGGTTCAGTCAGTTAAACTTCCAACTTCGGCTCAGGTCATGATCTCACCATTTGTGAGTTCGAACCCTGAGTTGGGCTCTGTGCTGGTAGCTCAGAGCCTGGAGCCTTCTTCAGATTCTGTGTCTTCGGATTCTCTGCCCCTCTCCTTCTCATACTCTCTGTCTCTCTCTCTCAAAAATAAATAAACATTAAAAAAATGCTACTTGCAAATATTTTCTCTTCCGTGTGTCAGCTTTTCACCTTCTTGATATTGTCCTTTGACGTTTTTTTATTTTGATGAAGTCCTATTTATTCATTTTTCTTTTGTTTTGGTGCTCTTGGTGTTGTATCTATGAACCATTACCTAATTCAAGGTTATGAAGATTTATGCCTATGCTTTCTTGCACCATTTGTTGAAAAAACCTATTCTTGTCCTATTGAATTGTCTTGGAATCCTTGTCAAAAATCAACTGGCCTCAGATATAAGGGGTTATTTCTGGATTCTGTGTTCTCTTTCATTGATCTATATGTCTGACCTTATGCTGATTCCACATAGTATTGATTTTTGTAGCTATGTAATTTTCGAAACAAGAAAGTGTTAATCTACTAACTTTATTCTTCTTTTTTAAGATTGTTCTGGCTATTTAGGGTCCTTTCCAATTTCATATGAATTTTAGGACCAGCTTGTCTATGTCTGCAGAAAACCCAACTGCAATTTTAATAGGGATTGCATTAAGTTTTTAGGTAATTTCAGGAGTATGACCATTTTATCAATATTAATTTTTCCAATCCATGAATGCATATGTCTTTCCATTCATTTAGGTATTTTCAAATTTCTTTCAGCAATGTTTTGTAGTTTTCAGTGTATAAGTCTTGCATTTTTAAAAAATCATTCCTAAGTATTTTAGTCTTTTTTATGCTATTGTAAATGTAATCTTTTACCTAATTTTATTTTCAGATTGTTCACTGATGGTTTATAGAAACACAGTTGGTTTTTGTATATCACTTGTGTATCCTACAACCTTGCTCAACCTGTTTATTCTAATTTTTCAAGATTATTTAGGATTTTCTGTATGGGAGATCATGCCATCTGCAAATAGAATTAGTTTTATCCCTTCCTTTCTATCTAAATGCCTGTTATACCTTTTTCTTGCCTAATTGCACTGTCTAGAACCTTCAGTTCAACACAGAATACAGGTGGTGAGAGCAGGCATCCTTGTCTTTTTCCTGACATTAGGGGGAAGCTTTCAGTCTTTTACCATTAAGTCTGATGTTTGCTGTGGGTTTTCACAGATGCCCTTTATTAGATTTCAGAAAGTTCCATCCATTCCTGGTTGATTGTGTGTTATTATCACGAAAAGGTGTTGGAATTTGTCAACATTTGTCAACATTTTCTGGATCGACTGAGATGATCGTGTGCTTTTGTTCTTTTTTCTGTTAAGATGGTGTATTGCATTGATTGATATTCATATGTTGAATCAGTCTTCCATCACTGAGATAAATCCCACCTTATTTTGGTGTATAATATGATTTATGTATTGCTGGCTGTATGTGCTAGTATGTTGAGTATTTTTGTGTTTATATTCCTAAGAGATATTAGTCTGTAGTTTTATTATGATATTACTGTCAAGGTCATACTTTTAGAATGAATTGAGAAGAATTCTCATCTATTTTTGAAGTGTTTTTGAAGGATTGGTATTAATTATTTAAACATTTGGCAGAATTCACCTGTGAAGACATCTCCTGAGCTTTTCTTTGGTGGTAGTTTACTTGATTATCAAACTAGTCAGATTTTCTATTTCTTCTTGAGTCAATTTCAATAGCTTGTATCTTTCTAGGAATTTGTGTGCATTTCATCTAAGCACACAGTTGTTTATAGTATTCCCTTATAATCCTTTTTATTATTGTCAGGTCAATAGTAATGCCTCACCTCTTTCATCTCTGATTTAATCATTTAAATATACTCACTTTTTGGGTTAATCTTTCTAAAGGCTTTATAATTTAGTTGATCTTTTCAGTAAAATGACTTTTGGCTTTAAAAGTCTTCTCTGATGTTTTCTATTCCTTATTTCATTAATTTCTGTTTTCATTTTTATTATCTCCTTTTTCTGGTTTCCTTAGATTTAGTTTGCTTTTCTTTTTCTAGTCACTTAAAATGGAAGTTTAAATTATTGATGTGAGATCTTTCTTCTTTTTTAATATAGGAATTTACAACTATAAGTTTCCCTCTACACATGGTTTTAGTTATATCCCATAAATTTTGATATGTCTTCATTTTCATTTATATCAAAGTATCCCTTAATTTCTCTTGTAATTTCTTCTTCAGCTCATTTCTTATTTAAAAGTGTGATGTTTAATTTTCACATATTTGTGAGTTTCCCAAGTTTTTGTGATTTCTAATTTATTTCATTACGTTAGTATTGACATACTTTGATGTCAATCCTTTTGAATTTATTGAAAGTTGTTTTATGACCTAATGTATTATTTACCCTGAATAATGTCCCATGTGCACCTGAGAAGAAAGTGTATTGTGTTGTTATTTTATAGCTATCTGTTAGGTCTAGTTGGTTTATAGTGTTGTTCAAGTCTTCTATTTCCTTGTTAATTTTTTGTCTTCTTTTATGCATTATTTAAAGTGGAGTATCAAAGTCTTCAACTATCATTTGTTGGAATGTCTATTTCATTCTTTAGTTCTATCAGATGTTGCTTCGTGTATTTTGGGTCTCTTTTATTAGGTACATACTTATTTATAATTATTATATATTCTTAATTCCTTGACCCTTTTATATTTATTACATGTCCTTCTTTATCTCTGTCCTTCATGACTATTTTGTGTGATAGTAGGATAGTCAACACGAGTTTTTTTGTGTGTTTACTATTTGTATAGTGTATTTTTCTCTACCCTCTTTCTTTCAACGGGTTTGTATCCTTGAATCTAAAGGATGTCTCTTTTTTTTTTAAATTTTTTTCTTTTAACGTTTATTTATTTTTGAGACAGAGACAGAGCATGAATGGGGGAGGGTCAGAGAGAGAGGGAGACACAGAATCCGAAACAGGCTCCAGGCTCTGAGCTGTCAGCACAGAGCCTGACACAGGGCTTGAACTCACGAACCTCGAGATCATGACCTGAGTTGAAGTTGGACGCTTGACCGACTGAGCCACCCAGGCGCCCCTAAAGGATGTCTCTTATAGACAGCACATAGTTGAGTCATTTAAAAAAAATTTTTTTTAAATGTTTATTAATTTTTGAGGGACAGAGTATGAGCAGGGGAGGGGCAGAGAGAGAAGGAGACACAGAATCCGAAGCAGGCTCCAGGCCCTGAGCTGTCAGACAGAGCCCAACGTGGGGCTCAAACTCAGGAGCCGTGAGATCATGACCTGAGCTGAAGTCAGACCTTAACTGACTGAACCACCCAGGCGCCCCATAGTTGAGTCATTTTTTAAAAATTTCTTATCCATGGGGCACCTGGGTGACTCAACTGATTAAGTGCTGACTTTGGCTCAGGTCATGATCTGGCAGTTTACAAGTTCCAGCCCCACATCAGGCTCTGTGCTGACAGTTCAGAGCCTGGAGCCTGCTTTGGATTCTGTGTCTCCTTCTCTCTGCCCCTCCCCGGTCACGCTCTGTCTCTCTGTCTCTCAGAAATAAATAAACATTAAAAATTAAAAAAATTCTTATTCATTCTACCAATCTCTGAATTTTAAGTATTTAATTCATTTAATATAATTACCAGTAAGGTAAAATTTAGCTATGCCACTTTCTATTTTTCTTATGTCTTTTTTGTTCCTCTATTCCTCCATGACTGCCTCCTTTTGTGTTGAATAAATGTTTTCTAGCATACCACTTGTGGTCTTTTTTCTCATGTTTTACTATGTATTTTAGTCATTTTTTAGTGGTTGTTTGGTAGTTACAATTAACATCTTACCATAACAATTTTATTCAAATTAATACCAATTTAATTTCAATAGTATATAAAAACTTTACTTCTCTATAACTCCATTCCTGTCTTCCTATTTTGTGTTATTATTTTCATATAAATTACATCTTTATACGTTATATGCCCATCCACACAGATATATGATTATTGCTTTATTCAGTTGTCTTTTAAGTTATATAAGGGGGGAAAAAAAGAGGTGTAAAAAATACATTTATACTGTCTTTTATGTTTACCCATGTAGTTACCTTTACAGATACTCTCTATTTCTTCATGCGGATTCAAATTACTGTATAGTCTTCATTTCACCCTGAAAGACTCTCAATTTCTTTTTTCTTTTTCTTTCTTTCTTTCTTTCTTTCTTTCTTTCTTTCTTTCGAGAGAGAGTGCAAGCAGGAGAGAGGGGCAGAGGGAAAGTAAAAAAGAGAGAATCCTAAGCAGGCTCCACACTCAGCATGGAGCCTGCCATGGGGCTCAATTCCACAACCGTGGGACCATGGCCTGAGCCAAAATCAAGAGTCAGATGCTCAACCAACTGACCCACCCAATGCTCGACTGACCGAGCCACCCAGGTGCCCAAAGAGTCTCAATTTTTAATGTATTTCTTAGAGCCATTCTGCTAGTGACAGTTCTCATTTATTGTTTATCTAGGAATGTCTTAACTTCCTCCTTTTGAATGATAGTTTTGCTGGATATAGAATTCTTTGTTGACTATCTTTTTCTTTTAGTGCCTTAAATATAGCATTGGTTTTGATTTCAACAGTTTGATTGTGATACGTGTAGGTGTTCATTTTTCTTAGTTTTGTTGAAACTCTTGAATGTGTATATTAATGTCTTTCCTCAAATTTGGGAAGTTTGGGGCCATTTTTTCTTCAGTTACTCTTTCTGCACCCACCTTTTCCTTCTGGGATTCCCATTATGCATGTGTTGATGTACTTAATGATGTCCTAGGGGGTCTCTGAGGCTCTGGTCATTTTTCTTCTTCTTCTTCTTTTTTTTTCTGTTCCTCAGGCTGGATAATCTCAGTTGAACTCAATTGACCTTAGAATTCTCAAATTCATGAATTCTTTCTTATGCCTGCTCAACTCTCCTGTTGAACCATCTAGACATTTAAAATTTTCATTTAATGTACATCTTAGTTTCAGAATTTCTATTTGGTCCTTTTTATAATCTAGATTCCTTTATTGACCTTCTCTGTTTGGTGAGACAGTGAGATATCATTCACATACTTTAGTTTTTCTTCTTTGATATATTCAAAATAGCTGACTTAACGTTCTTGTCTGGTAAGTTCAATATCTAGGCTTCCTCAGAAACAGTTTCTATTGATTACCTTTTTCCCTGTGTGTAGGCCACTTTCTTTTTCCTCTTTATGTTTTATAATTTTTGTTGGATATCAGCATCCTTAAAATGTTCCAAAGCTTCCCTTTCTGGTTCAAATCCCAATCCCTCAGTAGGGCCTATTAGGTCCTGCATAAGTTTGTCCTCACTGCCCCTCTGATTTCACTGCCTATACTCTTGTTTCTGTCATTATACAGCCTCTCTGTCCTTCTTTCCATTCTTTAAATATACTGGTCACTCATGTCTCAGCTCATTGGTGCCTCCTCATAGAGGTTATGCCTTCCCCAGCCCACCCTCCATCACATATCCCTGGCTTATTTTATTTATAACATTTAGCACTACCTGAAAAGATATTATTCTTTATTTCTTTATTGTATATGAGCCCGCCCCCTCACAAGACTGTAAACCCCCTAAGAGCAAATGCCTTGTCTTTTCTCTCTGCCATATCTTCATTGCTTAGAATGCTTCTTTGGCATATAGTTAGACATTCGTTGTTAAATGAATTAAAAGCTAAGGTCACAGTTTCACAGGTTCCAAAAAGAGACACACTCTAGTTCTTGAAGAGGATTAGCACTTTGTTTTTCTCCCCTAAAATTTCTCAAATCTGTGTTCTAGCTATGCAGATATAGTTAATAAACTTTCTCTTTAAAGGCAGTTTTTATAATTGTTTTATGAAACTAATTACTATCTATATTAATTATGCCCCATATACAATCTTAGTCTCTTTTCACTCTTGGCCTCATATCTTAAGACCTCTGTTTATTTTAGAATTCAACTTTGTATGTTAAATAACCCTTCCTTCCCTGAACACTAGGAAAAAAATAATCACAGGAAGTTCTGGAGAATTTCAGTCCCTAAAGTGGGAGACCCTAAGATCTGAAAGGAAATTGAACAATTATAACCTGTAGAGGACAGGACCTATGGAAGTTTGAGTTGTAAATTAGGCTCTTCAGCATACAAATCTATTCTTCATGCTATTACTTAATATGCTTAGTGCTGCATTATCCCCACAGAGTAAACAAACCAAATCCGTATTTAATCTTAGAAAATTTTCTATCATTCCCTGCCACTCTTATGTTTAAGAACCACTTTTCCTCTTATGGCACTCCTTGCAGAGATGAAATCTGTGAAGTTATTGTGAGTCCTTTATTAGTGTCCTAGTGGTGAGCACACCGAGGTGTGGCATGATGACTCATTCTGTGTAACTAACTCCACTCTATCCAGGAACTGAGCCGTGTCCATAAGTGTAAGAGATCCAACCCCAGATGTCAAAAAGTCAATGTTTATTTAGGAAAGGAAATATGTCATTGCGTGATTAACTCCTAGAAGCAATAGTAAAAACTTTTGAATCATCTGAGTTCATTTTAAAGTGCCACTTTTCTTCTTTACTTTGTAGTTGGGATTATTTACTAAACACTAGGTTTTCAGTAAGAAAACAACCTGAACACTTGTCAATATCAAGAGTTTCCTTTTGATGGTTAATCCATAAAATTAGCCTGGGAAATTCATAAGTTAATTATTTCCTGCTTTGAGAGGAGCTTTTGAACCTTATCAAGGTTGTACTTGGGTGGATTCCACTGAGGTGTATTCTCCTGGAGGCAGGGAGTAGCCTGTGTGCATGGAAGGATTCTGGAAACCAGAACCAAGTGGCAGTGAATGACCCAGGAGAAAAGGTTCATTCAAGGACTATGTAATCCCCACAGCCCTTCCATTGTAGATGAGTTGCAGGATATCTCCTTGACTTGGCACAGATCAGGCCAAGAGTCACTGGCAAGCATGCTCTGATGGTTCAGTCAGTTACAGCATGATACTAACAGGGTCCAAGGACATCCTCTGATTCCTCTCAGGTCAGTTTGCTTGGTTCAGGGGAAGAGAGTCTAGCCCAAGGTCATAAACCTTACCCTTGGTTATTCAGCTAAACCCAAGCCATTTAAAATTCTGTTACACAGTTATGATCTTAGTTCTATAGCAGATCATGGTAAACAGCCTGCAGAAGTCACTTTCGAAATGCTATCCTCTTGGTTTGTCCATGCTCCAAGTTTGTTTTTAGAGAGAAATGTTTCTTAATGCGAATGAATAGCTACATATGGGAGAATTATACAGATTGTACAAAACATATCTAGACATTTGTTAGCCTATTCATTTAACCATTTATGTTTTAGGACAAGGTTCTAAGAATACAAAGCCAGTAAGAAATAACTCCTGCTGTCAAGAAACTTACAATGTGCAGCACCTGCATGGCTCAGTTGGTTGAGCATCCAACTCTTGATTTCAGCTCAGGTCATGATCCCAGGGTCGTGGGAGCAAGCTCTGCATGACACTCCTTGCTGAGCATGGGACCTGCTTAAGTTCTCTCTCTCTATCCCTCTGCCTCTCTCCCCAGTTCACTTGCTGTCTGTCTAAAATTAAAAAAAAAAAAAAAAGACAACAACACAAAAAACCTTAGAGTATAATTAAATACCCAGTTTTGATTTTTTGGAATATACAAACTTTTGGGGAGGAAAACAATAATATGAAGTTACATGAAAGTCAAATATTCTCATGCAGTTCTACAAGCAAGCCTTTATTTTTTCCTTCTAATTAAAATTAAGATAAAAACAGTGGGGGAGGCAAACCATAAGAGAATCTTAAATACAAAGAACAAACTAAGGGTTGCTGGAGGGAAGTGGGGGTAAAATGGGTGATGGGCATTAAGGAGGGTACTTTTGGGGATGAGCACTGGGTGGCATATGTAAGAGATGAATCAGTGGGTTCTACTCCTGAAGCCAAGAATACACTGTATGTTAACTACTTGAATTTAAATTTAAAAAATATATTTCTCTTGATGTTGTAAAATAAATATTTGTTTAAATAATTAATATTTTAAAAACTATTTCTGATACACATAACATATACACATATTAATACATATAAATTAGTTACAGGTGCTTCAAAAAAGGAATCTAGCTTGAGTATTCTATTTAAGAATATAGTTCTGGGATGACTAAAATCAAAAACACAAGAAACAATAGGTGTTGGCAAGGATGTAGAGAAAGGGGAACCCTCAAGCACTGTTGATGGGAATGCAAACTGGTGCAGCCACTCTGGAAGACAGTATGGAGGTTTTTCAAAAAATTAAAAATAGAACTACCCTACAACCCAGCAATTCCACTACTAGGTATTTATCCAAATGATACAAAAAGGCTGATTCAGAGAGGCACATGCACCCCAATGTTTATAGCAGTGCTATCAATAATAGCCAAATTATGGAAACAGCCCAAATGTCAACCTACTGATGGATGGATACAGAAGATGTGGTATACATATGCAATGGAATACTACTTAGTGATCAAAAAGAATGAAATCTTGCCATTTGCAACAACATGGATGGACCTAGAGTATATTAAGCTAAGTGAAATAAGTCAGAGAAAGACAAACATCATATGATTTCACTCACGTGGAATTTAAGAAACAAAACAAATGAGGGGCACCTGGGTGGCTTAGTTGGTTAAGCATCCGACTTCAGCTCAGGTCATAACCTCACGGTTTGTGGGTCTGAGCCTTGCATGGGGCTTTGCACTGAGGGTGTTGAGCCTGCTTGGGATTCTCATTCTCACCCTCTCTCTCTCAGGTTTTCACTCCATCTCAAAATAAATAAATAAACTTAAAAAAAAGAAACAAAACAAATGAGCAAAGGGAAAGAGAGAGAGGGAGAGGCAAACTAAGAAATAGGCTCTTAACTGTAGAGAATAAACTAATGGTTACCAAAGGGGAGGGGGTGGGGGTGAGTGAAATAGGTGATGGGGATTGAGGAGGGTGCTTGTTGTGATGAGTCCTGGATGTTGTATGCAAGTGTTGAATTACTATATTGTACACCTGAAACTGATATTACACTATATGTTAACTAACTGGAATTTAAATAAAAACTTTAAAAAAAGAATATAGTTCTGGAGAGTAGTAATTTTTGTTCATTTTTTTTTTCTTACACATTTATTGTGAGAAATTCAGAATGCACCAATCAAAAAGAAGAAAATAAAATTATCCATGTTCCTGTCACTCAGATACAACAGATACCACTCAGATACCATTCATATTTCAGAATATGTTTTCTAGTCTTTTGTTATATATATAATGATAGTTAACATTTATTGTATATTAAAAGTTTTGCATACTGCTAAGCTTATCTCATGCAGTATCTCATTTAATAAAGTTCAGGTGCCGCATGTGTTTTTTTTCTTTTGATTAAAAAAATTTTTTTTAATGTTTTTATTTATTTTTGAGACAGAGAGAGACAGAGCATGAGCAGGGGAGAGGCAGAGAGAGAGAGAGAGACACAAAATCCAAAGCAGGCTCCAGGCTCTGAGCTGTCAGCACAGAGCCCGACATGGGGCTTGAACTCACAGACTGTGAGATCGTGACCTAAGCTGAAGTCGGACGCTCAACCGACTGAGCCACCCAGGCACCCCTTTTTTGGTTTTTAAAAATTGAAGTATAATTAACATACAGTATTCTATTAGTTTCATGTGTACAACATATTGATTCAACAATTCTATGCATTACTCCGTGCTCACCATGGTAAGTGTAGTCACCATACAACGTTACTACAATATTATCGACTCCATTCCTTAGGCTGTACTTTTAATCTCTGTGACTTATTTATTTTATACTGGAAGTTTGTACCTCTTAATCCCCATTATCTATTTTGCCCACCCCCCACCCCACCTCTCATCTGGGACCACCAGTTTTTCTCTGTATTTAGGAGTGTGTTGGTTTTGTTTGTTGGATTCCACATATAAGTGAAATCATATGCTATTTGTCTTTCCCTGACTGATATTTTACTTAGCATAATACTCTCTAGCTTTATCCTTGTTGTCACAAATGGCAAGATATCATTTTGTTTTGTGGCTGAGTACTATTCCAATGTGTGTGTGTGTGTGTGTGTGTGTGTGTGTGTGTGTCGTATCTTCTTTATTCATCTATTGATGGACACTTGGATTGTTTCCATATCCTGGCTATTGCTTCCATATCCTGGCTGCAGTAAACATAGGGGTTCATGTATCTTTTCAAATTAATGCTTTTGTATTCGTTGGGTAAATATCCAGTAGTGGAGTTGCTGGATCATATGGTATTTCTATTTTTAATTTTTTGAGGAACCTCCATACTGTTTCCACGGTGGCTGCACCAATTTACATTCCCTCCAATAGTACACAAGGGTTTCCTTTTCTCCACATCCTCCCCAACACTTGATATATTTGTCTTTTTTGATAGTAGCCATTTTGACTTGTGTAAGGTATATTTGATTGTGGTTTTGATTTGCATTTCCCTGATGATGAATGATGTTGAGTATCTTTTCATGTGTCTGTTGGCCATCTGGATGTCTGTTTTAGAAAAATATCTATTCAGGTCCTGTGTCCATTTTTTAATTGTATTGTTTGTTTGCTTAATGTTGAGTTGTATAATTTCTTTTTTTTTTTAACATTTATTTATTATTGAGAGACAGAGAGAGACAGAGCATGAGCAGGGGAGGGGCCGAGAGACGGGGAGACACAGAATCCGAAGCAGGCTCCAGGCTCTGAGTGGGCAGCACAGAGCCCTACACGGGGCTCAAACTCACAAGCTGATAGATCATGACCTGAGCTGAAGTCAGACGCTTAACCAACTGAGCCACCCAGGTGCCCCTGTATAATTTCTTTATATATTTTAGATATTAACCCCTTATCAGATATATCATTGGCAGATATATTCTCCCATTCATTAGATTACCTTTTTGTTTTGGTGATGATTTCCTTCACTGTGTAGTTCTAATAGTTTATTTTGGTATAGTTTACTTTGGTATAGTTCCAATAGTTTATTTTTGCTTTTGTATAGTATAGTTTGGTATAGTTCCAATAGTTTATTTTTGCTTTTGTTTTCCTTGCCTGAGGAGATATAACTTTTTTTAATGTTTATTTATTTTTGAGAGAGAGGGAGAGAGAGAGCAAGAGCAGGGGAGGGACAGAGAAAAAGAGGGAGACACAGAATCCGAAGCAAGTTCCAGGTTCCAAGCTGTCAGCACAGAGCTCAAACTCACAAACCCTGAAATCATGACCTGAGCCAAAGTCGGATGTTTAACTGACTGAGCCACCCAGGTGCCCCAAGGAGATACGAATATGTTGCTAAGGGCAATGTCCAAGAGATTACTGTCTATGTTTTATTTAAGGAGTTTTATGGATGCAGATCTCACATTTAGGTCTTTAATTCATTTTGAATTTATTTTTGTTTATGATGTATTAAAATGGTCTGGTTTCATTCTTTTGTGTGTAGCTGTCCAATTTTCCAAACATCATTTATTGAAAAGACTGTCTTTTCCCCATTGTATAATTCAGACCTCCTTTGTCATAGACTAATTGATATAGATGTGGGTTTATTTCTGGGATCTCTACTCAATTCCATTGATCTGTGTGTCTGCTTTTGTGCCAGTACCATATTGTTTTCATTAATATAGGTTGGTAGGATATCATACAATCTAGAATTGTGATACCTCCAGCTTTGTTCTTTTTTCTCAAGATTGCTTTGGTTGTTTTGTGGTTCCACACAAATTTTAGGATTATTTGTTCTAGTTATGTGAAAAAATACTACTGGTATTTTGATAGGGATTGCAATGAACCTATAGGTTGCTTTGGGTAGTATGGATATTTGAACATTATTAATTCTTCCAGTCTATGAGCATGGTATACCTTTCCATTTGTTTGCGTCGTCTTCCTCAGCATGTGTTTTGTGGCAGTTTTTAATTTAATATATTGTGTGTGACTTTCCATTTAATTAAATATTCTACTGAGGCATCATTTTAAGTGGCTGCATGGTGTTTTTTTTTAAATTTTTTTTAACGTTTTATTTATTTTTGAGACAGAGAGAGACAAAGCATGAATGGGGGAGGGTCAGAGAGAGGGAGACACAGAATCTGAAACAGGCTCCAGGCTCTGAGCTGTCAGCACAGAGCCCGACGCGGGGCTCGAACTCACGGACCGCAAGATCATGACCTGAGCCGAAGTCGGCCGCTTAACCGACTGAGCCACCCAGGCGCCCCGGCTGCATGGTGTTTTAACCATAGATGTATTTAATCAAATTTTAAACTTTTTTGAACTTTTTTTTTGTTATTATAATAAGAGCTCATGATGAGCATGTGTTGTTTATAATAGCAAATGAAACAAAACCCAACAAGCAAGAAAATATTTTGTAACCTCCAAGTTTATTTCCTTAGGATCCTTCAGAATATTTTCTTAATTCTTAGGAATAATTCTGAAAACAAGTGCTTGAACAATTTTAAGACTTTTAATGGAAATGCCGAGAGAATATTCTTTTTGCATTCAGGGTCTATATTTCCAGAACATAATGGACTTAATGATGATCTGATATTTTTCCATTATGTAAACAATCCATTAATTTAGTACACAGAGTGAACTATGTTACTCTTCTTGAGTTGTCCATTAAGCAGCTGCAGCTTTGGAGTTGCCAGGAATTCACCCAACCGGCAAAACCTTGGGACACTTTATTGGGCTCATGGTACCTACTTATAGCACTGGGGGAGGTGATGCGTGTCCTTCAGCTCAAAGAAATGAACTCAAATAAATTTGTATAAGTTTAAATGCTAAATGAAGGTTTTTATAGGTTAAAACATACCCTACAACTTCTTTACCCTGTAGCCCACTTCTATCTCTGTAACATTCAGGTTCTAAGACATATGACTGAGGAATTACCAAGAAAGATTAGAAGCAGGAATAATTCTAGTCCAGCAATGTGGGGATACTTGAACTTGGAGGTCACATCTGAAGATCTTACACCCTTCTGGGCTTGGGCATCTTGAGACATACAGCATTCACCATCAGCCCTGGAAAAGTTTCCAGAAAGTTCTGGATGCTTTCAATATTGGCACCAAGGAGATTGCTTAAATCTTCCATATGTCCTTGCAAGTGTCCTGCAACTATTGATAAAATGAATACAAAGATCATATGTAATGTGCATGTCAAATAGTGAGGATATTCAGGAGTCAACTCTTAATATACCACTAACACAAAAGGAGATTCTGTTTATTATTTAAGACCAATGAAAATGCCAGTTTTGGCTAAATATTGGAGAACTGTAAAGATTCCTCTAGGGGGACAAAATAATAACAACAACAACAATAACAACAACAACAACAATAGTGGTCAAGGCAAATTTGACCTCAAACCTCTCCTTGACTCATAATATTTCCTGTTCCCTCATTGGTTTGGATTTTATTCTAAGACTTTCTTTCTGGAATCATTTGGTACTATATCTGTGACTTTGTTTTTTCCCTTAGAGAAAATGGTGTAATGTAATTGGAGACTTAAAAAATATTTTCTCACAAAAATACTAAGTGCATAAATTAAAAACAAAACCCTAACTCATTGTTTGAGTCTCCTCAACTCCAGCCACACCTGAGTAAGACCTATATATGGATTCTACAGAAAAGGAATTAACTGGTAATTAGCTGGTAATAGTTCTTTCTTCTGTGCAGAATCCAACTGTAAAAGGTAGTTAAATATCACCTGCACACTGGGGGCCTTATCAGTACTTTGAAATTAATCATACTTCCTATGTTAGCTTAGAAGGTGGGGAAGTAGTCGCATATTTACCTTGGTCTGCTGTGGGCGCTAGTTGTGAGTTCTATTGTATCCCTCATTATATTACTTACAAGTCATTTATAATGGGCTGAGTTCATACTCTAGCTACAAATTACAGAGAAGCACTTAAAGTCACTCTGGAATAGCTTTTAAGGTAATAGCATTTTTTAAGGCTAAAAAAAGCTTCTTGTACCATCCATGGTACCTTCTATAAATGCCCTTTGATAAGTTTGTGGTTTTAAGAAATGAACTTTTTGCCTTGAGGTGGAAATAAAATCATGGATTTAGTTTAAAGTAGGACACTTTCCTGGTTTCTGTAGATTTAGCTAGGCCCAAGGGAATATAATTCCTAGAATCATATTTTAAGTCTCAATATTATACATCGAATTATAAATATTGATGTTGCTTTTTAAACAGGTTTTTCCATCAACAGCATGACTCTTAAAAAAGTGCTTACTCCCCCACTATGATTTTTATTGCTCAAATGTATCACGTGTTGGAATACACCTTTAAATCTATAAGGAAAGCTAATGATGATAAAACAGACATAAATTTACTTTCACAAAAGAGCTCTATTCCATAAAGTGAGGTATGACTCAGCTGCTGTGAAACCTATCAACTTATAATGTAGATTAAGTGATTACATTTAGTATTTAGCAATATCTTTGACTGTATTCAGTACTTTTAAATTTATTACTGCTGTTGTTTATGGCATATGTGTGTGTATGTATAATTCTTCTTAACATTGGAAATAATACTTTTTAAAGAAAACATGATTCTTCTATATTCCACAAGAGTGTTTGTAAGTCATGCA
Source organism: Lynx canadensis (assembly GCF_007474595.2). Lineage (NCBI taxonomy): Eukaryota > Metazoa > Chordata > Mammalia > Carnivora > Felidae > Lynx > Lynx canadensis. Next base: position 20,437,896 of record NC_044307.1, read on the forward strand.
TCCAACACTTAATATATGCCAAGTCCTTACAAAGAATTTTTGGTTAGAGATGATAGTAACTGTGAAAAGTCTTCTCTGTGCCCTTTTCAAGGGCAATTAAGCATCCAACTTTCAAATGGCACTGAGAGCCACTTGAGTTATTTAAGGATGCTTCTATTTTTTTTTTTTTTTTTTTTTAAATTTTTTTTTTTTTTCAACGTTTATTTATTTTTGGGACAGAGAGAGACAGAGCATGAACGGGGGAGGGGCAGAGAGAGAGGGAGACACAGAATCGGAAACAGGCTCCAGGCTCTGAGCCATCAGCCCAGAGCCCGACGCGGGGCTCGAACCCACGACCGCGAGATCGTGACCTGGCTGAAGTCGGACGCTTAACCGACTGCGCCACCCAGGCGCCCCGGATGCTTCTATTTTTAAAGTCGTCTTTACTAACAGTCTTCGAGATACATGGAAATGCTTAATATAGGCTTCCCAAATTGTTGACGACGCCCTCTTATTAGTTTGGCTGCCGGTGCATGCACGCCTGTGTGCCCATGCACGTGTTGTCTGTCTTTCCTTCAGCGCCTTCATTTTCCTGCAAATTCCCACTGAGTGGCTGGACTCTGAGAAATTCCATGCCTTTGATATACCCAGTGGTGTCAGAAACTACCTCTTTGTGACAGTTGTGCCTTATGTAAGGATTTTCCTTATAGGTTCTCTCCTTAAGAGATGCTGGTGTTTGACTCTGTTAAACTAGGACTTCCAGGAAATGTTTGGGTAATTGAAGGAAGATGGAACTTATAATGGAGTCAGGGTAACTGGCTTCCTGGAATACACGTCTTGTACACACACATCTCTCCCCTGAGTACACACATGTCTTGCTTGCAGCACATTCACATAGAAGCTGCTCGTCTTCCCATGCGATACCGCGTGAGAGATGGGTGGACATCCCGCCTACTGTTCTTCGCAAGGAAAAGGAAAAGCAGTAAACTAGAGGCAGTTTTTCCACCCTCAAGCAAAAGCCCTTTTCTCCTTTCAAATGGGAGAAATGCCATCTTTGTCATTAATTCACAGATCTTTATTGAGGGAGGGTGCCAGAATGGGGTTAGGCCTTGGGGGAAACAAAATGGAAGAAAAACAACCTCTGACATCACTTGAGTTTCTAGTTTAGGGAAGGAGATAGACAATCCACAGATAACCCTGGGGGACACTCCCCAAAAGGGGTGAAGAGGTGGAATTAGAGAACAGAGATATGTCTGCTTGACTAGGGGGTCAGAGAATCAGGGAGTGTTTCTGGAGGGAGTCAACAACACCTGAGTCTTACCCAACGAGCTGGCCTTACAGAAAGGGAACTTGTAGACCCGGCATGCAGCCTGGGCAAAGAAATGGACAGGAAACTGAGAGCATGTCCACTCTCAGGGGATGAGAGCCTTCAGGGTCTTGGAGGGTGGGAGGCTAGGAATGGTAAGAAATGAACGAGGCAGAGGCTAGAGATCAGGGATTTGGAATTGATCCTGGTGTAGTGGGAAGCCTTCATCAGTTTTCACCAAGGCTGTGATGCAATACAGTTTGCACTGGAATTTAAAGGATTGGCACTGGGCAAGACTAAATGGTGGGACATTGGTTAGGGGAGGCATGCGACCAGCAATAGAAGGCCACAGAGGTGGAAAGGCCCAGCTGAGGTCGTGGGCCAGGGGGATCAATGGAAGAGCAAGCACACTGAGAGCTAGTGAGGAGGTTGGATGGGTGAACTCAGAGCTGACTGGGCAAGACTGGTTCACTGTGCTCTCTGCTTGTGCAGAACAGTGGTCCCCTCCGACCCTCAGGGGGTCTGTTCTAAGACCCCAGCTAGTGCCTGAAACTGCAGATATTATCGAACCCTATACCTACTATGTTTTTTTTCTTGTACATACATACCTATGATCGAGTTTAATGTATCAATTAGGTAAGAGATTAACAGTGATAGTAATAGAATAGAACAATTACAACAATATAGCGTAATGAACGTTATGTGAATGTGGTCTCTCTCTCTCCCTCAAAATATCTTACTGTGCCATACTCACCCTTCTTGTGATGATATGAGGTGATAAAATGCCTACATGAGGAGGGGAAGTGAGGAAATTAATGTCGACTTTGTGACGTAGTGTCAGGCTACTACTGACCGCCGACATATTGGAATGATCTGAGGATCATCTGCTTCAGGACAGAAAAAGAAAATATGGATGAAGGGGCACTGCTCTACTGGTGGCTCCCCCAAGTCAGCGAGCCCTCTCTCCCTCTCTCAGCACCATAGGTCAGGCCTCACCACTTTCCTTCTTTCTTGTCCCTTCTTTTTCTTCTCTTTCTCATCTCCCGGAGTACAGCCAAGTTATTCTCTCAGAGTGGCTTCCAATCTAGAAACTTCAGATTCTGCTTACCTTCTCCCCCTCTCTCAACCCCCTCCCTCCCAGTCACCAAACTGTATTGATGCTACTGAGGATTTCCCAATCTGGTTCCGTTCAAGCCACCACTGCTGCTACTGAGTCAGGCTTTTCTTTACTTCTTCATTCCTCCTTCTTCCTGCCATCTGCCATTGAAATCCTTGTCAGCACTGATTAGCATGAAGAACAATTAGAGGTGTGAGAAAATAAAACTCATCCCACCTAGCCAATTTTCAATTTTGCAGACATTTAAGCAAAGAATTAATGACATTTGGGGAGGTTTTTGTTTGTTTGTTTTTGGGTTTTTTGTAACAATTTTTTTTAATGTTTATATTTGAGAGAGAGAGTGTGAGCAGGGGGGAGGGGTGGAAGGAAGGGGGACAGAGGATCAGAAGTGGGCCTGCGCTGACAGCAAAGAGACTGACTCGGGGCTCAAACTCACCAACCGTGAGATCATGACCTGAACCCAAGTCGGACACTCAACCGACTGAGCGACCCAGGTACCCCTTTTTTAAATAACAATTTAATCTGCCTTTTCAGTTCTACAAAAGTTTGATTGAATAAAGGAATTAGGACAATTTTTTTCTAAAACACAATGAATTATATAAATAGTAGGCCTTATTCTAAAATTACTAACGAAGAAACTACTGTCCCTTCCTGTCTCCTTTTCACCAAGAAAAGCTAACCTATTTCAATGAGGAACAAAACATTTTTAAAAATGCACCCCTCTTGTATAGGAAAGTGATGAAACATTCTGGAAACAAAAAAAGGGGGGAGTTGCAAGGGATTACTCTTGATTATAGCAAATAGCTAATTCAAATATTCTACATCATTTTATTTATTCTAAAATATAATGATTAAAGTGAGAAACAATCCCCTAAGCACAATGTGGCTGACAGTGCTCTTCCATTGTTTTTGTGTAGATAGGACAAGGTCCTTAGACATTCTTGCCAAATAGTGTCCTGTTCAGAGCAGTCACTAATACCAGATCTTGTTAATAAGCACTAATCTCTTTTTAATAGACTGCGTTTGATGCCAGATTAGTAAAATAAACTCTCATCTCTCATGATGACGCTTTGTTCCTGAGAACTTTCTCTACTTACCTTGAGGACATTATGTTTGGAGATTTTTATGCTTCAGAATACATCTAGAAGACTTCTGCCTTGAATGGAAAAGGCTTTCTGTATTGCTGAGACAGATGTGTTTCTGGGATGGGAAGGCACCAACTAAGCTATAGAAGCCATTCATAGGCGAAGGATAAGAATGCCTATTCCTTCTTCTTAGAGTTCAATTTAAAGACAAACAGAAAAAAAAAGGAAGTCCTGACACAAATATGATTATGAAAATGGTGATTTTAGAAGACCAAAACTGGTGAATTGCCCACATTTGTAAGAATATAGCAGTAATTTTAAAAACAAATGAAGGAGCTGCTATAGGTATAGGATACGGTATTATTGAAATCTGGCAAATTTCCATCAGTGAAGTGCTTGAGAACTTCCATGACTATGTGAAGCTCCCAGGGTAACCTGGTCCAGAATTTGGGGGAATGGGAATGGGGTTCTTAGCAACCTGGGAGACGGCCTACCTTGATCCAAGGAGACCCCTCTTTTAGATGAAAGCATGTCTCTGCACAATGACCCTGGCCCTAGACATGGTATCAGGAATCCACAGGAGAGTGGAATCTGTGCTGTGATGGCAGGAGACACAAAGCACCTGACAAGTGAGGAGTTTGGGTTCTAGCACCATCGCTTCCACTTCTTGGCTCTCTATCACATACAGCAAATATCTGAATGTCTTTCACTCTGACTTTTCTCATCTCTCCACATGGGGACAATAAGTGTTCTTATGTATCACTGAAGATTTGACAAGGAAGAGTCAAGGGAAAAGATGGAAATGAGGGCACCTTGCAACGGGACTCTATAAAGATGAGGTCTTGTAGTATGCTTTGGTGTGTGCCTGAGGAGCTCCCCGAAGGCCAGGGAGTCTGTGAAAGGAAAACCAGATGGGAAGGTGAGTCACTTCCGGCTTTAGCTTTATCTCTATTATTGGCATTTTACGTAGTGAACATGTATTAGTAGATTACTTGTAAAATTTTAAAATCTGAGGGAGTACAGAAATAGGACTATGGCATTTTATAAAAGAAATATATTATCTGCTTTAGAAATTTAATGTAAAAGAAGTAATTCATTTGTTTTTCTCTTTGAAGATAGGTCCGTGGTCCTCCATCATTCTGAAATCCCAAAACCTTTAAAAACAGAGTTTTAACAGAAGTTTTCAGCAAACTTATTAGATGATAAAAACATAACCTTAACTAAGGTTAGTCCTTATTCATTTTCTTCTTTTATGTTTATTTATTGGGGGGGAGGCATGTGCACGTTCATGGGGGAGGAGCAAGAAGAGAGGAAGAGAGAATCCCAAGCAGGCTTCATGCTGGCAGTGCAGAGCCTTGATGTGAGGCTCAATCTCACAAACCATGGGATTATGACATGAGCCAAAATAAAAAGTCAGACACTTATCTGACTGAGCCACCCAGGCATCCCTTTTTCTTATATTTTTGGTAAATGTGCATACTGAGAACATGCTACATCACATATAATACATGAGCTGTTTTCACTTGTGAAAATGCAAAAATATCTGGTATATTCTCACCCTGAAATTTTCATATAAGGAACGGTGTACCTGAATATGTGTATTAAATTCATGAATAAAGCAAATACTCTAGTAGCTCTCTTTCTGGAGATTTAGTCAGGATAAATCCAGGGGCTTCAGGTCTGGTAACTTTCCTGAGAGCATAATTCAGTACAACAAACATTTACTGAGTTGGTACTTTGAGGGGAAAATCAAGATTAACAGGTGATTGTCGTATAATGCAAGGAATTTGCATTATACTGGGGAATGCACTTCCACTTAAATTTAATATAAATTGCATTGGAATCAATGTTGTAAGAGGACTATAATCAGAAGGGAAAGATGGGTGAGAGCCCAGAACTCCTGGGGGTGGTGGAAGGGTCTAGACTGGGGGACAGTGAGAGAGAAGACCGGTTAACACTTTGATAACTTAATTCCTTTTTTCTTTAGGAGTAACCATTTGTGTTGTTGGCTTTCTTTCTGCAAGATCTAAGAGGCCCGGTGGAATCAATATTCCCAAAACGCTTTCCAGGGTTATGAGACCCGCTGAAAGTGTAAGCACTGGGAAGCTGTGTAAGCATGTGTAAGCATGCTGACCCAGTCATTCAAAATTATGGTGAGCAAGAGTCAAGAGTCTTCCCAACCAGAGGTGTCGCTGTTGCAAAGGGGCCCTCTCACCCAGGTTTCAGGAATTACAGTTGTCCCTGAAAAGGTAACTGCTAAAGCATTACATTGATATCAAAACACATGGGTTGTAAAGCCACCGAAATGATAGTAGATGGTGAAGAAAGAAACTGACGATTAAAACATGATGAAAACCAGTTTTTCCACTAAATCCTAAACATGGCAGACCAAGCTCTGAGAGTGAGCAAATGGGAGACTTAGGGATTTTTCCCCCAAAGCCTCATTTGTGGCAAGGGTGTCTTATGACTTTGGTGCCATTTGTTCCTTTGAAATTGCTTCCTTTTCTTTGTTTCCATTTTTTTTAAGTTTATTTATTTATTTGGAGAGAGAGAAAGCACGAGCTGGGGGGCAAGGAGGAGCAGAGGGAGGGAAAATCCCAAGCAGGCTCCTCAGGGTCAGCACAGATCCCGATGTGGGGGCCTGAACTCACGAAACATCATGGCCTGAGCTGAAATCAAGAGTCGGCCACTCAACCGGCCGAGCCACCCAGGTGCCCCTCTTGATTTCCATTTTTATGATTAGCAGCCTACATAGTTCCATAACGTGGATATACCATATCCAGAAGGACCGTGCCAGGAATTCTGTAGGTGGAAGCAATCCCAGGTGATGTAAAGAAGGCGTGGTGTCCTTTAGTGGAAGAGAATGTGAGCGTAGGTACCTACGTGTCCAGCATTCCACCCAACACAGGAGAGCAGCTGCAGAATCGGCAAGTGGGAAGCGCCGTCTTCGGGACCTGTGACAACTTCTGTGTACACGTGGCAGATACCGGCTCTGGCAGCCTAACTGGAAAGCCCAGACTAGCGTTACAGCCGAGAAAACTGTCCCAGGACTAACAGCAGGACAGAACCTACACCCACCAAAACCTCATCGTCTCGGAGCCCCATGTTGCAGAGTTCTATGGAAAAGGACTCGACACTCCCATAATTCCACTCAGAGGGAGCTGTTGGTCGTGGCTCTGGGGACGCTAATGGCTGTTGTCATGGTCATCATTTTACTGTCGTGGCGGGTGCCAAACCAAAACAGAAAATGGAGAAGAGAACGTCTATGAAAACCTTTGAAACACACAAAACTTGTTGACTTAGTTGGAGTTGTATTCCTTCTAGCCGTATGCCTTCTTCTGGGCTGTCAAACTCGTAAGATTTGTGGGTGGCAGGATGATGTCATCTGTATTCAACAGCTTGTAGTAATTTCCACTCCCAGCCCCGCTCAAAGGTTGAGATTATTGCGGTAAATGGGATCTGAGCTTACAGATGAAAGCCTCACTTTTCTTTTCCATTGAGATCACAATACTGTCCCCTCTAGCAGGATGACAATTGTGCTGTCACCCACATTACATCATACTATCTCCCTCGAAATGGCCTCATCTAAGTGTGTGAGTGCAGCTGTGAAAACAAAACATATTTTACCGTGAGCTTTGTAAATCCTCAAGGCACATATTAATGAGTTTGCCTTTTAAAAGTAATATGAAAAAATGTAACATAAGAGGTGTGGCCGCTGTGAGTGAGTCAGGAGCAGGATTCAGGAGGTCAGAAGGCTGTGAGAGATCAGGGCTGGGTACGGTGGCTGGGCCTGGCTGCTGGGCTCCTCTCGTGGTCCTACCTGGTGCATGGAGGTGGCGTTCCACTGCTCCTGGGTAGCCCAGGGAGAAAACTCCTTCCTGCCATGCCAAGTCATGCGTAGACCACAGGATGGGGGGCCGCTTATATAACCAAGTTATCACCAGGTGATGATATCAAAGGGTGATCAAGTGATTGTATCATCTTCTGAACACAACACTGACCATACTGCTCTTGAGATCAGAAAGGCTGAGGACCTGCTCCAACTTCGGGTCCCAAATCTGGAGAAGCATCAACAAACAAATAGAACAAATGTACCAGAATCAGATATCGTCACCTGGCAGGGCAAAACAAAAGAAAGTTCCTGATGTTGGGAATCAGCTTCAGCTGACAAGATGTGATGTTGATAGACAAAACTAAACGTGGATCAAAAGATCAACCAAAGGAATGCTTGCCTCCTTGATTCCACAACTGGCAAAAGCCATCAAACTCACAGAAATGCGTACTTCATGGTTACCCCCATGATGTCACCCATGCTTTCCAAGAAGCTGGGGACATACCTGCCCAGTCACAAATGGGGTGGGGTGTGAGGTGTGCGAGGCTGCATGGTGTCATGCTTCCCAGAGGGCTAGCTCTGTGGCTGGAGCTCTCCTAGAAACTTTGCTCGGTCTCCTGCTCTTTGTCTAGTCTTTTGCTGTGTTAAAATGTGCAGAGAGAAGAATAAGAAAAGGAAGGCCACCATAATGTCAGACAAGGGGCGCCTCCTTCAAAGAGCTGTGTATGGACAATCAGAATCTGTCTGGTCAGCTGTCACCTGTTCCCAGGATGCATCTCTATCCAAAATGGAAGGATATGCTGAGGCTCATTCTCATCAAGGGAAGGGAAGACTTGCATGGTGTTTCACTTTGCTGGGGCTGTGTAACAAAGCGCCACAGACTGTGTGGCTTAAACAACAGAAATTTATCTTCTGACTGTTCTGGAATCTAGAAATCCAAGATCAAGGTGTCAGCAGGATTAGTTTCTTCTGAGGCTTTCCCCACCCCCCCCCCTTGGCTTGTAGATGGCTGGGTCCTCACGTGGTCTTTCCTCTGTGCGTGTCTGGGTCTTAATCACCTCTTCTTTTAAGGACACCCATTCTATTAGATTAGGGTCCACCCCATATGACCTCATTTAACTAATTGCCTCAGTAAAGTTCTCATTAACTTAAATACAGTCACATTTTGAGGTCCTGGGGGTTAGGACTTGAACATAGGAATTTGGGGAACACACAATTCAGCCCATACACAACAGAGACCTCGCACCTCAGAGTCTCTGTCTTCCACCAGCTAAACTCAGGCACGTTTACCGGCCTGACTAGACAGGATCACAGTGGTAAAACTAGGGAGGACCACTCAAGAACCTCGGAGATCAGACCGTTTGGATTTGGCTCTGTCACTAGTCCCTTTTCGCATTTAAAAACAGCTCTTAATGTGTTCTACGAGGGACAAAGTTTAAAGCCGCTGTGGAATTTTTTTTTTCCCTAGGGAAAGAGTGGATTTCTTCCTTCACTGCTTCCAAAAGAAGTTTCCAGGGTGTAGGGCATTTCTTAAAATCCATATGAGGTCCTCATTATTGTGTCTGTTTTGCAGACAAAACACTTTGCCAGGAAGTCTTTGGCAGAGGCAGCCCTGTAACTCAGAAATTCCAGACTCCTCAAGCCTCAGTGACACAGATGTAAGCGGTTACCAGTGCGGACCCGCGCTGCCTGACTGCACGTAGCAACACGATGCACCTAAGGGCCTGGGCTTCTTCCTGTGATAGAAAAGGGAGGCTACCTCCACGTGTATAGGGACTTGGCTGGAACAACAGGAGTAGGACCACTATGTTTTGAAAAATGCAAAGAGATTTTTTTTAATGGAGCAGAAAAGCTAGTTACATCACTGGGGTTTGCCCATCATTAAATTCATTTGGTTTATTTTATATTATGTCTGACCTGCATGTGTGAGGCTGTAAATTCTTCTATGTTTGGTAAAACACTGAGCAAGAAGGCACAACTGACTAAATACTAGATATTCAAGACCTAGCTTTTCTTTTTTTTTAGAGAGAGAGAGAATGTATGGGGGGGACGGGCAGAGGGAGAAAGTCTGTTTTTTTTTAAATGTTTATTTATTTTTGAGACAGAGAGTAGCAGAGAGAAGGGGCAGAGAGAGAGTGACAGAGAAACCAAAGTGGGCTCAGCACTGACAGCAGAGAGCCCAGTGTGGGTCTTGAACTCATGAACCATGAGATCACATGACATGAGCCAAAGTCAGACACTTAACTGGGTGAGCCACCCGCCCTGAAAGAGAGAGAGAGAGAGAGAGGGAGAGTCTTAAGCAGACTCCACACTCAGCATGGGGCCCAGTGCGGGACTCGACCCCATGACCCTGAGATCATGACCTGAGCTGAAATCAAGGGCCAGACGCTCAACTGAACCATCCAGACACCCCTCAAGACCTCATTTTTAATGCTGGTCAAAAGGTACACACGTTCACAATTCTCCCATTATTTCTAAGTATGATGACTGAAGACCTGATTTTGTTGCTTTGATGCAATCAATTGTTAAAGTGTTTTAAACTATGGTTTTCTTTACATGGGTTTTTTGTTTTGTTTTGTTTTGTTTTGTTTTTAAAGAGGGAAAAATAGAAGGTAATGACATATACAGAAAAAAACGGATTTGGGTCAAAACTCCTTTAAAACTTTTTTTTTTTTAACATTTATTCATTTTTCAGAGTGAGAGAGACAGAGCATGAGTTGGGGAGGGGCAGAGAGAGAGGGAGACACAGAATCCGAAGCAGGCTCCAGGCTCTGAGCTGTCAGCACAGAGCCTGACTCAGGGCTGGAACTCACAAACTGCGAGTTCATGACCTGAGCCGAAGTCGGACGCTTAACTGACTGAGCCACCCAGGCGCCCCTGGACCAAAACTCCTTAAAGAGAAATTTTTATTTCTACGGAAACACAATTTTAAACACAATTTAAAAAGACAAGTAGGTGAAAATATATGGTGTAAGTTTTTTGGAAAACATTTCTCAAAGTTTCCATAAGGGTCTCTGTTTATAAACAACTTTAAAATTAATTTTGTTGCCTTAGAGGCCAGAAATTTAGATTCAAACAAGGGACATCTGGAGATGCTTAGTAAGTGAAATAGATATTCTGAATGAGGCATCGTTCTGTGGAAGTTAAGAGGAATACACTGATGCTTTAAAAAAAAATTTTTATGTTTATTTATTTTTGAAGGAGAGAGAGAGTATGAGTGGAGGAGGGGCAGAGAGAGAGGGAGACACAGAATGTGAAACAGGCTCCAGGCTTTGAGCGGTCACCACAGAGCCCAATGTGGGGCTGGAACTCACAAACCACGAGATCATGACCTGAGCCAAAGTTGGACGCTTAACCGGCTGAGCCACCCAGGTGCCCCAGTACACCGATGCTTTTTTAGATGCTTAAATATACCAGCACTAAGTTTTGGGTTTTTTGTTTTTTTTTTTTAGAGATGAATGCTAATTCACCCTGAGTTGATGTACATAAAATTAGTGTTACATTTCTATATTAGCTGTTTATAAAATAAAATATGATAGGGGCTGAGGAGTCTTCCATTGGAAAGTGAAGGCAGTAGCTTTCACTAGAACTTCTCAACTCAAAGCAAACAAACTCATGAATAGGCTCCCTTTAATCATGAAGGCAGTGTCTAACTTACAGTCTATTTAATCTACAATGCAAAAAGGGAATGCAAGTTCTAATTTTTCAAGTTTAGAATGTGCAATTTTGGAAAGGCCGTGTTGTTTAAAAGCAAAGGAAGAGGAAGAAAATCCTGCTGTAATCACTGTGCCTAAGATAATTATGCTCTCATTAAAAAAAAAATGTTCTGAGACTGCTATAGACTGAATGAATATTCATATCCAACCCCCCACCCCCACCCCAGGTTTCATTTGTTGAAATCCTAACCCCACAATGTGATGGTGTTGGGAGATGGGGACCTTTGGGAGGTGATGAGGTCATGGTGGAGCCCTTGTGAATCGCATCAGTGCCCTCATAAAAGAGACCCCAGAGAGCACCCTCGCCCATTCTGCCACGTGAGGACACAGACGGAGGATGGCCGCCTCCCAACCCGGAAGTGGGGCCTCCTCACCAGGCACTGAATATGCCTCCCCTTGACCTTGGACTTCCCAGCCTCCAGAACTGTGAGAGCCTCTGTTGGTTATAAGCCTCCCAGTGTGTGGTTTTCTGTCAGAGCAGCAGACTAAGGTGGGCACTTTTGGGTAAGGAGGCTTGGCTTTTGGACACATTTTACTTCTGAACACTCTTCACCCACCAGTTCCTAAATAAATAGCCGAAGAAATACAAAACTGCGGAAAGCATCCGTTTACACAGAAAGCTAAGGAAACAAATCATCAAAATGGCAGAAGTAAACTTGTCTCCAAATGCCTGGCATAGCTCCTGGGAAGTAAGAGGGTAAAGTCCTGGCCCCCGTGTGGAGTCTCTGGGCTGGGAGGGCTGAGTGCTGGAGAAAGGGGTGGGCTGTGGGACTAATCTGGAAAGTGCCTGGGGGAAGTCTGGCTGGGTGTGCGCACTGCTGGGATCCCCTGCCAACAGTGGCCTTGCAGGATGCAGAGATCCAAGCTGCTGTGATTAGGGAAGAACTGTGGCTCGAGGCTCAGGAGAGGATGTCTCCCGAAGCGTAAAGGTGATTGTAATTGTGGCAAGCGGCCGGGTGAACCTGGGACCCTTTCCCCAAACAAGAGGCTGCTGGGAGCGGTAGGAGCCGCAGCCCAGGATGGTGGCAGGTCTTTGTGGACACAGTAACAGCTGTAGAGAGAGATGGGGCTCAAGAGGCAGGTATTCAGATGCCAGAGAGGAGGCTTTGCTGGAACCCTGGTGCCCAGCAGAGTGGCTTCCCTGTAGATAGAGGAGAAATTACAGAGACCGAACTCTCTCATTGGCATAGCCGGTGGCTCTGATGCTCTGTCTGCTCCCTTCAGGATGGACCACTGATTATCAACAATCAGTAAGCAAGAATAAAACTAATATGGTGTCTATGAAAAGATTCTTTATTATGAAATCCCACCAGTAAGATTCAGAGAAAGTGTATATTTTTTTTTAATTTTTTTAACGTTTATTTATTTTTGAGACAGAGAGAGACAGAGCATGAACGGGGGAGGGGCAGAGAGAGAGGGAGACACAGAATCGGAAGCAGGCTCCAGGCTCTGAGCCATCAGCCCAGAGCCCGACGCGGGGCTCGAACTCCCAGACCGCGAGATCGTGACCTGGCTGAAGTCGGACGCTCAACCGACTGAGCCACCCAGGCGCCCCAAAAGTGTATATTTTTAAAGAGTGTTTATTTATTTATTTTGAGAGAGAGAGAGAGAGAATGTGCCAGAACACGATGCGGGGCTCAATCCCACCGCCCTGGGATCATGACCTGAGCCGAAATCAAGAGTTGGATGCTTAACCGACTGAGCCACCCAGGTGCCCCGAGAAAGTGTGTATTTTTGAAAAACATTTGTGGCAAAAAATACAATGAATTTCAGACAGCAACTGCTCTTTACTCTCAACATTAAAGAAATCTGCTCTCCATCAAATTAGATGACCTGTAAAATGATGTGACAGTGGAAGATTATGTTGAGGTATAGGCAGAACCATGCAGAGAAATAAATGAGGTATTGAATATATGTTTTAGAACCAAGCAGATAATGTCAGAGTCAAGATGCATTCGAAGCCCTAAAGAGCAGAATCAACCCTGCCAAAAATTATTTCAGTGACACAGAAGACAGGCTGGGGGCGGGGGGGGGGGGAACATATGTGTGTGTATGTATATATATAATGCAAAAAATAATGAAAAAAAGGAAAAGAAGTATATGTGGGATTTCATGGATATACATGGAGATCCAATATGTGGATAACTATTTCTGAAGAAGGCACCAGAACAAATGGACCAAAACAAAATTCAAACACATCTAAAACTTCCTTAAGACCTAAATCTCCCAATTAAAATAGCTCACTGGGTCCTAGGCAAAAGGAAGAATCTCAAACTCTTAATATACCCTCGTCAAAGTTCCAAAATTTAGGTAAAATTAAGAACTCTGTTAATGCCCTGATAGAAGATTACATACCAAAAAAAATTTTTTTTAAGGGCGCCTGGGTGGCTCAGTCAGTTAAGCATTCGACCTTGGCTCAGGTCATGATCTCACAGTTTGTGAGTTCGAGCCCCACGTCAGGCTCTGTGCTGACAGCTCGGAGCCTGGAGCCTGCTTCAGATTCTGTGTCTCCTCTCCTCCCCCACTCATGCTCTCTCTCTTTCAAAAAATAAAAATTAAAAAAAAAATTTTTAAGAAATGCAAACTGGTCTCAGAATTCCTTTAAAAAAATAACATAGGTGGTAAAATTTATAAATTTTGTAGATAAAATCCATTAAAAAAAATACAGAGATGATGCAATCAATGTCCATAGAGTTTTGAAGGAGAAACTTCATGACCCAAAATTCCTTATGTAGTTGAGCTGTCTCTCAGTTGCCAAGAACATAAAAGCATTTTCTGAGATTCAAGGGCTCAAAATATACAATTCATGTACTTTTCATGGCGCAATGAATACTCAGAGAAGTAGTCCTTTGCTACTCAGATGTCTTCAATCCAGCAGCATCACATCATCTGAGACCTTGTTGGAAAGGCAGAATCTCACTCAGGCTTCACCTCAGCCCTCCTGAACCAGATTCTGCATTCTAACAAGATCTCCATGTAATTTATATGCATATTAAAGTTCCAGAAGTACTGCTCTAATAAACCAAGTAATTAATCAAAATGTAAGCCCCCCACACAAACAGTAAAGTCACAGCTGAGAACTGCAGTGAACACTTAAATACCATAGAATAAAATCTTAATAAATGTATATTAAAAGTCTACATACACATTTTGTAATATAAAAGCATAACCTGAAAATTAATGTCTACAATTTAACATAAATAGAGAAGAAGAGTTAATGACAGGAAATAAAATGAGCCTGTTATGTCTTTATGGTTCAAAGAGATTCAGTAGAATTTATTTGAGATGTTTTATCCTTGATGTGATAGACAAATATGTATATATTCAAATATGTTCTTGAAACTCTTAAATGAAACCTAAATTATATATTAGCCATGTAACAAACTACTTGAGAGGGAAAAACTCATAATTCACAATGTAAAAGAAAAAAATTAAAAATTGAAGAATGAACCAGAATACATTCTTTGTGGAAATAAATGTAAATGGAACAAGCTCCTGTATTCAAAGAATTAGTCAGATTTTTGTCAATGAAAATAGTTTTATTGCTTATCTTTAAAGAAAATGGGAAGTACAAAGCAGACACAAAAACCCTCCTGGGATTCCATTATGCTCAAATAATCACTATAAATGTTCTAATGATCATCTTCCACAAAACAATTCAGTTTTTACAAATGGGGCAATACTACACATGTAGTTTTGAAACCTACCCATTGGAAATGATGTGTATAGGTATATTTGTTATTGTTATTTGTTTGGTGTGGCTTGATGTAGTTTGTTAATTTTGAGAATTTTGTTTTGAGTATTTTTTCTGCAAAGTTCTCTCTCCTCTTTGAAGGCATTTTTCATGCCTTTCAGTTTTTTCATGCCTGAGACATTATGGTTTTCTTCCCCCTAGTATTTCATTTTGACTTTCCCTTACAGTTCCCATTTATCTGCTAAAATTTCTCATCTCCTAGGACTATTGTATACTTTTTTCCCCTACAGCATCTAACATATGAATTATACGTATTGTAAATTCCTTATCTGATAGCTCCAATATGTGGTTTACCTCCGAATCTGGTTTTATTTGTTGCTTTGTCTCTTGTTGACTTTGGTTTTTTATTATTATTACTATTTAATCTCGTGCACGTGTCTTGTAATTTTGGGTTGAATGTTGAATTGAATGGAATTGAATACACTTTGTTTGAATATCGTGTATAGTATAGTCAACATTGAGGTAGTGTGCCTGCAAAGGGGCACACCTCTTCTGTTAGACCATTACTGTTGGGGGTTGAGGAAATAGACTCAGGAGTTCAGGGAGGTTTGAGTTGGGCGGTTGTTATGGTTACCTTCCATGCACCATTGGTTTCAAGTCCTCTAGCATTACCTTGTGCTTAGGGTGGGGCTGGGGTTCCAGATGGTTTTTCTCAGTGTTCCTGTTCCACCGTCAACTTTCAGTCTTCTTTGTTTGCCTATGCCAAAGAAGGGGACGTTGCTCCCCATGCTCTTGTCCCCTCCCCAGAAGTTCTTGCTTATTACTTGGTGCTTGCTAGCCTGGTGGTGGGGAGAGGGAAGGGGCAGGTGTTCTGCCCCTTCTGTTGTGCTGGTCCAGCTCAGTCTTAGCCTGGTTCTGTCTGCCTGGGTCTCAAGGGTGGAGCTCTCCTAGTGACCCTACCTCTCTTCCCCATGATAGCCAAACTCTCCTGTATCTGTGGTGAGTCTTGTATGGGCCAGTTCCCTGCCCCTCCTTCAGATGTGGGAGATCTCTCTTCATACTGGTATATGATTCTGGACCCAGAATTGCTTCCTGCTCCTTCTTCAAGGGTAGAGGATGTCCCTTTTTCTTTTACCTATCCCCTAGCTGCCCCAGTTTCCCAATGTCTCAGGAAATTGAAACTTTAAAAAAAATTGTTTTTAACGTTTATTCATTTTTGAGAGAGAGAGAAACAGAGCATGAGCTGGGGAGGGGCAGAGACAGAGGAAGACACAGAATCCTAAGCAGGCTCCGGGCTCTGATCTGTCAGCACAGAGCCTGACACAGGGTTCAAACTCACAAAGCTTGAGATCATGACCTGAGTCGAAGTCAGATGCTTAACCAGCTGAGCCACCCAGGTGCCCCAAAACTTTTTAATAGGGGAGAAGAGTCCAATCAGATTTTTGTGCCTTTCCTACAATAACAGCCACTCCTGCCCCAAGTCTTGGTCTCCTATTCTGCTCCCACCAACCACTTTCTCGGGAGCCTCTGGTGGAGGTCCGTGTAAAAGATCCTGTGTATGGGGGCACCTGGGTGGCTCAGTCGGTGGTGGCTCAGTTGGTTAAGCATCTGATTCTTGGTTTTGGCTCAAGTCATGATGTCACAGTTGGTGATAAGGAGCCCCGTGTCTGGATCTGTGCTGACAGCAAGGAGCCTGCTTGGGATTCTCTCTCTCTCCCTCTCTCTCTGCCCCTCCCCTTCACTTGCTTGTTCCTCTCTCAAAATAAATAAACTTAAAGAAAATTAAAAAAAAAAAAAGACCCCCACGTGTGAGTGCAAACTCCATTTGTGTCTGTACTCTCGGGTTTGTACTCGCACTAGCCCACACTTTGCCTTTGCAATTCATTAAAAAAAAAATTTTAAGGTTTATTTATTTTGAGAGAGAGAGACAAAAAGGGAAAGAGAGAATCCCAAGCCAGCTCCGCACTGTCAGCAAAGAGCCCCCTGTGAGGCTCGATCTCATGATCTTTGAGATCATGACCCGAGCCAAAATCGAAGAGTCAGATGTTTGACTGAGCCAACCAGACACCCTGCAATTCATTTTAAAATCTAACTGAATTCTTCTTACCCACAAGTATGGTCCCAGCATTTCTTCCCCCTATGCTCTGCTATAGATGAGCCCATGCTTGTATTTCATCTTTCCTTGCACGAGCCTGAAGGATATTTGTTTTGTCCTGTGGCCTCAGTTCTCTGGTAAGTTCATGAAAAGTTAGTGTTAGAGTTTATCGTGGTTTTTTCTGTTGTCAGGGTGGGGAAATATTTTTTCCTGCTTTTTACATCCTAGGTGGAACTAGGCATGGTTTGGAATGCTTTACGTGTAATAACCCACCGCTTCCTTACAACAACAAACCTATTAGGTGGATACTATTCTAGTCCCCATTTAGCAGATAAAGGAACTCAAGCACAGCAAATTTTAATTACCCAAGGTCACATCGCCAGAAGGGCTAGAGCTGAAATGCCAATCAGAGTTGTCTGATACAGTGGCTGCACCACTCACCACTAAAATATACTGTTATGCACATTGTGCATTGTGCATGGTCTGAATATAGGTTTGCTTTTTTGTTTTGCGGTTTTGTTTTTTTTCTCAGTCCCCTCCTAAGGGATAGCGGGGTTTTTTCCAGTAGTTTGCTATTATAAACAATGCTGAGGGGCGCCTGGGTGGCGCAGTCGGTTAAGCGTCCGACTTCAGCCAGGTCACGATCTCGCGGTCCGTGAGTTCGAGTCCCGCGTCGGGCTCTGGGCTGATGGCTCGGAGCCTGGAGCCTGTTTCCGATTCTGTGTCTCCCTCTCTCTCTGCCCCTCCCCCGCTCATGCTCTGTCTCTCTCTGTCCCAAAAATAAATAAATGTTGAAAAAAAAAAAAAAAAAAAAAAAAAAAAACAATGCTGCAATGAACTTGTGAAGTTACCTCCCAAAGAAACTTAAGGTCCTCAACTTATTGCTGGGTCGAAGGGTATGCTTATTTAAATTTGAACTATCTATTGCCAAACTGCAACTAAGAAACATTTTTTATTTTTTTAATTAATATGTTTGAAATATTTATTTACTTTTGGGGGAGCTCAAGCGCAGAAAGGGCAGAGAGAGGGGGACAGAGGATCTGAAGCGTGCCCTGTGCTAACAGGCTTGACAGGCTGACAGCAGTGAGCCCGATGTGGGGCTTGAACTCACAAACTGCGAGATCATGACCGGAGTTGAAATCTGATGCTCAACTGACTCAGCCCCCCAGGTGCCCCAAGAAGCGTTTTTTTTTTTTTTTTTTTATTAAATTTAAACTTTTTCCAATTACAAAATTCCAAAAGTGATACGAAGGCAGAATTATTGCAAAAAAAAAAAAAATCAGATGACAACTGTTACACACACACAACCACAGCCCACTCCAATCCCACCCCTCTCCTTGTATCGGCCACTATCCCAGTTTAGCATGTATAGCACATAGGATTTTGAAAAGCAGAGAGAGAGAGAGAGAGAGCACATTTCATGCAGAGAGCATAGCACAAGCAGCATCTGGCAGAGGGAATAGGGAAAGCAGCCTATCTGGAACAGAGTTACACGATGCTAGAGACAAGCTAGTAAAAGTGGAGGGAGCTGTGAACTGCAGGCAGAGGATTTGTGGAGTCGTGGAGAAGGAGATACAGAGCTGTTCTTTACGTGGGGGCAAAGCAGTGATGTGACAAAACTGGCTTTTAGGTGATTTTAGACTATCTTTATTAATCTGCTTCTTATTTTAAAATGATTATTTATTAGTTTATTGGCCATTAATTATTAGATTATCTTGGCCAAAATTGGTGACCATGGAACTGGTAGTAACTACTGAGATCCTGGGGAGAGCAGCCAGGCAGGATGTGGTGAAGGCCTGAGCTGAAGAGTGGTAGTCGAACTCGGGGTACCTGGGTGGTCCAGTCAGTTAAGCGTCCCGACTCTTGATCCTGGCTCAAGTCATGATCTCATGGTTCGTGAGTCTGAGTCCCACGTTGGGCTCCACAATGACAGCATGGAGTCTGCTTGGGATTCTCCCTCCTTCTCTCTCTCTTTCAAAATAAACTTAAAAAAAAAAAGTGGTAGTACAACTAGAGAGAATGTGTGGAATGAGACTTCTCAATAAACTGACAGGTGACCTACTGGAAATTACCAACATATCAAAGACATAATGAACTTGCCTATTGTACAGATAGATGGCTGAACATTGTAACTTCTTAAGATAGCTGTCCTCTCCATTTACTCAGCTTAAATTCCATACTCAAGAGCTATCGTTTCTTCCCTCCCTACACTCTCACCCTGTTTTCCCCTCTGCCTTGCTACCTCACTTGACTAAACCACCAACCTGGCCAAATTCAACTGCAGTCCCCTGTGGTTGCCCCGCACAGCAGATTTTCTGCAGAGGTGAGACTGGAGAAAATCCGGGAATGTCACATTGACTTCAAATGGGTCTTCAAGGCCACCAGGCAATCATACCAAACTGCCCTGGTCCTTCACACTCTCATCCCTTTCTAGACCTTGATTTCAGACTTCTCTTCCCTCCCCAAACCTCCCATACTTTCCCCCCCCCCCCCCCATCTTTGGTCTCAGTTCATGACATTGCTTCCCATTTCCGTGACAAAGTAGAAACAACCAGAAGAGAATCGATGCGGGTTCCCACCACAACCACATCTACCCACCTCTCCAGATCATTGCCCACCCCTGGGCCTGCCCTCCTCTTATTACAGGCAACTGGTGGTGTTCCTTGGGTCAGCCAACCTCTCCCCCTATACAGCTGGTGACACCCCCATACACACTCACTCAGAAACAGCGCCCCAGAAATTCTCCCTTCTCTTTCCTATACCATCACTGTGTCCTTCTTTTTTTGGATCAGCCTAGAAATGTGCTGGTTTTTCTTCCATGTTAAAGAAACAAAACTCTCTTGGCCACACTCTCCCCTCCAGTTACTGTTGTGTTCCTTTGCTTTTTTTCACAAAAGAAGTCCTCGAATGTGTGTGTGTGTGTGTGTTTTTAATTTTTTTAAGAGAGAGAGAGATTGTGCAAGGGCAAGGGAGGAAGAGACAGGAGAGAGGGAATCTTAAGCAGGCTCCACATTCAGCGCAGAGCCCGACATGGGACTCCATTGCACAACCGTGAGATCATGACCTGAGGCGAAATCAAGAGTCGGACACTTAACCAACTGAGCCACCCAGGCGCCCCTTGAATGTGTTTTTATACTCATTTCTCTGACTCCCCTCCTCCTGCCCCTCTTGAAGCCAGTCAAATCAGATTTTTGCTACCACCTCTCCACCCAGACTACCATGTTCAAGCTCGCTGTGACCTAAACATTGCCAAATTCAGAACTAAGCGTTAATACCCAGTCACACCTGACCCGTCAGGAGGATAACCTGCAAAAGTGCTATCCAAACTGGGACATATATGAAAGGAAATGGGGTATGAGTAATGATTACACTTGGTCCCCCGGTGCAAACGGGGATCGTCCAGGGCAAGCAAAGACATATTAGCAGATTTGCAACATCTGCTCCCTCGCTCTTCTTTGAAACATTTCTACTCTTGGCCTTCAGGGCAAGAGTTATCAGGCTGTCCTCCTAACTTGCTGGTTGCCCCCTGTTAGTCTTTGTTTTGTTTTGTTTTTTACATTCCTCCTCATCTGCTGGTCTTCTAAATGGTGAGAGGTCTCAGGGCTCAGACCTTGAACCTCTTCTCTTGTCTAGACCCTCTCCCACAGGGATCTCATCCTATCTCACGGCTTTAAATGCCATCTACATGCTAATCGCTCTCAAATTTATATCTGGCACATCTCTCCCCTGAACTCGAATATCCAACTGCCTACTCTGTGTATCTACAGACATCTCCAGTTTCATGTGTTCCATTTTGAGTGACTATATACCCCCAAAACCTGTTTCCCATCAAAGTGAAAGACATCTCAATCCTCCCGGTTGCCCCAGCTAAAAACCTCAACGTCATCCTTAACTCATGTCTTTGTCACACAACCCTCATCTGCTCAAGCAGCAACTTCTACTGGCATTTAACATCGAAAAGTGTGAGTCACCAGATGGGGTGGCCGCAATCGTGCCCTAATCGTACCTTACCTCCGCCCCCCTGCCCTCTTCGTGTTCCTCAGTACAACTCTCCGCACAATGTTGCTGGACAGGAAGTCAGGGCCTGTCATGGTTCCTGCTGAAAACCCTCCAATGACTTCCTTTCTCATTCATGAAAGCAAGCATTCTCACTCCGACCTGCCTGACTCTGGCTGCACCTCTCTGACCGCCTCCCCCAATATGTGCCTCCTTCGTCTGTTCTCTGTTCGGCTGAGTCCTCCGCAGAGTTGCTCTGCTTCCAAATTGTCACCTCTGTTACCCCCTCACTGCCCTCACATCTTTACTCAGAAACCACCTCCCCAGTGAGCCCTTCTTAAGACATCAGTCCCATCTGAACCCTAACACTTCACACCCCCCTTCCCTGCCTTATCTTTTCTTCCTTGGCGCGTAGTCCTGACCAACAGAGTATGTATCTCCCATATCCTGAAGCTGTATTAAGGCAGGGGTTTGGGGGTCTATTTTAGTCCTCGCCGAATCCCCAGCACCTAGAAGTGTGCCTGACCTGGACGAGACGCTGATACATGTTTGAGTGAATTTCCCTGCAGTAGGTCCTCATGATAGAGGAGGAGGTGCCAGAGCTCCAGCAAGGCAAGGAGACCAGACGTTTATCTTTGCACGTGAAATGCGACCTAACCTTCACAAAGTCGTTCGCAATGCGTGTTTGCAAAGCATGAATGGCACAAGATATCCCACAAATGAAAAGGGGTCTGTGATGAAAGATGTTCAGGAAACGCTGCATATGATACTGTTGGAGACTCAGAGGGTGCGTTTATATATTAAAATCCCTGAGACATCCTTTGGTGAGTAAGCTTGACTCTTCTACTTTCTTCCTCATTCCTGCTTCATCTGGCCATTCGTTTAGTCTTCCCAGCTCCTTGGCACACGCTCCTGGTGTTTGCGGGGCTCCCAAGGTCACACGTCCCCGGGTGTGAACTAGAGTTCAGGGCACTCGGCCCTGATGCAGTGAGACTTCCATTGGAAACTAGTTTTGTCATGCAGAAGCCATTCCTGCAAGGGGGGTGGCGGGTGACGGCTGCAGAGGTTGAATCCTGTGTCCTGTCTCTGTCGAAACCCGGTGTTCTGCAAACATGTTGGAGTCAGAACTCTTTTCTTAAGAAAACCCCTGTTAAAGGGGCGCCTGGTTTCGGCTGAGATCATGATCTCATAGTTTGTGGGTTTGAGCCCCACATCGGGCTCTGTGCTGTCGACACAGAGCCTGCCTGGGACTCTGAATCCCTCTCTCTCTCTCTGCCCCTCCTTGCTCACTCGCTCTCTCAAAGTAAATAAATAAACTTAAAAAATTTAAAAAGAAAAGAAAACCCCTATCTACTTCCAGGGAACACCAGCATTCCTTCAGTGGTCTGTTCCATGTCTGTGTGCTCAGGGCCCTGCAGCACCCCCTTCAGAAGCACCCCTCCCCCCCCAAGAAGCACCAGGGGCAGAGATCCGACTATGCATCATCTAATCTCAGTGCTTTTCGACATTGGGTGCTGGGCCAAGGCATCAGTACTATTTTCAAGACCCAGCTGATTGTAGGATGCAGCCAGAGCCTAGAACCATTAGTTTAGGTAAATCATTTTCCTGGATTCTAGATTTGGAATAGTTTCTGGGACCTGGGCAGCCTTTAAGAGCTGGATTCTTTTTCTTTTTTAAAAATGTTTATTTATTTATTTTGAGAGAGAGAGAGCTTGGCGCTTGGGTGCGACCATGAGTGGGGGAAGGGCAAAGACACGGAGAGAGAGAATTCCATGCAGTGTCCACACTGTCAGCTCAGAGCCTGACTCAGGGCGTGTTCCCACGAACCATGAGATCATGACCTGAGCTGAAATCAAGAGTCAGATGCTTAACCAACTGAGCCACCCAGGTGCCCTTAAGAGCTCATTTCTAAGCACCGTGAGAGTAGCATGCCCCCATGCCCATATGGAACACCACAGACCACGGTCAAGGCCACCAATGCCAGCTAGCACAGCCAAAAGAAAAGTAGAGCTATTTAGTGAGTGGCATCCATCCTTGATGAGAAGACTGTTCTCCTGCTCCCAAACCCAGGTGCCCACGTGCAAATTGGTGCATCGGCCTGTTGACCTTGCACTCAGGGAGCCTGGGAGAATGGCAGAAGAGCTGCCATAGTAACATCCAGCAAAACGAGGAGCTGGGAGAATGACAGAGGTGAGGAGGAGCACAAGAATCCACATGTGCAGAACCGCCCTAGAAAGCTAGAGCCACACGTCCATGGACTTTGAGAAATAGCACAGTTGTTTCAGCTCAGTGGTCACAATCCATTCAAGAACTTTTAAAGTGTTTCCCCTGGCATGGATCCCACGTGGATTCTGAACTGGGTCTAGGATGTTACAGCGTGTTTTCCTGTGCTTACTTGTTCAGGAGGAGACGGGCAGTGTTGCCCAGGGAGCTCATGTGGGTAGCGAGTGAATATCAAATTTCCATTAACCATTTTCAAACGCTGAAAATAGCTTTATGTCTCTGAGGGACTCCAGGCTGGGACATTGCTTTAGTCTTTTTCTTTAGACTTTCTCTGATGAGAGCAATCCTATAGCTTTGCCCTCTTTCTCAACAATCACATTTGAAAAGTCACAAAGGCTTACTGAGAAAAATGGTTTCTCTTCTTTAGATGCACCTTCCAGAACGTTCTGACCAGCAGTCAGAACAGGATGCAAATGCTTTCAGTACCTGCCCCAAAGTAGCATTTTCAGCCCAATAATAACTCAGGATGCACCTGCTAAAGGGGTTCCGATGGTGGCATTTTAGTTTCTGTATTAACAGAATGTTCTGTGGGGTCCTCTTCCCAAAGTGACAACATACCGGGGTTTCATTTTACTCTCAGAACGTGGAAAATGCAAGCTGTAGTTTCCCTGTCATAGCAGTTCTTCCTATTTCAGCTTTGATTGCACTCACTGGGATGAGGACAGCTTTGCAAACCATAGGCTTTGTCACACACCCCTTGGGCTGCTGTTGGGATAAGGGCACAGCTCCTTGAAGGCTACAGATTTACAGTAAAAGGGCAGTCTAGCAACACTATTTGTCAGTAGTAGGAATACTGATACCAGCCTTCGTGCCTGTAGCCTTATCTGTTTGGGATAAGGCTGTGATTGTAAGGGTGTTCTCTGAAGGAAAACCAAATGACTATGGCTTTTCATTTAATCCTTCATGCTTTCGTTCAACAAACATGCGTAAGTACCTGCACCAGACATGATGTTCACAACCCTTACCCCACGGAGTCTACAGGGGAAGGCTTATACCAACAAATAATTACTGTTCCGTTCAGGGGTATGGAGAGAAAGGACAGCTATTATGAGGGCATAGTGTGGGGTGAGGGCTAACCCCTCCTGGGGGGTCAGAAAAGCCTTCCCTAAGAAAGTTGTATTCACTTCACGTTGTAAAAATTCCAGTTCTCCATTCTTAAGCCTTCTTGAGCTGGAAGTCAGGCTGCTGAGAGATGGGGCACTCCAGCAGGGGCACCCGTAGCTGCCGCCATATGAAGTGGCACCTCCGTTCCACATGAGGGCTGGGAATTCACAGAGAGTCATGCCAGGTACAGGGAAGAGCCCGATGGATATTTGGGAAAGAGTAAGTCATTTAGTCTTCCTGGAGCCTGGGAAAAGAACATGGGTCAGAAGATGGGCTCCTTCACCCAACACTTGTTGAGTGTCTACTATGTGCCAGGCATTTGGGTTCTCGGGAGAGAGCGGGGAACATGACAGATATGGCTGTCCTTCACAGGGCTTATTGATGGAGAAGAGGGCCAATTAACCAACTTAACCCATGTGTCTGCAACAAAATGACATCAAATTGTGGAAAGGGATGTGCGGAAACCAAACCATGCAGTGACAGAGACAATGTGGTGAGCAGAGGGAGGCGGCTCCAGAGGGATGCATAGGGAAGGTGGCCCTGGAGTCGGTGATGTGGGGGCAAGAGACCTGAGGGCGCAAGGTGGCCAGTCACAGGAAGAGAGAGGAAATGAGCCTGGGGCACCACAAGTGCAAAGGAGGGAATCTCGTGGAGGGTGGTAAGAATCACCCAGAATGGGAGCAGAGGGCACAGCGGTAGGTCAGGAGGCTGCATCTTTCCTCAAGGCCCTCGGAAGCCGAGGCAAGGAGCTGGGGCTGCATTCTAAAAGAAAAGGAAGCCACTGAAGGAAGTTAAGTGACAGTTTTAGGATTTCAGCAGTTCTAGCTGCTGTGTGAAAACCTGTGAAGCCTGGAGGGACTCAGTGGCAGACCACGTGCGAAGTGATACTGCGGGTCGTGGCAGGGAGTAAGTTGTTGGAGATGTGTTTCAGACATGGAAGTGACTGAGCCTCCTGGTGTGAGGTGGGGGCCGGGGTGGGGACTGAGACGCAGCATTAAGGGAAAGGGAAAGGGAAAGGAAGCCGTGCAGCTGTGAGCAAACCCCAGGGAAGCGGCGCTTATCGAGGTGGCGAAACTGAAAGACAAGCGCATCACTGTGGGGAGTCACGAGTTTGGTTTCGGCCACGCTTGTCAGAAAAACGAACGGCGGTGGCAAATAGGTAGGGAGAGCTCAGAGAAAGGTCTCAGCCGGTGTAAGCACTATGGAGTCGTCATCGTGGGGGTGTCTAAAGTCATGGCTCTGAGTGAGGTCACCCAGGGTGGTTGGGGGGAGTGTAGCCAGAGGAAAAGTGGGTTGGAGGCTAAGCTCTGAGAAGCTGACACGGAGGGGTGGAGGAGTGGCGAGTAACGGAGGGGGCACATGGGAGAAACTGCCACCAGTCTCCATCCTGAGTGGATCCAGATGTGGCCAATGGTGATTGGACCAAAGCTGCCAGGAAGCCCAGTGAGATGAGCAGAGCAAAGCGCTCCTCTGACTAGCCAAGTGGACACCTTTGGTGACTTTGGTGTCTGGTGGGTGAGGGAGCCACAGAGGCCTGGCTCAAGAATGAATGGAACGTGAAATGCAGATAATTCTTGAAAGATTTTCCTATGAAGGAAAAGTAGGGAATTGGGATAGTAGCTGGGAGATTGTGAGGTCAAGAAGGGATGTGTTTTATCTTTAAGTTCGGAGATCTAAAGTATGTTGTATGTGCACGGAAAGGTCTAGGAGAGACGGAGCAGTTCATAACCCATGCGGGGGAGAGAGAGAGAGAAGACAATGGAAGCAGTGAAGCCCTTGGGGAGGTGAGCTGAGATAGGGTCAGTTTCCTCTAGCTGCTCTTACAAACCACCATGAACTTGGGGGCTTAAATAGCGCACATTTATTCTCTTACAGTTCTGCAGGTCAGAAGTCCGAAATTAGCTTTACTGGACCAAAGTCACATTGTCAGTAGGGCCAAAGAGCCCTCTTGGAGTCCCAGGAGAGAAGCCGTTTCTTTGCTTTTTCCAGTTTCCAGAACTACATTCTCAGCTCACTGTCCCTTCCTCCACTTTTAAAGCCAACCGTGGAACAGCTTCAAATCTCTCTCTGCTCTGGTTGCCTCCTGCACTCCTTCTGTAGTCAAACTTCCCTCTGCCTTTCCCTTAGTAAAAAACTTGTGATTACATTTCAGGCCTACCTAGATATTCCAGAATAATCTCCCCAGCTCGAGATCCTTAATCTCATTACATCTGCAAAGTCTCTTTTGTCCTATAAAATCACACTCAGAGGTCCCAGGGATTAGGACCTGGATATCTGTCTGGGGAGGTGGGTGGAGGGGGTGGAGGGAGCCACGGATATGCTCTAGAGCACTGCAGAAGACTGGCCTTTGTAAGGAGGGGGATACTTCCTTCACTTGTATAGCCACAGGGAAGAAGGGGAAGGGGCCACGAGGGTGTGTATAGATTTGGTGGCACAAACATGAGAGAGTTCACGCTTTGGGCTTCAGTTTCCTGAGAGCAGTATGAGGTCAAGTTCAACTGAAAGGGTGAAGAGGGGAGTGGAGGGAGGTTGTTGGTAGAGGTAAACATGGCTGATTGGGAAGCCAAACTATGTCTCAGGCCTTGCCAGGGTCACTGCAAGAGAGCATGGCAAGACACCAAGTATGAGAATCCATGGGATCCAATTTGGTCGGGAGGCAAGGGAACACAGCGATGTGGATTGTAAGGAGACTGTGAGCAGACGTGGTCTGGAGCTCAGAAGTCATGATGAGGGGACACTGAGCAGTAGACTGTAAGTACAAGAGGCATTGGGCAGAGTGGGATGCCTTTGATTTGGATTCCGGACACAGTGCAGTTTCAGGTTATATAATAAGTTCCAGGGTTTCCCTTTGGGAAGGAATCACTGAGGGACAGATAGATGGGCCATCTGAAGACACCAGGAATGAAGACGGGAAGGTGGTGGCCAGGAATACGGTGAGCCAGGAACCAAATCTTCCATGAACAACAGGGGGAACCACCTGGAAGAGGTTAGATGACAAAAGTGGGCGGGTGACAAGGACTGGAAGAGCAGTGGATGCCATACCCAATGGCATCACTTGAATGGCAGCTAGGGGTTTTGCAAGAGGAAGGGGGAGAGACGGTTTGGGAGGAGCAATGGGGAGCAAGGAAGCCATCTTTCAAGGTGTGAAAGAATAAATAGCTAACATTTGGGAGGGCTCCTCTGTTTCTGTTTGTATTACGATAAGGAAAGAAACGTGTGCCACTCTTGTGTTGGAACTTCCTGATAGCACAGGTGGAAGAGTTTGTATGAGATTGGGGGGAGCATCAGGATAAGAGTCTGGCAATAATAGATTATTGGAGAGGATCCCTGGACTTCCAGTGGTGAGTTTCACAATGATACAAAGCACATGGAATCTCATCACAGAGGGCCTTGAGTGGCAAACTAAGCAATCTGTGTTTGACCATGTTGGGGGGGAGGGTATTGAGCAGCAAACTATCATGGTCAAAGGTAGGCTTTAGGAAAAATAATTTTCCTTATGTGTGAACAAAGGAGGCCCTTAGAAAACTACTACAGTAGGCCAGGATTAAAGTCTGATGAGAGTATGGATACTTACAATGGTGGAAAGAAAGGATAGATGCAGGAAGTGTGGTTGGTTTGAATTATAGGAGATAAAGGAAACGAGGGAGCATGTGAGAGATGATTCCCATTTTTCAAGCTTAAGTGGTTGGGAGAAAAGGTTTTGAAGGGAATTGATAGTTTGGTATTTGGCAAAGCATGGTTAAAGGTTTAGTGGTGGCTGACCCAAAGTCTGGAACAGAGTAATGACAGGTGAATCACTGGGATCTTCCGCTGTTGCCATGCTGAATGCCTGGAGTTTCCCAGATTGAGGACAATCAAGGACCAAGCAGGATCCCAGGAAGCAACCCAGTGATTCTGCCTAATTTAGCTTCAGGCCCCCAGGGCAGAGCCCAAAACTTCAATAACCATATGCAACAAGACATGTGTGCAGGTATGAACTGTGAGGTGCCCAAGCCCAGGGAATACCTTTTACTGGTTCCACAAGGGGGGCAACCAGAGTAGGGGTGTTGTCATTCACCTTAGTGCAGGGGGTGCACAGTAGGACGCCAGCCACCCTTTTGAAGATGAGCCCTGCGGGACTTGTTTGAAAGAAGCCACTCTGACCTCTCCTTCTCACCCCAAAGTTAAGGCAGGGCGGGGATAACAGGCCACGGTTTCACTTGGAAAGTGGGTTTCATCACACTTCTGACTGAGCTCAGGCCCAGAATCACGGTTGAGGTCTGGCCAAGCATTTGACTCATTCAGGTGCAAACCCCACCCACTTTTGCTCAATCCCCTCCATTCTGCTGACAGCCGCTCTTTTCTTCCTTTAGCCTGAAATCCCGGGGTCTTTGTGTGTGTGGCTACGATTAACCGACGCTGACATTCCCATCTGCGGCTTCCCTGCACTAGTCACCTTACTGTGGGCTGAGCGGGCCCCGGGGCGTGCTGGCGGCCGGGACCACTCACCTTTTCCCCCCTGGCGCTGGGGGTAGGAGGACCACGGACGGGCGCGCGCGGACTCAGCCTCCGGCGGGCAGCGGGCGCGCGCCAGGCGCGGGGCGGAGCGAGGAAGGGGCGCGGCCTCTGCGGGGCGGTGCGCTGGGCGGCGCGCGGGGCGGGCGGCTGCGGGCGGGCGCCGCCGAGGGGACCGGCCGCCGCGGCGAGAGCGCGCCAGCCCCGCCGTGATGCCCGCGCGCCCCGGACGCCTCCTCCCGCCGCTGCCCCGGCCGCTGGCCCTGGCCGCGCTGCCGCTGCTGCTGCTGCTGGGCCATGGCGGCGGGCGCGGGGGCGCCTGGGCCCAGGAGCCGGGGGCGGCGGCGGCGGCGGCGGACGGGCCCCCACCGGCCGACGGCGAGGACGGGCAGGACCCGCACGCCAAGCACCTGTACACGGCCGACATGTTCACGCACGGGATCCAGAGCGCCGCGCACTTCGTCATGTTCTTCGCGCCCTGGTAACTGGCCGCGCCGCGCTCCACGGGGCCCCGCACCCTGCGCGCGGGGGGCGGTCGGGCCGGGGGCGCCGCGGCGGGCCGGGGTGGGGTGGGGGGTCGCGCAGCGCCGGGGCGGCGGGGGCGGCGCGGGCTCGGGCCGGGGGCGTGGGCGCTCGCGGCTGACGTGGCGCAGGGCGGCCGGGGCGGTGCAGGAGGGGGCGGACCCCGAGGGGGCAGCCGGGAAAAAGCCGTCCCGTCCCCGCTCCCAGCACACCCTCCCCCCCCTCCCCGCCCCCGAGTCCCCGGACCGGGGGGAGGGGCGGGTGGCCTCGTCGCCCTGTGGGGCTACCCCGCCGGTTCACCAGCCCCCTCCCCAAACTTCCTGCGCCGGCCAGAGGCGGCGGCCTGCGGGTGCGGCTGGGACCCGTGGGCCACGTGCGGCGGCCGCCGGCCAGTGGAGTCCGGCGGTGAACGCTCGGAGGTCGGATTCCGTGCGCTCGCTGCAGGGCAGATCCCCCTGCACAGGGGTTTAGTTGAAAAATAGCAACTCGCAAAGGTGTGATTTCCCACTTTTGTGTGTTCAGGAGCTGGGAAAGGGTGGTCCGGGGAGAGAAGGGGTTCCTGTGCTACCCCGGGAAGCCGAGAGTAGTGAGAACGCTGGAGACCCCGTCGTGGCTCCGAGTCGATGGGGGAGCTATGTGTGCTCTAGGCGACTGCAGCGCACTGGCCCCTCCATTCAAGGCTGACCCCCGGCACCTCCTCCCCACCTCTGTCTTGGGGCCTGGTCTTCTGGAAAGTGTGAGCTGAACGGAGCTCCTGCCTCGGTTCTCCGGTGGAGGCGTCCGTATGGGCCTCCGTGCCAACCCCAGAGACCCCCTTCCCTGCGAATTGTCCTGCAGAAGGACTTCCTGATGTTCACAGAAGCACAGGTAGTGCTTTCCTTCCAGCGCCTGGATGCCCCGGTGGAGGGAAGTTCTCATGGGGCAGAGCACAAAACCAGTGTTAGGGCACAAGGCAGTTTGCAGGCTTGTTGCAGCACTTGGCATCCTTCCCCAGAGCGGGAGAGAGACTCACTGAGATGGGGGGAAGCGATGTAGGAAGGAACAGAGAGAAGATGCCCATGAAAAACGTCCTGCTCAGGAACTGTGCGGGCGGAAGTTGGAGGAAACTTTTTTTCTCTTTCTTTCCATACTCAGGCTGTTAACTGTATTTCAGTTCATTTGGAGTTAAGTCAACTTTGGGGGGCAAGTCTGAGTGAGAGATGGCATTTATTAGCAGTGTACCCGTGGGGTACATTGTGTTTCAACTTCCCAAGAACCAGCCCCGACTTGAAGTTTTAGACCTACCAGTGGTCTAGAAAATACTTTGTAGCATAAAATAATCGTTCATTATTAATAGTTCCTCTGTGAAGGAGTATTCTCAGAGTATCTATTCCAATTAAATACATTACTTAATTGGAGCCTATTTCAGTGGAATAAGTCCATGGATTTTTTTTTCTTTATTTTTTAAAGAAAAGCTGACATGTAGACATAGGAAGTCTGCGCAGTGCCGAAGGGGTTTTAATTTTGGAGTCTCAGTAATACCAGCGAGTCCTAGACTGAGTGAGAAGACTGGCAACTGGGCACTTCGTATTAAGTAAACTCCTTTTTCAGTGTATGTGACTTACAGATTTAGATTTTTTTTTAATGTTTAGTTTTGAAGGCGAGCGAGAGAGCGCACACATTTGTGGGGGAGGGGCAGAGAGAGAGGGAGACACACAATCCTAAACAGGCTCCAGGCTCTGAGCCCTCAGTACCAGAGCCTGACACAGGGCTGAACTCGCAAGCCACGAGATCATGACCTGAGCCGAAGTCGGAAGCTTAACTGACTGAGCCACCCAGGGGACCCATGACTTACAGACTTTTAGGTGGATGTTCCTAGGAACATAGCTCTTTAAAGTTTTTGTTTGCTTCTTAATTATCCACTACAAAATACTTAGATAAAGATGTTGGGTTTCTATGAAGGCATTTAAAAGTTAGACCTTAAGGGCACATCGGGGCTCAGATAGAACAGGCTGTGGCCTACACTATTCCCCCCATCTCTTTCCAGGTTTAGTCTCTGGAATGTTGGAAGCCCACATGTAACTTGGGGGCAGCGGCAGCATATAATGAGAATATTGCTCTGTATACCTGCACTCTGAACCTGGCAGATGTAAGGTTATCCGGCTGTAGATTTTGTGCTAACATCAGGACACGGCTTCTGTATGGCCGATGTGCATCACCTTGAATCTGGTGACTGTCAGATTAGGAGGGCCAGGTGGCTTTGCTCTATTACGTGGCCACAGATGCAAGATTTTGAATTCAGCTACTGTCCCAAAGGTTCATACTGTAGCCACAACGGTCCCAAACCAGAAGTGCCCACTACATGGCACCTGTGGATGATCCATCACTAAGACATTGCCAGACATTTAGTACCCATTAAGCATGTGCTGGTTACTGGAAATAAAGTTGTAAAAGGAACAGTGCTTGTCTTCACAGCACTTGAGCTGTATAACTTATATAACTTAATACAACTTAGGTATCATTCTGATTTTCCTTCACAATTATCTTCCAGAAAAGAGGGAATCATTTTGTAGTTGAGTTTCTTATAAAGCAAGGATTCTCTTAGCTGGCCAGGAAAGTGCTGCTTAGGGAAGACACATTAGCTTGAGGCAGACTTTTTTGGTGCTGCCTTTCAGTGCTTATGACGGAGGTCATCTGTCAAGAAAAGAAGCAAAGAAATGTAACACTGATTTTGTTGAAAAATTACTTTGAGGACATTGTGACCATTTTGAGTGTTGGGTATTCTTTATAAACAGGCATTTATTTTTTTTTTACGTTTATCTATTTATTTATTTGGGCGGGCGGGGGGAAGAGAGAGAGAGGGAGAATCCCAAGCAGGTTCTGCACCTTCAGTGACCTCGGGCTTGAACTCATGAAACTGTGAGATCATGACCAGAGCCAAAAATCAAGTGGGTGCTTAACTGACTGAGCCAACCACACACCCCTGTAAGTAAGCATCTTAAAGATCACTTTGAAAAGCAATACGGCAGCCAGTTTCTTTGTAAATACCATGAATATACACCAGGTGAAAAAAACAAAAAACACAACAAAAACTCCTACGTGCCATAATGCTACTGTGACTGCACCTGAAGCTTGAGATAAAGTTTCCATGCTGACTCATACAGTATTCAAATATGGCACTACAGAGAGCTGATAATTAAAAAAGGTGGTCAGTTCTAGGACTGAAAAAGTAGATTTAGTGATGGACAAAACGCTGATGCTGTCAAGAAACGGGAAGAGTAGCAAGAAGCAATAATTCTAAGTTAATGTATTATTTTAAATGATAAGGGATTTAAAAATGTACTCTCAAATTCGTACAGCGAATATCAGAAGTATACATTTGGTTGCATCAAACCGAGAAGTTGGGGTAGCCTCAAACTTTTCTAAAGTTTCTCATTGGGGAAAATGCAGAATTGAGTGAATTTTGAGGTTGCCTCGCGTTGGCAGATACTTAGTTATTTAGTAGAGAGTCCTGACTAAATAAAATAGGGGCGATTATGACAGGCAGTGTGAAGCTGCTGCAGTAGAAGGAGAGCAAGGGAACTTTCCAGAAGAAGAAGAGAAGAGAATGGCATCAGACAGCCTGGGTAGTCAGAGCCGACTTGCTGGAGGAAGCGATACCCAAACCAAACTGAAGGGCAAATAGGAATTTGCCATGTGGGCTTAGGGTGGAGGCGTCAGAGAGGGTGTGTACCAATGCCCCTGTGCAAGCCAGTCTATCCCCCTTCGGAAAACCGCAAGTAGTTCAGTTTGGCTCCAGGTTAAACTGCAAGCAAAGGAGGGCAGCAGGTGTACAGAGGTCAGATTGGAGGTCAACAGGGGCCAGTTCAAGGAGGATCTGTCACAACACCTTGCTATGTTTCGGTTTCCTGCTGAGAACAATGCGGGAACTCTTTAGGGGGCTGGAGGCCGAGGAGTGAGGTTCTGTGGTAATTGTGAGGCATCCTTCCCTGCTGTAGTATAAAGAAAGGATCAGAAAGGTCCACTGCCGTATGAAATGGGTGAAGAGGTGGCCCGGCACCCCCTGACCCGATATTCAGTGTGCTTGCTCCCCTCCCCTTGTTCCAGGTGTGGACACTGCCAGCGGCTGCAGCCCACTTGGAATGACCTGGGAGACAAGTACAACAGCATGGAGGACACCAAGGTCTACGTGGCTAAAGTAGACTGCACAGCCGAGTCAGATGTGTGCTCCGCCCAGGGGGTCCGAGGATACCCCACGTAAGTGGGAGGGGCCCGTGTTTCCCGTATGGGTCCAGGTTTTCCAGAGCCTTTTGCCAGCTGCACTCGGCTAAAGAACATTCAAGTTAAACTTCTGGTAAATTTTTATGTAGTTCTGAAGAGTGAGGAGATGATAAATGTAAGCAGGCAGTCCCTGGTGTCAGGGAGAGGTTATACTTAACACTGTCTTGTCTATATTAGATGTCTTTTTGTGCTGTATTTGGAAAGAGCCTTTCATTAATCAGTGTCGGGTTTCCTGTCTATAAGGGAATGTGTTTGTGAGACAGAAATGGCGGTCTCCATGGGGTCCTGTCAGGTTTGATGTTCACAAGTACCTTTATGCAACGAGCATACTTTGTCATCAATTTTACTTTGAGTTTTTGGTCACTCTGCTATACTTAAGCATCCTTCCTGGAGTAATTTTCCCATGTGACTAGCACAAGGGCTGTTTCTGTTGGAAAGAAAAGTGACAAACTGGAATATGGCAGTTCTGACCAGCGGTGCTACTTACTCCCTTGACAGTTAAAACAGGTTTTTTTGGTTTTAAGAAGTAGAAATTGAAACTGGCTTAACAAGCAATAGAGGGATGACTTAGAAGGCTGTGGAAGAGGCTCTGAGGCTCCCCTCCAAGGGCTTAGGGGCCAGTTTTTACCTTTACCTCCTTAATGTGACTTAACTTTCCAGCTCTGCATCTCTCTGTTGCCACGGTGGGCTCGGGCTCACTACTGATGGGCCCAGCTGGGGTGGAGTGTCCGCCCCAGACAGTCCTTGTGGCCAGAGAGGCAGGTACTGTAGGAAGGCAGCAGTGCCCTCAGACCACATGGCAGGCGTTAAAGTGAAGAGCTCTGCTCCAAAAAAGGGAAGAAGCTGTGTCCAAAAAGATGGGGGAGGGGCTGGCCACTGCGATTCCCCAAATATTTATTCAAATTGATGAATGAAGTAAATTCTTATAAAACCTGGGCCTGTCTTCAAACCCGAGGGGCGGCATGGAAAAGTGGAAGGAACTCTGGGTTGGAACCTAGAAGCCAGGTCTGAATCCCGGCTCTACTGTTTACTTATCATGCAGTCCTGGCCACGCTGTTTAACCTCTGAGTCTAAAGTAGGATGTTGATATCTTACTGCCCCCCACACCCCCACACCCCCACCACCCTCATTGTTGTATGAAATTACGTGTTTGTAAATACTGACCTCAGCATACTCAATAAATGTTAAAGTTTTCCCTTACGTTTAGAAATTTGGCATTTTCATAAAGGACACTAGAATTCTTGCTCTTTGGTGACTGCTGCTAATCCAAGTGCCATGATTCAAATCAGATCAACTACGATGTGTGCCTACGATAGGTACCATTGTCCTGTGCTTCATAGCATTGCCTTTAAAGTAAATGTAGCTTAGATGAGGGCATCGCAAAGAAGCTGTCAGTGAGTAGTGGGACGCACGGAGGAGG
The DNA here is from genome assembly GCF_007474595.2 of Lynx canadensis. Classification (NCBI taxonomy): domain Eukaryota; kingdom Metazoa; phylum Chordata; class Mammalia; order Carnivora; family Felidae; genus Lynx; species Lynx canadensis. The sequence continues at coordinate 20,472,799 of NC_044307.1, forward strand.
TAGATGTTTACCTGTTTGGAACCTGTTACTTTCAAGATGCAAGGGCAACAGAGATGATTGGCTGAGGTGTCTACTGTTAAATAACTGGCTGTGTGTGGCCATGTACACCACCAACCACACCACCAGGAAGTGAGACAGGACTGGTGATAGGCTGAGAAGGGTAAGTGTTAGGGGGCGCCAGAGGAGGCAGTAGAGGGTTCCACCAAAACCTGGTCATAGGAGCTCTCTGGCTACGACGTCAGTTACTCCATAGATGTTATTCACAGATTTTAAACGAGCCGCATTGGATTGTGTGTCCTGGTTTAGAAGATGTGGTCTGTCCAAGAAAACCATGCACTGGTTTTGTGTTGTTAAAAAGAACTAGAGGGGCGCCTGGGTGGCACAGTCGGTTAAGCGTCCGACTTCAGCCAGGTCACGATCTCGCGGTCCGTGAGTTCGAGCCCCGCGTCAGGCTCTGGGCTGATGGCTCGGAGCCTGGAGCCTGTTTCCGATTCTGTGTCTCCCTCTCTCTCTGCCCCTCCCCCGTTCATGCTCTGTCTCTCTCTGTCCCAAAAATAAATAAACGTTGAAAAAAAAAAATTAAAAAAAAAAAAAAAAAGAACCAGAATGAGTCCACATTATACTGAACATTGTTTGGCAAGGAACTTATGTAACCCTCAGAGCCCTACACACAAGTGCCCGAGAACAGGTTGTTGTTTTTTTTCCATAGAATGCAGGAGGCAGGGTGTGCTGCATTAAAACGAGTCACATGAGAGCATTCATGCATTGACCTGCGTGAGCTTTTACTTCCTCTGAAACAGTACTCATCTCATAGAGATACATGAGTGAAAATGCCTGAGCGTGCACCGTGGGTCAGTGCATTCGCTTTTATGTCATTCTAACCCTGGTACCTTCAACTGAAATAAAGGATTGCACAGGGAGGGAGTTTGGGTTCCCATGTTCCTAGGGATGGCTCACTGTGCTTAGAAAAATGTTTTGAGGTCATGCTGTTGAGCCAGTAAGGAATCTTTATTATCTGGGAAACCGTGAGCCAGAGCAGGGCTGAAGGAGGTTTGCTAGGGCTGCTGAAGCAAAGCACCACAAACCACGTGGCCAAAGAGACCAGAAATTTATTGTCTCATAGTTCAGGAGGCCAGAAGCCCAACATTGAGGCATTGGTAGGGCCATGATCTCTCTGAAACTCGGAGGGGAACCCATCTCTGCCTCTCCCTAGTGTCTGGTGGCTGCTGTAGTCTTTGGGGTTCTGTGCTTGTGTCTGCAGCACCCCAGTCCTCTGCCCTTACACGGCCTTCAGCCTTTGTGCATGTCTCTCTTTGGGTCCAAATTTCACCCTTTAAAAAGGATCCCAGCCATGTTGGATTAGGTAGGGCCCATCTTCATAACCTCATTTGAACTTGCTTGCCTGTATATAGATCCTATTTCCGAACAAGGTCACATCCTGAGGGACAGGAGGCTTGGACTTCAACAGATCTGCTTTGGGGGACACAAATCAGCCAGTATCACTGTCTCCTCAGTTGTGCTAGGATTTTGATCACAGATTTCCAGAGTGACCCATAAATGGAGATTTTTTTCCCCCTACAGTCTCCTTGAAAGAGAAACAGATCACCAGGAAAAGCAGATGCCCCTGTGGAGGTTTGGGAATAGCAGGAAAGTTTGGGGCTGTCCTTTAGGCTTGTACCCCGGGGCCCACTCCCTATCCCAGATGCCCTGGACAGACTGAAAGGTCTGTAAAGGAAGCTCTGATTTTATCCCCTAGGCTCTGTGAACCTAAGGAAGAACCCAGACTTGGGCAGGATAAGAAGATTTCTAATCCAGTAAGAAGAAATTTAAAAAAAAATTGTTTATTTTTGTTTTGCTCAGTGCACACCAAATCAGAAAAAGTCACAGGTTAGGTTTTACTGCATTTTAATGTTAGCAAAGAAATGAGGAATGGGTTTGGTAGTGCCTGTTCCTTCCTAGTAGTTTGAGGATCCACCTCCTTTTCCACTCTGAAGAGCTGTGGTGGGGGAGGTGCCTTCTGGAAGAGAGAGTCGGGGGTGGAGGAGTACATTAAGCATCTTCTAGCTCTGTGGGCATAACACGTTTCTAGAGCTTCCTGAGGTCCCAGGGGTGGGTGTGGGCATTCGTGATTGTGAGATCATTGGGGTTGCTTAAAGTGTTAAAGTTCACGAAGTAACGGATGTACTGGCCAAAATGGTGAGTTTAGCTTTTTGTTACAGTCGTAAAAGTAAAAGCTACTGAGGAAGCGGGGCACATGTTCTTTATTGGAGGCACATTAGGGATGTCACCCTGAGTCCATCACAGGATCTTAGAGCGGGTAAGGCCTGTAAGCCTGTTGTGATTAAAGTGCTGATTCCGGCTAATGTGCTGGTTTTCTTGTACTGCTACGAAACTTCCTTCTAAGGCCTTTGGGGAGTTAGCTCTTCAAACCACAGTTCTGATATCTGCATATCTTGACTTCTGACACTCTGCTCCTGCACGTCGGGCTCCTATTGCCAAAGTCCACAGATGTGCCATAGAAGTGATAAGGATGTTTGGATGAACAGCTCACCAAAAAGTGCTCGTCTGTGTTTCTTTTCTTCTGTCAGTAGCCATATTCCCTGCCCCCACTCCTCCATCCTGGACACCCTCTATTAAGTTTTATCTAGAGCGTATTTGTCCCCTACCAGTGGAATGATACAGGATCTGGAAGTGTAATTTCAGTCTCTGACAATGTCTTTTGCTCACCGACTAAAGCAAGTGCTACATATTCTATCTGCAGATACCTTCAGAGGCTAATATATGTAGAAAAAGAAAAGACTCCTCAGTGGGGAGGTGGATAGACCATATCAGCCAGTGTCAAGGCTATTCTTATAGCCGGCAATGTAAATCTCACAGAACCTGGATATTCGTGCTTTGTTAAGAGTTGAAGAGCTGACAAGGTAGCGTGGAAATACATTTATTGCAAAACAGTGCTATTTCTACTACAGCTTTAATTTTTTTTTTAAACGCAGCACATAAAAACTACTAAAGCCTAGGAAGGATGACAAATCCCTAGCAGGAGAGAAGCTTGGAAGTTCTGTCAACCGAACGTTGGTGGCTTGGGTTTTCACTCACAACATCTTAGACTTGATGTGTTCCACTCAGTCTTATTTTTCTTGAATAAGTTAAGAAACTTTTTTAAGTGTGGGATTAAATGGATATGTTATCTTCTAGGACATTCTTTTCCTTTCTTTTTCATGTTGTATCAGAGGGCAGCAGGTCTGTGCCTGGCTGCGGTCCACTGATTGCCTCCCTGCACAAGCTTGCCCCCCGATGGGACAGCGCTGTCTACTCGGAGCACTCTGAAGGATTTAACAGTCTGCTCTGTCCTGTCCTCTGTCACCCTTTCAGCTTGAAGTTTTTCAAGCCTGGCCAAGAAGCTGTGAAGTACCAGGGTCCTCGGGATTTCCAAACACTGGAAAACTGGATGCTGCAGACGCTGAATGAGGAGCCTGCGGTGAGTGCACATGAGGCTTCCCTGCCTCCCGCCTGCTCTTTCTTCCTATAGTTTCGGGGTAATAAAGAGGCCACTTCAGGCAAAAAAAAAAAAAAGTAAAGCTACCGTTTCAAAGGAACTTTTTACTCTTTTAGAACTAATTGATGCTGTAAGTAAAAATGAACTTTTTTTCCCTTCTCAATTTTTGTTGATTTTGGTAAAATACACATAAACTTTACCATCTTAGCCACTTTGAGTACACAAATTCAGTGGTGCTAAGTCCATGCACCCTGTTGAGCAGCCATCCCCACCACGCGTCCCCAGAACTCTTTGCACCTTGTAGAACTGAAACCATGTCCCCGTTAAACCAACTCCCCAGCCTTTCTCCTCAGCCCCTGGTAGCCAGTCCTTCTACTTTCCGTCTCTATTTCACTGCTCTGAGTATCTTGGTGGAAACAGATGAACTTTTGAAAAGCTTTTTATTATGGAAATATTCAAACATGAACAGAAGTAGGAAGAGTCTTATCTTCGGTGCATGAGCGAGGAGCTGTGTAATGCAGATGGCCCCGTGTGCCTGCCCCCACCTTCCACAGTTACCCCCATTTTGCCCAACTTGTGTTATACCTGCCTTCCTAGCTCTTGTTTGGCTGCAGAGTCAGCCCTGGCAGAGTGTCATTTGTGAATATTCCAGTAGCATCTCACAGGTGCACGCTTCCCACTTCCTGACATAAACCTCTGGGCCAGTCTTGCACGTAATACAGTTACACTAATTTCTTAGCATCACAGGGTTGACTTGGGGTCCATTCCAGGCCGGCTTCGGCCCTCTCCTGCGACCGCGAGCGGTACAGCAGGGTGACTCCCTCCTTGCCCTCTGCACTCTCAGTCCCCAAAGGTGCTCACTGGCCTCGCCAATAACCTAATGTAATAAATACTCGTAATACTGTCGGTGTCTTAATGGCCCTCCCTGCGCTAAGGGTAATATCAGGAAATGGTGGGAACCGTATGATTTCTGAGATATTTTTCAAAGATGTAGGTCTGTGTAGAGTTATACTAAGCGTTTATAACCCTCCCCCTCTCCAATGGATGTTGGGAGCCTTGGTTTTGACCTGGAAGCACTCAGAATGCGTAGCACGTTCTGATTGGCGCAGAAGGCCCGCGGAGGCGGAGCGGATTGGCCAGTGTGTGGGCCCTGGCAGGGCAGGTCTGGAAAGACGAGGTGTCCGGTGCCACGTGTCTCTGGTGAAATAGAGCCCCTGGAGTCTCTGGAGGCAGTTGTAATCCCGCAGTCCACTAAGGCTGCTTTGTTGTGTCAGGTGGGCTTTCGCGGATCCGAGGGTTGTCGGTGCCCATGCGCAGCTCCAGCGGTCTCTGGGGGGGGGGGAATCCACTGCTCCCGGTGCCGTTTCCCGGGGTGCCTGTGTGGTCCTTCGGCTGTCCCCCGCATTCTCTGTAGATGTCGCTGCTTATCCAAAACCCACCTGCTTCTCAGGTGTTGCTTTACCTCACGTTTTACAAAGTCTGTAACTGCGTGGTGAGGAGCATTGGTGTTCGCGCTGAATAAGTGTCCGGCAGGGACTTCTCTAATTTTAGGCACTAGGGGAAGCCACAGACCTCTCAGGGAGTGAATTTGCATCTTTGTCATGGCAAGAGAGTTACATGAGCAGGTGGAACTTTCATGTCGATTTAAACTTAAAATTGTTTCCTCTGTGAAAAGTGCTCTGAGTGGAGGAAGCCGATTTTAAAGAGGGAGTAACGGTCTCAAAAAAAAAAAAAAAACCCACTTACAATACTTGTTTTCCATTATTCCACCAAAAATCCAGTCTACTGTGAGGACGTTTTTTCAAGGAACCAGTAGCCCTTAACAGGATGGCAGAATGACTTCTCGGGTGCTTCAAGCTCCCGTTTTGAGGAGCGGCAGCCTCAGGGCAGGCTGGGAGGGACAGGGAGGCCCCGCCCCTGCTGGGGGCACAGTGTCTCCAGATGAAGGGCCATTGCTGCTTGGGGTCCACCTGCTGCCATATCCTAGTGTCAGAGCAGTAGGGATCTCAGGTCATTGCTGGAAAACAGTGACAATGTGCCTTCCTGTCAGAAAGTTCAAATAGTCAAACCTTATATTGCAAACCAAAAATTTTTTTCAATTAGAATTTGCCTTTTATTGTACATGAAAACTTTTTAAAAAGTTCTCCATCTGTGTTTATACCTAAGTAACTTAACGTATGCATTTTTATATTTAAAGAGGATAAATTTAGAGTTTTCCCCTTAGTGTTATGGCAATATTAAAGAAACTCAAAGAAACCCTGATGCTATATCTTAAGTTTCTACTTCAAGTTTTATATTTTCCTATTTGCTTCTGTATTTTTTTTTCTTAAATAGTCATAATCACATAAACACAGTTCACTTTACTAGTGATATTTTTGTATAGTTATATCATCTCAACATTGGTCATATTTTATATTATGTGGATTTGCCATAATTCACCTCTTCTCTGTCAATGGATATTTAGGTTGTGTGTATTTTTTCTATCATCAGAAATGCTTAAGGAGCATGTTTATTTTTGTGAAAGACATTTTTTTCTACTTTTGAGTGATGTTTTTAGAATATATTCCCAGACATAAAATTGCCAGGCCAAAAAAAAAAAAAGAGAAAGAAAAAGCAAGACTACTTTTATGGTTCTTGATGAACATTGCCAGATTGCTTTCTTAAGAATCTGTAAACTCACAGTCACCAGCAGGGCAAGACTGTACCCATTTCTGTGGTATACTGTGTTTTTGCCATGACTGCCGGGACTGCTCTGGTATCTGCCACAGGGCAGATAGTGACAGTGCCCCCTCCCCCCAAGTTTCATAAATGAGCATTGAACATCCTATAAAAGGCGACATACAGTGTTTTGCATTATTGGAACTCACTGTTTGCTTAGCCACCATTCTGTCGGGCATCTTTTCGTGTGGGTACTTAGCACTTGGAAAGTTTTGACAGGCCCGCAGCAGCAAAGAAAGCTTCACGGTGCTTTACGATTACAACTCTGCACAGCTTTGAGCTGTCAGCACTTTTTGAAGCTTTTAATAACTTGGCTATTCTTTCTCATAGAAACGTGTGAACTGCCAGATAAAAATTGAGTAATCTACATCCACGTGTCTATAGCAAAATGGTGATTTTTCTGATCCAGCCTCAGAAATTGAGAACTTTAGACTTGTGTCCTGTGCTAACTGCCTAGTTGTACACAGTTGGTACCTGCTCAGGGACTGGCAGAAGCATCCTTTAAAAAGCCACTTCTCGCTCCTGCATTACGTGTTTCTGTCCCAAGCTTCGTTGAGTGAATTAAGAAGCACAACTCAGGTCTGCTCCATGGTTTTCTCACTCTTGTGAGAAACAGTCACCATCTCTTCTGTCCCTTTATCAGTCCTTCACAGTTTGTTACCATTTGTGTGAACAGAGGATGGCCAGGCCCTCCTGTTCTCTGATGGTCTCTCGCTCTCCACTGTGTCTATCTTGCTATCTTTGTATTTTCAGGTACTACTTCCTTTAGAGCCAGTCCGTCAGGGATTTCATTTTGAATTCCATGTGGAATCTGAGGTCACGCTGCAAAGAACAGGGCAGTGTGCTTGTTTGGGGTGGGCCTCTCCTTCAGTTTGTCTGCTCTGTTCGTCTGGGGACAGCGAAGAGCAAGTTGGGGTGGGGACAGGCATCCCTGGCTGCCTTCAGTGCTGATTCTGGAGCACTTCCTGGAGGTGTGGCTGGTGAGGGGCCTCCTGCTGAAGTGTCCAGACGATCTGACAGAGTTGGTTCCTGCCTCGGCCTCCCTTAACACAGCAGCATGCCCCAAGGGTTTGATGTAGCCAGATGAAGGAGGAGATCTGCAGAAGGTTCCAGACAGACACAGGTCACCTCCTCAGTTGGTTTCTCTATGTCTTCACATACAAACCCAGTGACTGTTGTTTTGTTTCTGTTAGACACCAGAGCCAGAAGTCGAACCGCCCAGAGCTCCTGAGCGCAAGCAGGGACTGTATGAGCTCTCAGCAAGCAACTTTGAGCTGCACGTCGCACAAGGTATGGTGGTTGAAGCTCATGGGTGCTCACAGTGGGACGCACACTCTTAGAACCACTGACCATCCGTCACTCCTTGATTTGCCGGGCTCTTTCTTCCTGCCACTTGAGGGCTCGTGGTTACCATCTGTGCACTTAGCAGTGGTCTCTTCAGGACCCGTTAACGTCCTTGTACAGTGCACTTCCTCTTAGAAATCATTTCTCCTTTTGTCTCTCTGCTTACAGAAATGCCAGTTTTCATGCTAGTTAAAGATGTAAGTTTTGGAAAGCTCACAAAACATGAATGGGCACGCTTAATTTGTATACTAGTTAGCACATCCTTGGATAAGAAAGTATTTATTTATATTAATGTGAATCATATGCTTATTGACCAGAGGCAGAAACAGAAGTTTCTCTTATGTGTTCAAACTAGAATTTAATGGGACCATTTTAACGTGTGAATCAGAGTAGGTGTTCTTGACACTTAAAACGGTTTTTTGTACCACATCTCATTTTTTTTGAAAACGCTCTCCTAAATAGTAAAATGATCTATATATGGTTTCTAACGTAAATAACACATAAGTCCTTTATTCACATGTTTCAGAACAATTGGCTCAGCACTGAATGACTTGAAAGCAAATTCAGCTTCCTTGTTGCTCTCCATTCTCAAATGCTGCCATGGAGAGAAGTCCTCCTGTAAGACTGGGCTGGAAACATTGTGAAAAGGGCTTAACATTATGTCTGGCCCTGTAACTTCATGCCCGCTGGGGGGTTGAACCCCCCCCCCCCCAACTTAAGGTCTAAAATAACTTACTGTGATGCCTTCCTTTGTTTTCCCTTTGTGTTCAAGGCTGTTATTTGTACCAGGGCTCTGGGGGGGAGGGGGTGGCGGTGACAGTACAATTTCAGGGTGTTTTCCCCAGTAGGGGATTCACTTTAGTTCCCATAAGCCCAGCTAGGACTCTCTCTAAGCAAATCGTGCCTGAAGGGCAGCATTGTGGAGATGCCACCTTGTGCTGCTCACATGAGGATCTGTCCTCAGAAAATGACAGTCACCTCTTGGCCTTAAAGCTGCCACTGATACTCTGGTAGGTTCCTTCCTGGACATCCTGTCTCCACCTCACAGCACAAGTTAGTGTCATTATCTGTTTAGAGAGGCATGGCTTCAACCTCATGGATCACTTGCTAGTTTTTTGAATCAAGTGTTTCACCATTTCCCTCAAGGTGTCATTGCTGTGGGTGACAAAGCACTGCCATGAGCGTTTGGTGTGGCAGTGTCCTTCTGTGAGCCTACGTCACATTTTGATGACATACTCACAACCTGATTGTGGTCTGGTCTCAGCCTGACATCTTTCAGGCCCTAGGCTGGTCAAGGCAGAACAGCCTAGAAAAAATCTTCAGTATCCAAATGACGATGTTGTATGGATTTGGGTTTTTTTCTCCTAGCCAAGGCACTGATACTGTTTTTAAAACCTTCTGTTTTATTGTCAAACAAAACACAGACACAGAAAGCCCTCAAACGTAGGGCTTAGTGAGTTGTCATAGAGTGGTCAGCCTATAACCACCGTCCAGTTCAAGAAATGGCACTGCCAGTCACCCCGTGCCCTTTCCAAGTCCCAGTCTTCCTGCCCTCAAGGAGGCACTTTCCTTGCTTTTCTTCATCATTCACTATCCAGATGTGCCTTCCTTACATTATAGTTTAATTTGTTCTTTATTTTACCTACGTCTCTCTTGCGTCTCAATCTACACGTTCCCCCAACATGTTTTTCTTCCTTGTATCCTTTTGCTGAGCACATAGGTTATTGGACCTGTAGAATTCCCCAGTCTCAACTCTGACAGCTGTGTCCCCATGGCATGGTTGAACATGTTTCCCTAGATCCGTTAACTTATCAGGGTTGCCAAATGCCGATAGTCTCATTAAAACATCCTTTCTTCATTGTTTTAGGGAGAGAAACTTGCCCTCATTTATCACATGCTTATCCAGTGGTGCAGTTTGTGTAAGAAAGGTGGGATAATTGCCTGATTCTTTCCGTTTGTTGCCAGTTCTTCAAATAATGTGTTGGTTCCCTGTTGTCCTCCAAAGATGACAAATTAGATTTTGTTTTGAGGATTGCTATGAGTTCATGGATATACACTTACTTGATGGAGTCTCTTTTTTACCAGTTAAAGGGTTCATACTGCAGTTAGTTTTGCGAGAGGACAAAGATCAGATCCTTGCATTCGATCTTGAGTAAGGTATTAAGTCACTCCTTCTCCCTCCTCTGTCTTGGCTCTCCACTGAAGGCGACCACTTTATCAAGTTCTTCGCTCCGTGGTGTGGTCACTGCAAAGCTCTGGCTCCAACCTGGGAGCAGCTGGCTCTAGGCCTTGAACATTCTGAAACTGTCAAGATTGGCAAGGTAAGTGAAAGCCCTTATTAAACTGGAAATAGACCGCCTTTGGCTGGATTAATTAGCAGAGTGGCCCATTATTCATTCTGTGTGCAAAGTCGCAAACTTGATTTATTAATTCCATTTAGTGTGCCACTTGATAATTCATTTCACCTTCACAGATGGCAGCCTGGTTTCAAATGTGCTGGCTTTTCCACAGCCTAAAGATAAATTATGGCTTTGGCTCCTTTGTTTATTTTGAAGCAATGGCCAATTCTGAATTGGCAGCCCCAGAGCCCTTTCTGCAAAGATACGGGGCACAGCCTTCACGAATGTTCACTGGCCGGACTTGGAGGCCATCCACATTTGACCTCACCCAAGAGCTGTCCCCTAGAGGAGCCTCAGCCCTGTGCTCACAGAGGCGTACAGAAGGTCCCCCTCCGGTGAGCCCCAGCTTTCACTGCTGCCTGGGAGTCTTTCCAGCTTTCCCCACTTTGCAGAGAGAAGCCAGAAGTGGTGTCTAACAACTTCTGTATAAGTGGATTTTCTGGAAATCTCCAGAGCAGCTCCCGGGCCATCAAGCACTTTTCATCTCACCCAGCCTTTGGCATCCACCAGACGTCCAGGCATGGGTTTCCTTTTATAAAGATCTCATGTTTTACTTTGCCAAAGGCCTGACTTGTATACAGAAGGAATGCTGCGTTTCCAGAACTGCAGCTCATGAGATGATCTGCCCGGGACAGGGAGATGGCCAAAAGCACAAGCTTAGGGTCCAGGCAGACCTGGCTGGCCAGCCTTTTTGACAGCTTCTCCACACCTCAGTGTCCCCTTTGCAAAACCACAATAAGACCTAACTGGGGCAGGGGGAGGTGGTGCAGGGAGAGTATGGAAGTCAGATGCTCAGTACGATGTTTGGCATGAAGCAGATGCCTGGTAAGTTGTAATAGTTGTCGTTCAATGGATTTTCACTGTTGCCTATTAAACACTTTTATTTTTTTAATGTTCGTATGTTTTTGAGAGAGAGAGAGAGAGAGAGAGAGAGATCAGGAGAGGGGCAGAGAGAGAGGGAGACACAGGCTTCAGGCTCTCAGCTGTCAGCACAGAACCCGACGCGGGGCTCAAACTCACGAACGGTGAGATCATGACCTGAGCCGAAGTCGGATACTTAACTGACTGAGCCGCCCAGGTGCCCCGTTGTTAAACACTTTCAATTATGTATTCTAGTTATATGTGTTCTTATAATTTTATATTTATTGAACATATCGTGGAAGTAGTCATAATTTTCTTGTGTTCTATCCTCCCCATTCCTTGTATCCTTACTTTAAACTATTTTATGAATTCTCATGGGCGATTATTTTCAGATCATGTCTGTAGAGATTGCTAGTAGAACCAGGTGTGAGCCGACACAGTCTGCCCATGCGGGCTGTGGCCTCCGTCTCCGGACATGTGTGCGGCTGGCTTAGACTGGACTCTGAATGCCCCCCACCCAGACTTCAGGCTGGGGCTTCCTGTGCTTCAGTTTAATACTTTAACTGCCGACTTCAGTCTTAGGTGTGAATGTAATATTTTTATCCTACTTTGTTGATATCCTGAAAAACAACAACTTAGTATCCCACATAGCTGATTTTAACATCAGTAGAAAATCAAAGAGAAGTGACTTAGGATAAACGGTTTCATGAAAATGTTGAACATGCAGAATCTTGGTAAGATTTAAGTGAAACAAATTTAAAGAGCTGTAATAGTTGAGCTTATGGAATTAAGAACATATAATCACCTTAATTTGATATCTTTTGAGTTATCTTTATTTTATACTGAATACTCCTGTTTCAAAACTCCTTAAGTGTGAACATGAGAATAAATATCGCAGCTGGTGTTGGTGTGGGCCTCTCTCAGCGACGGCCAGGCCTCCCCTCCCCAGATGTCAGGCTAGGCTCCCCTTCTCCATTTGCTAACATGCTCCAGGTAAAATGTTGCTTCCTAAAAATTGTCATTTTTAAGTGAGATAAATAAGTCATGTCTCTCAAACAAATCCCATCCCTCTGCTCCCTTAGCTCAGGTGTATTTTGGGGTAGGTTTTAGGAAGTCTCTCCCCAAACTGCCACTTGCTGGCAGAGATGCTACAGATGAAGTATGTAAAGTACTGAGTGCCCAGTGATCCATTTAGCAGGGAGGCTCATGAAGAAAGGAACTGAGAATCTGGTCTTACTTTATTTTTAGGTCGACTGTACACAGCACTATGAACTCTGTTCAGGAAACCAGGTTCGTGGCTATCCCACTCTTCTGTGGTTCCGAGATGGTCAAAAGGTACGTACGTCTTCAGGTCCTGGTATCGAGACCAAGTGCTTCTCTTAACCACAGTGGGCTGTTGCCAGTATGAATTGTTTGGGCACTGTTTTTTTTTTTTTAATTTTTTTTTTTTTTTTTTTTTTTTTTTTTTTTGAGAAGAGTGCATGAGTATGCATGTGTGTGTGAGCAGGGGAGGGGCAGAAGGAGTTTTTTTTTTTTAAGTTTCATTTCATCTGAGAGAGCACGAGCACGAGTGGAGGAGGGACAGAGGGAGGGAGGGAGAGAGATAATCCCAAGCAGGCTTTGCACTGTCGGCATAGAGCCTGATTCGGGACTTGATCTCACAAACCGTGAGATCACGACCTGAGCTACAACTGAGAGTTGGACACTTAACCAGCTAAGCCACCCAGGTGCCTTGGGCACTGGTTTCAAGGCATACATAATCAACAAAAACATCTTGGCCTCAATTAGTAAGATTTGGGTAGTTGACAAAAACGGTCAGTTGTCCTGCTATTTTGAAGCATTCCCATTGGCTGAGGTTAGCACTAGAATAGCTCGGGCGTACCGCCGGCTGTAGCTGTGCTCTGGCCACAACCGTTGAGTGGAGTCAACACTGGCTCCCAGTCACTGGCACTCACTCCCACTCTCCTGTCTATCCCTGGCCGATGGTCAGCTTCTCAGCACACCAGAGTCGGCCCCAGTCGTGACTCTGGGCTCTGCAGGAGGCAGGTGCTGTCAGGTTCTCTCCCCAAAGCTGAGGTGTTTGGTTTGTAACGTGCACTCTCGTGTGAATATGAGCGTGCGAATGCTGCCCAGTCCCCACCGCCAGGGTGACGGCATCAGTGGAGGTCTCATGGGGGTGAGTGGGGTCGGGACGAGGTTTGAGCGATTCAGAACACTTAAGTGTACTAACCTGACAGCATTTTTGTGTGGCCCTTACCTTGGACAGATTGACCAGTACAAAGGCAAGCGGGATTTGGAGTCCCTGAGAGAGTATGTGGAATCACAGCTGCAGAGCACGGAGCCGGGGGCCCCGGAGGCTGTCGAGCCGTCAGAGGCCCCAGTGCCAGCCACTGAGCCCGCAGCCAAGGTGGGTGTCCGCTGCGATCAGGAGCGCCGGGGGTGGCCCACCACCTCCTGCCCACAGAGGCCGCTCTCCTCAAATGCTTTGCACAGAACGGCAGTTGGGGGTCAGCAGAGAGTAGTTCAGATGGTTGGCTGAGGCTGACTTTTCAACGTGAGACATTTCCTTCAGCCACTTTTAACATGCTTGTGAGGGGTAAACCTAGGAGCTTCTCTGAAATAAACGTGAGACAAATCCTAGGAGTATTTGGCGTCAAAAGCTCTGGAAAAGTCGTCCCTTTTTGAGTCAGTAATCCCTGTACTTGAGGGCATTTGCTACATGAAAGTTTGGCTGCTGTTAGGCCCCCGTTTCTGTCCATTTCCACCACCTGCTATAGTAATTTGACTTTCACCCCGTGGTAAAGGCCCCTGAAAGGTCTGCAGCAGGAAAGATGTACACGTTGGAACTGAAAGGCACATTGCCCGAGGACATTTAGTTTGCTTAGGCAGGCAGTCTCTGACTTACTGTGCTGTTGTCTTCATTCACCCAGTGGAAGGTTTCAGATCCACTTGCTCTGCATTTATCGAGCCCGTTACATTTCAGACACTGTCCCAGGCCACCAGGAAACAAAGGCAAATAATAAGACTCTTTCCCTACCTGTGAAGGGTACCTGGTCTAGAGGGGAGACAGATGAGAACTTGGAGAAGCAGGTGTCCCAGGTGTGTGACCCAGGAGTGTGCAGGCCCAGTCATGATTGGGGCAGGCAGGCAGGAAATGTCACTTCAAGAGCTGAAAGGCAGATTGGTAATTGCTGCAGAGACGTGGTGGATGTGGAGAGAAAAGGCTTGTCTGAGGAAGAGCGTGAGCAGAAGCGCATTAGTGTAATCGGCTGGGCATATTTGGGGCAGGGCCAGCCGTCAGCTGGAGGGAAGGGGGTGAAAAGGACAGGGGGTGCGGTGCAGGATGCCAGAGAGGGGAGGTAGGAGCTGGATCATAGAGGACTTTGTCGGCCAGCCAAGGATTTTGAGCTTCATCGTATATTTATAGGGATCCAGCAGAGGGTTTTGAGCAGATTTGAATTTTAGATGACTGGCAAAAAGAGATGGAAAGTATGAAAGGGAGGGGAAGTCAGTGTATTAGGCCAAAATGATGATGAGACCCCGAAACTAAGGCTGTGACAGAGGGTGGAGACCAGGAGACAGCAAGCGTAAGGAGCCTCACCCTCCTGAATACAGTCGGGCAGGTGGGGTGAGGGGATGACCGGAGTTGTGGCATACCTGGTGGTCAAGGGCACCAAGCGTGAGAGAAGGACTGAGGAGCGGGGGGAAGGGAGGCGATCAGGTCAGTTTTCAAGTTGCCGATTTTCAGGGCTGTGGTGGACATTCAGGCGGAGATGTCCGGTGGACAGTTAAGTAGGACTCGGGAACTGAAACAGGAAGGATATGTGCACTAGAAGGGTAGCCTTAGGCGAGATTTTTCAAAGGGAGTCAGGGAATGTTTTCCAGGAAAACAGAGCTTGGTTTCCTAGCTAAGAACCCTAAGGCCTATTTGTCAACAGATTTCCAAGCAGAATACTTAAGTTGCTACATCAATTTACACCAAGCCCTTAGCTGGGACACCAGGATACAGTGGGCAGGGGAAGGGGCAGCATGCCCTCGTCCTGCGAGGCCAGAGCAGTGAGTGTGCAGATGTGTGTGACCACCCTCCTCCCAGCCCCCCCCAGTAATTCTTGAACCCTCAGCATTTACATAGCAGATCCTGACTTGCTGGGACCATCGCTCCCTGAGCCCTAGTTGTTTGGAATTGGAAAAAGACAGTCATCCACTCCCTCCTCGTGGAGTGGGGACAGGAATGGGCCTCCTTGCCCCCTACAGCCCATGCCTTAGTTGGACTCTTAGGTTGGGGACTTACCTAGGTGTTAGTTCAAAGTCGGAGCTTTGGTTTAAGAAGTAAACGAATGATTCTGCAGTAGCTGCGACCACATACGTTGGAGGGGACTGTGTCACGGTGGTTCTAAAGGTCACCATCCCAAATTGAATGTAATTATACACTGTGGATGTTTTCATCAAACACAGAACAGTTTCTATTTATAACACAGTTTTCCAGCAGTAAGTAGGTCTTTCAGTGAGCATGGCGTCATGTTTCTGGACATAAAGAAAGATGGTAGTGTTCTACAATGGGCCCCTTGGCGGGCTTCGCCTCCGAGTCACTGACACACGTTACTCGATGCCAGACTCAAGCGGAGCAGCCCTGGTACATTTAGCCACATGATAAATCATCATATTCTTGCTCTCGTGAGAGAATCACAGATCCATTTCTGGAGAAACCCAGGAACATAATTCTGCAAAGAATTGTCAAGACCAAATTGCTTTAGAGCAGGCTGTCTCATGGCACCTTCCCCCTACATTCTCCAGCCAGAGCTTAGATGAACAGTTTGCACGTTTACTTTGAATTTAAGAAGCCTAGGATACGTAAAACATGTATCCTTGCCTGTGGTCTTGCCACTGTCGACTCTGAAGGCAGTACACAGAGAAGGGAACTTGTGCACATCCACGTGCTAGGAGAGTGGTAGGGTCACTTCGAAAAGACAGCAGGTGCACGCACATCAGGTGAGCCAGTGAGTCGGTGTCTGGGACTCTCCAGTCGGCGTCGGAGGCTCTGGGCCGGAGAGGTGCACACTGTGGCACAGGCCGCACAGAGCCAACTGGTCCACACCATGGAGCCCTGGATGACAGCAGCCACACCTGAGCCCCTCTTCCCCCCCAGTGGCCGGGGAGGACTGCGTCCTGCCACCTCCTCGAGGCATGTCCTGGGCTCAGGACCTTGGGGACCTACCTGTGGTGAATCATTGTCCCTTCTTGTGTAGCTTGTGAAATGCACGTTGTACAGGTATCTCCGTGTGACCTTGGAGCATGTATGACAGCACTGTTAAAAGATTATTGATTTGTATTTCTGTAATCCCTGCTCTAAGTGATGCCTTGGAACTGTGGCCTTTCCCTCCCCTGCAGGGCACCCTGTTGGCACTCACGGAAAATAACTTCGATGACACGATCGCAGAAGGAATAACCTTCATCAAGTTTTATGCTCCATGGTAAGTGGCCGTTTGATGAGAAACTGCCTTGTCTCAGTGCACTTGAGCCCCATCAGAGTTCTCTGCTCATTAGGCACCACTCTAGACTCGATGTTGGGCCTAGATGTTGCTACATTTATACATAGGTTAGGTTCTAGGAAATGAGGAAAGGTTATTGTTTGCACCTATATTCAGGTATGTTGAAGTTCGGTTTGGTGGTACTCATGAAGTTATTTATAGAGAATGAGGCCAGTTTATTTTAAAATTCAGTCTGCTTTGGAGAAAACATGACAATGTGACAATAGAGAATTAGGATGGCCATATAAAAGTTAAGCTTTGTGATATCTGCCCTTGTCCAGATAGATTGAACATCCATATCACGATGTAGCTTTGCTCCTTAGTGTCTGAGACGTCGTAGAGAAATCCCATGGGGCTCCTGGGCAGCCGTCCTATATGTTACCCAATTACCCGAACCTTCCTGCTGCATGGTCCTCAGCGACCGGAGCAGAGAGGGCGACACCAACTTTGTGCCCAAGGCTCCCTGAAGTGGGGCAGGTGACAGGTGCCAAGAGTCACCTGCACTGCTGTAACTCTGCATGTCCTTTCTTTCCTTTGAATCTCTGTTTTCTGAGCTGTAAAATGGGAAGAGTGCTTTGTCTTCACAAACAATCCGCTTAGAAAAGCACGGTCTCAAGGAGAGTGTTAGGTTTTGTTTCTAAACACAAACAAGTAAGGTCCAGCGTGTCACTTCTGCTCTTCGGTTTGTTTTCATTCCGGGTATTGATGAGAAACCACAGGGGCAGAGAAGAGAAGTCAGGGAGCACGCGACTCACAGGAGTTGTACAACTTTTGTTCTTAAAGAATAGAAACACTAGTCAATAACACCTTTAAATCTATTATTTTCTATTTTTTTTTTATTTTTTTGAACCTAAAGCCATATAGACCAAGTGTGAGGACAGAAGATCCCCTTTCAGTGAAGGGGTAAAGTGCTGGGGAAGGGGGAGGGTTTGCACAGAACTTGGCTTGGACTTCACTGCTCACAGCGAATGGATGACGTTTCAGGGAAGCTTTCAGGCTGCTCTGACATTTTGAGACCACAGCAATCAAATCTAAAATGAAATGTCTTTAAAAGAAGTTTTTGGTGTCCATTTTCTTTTCTGTTCATCAACTCCTGCTCATGGTGCACTTGCTTCATTCATAATCCAGCTAGCTCAGTTTACCACATCCTGGAAATGGTCTCAGATTCTAAACTTGCTTTCAGACCAGCCTGTTTCCATTCAGTTCTCCAAAAGCCTACTTTGGATGGACTTCGAATTCCGTGTCTGGGACGGAGGAGGAGGAAATGTTAGCGCACCCAGGGGGGAATCTGATATCTTATACATTTCTAGGCAATTGCGGACTGCCTCGTACAGAAGAAACTAGGCTTGGCTCGGCAGCTGGATTTAGGTGAGTGAGCTTGACCCAAGACTTCAATAAAGCTGTCGTTGTCCTATTCCTAGGTGTGGTCATTGTAAGAATCTGGCTCCTACTTGGGAAGAACTCTCTAGAAAGGAATTCCCTGGTTTGGCAGAGGTCAAGATTGCGGAGGTGGACTGTACTGCGGAACGGAATATTTGCAGCAAGTACTCGGTGGGTACATGCAGAAGAAAACCCTCCCGGGGACCCTGAGTATCGGGAGCACGCCCACATGGAGCTGTCATCTGGTGTGGTGGCCTCAACCAGGACAAACCACAGGGCCCTCGTCGTCTTTGCGAAGCGCTCCTTGTGTCCTTTTGAGGCTGTTGCTTCATTTTCGTTTTGAAAAGCAAAAGAGATGCTCTGCCCGAGGAAGGGCTTTCTTCTCCCACTGGTTACACACCTCTCAAGGGGGACTTGAGGCCTTGCTGTCTGCATGGAAGTCTGGGCGGTAACAAGAAGGAGGTGCCACCTCGGCACGGCCACTTGCTGGCTGAACAGTCAGCTGATTTGCAGCCTCGTCTCAAGCCCCTAAGTGGCTTATTGTTCAGCCCTGAGCGTGTCCTGAAGTACAGTGGTTGAGTAAGGGAAACCCCTGACTTCCTCCCGAAGGGACTATCCCAGCCAGCCAGGCTTCCACTTGGTTTTGTCCTGAAGCGTTGCCTTCTTTCTGAGCTGCTAGCACAATCTGATAGCCCAAAAGGTTTGTAGTTCACATTTTTGCTTTTGTGCGGTTTTCTTAAAACATCTGGGGGCTCTGGAGTTCCCTCATTAGATTGAGAATAGGTGCAACACAGACGTCATTTACTCATCACTCGAAGGTGCCATTTTTTCTGGTGCCTTAAAGCCTTAGAAAAGAGCTGGAGATGTATATTCTTGTGACTCCGCGGGGGCCACAGAGTGGCTGGGCATCAGCAGGGGGCTTGTCAGAAATGCACAGTCAGGCCCCACCTGGACCTGCGGCATCAGAATGTGTCTGTTCACCGGGTGCCCAGGTGGTGGCATATGCACGGAAGCTCCAGAAGCTGTACTTCTGGGTAAAGTCCTTCCTTTGACACTAATCCTGAATGTGCTTTTGAATTAGAAGGTGAATAACCCCAAGGCTTTGCTTTCTTGTACTTTTTAAACAGTCTGCACCTTTTAAAAATTTAACCATGGGGGTTCTGTGCTGACAGCTCAGAGCCTGGAGCCTGCTTTGGATTCAGTGTCTCCCTCTCTCTCCCCCCTGCTCACGCTCGCTTGCTCTTTCTCAAAAATTCACATTAACAAAAATTTTTTAACTTAACCATGAACTTCCCTGGTTACAACCTTAGGAGTTTTTTTTTGGCAGGGGGTGGTGGTGGTGGTTTATCTCAGAAGCAATTTGTATGTGACCTGGACCACTGGTCTTTATATTTTTTTTTTTTTTTTTTTTTTTTTTTTTTGAAGGTACGAGGCTATCCCACATTGCTGCTTTTCCGCGGAGGGAAAAAAGTCAGTGAGCACAGTGGAAGCAGAGACCTTGACTCGCTGCACCACTTCGTCCTGCGCCAGGCAAGGGATGAGCTGTAAAACCCAGTCCCAAGTCGCCTGGCCACCCGTGCCCAGGGTGTGGGAGCTGAATTGTGCAGGTGTGGAGTTTCACATGGTGGTTTTTCAGAGAGCTGAATGTACTAAACTTGTGGTATCTTCTTTGTGTGATTTTTAAGGCAACACACTCTACAAATTCTTTATTAAGTTTCTCTAAGTAAACACGTAACTCATGATCCCTTCACAAACAATATTTTCAGTGGCGATCTGTCGTCCCCTTTACCTTTCTCTTGATGAATCTAAATGGTTTCCTTTGAGACTAAAATAGAGTTGAGAAAAATCAAATTGCTCAACTACTTTTGGCTCCTGAGTGATTCTGGTGAAAGTATCATCTAAAGCATCGTTTGTGGACTGCCCACAAGTTCTGGAAAGGTGGCAGTATTGATATTCTGCTGATTCTAAGGTCATAACGGACTTGTTAGTAAGGTGGTTGGTCAGTAACTTGGAGCAGATCTAAACACAGAAACCCCACACCTCTGGAAGATACCTTCACGTCCACCCCTGGCTTTGCTGTTTCTGTTAATACTACTCTCATCGCGAGAGGTCAGCCATAATGAAAGCAATGGTACTTCTGACGTGTGCCTGAGTAAGACAATGCTGGTGCCATAATGTGTGTGTGTGTGTGTGTGTGTATGCTTCTGTTAGTCACAGGTGAAAGATTTATTAGTTAGGTTCTCATGCAGCCAAGAGTCCATGTGAACTTTAAGATTTGACGTCTCCCACAGAAAATGTGGCACGGAAAGTTTCACAAGACTTGTCCTGACTATTCTGTTAACTCATAGAAAGATTCTGGTTGTATTTGCCACCAGGGGGGCAAAAGGACTTAGGCGAGCTTTCCCAGCCCTGGGTCTCCTGACCAGGGTGGCCCTCCTGCTCAGCAACAGGGCCCGAGCTGGAGGCAGCCTCACGTTCTGCTTCTGAGTAGTCATTTTAGAGGCTAACTGTACTTTGCCTTGGAAGAGGTCTACTCTCTGCTTTATGAGGAGCGGGATTAAGTTGGCCTCCAGACCAAAGACTGAAGTAGGTGGGGCTGGCTGGGTCAGGGCTGACACAGGCCAAGTCACTGCCAACACCGGCGTTCTCACAAGCCACGCCATCCTAGGTGTTAAGCATTCTTAACTGTCACACTCGAAAATAAGCACTCATCAGACTAGGCTCCCTTAAGATAATGTACCTGTATGTTCTTTGCCATCGAGTTACCTCTCATAATCCCTCCGTCTCCAACACTCTTTGCCCCACTTCCCATGCTCGGGGGGTGCGGGCAGTGGACACACAGTAACTGGTGGTGGGAATCTGATAAACAAGACCACTTCTGCTGTCTGCAGCAGAAGACAACAGAGCAGGATCTCGGCCAACCTCTGCCTTAAAGGAAATCTTTATTAATTATGTATGGTTCACAGATGTTCTTTTAAAACCCCAACTTTCTAGAGAAGCACAATCCTCATGAGTGGCTTCAGCTTTGCATCATGAGTCTTGTATTAAGAGAAAATCCAAGTGGTACAATTTGTTTACACTATGATACTTTCTAAATAAACTCTTTTAAAAAAAGAAAAAAAGTCTGGTCTTTCCTTAAATGTTACAGCAAAACAGATATAAAATAGACAATAAATTATAGTTTCTATTTACAAAAAAGCTGTAAGTGCAAACAGTTTTAGATCATAAATGTATTATTTAATCAGTTTAGTATGAAATTGGCTTCCTAGTACATGATTGTGAAAAAGACACTTTAAAAACATTCTACGATTTCATCGGCGTCTTACTTTCTACAAGAGAAAATGGGATTCGGGTTCATGAGGGCATGCCCATCCCATTCCTAGCGGCTGGGGGCTTCCTTCCTCATTTTGTTTCCTTTGTTGCTTCTAACCCCGCGACCCGGCATGCTGTCCAGTAAAAAGGCAGACAGCCATTTTACTGAGATAGGTGAACTATTAAAGCCGACATTCCCGAAGTTAATGTGCTTTTCCAAGAGCCGTTCCAGAAGAGAAGAGGCGCAGAATGGCTTTCACATGTTACACGGTTAAAGTGACGGCTGTCAAAAATGCTTCTGGCCCCCTGTAGCCTCACTGCAATGCCCAACTCGCCCCACTTATGGTGTTAGCAGAGAAAATAGCAAATGTTGGGGTGGGGGTAGGGGACCGAGGTGTGGAAATGACATGGTTTGTTGGACCGAAATAAGTATATTTTCACACCAACAACTCCAGCACAAACGCTAATGGCAGTGACAGAGACAAGGCACTTCCACGCAGCCCTGGGGATGACCCAGGCTGTTGATCCTACATGAAACCAACTTTTCTCGGAATGAAATCTGTGAACAGAGGCATTTCCCCCCAGTTTCCATTATCTGTAGGTCTCCCTTCGACAAACACTACAGAACGGGTGGATACTTTAGCCGAGAATACTCCTTTTAAGATTATTTTCCCTATTTATTGTTAGACACTAATGCCACAAATAGCTTGATCTAAAGCTAAAACTAATTTCAGTGGGCTCTTTTTCTTTTGTTGGGTGTGTGTGGGGGGGGGGGAATACTTCAAAGTTAGTTAACCAGACTTCATACTGCAGACATCCAAACTCCATTTCCTATAGACCAACAACTACTCACGTTATTTACTGTGTGAGCGAATTATTAACGAGGCCCTTTACAATCTTCCGTGGGCACCAACCAGCACTGAACGGCTTCGAAGCCTCGCCTCCCCCCTTCGCTGTGCTTCTGAATGTTTGTTTTTAAGGCAGACGTCATCTGGGAACCCAAGGCAGCATCTGTGTCCCCAGCAACTGGTTTTGAGTTAGTGGCATCCACAAGCTCTGACGACCATATTCCTGTATTTTTTCAAGATGACGTTGGAGTTGTCATCAAAGTAAAGAACCGAGATGGCATTCAGTTTGGTCGGTGCACAGCACGGTTTGGGGACATACTCAGGATTCATAAGGTGAACCTGTTCCAAAACAGAAGGGGAGAGGCACCGTTAGAAGCCATACCGGACCCTGACTGACTCCTACCTATAAAGCGAAGCAGGGAGGGCGCCTGGGTGGCTCAGTGGGTTAAGCATCCGACTTCGGCTCAGGTCATGATCTCACGGTTTGTGGGTGTAAGCCCTGCGTTGGACTCTGTGCTGACAGCTCAGAGCCTGGAGCCTGCTTCGGATTCTCTGTGTCCCTCTCTGTCCCTCCCCCCACTTGTGCTCTGTCTAAAAAAAAAAAAAAAAAAAAAACATAAAATTTAAAGTGAAAGGGGTCCCCAGGAGCTCACCAGCGTCTGCACGATCGCGTGGTTTGTGGCGTTCATGTGTGCGTTGAGTGGGAAGGAGCATTCTCCATCACAGTAATTGGCAGCATAGCCCTTGGGTGCGATGATCCAGTCCTTAGTTGAAAGCAAAGGGACATGACATGTGATGAGCATACATTCCTTCTATCATCTGTGTTCTTAGTAATCCTGTGAGAAGGTATTCCTCACGTAGCACAGCTACGCAGACCAACACAGGGAGGCCAAGTTCACGTTCAAGTGGCAAAGCCAGGATGTGAACCCGGTCTGTCTGGCTCCAGAGCCCTCGCTCCTTCCACAGCCTGCAGGGCCTTAGCTGCTGCCCACCTGCCAGACCGGGAAGCACACAGGTGGTTGGCTGTCTGCACCTGCCCCCCCTCCCCCGAGGGGCCTCGAGTATGCCCTTCCTCATAATGCCACCTGCGTACAGTAAATGGTATCTCCTATCCCTTGTCACCGAGGATTTGCTCATAAACTAGTGGTGGCTCTCAGCTGTGGGGCTCAGCCTTTGTGCTCCTCTAGATAGTTCAGGTGAGTCAGTTTGTAGCCATTGGAGAACTGTCAGGGCAGTTTCTCCAGCGCTTTCTCAAAACACAAAATTGGTGGGGCGCCTGGCTGGCTCAGTCAGGAGAGTGTGCGACTCTTGATCTTGGAGTTGTAAATTCGAGTCCCACATTAGGTGTAGAGCTTGAAAATAAAATCTCACACACACACACACATACACACAATTTGTTTAAATGCCCAAATAAGCACACGCCTCGTGGACTTTGCAAAGAATGGGAGAACACTGGGGACGGTAGTATGGATCCTGAGGGACACAGAACTTGGCAACCAGGCTCCCTGGGAAGGGGGGGCTCTTGGTGCACAAGCAGGCCCAGCCCTTCCTCTGCCTTACTCCAGAAGCCCAGGCATTTGGAAAGTCTCCCAGTACCTTCACACAAGGAATCGCCTCAGCCCTAAAGCTCAAAGTCTTTGATGGTAGCTGCTCCATTAAGATAGGAAAGGGCTGCTGTGAAGGGACCTTTGTCCGCCTTGCTGTCCAGAAAACTCACCTGCCATCCCAGGTCTTGGAAGCTCACGTAAAGCTCATGTTTCCTGCAGGCTGTTTTCAACTCACTGCTGTTATAATCTGTCGGAGGAGATCAGAAGATGCACCCGTTAACCCACTCATTCTTTCATTTGAAAACATACACCGGGAGGGGTTGCTGCAGCCCAGGCCCAGTACGGGGCTCATGACAGACGTGAACCTGGCCCCTGCTAGACACAAAGGCGGTCACCAAACAGCTCCGTCACGTGCCCGGTCGCTTGGCTGTCTCGTTCATGCCATCTTGTTCACGCCAGGGCGGGTGCCGGGCACACTGGCACACAATGTGTAATTATTGACTTGAATGGATGCTTTTAAGCGACAGATGATCGTTGTGAGCCCGTTATGTGCAAGGCCTACGGACAGAGTTTACAGATGCCCCCAGACCCCCCTTGGGCTCCTGACCTGGAAGGCACTGTATTCACAGTAAAAGCCACACCCAGGCAGGGTTTGCTATCATTCAAACAGACACAGTCCTAAAACTGTCCAGGGGCTGTGAGGACAGCTGGGTCAGGAAAGCATCCGGAAGGAAGGGTAATGGAGCGGGGCTTAACCAAGAGAGTGTCGTCAGAGTGAGAGAGTGAGAGAGAGAGAGAGACAGAGAGAGAGAGAGAGAGACGCTGCAGCAGGAATCACTCTGGTACTGGTCCCTTGCCTCACTTCCAGCGCTGAGCCCTTTGCACCAAAGCACTGACTCCTAAGACAGGAAGCCCTATGAGAATCTGCTGAAGTATCCTACCTGTCCTGTGCAATGTGGGAGCCACGAGCCTGGCCTAACCTAGAAGAAGGGGAGGGCCTGGATTTGTTTCGGTTGACTGGAACAGCTCTAATGTGACATGCCCTCTGCTAGACTGACCGCGGGAAACAGGAAGAGAGGTTATACAAGGCTTGCATCCTCCAGGAACTTAGAGAATCTAAGGGGCAGTATGAGACATGTACACAAGTAACTCCAATACAGAACAGCATAGACGCTCCAGGCAAGTGCGGATGGCAAATCCCACTGGGAGTTCAGAGAAGGGTCAGTTATCAGGAGGAATAAAATGGGACATGAACGGCCTGGAACACCAACCAGAAAGATTGGGACTTTCTACCAGAGGCATTAAGTAAGCCTGTGAAGGGTTTTGAGCCAGGGAGTGCCATGTTCAGAGCTATGATTCTACAGGATCAATCTGGTAGCAGTGTTCCAGAGAGATGAAAGGCAGGACTCCGGAGAAAGATTCCTAATCTAAAATGGATTTTGATGGATGCAAGAGCCTGAGGTCACTCACATGCCTGTTTTAATCACATGAGCCAGTAAATTGCCTAATTGTTTAAAGCCTATTTGAACTGGGTTCCCTGTTAACTTGTGCTTCTGGACAGCTTGGCCCAAAGTAAGACAGGACACGCGAGTTTGTAAGGGGAAGAGACAAATGGTACTGACTCCACTCAGTCACCTACACTGGGAGGAGAGAGAGGCTACCTTTTTGAGGTGATCTGCTAAATTCTAAATTTTTTCACGCTCCCTACCTGCCTTTTTCGCCTTGCAGAACAACTCTTGCTGTAATTTCAAGTACCTGGGAGAACTGAACACAAGGCCATGCTGAAGGGAAGTCTTCACAGAGAAGGGCACTGAGGACTCTTGCTTAAACACACACACACACAAACCACCATTACCAGGCAAGACCAAACCTCCTGCTGAAAACAATCCCTCAAGAAAAAAATCAAGCACACAAAGGAATAAATTATCCCTAAAGTTAGAATATAAGAGAATACACAGAGACCACAATAAGAGTAGTCTCTGAGTGAGATTACAAAAAAGAATACCTAAAATAATGGAAGAAATAAAGTAAGAAATAGAAATGCTACAGCAAAAACGTTATGGAGAAAGAACATGAAAAAATTATAGGTGGATGTGAAAGAGAACAAAATAGAACTTTATAAAACCAGAACCATTGAAGATAAAAATGAAATGGATGGTTTAAACATCAGATTAGACACAACCGAAGACAGGATTAAAGAACTGAGCAATAAGTTTGAAGAAATTTCCCAAAATATAGCCCAGAGTGAAATGGCTCAAAAATAGGACTCTCTTCCTATAAAGAGATAATGGAAGACAGAATGTAAATTCCAGTGTATTTCTAGTAGGAATTTCTGAAGAGAATAATGGGGGAATAATATTTGAATATATAAAGTGTCGGGGTTGGGGGAGGATTTTCTAGAAGTGAAGAAAACCAAACATCTTTATATTGGAAAGGCACAATGAATCCTAAGCATAGTAAATAAATTCCTGTCTGGCCACATGTGGTGAAACTGTAGTATATTAGATACAGAGGAATGCTTAAAAGCAACCCAAAGATAAAAAGAAAATAATCCACAAAGGAACATAAGGTAGATGGACAGCAAACTTTTTTTTAAATGTTTTTTTGAGAGAGAGAGAGAGAGAGAGAGAGAGTGCACAAGAGAGCAGGCATAAGCAGGGGAAGGGCAGAGAGAGAGGGAGAGAGAGAAAGAATCCCATGCAGGCATCACACTCAGTGTAGAGCCTGATGTGGGCCTCGATCTTACAACCATGAGATCATGACCTGAGCTGAAATCAAGAGTTGGGTGCTTAACCAACTGAGCCACCCAGGTGCCCCATGGACAGCAAACTTCCTAGCAACAAAAATATACAACATAAAAGGTTTAATACCATAAGAATGATGCTGTCAACCCTGAATTCCATACCCAGCTATGGTGGATACTTCTTGTTTGGGCCACCCAGCTCCCAGGTTCACCTCTCATTTGGAATGAGATGGGAATTCATAGACAGGTGAAAATCAAGGCCCGATCCCCCACAAGATAGCTCCTGCCTTTCTTCCCTGGCAACTGAGTACAGGCTCATGACTTCATTAATGCCAGGCAGATGCCCCAACCCGTGAGAAGGGGACTCCAAGGGAAAGCCAAGAATGGGCAGTTTGGCAGCCATGTGTTCAGGGTAATGGCATTCCAAACCACACTCTCCTTGTGACTAGGTCTCAGCTTCCTCACTGGATTCCCTGTGTTTGGTTGTAGGTTGGAGGAGTTCCTGATACTCTTACATTAGTTTGCACTTTGATTAGAATCTGTTTCTCTTTCACGTAGCCAAGAAGGGCCTTGACTAGCTAAATTATTATTCCACGGTTAAGGGATAGGGAGTGCAGGGTGCAAGGGAAGTGACGGTCACTATCTCATATGGGTTGCTGAGACTGTCTTTCCATTCACATGTCTTCTAAGCAGAGACCTGCAGGCATATTGGGAGTAACGCAGGAAGCTATTTGGGGGAAGAATAACCTGCACGGTGAGAATGACAAATGCAAAGTCCCCGAGGAAGCAGCCTGGCCGGCCTATCATAGAACAGCCTGGTGAGGGCTGCTGTCTGTTTAGTAAAAACCCATATCCTCCATCTACCCCCTTGGCACACAGCTATTGGATATTTCCCACTGCGGTTAGGTGTGGCCATGTGCCTAAGCTCTGCCCACGCACTTGGGGAGAAGGGGGGGTGTGCGGCTACCAGGCTTGGGCCTCCTGGGTGCACATTCCTTCCTTTCCTGCCAGTTTTGAGCAGGGGTCAACCTTTTGAAGACTCCAAGGCTCTGGTTCTTTGTGCTCCTGAAGGTTTCTTGGGTTAGATGCTAAGTTATATGATCTTCCTACTTATAGTCTCAGTCTGGAGTTTTCCCCACCCAACATCAGTTGGCCTGTGTCCCCACAAAGTAAACTTCCCCCCAAATGCCTTCTCTGTGCTGGGGACCATGATCTCTCCAAAGTCAAGCTTGGAACCGTTCGCCATGTGGAAGGCAGAGATTTCTGGGACACTTTTCCTTCCCAGGTTGATGAACATGGACAGTATAATATAATAAAGAATATACATCCTGGCAGAGCTATAAAAACCATGAAATCTCCTAATAGTTCCAACTCGTGGGTCCCTAGATAGGCTCGGGATGAGGGCCGGCTGCCAGAAAGACCAACCATGATGTCATAGAGCAGGACTCTGCTTCTCTACCTTCACCAGTAGGTCTGTCTGTGAGCCTCCTGCAAATTTGACTCTCTCAAAGCTCAACAAAGAGAACTTTCTCCGTAAGAACAGCTATTTCTTTTAGAGCCAGACACTGGCATTTTTGTTGTTAAGTAAAGATTGGGGCCGGAGAGAGGAAAGGGAGGAATTCAACTCTCCTGTTTTTCCTCCTACAGACACTTTCAAGCCACACTTAAGTTTCCTTATAACTCCATGTTAAGTGCTGGCTGAGAGTGTATAAATATTTGTGAAGGTCAATGCTCCTCAAAATACTTGTGTCTGCCACTCAGGGGTCAGTGCCCTGGGCTCTGCAGTGGAATTACACTGCCACGCACCATTTTGTTTGTTTGTTTGTTTGTTTGTTTGTTTGTTTGTTTTTAAGGACTGAGAGATTGCAGAAAAACATTCTCCTGCCCTGGCCCCTTGATATTTGTTTAGATGAATGGTCTGGACAGGCCCAGTGAAAGTTCATGCAGTAAATTCTCAGTGGGAGAAAGGAAGGCAACATGACTTTGTCCAGATGGGCTCGCCAATCAAGGGGAAGGCAGAAACAAGAAGCCATATTGCTGGACAGAGGTAACAGACAGACAAACAAACCAGAGCAACAGACCCGAGGCTGACACAAACCTCCCCAAGGGCAACAGTCCTCTGTCTGATGCATCGTGAGACTCATCAGGGAATTCAAGCCCTCTCTCAGACCCTCAAGCCAGGATCACTGGAAATGGGTCCCCTGCCACCAGGGCTATCTGGGCATTCTGGCATGCAGATGTGGCAAAGGCTGGTCTGGGAGGTGAGACACATCTTCAAGGAATCTAGGTTTCTCAAAGTTGAACACATAATGTGAAATCTGTCTTCCATTCATCCCAGGGGATTCTTTGGCCTAGAGCAGAGGGCAGGGCAAGTGCCCAGCAGCCCAGCTAGGATTCTGGCCCAGCCAGACCAGGCCCAAGGGGGTTGTCCTGAGTACCGTGGATAAGCAGGGCCCAGCCATAGATGGGTTGGGGCAAATAACTGTCACCAGGTGACAAAATCTACCAATCATAAAAGCCCCCAGGATTAATTTCTTTCATAACCAGAAAAATGTAGCTCCCTGGTCTACTTTTAAATAGGAGAGAAACATTTTCCCTCACCACACATTTCCTTCCTTCCAAGAGAAAGTGCGAGTAGGGGAGGGGCAGAGAGAGAGGGAGGCAGAGAGTCCAAGGAGGCTCTACACCGTCAGCACAGAGCCTGACACGGGACTTGAACTCACAAACCGTGAGATCGTGCCTGAGCTGACATCAAGAGTTCAGATGCTTAACCAACTGAGCCACCCAGGTGCCCCAGCCCTCACCATACATTTTCAAGCTTTAAAAGCTTCAGATGCCCCACACTGGGAGAAGGGGGGAACCTTTAAAGACCTAAGACAGCCCTGCCCGTTTGCCCCCCACAAATGAAGATCCTTGGGCAAAATCTTCCAGGCTCTGTTGTGGGAAAGGCACCGTCCTGGTCGGAAATGAGGATGAGCAGAGCGGGGCTGGGGCAAAGGCCAGGCTCCCACACACAATGCGTTCTCCATAAGCCTCTGTTCTTCCCATACTTTGCCGAGCGACACCTGCATCTCTTCCAGGCCTTCTGGGCCATTAAACCAGTGGCACAGAAAGTGTCACGTCCATGCCCAGTGGCCAGGGCCACCCGTTTTGCACTGTGGCTGCTTTGGAGTAGTCAATCTCCCAAGCCTCAGGTGTGTGTGTTATTCGTTGATCTGGGTAGTGCAGGAGCCAGGTGCACCGCGGAGGCTTCGGGGGGAGGGGCGGAGGGCAGCACAGAACGAGCTCTATGGAGGTATGTTCCCTGGAGTCCAGGCTGATGGGCAGGAGGGTAGGGTGACACGCGTCTCGTCCCGGCGCTTCAGACACCACCTCATTCCCACATCCGAGAGTCCTGCTGGGAGCGGGTGGCCACTGGAGGCCGACGCAGTGGGTCCCACCACACGCAGCTCTTCGCTGACCCACTCACTTGTCCTCGGCCCCCGCTTCACCTTCCAGTGCCTCTCTCACCTGGACAGCTACGGCCGGACTGCCACGGCCTCCTCGGTTCTGGCTGGCCGCTCTGTCTTCTCGGCTTCTGGCCCACGGCCCTGACACTCAATTTCATCGGCGACAGCCTCTACTCCCCGACCTTACGTTCCATTCTTCCCTGTGATGCCTGAGGGGCTGCTCACCTACAGACAAGAACTAGTGGGACTAACGGGGGCCTGGGTGAGCCCCTGTGACAGTGGGGGCCACCACTGCCTCACAGGACACTGCAGGGAGACAGTTCTCTTGCTCAGCACAGTGAGGACAGGGTGCTTCTGACCCACTGTAAGCAGCCAGCTGGCCTGGCACCTCCTCAAGGCATCCGTGTCCCTAGGCAGTGGCCATGTGTACCACATGTTTGTTCTGTCCTGAACACAACGGTCATATCCCATACACCCTAAGGAGGACATCCAGCATTCCTTGCTGCCCCCCGCCACCCGTCCCCAAAAAGCCATGAAGACAGTAAAGCACAAAGGAGCTGTAGGAGGGGAGAGCTTGGGCCCCACCACTGGCTTATTTCTGAAGCTGATCGGCTACATGGAGTGAAATGCAGGCTTCCCAGGCACCAAAGATCAGGGGATTCTCAGGGGAATGAATCCTGGATGAGAAGGGAAGGGCCCAGCAATGATCCTGACTTCCACGGCAGGCAGCGAGTGGGAAGGGTGGGGACCATGGTGCCAAAGTGGGAGCCATGCAGCCAGCCGGGTCCCAGGTGTCCAGGCAGCCTGCCTGCCATCCTTTCCAGTGCCAGGAGAAGAGGACAGGAGAGAAACAAAAGGGAAGACATGGAGAGAGGAGACAGGCAGACCAGGGACAAGGTCAAGGCAACCACACGTAACCAGGTGAGTGGGAAGGAGGGAAGCAGGCAGGTGGCCGCCACCCCGGCCAGGGCTTCTGCACAGGGCTGCTCAGCAGTGCTGGGCTCACCCCACAGCTGTTGTCCCTGCTCAGCAGGCTACACACCTGGCAGGGGCTGGGGACCAGGTGGCACGCCCCACACTGGGTTCCCCGTTCTTCTGAGCCCAAAGAGTCTTCCCAGAGGAAACCCGTGTTTTAAGTTATTTTTAATGTTTTATTTTTGAGAGAGACAGAAAGAGAGAGCGAGCGAGCATGAGTTGGGTGGGGCAGAGAGAGAGAGGGAGACAGAATCGGAAGCAGGCTCCAGGTTCTGAGCTGTCAGCGAAGAGCCCAACATGGGGCTCAAACCCACAAACTGCAAGGTCATGACCTGAGCTGAAGTCGGATGCTTAACTGACTGAGCCACCCAGGTGTCTCAAAACTGGTTTTTCAGAGAAACAATTGACTACTCTTATCTCCCTCCTCTCCTAGAATGACAAGGGCAAGTATAACATCAGCAGCTGTTGAAATGGCACGTTGGTCTTCATTGATCTGGCTGCACCTTCCAGATCGCCCAGCCTTATCAGCCTGTGTTAATCCAAGAGTCTCTGGCTCTCCCTCCCTACCCCGCCCCTCCAATGGAATCAACCTGGCCATTAAGAACGTGCTGGAGGAAGCCCAGCTCCTTGTGGAACCACACTGAGATCTTGATCTCAGGTCTCAGTAACATCACAGAATGTTGGGGGGCAGGGAGCTTGATATTCAGAATCTAGACTTGGTTTACAACCTGGATGGTTAGATTGAGAGTCAACAGGGAGGTCCCATTCTTCTGGGGTGCTGGAATCTCAGCCTCTCCTGCTTCATTTAATTGGGGTGGACTTTGGCCTACTTTCAGCCTTTATCTCTATTATCAAAGAATGTGGAGATTAACTATCTTGAAAACAGACACAGGCTTCTCTTCAACACTGAGCATGAACACTAAGACTCCCTGTGCTTTCAGCACCTCTGCTCTCCATGTTCCCTCCTAGACGGAGTCTCCTGGCCCCCAGGACCTGCCTGTGGGCTTAGCAGGTCTTGGTGGATCATTCAGGTTTTTGCAGCTCCTGTTTATGCTTCTTTATTATTTCCCTTCAGCACTGCTGGCCGTTATTACATTCCCATGGGGTAAACCTAAGGATGGGGTAAAGGAGCCTATCACTCCTTGATAACTTTTACCCAAAGGGACTTCATGGTAAAGGAGAGTCAAGTATTATAAATACGGAGTTTGAAATGACTCTGTTGAATCACTAACACCATGCCTGTCGGCCACAGCTGTGAAGAATTAAGACTTGATTTCATTTTAGAAAGTCCTGAACAGGCCTGTACTTCTTGACCAAGACATCTGGAAGCCAAGCCGCAGGCCCTAAAATTTTAAGTTGAGATCAAAATGACAAATTACAATTCCCGATTCCTTTGAAGAACCATAAACAGCTAACTCAAAGCCCTGACCCACGTCCATTCTTCTCAAGCTTTGGATGGCCACAGAGGGTCAGCCCACTCAGCTGTGGCATGCCAACCCCCAGAAGCACATGAGGAGCTAGTGGGGACACCTGCCAGGAACTAAAAGGCCAAATAAACATTGATCTGTAAGAATGAGGCCCTCGGCCTGCAGACCGGAGTTCCCGGAGATCTACAGCAAGATTTCACAGTCATAATAAAGTACCCAAACCACTGTTTTGCAAGCGACACAGTCCGGTTACCTTGCTTTTATGCTGGATGCGCACTGAATGGTCCCAATCAGGAAGTTCATGAGATACAAGATATGAACTATCAATGAGGTCAATGGCATATCTATAATGTACCAGAGCCACATTTCCCCCCAAGGATCCTTAAAGGCACGTGTCTGGGTGGGTTGGAAAGACACAGAAGAAGAAAGGACTCAGAAATGCTAACTGGTAGCATCTGAAGCAATGAAGGACTCATTCCAAAAGACAGACAGGGTCTTGAGTAGTCGTTGATTCACAGATGGTTGGCAGAGGTGCGTGGCAGCGACAAAAACATGAGGATTAAAGAGGCCTAAAGGTCATCTAATTTTACATAAATCGTTAAAAGTGGCAGAAGAGTTCCCACACTATCATCTGCCACAGCAAAGCACAATTCTAAGTCACAGCGTTGGCAGCTAGTGGGTTGGCGGGGCAAAAAACCTCAGACTCACCAACAACTTCTCCCTCCTCAGTGATGTCTTGGAAACATCCTGGGAAAATTAGCTAGGTTGGTATCTAGAATCACCACATGGATCCATCCCTCAAGGCCATTTGTTCATGGCACCAGTAGTGAATTGGCCAGGTGTTGTCACAGTCCTCCAGTAGGTGAAATAATGAACCCCAAGGAAAAGCTACTATAAGAGAGGGTGAGGGGCAGCAGGTAGAAAGACCAGCACACGAGAGAAGGAACTGGAGGGTAGGGTGTCACAGAGCAGTAGGCTGGGAGAAATGGAGGCTGAAAACTGCCAGATTCACTGGAATTGCCAGTAGGCGGCACAGCGTGGCTTGGACCAGCACTAGTAAAACATGTGTAAAAGTGATAAACAATGCTGTCCAGATGATGTCCAAGCCCACTGGAGAGGTGCGACACAGCCAACATCCATCATTCATTTGGAGCAGACAGCTGCAAAGAAGCAAGGGCAAGTGAAAACCATCCAGGAGCCTTCGACCCAAACCCAAGCTTCGGTGCGTGTGTTTGCAAAGTCTGGCTTGAAGGCCAAGTACAGATGTCAGAGCAGATTCCGGTGGGCGGTGGGGAGGAGGTGGATGGGGCTCTTGGCCTTTCCCTTGTTATGGACTCGTCCTACCGGCCCAGGCATCTGCAGCTCTGTTCCAAAAATAGCCACAGATTTCCCTGCCATGTTTCACCCTGATGACAGGCAATTTGATGGATTATGTTAACTTCTTTGCCCAGATGCAGGATGGTCTCTGATGGGCTTCCGGTGGTGGTTGTTTCTGTGGAGAAATATTAATTCCTTGGGAGCACTCTATTGAAGAAGGGGGGCAGCAGAGGCAAAGTAATCTCTCCCTTCAAACTTCCAGAAGATTTATAAAGGGAAAGTCCTGCCTGGAGTCATACCAGAGACCACAACTTTTTGTCTCAGTGGCAGCTACCTGGTTCAGGAAGGTCCAGCAAGACATGAAGGTTTAGTCCCATGGTGGCCTAGAAAAAAGGACAGTCCAACTGGATGGCCCATTTCTCTGGGTAGCAGACCATCTTTGTGGAATTCCCTTCTCCAGGAGTGACCTCTTCCGTTATGTATCTGCTCCCATTAATAGCAGGGATAAATGAAGAAAATGTTAAATATATAAAGTAGCACTTGAATGGGCCTAACCTGAGCAATTTCTCGAACCAGCTTGAGAGGGCCTTTGAAGACAGTAAGAGGGAAGGAGAGTCCTTCTTAGTCACACTCTCTTGGGGGTTGTCCTTGGAACAGGTGAGGCCAGAGGCACTTGCTGTGAACTCTCTCATCCTACTACCACTGAAAAGAGTGAAGCGTGTTTGCAAGTGCTGGGTTGGGAGGTGGGGGGAGGGAAGACCAAGACAAAGCAGATATACTTGCCTGTTATTCCACATTCGATCAACTTTAATACTCGTATTTAATTGCAACTTATCAAATTGAAAAAAAAAATGTTGAAAGGGACATGGAAAAGAATAATTGGGTGACATTATGGAAACCCAAATCAGAGACCTGTCTTCCCAATGAAAAACTCTGGCATGTGTACTTCGGGGAGGGGGTGTTGAATAAATCAAGTGAAATTTCAATTTTAAAAAGCAATCAGCATTCCCAGCGCTGCCTTCGTGTCTGGGGTCCCAGTACCAAAGTGGAGTTCATTCATTAATTGAAGCCTAAAACACTGAGATGATTAACTCTCTTTAGCAGGCTCCCTCTGAAGCGAATAAAGAAAAGCAATCATTTCTTCTTTGTGTTTTTTAAAAACCCAACCCTCACTGTTTTTAGTGATAAACACAGGAACACCCATGCTGGGCAATGCTTCCAAGAAACACCAGGAGGACAAGCAGGAAAATGTCACGTCACCCTGGGTGGTAGGTCCTCAAAGCCCCACAGCTAAGTTGCTGGGGAGAGAAATGGCTTATTAAGTCAGACTCTAAAATGAAGACCATTCCTCCCAAAGAAAAGATGAGTACTCTGGGAAGTTGCATGAACTCTTTGTGGCCACTGATGAGGACACTTTTAAACAGTCACCTGGAGGAAGTAATGCATCTCCCAGATCTTTTTTACATCCTTCCCAACGATCCTAACATATGCTCTCAGAACATACTTCCCACAATTGGAGGTAACTAATCTTTGAGTATTATGGACCAAATCAAACACTTCTCATTTAATCCCAGCAAATCTACCAAGTGTTAAGCATCCCCACTTAATGGATGAGTAAACTGAATCTGGAATGGATTAGGTTTGCCCAAAGTCAGTCACAGGGTAGTAATAAGGGAAGCAACATCTCCGGCTTCAAATCCTACCGCAAAAGTTCAACTGCATGCTTGAATCCTGGGCTGGCTCAACAGCTTGAGGAAACCCAGAACTTACAAGCCTTGGCTTTAGAGTAAGATGGATCTCTGCTGGAATTCAAC
The DNA here is from genome assembly GCF_007474595.2 of Lynx canadensis. Taxonomy (NCBI): domain Eukaryota; kingdom Metazoa; phylum Chordata; class Mammalia; order Carnivora; family Felidae; genus Lynx; species Lynx canadensis. The sequence continues at coordinate 20,507,957 of NC_044307.1, forward strand.
ACTTACTAGCTATGTGAACTTCAAAACATTGAAGAGTGGACTTCCATACCACTTCCCAAAAAAAGGCACAGCATGGTGGGGTGGGCATCTCTGAAGAACCACTGAATTGACAAGTAGTGGTGTCAATTGACTCTCAATTGACTCTCACCCTTTGCACCTGCCCGTTTGGGGCAGGATGGAGCTGACCCCATTCTCTAGCTCCAGGGTCAAGCACATGACCTCAGCCTGGCTATCTACTAAGCTACTGTGAGAGAGACATTCTCTCCTGAAGCAGAGGTAACCAAGGGTGATAAAATCCTGGAGCTGTTGGTTGCCTTCTTTACCACCATGTTAGAGATAGTCTTTCTAAGAATGCCACCAACAAGGGAAAAATTGAAAAGGAGAAAGTAAGACTCCTAACACCATGTGAGCCCATGATCCAGCCATGCCTAAAGGCAGAACCCTCGATTTCCCAGTTCAATGAACCAACGAAACCCATCAGAGAAGGCTGTTTGAGCTGACTTTCCATCACTTTCAGCCAAGAGCACCAACAAATGCAAGTCCATTTTCTGCAACTATACAAAGTTTGCTTGTGCACCACAACCTCCCAGGTGTCATGCAACTAGAAGAAAACCTAGGTGTCCTCAGGATTTTTACGTGAATGAAAGAAGAGTTGGAAGAAAAAAAAACCAGAAGGATGCTTTTCCAGAAAAAGAGACTCTCAGGAGGTCTTCAGCCTGCAGACTCAGTACCTGGATAACAAATGGTCCCTTCTGACGGCCCTAGGAACCCATGCAGATAATTGGTGGCTGTGATGAGGCACCTCTGGGTTTCTGTATTTGCCATGCAGAAGCCATGCGATGGCTAAAACCATCGACACGTCCTTGTTCTCGCTGAGGCCCAAGAGCCAACTAGGCTTCCTGAAAAACCAGGCTCCACCCAAACCTACCTGAAGCGCTGGAGACCCGCGACACGTCCTGCGACTGGGTGGAGCGATTGCGGCTCTGCTGTCGGCGCCGCCCAGGGGCTGACCTCGTGGTGCGCACATGGACCTCACTCACTTTGAAGAAGGCCACCATGAAGGGCTGCTTGTCATAAGGGCCGTCTCTGCCCACCAGGCCTGCGGCTCGGGGGTTGATGTTGAGTCCTTGAAGGCAAAGCACAGCGCACCTGTCTTTACCCATGGAAACTTGTTGCTGCAGCTGTAGACCTGAGCTTTCCTGGCCACCCAGGTGCCAGCCACAAAGAAGGAGCAGGAGGGAAGAGCACTGTGCACTCTCAGAGCCCTGATGACTCCCCTCAGATGGGCAGAATCAAGACACTCCTTCCAAAGTTCCATGAATTAGAGCCAGGGGTGGTGTGAACTCCCAAGGCTTGCCCATCTCGGATAGACTTCCCCCTACATGATCATTCTCTCTTTCTGATGATATAGGTCATAGAGTCTCTAGCCAGTGAGGTGACTTCACAGGCAAAGTGTGCCCAGTCTGGGACCTGATAATATAGATCTGATCAGATCTGATCATATAGATCATAGAGTCGCCAACCAGTGAGGCGACTTCACAGGCAGAGTGTGCCCAGTCTGGGACCTGCATGAGGACCCTGAGCTGCTGGGCTTTGGTGCTGCAAGAGAATAGGGTGCTAGAGGGGTTCTTGTGCAAACCCACCCAACTGTCAGGAGGTAGACTAGGCTCCCCCCCTGCCTCCACGAGCTGTCTTCCCATTGTGGCCCCTGGAACTCAGACCACCTACTTGTATCTGGAGACCTCAGGGACAGGTTTTGCTTTTCAATAGCCATTCTGAGGGAATAGTCAGTGAGGTCATCTTGGAGCCGTGGTCTTGACTGTAAACCATGGTTCTACCATAACTGTTGCAAAGGAGACGAATGAAAAGTGTTTGCCGATTTGAGCAAACTTACCATCCCGAGTCACCACGCTCAGCTGAAGCCCCATGTTGTGCTGTGGGGTCACGACCCACAGGTTGCTAGTGGCTGTGATGTCAAATTCCAGCCAGCCTTCTTCTGAGGCCCACACCACGCGGGTGTCCAACAAAAATAGGTCAGAGTCTCTGAAAGAGAGAAAAGACAGCGTGGTGAGTACCACACCGCCTTCTTGGCCCATCCTCTCTGTCCTGCCTTGGTATTAAAGTGAAAATGCCAGCATCGGATCAGGTTCACCTAGGAGACACTGCATACAGTGCCTACCACGGTTCTGGCTCACACACACAATACAATCTGGAGACGGCTATCTGCTAGGGCACTTCAGAGCAAGGAGTTTTCTCCCAAATATAGGTGGACCCCTCAACTTCATCAAAGGCCTTGCTAGGGCTGTTCATGCCAAGTCTTTCTCTGAAATAAGGGAGGGAGGGAGGGGGGGAGGAGGAAGGGAAGGAAAGGAAGAGAGGGAGGGAGGGAAAGGAAGTCATATTGTTGCTTCCTTTATGGCAAATGAACTCTAAAAAGAGAGAAAGGGGGGCATGAAAAAAAGAATTAGGAAAATATTAAAATCAAGATTCATGTGAGCAAAAAACGAAAAAAGTTGTGCTTTGTTCATTTTTTTTTTTTGTAAAATTAGGGCATGATAATCTTCACATGTTAGTTCCCATGAAATAATGAGAAACAAGAAGCCACATCGTATCTATGAGTAATCTTTAGTCCCTTGCTTTTAATTAAGGCCTGTGAGTGGTCCTTGCTGAGTGTGGGGTCCTTCCTCGTGTGGACAGTATAGCCACGGGTGCATGTTGAGTGATTTTAAAGTTCATCCCAGCACAGCTGTGAGCCATGGCTGGGGTTCTTGTAGGCAAACTCAGAATCCATACCCAGGGAGTAGTTTTATATATGTATCTCTGTCTATCTATACATATGGACATAATTTTTGCTTACAGTTTTCAACTAACATAACCCTAGGAATTGTGGGAAAGTGGGGTAAGGGTTTCTTCCTGCTCCTGCACACGTCGTGATAGAGCAGTGTTAAGGGACAGTCCCCTTCATGTGTTTCAGGGACATGCTGAATCTGAGCTGACATCCCAGGATCACTGGCACGAAATGGCCAGGAATTCCCATGACAGGGAAGGGGAACCACTTTGGCCATGGAAAGATTCAAATCTCCTGGTGCCATATTTTACAGGATAGAAAAAGGACTAGAATTAAATACTGAATTTAAGATTAGTATCACAATACTAATGTCGTACACCAAAATTGGTTATAAAAGGCTTTCATCCACTTTGCTTTCCTTAACAACAATCCTGAAAGCTAGCAGCATATCATTATATAGCTGGGGAAACGGAGACTCAGATGTGAGGTTTCAGACATACAGCTAAGATCAAACACTAGTAAGTAAAAGAACTGGCTAGCAAGGGGCGCCTGGGTGGCTCAGGAGGTTAAGCATCAGACTTTAGCTCAGGTCATGACCTTGCAGTTCATGTGTTTGAGCCCTGCATCAGGCTCTGTGCTGACAGCTAAGAGCCTGGCATCTGCTTTGGATTCTGTGTGTGTCTCCCTACCTCTCTGCCCCTCCTCTGCTCGTGCTCTGTCTCTCAAAAATAAATAATTGTTAGAAAATTTTTTTTTAAAAAAGCCTAGCAAGCAAGAAGAAAGCAAACAGATTCGGAGTTTTCCATACTATCATGCTGCCTTCTGAGATCAATATGAAAGACAGCCTGTGGCAAATGAATAAAATGCATTTCTATCCCATCAAATATCTGTGAGGCCAGTGAAAATGTCTAATTTAAACATTTTAGATTTCTGAGGGGAAACAATTTTTCCTGTTTACATGGCTTAGAGTTAGAAGGAAGTTCTATTGTCATCTTTTCCAAGCTTAAAACAGTAGGTAGAGCTAAAAGTAGTTTACTCAGCTGCTGACCAGGGTCCGCGGGGGGCCACTCTTGGGCCTGCCATCTTTAAAGTGCTCTCCGATGTGCATGTGTCATACCTCCTGTTGACAAATTACCCCCCAGGACTGAGGTAACTGTAAGCAGGGAGATGGGGGTGTTCATGGAAAACAGCAAGAGGGGAGTGCAAGTCCAAAGCTTTGAAGTGAAGATATAAAAAGACATAAATTCTGATCTAGAAGGTTGGAGAAGACCCTCATCCAGAAATAACACAGACGCTATGGACAGCAATGTGGGAAAATGTCCCGAAGGCAGCATGAGACGTGTCCATGTCAGAGCGGCACCCTTGAGGATGAAGACATAGTGAGAATTTCAGGGTGCCACGCTGCCCCTGAGGCGAAGGGGGTCCTCTGTCACTATCTACAGAGCTTAGATGACGGACCTGGCAAACGATTCTTAAGGCCTTGTAACAAGGACGCAGAAAACCTCAGTCTGGGACAGGAGTGTGGCAGAGATGGTACGAAGAGCTAGAATGAACTTTTATTTTGAAAAAGTAGGGTTTATAATAATGGAAATGGGCCTCAAGAGAAAGCAGGATGGGACACAAGCCCATCGTCCACAATAGGAGAGAAAGCAGAGAGGAGAAAAGGGGAAAACATGAATCAGAAACTAAACTTGGGGTAAAGGGGGAAGTGTTGACGGGAAGGATTAACAATTATGACATGGAAAGCATGAACTCCTCGGGGTTAGTGGAGACCTGTGGACACAGGGAGCCTGAAGTTCTCTCCTGACTGCTCCTGAGTCACGCCGGGTCCCCGGGCATCTGTGATGTCTCTCCACCACCTTCCCAGGCCGTGCAGTGAGAACGCTGCTCCTCACTGCTTAGGAGACCAGTGGCATACACAAACACAGCCTGGCAGCTGAGTCCAGAAAGATGGAAAACTCTGTGGCTCACCAGCAGTGAGGTAGCCTCAAATTCAGATGTTCTTTGAATCTACGATGCCTGGGTCCCATGGGAAGAAGGTGAGCTAGAGCATGCGCTTAACATGATGGGACTAAATGGACAAGGAACAACTACTATTCACTGTGTGCTTTCGATATGCAGGGTGCACCCAGAGCCTCTCCTTTATTCCTTGGGGACCCCGAGAGGCAGGTCCTATTACTGTCTCTCTCCTACAGCTGAGGGCATGGAGCCTAGAGAGGTGAGGTATATCAAAAGTCATATAGGTATTAAGTGGGGTGACCAGAACTTACAATCAGAGCCCACACTCTTGGCCACCACATATCTCAAAAGCAGAGTCAAGAAAAGCACAGGGGGGGCGCCTGGGTGGCGCAGTCGGTTAAGCGTCCGACTTCAGCCAGGTCACGATCTCGCGCTCCGCGAGTTCGAGCCCGGCGTCAGGCTCTGGGCTGATGGCTCAGAGCCTGGAGCCTGCTTCCGTTTCTGTGTTTCCCTCTCTCTCTGCCCCTCCCCCGTTCATGCTCTGTCTCTCTCTGTCCCAAAAAATAAATAAACGTTGAAAAAAAAAAATTAAAAAAAAAAAAAAAAAAAAAAAGAAAAGCACAGGGCCCAGGTTGAAAACTACTGCACCAGGGCTCAGAATAAGGTAAGGGTTCAAATCTACTGCACACCAATGCCAACATCAGCTGGATGCAGAAACGTGTTAAGATACTTGGAGCTGGCATGTGATCAGAAATCACGAGCAGGTTCTCCTATCAAGGCCAGGGAGGAAGAGGTGAAAGGTGCACACAGGAAGGGACCAAAGATGGCTGACATCTGCTGAACTCTAGGGACCTTCTCAGTCTTACTCTACTCTTCTTCCCACGCAGAATATTCTCTGTTTAGACTGAGAACACTACTGACACACATTCACCCAGCCAGGGTGAAAAATTAAAAAAACAAACAAAAAACAAAAGGAACAACTTCATTAGCTCACCCTCAATGTTTCCAATAACTCAGGTATTTAAGAGACGCTATTTGGGGCGCCTGGGTGGCTCTGTTGGTTAAGTGCCTGACTCTTGATTTCGGCTCAGATCACGATCCCATGGTCCATGGGATCGAGCTCCAAACTGGGTTCTGCGCTAACAGCACAAAACCTGCTTGGGATTCTCTCTCTTTCCCCCTCTCTCTGTCCCTCCCCCCCTTCACGCTCGCTCTAGCTCTCTCTCTCAAAATAAATAAACATTTAAAAAAAGACATTATTTATGGCAAGTCAATGAAGTGGGTCAGGTCTCACCAACATCTATTTACTTTTCTTCAATGACATATAACCTTCTTAAGTCTCCTTACTATAAAAGTGTAGCCTCAGGGCCGCTGGGTTGGCTCAGGCGGACAGGTGTCCAACTTCAGCTTAGGTCATGATCTCATGGTTCATGGGTTCAAGCCCTGCGTCGGGCTCTGTGCTGACTGACAGCTCAGACCCTGGGGCCTACTTCAGATTCTGTGTCACCCTCTCTCTCTCTCTGCCCCTCCCTAACTCGTGCTTGCTCACTCTCTTGCTCTCAAAAATAAATAGAAATATTAAAAAAATTTTTTTAAATACAAGGATTCCCTTCTGAATCTTATCTAAAACATGTATAACCAGTGGATAAAGAATCCTAGGGTCTGGCCAAAGTGACTGCCATTAAAAAAATTTTTTTTTTTTAAATACAAGGATTCGCTTCTGAATCTTATCTAAAACATGTATAACCAGTGGATAAAGAATCCTAGGGTCTGGCCAAAGTGACTGCCATGACTGGACTATTTGGACTTCCTACTTGGATGACTGACATACTCAAGTTAATATACCATGAAAGAAGATTCTGAAATGAGAGAGAGACAATTTTGAAAGAATTTACTGGGGCGCCTGGGTGGCTCAGTTGGTTGGGTGGCTGACTTGGGCTCAGATCATGATCTCACAGCTCGTGAGTTCGAGACCTGAGTCAGGCTCTGTGCTGACAGCTCAGAGTCTGGAACCTGCTTCAGATTCTGTGTCTCCCTCTCTCTCTGCCCCTCCCCCTCTTACACTCTGTCTCTTGGTCTCTCAAAAATAAATAAACATTAAAAAATTTTTTACAAAAATAATTTACTGCCTCTATCAACTCACAGAACCCCATGTTTCATGCTAAATATGCATTCCATCTTCAAGGATACAGTAACTTTATTCTCAGTGTTATCTAACCTGAGGGAATGAGTTTCCTCATACTGTGATCATCCTGGGAAAATTAAGTTCTTAACAATTAATAAGCCTAACAAGAGATTTCTAGAAAATGTAGAAATTTCTAGAAAATTTCACAAATTCACCTTGGGGCTAGAGTTGACTGACCAGCAAGTGACTTGCAAAGACTTGTGGAACTAGTGTTGATGGGCAAGGTCACCTCTACGTGGTCCCTCCCATTGCACAGCCTCCAAAGCACCTGCCCTTGTAGGTGACACTCCGTCAGGCTGAGAGGCAGACCCATGGCGAACATAGTGGGTCTCTTTCTTTTTCACCCCCAGGGAAGAGCAGGAAGTATCTGAGCTCCTAGTGGCCAGCTTTGGTCTTTCCTGACAAATGGCACCCATTACAGTCATACTGCCCTAGACAAGGTGCAACTTTGCTTACTACTCACCATTTTACTAGAAATGTTCTTGATAAAGTAGAATTTAGATGTTTGAAGCAAGCAGATTTATGAAATATTTGATAAGGTGAGCCTGTGGTCTTGTGCCTTTATTTGTTCAGAACATTCATCTACCTATGTCTAGACTTAATGGTAAACTAAGATACGAAATGACATTCTTATAGTGATGAACTGACTTTATACGCAATGAGGTGAATTTAAACTTCAAAAAGAATGGAAGTCAAAAGCCAATCATTTTAGAAAGTGAGATAGTAAAGCAGCATTTTTACTTTCTTCTTACATAACATATCATATATAGAGAATTATGTTTAAACTTTTATCACTAAAAGGACAGAAAAGAATAGGATATTTGAAAACAGCCCTACGAATCAGTGTAAACTGCTACACACACATCAATTTGAGTAACAAGGGTGAAGGCACATTATTATTATATAATTATCTAAGCTCTCATTGATTTTATGCCACTTTCTATTAACTAATTTTCACCTCAAGGACTAGCATGGTATAAAGAGATGTTTCAAATGGCAAAGGCACCTTAACTCTGTATGGAATATTCCATCTTCAACAAACGAATACAAGTCATTTTGCTGACGGAATATTAACCTAGCTAGCCCTTACATGCTGTTTACTACCTGAATGCTTTTACACATGCTAATGCCTCACAACCACCATAAGAGGTAAACGCCAGGGATACCATCACAGGTTTACAGATAGGGAAATTAAGGCACAAAGAGGTTAAGAAGCTTGCTCGCAGTCATACAGCCAGTAAGCGTAGAGCTGGGATTTGAACCCAGGCAACTTTGCTTCAGTGGTGCACATGCTCTTAATCAATCATCAGAGCGGTGGTTCTCAAGTTCAGCTGGCTTCCTGTTGGAATCCCCGGGAGAGCTTGTTAACACACAGACTGCTGGGCTCACCCCCAGAGTTTCGGGGCATGGGGCCTGAGAACTTGCATTTCTAAGGTTCTCAGGTGATGCTGCTGGTCTGGGAATGACACTGTAGAGCCACTGACCTACAGCATAGTCCCCCTCCCTTGAATAGGACTAGCATTACCTTCACATGCTTTTTAGACTTAAGGTTCAAAGCTAACTGCTCTTGAGAGTTCTTGCTCCTCTCCTTAAAACAGTACAAAGCAAATGTAGAATGCTCACAGAGTAAATGTTTGATTGTCTTATGGATTGGCCTTACCCTCAGGGAGTTATCAAGTTAGACTAATAATCAGAATCACAAGGAAGATCAAGTCCAAAACAGCGGTATCATTAGAAGGCCCACTTCTCTGTGTCGAGGACGGAGAGAGGTAAAGCGGATGACTTTCCACAAATTCACAGCTATCTAACCTGCAAAATAATGTTCTCCTTCACTGGGGTATATACTCCAACATGCTCGAGTGATCAAGCACAGACTGAATGAGAAATCCAGCCGGCTTTTAAACATGTTATGTGCAAATGTTACGCTGTCATTGTCATCACCAATCCTACATTTCCATATCCTGTATGATCTAGGGAAATAAAACAGGAAAAATGCTGTTCGTCTGTGACTTTTCTTTAAAAAACAACAACAACGACAACAACAACAACAACAACAACAACAACAACAACAACAACCCCAGATGTCTTGCAAGATAGTCTTAGCTACTACCATGGCCAGCCTCCCACAAGGCTGGACATCCTGGTAAGAAGATTCACATGACTAAGGTGCCTCGGTGGCTCAGTCAGTTAAGTATCCAACTCTCAACCTCGGCTCAGATCATGATCTCACAGTTTGTGGGTTTGAGCCCCACATAGGGCTCTGAGATGGAGCCTGCTTGAGATTCTCTCTCTTTTCTCTGCCCCTCCCCTGCTCATGCTTTCTCTCTCTCAAAATAAATAAATGAACTTAAAAAAAAAAGAAAGAAAGAAAGAGAGAGAAGAATATGCACATGATTAAGGCAATCTGTTTCTGGGAACGAATAATATGGAAGGCACAGTTTCCAGAAATAAAGACCTATTTTCATGTTTACCAAGTTACCACTTGGTAACAGTCCCCAAACAACAGTTTCTCTTGCCCGCCACACCCTGACTCCCCCTCTCCCCCCAAGTGGAGCATTCTTTTGAGTATATCCAACTCTTTATGATAACCTCAATTCCTTTCTGTAATATTCTCTTCTACATTGTGCCTATGCAAAGAACAGAACTTAGATTGGCTAAGGAGTAAGGTTCAGTAGCTGCTTGAATTTTTTTCTTGAATTTCCAGTAGACCATTCTAGGTATGACTTCACTAAAGAGATGAAACTAACTAGTTATATAACCTGAGCTGTGGGTCAGCTGTATTGTCCCTTTTTCAGGGGCAAAGGAACAAATACTGAAAAGTTCAATGCTTGTCTGAGGCCCACGCTGAGTGTGCCAAAGATTATCAAGTCGGCAAGTAAGATTTCAGGAGTCCCTGAGGATCATACCTGTGAAAGCCAGATACAGAAAGAGAAACAGGTGTGGCTTGGTACAGTGATAAAGGGCTTTGATTTCCGTCTGCCCCAGGTACAATGAGGTTCTCTAATCCCGGCTTTCTCAAATTTGCCCTTCTCTTCAAAAAAGAACATAGTCTCAGGTATCTCACCTTTACCTCAGTGAAGATAAAGGTTCGTGTCACTTCAGCAAGCAGCACTGAAAACCCAACAGCATTTTTAGAGCAATCAATCTATAAGAAATGCTATTCGAAGGAAATTGCTCTCCTAGATCCTGGAACTGGATCAAGTACCAGGTTCAGGTCCTGTTCCCAAAACAATACCATTTGGTTAATAAATCAAAAGCAACATTTGTAGGGATTCATTATAAAGATTTCACCATAAAAATAATAAAAATACTATGATTCAGAGACACAGGCTTCTGGTTATAATGTAGCAAACTAACATTTCCACTAAGAACAATTGGGGAAAAAAAAAGCTCATTTGTCGTCATCTTAGAGCAATAGGACAGTCAACTCTTGATGGGTCAATTTCACAGAGAAAAAGAAAAACACATGGAGGTGAGCCCCACATTTGTATTCTCTTTGTATTGCCTTTTCATTTCAGGACATTGGATAATTCCTAGCCTGATGCATGGGTATCAGAAAGGAGCAGGAGCCTATAGCTTGGAACAGTATCTGTAACTGAGGAAAAAACTGGAGTTTCAGAAAGCGAGGGCTTGAAGGGCTAAGGTCTCAGAGGAAAGGGGCTGCATAAAAGTGAGCTCACAGAAGTTTGGGTTCACTTCCTCTAGGGCCTTGGATCTTTAAGTCCTGTATACCTTGAAGTCCAATGTTTCCGTGTGAGATATTTGCCAAATATTAGGCTGTGTATGCCTGGAGTAAGAAGTTGAGAAAACAAAGAGAAACTGCTTAAAAGGCAAAAAGCAAAGCAGAGTTTTTGGCAGTTTCTTCATTCTGGGGAGTTAAATACTAAAGCTCAGAGCCCACCAAGGAAGAGGAGTTCTGGTAAACATCCTAGACTTTCAGCTGAGACTCCCTGAAGAGCTAAGCTCTAGGAGAAAGGGAAAAACCAAAAACAGATAATCCTTAACACATCCTTAAATACCCCCATTGGAACAAAAGAACAAGATGATCATGGTGTATTTTGTCTGCCTTCCAGAAGAATTTAGAGTCCACTCTGGAAAGAGATAACAGTATCTATTAAATATTTTCCATAAATAATTTCCAGAATTTATTTTTTAAAAAGTATCAGGCATGCCAAGAAATAAAAGCAAATGAGGAAAAATCAAGGGAACAAATAGATAATGGGAACAGACCCATAGGTGATCTAGACAATAGAGTTATCAGACATGATCTCTGAATCAAGCCTTGTATAAAAAGGATAATAAATGACAAGTTAAGCTTGTTCCAGGGATGTAAGTTTGGTTTAACATTTGGAAATCATTTAATGTAGTATATCACATTAATACTTAGGGAAAAAATCATATAATCATCCCCCCAAATTCAGAATTTTTTAAATAAAATTTCACACCAATTTCTAACATTAAAAAACTCTTAGCAAACCAGAAATAGAGAACTTCTTTATTCTAATAAATATTATCTACAAAAACAGTTTTAGCAAACATCATCCTTAATGGTAAAATATTAAGTCTTCCCCCTATAAGATTCAAAATATCATAGGGATTTCTAATCTGAGACAGAAATCTGAATCAAATTCAAAATTTTACTGGATGTCCAGCTAGCATAATAAAAACAAGAAAAACAGAGGAAGATAAACTATAAGAATTACAAAAGAAGAAATAAAACTGATATTTATAGATGGCAAGATTATATTTATAGAAATTCCACAATTTTGCACAAAAAAATTTTTACAATGAATATGTGAATTTGCAAGGTTGCTGGATATAAGATCAACATACAAAAATAAGGGCATCTTGGTGGCTCAGTTGGTTAAGCATCCAACTCTTGACTTCAGCACAGGCCATGATCTCACAGTTCCATGAGTTTGAGCCCCCTATTGAGATCTGTGCTGACAGCACAGAGCCTGCTTGGGATTCTGTCTCCCTCTCTCTCTGTCTCTCAAAAATAAATAAATAAACTTAAAAAAAATCCAAAAGTCAATTGTATTTCTATATGTGAGCAAAAATAATTAGACACCAAAATTTTTAAAAGCTAATAATATTTACAATAGCATAAAAAATCTTCAAAACCTGGAATATTATAATGTTCTATAAATAAGAATAATGTAATAAAAATATCCAAGACACAAAAAATTATAAAGAATTACTGAAAAAAGTGAAAGAAAGCCTAAATAAATACCACATTCTTAGACTGGAACATTCAATATTTGTAAGAGTCAATTCTTTCCAAATTGATCTCTAGATTTAATGCAATTGCAATTAGAAGCCCAGCAAGTTTCCTTGTGGAAATTAAAATGGTGGTTTTACAATTTATACGGGAATGCAAAAGGCCATAAGTAGCTGAGAAAGTCTCAAAATCTGAAGAATTTAGATACCATTTTTCAAGACTTCTTATAAAACTGAGAGAATGAAGAGTATAAGATTGGTGCAAGAAAAGTCAATCAATGGAATTGAATGAAGGTCTCAGGACCAGACCCACACAAACATGGCTACCTGGTTTATATTGGAGACGCCACTGAAGTGCATGGAAAAAGGATAGTATTTCAATAAATGATACTGGGTCAATTATGTATTTCTATTCTTACACAGCGAGGCTATCTAATCTACTTCACAAGTTCACTTAGGATCTCTAATATCTATTACTTTAGTGAGACCATTATGCTGAGCTGAAAACTTTCATTTAAAAAAAAATTAATGTTTATTCATTTTTGAGAGAGAGAGACAGAGACAGAGACAGAGCATGAGCTGGAGGGGTGCAGAGAGAGAGGGAGACACAGAATCCGAAGCAGGCTCCAGGCTTTGAGCTGTCAGCACAGAGCCCAATGTGGGGCTTGAAACCACAAAACATGAAATCATGACCTGAGCCAAAGTCAGCCGCTTAACCAACCAAGCCACCCAGGCGCCCCTGAGCTGAAAACTTTCATATCCCACTGCCTCTTGGTCATCCACTCATGCTTCGAACATGTCCACACCTGAACTCCTCCTAACTCCCCTTCCCTCGCTTATTCCTGTGTTCCCTATCTCTATGAATGGTTCCGAAGAGCACTATCAAACTAAATATTCTGGAGAAATGTGTCTTTGCCCTTTGAAAGTTATCTTCTCTCCTGAAACAATTTTATATTGTATATTGATATCGGTGAACTTGGCCAAAAATTTAGTTCAAGCAATAATTCAATCTGAGATTGTTCCCAGGCACTCTACTAGCTTGGGTTTTGGGTGGCCTGAAGAAATCTTTCTCAGTTTCAAAATCCAACTCTAATGCAGCATTGCCTTTTTCCCTTGATTCAAAGATGCATTTCTTCACAACCTAAGGCTACTTAAGTCAGGATGAAACACATGAACTAAAACAACAACAAAACTTTGCCTATCTGCAAACAGAGGAGTATGTTGTGATATTGCTTATTATCAAGAGGAACTTAATTTTAAAGTTGGGAATGAATTCTCAATCTAAATGGCTTCCAAAGACTGCACCATGATAGAACACAGAAAAGTCACCATATACACAGAAGACGGACTATGACTGCCAGCAACGCAATTGCCAAAACATATAGAGCAGAATATGGAATTTCCAAACTAGCAGCAGCGAGTGGGCCAATGCCTGTACCAAACTGTACCATCTTTCAGACCCTGAAAACATTTCTGGTGGGCTTTCAAGAGATGATGTTTGACTTTGACTTCTAAGTGGACGAAATTCAAGTAAGAACAGTAAAAGACTGTCTTTAACCCAAGAAGAGACGTAGGTGAAAACGATCTTCTTGAAAGGTCTCAAAATTGCACTATTAATCTAAAAGTGCTATCAAAGTAAAGATCATGAGTACGTGTGATGGAAAGCAACAGGCTACCATCATGAGCGGAAGGTCCCAAGGTATTCAGAGCAGCCTTTACACTCCAAGCATGAAGACAGCTTAGGGTGTATGAGTTTCAGGAGAACATGGTAAAGTAAATGGACAAACAGATAATACTAGGAATAAGTAAAGATACTTTTATATAAGATTTTCTAGTATTTTTTCTCATCCACACCCTTCCTCTAGAAAAGCTAACAGATGCTCAATAGCTCAACAAAGGTTTTCTTTAGAAAAACCTGGAAAGCCAAAGAAGCAGGGCCTGAATTCTAGCACATCTGGTCCCCAACAGAGCCCCATCTCATTGGACATCCAAACAGAAGCATCCTTTGGAATGCTTGCATCAAAGCTAAGCAGATGGATATAAGGGATGGGCCAGAAGGGGACTGCTGACCTCTCTCTGACACTTCAGCTTTATCTTGGGACTGTCCCCATGTCATCGGGGTGACTTTTGGGAAACAGCAGGTGACAATGGAGGCCTAAATTGGGCTTGGCAAAATTCATATGTGCCACGTTTCATTCTCTAAAAGGAAACATGCCGGCCTGCTTAGCTGATGGGATCAATGGTTAAGTCCTCCTAGTGGGGGGATATGTGAGAAGGCTCTTTCCAAACTCTAAGTGCTATGCAAGTGCCAATTTTCACCAGTGTCATCATAGAACCATGATGATGTAGAATACCAGATATTAACACCATGTGCAAAGGGCACCCCGTGCTACTCTGATTTAACTGTGAGCACTGCTGGGTTGCTAACCAAATGCTGCTCTATGGGTTGCTCCAGATCTTTTCAGCACTTAGATTCTATCTCAGGGCTTATTCTCAGTTTTTGAATAAAGTATCAAATGTTTCCCTGTTCTTACTCAAAGCGCCATCTATTCAAGTAGTCACTTTCTGGAACTTACCTAGTTCAGTGATTTCTTATCAGTAAGAGGAATATGTTTCTGCAGAATTCATAGCAATGGCCTATCTTCCGAGAATCTTTTCTGACCCTGCCCTGGGTCAGCCTTCTTAGCTGCTTTTATATCAAGAGGCCCAACATATCATTTCTGCCTTAGCTGAGGCTATGACTTCAGCACCAGAAAACCTGCCTTTTTATGTTTTTATTTTTCAAGGAGGCCAACTATTTTGCAAAGCAAACGTTTGTTAAATTAAGTTAATCCATCAAATTCTCCAAATTTCACTTAAACACAGATTAGACAAATAAGTTTCTTCACAAGCCCGAAGGATCATTTTTAGCCAGGACACCCCAAGACGGTACAGATGGGGAGATCAAACCTTCCCCAGAAGGAGTCCTGCAGTTAAATCTGGAGGCCTCAGGAAGAACATTAAGAGACAGCAGGAGGCCTGGGCTCCTGGCCCACTGATAAGAAAAGAAAATCTCCTCTTGGCCAACCTGGAGCCCTTCAAAAGCATGAAATTCTCCCAAACCTCCCCATATTTCCCCTTTCCTATGCACAAAAGTTAAATACATCCGACCGCCAAATACTCCCATCCTAGAAGGCAGAGAAATTACAACTTTGCTTTGACACAGTCATCAAAGTTGGGACCGTTTGGGATTTTGTTTTCCAAACTCGCTGCTGGCCTCGAGAAAGTATGACACCACCATGTTAAGCACAAGGCAGCTGTTCATTTTTGGCTAGAGTTCAACATAAACCTTACAAATGGTCTGCTAGCTCTATTTGTTAAATAATAATAATTTTGAAAAATCCCATAGTTACAAAAATCCCAATCTAGTGTTTTCACTAGAAAGCTTTTCCTGCAGAACAGAGAAAACCATGTATTCCAAACAAATGCCTGAGCCAGAAAGGTACTGGTAGGTTATTTTTTTTTTTTAATGTTTATTTATTTTTTGAGAGAGAGAGAGAAGCAGAGAGAGGGAGACACAGAATCCAAAGCAGGCTCCAGGCTCTGAGCTGTCAGCACAGAGCCCAATGCGGGGCTCGAACTCATGAACCACAAGGTCACTACCTGGGCCGAAGTCGCACACTTAACCGACTGAGCCACCAGGTGCTGGTATCAGTAGGTTATTTCTGCCAGATAAATACGGTGGACAAATAATTAGGCAGATTGAAAAATCAATGGCTAAAGCAGGTCCAAAGAGTCACCACTGAGTATAAACTCTCTCTGAAACCTCAAAAGACAAAAATCTACCAACCAATAATTTATTATTTCAAAAGAGACCCTCCCTTAACACTTATTAACTATGCTTTTATTCAGGAGTGAAAATCAGACATCAGAAAACTTTCCCTTCTTTCTGAAATTTTGGTTTGTAACAGATACCACAATAGCTATATTTTGCTTATTATGTAACCATCCCACCTAAAAACTCACATACAACCATCAGTGCACATGTTCCACACCATGACGTGTCCCCAAAGCCTGGCATGTGTCTTTCCTTCTTCTCTGTTTCCCTCATTACAGACTTGAAAATGCACAAGGGCCAAATGTTGGCAGTGCTCTCAAAGTAAACCTTTTATGGGGCAAGTTAAGGTCCGTTATTATTTTGGTGTGCCTATTTGTGGCAGACCCACACACAGATCCATAGGTCCGGGAGAAGCCAAAGTCATCCCTAAACCTTCGGACATTCTTGGGAAGTCAACAGACATCCAGGACCGATAAAGCAAGAATCGAGATTTGGTGTATAAAACCAACGCTGGCGAATCCCTTACAGAGTTTATAAATGTGGGGCTCCTTTCCTCTCTGCATTCGCTTTCATTTTTATCTGCCTACTTGCCACAGAATTGCCAGGCTGTCACAACACATGCTGCATTTCCACGTCACGAGCGCTCACATGGAAGCATGCGGTGGTGCTAATCTGTGCGTCAGGATCACCAGTCTCTCTGGACTACCGAACTGACTGACCCCCAAATACTAAGCACAAGTCAAGGTCACTGGCTTGCTCTCTTGTGCTACAGGATTGCACCAGCTGCTGTAATATTTCTCTCCTTGGCCCATCTAATCCTCTAGAAACCACTCTGTGGAAGTTTTTCTTTATGGTGAGCAGCCCCAAGAATATGTTCTGTTGAAGTTCTTTTGTAAAAACAGCCTGGCCTCATTTCAAAAAACAAGAATAATACAGACAGGGTGGGGAGGGGGCGGGGCGGGGCACGTCTATTGTTGCCCTGAACCCAAATGAGAAGAGATACATTCGAGACACACAAAGATATATTGTATCATTTGGATGTATATATTGTATGCAAACACACAGCTTTCTATTAACTTGAATCAGTATCCTTTGCAAGCATCCTTACGTAACTGTCACGTGTGAATCTATTTTAGCCACCTTCTCGCCCATCATTCAAAGTAGGCACTGAAAAACGGTGGGATATGTTTTTTGCCCAATAAGGCACGTGTTCTCTGATCACAAAGGATGCTTAGTAAAGACCGTCCACTGGCTTGCTTAGGAACACAAAACTATTTGGAAAAATCTTCATTTTAATAACAAAACATCTCCCTGCTGGCCAAACACTACCATTCAGAACACATCTCTCGTCATGCTCATGGCTGCCCTTGGACTCCACATCACGTTCCACAGACACACTCGGGGTCAGACGATGGCGGGGTGAGAAATGGGGGCCAGCCCCACCCTTTGGGGTTCCTTGCGCCTTCATACCTGTGCTGATGCTCCTGCAAGACTTGATAAATGCTGATAAGAAAAGTTTGGTTTTTAAAACTCCCCACAACACAGTCCTTGTAGATTCGGAATTCTGCAGCCGTCACCGCCTCACCCTCAGGAATCTGGGATAAGTTGAACTTGAACTCTTTGTGGTATCGCTGGCCAGGGGAGAACTCCTTCTCGTGCTCCACTATAAGATTAAACAAGAGAGAGTGACAACTATTGTTACTTGACTAAGTGCCACAGGCTCACCTCAAGAAAGCCGCCCCGTTTTCATTCATAAGTGGATTACCGGTTACCAATGGCTTAGGAGAGGGGATGGGGGCGGGGTAGCAAGAACCAACAGAGGCTGACCTGTCACACAGGCTGAGATTAAAATCCCTCATTTGACCCAAGGATTAAATAAAACTCTTAGATTCTATTTGGTTTAAATACTTTAAATACTTAGTTGAAGTACGTTGCATGAAAGCAAGTTATTTTAAACTCTTGGCTTTGGATGTCCTCATCCATGGAGACAAGAATTCACAGGGCTTCCCAAGGAAGTTGTGAGAATGAAGAAAACGAATATGATGGTGCCCGGTGATCCTGGCCCCGGTCACCCCCTCCCGCCCCCTTGACTTCCTGCAGCCTGGTCCCCCTCAGATTGGTTCACCAGTCACCATCAAGCAGTTGACGAGACCAAGGGTAGCCCTGAGCTGACCTCTGAGGGGGATGGTAGGGGAGGGTCCTTGTGGTGGAGGGGACCAAGGAGTGCATTGACCTCAGCCTGAAGCTCCAAGAGTCCTCGGATTTTGCCTGCTGCTCTGTGGCAATTTTTGTTGAGGGGTTTAGGGTAAAGCTTCAAAGAAAATGCCACTGTTAACTCAAGTCCACTGCCCTCCCTTCTCCAGGAAGAAAGGGAGGGCTGCAGGAATCTGAAGCCAGGGCCCCTCCACTTAATCTTTGTGTACAACCCAAGTGTGGGGACGGACACGTGGAAGCAAACTGCCAATGGTATGTATAGCTTGCTATTTTCTAAGGCTTTTCTAAAAACTGGGAAAGATTTGAATCTGAATGTCCTTTTTACTTTTTTTAAACGTGTCTTTTTTTTAAGTTTATTTATTTATTTTGAGAGAGAAAGCACTAGAGCAGGGGAGGGGCAGGGAGAGAGAGAGAGAGAGAGAGAGAGAATGAGAATGAATGAATGAATGAATGAATGAATGAATCCTAAGCAGGCTCCATGCTGTCAGCACAGAGCCTGACGCGGGGCTCCAACTCACAAGCCATGAGATCATCACCGGAACTGAAATCAAGAGGCAGACGCTTAACCGACTGAGCCACTCAGGCGCCCTTGAATTTTTTTTAAATGAAATCTTTCCCCTGCATGAAGATAAATTACGGAAAACTCCAACCGCTGATTATCATTTTTCAGAGTCAGCTTCCAGTTGTCTATATAAAGTCCTGTGCGAGAGAAATGGTATCAACCTCAGATGCTTAACTCATAAACGTAAAAATTAAAAAAAAAAGGGACTGCTCTGCTTCCCACCGTAAATCCTTGACTCTTTTCTCCAGGGTTTGGAAACACTTCTGCCCTACTATTCCTACTGGTTTTTTTTCTTAATGGCAACCGCAGTGAAATCTCATGAGTAAATTAATCCTTTATGGCAGAGTTTTCCCAGGGCTGTGGGTAGGAAAAAAAAAAACAACAACAAATTATTTGCCACCTCCAACTGCCCATTTTCTCCCACATGTGTTGGAGATTTAGCTTCTTTAAACAAAACAAAACAAAAACACCAATAACTCTTTATAAGAACCTAAGACCTCAATGGCATTTGCGGAGGAAGCTAAGGAAAAGTTAAGTCATGTATAGGTAGGAGATTTTAAATAAAGAATTTCTGTAACTGCCATGTGAGTATGCTAAAATCTTTTAGATTCAAGTTATCTCTTCATTTGGGGGGTGGTATAAAAAATAAGCTTGGACTTGTGTAAGACTTTGATAGTTAAAAAAAAGAAAAAAGAAAAAAACAAAACCAAGATCTAACCACAAAGTAAACCACGGTTCAGTCCCAACAAGAGAACAGGTTTTCTAATTTAGTGGCTAAGCATGAAAAGCAATCTTGTTGGTGAGTTCACCCAAGGACACCCATACATGAGGGTATATCACTTTTCCCTAAAACTGATCTGCCTTTTAAGTGTGATATGTTATCATTGGTGGTTAAAAAGTGAATCAAATCTGATTTCCCAAACAGACTTTCTTAAAAACAAAACAAAACAAAACAAAAAACCAGTCACATAGCTTTTCTATAGGGCCTTTTGGTTGCTTAAATTTTAATATCAATAAATAAAAATATATTGTTAAGATTCATTTGAATGAATGCATACGAATTCCTCAAAGAAGTCTTTCAATCACTATTAGTATAAACAATAGTTAGAAAGAATAATGGATGTGATACAAGATATAAGATAGTAACAAGATATTTCAGTTATAAGAAGTAAACAGAAACTTCAATAAATCAGGAATGTGGTCTCTAGTTCTAGACAAGTATATCACCCCCAATAAACCACAGTTCTGTGTATTCAGACTACTGGGTGGTCCCCCTCCCCTGGGGTGGGCTCCGTGACCTTCTCTGTACCCATTTCATTCAGCAACAGTGCTTCTGAGTGACTTCCAAGCTTTGAACTTCCTTCCACTTAGACTTCTTGGAATGCTTATCTGGGGGAAAGATGGTTACCATGTAAGAGGTCCAAGTACTCTGGCCCTCTATGCTATGAGGAAGCCCAAGCTAACCATGTAGAGAGACTGTATGGTACATGAAGAGACAGATGGAGGGAGAGAGGGAAGAGTCCAGTCAGTCTCTGACCACCTCAGCTGAGGCACCACACATGTTATAAAGATGCTATCTTAGATGCCCAATCCAGGGGAGACTTTGGAGGACTCCAACCCCAACCAGCATCTGTCTACACCTGCATGAGAGACCTTGAGCAAGAATCACCCAGTTGAACCTGGTCATTTCACAAGACTGTGGGAAGTAGCAGCACATTGTTTTAAGCCACCGTGATCTCGGGTGGTTTGTTACACAGTAATCGGTAATGAACACAAAGAGGACTAGGGAGGACAGGAGAGGATAAGAAAGAGATGGGAAGTCTGGTAGAAATCACATGCAATTATTAAGGATTTCAAAGTGCTGGGAAGCAGTATGTATGACTGAGGAGGAATCCTGGCAAATGATCACAGACAAATGTGAAGAGTTAAGGAATCTAAAAATGAGAAACTAGGGGGTACCTGGGTGGCTCAGCCAGTTGAACGTCTGACTCTTGATTTCGACTCAGGTCGTGATCCCAGAGTCATGAGATGGAGCCTCTCATCTGGCCCCATGCTGATCATAGAGCCTGCTTAAGATTCCCTCCCTCTCTCTCTGTCCCCATCTCTCTTCCTCCCTCCCTCTCCCCCACTTGAGTGTGCTTGCTCACTCACCCTCTAAAACTAAAAAAATAAAAATGAGAAGACAGGAGCATGGTTCAAAGCCTTCGCCTTATTACAACACGAATTAGAGCTCATTGCCTTATTATGTGCATTTTCCCAGTTCTCTACTGACCCCACATTACCTTGAAGCACTTTGAACTTTCTTTTACCTTTCCTTTATTCCTTCTTTGAGGAGATTCAGGGATCTGATTGCCCCCATCTCATTTTCAGCCCTCTCACTCAACCCCTTTACTCCACTGTCTTCCAAACCTCTCTTGAAGCCTCTTGGCTGGAAGTTGTACCACCTTCTTTCCTCTCCCCACGATACTTCAGCCACGAGTCATTAGGAGTTTGCCTGGAATGCCTCTCTCCCCCAATCTTTTGCCTACAACTGAATTTACATAGTGTGTGCACTAATGTCTCATAGGGATACAAGAAATAAATGCAGTTATGTCACTGCTCACACGTGCATTTGAAGACCACAGTGGTAAAACTGTAATGTTTCCAGCAAGCTTAGCATTCCCCCTTCAAGCTCTATGATTCTGGACTCCTGAAATATCAGACAACTCAAGAAATATGAGAGGTAATGAAAGGGAGAGGGCTGAGTTCTGAACTCAGCACTCAAGGCTATTTTGTAACTCCTAGCCTTTTGGCATCTCAATGGTGGTGCCAAACACGCTACATGATTGAGTAGAATCTAAAAGCGTTGATGAAGGGTCATTCTGCCAAACTGGTTTTGAACTCCAGCTCCCCTTTTCCTGATCTGTGTGATGCTGTGCAAGATATTAGCCAAAATTTGTTATCAGTTAAGTGAGAATCATAGCATTTCTGAAGGTTAAGTGAGACAATCTATACAAAAGAGTCAGTGGTAGAGTAAGTACTTAATAAATATTAGTTGTGATGATCATTAGCTGATGCTTGAGAATCTAGCTCTACTGATGGAGTATGTCTTTGCTGAGTAATTAAAATGTACTTCGGAGTCTTTAGATAAGGCCAATCAATGGTTCCTCTAAATTACCTTTTTAATTTGGAGAGATGCATTCTGTGTAAAGGGCAGTAAGTCAAATCACTACATTGAGTATCATCAGTCTTGGTGTTTGGCTAATGAATACAGTTCTGTGTTCTCTGAGGTGGTAATTCCTAGAATTTTTTTATTTCACGGACCAGTAAAAACTTTTTAACAGTAATGACCTTTTGCAAGTTCATTTACTTTTTCCGTTTGCCATCTTTGAAAGCAGTAGAACAAACGAAACAACAAACTGCATCCTTTTAACTCGATGATCATTTCTAAAGGTTCTTTTAACACCAAATAAAATAGAAAGGACATAGTTGAAGACCATATACAATCCCATATACCAGGTGAAATATCAGACCAGCACCGGACCTTTGCCCAACATGCAGGAACCATAGCCCAAAGGAGTAGAAGTTCCTAGTTGAGGATTCAAAATGTAAGTTATGTAATACTATATATACAAAAAGGATATATGCAACTTACGAAGGTAATGAAGCATCCTAACAAAGCACTGAGGAAACCAGCACCCAACTGGAATATGACAAATACTGTGTTATTCCTCCCTGGTGCCATCCCCGGCACCTGCCCAAAAAGTACCTAGAATCATGAATAGTGCCCAGCACTGTCTTGCCTTTTAAGAACTAACAGTTTCACTACATATGTATCACTAAATCAGTGTTTTTTCTTTTTTCCCTTAAAGTCTGTCAGAGACATAATGGAAACTTTATAGGCACGCATGGAAAATCCAGGCACGGTCACAGCTAAGAGTGAAGGCAGCCCAAGCAGATGGCCATATTGCCTGTCAGCTGGTGGGGAGGTGAAGTCCCATGGGTGTGGCCTGGCTGCTCTGGAGGCGATGGGTGACTAATAATTCTTCTTCTTCAGCTCTACCTCGTACAAATCCACTGAAAACACGGACGTTTTCTTAACAAGCGCTGGCAAGGATGTGGAGAAAGTTAGAACCTTTGCGCTTTGCTGGTGGTGACCTAAGATGGGGCAGCTGCTATGGGAAACAGTTTGGCAAGTCCTCAAACACACACCGAATCACCATATGATCCAGCAATTCCGCTTTTAAGTACAGACAGGTATCCACAAGAATTGAAAACAGGAACTTCAACAGATATCTGCACACCCATGTTCCTAGCAAGATTCACAGCAGCCAAAAGGTACAAGCAACCCAAGGGTCCACTGATGAATGAAAGGATAAACAATGTGGCAGAGACAGACAGAGGAATATTGTTCAGCTTTAAAAAGGAAGGAAACTCTGACATAGGCTACGACATGGATAAACCTTGGGGACATTATGTGAAGTGAAATAAGCCAGTCACAAAAAGACAAATATACGCACTTACATGCGTGTCAAATTCATAGAGACAGAATGTAAGAATGGTGGTTTCCAGGGGCTGGAGAGGGGAATGGGGAGTGAGTGTTCAGTGGGGACAGTAATTTTAATTACTCAGCAAAGACATACTCCATCAGTAGAGCTAGATTCTCAAGCATCAGCTTGGGAAGATGATAATGTTCTGGAGACGGATGGTGGTGATGGCTGCACGACAGTGTGAATATACCTAATGCTGAACTT
The DNA here is from genome assembly GCF_007474595.2 of Lynx canadensis. Classification (NCBI taxonomy): domain Eukaryota; kingdom Metazoa; phylum Chordata; class Mammalia; order Carnivora; family Felidae; genus Lynx; species Lynx canadensis. The sequence goes on from NC_044307.1 coordinate 20,531,435, forward strand.
GTACAATTAAAAATGGCAGAAGCGGTAAATGTTATGAGTATTTTACCACAAAAAAACTAAAAATGGGCATTTTTCTTACATAATCACAATGCATGATCACAGCTAAGTTAAATAATTCATTTTCTTTTTTTTTTTTTAAGTTTATTTATTTGAGAAAGAGTGCCAGCAAAGGAGGCGAAGACAGCGACGGAGAGAGAGAATACCAAGCAGGCTCTGCACTATTAGGGCTCCATGTCATCAACTGTGAGATCATGACCTGAGCTGAAATCAAGAGTCTGACGCTCAACTGACTGAACCACCCAGGTGCCCCCATTACTGTTTTCTAATATCCAATCCCTAATCAAATTTTCTCAAACTCCTCAAAAAACTATGTTGCTGCATTTGGTTCATTGGAATCAGGAGACAAACAGGGTCCACTCGTTACACTTGGTTGTTCTGTCTCCTAAGTCTCTTCCAAAATAAGCAAACTAGGAACAGAAAGAACCCCACTAATCTGATCATGAATCCATCTAAAAAACCTACAATGAACAACATTCTCAATGGTGATACACTCAGACGTTTCCTTTAAAATCAGGAAGAAGACAAAGATGTCCATTTTCAGTCTTGAGGTCCAGTTCAGCATTGCTGAGATTAAATAATAGGAAAGGAAGAGTACTATTACAAACTGTTAAACCTAGTAAGAAAATTCATCAGATTGCTTCCTTGATGGTCTCGGTGAGTTAAAGTTGCTCTAACAAAAGTACTACAGACTGAGGGGCTGAAACAATAAACGTTTCTCACAGAGATCAGTGTGCCAGCACATTTGGGTTCTTGCTGAGGGCCCTATTCCCCCTCTTCCTGGTTGGGTCGTCGCTTCGCCTACCTTGGCGCATGCACGTAGAGAGACACAGTGTGAGCTCCAGTCTCTTCCTCTTCTTTTTTTCTAAGCTTATTTATTTTGAGAGAGAAAGTGGGGGAGAGGCAGAGAGAGAAAAGGAGAGAGAGAGAATCTCAAGCAGGATCTGCAAGGCAAGCACAGAGCCCATTGCGGGGCTCAAACCCATTTTGGGATCGTGACCCGAACCAAAGTCAGATGCTTAACCAACGGAGCCGCCCAGGTACCCCCAGTCTCTTCCTCTTCTTGTAAGGATACTAATCTCATCATGGAAGCTCCACCCTCATGACCTAATTATTTCCCAAGGGTCCATTCATAACACCATCTCATCAGGGATTAGGGCTTCATCCGTATGAAATTTAGTGGACACGAACCCACAGTTCCCAACACTGACACCAAAAGTTGTTTGTTACTTGTTCACATTATTTGTTCTGTTACTTTTCAAATTTACAGTTTGGAATTTTTGCATTTGTGTTCATAAGTGACACTGGTGATGGGCTCATCTCACATAGCATTGTTCAGTTTCAAGTAATACTTGCTCCTGGAATCAGCTGGGAAATGTTCCCTCTCTTTCTTTTCAGGAAATGATCTCTTCCTTCAAACCCTGGCAAACTTATCTGTAAAATCATCTGATCCTGGTGTTTTTCCTTTGGGGAAAATTTTTAATTACTCATTCGCTTTCTTTTAAACATATAGAAATATTTGAGTTATCTATTTCTTTTTAAGTCATTGTACATTTGCTAGAAGTTTGTCAACTGGGGCATAATTTATCAAATTTATTGACATAAAAATATTTATTTATTTTTTTGAGGAAAAGAGAGAGCATGGATAGGGGAGGGGCAGAGAGAGAGAGGGAGACACAGAATTCCAAGCAGGCTCCAGGTTCTAAGCTATCAGCACAGAGTCTGATGTGGGGCTTGGACTCAGGAACTGCGAGATCATAACCTGAGCCAAAGTCGGGTGCTCAACTGACTGAGCCACCCAGGTGCCCCGCCATAAAATTTTTCACAGTATTCTCATATGATTTAATCTCTGCTCTATCTACAGCTTTTTCATTCCAATATCATTTATTTGTGAATTCCCTTTTTTTCTGGATTCGTCTTACTGGAGGCCAATTTTTTTTTCCTCACTATTGCTTAATTTTATTGTAATATTGATTTTTCTTTTTTGACATGTCGAAAGCAAAGAACTTTTTGTTACTTCTTACAAACAAGGAGACAGGGAGCTAACTCTCAAGACTTACTACAGTTTCTGAATCACATCCTGCTAAGTCTGAATTGTTTCGGGTGTCTAGAGAAAAATAAAGACACAACCTTTTTCAAGTGGAAATATAAACAGAAAAGAAAGAGGGGAGAGTGGTGGGAAAAGAATAGAGCAATCTTCCTAGTCAATACATTAAAGGATAGTCACATAATCAGGATTTTCTCACTATCTGGACTCACTCACTGGTGAACTTGGCAAGACTTAGTTAAGGCAAAATTACACTCATTCCGTAATAAATTCTACAATTCCAAATGCTTCATGCTTCCACTTATAGTCATACACCAAACTTACAAATCTTTTAACTCTTTAAAAAAAACAAAAATTTGCCATTCCATTGACTACTGTAAACAATTTTTTATGCTATGGCATAAGTTTCTTTCATTTTAGGTGACAAGGACTGTTCTGGCTGGTTTCAAGACTTGGTACAATAGCAGCCTTCTGACTTTTAAGATGCCAGCATTCAACCTGAAACAGTAATAGAGACATTGATCTGGACTCTTTGGCTCACTTTTTAACCACAATGAGTTAACAGACTTTACCCTCTAGGGTGCACCAAACATTTCTAAATATTTGTTTCTATTAATGTTCTATTAGAATCACAGATATCAAGATGAATATTTTCCTGGCTGCCATCTTATTTTTTTAAACTGATTTTTCTAAACTTTATATTTTTTAAATGTTTATTTATTTGAGTGAGAGAGAGAGAGAGAGAGAATGTGCACAAAAGCAGGGAAGGGACAAAAAGAAAGTGGGGGGGAGGGGAGTATCCCAAGCACGCTCCACACTGACATCGGGCTTGACCCCATGAACTGTGAGATCATGACCTAAGCCAAAATCAAGAGTCTGATGCTCAACTGACTGAACCACCCAGGCACCCTAACTTTTCTAAACTTTAATTTTTATTTTAAACAGTTATGGACTCACTAGTAGTTTCAGAAATAGCAGAAAGGATGAAAAAAAAATAGTCGAAAGATCCCCTGTGACATCTTACATAACTGAATAACAGTCAAAAACAAAAACCAGGAAACTGACATTGATATAATACCTTAACTAGACTTCAGACCCTACTTTTGATTTCACCAATTTTTACACCCCATTTTCTGGTGTGTGTATATGTGTGTCCATACATAATTCTACAATATCACATGTATCGATTCCTATAACCACCACCATAATCTAGACACAGAACTATTCTGTCCCTGCAAAGTAAATCCCTTGAGCTGCCCTTTTAATTAAAATGACTTTTTAAGACTAGATCGAGCACATATACTATAAAGAGCTTTCGGACCAACACTAAGTGCCTACATGTCATTAGTAGTATGGGTTAGCCAACACATTTTTTTAATTTTAAAAACATGTTAGAAAAATTTTCATACCAAAATACAGATGTTCACATCACTTTAGGCTGGGGAAGACACTCAGCTAATAGCCACAACTATATATGTCTTCCAATGGAAAAAAGTTGCAGACTTCAGCTAACATGAGAGAATACACTCAGGCACTTAAGTCAATAAACATGTGTCATGAGGAAAGACTTAAACTGAAAAATTGCAGCCTTGCTAGAGTTCCATCAATATCAAATAACCACATTTTTTGCCCACTTATAAAGACTACTATAAAGAAGCAATCAGACATTTAATAAAAACCAACATATACATGTATTTTTTTCACTATTAAAAATTTAACATCTTCGGTCAAAACACCTAGATGGGACAGCCTAAAAGAATACGCTCCCATATCTCTGATTAAAAAAAACTTATTCAATTTACTTAAACTAAAAAAAAAAGAAAAAAAAATGAAAAACAAACAAACAGTTCACCCATTTCTTCCACCCCCAACCACCTGCCTCTTGCAATCACCAATCTGTTCTCGTATCCATGAGCTTGGTTTGTTTTGTTGTGTTTTAGATTCCACAAAGAAAAGAGATCATATGGTATTTGTCTTTCGTTTTTCACTTCAAGGTCCATCCATTTTGTCACGAATGTCAAGATTTCATTCTTTTATATGGCTCAATAATATTTGTGTGTGTGTGTGTGTGTGTGTGTGTGTGTGTGTATTGCAATTTCTTCATCCGTTGATGGACATTTAGGTTGTTTTCCATGTTTTGGCTACTGTAAATAAGCTGCAACGAACATGGGGCATATACACTTCTACTTAGTGTTTTCATTTTCTTTGGATATCCAGAGGTGAAATTCCTGTATCATATGGTAATTCTATTTTTAATTTTTTGAAAAATTTCCATACTGTTTCCCACAATGGCTATACCGATTTTCATTTCCACCAACAGTGCACAAGGGCTCCCTTTTCTCTACATTCTCACCGACACTTCATATTTCTTGTCTTTCTGATACTAGTCGTTCTCACAGGTGTGAGGTGGTATCTCACTGTGGTTCTGATTTGCATTTCCCTGATGATTAGTAATGTTGAACATCTTTCCATGTGCCTGTTAGCCATCTGTAGTGTTGTTTGGGAAAAATGTCTATTCAGATCGTCTGTCCATATTTTAATCAGATTGTGTTTTTGCTATTGAGTTGTAGGAGTCTGTTGTATATTTTGGATATTAGCTCCTTATCAGATATATGATTTGCAAACATTCTCTCATTCAGTACATTGCCTTTTCATCTTGTTGATGGTTCCCTTTGCTGTGCAGAAGCTTTTCAGTTTTGGTGTAGCCCTACTTGTTTACTTTTGCTTTTCTTGTTTTTGCTTTTGGTATCAAGATTCCAAAAAGTATCGAAAACTCCAATGTTAAGGAGCTTAGTGCCTATCTTTTCCTCTAGGAGTTTTACAGTTTCAGGTCTCACATTTAAGACTTTAATCTATTTAGGGGCACCTGGGTGTCTCAGTCAGTTGGGCGTCCGACTTTGGCTCAGGTCATGATCTTGCAGTTTGTGAGTTCTAGCCCCGTGTCGGGCTTTATGCTGTCAGTTCAGAGCCTGGAGCCTGCTTCGAATTCTGTGTCTCCCTCTCTCTCTGCCCCTCCCCTGCTCACACACACTCTCTCTGTCTCTCAAAAAATGAATAAATATTAAAAAAAATTCTTAAAAAAAAAGACTTTAATCCATTTTGAGTTAAACTTTGTGCACAGTGTAAGACAGTGGTCCAATTTCATTCTTTTGCACGTGGCTGTCCAGTTTTATCATTTATTGAAGAGACTGTCCTTTCCCCATTGTATATTCTTGGATCTTTTGTCGTAAACTGACTATAGATGTATGAGTTTATTTCTGGGATCTCTATTCTGTTCCATTGATACATGTATCTGTTTTATGGCAATACTGTTTACTATAAATTTGTAATGTACTTTGAAATTAGGGAGCATATTGCTATGTTGTTCTTTCTCAAGACTGTTTTGGCTATTTGGGTCTTTTGTAGTTCCAGACAAATTTTAGGATTGTTTGTTGTATTTCTATGAAAAATACCATTGGAATTTTGATAGGGATTGTACTGAATATATTGCTCTGGGTAGTATTGACATTTTAACAATTCTTCCAATCCATGAGCATGGAATACCTTTCCATTTATTTGTGTCTTCTTCAATTTCTTTCATTAATGTTTTATAATTTTTAATATATAGACCTCTGAGCTCATTGGTTAAGTTTATTCCTAGTTATTTTGTTTCTCTGGTTATCCAAATTTTAATTTTTGTCAAGAAATTAATGTGGTTTTTTTGAGTATAGTAGACACATCATGTTAATTCAGGTGTACAATACAGTGATTCATTCATGGTGATAGTGATTTATATGTTATGCTGTACTATTTTATTCTCTTTAATGTAATTGTAAATGGGATTGTTTTCTTTTTTCTGATAATACATTAGTATAAAGAAATCCAACAGATTTTTGCATATTGATTTTGTATCCTGCAACTTTACTGACTTCATTTATTCTAATAGTTTTTGATGAAATAATTCAAGTTTTTTATATACAACATATCTTCTGCAAACAGTGACAGTTTTACTTCTTCCTTTTGGATCTTTTTCTTGCCTAATTTCTCTGGCTAGGATTTCTAATATTATGTTGAATAAAAGTGGCAAAAGTGGACATTCTGGTGTTGTTCCTGATCTTAGAAAAAAGCTTTCAGCTCTTCACCATTGAGTATGATGTTATTAGCTGTGGGCTTGTCATATATGGCCTTTATTTTGTTAAGATACATTCCCTCTATCCTGCATTTTGAAGAATTTTTTTTTTTATTTTTTTATTATTTTTTTTTTTTAATTTTTTTTTTCAACGTTTATTTATTTTTGGGACAGAGAGAGACAGAACATGAACGGGGGAGGGGCAGAGAGAGAGGGAGACACAGAATCGGAAGCAGGCTCCAGGCTCTGAGCCATCAGCCCAGAGCCCGACGCGGGGCTCGAACTCACGGACCGCAAGATCGTGACCTGGCTGAAGTCGGACGCTTAACCGACTGCGCCACCCAGGCGCCCCGAAGAATTTTTATCTTGAGTAGATGTTGGATTTTGACAAATTCTTTTTCTGCATCTGTCGAGATGATCATACAAGTTTTATCCCTTATTTTGTTAATCACATTGACAGATTTGCAGACGTTGAATCATTCTAATATCCCTGGAATGAATCTCTCTTGATCATGATGTATGACCTTTTTTCTTTTTTTTTTTTTTTTTTTGACATCTCTTACACTCTTCACCTGTTTCACCCATCCCCCAACCCCCTCCCCTCTGGTAATTACCAGTTTGTTCTCTGTATTTATCAATTTGTTTCTGTTCTTGCTCATTTGGTTTTTAGATTTCACATATAAGTGAAATCATATAATATTTATCTTTCTCTGTATAGCTTATTTAATTTAGCATAATATCCTCTGGATCCATCCACTTTGTTGCAAATGGCAAGATCTCGTTCTTTTTTATGGCCAAGTAATATTCTATTGTGTGCATATATAATATCAATGTCTATTAATGGACACTAACATTGCTTCCATATCTTTGCCATTGTAAATAACGCCACAATAAATACAGAGGTGCATATATCTTTTCAAATTAGTGCTTTTGTTTTCTTTGGGTAAATACCCAGTAATGGAATCAGTACAAGATCATACAGTAGTTCTATTTTGAATTTTTTGAGGACCCTCCATATTGTTTTCTACAATGGTTCCACCAATTTATATTGGCCTATGATCCTTTCAATGTGTTGTTGAATTTGGTCTGCTAATATTCTGTTGAGGATTTTTTCATCTGTGTTCATCAGGGATATTGGGCACACTTCATTATTTCCAGAACTAATGTTCTGGAAAATTCTTAGCCTTTAGCTCATTGATGAGGACGTTCCTCCATTCTCTTTAATGTCTCCTTCAAGAATGACAATTAAATGTGTTTCAGACCTTCATTTTAATTTCCACTGCTCTTAACTGCTTTTTTATGTCATTTATCTCCTTGTCTCTTGGCTGGAAAATTTCTTTAGATTTATCTAAAAGTTCACTTGTTTTTTACCATACAGCTTAAGCCATCTATTAGTTTCTCATTTTAATGAGTTTTTAAATTTTTCTAACTCCATCTCTTGTCATCATTGTTGTGTGGTCTTTTTCAGTTGTCAATTGTTCTATATCACTATTATGTATTTCAGTATTCATTATTCTTTGTGTATTTCCTATATAGTTGTCTCACAGTTTCTAACTCAGTGTCTGTTTTCTGTGAAATCCTTGGCAAATTTAAATCGGCACTGCTTTCCCATCCCTCTGAGGACTTTCATTTTGCTTGTTTATTACCTTGTGTGTTGCAGATTTTTAGGTAATTTTTGATTAAAATTCATCCTCAATGTTTAAATGGTTTGCTTTTCTCCCCGCCCGCCCCCCTCTCCAAAAACAGAGAGAGAGAGAGAGAGAGAAACATGGACATTTGCTTTTGTGAGGAATGTTACTGACCTGGACCCAGTTATCTCCCCGCTTTGAGGGCTTAATGTGGGAATGTCTAGGATAGCTCTCCCACCTTGGCCTGGACTCTGCACTGCTCTCATGATCTGCAGGAACGTTGGTATTTGCATTCACAGAAACCTAGCTTTTATGTTTGTTTGCTCACAGTAACACTCAGGGGAGTCCTCAAAGATGTCCCCAAGTCCCTGACATTCATGCTGTAGACATATTTGCTTTTGTTTATCCTGGATCGAGTCATATTTTAGCAGGAGGGCCTTACAAATTATCTAGTCTGCAATATTTCCAGAATTTGAAGTCTTTCTTTGATCGGTTACGTTTGGAAAACAACATTTGGGACACACTCCTCTCAACTCCTAAGATATTATAAAACATGCCTAATGTTTGAGGAGTTTACAACCATTTTCATACATGCTATCTCATCTGTTTCTCAGAATAGTCCCAGAAGGTAGACACAGCAAATATTATCACCATCATAGCAATAGGAATCCAACACCAAAGGCAGTTAAGGGGCTTCCCTTTGGCACTTACATTTATGATTTCAATTATTATTTTACGCTAATGCCTCCCACATTTCCCATCTCCAGCTCATTGCTCTCCCTTAAGGAATGGGTTTATCTCACTACCTGGGACACTTCATCCTGATGCCCCGTATGCATGGGGAGTCAACATGCACAAAATGAGACTCTTTTTCTCTCCCACTAATATGCCCCTGTAGCTTTCTTTACCTTCTCCACCCTTATCACTCCCAGTTGGCCAATTAATCACCAACTCCTGTTGATTTTACCTTCTAGAACTGCATTGTGTAATACAGTGGCCACCCGCACTAGCCACATGCAGTTATTTAAATGTAAATGAGAGAAAATTTAAAATTCAGTTCCACCATCACACCAGCCACATGTAGAGGGTTCAGTGCCCGAGTGTGGCTGGTGGATACCGTATTGGCAAGCATATCACAGAACATTCCCGTCATCACAGAAAGCTCTGTTGGATGGCACTGTTCTGGAAATTTCTCTAACCCACCTGTCCTGCTCCATGACCACTGCCCTTATTCAGAGCCGTCCTGCTGCCTCAAGATGTGTCCCTAGCCCATCCTCTCTCCACACTGCAGCTGGTACCACAGTCATAGACCCAAACTTGAAAATCGCCTGCTTAGAGCCTTTAATCTATTTCCCTGACCTTCTGTCCTTACCCCTCACCTTCTCCTGCCTCAAACTCTACTCTTAGGAGACCTTAAACTGCCTTTCCCTTACCCTTTTTTTTTTTTTGAACTGTTTTGTTAAGGTTTATTTTTGAGAGAGAGAGAGAGAGAGAGAGAGAGAGAGAGAGAGAGAGAGAGAGAGAAAATGAGCAGGGGAGGGGCAGAGAGAGAATCCCAAGCAGGCTCTGCACCATCAGCATGGAGCCTGATGTGGGGCTTGAGCCACAAACTGTGAGATCATGATCTGAGCAGAAAATAAGAGTCAGATGCTTAAAAGATTGAGCCACCTAGGCACCCTGCCGTTCCCTCACTTATACAATCTCCATGCCTTGTCAAAGAACTTCCCCTCCCTAACCTCCAGGATGTAAACTTTTACAGGCTCAAAATTTTGGAGATGCTTTGATGCTTCTATGTAATTCTAAATGAAAACAATTTATTAAAGCCATAAAACAAGGGTAGGTACATCAGAGTTTTTGCTTCCTCCATAATTATGAATGCTTTGTTGAAAAATATCAAGCTAGGGGCGCCTGGGTGGCGCAGTCGGTTAAGCGTCCGACTTCAGCCAGGTCACAATCTCGCGGTCCGTGAGTTCGAGCCCCGCGTCAGGCTCTGGGCTGATGGCTCGGAGCCTGGAGCCTGTTTCCGATTCTGTGTCTCCCTCTCTCTCTGCCCCTCCCCCGTTCATACTCTGTCTCTGTCCCAAAAATAAATAAAACGTTGAAAAAAAAATTAAAAAAAAATATCAAGCTGAAACTCTTTTTAAAGTAGATGTCTTCAGGGGCACCTGAGTGGCTCAGTTGGTTGAGTGTCCAACTTTGGCTCAGGTCATGATCTCACCCTCCGTGAGTTCAAGCCCCGTGTCGAGTTCTGTGCTAACAGCTCAGCTTGGAGCCTGGAGCCTGCTTCGTATTCTGTGTCTCCCTCTCTCTGCTCCTCCCCTGTTTGCACTCCGTCTCTCTATCTCAAAAAATAAATAAACATTAAAATAAAAAATAAATAAATAAATAAATAAATAAATCTTCACTCAGTGTTCACTCAGTGTTAAGTGTTCCTCTTTTGCTAAAACTCTGACCATTACTTGCCTTGCTTAATGGGTAATGCAGCGATATTTTAAATCTTCCTTTAAGGCTGAATTCCAGGAAGCCTTCCTTAACTGTTTCTCTACCCTCCTTACCCCCAGTTGGTTTGGGACCTTGACTACAGGTTTCTGTAATATTCCATGCAAATCTTCAGCGTTGCACCCCACCTCTTACTAAGGTGATCATTGTTCGTGTATGTACCTTACCCACTGGAGCGCAAGCCCTCAAAGGTAGAGTCCCTGTCACATTCACTTTAATACCTCCAACAGAGGGTTCAAGAATGTTTGTTGAATGAATGTATAAGCCGGGACTGAGGTCTGCTTCATGCTCTTTCCTGGGCACTGTAGTATCCCCACTGGACAAAAAGAGCCAGAACAGAACTCAAGCTTTGGACTCCAGCCTCTGCGATCTGTCTTCAAGACCCAGGGGCATTCTCCAGAACACAAACAGCTAACCTAAGGGACCAACTCAACACATCTGTCTGGGTTTGTTTCTTGAAGGAGCAGCACTATAAGCCCAGAATGCCAATTAGCATATTGCTTTGTGCTAGGGAGTTGAGGACACAGACTCTAAGCATGTTAAATTTTAAAAAGCTAAAGAAAGAAACTAATCTGCTCAAATTACTTTAATTATACTCAAGCCGTATCACAAGGTCATCACGCACAAGAAAGACGGAATCACATCCTCAATTCAGAGAAACAGACCTCTGGCACATGAACACACTCTCTTTCATCCGTTTTTAAAAGAAGTGAGGGGCACCAGGATGGCTCAGTCGGTTGAGCTTCTGACTTCGGCTCAGGTCATGATCTCGCAGTTTGTGGGTTCGAGCCCTGCGTCAAACTCTGTGCTGACAGCTCGGAACCTGGAGCCTGCTTCAGATTCTGTGTCTCCTCTCTCTCTGCACTTCCTCTACCCATGTTCTGTCTGTTTCTCTCTCTCAAGAATAAACATTAAAAAAATTTTTTTAATTGAAGTGAAATTTACATAACATGAAACTAATCATTTTAATGTGAATAATTCAGTGGCACTTCGTACATTCACAATGTTGTGCAATCACCACCTCTATCTGGCTCCAAAACATTTTCATCACCCCAAAAGCAAACCATACACCCATTAAACAGCAACTCCCCATTGCAGCCCCTGGCAACCACCAACCTTTGTTCCATCTCTATGGATATTTCATATGAATGGAATTATACAATCCTCTGTCACCGGTTTTTTGCACTTAGCAATGTTTTCAAGGTTCATCAACAGTAGTATCACCTATTGGTCCTTCATTCCTTTTTATGGCCATGAAACATTCCTTTGTATGCACATACATTTCGTATGTCCATTCATATGCTGATGGACCCTTGGACTGTTTCCACCTTTAGCAACTGCGAATGGCACCTCTGTGAACGTGCATGTACTTATCTGAGTGCCTGTTGTCAATTCCGTTATGTTTGTCTTTTGCTTTTCCTCTTCCATTTTCCTTCTCAGCCACCGATTCCCTAGAATTAATGTTGGATGGGTTGCTCATTACCCACCAGAGTTAAGTCATAGCCTGTCCCAAACACAAGGGCAGGGAGCTGGGCACCCCCCTCTCCAGGGGCAAGCTATGCAGGACATCTGAGAAGAGACTAGGTGTTGAGTGAATGTGCCCAGCACACTCTCTGGCACACAGTAGGTCCACAACAAATGTTTCCTGAGTCCGAATATAAATGAGGTTAATCCAGGGGGGCCTGGGTGGCTCAGTTGGTTAAGTCCAACTTTGGCTCAGTCATGATCTCATGGTTCTTGAGTTTGAGCCCCGCACCGGGCTCTGTGCTGGTGGCACAGAGCCTGCTTTGGATCCTCTGCCTCCTAGTCTCTGCCCCTCCCCCACTATCTCTCTAAAAAATAAACATTTAAAAAACAAAAAATAAATGAAGTTAATCCAGAATTACAGAACAAAGAGAAGGAGAAGTAGATATTGGAGAGGAAGAGTCCAAAGAAGAAAATGATAGGTCAGAGGCCAACACACAGAAGGGGCAACAAGAGAGACTGAAAATCGCACTGGTGAGAAAGTTTCTTGCCAGATGAAACCCTGGGAGCACTGAAAAAGAGAGAGGTCCTCCTAGTGAAACAGCTAGCTTTTTTTTCTTTTGAAAGCCAGATGTCTAATACACAAGGGAAGAGCACAGGGCCAACAGGCTGAAGAGGGAAGGTTGAGAAGCAGCAGGGTCTCTGTGTCAAGTTACTTAATTGTTGCAGCTTTTTTCTTTTTGGAGGAAGGGAGGGAGGGAGAGAGATGGACAGAGAGGCAGAGAGAGAATCCCAAGCAGGCTCCATGCTGTCAGCACAGAGTCCAATGTGAACCTCAACCTCATGAACTGTGAGATCACAACCTGAGCCGACACCAAGAGTCCGTTGTTCACCTGACTGAGCCACCCAGGCGCCCCTGTTTCAACTCTTGCAGTATCTACACAGTGGCCATAAAGTCTGGAAACAATGTAATATTATTTTATCATGCATTAGAATGTAATGTCTATACTTCATTTGTTACTGACTTGCCTACACTTACAGATATGGTGACCATCCTCTACGTGAGCAGTAGGAACATCTACCCACGAGGTAGCATGAGAGGCAAATGAGACCCTATGCACCAAAATGCTCCATAACCCACAACGGGGCTATAAAATGCTACATGATGCATTCTCTTTACTAAGCGCAATGTATCAACATCACTACCATTAGGGTTTTTCTCCATCTTCAACCCTTTGCAGAGAAAGACAGTACGTGCAAACGGGTACATGAAAAGCCCACAAAAGGAAAAACCCATCCTTAAATGATTGAGAATTGAACTGCATTGGCAACAGTTTCTCTCATTGGGTGGCAGCTTAAATAAACACTAAATCCTGCCTTTCTCCACAGCAGACTTTTGACCATGACAGTGGAGCTATGCGATTTACTAAAACGTTCAAGTTTTAAAAGTTAAAAGTAACTGACAGGCCAATTCCTTGCTTCAGTTCCCAGGGTTACCAGGGTTTCATATTCCTATCAAGTTACACCGCATCAGATGACCTGCTATTATTCGAGGCACAGCATCGAGCATGCCAAACACGGGGACATGGGAGAGTCCTTTCTCATGATCCCTTCCGACCTCTCCTCCCCGTGATTGGTCCAGGGTGTCCTGACCCTGGGAAGTCGGGAGCCAGCCCGCTTCCCTCCTTGCAGGCATCTGCATGGCCCTCCCTCCCCACCTTAACAACACCCAAGCCAGTGGCCACAGAAAAAGAAAATGCAAGCCTGTGACTGCAGAGGGCTGGAACTTCCCTCCAATGTACACCCCACAAGGGCGGGGCATTTTGTCTTGCTCCCTTATGAGTCTCGAGTGCCGAAAGTAGTACCTGGCCCAAGGAAGGCGGCCAGTGCATACATGTTGACAGAGTAAATGACTGACTCATCCAGAGCCAGGGGAGTTGTACTTCTCAAGCTCTGGGCGGCCTGACCTGGGACAGACCCTCGACTCCGTCCTGGTCAAACTAAGACCTGCGGTCCCAAGTGGAGATGTGACCGTGGCTGCCGAGCTGTGTGGGGGACGTGAGCTTGTCATGCCAGGGGCTCTAAACAAGAGAATGGAAAAATGCCACCATGGGGGTCAAGACATTCTCTGTAGCACAGCCGTGTGATGCAAACACACAAACACAGAAAAGGGCCATTCCTTTCCTTTAATAGACAAAACTCGGATCCCCACATCCTTGCAAAAACACAACAAACACTTCTCCCAGGACTGCTCTCAGGGAATATCTTTCCGTCTCTGGACAATAAGCCCTCTGGGTCCCTTTTGAGGGATAGCTGTGCTGGTGTGTTTAGCCCTGTTGGATCCTAAGTTGGATTCTAAGATCCTAAGTTGGATTCTAAGTGTTTACAAGGCAATGCTTCCTAAGTTGAAAAACACCACCAAAAAAAAAAACAAAAAAAACAAAAAACAAAAACTCACCAAGATTAAGTATTTGAATGTATGGTTTGAAAAAACAAAAATACAGCCGACACCTACAAGAGGCTTTAAAAACATGAGAAAAGGAGGGGCACCTGGGTGGGTCAGTCAGTTGAGCTTCCGACTTCAGCCCAGGTCATGATCTCGTGGTTTGTGGGTTCGAGCCCCACATTGGGCTCCCTGCTGTCAGCCTGTCAGCACAGAGCCCGCTTTGGATCCTCTGTCCCCTTCTCTCTGCCCCTCCCCCACTTGTGCTCTGGCCAAAAAAAAAAAAAAAACAAACAAACAAACAAACATGGGAAAAAGGGTAAGAAATGCCTATGGCTCCCACCTTCCTGCTCCTCAAAAATATCACGTAACTTCTGACTTAACCAAATAATCCTTACCTCAACAATGTCATGTCCTAGGCAGTTTTATTTATAAGACTAAAACTGAGTCCAATCCATGAGGTACTTCCGGCTTTGACTCCCAGATGATGACAACAATGGATGGTCTAAAGTCAGAAAGACAGAACTGAGCTGGGAAACAGTCAAGTGTGACAGATTGGTGGTATGCACTCATTTGTGTTTTTCATTTGGTTCTGATTTACTAATTAACAAATGGAGCAAGAAAAACATATTTGGGTTGAGTTGGAAGCTTTCACAGCTCATCTCCACTTCCTGGAGCCCTCAGTGAAATACTCATCTTGGATTTGTTGCTCTGTGATAATTTCCATGTCTAACATGGCCTTGTCATTTCACTGCAGGATTGAGTTTGGGAAAAACCAGGCTGGAGGAGAAAGTTCTTATCCAAGCATATATCTGAGGGAAGGAAGGAGGGAGGGAGGCAAAGGAACAACAAAGCAACCAGCCAAAGGTTTCTCAGTTACTCGCGCTCCCCTTCTAATTCAAAACATTATACTTTATTATTGGTGCAGCACCAGAGAGCACATTCTTTGCTCTGGTGATTCACTTCATTTTCCTGAGAACACAATGGAGAGAGTATCTCAGGGTAGAGTTACTGATTTGCCTCCAGATTAAGTCCAAGCTAAACTGCTCACTTCACGTTTTGTTTTCCCTGAAGCACAGCAGGTCCACATGGCGGGTGAGTCCTCGTAGCGGGTGGCTCCTGATGCCGAGTCACAAGATCTCAATTCTTTCAGGAGCTCAAATCACAGATTGATGAGACCAGCAAACAGGCCTGGCAAAAAAAAAAAAATGGGCTTGGGAAAGAACTGAGGAGGGCCATAAAGATGATAGAAAATCTCCAAGGACACTTGCCCTTGGTTTTCAGATTGACACAGGGCTGTGATGTGTTTGGACCAATATTCCAGCCTCACTAGTGTGGACTGAAAGGATCAAAAGTCATGGTTCATAGGACAAAAAAAAAAAAAAAAAAAAAAAAAAAAAAAAAAAAAAAAAAGATGAGAGGAAATGAGTGGATGGGGGTTGACTGGGGGTCCCAAAGAACAGCTCACATAAGTCAGGGAGCATGTGTCCACAAAAGCGATCGACCATGTAGCCGTGGAAAGCCAAGTGTCATCCCACTCCACTCAGTGGGTGAGTGCCCGAATCCATTACACTCTCGACTCGGGTGGCTAAGGGTGCGGTACTATGTCGTGCTGTATCTCGTGCGGTACTTATCTCATGCAGGCTCTTGCTAACCTATTCTCTTCCTACCTGGTCTTGGCAATAACCAGACAAACCAAGTTAAGAGGACAGTGGGAAGAAGAAAAAGGGCCATTACTCAAACGATCTCTGCTCAGAAGTGCCTCTCCCATGAAACCTTCCGCCAAAAGCAATTAGTAATCAGTGCAACTGATGGTCTGAATTCTCTTCTTTCTCTTTTCACAGCTTTCGGATGCCCAGAGGTTGGCAGTAAGGAGCTGAGTGCAAAATAAACCGAGAATGAAATCAGGAGCCCTCAGGTAATTCAAACCCAGGCTGACAAAAGGCATTTCCATAGGCCCCTCCGGGTGTGGGATCATGCCAGCCCTCTGCACTTACTGGGAGATAAATACACCATAGAGGAGAGTAAGAATGAGAGAAAGTGAATGGGAAGCCACCGACAGAAAGTATTTGACTTGGCTAAAAGTCACTTCTTGAATAACAAAAAGGAAGCTGCTGCCTTATAGCCCTTAGGAATCAAGAAGGACGTCTACCCAGTGGGCCTTAGAGAGAGAATGACGTATAACAGCACAGCCACTGTCAATGTGCCTCAAGCCTCCCTGAGTAGTCTGGAAGGATCCACAGCCCCTGTGATGTGGCCTCAACTCACAGGACACCCCAAGCCCCCTCCGTCTCTGGGATCCTCCTCAGCCCTCCTCCTGGCTAGAGTGTGACCAGCCAGTGGCATGGGGTGACAAATAAGAACGGGGGACAACCCGCCTTTTCTGCCAACAGGAAAGAATAAGATGATGGGGGAATGCTCCCCAACAGGCTGCCACTGGTCTATAGTAGATGGAGTCTTTGAGAGCCACATGGTTGAAGAAGCATTGCATACTTCAAATTAAACCTTGGGGAAACACTTTGTGCCTTAAAACCACTACGATTCTAAAAATTACCAGATATGAGCAGATTTTATCATGGCCTGACAAAGTCCAGTCCACAGCAAAAGAAGACCCTAGAAGGTGAACATGGGTTGAAGTCTGCACATTTTCTTTTTTTTTAAATTTTTTTTTTCAACGTTTATTTTTATTTTTGGGACAGAGAGAGACAGAGCATGAACGGGGGAGGGGCAGAGAGAGAGGGAGACACAGAATCGGAAACAGGCTCCAGGCTCTGAGCCATCAGCCCAGAGCCTGACGCGGGGCTCGAACTCACGGACCGCGAGATCGTGACCTGGCTGAAGTCGGACGCTTAACCGACTGCGCCACCCAGGCGCCCCAGAAGTCTGCACATTTTCAACGGCGCAGCAAGCGTGTGGATCCCCAGGGCAGATGCCTGGGATCCAGCTGTGAGATTCTCCGGCACCTTCCCAGCTCCAGGGAGGAGGATCTAATGGCATCATCCAGACCAGCTCTTCGATTTCCCACTTGTTCCCATGTCAGTTCCTCACTGGCAAAGTACTAGAAACACCAACACTAATCCCACCTGAAAGTGACGTGTGGCTCTAATTACCAATATTGGAAAGAGAATTGAAATATGCATGTTTCAGAAAAAAAGCCAACATGCTTCACCTTCAAAAATCACTAAATTCGTGGGTGATGGGTATTGAGGAGGGCACCTTTTGGGATGAGCACTGGGTGTTGTATGGAAACCAATTTGACAATAAATTTCATATATTAAAAAAAAAATCTAAATTCAATGCATACTTCCTGAACATCTATGATCTACAAGGCATGTATGGATAAGCCTTTGGGATTTTCAGATCATCCTCTATATAGTTCATATCTGCACATGAAATCACTGTAAAGTTGTTAGCCAGAGGTGCCTGGCGGCTCGGTTGGTTAAGCATCTGACTTCGGCTCAGGTCATGATCTCGCGGCCCTTGGGTTCGAGCCCCGTGCCAGGTTTTGTGCTGACAGCTCAGAGCCTAGAGCCTGCTTCAGATTCTGTGTCTCCCTCTCTCTCGCCCCTCCCCTGCTCAGGTTGTGTTTGTCTCTCTTGCTCTCAAAAATAAACAAACATTAAAAAAAATTTTTTAAAGGTTGTTAGCGGGCTTTTAAAGATACTACAGATACACTAAATGGTATATTAGTATTTAACTGGAGATTCGGTTAAGCTCACCCTCCTCCACCATGACCTTAAACAAAATTAAACGATTACACAGCAATAACTTGCTGTCCTCCCTCTACTATGTACCAATCAGGAAGGGTCAATAAATGTCTGTGGTCAAAAGTGGGTTTGAAAGAGGGAGAAAGGTCGCAGCTGCATCCATTCTTAGAAGGCTCACAATGGCCACAGGGAGAAGGGGCCAAGCCGGACAGAGAGCCCTGCTACTCACTGACCCTTGCTCAGAGAGTTCTGGAAAAGACACAGGGACATCCATGTCAATCAGGACGTCTGGACCTGCCTTCAGCCGACAACATTATATCACTTCTTGAATTCTTCCTCTGAGCTTAAAGCCCCACTTGGCTCCTCTCTGTCTCATACCTGACTCTAAGACACTGGAACAGCCTACCTGTACTATCTTCAAAATCTATCAGATTCCAATCAGCTCACCACCTCCCCAACCACCATCTGTTACCTAAATTATGGTGGCAGTCACCTGACTCTACTTTCTGACTCTACTTTGCCCTGCAGCCTATTGTCTACACAGCAGCCACAGTGATTCCTTCGGAATATAGATCAGACGCATCCCCAGCACCTAAGTCTCTGAAGTACCCTCCTGTCTCAAAGCAAAAACCTCCTCAGAATAGAATTCAAAATCCTCAGGGTGATGCACCAAGCCCTGATTTAGTCTCTGACCTCATTTTGTACCACTGAAGAAGCTTCTCAATAGGGCAATATCATGAACACACCAAGCACATTCCTGCCACAGGACCTTTGCACCCGATACATCCTCAGCAAGAATGCTCTGATTCTGATGGCCATGCAGCTCACTCTGTCACTTCTCATTATCTTTCTGCTTACATGCCATCTCCGTGGACAGGCCATCTTCCCCGACCACCAGTAACAGCACATCTAGTTACTCTCTGTCCCCTTAAAAAGCCTGTTTTGTTGACCTCCACTGCATTTGTCACCAATCTGGTATTATACTGAATTTGTTTAAAATGCATGTTCCATGAATGCAAGAACTTTGTGTTGGGCATTTTTATATCCTGAACAACTAGAACTCTGCACAGTACATGGGTGGTGGTCAGTAATTCTTTCAAGTGAATGAATAACGGTTTTGATTTTATTTCCTCCATTGGCTAAAGAAAGATGATAATTCATCTGCCTCTTGAAGTTCAATGCTTCAGTGAGACAAAGATGTGGAAGCATTTTGGAAAGAGTAAACTACAGTACTCTAAGTGGAAGGTACCATTCACTTCTTTTTGCCCACTTGCCTTGGAACAAAGCAGAGTCAACAATAACTCCAGCAGCTCTACTTCCTATAACCGAGATGCAAGGTGCGTAGATGTGCAAGAAAACCCAGCTGACAACACATTGTGGTCACTGCAATCCCTCGCATTAAAACTTTTTCCGTGGAGAAAAGAAGATCAGGGTGAACGTCGGATAGAAAAACGTAAGGTACTGATGGTCACAGAGAAGGTCAAGCAGGCCTGCTGCAATCTGCAAATTCCACACTGGGGAACTTGACGGTGAATCAACGCCAGAGGAAAAAGAGGGGGCACATTCACTGGAGCAAATGCGCTAGCCCTGATCCCGCTGCAGGGCTGAGGGCCCGCTGTGGTTTCCAGAACACAGTGGCATGGAGCAGCTAGTTGCTATGGCTTGAGATTCCAGCACATCAAAAGCCTTCTGAATGCTGGCACGGCTGACTTCTGTAACTCGGGCTTTTGAAAGCCACACCACTCTTTCGGTAATCTGTCCTATTTTGCTTCATTTTGTACCGCTGCTCCCAGAGGAGTGCTAGCAACTAGGAGGGAGAGGTAAAAGGGCGGCGGGTGGGGGGGTTGGAGCACGGTAAGAGGAGGGAGGGGGCAGATGAGGGACCTCACAACTGGAGTGAGGCCGGAGGGACGGGAGGACAGTGTTTCCACAGTCACTCCCAGGATGAAAATAAAAGCCCCAGAAATAAGTCCACGGAGCGGTGATGGGGTGGAGTTGAGGCAGCGAGAACAGGGCTCCTGGCGTTAGGAAGTGATGTGGTGAGAAGGAAAGCTTCAGGAACCTGACCAAACACCCCAAAGAGGACAGAGGAAAGAAAGCACCACTGGTCCCTGCAGCCTGCCTCCTGTGCCAAATGCCATAGTCCCCTGAAAAAGTCCTTCCCGGGGGCGCCTGGCCGGCTCTGTCAGGACTGCATGCGACTCTTGATCTTGGGGTCATGAGTTCGAGCCCCACGTTGGGTGCAGAGATTACTAAAACTAAATAGACTTTTTTCTTTAAAAAGCCACTGTCTGCTGAGCTAGTGACATTGAAAAAAAAAATTCCTTGGGGCACCTGGGTGTCTCAGTCAGTTATGCATCTGACTCTTGGTGACGGCTCAGGTCATGATCTCACAGTTGGTGAGTTCGAGCCTCATGTTGGGCTCTGTGCTGTGGAAAACACATTAAAAAAATTCCTTTCCACAGTCGGGGATGACCTTCAGTCAGTCCTTGGTTGCACAGGGAGGAGGGCGGGTAGAAAGGTGAAATTCACAACCATAGGCTCTATGCTAGGTTACATCTCATTCCCAGTGACTTTCCCCAAACAGCCAGTCCTTTCACAGATCCCCTTTTTCTTTTTTAGAGAGAGAAAGAGAGAGAGATAGAATTTCAAGTAGGCTCCACGCCAATGCGGGCTCTATCCCACGACCCTGGGATCATGACTTCAGCCAAAATCAAGTCAGATGCTCAACCTACTGAGCCACCCAGGCGCCCCCATAGATCCCTTTTTTGTGCACCTAGGGTCGAATATTCCTGGAAAGGAGAGAATGTTTTGTTTAAATAAGAATACATTGAAAACAGATTGTGGGCCAAATAGTCTGCCAAGTGGGGTACATGCGTCATCTCACCCACTCTTCCTGATGCCCGCATGCAGCAGTCGCTGTTACCACACACACAGCACATCTGGGGAAGCAGACTCTCAAAGACAGAAGAAACCGGCTCAAGGTCACGTGACTGATAAGGACACAACTGGGACCTGACTCCAAACCCAAGCAGTCTCATCACACCATGGTGCCCAAGGTAGTTACAGGAGAGATTCTGGGGACACAGATGGCACCAGAGGTGACCCAGGTTCTGCAGTCTTGATGGACACAACGCAAGAGCCCTAGAGTTCTCCCACTCAGACCAGGAGAAGCCAGCCCTCAGGTGGGGACAGGAGAGTCCGACCCCAGGACCCCAAACCTCACAGCCAGACCTGGATGGAAGAGTGAGACAGAGAGTGACAAGAAGCCTGGGCATCCTATTCAGCTCAAGCATGTTGACGTTTCCCCAGAATAAAGGAACACAAGGGGAAATAACCCACAATAGGCAGAATTACATCCAATGGGCCAAAGGCTCTTGGGGAAACATAAAAGATGAAGGAATCATTTAATGACTAGCGAATGTGCCTTCCCCCATCCAACAAGCTCATCTGCCTCAGGGAATGAGCTGACAGGTCAGGTACTGGCTCTGTCCTCCACCTGACTCCCTCAGGGAACATACACACTATATATGCTTTCAGTGCCTGGGTCACAAAGCAACCACAGGGCTAGAAGAGCTCCCAGATACAACCTTTTTTGGGTGGAAAAAGAGGAAGGACCACAGGAAGCAAAAAAGGGCATTCAGTCATCACCAAGTCTTGAGACCCAAAGAGCTTCTGAGCTTCTCAACCCGTCACAAACCCCCCCGGGTCTGATGTCATCGGCTACAGGTAAGAGCTTGTAAATGCCGCAAAACCCAAAGCAATCTTAGTAACAAAAAAGGACCAACCTGTATTGTGTATCTGGAACTTGCTAAGAAAGTAGATCTCTTTTTTCTTTTAATTTTTAGAAATATTTTTTAATGTTTATTTATTTTTGAGAGAGAGAGAGAGCAGAGCACGAGCAGGGGTGGGGCAGAGAGAGAGAGGGAGACACAGAATCGGAAGCAAGCTCCAGGCTCTGAGCTGTCGACACAGAGCCCAAAGCGGGGCTCGAACCCACAAACCGTGAAATCATGACCTGAGCTGAAGTTGGACGCTCAACCAATGGAGCCACCCAGGTGCCCCAAAAGTGGACCTTAAAAGTTCTCATCACAAGCGGGGCGCCTGGGTGGCTCCATAAGTTAAGCATCCAACTTCGGCTCAGGTCATGATCTCGCAGTTCGTGGGTTTGAGCCCGGCATCGGGTTCTGTGCTGACAGCCTCAAGCCTGCTTGGGATTCTCTCTCTCTCTCCCTCTCTCTCTCTGCCCCTCCCCTACTGTCTCTCTCTCAAAATAAATAAATTCATAAAAAGAACAAACCTTTAAAAAGTGTCTATTTATAAAACACTATATGGAGTGACACCGTTTGTATGCACATACATATATTAAAATGTACACACATACACCCACTTTTCCAAAGACTGAATGGGTGTATACAACAAACTAGTCAGCTGGGATGACAGGATTATGGATAATTTCTATTTCCTTAGTTTTGGTTATCTCTATTTTATGATATTTTATTGTTCCCAATATATTTTATTTCTAATAAAAATACATTTTTTAAAACAAAAACATTAAGTGGACCACAAATGCACCCAATTGCACCAAACTTTCACTTTATTTCTCAAAGCTAAATACTCTCAGATGACTAGAAACATAGTTGGAATGCCTCTTTCCCATCTGATAAAAAGATTACTCACCATAGTCCAATTTATGTTAACTCTGCCACCAAAAGAAAGAAAGAAAGAAAGAAAATGTAGCTTCTGTTTCTTGGTGAAAATCACAGTATTACCTCAACTCCAGATGGATGATGGAAAAACAACATTTAGGATTGAAAGGCCATCTTCATTTACATGCTGAGTTTTGGAGGAATATTGTAAGTGAAAAAAAAAATTAAATACAACTAAAAATGATTTTCAGAACAGATTCTGAGTTCCCACAATTGGCCTCATTTTGGTCTGGGAACACTGCTGAGGCCTGTCAACAGGGCCCTGGGGCCTGCATGCCACTCCCAGTCCTTGCTTCCTTCCTCTCACCCTACTTTCCCTTTTTCACTCTCCTGCCTATTTGTCAAATTCAAGTTTAAACAACCGCTGGACCTCCAGATCTGACAGTCAACATACTCTTGTCAGGCCTACCATGGCTAAAGCATTAGCCCATAAACTGACCCGGATGAATCCCAGCCAGTGAACTGTGAACAATGAGACAGTGAAATAGGGATGCAGTCATACCAGGTTTGCGTTTCCTCTGGATCATTCTCACCAGCTGGACCTTAAGCATGATGAGTAAGGTGTATAGTGACCACCCATGCCGGTACGCCCAACACGGAGGGATTTCCCAGAATGCAGCCTTTTAGTGCTAAAACCAGGATGGTCCCAGGCAAACTAGGGTGAGCTGGTCACCTAAGGCCTTAGGCTATCAACTTCAGTAAAATCTCAGGATCCAGAAGATGCCCGGATTGGAGAGCACATGTGGACACAAGCGCAGGCATGCACACATGCAGACTCACACGCAGAATCTCACACACACACACACACACACACACACACACCTACACGTGTACCTGGTCACACCTGGTCGCTTTCTTTCCCTGATTTTCTTTTCCAGCCAATTCTTACAATTCACCTTGTCATCACGAGTGAGCTTTCTCCCTCTGAGTACTCATGTGCTCACAACTTGCCCTGGCTGGACAGGGGATATCCCTCTCTGAAACATGAAAGGAGCATCTTGCCAATTTCGTGTGTTTCTGTTTTTACACAATGCAATCATCAGCTCATTAAAGGCTCTCCTTTCCCCCAGAGAGGGATGGCCTTTTCCTGTTTTGGTATTATCAACATGTCGACAAATGACCTCTGCCGCAGGTTGTAGGACCTCTGACCTGGCAGTCCTATGTGACATGGTCCCAAAGACCATGAGGAGCTGTATCCCCTGTTCCCTTAGCAAACAAAGGCCATGGAGCCGGGCTCCAGAAGCCCAAGCCCAGAATGGGGCTTCCTCATTCGAGAAGAGTCAGTACTCTTGGCTCTGTGACCTTGACCAAGCCAGCTACAAGCTTTGCCCTTTGGCGGCTGCTATATGATTAGTGTTTGATTGCAGACAGTGCTTGCCTACAGAAAAAGGAAATCTTTGAAAGCACCAGGCCACAATAAAGCCCTCGCTCCCGTTGTGTATGTTGACAAAACGCAAGTTATACAAAGATGTTGGTTATTGCCTACAGCTGCTAGCAAGTTTGGGGGGGAAAAAACTCCCCAAATCAGAGTTAGAAGTGCTGAAATATCCCACAAGGGGTGGTAATAAGTTAAATAATATGATTCAACAAGGACTATTCAAAATCCCAGAATCTCTTCTTTTTTTTCCCAAATCCCCTTCAGCAGAATAGAAATTGTCCCAAAAGTATAAAACAAATACAGCGTTGCCACTCTTGTCCTACAAAAAAGAGAAATGCTTAGTAATGTTTTTATACCTCTATGGCAGTGAGATTAGGAAATCTGGGAAGCTGACCTAGCTCTAACTTGTTCCTATTTGCCTATTTTTGATCTACTGCAATTCTCTGTGTCTTGTAAATTCTGAGAAAAATCAGCAGAACCAAACAGTCTAAGCCATGGATTTAGTCCGTTTTATGCTTTTTAAAAATTTTTTGAGGAGACAGTCCAATTACAAATGTGCTAAAAAAACAATGTGCGGGCATGGAGACATGAGCTAAATTTACTCACCTGTTGGATCCCTAACGTGATTACCCATAACAGATGGGGACCAGCTGGCTGAGCAACATCAGACAAAGGGCCTGACACTCAGGACTTCCACTTCCTCACTTTGCTACATGAGGTGGCTGTCCAGGATGATTCCCAAAGCCCCTTCATTCCAACGCTACGTTTCTATCATTACAGGAGGTGTCTGGGATCATCTAGTATTCCACGTGAGATTCAGTTAATCCTCAGCTGATGGGAACTTGATAAAAACTTTAAGTAAAACTTCTAAAAGCACCTATAATTCAGCTTTAAAACATGAGACCGCTTTCTGCTTTGCTAAAACATACAATGATTGAAGCTCATACAGAATACCCACATTAGCATTCACTAAAAAAGGTAAGACAGAAACAAGGTCATTTGGTTGAAAGAACCCCAAAGATCACAAGACCAGAGCATATGCTTAGCTCCCTCACCAAAATGAAAAAATGCAAGAATCAAATGAGCTCACGGACACATGAAAAACCACCTTGCAAGTGGTGAAGTTCAAAGACCAGACTTTTTTTTTTTTTTTTTTTAATTTGACGGAATACTTGGTTGGCCAAGGACCTGCCTAAAAGTTGGTTTCGTCAAGTGAAACTGATGCTGGGGATGTGAGGGACCCAAGGCTTGCTTCTGTTTTTGAGTTTATTCGTCTCTTTACTCTAAGTATGGCTCCAGAATGCTAGACCTGCCTGGTGAACTGAAGGATCTGATCTTAGTAACTGAAGCATCACCATAACAAAAAGACCAATCAGCTAATAACTGGTGTCAGGCACAGTACAGCAATAATTTCTTGCTTCTATAGCATTCTGTAGTATTTTCCCCTAATGTCATGGTGGATTTTCTTTTTTTAACCTAATACATAGCCTCCTTAAGGAAACCTGACATTAACAGAAAAAAGTAAAACCAGAATCCACCACAACCAAAACAAACAACATACTCTGATGTGCTAATGTGCTCTAATCAAGTTGAACTAGTCCTCAGTTTAATTAGTCAGTCTAAAATAAGGGTCAGCAAGGACAGAAAATGTAATTATGGATAAGACTTTGAGAGACATTCTACTGGGAGGGATTCTTTCAAATATTGTTTCAACGTCACCTCCCCCTCCAGAGTTACCATGGTGAAATATATTGACGTTTTCCTAATTATGAATTTTACTTTAGGTCAGAAACCAAAACTGTATCTGCAAAAAAATGCATAGGTTTTGTGGTCAGATTTATGTTTAAATTCAGCTCTCTCACCTAGCAATTCATGTGACCTTTGAGAGCTATTTGACCTCTGAGCCACTTGCTTACTTTTAAAATGGGGAGAGCATCATTCTTTGACTTGAGAGGATGAAAAGGGCCCAGGCATTACCTAAATGTCAATGCCAAGGTCTGTACCCACCTCCTCTAATTTGTCTCTTTTCCCACGTTTCCCTCTTCCTTTTCTAAAAAACTCATCAGGAAAACATACACACAAGTCTCTCTAGCAGTTTTCCGTCTTACTAATGGATGGCTTCGCAACCCAGCGGGTAGGACTTCCTTAAGGCCTCACTGTCGGAAATGCCCTAACATAGAAGCACAACCCCACCCCGAAGCGTCACAAAGTCAGCCTGTAACCATTTTGCCAGCAAGCACAGCTTAAACCATATCAATACAGAAATGATTAGTAAAATTCGCCTGCCAACCATTTGGTTTCCAGCCAGAACTACTATTTCTATGCTATGTTCTATTTCCTCTTGTTCTATTTTTGGATAAATAAGTTGTATTAGGAAGTCCAGCAACTGGAAACAAAGGAAAATGTTAATACTAAGCATATCTTTGCTGTTAAATGCTTATTATTGTAGTCGGAATGAACCAAGCCATTTTCCTCCATTCTGAAAGACCTTATTGTAGTGTGTATTCTCTATTTTTAAAAATTTAGTATTAATTTATGATTCAATTTATAATTCTATGATCATTTTAACCTTTAAAATGTTTCATTCTAAATGTAATTTCAACCAAGACTATAGCATTATTATTGCCACCATTAATTCTTAGCAAAATAATAAGCGCTATTATTTATTGAACCCTTATTATGTACCAAGCAGTGCTAGGTCTACAAACACCTAGTCTGGTTTTTGCAACTCTCAATATTAACTTACTGATGAGAAATTTGCCCTAATTCCTAAAGCTTATCAGTGTCAGAGCCAGGATTCCAGTCCAGATTTTTTTTTTTTTTTTTTTTTGAGAAAGAGAGTGAGCAAGCATGTGGGAGGGCCAGAGAGAGAGAATCCCAAGCAGAATCCTCACTGTTAGTGCAGAGCCTGACGCAACTTTGAGATCATGACCTGAGCTGAAATCAAGAGCTGGATGCTTAACCGACTGAGCCACCCGGGTGCTCTCCAGTCCAGATATTTTTATTGCAAAGTCTGTGCTCTTAACCACACTGCTATCCTGCGTTCATAGAGGTAGGCGCCACACATCCAAAATTATTTCCACATTCATCAGTTCATCAATGTTTTGGTCCCATGGCACTTGGTGGAGGTCTGAAATGCAAGTCTTCCAGGAAGCACTTTGAGTAAAGGCTCTAATTGCTCGGTGAGGCTGATCCTTTGATTATATCCTAGGAGTTCTTATGTTTACCAGGAGAGAAGCGACCCCAGAAAGGGGAGAACAGTCTTACAACTGGTGACTTGGGAGCCTGGCATCACATAATTTGAATGGTAAAAAAAAAAAACAACAAAACAAAACATGAAATGAGCTCATTTTATACCTCAAACAGGTTAACAAAGGCACATTAGTTACCACCAAATGAGATAACTAAGGCACTAAGAGATCAAGATATTTGCCTTAGAGACAACAGACTTTCAGACTACATTTCTCCTCCTGATGGTCTGAACAAAGAAACAAATACAAGGAGAGAAAGACAAGATGGAGAGACTCCCTATGTTTGCTAGTGAAAGATTCAGGGGTGGTGTAAAAGGATTAAGAGGATGTGTGCACTTTATGCAAAAGAATTAAAAATTCCTGAAATAAAATGAAAGAACAACAGAAGCTGGTGAACAAAAGAAAGACAGAAATGGGGAATATGATAAGTACCATCTTAAGGATCAAGAAAAGTCCAGAGTTTTTGGCATGGGCTATGGTAGGCAAATCCTAAAATGGATCCTTGACACTATCTGCCCTAAGCCTTAGGACTGTAAACTGATGAGATACCATGCCCTGATTATGTCACATGACCTGGCAAGATGTAATTAAGGTTACTAACCAGTTGACTTTGAGTTAATCAAGGGGAGATTATCAGTGAGAGCCTCATGTAATCCTAGAAGCCCTTTAAAAGCAGTTTTCTCCAGGGGTGCCTGGGTGGCTCAGTTGGTTAGGCATCCAACTGCGGCTCAGGTCATGATCTCGCAGTACGTGAGTTCAAACCCCATGTCAGGCTCTGCACTGACAGCTCAGAGCCTGGAGCCTGCTTCAGATTCTGTGTCTCCCTCTCTCTCTGCCCCTCCCCTGCTCCCACTCTGTCTCTCAAAAAAATTTAAAAAAATTTTTAAAAAGCAGTCTTCTTCAGCTGGTGGCAGAAGTGGAAATCAGAGATTCCAGGCATGATGTGCCACCATGGGCCCTGAAGATGGAGGGGACCACCTGTTGAGGAATGGGGATGGCTTCTAGAATCTCAGGGCAGCCCTGGCTGGAAGCCAGCAAGAAAATGGGGACCTCAGTCCTACAACCACAAGGAAATGAATTCTTTCAAAACTGTGTATAAACTTCAAGGTAGATACTTCTCCAGCTTTCAGGTAAGAGGCCAGCTTGGCCAGTATCTGGATTTCAGCCTTGTGAGGCCCCAAGAGGAGTACCCAGCCATGCCCCCCAGATTTCTGATCTATACAACAGTGAGCTAACAAATAGAGATTGTCTTGAGGCCCTAAGTTTGTGATAATTTGTTATGTAGCAGAAGAAAACTAATACACTGGCTGACTTAGATTCAAATCTTAGCTCTGTCATCAATTTCGCCAAGTTACTTAATTTCTGTGTGTCCCCATCTGTAAATAGAAATAATTACACGCAGCCCGGAAAGCTGGTGGGAGGACTTAAATAGCTGCGCTTGGCCTGGCACGTAGAAGCTGACACCTGTTACCTGTGAGGAAAAATCCGAATAGCTGGAGTCCCTCAAACTGGCCACCAGGTGGTGCCACTAAACAAGAACAGCTGGGTTTTCACTCAAGCGCCCGCCCCCCCCACCCCAACCCCGGAGAATGGGGGGGGGGGGTAGTAACGGGAGGGGGGAGGTGTCATCATACAGCTAGCTATTTACATACACAACTTTTGACAACTCAGGTGTGCAAAACCAAGAGAATTCCAGAGACAGACTGTAGAGGGATGCTATGGAATATCTGTACAAGCTTTAAAAAGCGTTTTACGTAAGGATTTACTTAAAACCTATGTCATTTCAGGTTTTTATAAAGTTTATTTTATTTATTTGGGGAGAGCGGGGAGGGGAAAAGAGAGAAGGAGAGAGACGACCCCAAGCAGTCTCCGCGAAATCAGCACAGAGCCTGATGAGGGGCTAAATCTCACCAACTGTGAAATCATGACCCCAGCCGAAATCAAGAGTTGGACGTTTAACCAACTGAGCCAACCCAGGCGCCCCAAAACCTACGTCATTTTTTAAAGAGTATTTGAGGAAAAAAAATAAAAATAAATAAACGTATTTGAGGTGGTTTACAAAATAAAGCCCTATATCAAGTTAAAAATTAATAAGTGAGTGGGACAGCTGGGTGGCCCAGTCGGTTGAGCATCCACCTCTTGATTTCAGCTCAGGTCATGAGCTCACGTTAGTGAGACTGAGCCCCGTGTAGGGCTAGAGGCTGATAGGCGCTGAGAGTGCAGAGCCTTCTTGGGACTCTCCCTCCCCCTCCCTCTCTGCCCCTCCCCCTCAAAAATAAACTTAAAAAAATTAATAAATAAGAAAACAGGGAAAGAGAAAAGAAAACCAGAGGTGTATAAACTATGTGACATTAAGATCTTTCCCCATGCTAAGGATGGTGTTCAACCTTCCCGGCAATCACTGAAAACAAGGAGACATGGCCAGGGACCCAATCCACTGAGAGCAGCTGCTCAGAAAAATGCACAGACCAGAGGTGGGGGTGGGGGGGGCGTCCTCATGTGGGTCCACAGAAGCAGGCCAGTTCACCATACTCTGAAAGGGTGCTCGAAAGTACCCCACAGATATTCACAATTCTTTCTCGATCTCTTTTCGTGCCTTCTGCACATTTTAACATCAATTTCAGTATTTTACTTCATGATTTGCATGGGTTCCTTATACAAGACTAGCTTTTTGTCAGATTTGATGTCTATCTAAAGGGCTAATACCACAAATGTATTGTTTATATTTTGACATAAGTGAGATTTTGAAAGTTTATCTCGTCTATTCTGTAGGTATATATTTCCCGATACATATGTGTAAGTAATATGTATAGGAGTACAAATACATTATACAATCTCATATTACTTTACAGCTGGAACAAGCATTTCTCCATCCAGAGACAAGTTAAATAGTCACCTTTATTTCCATCCAGTTTAATTTTGTAATGGTTTAATTTTGGAGATCTCCCTGTCGCCCAAAGACTACTGAATTTCAAAACGTGTCTGAGGTTCAGGCCAGTGTTCGAAAGTACTGGAATGGGTAGTGTTCTTCAAGCAAATAAAAGGAAAATTTTTCTAAGACTGAAAGTTTCAAGTAGATCCTTGTTATCTGGAATGAATTCACTATCAGTCCCGAGAAGAAGCAAACAGATTCACCTCTTATTTCCTTTCCTTAACACCCTTCCATTTTCTCAATCCAATTATAACACAGTTCTATCAAAGTATAGAAGATGTACCCTTGATCTAAATCAACCCTAACCCAAAACAACCAAATCTATGTTGAATTTGGAATCTCAGTCCTGGCTTGCAACCCTCACCCTGTTTTCTCCGTTTGAACACCTGCCTGTGTTGACATAAAGCTCTGAGCAGAGAGGCACCACCCTGTTCTCTTATAACCATCTCAGAGCAGGAATTTCATATCTATGGGCTTTTTTTCTTTTAGTTAAGGAACCTAATTTGAAGACAAAAACATGAAGTGTTTTCATCATCAGAGGCTTCTACTGCCCCAAAAGAAAATTCGGTGCTTCCATTACAGAAGTTACCTGGAGAGAGAGTTCTCACCACTGCCAGAGTTTAACTGGAAAAGTTGAGCCAAGGGAAAAGAGAACCCATTTGAAGAAAGGAGGGATAGATGTTCGGGAGACAATGATGAGGCCTGGAATCAATTAGGTCAAATTATACCCTGTATTACATGCGCAAAATGCCTCCTGTTACAGTCAAATGCAAGAGCAGAAAAGAATACTACCCTGAACTTAGACCCTATTTCTGAACGCGGAGTGCTTTATAAACAAAGTTTCCTTAATCAAGCTGTTTCGATTAGAGCGGGTCAGAAACTGCCAGCTGAGAAGGCTTTTCTCTAGGGCATATACATTGGCCCTAACAGGGGGCCCATCCCCATGGCAACTAGTTACCAGGCCAACGATTATCCCTACAAATCAGACCTTCCTCCCAAATATTCTTTTCCATCTCCTCCTCCACCATTGATTTCTTCCTCCCGTCATTTTACCCATCAAGCAAGTGTGTCTTACCCCACAACCCACCAGATACCCCAAGTCTTCGCCCCTGATGACCTCCACGCCCCTCTGACTCTTGCTGCTGGGACTGGCCCCATTCATGCTTCCAGAAGAGCCAGGAACACTGAGCATGTTAGAGGGGATGTCCCGGGCTTCTGGGGACAGGATCCGCTGGGGTGAGGTGTAGATCTGTTCACTCAGAAATCATAGTTACAGTAACTGAGGCCTAAGAAGGTGTCAAGAGCCTGTGATACGGTGACCCGCACTCCTGTTTACATGCTGACCTTTGACCCCATTTAGCATGCGCACCTCATTTACTAAACAGGGCTCTAGTCCCGAATTGGGAGCTGTACGGAGGTAACAGCACACTTTCCAGGCCCTGGACCGTGGCATTTTCCAGTCAAGGGAAAAGCAGCATCGGGGGGCCTCTGTCAGACTCTGGGGTTTCAAAGTATGGCTGTGGCTGGGTCAGAACTCCAGCGCGAGTCGTTGGCTCCACACTGTTGCTGTCCCCATGGGAACACACGGCAAGCACAACCCCCTGCCCCCAGGGCTTCAGAGCTGGCTTAGGTGACAGCAAAGCCTCTCTCCTACACCCTGAGAATTCCCTTTTCTCGAGAATGAATGTATTTTAACGCCTTATAAACACTTCTGGTAAAATACAAGCACAACCATTACGTATAATCCCTCAGAAAACAATCTTAATGGATCCTCTGGTTAATTTTCACACTTCGTAAGCTTCCACTTTGTAATATTCAAGGAAGAAAGATCTAAGACAAATACAAGACTGCGTGTGAGCTCCTCAGGGACAGGGACTTTTGATTTCTTCTATTTAGTCACGGAATCTGGCACAGGGGCTAGAGCCAAGTCAGAGCCTCAGCAAGAGTTTGGTGCTCATAAGGGTATCCACCCTGAGGGAAGCAACATGGCCCCTGTGCTTGGCTATTCCCCCAGCTGCCTCTGTAGTCTTGGGACAGCCACTAGGCTAAGCTCAGTGTGCTCATCTATAATTTAGGATACTGAGCTGGATGTTCTCGAACATCCCTTGGAGCTTTACGATTCTTATGATGCAGGGCGCCTGGGTGGCTCAGTCGGTTAAGCGTCCGACTTCGGCTCAGGTCATGAACTCGCAGTTTGTGAGTTCCAGCCCTGAGTCAGGCTCTGTGCTGACAGCTCAGAGCCTGGAGCCTGCTTTGGATTCTGTGTCTCCCTCTCTCTCTGTCCCTCAGCTGCTCACACTCTGTCTCCTCTCTCTCTCCAAAAAATAAATAAACGTTTTAAAAAAATATATTAAAAAAAATAAAAAGATTCTATGGTACTATGTAGCTGTGCTCTTAAATTTTGAGGATCACACAACTTGAATGGAACCATTTTGCTATTTATGGATAAGGTGAACAACCTGGCATACAGGAAATGTTTAATTCACATTCTTCGGTGAGCCAAATAAATGTGTTTTTTTTTTTTTCTATCAGTACATACAATTAACCAAGAAAGTTAGACCCAACTTTGGGAATTTGTAGAGCAGGAAATGTAAACATATTTGTATACATATATTTTTAAATGGCTTAAATACCTTGGGCTAACAACATCTAGCTGTGTACATAATCAAGTGGCCAACAAATATATGACTAACTGATCTCACCGTGGAGGAGATTTTGGAGAACTAATACAATATATTTTCGTGATCAGATTCCATTTCCTTTGATTTTGCTGTCTTTGATAATGTTTTATTCCCTAGAAACTTCCTGAGCATTCAACCCAATTAGGCTAGTTTAGACACACGGGGTTTTTCTCAAGCTGAGTGTGGTATAAATTCAAACACAATCACACACTGTTCACCCATTGGGCTATAAACCCTAAAAAACAACAAATAGCATTTGCAGTAATAACTGTGTCAGTCTATCTTACAGAGTCTGAAGATTTCCACTGAATGGTGGCGGGTGGAATGTGGTCACTGGTCGGGAGTATCTCCTGGATTAAATGTTTTCTGGCATTTCTCAGAGGAGAGCAGTTAGTCTGCATTTAATTTTTAAACCACATTTCATCCCCTTCTGCCTCTACACAGCCACACACAGAAGGAAAAAAAAAAAAAAAAAAAAGCCTGTTGCTCATGCTACGCATTCTTTTTCCAATTCTTCTGGGCCGTTCTTCCATTTCTGTTTAGAACAGCTAATCTTCCACAAACCTGGACTGAGTGCAAAGAGGCACATTTTGCACATCCCTAATCACACAAACATAAATAAGGTTTGGACACCATTAACCCCTTGAACAACAGCTTTTTCCTGACCCAGGAAAGGTTCAGGAAACATATGATATCTCTTTCCCCGCTCATTCCAATGAGTTTAATACAGGTTGCAAAAAGCTACCAGAGAGTTCCATTTAAATAAATGCAAGCCAAAAGTTTACAGGATCTACGGATGAATGTTTAAGCCATAGCTTTTAAATCTTTATCAACACAGCCATTTTAAGCAGAGTATATTTCTGTGCTGTACATCCATTAGAACAAACAGGGCCCCTGCCGAAGCCTTTTATTTAAAAAAAAAAAAATCTATTTATGGCCACAAGTTCTCAGGAGTCTCAAGACCCAGGAGTGCTAATGCAAAGTGGATGCTTGTGATCACAGTAGGTGAGTATGTGCCTGCCTTGCTCTTTCAAGGTAAATAAAATCTGACACGTTCAGTGTCTTTTGGAAAGGAAGAGGAAAGCTGTTTCAGGAACCATCTACATCTTCTTTAGTCCTCCCATGTCCTAAGAATAAATGTGAAATTTAAAATTGATAATTCAGAACATGCAGTCTTGAAAAGTGAACTGGGGCCCAGAAATCCCAGGCAATTGGTTTTGATAAGACTGCAGTGTGCTCCGCCCACCACAGGGGGCACTGTGCCGTCTTTGGTCAATGAAGTGTGCATGATTAGCAGGTCTATTTGCAAAAAGCTTCTCCATTCATCAGTGAACGTTCAGACTTTATAGAAGTTTGTCTTCTACCCACCAAAAGCACAAGCTGACTTTAATTATAACTGCAATTCTTTATATGTGTATTTGTTTTCTTCCACTTTAACATTTAAAGACTTTAGGTTAGGGGCACCTGGGTGACTCAGTTGGTTAAGGGCCTGATCTTGATCTCAGCTCAGGTCATCATCTCACAGTTCGTGAGACTGAGCCCCACGCTGGGCTCTGTGATGACAGCAGCACGGAGCCGGCTGGGGATTCTCTCTCTTTCTCCCTCTCTGTCTCTCTCTCTCTGTCTCTCTTTCTCTGCCCCTCCCCTGCTTGCTCACATGCTCCCTCTCGCTCTCAAAAACTTAAAAATAAAAAAAAAAATTGTTCTTCTAAAAGTGAAAAGCTCTCAAACCAAATATTGACATTGGTTTCCCCAGTCATAATGAAATATGTGCTCACTGATTCACATAGGTTACTGACACATAAAAGAACTAGGATCCTTCACAAGGATGAGGTGGAGTATGGCTGCATCCCATTGTTGTCTTCAAGATGCACTTGAAGTGTGATGGAAGACACAGTCTGCCCTTCCCAGGATGGTCTGAGTTGTCCTCTCTCCTTTATGACTGCCTCTCCCCAACTTCCTATATAGCAAGGGTTCCCAAACCTTGCACACATCAGAACTATCTGGAAGGTCAATTAAAACAAATTGCTGGGCCCACCCCTGGAACTTCTGACTTAGTAGGTCTGGGGTGCGGTCCAAATGTGCACGCCTAACAATTCCCAGGAGAGGCTGATGCAGCTGATCTTCGGACAACACTTGGAGAACCACTTCTATATGTGTCACAGGTGGGGAGAGGGGACAGGAGATACAAGATTCCTGCAGGGTACTATTCTCTCCCCCAACTACAATCATAAGGAGAGAGTTATCTATGAGGATGACCCAGTGTTTCCTACTTATAAGAGTGAATGTTTAACTGACAAACAGAAGCAAAATACGTTGGGATAGGATATTTACAGAGCTGGTAACTAGTGACACAGATGACAGAGAGATCATGGAATCCTCTTGTCAGGAAGTTAGGATTGGGGTGACCCTTAATTCAATGGTCTGATTTAAAATGAAGATGGGGGGTGTTAACCAATCCATTCCTGTCCTATGACAGGTGAAGTATTTCCTTTCCTACCCAGCTACCCTAGATTAACCCAGTATCTTGAGAAAGCATGAAACTTTTATTCTAAGCTATATTTTTTCTTTTAAAAACTTAGTAATCCAAGCACAATTTAAGAAGATGGACTCTTAAGTGGAAAATATTAATTTCGTTAGGATGTAAAGTCTTTAGAGTTGTCTAACGCGAAGAAAGAACAAGATAACTAAGAGAAAGACCACACTGAAAATTCTTTAGACTACTTTGATATATTCCCTTTATTTAAATCTTTCCTCCTTACTTGTCAGGACCAGAAGTATGTGTTCCTTAGAAGCAGAGAAAATATCAAGAGCCAATGAAATTCATTTGTACAACCACAAAAGCCACACATTTCCAAGTCAAAACTCTGGAGAGGGAAAGGAAAGAAGGTACAATTTACACATGAGAAAAGCCACATAAGTTTTCACAGTGAGAATGTGAAGGATTATAGAGATATTTGGACAAAAGGAAATTAGCTGATTAGCTGTCCTAGAAATGGGTCATAGGGACTGTAACCTACAGACTGCCTATTCATGCTAGGAAGGGATCACTAGAATAGAAGTCGATTTCATCGACCTGGGCTGGATAACAACATACGTATCATTCTTATTTGAAGATCCGGGTCCCCCATGTGAGAAGGGGAGGGGGAGGTCATTGGGGTCCTGGAAATCCAGAGAACAGCACATGTCTCATGTTCCCTGGGTCTCTGAAGGCTGGCACCAAGTGGTTAACTTGACGTGTTGAACAGGCTTTGCAGAAAACGTGTTCGATGTTAATCTCCTAAAAAGCATCCAACCACATCGCTGACCCCACATCTCAGAACACAGCAATTCTTATGTGTGGAAGACTGCATTCTTTCCAAGTGGACACTTCACACTTCAGCAGTAATGAGACTAAATGTGACTGTAGTCATGTGTCATTCCAAATGGAGATACACAGACTCAAATGTGCCTTCCATGGTGACCTCGCTTAGTGTGGGAAGCCTCACTGGGACATTTTTCACATTGTGGAGTAGTTAAGACTTTAATGGCCTTGTGACTTCTGTGCTAGAATATTTTATGATCTCTACTGACCCTCAAAAATGCTCTTTGTGGGGTTTTATTTTGCCTTACATGGTCCTACAAGTGCTCTTCTAAGAGTGAAAAGCTCTCGAACCAAATATTGACACTGTTTTCCCCTGTCATAATGAAATATGTGCTCACTGATTCACATTCATTCCTATTACTTGAATCCTCTACAAAATTCTAAGGGGGAAAGATCTGGTTTCCTTCCAGAGTATCTGATGCATCTATACAATTAAAATTCCATCTGTCCTAAGCCATTAAAACGAGACAGCAGGGCAGACTTGGTTCTTTAAATGAACCTAACACAGAACCACAGAGAATAGTTCCATCTCAGCCCTTCATGTTAAAAAGACACAAATTTCATTCTACTTTTTAAGATGACTGCAGCCAAGATAACTATCTTGTATGTGCTGAACAGATACGGATCACTTCACATACCTGTATGTCAGTGTGTAGCTTTGTAATCCAAAAGATAACATTTATGTATTGACAATGAGCTCAGGATTATTCTGGCTCTGCTGGACGGATGATAGACAGCATGGCCAACAAAGCTCTTTTACACAGGGAGGACTTAGGTGAACTCCTTTGCATGGCTCTTTGTCTACTGAAAAGAACTGAATCTCTAGGCAAAGGGTGAAAATTTGAAGCTGGCCAAGTCAGCATCGGTGTAAATTGGGTTCCATTTTGGATAATAACTAGCTTTCTATGAAACACTGTGTCACTTCGGCGTGACCTGGGGGTTTACAAACATCAGGTTGGTGAAGAAGAGGGGACAGCATTTCTGGGTGATGGCATATTTTTTATACGCTAAAAATTGGTCATAGAAAAAGATGGAAAATATTTTAAAATCGTCCAGTCCAGGGATGGAAGTAACCTAATTTAAACCAACCCAGTACAGGTCGTCAATACATGTTTAGTAACAATCCTGAACATGCTCCTTCCCTCCTTGACATGGAAAAAAATCACCCACTAACCAACTCTTTGTGTTTAAAATAGAAGTTGCTTGAAGGAAGGAAGCACACCTTTGTGTGTTTCCTGAACCCAGCATAGTATAACTGGAATGCAGATGTTTGCTGAATGAATGAATGAATGTACCAATGACAAAGGAGGAGAAGACTTCCAGCATTACCCACGTGTCTTTGGGTTCTAAAATCTTACTCCCCACTGAAGTTAGGTTGATGTGAAATTAATAATTTAAGTAAAGGACTTGGGTAATCAGTCCTGACAGTCACAGAGCTGCCTGAAAACTCTGCCCTGACATTCACTATGTATAAGGCCAGGGTTTCTACTGAATTCTTCTTTTTCTAAAGAAAAAAGCAAAGGAAAAAAGAAAGAAAAGAAAATGTCGAAAAATCAGTTTACACGACAAGATGGCTAGTGGCGAAAGGAGCTAGAGGTTTTTTAAAAATCTGTAATGTTTTAAGGGGAGAGAATCATGAAAAAAAATAAATGATCAGAAGTGAGGGTTAAAACCAAAAGAAAGGGGGTAACCCCTGGAGTCCTTTACTTCTTCCTTAAATCTCTGTTTTAATGTCATAGCTCAATGACAGTCTTAGTTCAGGCTGCTCTGGGTGCCTGGGTCTTAGTTCACAGCCCTGGGGGTGCCTGGACAGCTCAGTCAGTCAAGCATCCGACTCCTGATTTTGGCTCAGGTCAAGATCCCAGGGTCATAGGATTGAGCCCCATGATGGGCTCTGCACTGACTGTGGGGCCTGCTTAGGATTCTCTGGAAGTGGAAAGGAGGGGAGGAAGGGAAGGAGAGGAGAAAAGAAAGGAAAATCCTGGGTGACTTATGGACAACAGAAATTTCTTTCTCACAATTCTGGAGGCTGGGAAGTCCAAGGTCAAGACACCAGCAGATTTGGTGTCTGGTGAGATCCTGCTTCCTGGGTTACAGAAAGCCAACTTTTTGCTGCATCTGGTGGAAGGAGGAAGCAAGCTCTCTTGGGACATCTATAAGGGCACTAATCCCATTGATGAGGGCTCCACCCAAATGCCCTCATCTAATCCTAGTTATGTCCCAAAGTCCCCACCCCCTAAAATCGTCACATTAGGGCTTCAACATAACCAATTTTGTGGGACATGAGCACTTGGCCCACAACTGTGACTATGCACCTAACTTGTCTGAGATTCTAGAGGAGATCAGAATTCTTTAGCCTGGCATTTGGGCTCTCTACTCAATGGGTCACCCACCCCATTCTAGAA
This sequence comes from Lynx canadensis, assembly GCF_007474595.2. Classification (NCBI taxonomy): domain Eukaryota; kingdom Metazoa; phylum Chordata; class Mammalia; order Carnivora; family Felidae; genus Lynx; species Lynx canadensis. The sequence goes on from NC_044307.1 coordinate 20,570,108, forward strand.
ATGTCCATCTCTCATAATGCTCCAATTCAGTCCCTCAGATCTAGCTGGAGTAAATTCCTTATTGTTTCCTGCACACTCTTCTCTCACTTCCCCCATTTTCAATTCATCGTGGCATGCCAACTTTGCATATCAGAAAGCTTGCCTAGAAAAAGGGGTAGGTACCATGTGGTCACTGTGCTCTGAGCCCTCATTTCAGGAGTGGAACATGCAATTATGTTGATCACAATAGCACATGGTAGACTGATTACCACGTTTCACCCAATCTAAAAGGCCACTGATCGAGAAACACAGACTTCACTTACACAACCAATAAAGTTAAAAGCACTTCTAACTAAACTATTGCACACCATCAGTTGTCTGGCACAACCTAACTTCAGAAGTTGAATGTGGAAGGAAATCCACACCTCGAAGTTACGGAAATCTAGTGGCATTCATAAATTACAAAAGGCTCGCGGAGAAGGGAAAGCATATCTGGGCTGAGGGAACTACAAAACAGGGCATTATGATGGAAATGCCATGTGAGCTGGGCCTGGAAGGTGGTGAGTTTTCTAGAGGTGGAGAGAATGGTACGGACAAAGGTGTGAAGTGGGCCAGCATAGGGGGTAGGCATTGGTAATGGGATGGAACTTACTTTGCATGCAGGGAAGAAATGAAAGACAAGACAACCTGAAGGGTGCTGAATGCCAGTTGGAAGTCCATGGGGGCGTCCCCAGGGATTTTTGTGTAGTAACCCACAGAGACCGTTAATCTGGTAGCAGTATCTAGGATTACATCACAACTGTATTCAAACACTTCAATGGATTCTAGTTAGAACACATCCAAACTCTTTTTCAAGAACTCCAAAGCCCTGAATGATCTGGCCACTGTGTCTCTCTTCAGCTTAACCCACACCTCTCCCCGTCTACCATGGACCCAGCCACATTCGCCTGCAAGGCTCTTCCTTGGGTCTACACAAAGTGGGTCCTTCCTATGCTTCAGTTCCCCACTCACCGTCTCAAATGGCAGGGGTGAGAGGGGGACCTGGCCTGGCCAACTCCAACCAACAACGTCTGTGGTTTTCCTATTCAGCTTCTCACATGCTTCTTTCCTAGCACCCACCACAGCTGGAAGTGGTTTCACTCATACTGTTTCCTTGTTTAGTTGGCCTCCATCCTTAGAATGAAAGGTCCATCATTACAGGAAGCACGTCTCCCTTATCTTCTGCTCTCCCAGTAAGTACTATGGAGTGAATACATGAATGCCTACCCTCCTCCTCCCCTAGTGTGTGCGCACTCTAAGCCAGAGTGCCAGCTGGGCTCAGGGCCCCTCGATCTCACCACGGCACACAGGGCATTGCCTAAGACTAGCTCTCTGGGATAAAGAAACCAGGAAGATGCTACATTGTCAGCTGACAATCCAAAGGAGGGAATCTCAGCACATCCAAGGGCATTGCTGCCTCCCTCTCCTCTTAGCAACCTGCTCTGAAGAAACACATATTGTCAATAGCAGCCATGTGACTGCCCTGTCCTTCCCTCTCCCTGATGCGAGGTCTATCTGAAGCTTATAGAACAGTGTTCTCCTAACTCGGTCATGCCACAAACCGTGGGTTGGCTGAACACGGTACTTACTCCACTGATTCTGACTCGGATAGGAAAAGCCCCTTTACTTGTAAACATTATAACCCCTGCACACGAGGGTTCAAGAAAGATGAACTGTGTGAGCTATCCCAAGTCTCTGAACAGTGCTCCAACATAGGAATCAACAAACTGCAGGAAGACAGGGTCTATATACAACAGATCTTTTTCCTTAATAACTGATGCTAATAAACGATGAGCTGAATTAGGTAGTAAATCGACTGGCTCACACAAGGCATCTTTTTCAAGCTGAAGATCTCTTGAGCATTCCACCAAATGTCTTGTAAATGGCCTATTGGCAGGTTCTCTGTGCTCAGGAAGCTGATTAGGACTTTGCCCCTTGGACCTCTGTCTCCATCTCCCTGATAGAAAAGCTTTCTACAGATTTCTGGGCGGTACATACGTCTCCCTGACCTATATCAAGCTGACCTCATTTGTGAATTCTACTATAGAACCATCTGTACCCCATCTTGCTAGATGTCCGCAAGGCTGCTGTTTCTGCCAACCAGAACCACATCGCTGTGTCTGCCTTGGCTCCAGGGCCCACTAAGTCATGAGAGGCAACCTCACATCTAAGCACTCTGCAAACCTCACAGACATACAGAAGGCATCTGTAGTCATGTGGCATTCTGCAAGCCACTTGAGCTACCCACCCACCCCAGTTTGGCACACATCTCCCAAACTGAGAGGGAAACGCGGAGGGAAAATATTTCCTCTGACACTACTCTATTATCTGGACAGACCTTTCCCAGTCTCTGAACTATTTCACAAAACCACCTGAGATTGGGGTGGGGGGGTGGGGATGATGCCAAGCCTGTGGGCGAGCATGACTTGGCAGAATCCAATTGTCCTGGGCCCCCGCATTTGATCACTGTGCATCTCAGAGCTCACTGTTGACCAGAAGGAAGTGATTTCCTGTTCACCTGGGTTTGCTCTTAAGAATGCATTCAGACCCAGCCTGGCAGAGTCCAGCCCGAGCGTCAGTCACTGCAGGTGCTGCTCTATCGAGTTTCTCAGTGCGTCACTGCTCAGCGATGAAGAGCTGGCTTTAAGTCCAGTCGTATCAGGCAATGCCAAAAATAAGAGGACTGGTCTTCAAGAAAACAATAAACAAAGCAGTTTGAAAATTCTGCAAGAAAGTTTTTCAGAGGATACAGTTTGAGTTAATAAGTGCACTATTAAAATGTTAATGCTGAGCTACCAGAATGAAGGAATACTATTTATTCTCTTGCATGGGAGGGATCATCAATTTAGAAATATTTTGCTTCATCATCTTTGCCTTCATGACTACATCCCAAGACAGAGACACATTTCTTCTTCCAAATTAAGTGGTCAAATGAGAACAATCTCAATTTGAAAAGCCTGTTATGTATGGCTTCCTCCGACCTGAGGCTAACTGACCCTTCTCCCTGAAACTGAAATAGACATGGCTGACAATGACCAGCTCAACTGGCTGGAGTCAAGGTCAAGGATTTGTGGCCCACCTTTGATTCGCTTTGTTTTATGGCCGCAGCCCTGTCCGGTTCAGGTGAAAATCAGCTGGGGTAAAGAATCATGGGCACTAGAAAATATGGGTTGAATTTTTTTAATTAATGAAGTTTTATTGAATCAGGTTAATCAGTTGGTTTGTAAAATAATGCCACACCAATAAATATCGCCACTATGCCCTCGAACATGGAGATAAAATGGAACAATAGAATGAATCCCAGAATAACTAAATAAAGTGATTATATAAACTCACCCTCCAGCCCTAAAGGAAAGAAAAACTTCTTCAGTCAGTAGGGAGAGCTACTACTGACTCCCCAGAGTTTAGTAAGAGCAGATTGCAAGGGATCCCACCATCCAGATAATGTGTAAGACCTGGTTTCCCACAACTGTAGGGCAAAGGAAAGGAGAGAGGAAGAATTTTTTCAGGACATAATATTAACAGATTTTTTGAGACTTTGGGGCTATGGAAATAAAGGCCAATACATGGCGAAACAGGAGATCAAATGCACTATTTATTTTATGGATATTGATTATTTACAAAGTTTTCCACTGGAATTATTTGATTTTATGAGATAATTTTTAACGTCTGTATTTAAATCTTTTCCTTAAGAGATCAAAGAATGCTCACATTTATTATCTCATTTGTCTCTACTACTTACTGTGAAATAGGAAAGATAAAGACTATTCCATTTTATAGCAATCAGAGTGATGTTTGGAAGTGGTCATGTGAAAAGGGAGGAAACCATATGGCAAGGTGACTATTCTAAACACACACACCTTTTATTGTTCAGTAACATAAATATAATATAAACAGAGAAAGTCAAAAAGCATCACGTGCTAGAACCTGATCAATTCAGGACCTCATTAATTTTGAATGTCTCTCTCTCTCTTTTTTTTTTTTTTTGGAATGTTTGGTTTTTTTTAATATTTATTTTATTTATTTATTTTGAGACAGAGCATGTCCCTGTGAGCAGGGGAGGGGCAGAGAGAGAGGGAGAGAGAGAACCCAAGAAGGCTCCATGCTGTCAGCACAGAGCCCGATAGGGCCTGATCTCATGAACAGTAAGATCATGACCTGAGCCAAAATCAAGAGTCCAACACTCAACCCACTGAGCCACCCAGGTGCCCCAGGAATGTCTGTTTTCTTGATGGCACCTGACCCTTCACCATTTGAACTTACCAATAAATAAGGAGTTCCTTAAGCAAATGGAAATGACACATATGAAGGAAAGAAACTCAACTGTTAAAGTGGGTGTGGATTAAAATCAAGCTCTGCTTTCAAGTTTTAAAGATTCTCAAATTACAGGGGCACCTGGGTGGCTCAGTTAGTTGAGTGTTGGACTTTTTGTTTGGGGTCATGATCTCATGGTTCGTGAGTTCGAGCTCCACATCAGGCTCTGTGCTGACACTGTGGAGCCTGCTTCGGATTCTCTGTCCCCCTCCTCCCCCCATCTCTTGCCTTCTCTCAAAAATAAACAAACATTAGGGGCACCTGGGTGGCTCAGTCAGTTAGGTGTCCAACTTCAGCTCAGGTCATGATCTCATGGTTTGTGGGTTCGAACCCCATGTCGGGTTCTGTGCTGACAGCTCAGAGCCTGGAGCCTGCTTCGGATTCTGTGTCTCCCTCTGTCTCTCTGCCCGCCCCCCACCAACCCCACTCACAATCATTCTCTCTCTCAAAAATTAACATTAAATTTTTTTTTAATAAATAAACATAAAAAAAGATTCTAAAATTACATCAAGTCCTGTAGATATTATTTTTTTCACAAACACAGTAGGTTGGCTGGTGCTGTTGTCAACTACAAATCGTGACTGTTTATTAAAGTAAGCTAACTGGTTCAGATGCTTGACTAACTCATTCCCAGCTACCGCAGGTATTTTAAAGTAATGGCCCTGTGCTTACAAGGTGTTGGCATTGGAAGAGACGTTAATATTCATGTTGGTGAATGGATGACTGGATGGTTAGATGGTTCATTTGTCCATTCATTCATTCATTCATTCATTCATTCATTCATTCAATTTACAGGGAAAATCCAAGGCCCAGAAGACTTAAATAATTTGCACAATGACATTCAGCTACAGCTAAATAGCCTTTCTTTGAAGAAAAAAAAATCATAACTTTAATTTCTTCAGTAATTTCATCAGGCCTTCCCTGAATTAATCAAAGTTACTTGCAGTTTTCTGAATTCTACTTCACACACAATTACCAATTCGGCATCTGACCCTGACCCCCTGCTTTGATTGACTGAGACTTGGTGACCATTGAAAATCCACAATGTAAATAATCCTTGAAATGGATAATTGAGAAGTGAGTGCAGTAATTTTAACAAATTAGCTTGGCACTCCAGCCTTAAAATGAGGTTATTCTGTTGAATAAGCTGTTCTCTCCTCTGCCTCCTTTGGAGTCCTTGCCAGATTTTGCCGTCCAAAACCCTGGAATTCGCAGTAGCCGAAGTTTTCATGCTCTATGTTGGAAAGTTCGAGTAAGCTTGTTACTCTTAGGCTACTGACCAATTAAAAATCAGTACATGATGTGGGTGAGAGAAAGTGAGTGAGGTCAAGAGGTAATAATTAAAAATGATGTAATGAGATGATCCAATCTCCCTCGGCCTGCCAGAAGGCCCACTGGTGACCACGGTCCTGGTTTCCCTGTATCACTCTGGCATCTAGCCAGAGAATCTGTGAAATAAAGCCACCTCTAATCCTACCAGGGGTTTCTCTGGTTCCTGAGCTGAGGCCAGTTGTTGTAAAGTCTGAATCTATGGGAATTACTCTAGAGATCATCTTCCTTGGACTACAAGTGGTGTGGGGATCAAGGACTATTTAGAAATACTTCATAGTGACAGGTGTCTGATATGTCCTTGAACTACCACCCCTGGCCCAGTGTGTGGCACACAGCAGTGTTCAGCTGCAGGAGTCTGGAAGAGATTACTGGAGTCCTTACCCTCACGATGAACAGGACTGGCAAAATGTCCCGTGAGTAGGAAAACATACTATGGAGAATATAGAATCGTGGAACAGGAGCAATGAACTGGTGTGTTTTTGTGTGCTCCCCACAGTGATGGGATATTTGCTGAGGTGTCTGTGCACACGGCACAGAGGAGAGCTGGATAGAAGGTGGTCATACAGACCAGCTCTGAGAGCTCTGAGTGACTATAAAAACAGACTTGACCTCCTTGAACCTCAGGTCTTCATCTGTAAGGTGGGGAAAATGACCCACTCATCTCTGCTAAGGACCTCAATATTTGTGTCCCCCAAAATTCGTATGTTTGAAATCCTTCACCCCAATGTGATGGCATTTGGAGGTGGGGCCTTTGAGAGGGTGCCTTAGTTCATGGGGTGGAATCCTCTTGAATGGGATCGCTACACTTATAAAACCCCAAAGAGCTCCCTTACAACCCTTCACCAGGTAAGGACACAGTGATGAGGACGGCTGGTTCAGCCTGGTTAGGAGGTACACTCTCACTAGACACACCAAATCTGCCAGTGCCTTGACCTTGAACTTCCCAGCCTCCAGAACTGTATGAAATAATGTCTGATGTTTATAAGGCCACACCCAGTCTATGGCATTCTGTTATAGCTCCCTAGCAGACTAAGACAATGTCTGTGGTTCCTGCTGAGCCCAGAGTCCTCGGCCCTCTGGGCTTGCATCCAGTTCTACCTCATGATTCATGGCAAGGAACTGGCTGACTTGGCCTAAAAGTGTAGCTTACGGCCTTAAAATATAAGGTTAGCGGAATCTACAGAGATGAATGCATTGGCACACTTACACACATGTGTGAAATAGAAGAGGAGTTTTGTATTTAATCGAAGGCTTGGTCCCCTTAGTATACTTCAATCAACCAAACAAGTCAGCTAATGAAGAAACCACGATTGAAGTAGCAGAGTCTCTAGAGGCGACTTTAGCTTAAGGGAAAGAATGGTAGAGAAGCACAAGGTCCACAATATAATGGCAAGTGGAAGTCACCCTATCCCAGGACAGGACGGACCAGTCAACATGTCTGACCTTTTCAATTGCTAGTTTCTACACTTCTCACAGCATCACGATGGAACAAATGATCATAGAGGAGTTCACTTAGTAAAAAAGAAATACACATAAATCAAAAAAGCAGAGTCTAAAATAATTTTTTTTCACTTTGGGGTTCTCTAAAGCTTGCGTCAATCCACTTTTTTGTTGCTGTTATTAATAAAGTTGAAGTCTAAGAGATGAACCAAGCAATCTCCTGGCACATGGAACTTACTACTCATGCAATTTCTACTCCGAGAAAGAGATTTACAGACCCAGTGAGAAAAATAAATCAAAGGTACGCTTGTGAACGTTGTCCAATAAGAACAGTGGTGTGACAAAATGTCGCCATTTGACGTTTGATGGTTTATTACTCCCTCTCAACACCCACTCTTGTTTCTCATCTAAAACACAATTTCACATGGAGATAATTTATAAGCACCAATTTGCCAAGGTCGATTGCGAACCTTAACTTTTCACTCAATGAATTCTTAGGTGCTTATTAGGATTAAATACATTCACCTCTTAGAATATTAAGTTCCGTAGCTTTCCAAGCCAGGAGAAAGTTGAAGCAATTATATACTTCACTGCTTGGGATTGGTGACAAGCCCATGTTTTGTGTAGTGGATGAACGAGGGGGTGCTGCCTGTGCCGGATTTATTTTGGAGTCTGTGAACTTAGGGACACATTAAATAGAGCATACATTTAAAAATAAGCACCACCTGAAATTTCCAGTGTGTCATCCTCTACAAAGAGTATGATGATGTATATTTGTTGTACTTACTGTGAAGTTTCCTATTGCTTTACCAAATCCTCATTATTGGATTTGTGAGTCTGCATTGAAGGTTAGTATGAATAGGTAGCACTGCTAAAGCATTCTTTAAAGAAGATACATTACAGGTCCAGAGTTTTATCACTTCAGTTGATGAATAACAAAAATAAGCCTCAACCCACACAACAACAGAACTACTTGGGCCTCTGTTTGGGAGCCTAAGACAGTGCGGATATCTGGAAAACAGGACCAATTATCCAGAAAGATTTAGATAGCTGTGAATTGAGAAGAAGATTATTTGGGGGAATTATGTCACTAATTTACAAAATGTGAAGATCTGATTTAACTGTGAATCCAGCAGCCTTCTCTTGTTAAAAAGAAGTCTGCTACTAATTTGCTTACAGAGTAAATGTAAGTAAATGAAACTAAGATTCCATTATATATTTATTCTACTAAGAGTTAAGTGATAGAAGAGAAAACACTATTTTGTAAGTATTACCTTTTCTGACAAAACAGAAACTCCTTCACCATGAATTCTAGGCCCCATGGAAGTTAAAACATTCAACACATACAATTTTACTTCTCTCAACAGAATGTCCATAATATAACTGACAAGAATTTAGGAAAGTTAGCTAAGATACTCTGGCATCAAGACAAGGCCCAGAACTATACTCCTACACATGAGAGAGAAATACTATTTAAAATGCCTTAATGCAACAATGTGGAGAACAGGGTGAAAATAACATTTTTCCACCAAGGACTTTCCTGCGACAAAACCAACACCTTCATGGCCACAATGGCTAGAGTTTGGCTTCATCCTCAGTATGTCTGCCAAAGCTTTCCTACCTCCGGTATCATGAGCTCCCCTGTGGCAATCAGGATGGCACTCTTCTTTTCTTTCAAGATCTTTCAGCAGAATGTGACATTACCCTTCTTGAATGCTTGCCTCCTTTGCTTTTGAGATCCCATGCGTTTCTGATTCTTTTCAGCCTCCTTCCCAGGATCCTCTTCTTGCACCTCATCTTAGTCTACCCCAGGAGCTAGTTTATCTCCCCCTAGGGACTCTCCCTGGGCAATAACATCCATTCTATAGTGTCAACTGTTATTCCACGCTGTAGACTCCAAATTCCAAACCTCTACCCTGGACCTTCCTTACAAATTACAAACTTGATTCCAATCACCTACTCGATATTTCCCAAGAGTACCTCAAAGTCGACATATTTCAAACTAAGCTCAATCTTTCCCCCAAACCTACTCTTCCTCATTGTGATGGTTAATTTTGTGTGTCGAATTGGCCACTGATGCCCAGATTAAACAGTGCATCTGGGAGGGAGTTTCTGGATGAGACTAGCATTTGAATTGGTGAATGTAGGAAAGCAGACTGCGCTCTGCAATGTGGGTGGGCCTCACCCAACCTGTGAGGGCCTGAACAGAACAAAGGGTAGAAGGAGGAGGAATTTGCCCCTTTTTTTCCTCCCTCATTACTTGAGCTGGATGAGATCATCTTCTCCTGACCTCGGACTGGGATTTATATCATTGGCTCTCAGGTTCTTGGGCCTTTAGACTATGGTTGAATCACTCCACCAGCTTTCTAGGGTCTCCAGTTGGGACTTCTCAGTCTCCATGAGCCAATTCCCCATAATAAATTTTCTATTCTATCTCTCTATATAAATTTATAATGTACTTTTACACATTTATGATCGATCATTTTAACATATAAATATATCATATGCAAATATATATTTAAATATATAAACCCAGGATATATATTATAAATATTTTAAAATACCAATTTATATACACTTATATATTATGTATAAATATGTTATCTATTTTTATCACATATACTAAAATATATAACTATATGTTTTTATTATATATAAATATATATTTAATATATAGATGTGCATCTATATCTCCTACTGGTTCTGTTTCTCTGGGGAACCCTAACACACTTCCCATTCTCTGACTCATTTAGAGGCATCACCCCCCAGCCATGCACACAAGACAGGTGTCTGGGAGTCATCTCTAACACCTTACTCCCTGCCATCCCTGCCCTTTTCCAATCAGTACCAAGTCCCACCAACTGGACCTCCCCAGTGGCCTTTCAGTGTGTCTCCTGCTCTCCACCCACACTGTCACTAGCTCATCCCAGGTCTTCATCTCACCTGGACAATCTGAGAGCTTCCCATCTTCAAGTTCTATCCCATCCACCCTCTCCCTGCCACCCAGCAATGCACCTAAAAACACATGTCTGATCACATCACTCCTGATTAATTTCTTTCAATGGCTTGTCATCACCTAGAAGGTTGAATCTAAGGAGCTTCTGACAAACTGGCCCCTTGTGACCAGAACCTTGCTTACCTGTCTGACCATACTGCTGTGTGTTAGAAACCCCTGCACTAACAGGGCTATTTTACAACTCACTAACAGGGCTGCTTTCCCCCCTCTTTGCAGCCTGGGACCACCACCACCATCCCCTGCCCCAATCACATCCTCCAGATCATCTTCCTGGGCCAACTCCGATCCCCTTGGGACTTGACTCCATCCTTGGGGAACCTGCACCAACCACTTCAGACTGGGCCAGGGTCCTCTCCTGGGCTCTCTGTGCCCTTTATTCAAGCTTCTTTCAAAATCCCAGATTGTGTGTAAATGAAAACTTCCTGCCTCCGTGTTTTCCCCCATGAAAGTTTCTGGACATAGAGACTATGCCCCACTGTGTTCATAAAACCAAGTGCACAGAGGTTCTTCCCTCCAGTATCTAGCCAAGAGACATTCAATAATGTTTTTTTTTCTTCCTAACTTGGCAGTGGTTATGCTATTTGCAGTTTAATAAACATTGAGAAAACCATAATTGTTTTACAGGACTCTGTTTCCTGCATAGTACTGGGATTCTGAGGTCTATAAACTTTTCTCTAGAGTTAGGGACAGCCATACTCTCACAGTTCTTTTCACACTGGGTTAGGTGTCCCTTGGAAAATTCCTCCATGGACTCATCCTTACAAACAGTTTGGCATAGTGAAGTGAGGCCAACCTGTGTGTCCTAATTCTTGCCCTACCACTTAGAACTTGGCCAAGTGACAGCTCCTAAAACTCTCCGCATTTCATTTCCTCTTCTTAATCTGGGAGTGAGGGTGCTACCTCCTGGGGTTGTTGTAAATGTGGCAGAATTTACTGTGAGGTTTTAACTCATGTATTATTTTCCCATTTCCCTTACCATTCCTTTGACCATTTTCCATTTGGGATGCTACACATGGGTTGACCTAAGTCATTTCCACCCATTATTTCATGGGGACAAACCAACAAGAGACAAAACAACCCAACTTGGCCTCTTCCTTTTCAAAAGTCAAGATCCTTCCACAAACAAGTGTTGGCAGAACTCGTACTGAACCAGGTGTGCCTCCCGCCACTCTTTCCCAGACTCCTGAAAGGAAATTTCCAGGCCATGGGATGGGAGAGAGCAGGAGGGAGTACCAAAAGGACAGATACTGATGTGGGTCTCTGAGAATGAGCCTTACCCATAGGCAGAGCTCAAGGCTGAGAATGACAGAAGCTTTACAGGCATCTAGATCCAGACCTTTGTTTCCATCCGAAGCCCTGGGGGGACATGGAGTCCTGAGAGCATCAGGGGACAGAGAGAGCAGACTAGAAGTGGCTGCATAGGTAACTGGGAGAGTCACAGAGAACTTCCTAGAGATCACAGAGGGAATGGAGAATAATACCTTCTTCCCCCATGCACTTGACAATGGAATTAGTGGAGATGCAGCCAGCAGCTCCTAAAAGGCTTGGCAGTGTGAAAGCAGCATATGCTGGCCTGAGCTAGATGGCTGGGGCTCAGGTGCAATCACAGACACACCAACAGACATCAAGGTAGAGGGAGCACTTTGCCTGGGGGTGAGAGGAGAACACCTACACCCTAGCAGACACCCCTGCAAAGATGGTAACCAATGACAGGTGTCCTCCCTCACAGCTTTGAAGTTATGAGAACGTCCCGCCAAGAAGATGCACCACCACAGAGAAGGATGGCTAAAATTTAACTAAGAAGCCTCTGAACTGACTGTTTTCTGGGCACCAACTCCATGACGTTTCTGCCATCAGGCACACGTGCGGATGGGAGGCAAACTCATTTATAGAAAAATGCAGAAATTGTACTTCTTGAACCCCAAAGTGAGTGACCTAGAAATGCAGAATTGCTACGTAATAAAAAATCATGTGGCCGTTTTTGAGTACTTAATATGGCACGTGACAATTAGTGGTTACCGCTACTAGTCTCTTAAATAGGAAATACTTAGCTGCCAAGTGGCCCATCTCTTCTTTCCCTCTTACAGTTCATGTGCTACCACTGGATCTGGGCCAGGCTTTGTAAACCCTGAAATGTTTGCCGTGTGGCATATGGAAATGTTGTGCATGACCTGGCAACTGGCAGTGACATCAAATGTCCTTTGTCACCGATTCTACATGGTTGGGACCATTGTCTGCTTCCTACAATCCATGAAAACACAGACTAAGAAAATAAATATCCACACATTCATTTTACTCCTACATATGTATGTATGAGTGTGTGGGGGGGGGGGGAGGGGAGTATATGTCTGTGCATTCCTATTTTATGCAGGCATTAGGTAGACAACATACAATCTCTGCCCACAATCCAGTGGAGACACAGATGAGTACACAGCCCATCTCAATACAGTGAAAAAGATGTTAGGAGATGTGTGCTATGGGAACATCCACCCAGAAGAACTATGATGGTGAGTTTTATGTGTCAACTCAGCTAGTTAATAATAGTATCCAATTATCGATCAACCTAGTCTAGGTGCTGCAGTAAAGGTATTTTGTAGATGTGGCTAACATCTACAATCAGTTGACTTTAAGTAAAGCAGATTTCCCTTGATAATGTGGGTGGGGCTTAATCGGCTGACGGCCTTAAAAGCAAAAGCAGACGTGTCTCAGGTAAGATGAAATTCTGCCGCATCACCCCCTGCCCGAGTTTGCAGCCTATTGGCCTGCCCTACAGTTTGGGATTGTCAGCACTCACAACTGCATGACAATTCCTTAAAATCAATTCCTATGCACCTATCCATCCACCCATCCTACTGGTTCTGTTTCTCTGACAGAGGCAAAAACCCAACCAGTTTTTGTGAGGTCAAGGAAGTCTTCCAGGGTATTGACTTTTAAGCAAGAGATGAAGTGTAGAGAAGGATAAAGACAAGTAGACAGATGTGAGATGTATTAAGAAGATGGAATTGATGATTGTCCATTGAAATGGGTAGGTGGGAAATGGTGGGAAGAGGAAGAAGCAGCTGAGAGAATGCCTTTTTTGCTGGCTTGGGAAGCTGAGTGCATGGTGATGGCAGTTGCAGGACAGGGGCACAGAAAGGTGGCAGGCTTAGGGACATGATGAAACACATTTCTACATGCTGAACTTGAGAGGTCCCTGGGACTCTGAAGCACCAACGTTCCAAGGGCAGTTTGGAGGGTCTGGAGACAGAAAGAGGGAGAAAAGGAGAAAGAAGATTCTAGGTTAGATATACAGATTTCACAGACAACCCCTCAATGACAAATTGAAGCTCTGGGGCGACATGGGTTGCCACAGAGAGTGAGGAGAAGGCATGAGGGCCAAGGGAGGGGCCCGAGAAAGCAAAGCAGAAAAATCAAGAGCACAAACGCCACATGGACATGATGCTCCCAGAGGAGAAGAGACATAGCAGAAAGACCATCATGGAGCATTCCTCCCCAAATGCCAGGACTGACCATAAACACACAGGGCTGGGAGCAGGTAATGGGTCTATTGGAAATACTTCAGAATTGTGCCCGGCTATCGTAAAAAGCTCGGAATTTTTTTTAAAAAAAATATTACTTATTTTTGAGAGAGAGTATGAGCAGGGGTGGGGCAGAGAGAGAGGGGACAGAGGATCCAAAGCAGGCTCTGCACTGACAGCAGCAAGCCCGATGTGGGGCTCAAACCCACAAACCATGAGATCATGACCTGAGCCAAAGTCGGACACTCAACAGACTGAGCCACCCAGGTGTCCCTATTCTATTTTTTAAAGTTTACTTATTTTGAGAGAAACAGAGACAGCATGAGTGAGAGAGGGGTAGAAAGAGAGAGAGAGAGAGAGAGAGAGAGAGAGAGAGAGAGAGAATCCCAAGCAGGTCCCACGCTGTCAGTGCAGAGCCCCATGCAGGACTCAATCATGACCCGAGCCAAAACTAAGAATCAGACGCTTAACCCCTCAGGCACCCCCAAAATCTCAGAATTTTAATAGAGAGAGAAAACAAAGCATTGCCACCTTCTCTTGCAAATAACCACTTTCCCTCTACCCTCTGACAGCGGGGAAGCCAGTCAGGGGGAGGGAAGGCAGTGAGACTGCAAACACCACTTTCAGGAATTCTGTCCCTGCAGGGGAGGTGTGAGGAGGGGAGGGTCAGAGAGGGCTCCTGTGGGAGGCGGGCAGACAAAAGAATGTTTAAATGCTCTTGGGAAGGAGACGCAAGACAGGCAAACGGGAACCTGTCCAGGAGAAGGCAGATAAGTGGTCGCTGGGCAGCAGAAGCTTTTCCACATGACAAGAGGAAAGGAAAGGATGCTCCTCAGAGAAGCTTGGAAGCATAGCAGTGGGAAAACCTTCAGGAAGCAGTATTGGGACATCTGGACATCCAACAGTGCCCAACGTGGTGACAGCTGACATGCCTTGAGAGAGGAACTTGGTGGTTTGGGTTTTCTTCTGTTTTGTTTTCACTACAAAGGAGGCACGATGGACAGTGATGAACTCTGCCAGCACCCTTGCCCTATCCCCTCTGCCAGATGCTAGAAAAATTCTCCAAGTAGAGGGGGCAGGAGGAAGGGGACCATGGGAAGAAAACGCTTGAAAATGAACTTGAATAAACACACATGCGCACGCACACCAGTAAGAAGAGCTGTGTGTGCGGGTTCTTGGGCCAGCATCAAAACAAGTGGTCCAGGCTCAGAAACGTTCACTGTGGCAACTGGTGACACACAGGAAGCTTCTGGAACACAGGGTAATGCTCAGAACTGACAGAGGTAATGGCCCCAAGCGAGAACCTGATCAACACTGAGCGATGCTGACCAGCACTGGCAGGCCTGAGCAAGCCAGGGACACGGGCCAGGGTGCAGGCTGCAGGAGGCAGGCCAGACCAGCAGCCCCCAGGCCCAGCGAGGCACGGCACGCTGTGGCCTGGCTGCGGTCATCAGAGGCCGCTGAAAGCATCTTCTTGGTCTGAAATAGAAGGGTCATTTGGAAAAGGCCAGCCAAGGAGAGCCTCTGAAGAAAGCCTATACAAGCTGGGAAATGATTACCAGCCCAGAGTACTTCCAGAAAGGAAGTTGTCAAGACATTCTGGAACTGGTCGCTTAGGAGCAAGTTACCCACTTTCCCTGAGATTTGTGGAACGTTTGCCAGCCTGTCTGCCTGCTGTCTCCCCACCTCACTTTATCCACACATTTTCAATTCAAGCATCCATGTGAACTACAGTCTCGTGGGCCTCATTCTTCCTGGCATTTTTCTACCTATTTTTAAACTTCTGTCTATCTTCAGTTAATTTTTCAGTGTCTTTTGGGACACTCTCCCTTGACCTTTCCCTCTACATATATGCCTGCTAAGAGTCACATGCTCTAAATCAGTCAGTCATCTCCCAAACGGGGTCCACAAAGCCCTAGGGGAAGGACAAAGATTTTTCTGGAGGGGGTATAAGCACGGAGGACTTCTAAAAGTAGATTACATTTCCAGAACCCGTTTCTATATGAATTCTTTCCTAAAACTGACGAGGCAGAGATTGTGCTGGGTCTCCCTTCCTACCTCCCCTTTCACCTCTCCCCTCCTGAATCTTATTTTTTTTTTTATTTTTTAATGTTTATTTATTTTTGAGAGAGAGACAGAGTGCGAGGGGGGAGGGGCAGAGAGAGAGGGAGACACAGAATCCAAAGCAGGTTCCAGGCTCTGAGCTGTCAGCACAGAGCCTGACACAGGGCACGAACTCAAGAACCACGAGGATCAGGACCGGAGCCAAAGTTGGACGCTTAACCGACTGAGCCACCCGGGTGCTCTCCCCAACTCCTGGATCTTAAAGCACACTGACAGGAGTGTGAAAGCCTCTGGGGTGCCAAATAAAAAGAGTCATTTGAGAATGTATTCCCAAGACAGAGGCCTGAGGAGCAAAGCACAGAAATGTTTTCTTTATAATAAATAGAGGAGCACCTGGGTGGCTCATTCAGTAAGCGTCTGACTTGTGATTTCGGCTCAGGTCATGATCTCAAGGTTCACAGGATTGAGTCCCACATTGGGCTCTGTGCTGTTAGCGCAGATTAGGATTCACTCTCCCCCCACCCCGCTTGTGCGCTCTGTCTCTCAAAATAAACATTTTTTAAAAGTTTATAATAAGTAGAGATATGATATAATAAGGGGAGGAGGAGTCTTATTTCTGTCAGATGACAAATTCACTGCACAGCCCTTGCTTTTCTGATCTATATACCCCAGATTTAAATCCAGAAGTTAGATGGTTGCCTGAAGACACATGTTAACACATTTTTTAAAATTGAAAGCCAAAGTGACCACTTCTGATTTGCTTTATAAGGAGAACTGGTCCTGTCACTATTTGTCTTATAATGGTGGATGTTTTCCAAATAGGAAAATCCATAACTTCAACATTTTGAAGAAAATATATTTAAAGCATGTATACAATGTTACAAGGCATGGAAGACTGCACCTTTAAGACTATTCAAATTTATTTTTAAAAAATCTTTAATTGTTCACACAAAAATGTGTGAAGGGGTCCATAGTCCTTTAGCATATACATGGCAGATGGTATTGAGATCATGTGACTTAATCATTTTCCCACTTTGTGCCGGTATACACAATAGTATACACTTGAGTTTCTTCTTACTCAGAGTTTACAGACAGTCTAGCTGGAAAGACTAATGTATGAACTGGGGAGTTTGTTCCATACTGGATGCAAAGAATGACTCTTCTTTGTCTAGTGTCCTCAACTAATTGTTACCAAGCCTCTGCCCAAGTGTACTTGGAGGTCTGAATTCAATTGTTTGAGCTCTGGCAACATTCTTCCAAGGACTCCATCTTATTCCACTGCTTCAAGAAATATACTCCAGACTTGTCCAAAGAGCACCTGTACACGACAGGCTGAGCCATGCTTACAACCATTGATCGTCACTCTCCATCATTTCTAATGGGTCACAATTATCGCATGTTATTTGTCGTCTTGCCATGTGTACATACATATGCAAATACACCGTCTGATGAAAGAATGTGCCTGGATTTCTCTGGAAGGGCCTAAGTGAGTCAGTGTCTAAAATGGAGTTACACCTCTAAAACAGTTATCAAATATTTAGGGGTGAGGTGCTTCAAGCTATACTTGAAGCAGGCACCCCAGCCTGACATAATTTCATCAAAATGACTTTGGATTAAAAAAGTAAGTCAATGTACCACAGTCAGCAATCCAGAAGGTGGGCAAATCATGCCAAAGATAAATGTGAGCCCACCAATCAGCAGAAAGGAAGGAGAGCTCAAGAAGGGAAATGCCAAGATCAAATGATTTATGGGATTCTGGGTAAGAAATCTTGGTATTGCCATAATGAAAGTAATAAACATTCCATAGGCGTTAGGAAATATGAATTCCAGAGAAGTTCTACCAGTATCTACTATTTACTAAATTGAGAGTCTTCATTCCAACCTAACACACAAATATGCCAGAGTTGAATGTAGTCTTGACCTGTTTTGGATAGAGCAGACTCGGCTGAGAAAAAGTAGCTAAGTGGCACACCACACGAGGCAAATGGCCCCTCGGTTTACTAACGGCAATGCAAGCAAACAGATCCCTCCTCTGACTGAGGAGTCTAACAGATTCCTCTTGGAGCTCTGTCGCAGCCTGCAACAATTCATCTGTCAAAAAAGTGCATGAATGGGAAAAATCCAGTGTTCGAGCCAAGGACTGTGTTGCAAGTGTCTAAGATTGTTGAGAGCCGGCCAAACACGCCTTTATGGATTGTTTTCACTCTCTTGGCTTTGTAGCACCTCATCCCTAAATACTTGATAACTGTTTTAGAGGTGTAACTCCATTTCAGACACTGACTCACTTAGGCTCTTCCAGAGAAATCCAGGCACATTTTTCCAACAGATGGTGTATTTGCATATGTACACCTGGCAAGACGACAAATAAACACATTTTCCTTTTACTAAGAGCTGATCCATATTCAGCTATTCAAAGACAGACTTCCCTGACTCCTTACTTTTGTTTCCTCCCTGATGCTGCCTCCTTCCATTGGCCTTCTACTTCTCCCCAGTGTCTCCATCAGAAGGCTAGTGGAAAGGAAACACAAGGAAGGAAACTGAACTCAAACTAGTTAATTTAGCTCCATACAGTAGCTCTGGGGAAAAGGCTCAGGAGAGAAGGATGTGAAAACTATTACCAGTGTCTGGGAATTGTTTGGGGGATCTTAATTACTCCCATTCTTCCTACTTTGAAAGGTCAGGAGTGATTAACAGCTGGACGATCAGTGGAATGGATGGTCAAATTGGTGGATCCTCAAGGAGACCCTTCCTTCTGACCCTGACCTGGGTCCCCTGCATGGGGTTTTTTACCTGATGCTCTGAGTGAGCACTATAAACCATCAATCACTGCTTTCCTCTCTACTTCCTGGGCTGTCTCAAGAAATGCTCAGTATGGCAGGCTTGTTGCTGGGGCTGTCTGTTCAAGGCCGACTGAATCACAAACACAACATTTGATGCCCATACACAAAATTACCTCTAACTCCCAGAAGGGCAACCTGCTAATTGATAACCTGCCTAGAGTAACAGGTGCTGGTCAGGAGCATGGCATGGCATGGCATGGCATGGCATGGCACGTGAGGGCCTTTACTAAGGAAGCATTGCCAACGATGTGAGCTGAAAGGTTTCCGGAGGGATTTTATTTAAAAAAAAAAAAAAAAAAAAAAGGAAAAACAGACTAAAGAAGGGAAAAGCAGCTGTTTGGAAATAAACTGTAAAACATCTGTAGCACACGACTAGAATTCTCTAAGTATGAGCATGAACTTTTAAAGGGACCTCATCTTTCACAAACACCACCCCAACTGCCCAGCATACACCAAAGGCAACCGATCCTTGGCAGTCCCCCTGGCACGAAGGAGAAGAGGCGTGCCCAGATGAGCCATCACAGGGGAAAGGCCAGTTTCCCTGGCAGCCATGGAGCATAACTGTCCTTTGCTGCACCAAGCCACAAAGAAGGGACAGCTCAGAGAAATCGTAGCTATAGGGCAGTACTGTCTCATCGTGGATGGTGCATAAAGAATGGAACACACTCAGACTGGCTCCGCCTCTACTGGGAAGCCTCCACTTACGCTTTCTGCTTTCTCTCGACTCTTTGGGGGTATGCTAGTTAGCAAAAGGGCAAACACACTTTCCGTACAGTTTCTCTGTGTTTTTGTGTTGGTTTTTTTTTTTTTTTTTTTTTTTTTGCATCACTGCAATAGAATTTAGAGATTTTTTTTTTTTAAATCAAGGTTCAAGGGTCTAAGTAGCTCGATTTATTTTTCAGTAACTAAGTTACCAGAAACTTGTAGCGTGGCTGTATTTATTTTCTGAAGAAGGCTCCAAGTTGGCAGAGGGGTCCTTGGAAGGACATATTTCTTCACGTTCTCTTGATCTCAGTGTGTGGAGATTCGCTTAACAGCTGGTTTATGTACAAGTGTTTTTTTCAGCCACATCCTCCCCCTCCATAAACAGACTTTTTTCAGGCAAAAGAAGTCTGCAAGACACAACAAAATACGAGGCTCCTCACGCTTCTTCCAGCAGCAGACACAGTAAGAGTTTAGGACGTTCATCAGGTTGCATGCTTTCCATTAATTCCTTTAATAGCTTAAGGGCAAATGTGTTGAAAATAAAAGATGCCTCTTCTCCCTGTCCCCTAAGGAGGCCTTTTCCAGGCTTATCATCACTCAAAAGGCAATCATCAAGATGCAAAATCATGAGAAATGCCAATTTTACTAAGTGTTTGACAATTGGGAAGGTCAAACAGGAATGAAACCCTTTTGTCATTTACCAAAAAAAGCAGGTAACAAGGAGACTAGTTGTGACGCATACAAAGAAGTAAATTAACCATTCTTTAAGCCATATAGATTTTTTAATGACAGCTATAATTCCTTGCATTTTTTAAACATCATTTATTTGAAGAGTGCCAAACTCTGTAAATTCAGTCTCCTCTCCCTCGACAGCACTGGTGGTGGGAGATGGGCGCTGTTTTGGTAAATACTGAAAGTGGACCATCGCCGAAAGCTATCTGGTATACCATCACACTCTTGAAACTCCAGCCCTCCTCTGGCTGCCTAGAACAGGTGTCTAGGGAGGAAATCTGTTCTCTCTGGAATTCATCTCAACTTTCTCGTCTCCATGACTACTCCTCTCGGTTTGCCAGTAAAGCATTAGCTATCCCTTGCTAAGTAGGTGGCAGATGGTTCTAGGGACTTCCCCTCCCAGGACTGAAAAGTTCACCTCAGACTCTAAGAAACACAGACACTCCTTCACTTCCTCACAGCACACTCTGGAGCCCTGGGAAGGGCAACCCAAAGTAGGAAGGAGGCAGCCCATCTCTGTGGAGACAACTGGTCCCTCCCTCCCTCAGCTGCTTCTATAAGCTCAGGGTTAGCATCCTACTGAGGAATAAGAGGATTTCTTACACTTCTTCCAAGATCAACTTCCTACACTTCCTTCTCTTTCGTGTTTGATCTTCCCCCATGCTTGTGTCAAATACTATCATCGAAAGTTCAAAGGATTTTGTAAGAAAAAGTGAATTTTGCCAAACGTGTTAATTAAAAAAAAAAAAAACCTATGGAAAAAATATTTGAGTTGAGGCATGAATTAAAAAAAAAAAAATTATCCTGACAGAGAAAAGCTTTACTTTGTAACACTTGTGATAACACCCTGGACAATTTAACATTAATCACGTGATCTGAACAAACCTTCAGATACATACAGACCCATTGAACTATATTTGAAGATGGCCAATGAATTTGTTTTAAAAGAAATTATCAGTAAAGATTGCTAACATTCACATTTTTTAAAAAAATTTTTTAATGTTTATTTTTGAGAGAGACACAGAGCACAAGCCCAGGAGGAACAGAGACAGAGAGGGAGACACAGAATCCGAAGCAGGCTCCAGGCTCCGAGCTGTCAGCACACAGCCCGATGCGGGGCTCGAACTCATGAACTGTGAGATCATGATCTGAGTGGAGGTGGGATGCTTAACCGACGGAGCCACCCAGGCGCCCTGCTACCTTTCACATTTCTTAGAAAATAAGATGAATTTAGATAATAAGCAGGGGGGTGCAAGAAGATGCATCACACATTTAATGATGAAATGCAAAAATGTCTCTAATCACAAAAGCAAAGTGAAGAAGGAAAGAACATTTTAGGTGTCTGTGTGCGTTACAGAATGTGAAGGTTAGAAATAACAGCACCTTAAATTTTTAAATATACAAAATGATTGACCCAAATTGCTAAAGAATGTTCATATCCACTTAGCAGATAATAAAAAACACTGAATTTTTTTAAATAAAAAGATTAAAGAATGAAAATCGAAAGGAACCATTTTTCTATGTAAAGGAAAATAAATGGCAGAGAGAAATCAAATAAATATTGGAACTTTTCAGACCAGAAAGATAGGGCCTTAAAAAGAATCCAGCAGAGGGGCGCCTGGGTGGCTCAGTCGGTTAAGCATCCAACTTTGGCTCAGGTCTTGATCTCGCTGTTTGTGGGTTTTGGGCCCCGCGTCGGGCTCTGTGCTGACAGCTCAGAGCCTGAAGCGTACTTTGGATTCTGTTTCTCCCTCTCTCTCTCTGCCCCTCCCCGGCTCGCTTGCTCGCTCTCTCTCTCTCTCTCTCTCTCTCAAAAATAAATATTTTTAAAAAATGTTTTTAAAGAATCCAATAGAAATATACAACAGCATAGAGGACGGGAACATCCACTGTTTTGAGAACTTCACAGGTTATCTCCTTAAATTTTCACAATGGTCTTACCAGAAAGGTATCTTCATTTCAGATTCTCAATCATGTTTCTCTCTCTTGGGGCATCAACCACGCCATCTCATCTAGATCCTTCCCAGGGATAACTGAAACACAGCAAGTCTCCCCCAGCATAGCCGCATACTCCCATCCTCTCTGGTACATACCCCTTCTCTCTCCTCCCCTCCACAAGCCAGGTTCCAGGAAAGTTGTCTCAACTCTAGGTCTGCATTTCCTAACCTCTTATTCTTCCCCTTGCCCATCGCAACTTGACTTTTGCCTTGATCTCTCCATCCAGTCAATCTCGGTAGTCAATGATCTCCATGTTGCAAAATGTGATGGACAATTTTAAGTTCTCCTACCGCTCTGTCAGCAGGATTTAAAACTGTTTGTTGCTCCCTCTTCCTCCATACACCCTCTTCTCAATGCCCCTGGTTTCTCTCCCACCTCCCTGGCTGCCGCTCAGTTTCCTTTGTCAGTTCTCTCCTAGGCCCTCCTCCCTCTCACTCTGTATTCCTCCCCTGGGTGAGTGCATCTATGCCCATTGTTTCAGTTACCTCGCAACACTCATGGCACCAAGTTCTATGCCCATCCCACATCTCTCCTGACTTGAGATCTCTAGAAAAACAGTGAGTACACAACAATTTCTCCTGGGTGACTCAAAGACCCCTCAAAACTCAACATGATCATGATCCAAATTGTAATCTATCCCCCACCAACCCGGTATTCCAGATTTCCCTATCTCCACGAATAACACTCCCTCTGTCCAAGGTCTGCCGGCTAGAAACCTATGCATCAATCACCCTCCAAACCCCCCTCTTGCTTGCTCCTTCACCCCTTATCCATCACCATGTCCTGTCCATTTACCTCCTAAATCTCTCAAATTCATCCACTTCTCTCCATCTCCTCTGCCATTCAAGCCACCGTTTTTCAACCCAGCTACTAAAATCACTTTCCCAGTGGGCTCCCCATCCACTCCACCCCCTCCATTCTGTCTGTTCTCTGCACCAAACCACAGTGATCTTTTCTGAAATGCATTTTGGACCAAGTCAGCCCCCCACCACCAATCACTTGAAACCTTCCCCATTGCTCTTGGGATAAAGGTTAAAACCCCAGATACAGCCTGCAAGACTTTGTACTTACCACCCCACCTTTCGGTTCCACCCAAGTTCTACATCTTCTGCTGACAAAGCCTTCAGCCAGGTGCCATTTATTCCAGGATAGCATCCCAGAGTGCCCAGTCTTGCTTGATAGCTTTTGCTCTTTCTGAGCACTTAACTTCAATATGACATTATACTCAGTACTAAAATTACTTGGTTGATATGTCTGGGTTTTTTTTTTTTTTATTTTTTTTATTTAACTGCATCCCCGGGCACAGTTCTTAGCACTCGATACACAATTGTTAAATGAACAAATGAATGAGAGACTCACTTAAATAACATGCTAATTCAGCTGGTGACAGAAGTCTGATTCAGAGGAAAACCTATCAAATGCTAAAGGTCATGTTCTTTCCGCTACACCACACCACCTCCCACAGCAAATGCTCGCTGTGCAGTTGTTGAGCCTGAATCCATACAAATACAGTAAAAACGGACTACAGAGTCTTTGTCCACATCACCACGGGGCATGACTTGAGCATGGCAGAAACAGCCACGTGACACGTATGAAGGAGCGTGGGTTTTTGCACTTATCGGCTATGTGAACTTCAGCATGTTAATCCTTCTGTGCCTCAGTTTCCTCATCTATAAAGTGGTAATAAGGAATTTGGTGAGAACTAAATAGACTGCAAATACTTTCTTGACTCTTGAATGCTAAGCATCCAATGAGAAGGGGCCAGAAGATGCAGTGGAAGTAGCTTTCATGACAGTGTTAGGGCAAATAAAAATAGTCCCATAGTGCATTACACTGTTTGGATGAGAAAGTTACTAAGAGATACAGGTTAACGATATAGTCTCGCATTTAACAGATATTTATTGATCACTTACTAAGTAGAAGCTGTTTGGGATATTAAAAAAGGGCTTTAGGCTAATTCAAGGATTAAGGAAAACGAAGACTTTGAAGGGTATTCCTTGACTTTTTAAAAAACACTAAAGGGGCGCCTGGGTGGCTCAGTCGGTTGAGCGTCCGACTTTGGCTCAGGTCATGATCTCGAGGTCCATGGGTTCAAGCCCCGCGTCGGGCTCTGTGCTAACAGCTCAGAGTCTGGAGCCTGCTTCAGATTCTGTGTCTCCCTCTCTCTGACCCTCCCCCATTCATGCTCTGTCTCTCTCTGTCTCAAAAATAAATAAACGTTAAAAAAAATTAAAAAAATAAATAAAAAATAAAAAACACTAAAAACACTACCGCGGTGGGCTAACAGTCTGGTACCAGCAACACACACCAGATATGAGATTGAATTGGTCACAGAAACTCAAGGATTGAGAAGATCTTGATTCCCCAGAATAAGTCATGACAAATTAGCCAAGTAAAAGGAGCACAGAAATAAATTACTGGGCGTGTGCACTATCTAGATTCTACTTAATTCTCTCTCTCTCTCTCTCTCTCTCTCACACACACACACACACACACACACACACACACAACCACAAACAGCCTATGAAGTAAGGTGGAATGAGGTGAACCAGAGAAGCAAATTGGTTGCCCAAAGGCAGCCTGTGGTTTCAGGGCGGAAAGACCATAACGCACCCAAACACTCTCACCAGACACCACAAAAAGACACCGCGAGCACCAACGAGGTACCAGAGAGAGCTGTTTTCTCATCAATCCCTTCTTGACCTCAGATGGCATCTCTCTGCTATTTAAGTGTCCTTCTCCACTTTGGTGCCCCTGACCGTACGATGGGGAGGGTGGGCTCACAAGGATGCAATGCGGATAGAGGTACTGCAGCTGAGAGCCCTGTGGGAAACGTAGAGCTCTCTGCGAGAGTAGTAACGTTTTTCTCATCATTGTTGTTAAGTACACAATTTGCACATTAAAAGCTCATTAGAGAGTAAACCCACCCGGGTGAGGAGTGGAGGCAGTAACTTGAGAGTCCCCCAGGGGGCACCATGGTAACTTGGCACGTGGAGGCCACACAGTATCAGGTTACTTGGGCAGCCACCACAAACACCTGCAGGGCTGTAACCTGGGTCTTAGGGAAAGTGCTTGGGTCCTCTTGATCCACTCCGTGGGGAGATCCACAGGGGTTCAGAAATTGCCAAGACAATCCACCCGGCAACCCCCGAGGCATGAATTACTACTCCCCAAGAAGCAGAGTTGTGTGGCATGCCTAACGTGACATGAAATCAGAAATACTTGAATACCTACATGTTTGAGGCACTTGTCTATGAGCTTAGGGGAAAACAAAAAAGTTGCACAGTACCTGCCCTCGGAATGTTTATGATCTTGTTGGAGAAGGCAGGCATGAATAGAGAAGATAATCCATGAGGCAAGATGACTGGATACCAAATGAATGTCAGGGAGAACAGAAATCACAGACAGTGTGCCCTCCTCGCGTCCCACACCGAAAAACAAGTTCTGCCCCTGACTCAGTGAATCTGGGAAGTTGCTTCATAAGACCAGACTCCAGCAAAGCATAGAGGGTTAAAGCAAATCATCTCAAACTCTTTCCTAGGTCTAACATCCTAAGACTTTAACATCAGTTCCAATTTCTCTACTTCTCTCATGCTTTTTCTGTCACTCATGTTAAGAAACTTACAACTGTACAGCCACAGAAACAATGTCTAGAGAGCAGCTCCAGGTCTGCTCATTTAGAGACAGGCAGATACCTCTAGGGGTCAAGAGACGGGGTTTGGAGTGAGACATACCTGACTGCTTACTGAATCCTGCTGTTGCTGGCTATGCAGCCCTGAGCGAGGTACTGAAAGCCTCTGTCTCCTTATCTCAAAAATGGGGAGGACATGAGGCGCCTGGGTGGCTCAGTTGGTTAAGCTTCAGCTCAGGTCATGATCTCACGGTTTGTGGGCTTGAACCCTGCGTCAGGCTCTGTGCTGACAGCTCAGAGCCTGGAACCTGCTTCGGATTCTGTGTCTCCCTCTCTCTCTGAACCTCCCTTGCTCATACTCTGTCTCTCTCTCTCTCTCAAAAATAAACAAACAATTAAAAAAAAATTTCTAATAAAGAAAGAAAGAACAAAATAGAACATTTGGTGCATTGCACTCAATACATGCCGGCTGTTAATAACATTTGTGTTTTCACGTTACACTTCCCTATAGTGTACATTTATTCTGTGTATCCCACTGCTTTGAGATGAGGGTACCCAGAAGGTAAGTCACGACTTCTGTAACACACCTCTCCTGGCAAAGTTCCATACTGTGCTCTGAAGGTCAGCCGACAGTCAGCAAACAGTTATTTAAAACACTGCAAATGGTACAGCTGCTTGCTCCGAGGAGATGCACGTCTGAATATGAGCATGTAACCAGACTTTTGAACTAACAGGTAATGTTCCTCATAGAAAAGTTATTTAGCACTCCTTTTGGGAAGGAGGGAAAACACAAGGGCAGTGCTATCACTAACGCTCTGCAAGCCAAAGAAAACACTAACGTATACAGCCTCGTCTCGGGCGGGGGCCCTGAAGAGGCTTGGTAGGCTGGAAGTCATGGCTATGCAAGCAAGCGGCCTCCCAAAAGGTCACTCCCTGAGTGGCTCCAGCTCTAAATATAAAGGTATGTTTGCACAGAGTACTAATTTGGTAGTTCTCATGTGTTTACTAGGGTTTTATACTTTACTTTCAGCATTTTGTTCCCTGTGCATTAGAAAAAAAAAAAAAAATGATGATTCTAGAAAGATACAGTCTTCATTAGGTTTGTGTGCTTGTTTTATTTTAATATCGGCCTAACTTCCACTGTCTCTTCCCAGCTTCTCTCTCCTGCCGAACACTTCCCAAACCTGCAAGTGCCAGAAGTCTGCGAAGAAACAAGGCACTTCCTATCTTTATTCTGTATCTTCCATTTTCCAGTACATGTACTAGAGCAAGAGAGTGGGCATTCCATTTGACACAGAGTCACTCTGGACCAGCTTTAGCATGCTTTAAAGAAAGCGCTCTTATAAAGCAAGTATTCATGTATTACTTGCATAACTTTTTAAAACCACAATGTGTCAAAATGCATCCAGTCCACTGTCTCCTAACCTGATGGCTATTTGAAGTACACATGCAAAGGTGTGTGTGTCTCTGTACAATGCACATGCAGGGTAAGTGTTAACAGTCTGAAGCTCAAGTGCACCCAGGGGCACCTGGAAGCACTCAGACTTGATCTGGTCAACTCAGCCAGCGCCTATGTCCCCCTTCACCTTGCCAGGTACCCTGACGCAGAAGATGCCTGCCCATTCTGAGGACAACCTTCTCAGGTGGACGATACCCTTCCTTGATCAGGGGCATAGGAAACACTCCACTTTCATGCGAGAACCCTAAGGTGAGGCTGTCCTTTAGAATGTGGAATTTAAGAAACAAAACAGATGAACATTTAGGAAGGATGGGGGAAGAGGAGAGAGGAGACAAGAGACTCTTAATGAGAGAGAACACACTGAGGGTTGATGGAGGGAGGTTGGGGGGGGGGACAGGCTGGATGGGTGAGGGGTATTAAAGGAGGGCACTTGCTGTGATGAGCACTGGGTATTGTCTGTAAGTGATGAATCACTGACTTCTACTCCAAAACCAATACTGTAGTGTATGTTAACTAAAATTTAAATAACATTAAAAAAAAAAAGAATGCTAAGGAGCCATTCCTAGCTCCATAGCATAAATAGTTTCTGGTTATGACCTCCTCATATTGTAGTAACATGAGTGCCTGACATTAAGAAAAACTCTGAGACTAGATATTCAAGTTGTGGCCAGATTAAAATCGCAAGGACTTATCACTCTACTAGAGGTCTTCATTTTTTTATAGATGTCTTTCCCTTCTCTTCACTCCTCCATCATAAAGTAACTAGAGTATGGTCCTGAGGGGCTTCCCATATCAATAAAAACAATACTGATAAATCATTGTACTTACACTCTTAGTTTGACAACGACCAACGGTAAAGCCGGGGAATGAAAAATAAGCAATTTTGGCGAATAGACCACCCTAAGGAAACAGCCCTAGTGACTAAATATTTGACTGACACTGTCAGGTTCTTCCTCCTGAAAGTCTGGGAATGGGCAGGGGACTCCCTGGCTAACTAAAAAGAGGCTCTTTGGGAACCATCATTTTTCCTGGATCCAAGAAAGCAAGCTATAAAAGCAAAGCAGAAAACCAAACTTTGTTACTTTCTCTGTTAATTTCTCTTTTACTATATCAAAGTCCCATAAAAGTCTCTTTTAAATGTTCTATCCAGTCCCAGACAGTTAAGGCTCTTGGGCCAAAATGGGGAAAAAAATAAAAATAAAAAATAAAAAATAAAAAAAAGAGCATTGGGAGAAGTTCTACCAATGTCTTCGTATATAACTTAGGCAACTATCTCAATGACTAAATTCCTTCTTTAAGCCCGTAATTTTGTTTCATCAACTTGAGGAACCACTCCTCAAAATTAAAACCTTTCATTTCCAAGCACTGTAAAACTTAACCTTTTTATTCCTGCCCTTGGTTACATAACAAATTAGGGGCATTTTTTTTTTTTTTTTTTTTTTTTTTTTTAACGTTTATTTATTTCTGAGAGAGAAAGAATGAACGCAAGCAGGGGAGGACCTAGTGAAAGAGAAGGAGACACAGAATTCAAAGCAGGCTCCAGGCTCTGAGCTGTTGGCACAGAGCCTGATGTGAGGCTCAAACTCACAAACTGTGAGATCATGAGCTGAGCTGAAGTCCCGAAGTCAGATGCTTAACCGACTGAGCCACCCAGGTTCTCCAGGGCATTGATTGTTTTAATTAAAAATTTTCAAACTAAAGAAAAATATAGAAAGTTTCATATTTGAAGTGCTATTTCATCCTAATGTGAGGAAAAAGAATGGAAAGGAAGTTACTAAAAATATATATAATTTCATAGGAGATATGGAGAATGATGCCTTCTTTGCTACCCCAAATGTTTAGTTTTAGAATCATGGAGGAGAAATTATCAATACTGAACCAAGTCACTGGAATTAATGAAGAATATTAGCAAATTTCACTCTAGTCATCAAATGAAAGCTAATGTCACCTGGAAGGCCAAGCAGAGAAAGTCCTCTTGACTGGGAAGCAAAGAAGTAGGAAGATGACAGAATTGGAGGGCTGAGCTTGCCTCATTCCTCCAACTGGGGACATAAGCCCCAGGTCCCTTGACTCTCTGCCAACAAGTGAGCAATTTCATAGGATAAAGGGCTCATCTTCCTAAGAAGTCAACTTCACTCACCAGGATGTAATTTAAACCATCATTTTACATTAAAAATAAACAAGGGGCACGTGGGTGGCTCAGTCAGTTAAGCATCTGACTCTTGATTTGGGCTCAGATCATGACCTCACAGCTGGTGGGATGGAGCCCTGCATTGGGCTCCATGCTGACAGCATGGAACCTGACTAGGATTCTCTTTCTACCCCCCTCTCTCTCTATGCCCTTCTTTGGCTTGTGCTCTTTCTCTCCCTCAAAATAAATAAACTTAAACAAAATTTTTTAAATAAACAAGATGTGTTATGGACAGTGAGCAAAACTTGCAGAATTTTTTGAGAGAATGCAAGGAATTTGAAAAAAATATCACAGGCTCTTGGTGGTGGCTGTGCGTACTCCAGATCTTTCTAGAATACAAATGGGGTCTCCACAGCCACTGAGGCTGCTTCAGCAGCTCCATGATTCTCAAAAATTTCCCACCAACTTCATGCTTGGAGCAGAGGAGAGACAAGTTTTATGATGCAGATATCTCCAAGTTAGCTAAGCTCACATTTTAACATTTTGTGCTTTTTATCTTAAACATTCATGTGAATTTCCAGTCTGCTCCACAATATATCCATGTGTATTCTGATAAAGAAATAATGTCCTATGGTATTTATCACTGAGGAGAATGGAGGGTCTGGGAAAACATGGTGTATTGATCTACTACATCCTTAGGAAACCTCCAAAGATATGTTCTCCTATGGTAGGTAGAAAGAACCCTAGACTGGAAGATGTGGGCTCTATTCCAGTTCCTGATACTAGCCAGCGGTGGGACCTTAGGTCAGTCACTCTCTTTGGACTACATGTGTTCTGTGATAGTGAATTTAATGTGTCTACTTGCTTGGGCCATGGGGTGCCCAGATATTTGGTCAACATTATTCTGGGTATTTCTATAAGAGAATTTTGGGATGAGGTTAACATTTAAATTGGTAGACTGAGTAAAGCAGATTACTCTCCCTAATATGTGTGGGTGGGCCTCAACTCACCAGTTGAAGGACTAAACAGAAAAGAAGGCTAACGCTCCCTGGAGTAAGGGAGAATTGTCCTGCCTGATACCCTCAAACTGGAACACCAGCTCTTCCTGCCCAATGAACATTGGCTCTTCCTGGTTCTATAGCAGCTTCCAGCCTTTGGACTTGAATTGGGACATTGGCTCCACAGATTTTAGACCTGCCAGCCTCCATAACCACACAAGCCAACTCCTTATAATAAATCCCTTTCTATATATATACACACACCCTATTGGCTCTGCTTCTCTGGACAGCCCTAATACAAACTCTCAATCTCCACCATTCCAAAATATTATAATTGGAATTACACATTCAATGTTTCTCACTGCTTCTCTCCCCCACCCAAATTCTAAGAGTAATTGGACACACTTGGCTCCTTCCTTCCTTCCTTCTAGTTTTTATAGTCCTAGAGCTAGTGTCACTGGGCAGCCAGGGAGGCAGCAGGGGGTGGGGGTGGGGGACTCCATAATTTTTTTTTTAAAGAAATATACAGCATGTTAATGCAGGTTAATGTGAAAAGACTTTAAGTCTTGTAGTAAATAAGTCTTTTAAACTGTTTGGAATCCCTTTTTTAAAAAAGAAAATATACATCAACACCACCACCAGAGCTCTTCGGCACACATTTTTAAAAACGGCAAACTGGAGGGGCGCCTGGGTGGCGCAGTCGGTTAAGCGTCCGACTTCAGCCAGGTCACGATCTCACGGTCCGTGAGTTCGAGCCCCGCGTCAGGCTCTGGGCTGATGGTTCGGAGCCTGGAGCCTGTTTCTGATTCTGTGTCCCCCTCTCTCTCTGCCCCTCCCCCGTTCATGCTCTGTCTCTCTCTGTCCCAAAAATAAATAAAAAACGTTGAAAAAAAAATTTAAAAAAAAAAACAAAAAAAAAAAACAAACGGCAAACTGGAATAACTGTTCGGGGCCCAGACATTACCACCTCTCTCTCCACCTGCCAGCCTAGTAATGCAGGCACCAGGTAACTCTGTCCTGAGTCACCCTGGTGGCCATAAAGAGGAAGCACGTGGCTCAACTCCTACTGAGAAAACTGGTATGAACTTGGCATCCTCTAATTATCCCTGGCCCCTCTCTTTGGTACTAAAGCTGCAACAGTGCTCGACTCACTCCTCCTTACTTCAATTCCCTCCAGCTGCCCTTGGGTTTCAATTGAATCTAAACTCACCTGGAGGATCCAGGCTAATTTATCCTTGACCCACATCCCATTAAGATGTACCTGCTGATCCGAGCTGTTATTCATCCTCTACCTTGTCCTCTGGCCTAGGGGTTTGTCCATCCTGTATCCCTTAGCATAGTGCCTAGCACGTAAAAATTACGGGTGCCTGGGTGACTCAGTAGGTTAAGCATCCAACTTTGGCTCAGGTCATGATCTCACAGCTCGTGGGTTCGAGCCCCGCATCGGGCTCTGTGCTGACAGCTCAGAGCCTGGAGCCTGCTTCAGATTCTGTGTCTCCCTCTCTTTCTGCCCCTCCCCTGCTTGCACTCTGCCTCTCTAAAAAAAAAATAAATAAATATGAAAGAAATTTTAAAAAATTACATATGATTTCTCTTACGTGGAACTTAAGCAACAGAGTGAACAAAGGAAAAAAGAGAAACAAAACAGACTCTTAACTAGAGAACAAACTGGTGTTCGCCAGAGGAAGGTGGATGGGGGAAACAGGTGAAGGGAATTAAGAGTACCTTTATCTTGATGAGCACTGAGGAATGTATAGAATTGTTGAATCACTACACTGTACCCCTGAAACTAAAATAACACTGAACGGTAACTATACTGGAATTTAAAAAACATTAAAATAATGGCCAAGTAGCAAAAGGGGGGGAACATTAGCAACAGATTTATTTTTAACTCTATTTAGAGAGAGAGCGCACACACAAATTGGGGAGGACGTGCTGCGGGGTGGGGGGCCATGGAGAACCCTAAGCAGGCTCCATGCTGTCAGTACAGAGCCCCAATGCGGGGCTCGATCTCATAAACCATGACCTGAAATGAAATCTAGAGTCGGATGCTCAACCAACTGAGCCACCCAGGAGCCCCAGCAACAGATAGTTTCAAAAAGCACTTAATCAATTTCTGTCGAATATGTAAATGAATGAATGAAAGTGCAAAGCAGCACCTGAAATAGGGGAAATTTCCTGTGACTCAGCCCCGGTTCATGACAATAAGGAGTAACGAACAGCCTCCTCAGATCTGGGGAGCGCACAGGGCTACAGTCTGCAAGGTATTGTGAGGGCAACACAGTGGATTCAGGCCAATTTAAACACCTCTAAGAGAGGACCCTTCTTGTCGCCAGAATCAGAACAATCTGAGCTCGTTGGGCACAGGGGGACATGCACCTACTGCGTGTAATGGAGCTGCACCTCGCTGTCCAGGAATAAATAAGGTCACCAATGCTATTAGGGTGGCAGCTACGAGGGCCAGTAATAAATCACAGATTGAAACACTGAAAGCCAGGACTCCAGAATTACCCATTCAATTCCTATCGTTCTACAAACGAGAAAACCGAGGCCAGGAGTCGTTAAGCAACTCACCGAAAGTTGAAGATTTCAGAGCCAGGACTGAAGTCCAACTCTTCTGGTTCCCTGTTCAGGGTGTTTCCTACACCACCACCCTGCTTGGGACTTGCTCAAGCCTTAAACCTGTCGCTGACGCTTTTAACACAAATGTTTTGAAATTGTTTTAAGAAATTCTTGGAAACATCTGCTTACATTCTTTCAAGTTGTCAGAGTATCCAGAACAGAACAGCAGCAGAACCCGAGTGCAATCCACCCAGGCACAACACACACGGTTACTGGTTTTCCACGTCCTGTGGCAGTTTTTCATCTCTATCGGGACATCCGATCCACTGTTGCTAAATGATAACAGCAGGACCTAATTCATCCATGGCTGCATAGAAAATTATTACAAAACCATGTTGTTACTGAGAGCAGTGTCACGAGCAGGGTCTAGGGGAGGCAAGGTGGCAGGAACATAATCTAAGGAGCCCATCCTTGCTATGTCTATATGCTCATCACACAGCATATGCATGATAAGATGCCAAACCCAGGTTCCTTAAATGGATTTTATTTCCTTTCCCAATACTTTGGAAATGCTTTTCTTTTGGTTGGAGAGATGGAGAAAGAAGGTCTAAGCTTCGGCTTTTGCTGTTGCAAAACATGCATAATGCCTGAAATTCTTTCATCCAATTAGTTCAAACACCATTGGACAGACGCGACTTCACAGCTTTTCCAAAAGTCTAAGCTTATTCCAAAGTAGAAAGTTTGTTTAAAAAAATTTATATATATATATATATATATATATGTTTATATTTATATATATTTATATATATATGTTTTTATATATATACATATATGTATGTATACACACACACACACACACACACACACACAAAGAAAGAAGGCAGGAAGAAAGGAGGGGAGGAGAGGAGCTGCAGAGGTGGAAATCAGCACATGAGCGCGAAGCTGTGCTTGCTTGGCAATCCAAGCTGGAAAGTATTTGGGTCCCACCATGTAGTGACTCATCTGTACAGTCAGGGTGCAGGTAACACAATACAACTGAGCAACTTGAAGCAGAAAGTATCTTAACTTAGGCAATTAGGTGTTTATGAATTTGTGAAGGAGCTGGCGGTACAGGCCCTGGGCTGGGCCTCCAGGAATGAGTCCTAGAACAACACCCCAGAACTGGCCCGCCAGGGGGGCCCTCAGCAGCACAGTCAGAAAGCCACTGCTCCCAGCTGGCCCTGACACCATCCACCCTCTCAGCCACCCCCAGGGAAACAGGAAGCTGTTCCAGAGGTGTGCTAGGCTTGCGAGATCTGCACCAACCAGCAAGTGGGGGCCTCAGGCCCTGCCCCTCACCCCTCAAGTTGGTTCCACAGCATATCTGACTGGGGGAACTGGTTGCACTGGGTCTCCTGGCCTCTGCAGCACAACAAGGCACACTAGAAGGGAGATGGAGAAGTTTACAGGCAAAACCATGGTATGCCCCACACCCACCAGGCAGAGAAAGTCCTCCTTCCACAGAGCAAATGCCTCAGCCAGGCTCGGGGTGGAGGAGCGGGAGTTCATCTTCACTCTGAGCCACCTCTTTCTAGAGCACCCCAAGCTGAAGCCTGAGCCCTCTTCCAGGTTAGCCAAACCTCCACAAAAACAGTATATCCCAAAGAACAGGTTCCAAAGGAGACCGAGATGGCCAGCAGACACATGGAAAGGTGCTCAGTGTCACTAATCCTCGGGGGAACACAAACCAAAACCACCGTGACACCACCTCACACCTGTCAGAATGGCTAGTATCCAAAAGACCAGAAATGGCCAAGTGTTGGCGAGGATATGGAGAAGAGGGAAACTTTGTGCAGTGTTGGTGGGAATGTACATTGGTGCAGTCACTGTGGGAAACAGTATGGAGGTTCCTCAAAAAGTTAAAAGAGAAATGACCATAGGATCCAGCAATCGTACCTCTGGGTAGTCATCTGAAGGAAACAAAAACACGAACTCAAAAAGGTAACTGCGCCCCCATGTTCATTGCACATTACTTACAATAGTCGGGACATGGAAAGAGCCTATCGATGAATGAGTGGATAAATAAGATACATATCAATAAATAAGATATATATCGATCATAAAAAGAATGAAATCCTGCCATTTGTGACAACATGGATGGACCGTAAGGGCATTATGCTAAGTGAAATAAGTCAGAAAAAGACAAATACTGTACGATCTCACTTATATGTGGAATCTAAAAACAAAAACAGAATTGAATGCATAGACACAGAGAAGAAATTGGTGGTTGCCAGAGACGGGAAGGGGTGGAGGGTAGAGAGAGGGTGGAGGGGGCCAAAAAGTACAAACTTCACTTATAAGACAAATCCTGGGGATGTAATTAATGTACAGCCTAAACAAACAAAACCCCAACAGGCACACAGCGGCCTTGCTGTAGTCAGCTGGGAACCAAATCATGGGATGCCCACCTGCCTCAGCCTATGCCGCTTTCTGCCCAGGCGAAGCCTGACGACCAATGCTAGCAATTTCTCTCGGTTAAGCTCTCTGTGCCCAGCTCCCTCCTGGACACTGCTTTTGAAGCTGGGATCCTGCCCTCTTCTCCCCTTCCAGGAATCCTGAGAAGTGCTCTTCCGAGGCCGCATTCACTTGAGCTGGGCCCCTAGCACGTGTCACAGGTAAGTGGGGCAGCTAAAATCTGATGGCCACCAAAGAAATGGGTTTAAATCCCAGCTCTGTCACTGAGAGCCGAGTGAACCTGGATGAGGTACTGCAACACAGTGAGCACTAGTTTTCTAAGATGTAAGAGGAGGAGTCTAGAGCTGCCAGGGATGTTCAAAGAAATGCAGCAAGACAGCTTAAGGAGCCTGGTAAACCAGGTCCGCAAAAGTACACAACCCATCCTTTGTTCTTTGACTGGGCTGTGCTCATGCCTCTTGCTTCTGCCTCACCTTTCCGCCCCCACGTGCTTGGGGATGACCAGTGCACACTTGCCATCGGCTGCCCACCTCTCTGGACATCCGCTGACTGTCTGCCACCAAGCAACATCCCAGTCTGCCACCCCTTCCCGGGCCCCTTTTGAGACCAGTGGTTTTCAACCACGGTGAGTCATAACCAGATGTAATAAGACACTGGAGTCTGCAAAAGATTCACATTTTTCATAAATTAGATGAATGAGGCTATCCCCAGTCTCGCTCACCTCCTTGCACTTTGAGGAGCTTTCTTGGGTGCAAAGGAAAGCATGCGGACGGGGACTGGCACGCCGAGACTTATCTCCGCCACAGCCTTGAGGGAGCCACCTAAGTCCTGGAGTGGACTGTGCACCGTGTGTGACACCCCGTGGGCCAAATCCAGGCTCCACCACAAATCGATGTCCACTCACCGGCTCGTCTCAAAACTGGCTCTCCTTTGGGCCAGCAAGGCTGGAATGAGGTAGGCCCCTCTGAAAATAACAGGGGTGATGGTTAAAGGCACTGGTGGCTTCTGGCCTTTTGATACATCCCCAAGAAATCATGACAAACTGGTTAACATGTCATTATCCCCCCAAATTCCAAATAGGCTCAAGAAAAGGGTCTCTCGCAGGAGAAAGAAATGGAGGGAGGGGATGTGTCCCATTAACTCTAAGCCATCTGTGAAAACCAAAGTCAGATGGCAAACACATGGACATACCAAATCTCCTTGGTTGCTTCAGGAAAAGTCACCTGCACATACTAGTTTTACCCAATGTTCACATTTCTCTCTATTCCTATTTTTATTATTTTTTAATGTTTATTTATTTTTTGAGAGAGAGAGAGAAGTGCGAGTGGGGTAGGGATAGAGAGAGAGGGAGACAGAAGATCTGAAGTGGCCTCTGTGCTGACAGCAGAAAGCCCGATGCAGGGCTCGAACTCACCAACTGGGAGATCATAACCTGAGCCACAGTCGTACCCTTAACCGAGCCACCCAGGTGCCTCTATCCCTATTCCTTTTAAAAGCTTTGGCTTCAGGACGCTCTTTTGAACGTCTACACGTGCACATACATATTATAGCACAGAACACGGTACACGATACTGAATACATGTACATGACCTGCACATTCATTGTGAGCCTATGCTTATGCACCATGTAGGCCTGGACCGAAGTTTGGCTTGCCCATCCTTTCCCTGTTCCTGATCTGTTCTGTATGATCCTCTCCACAGTCATCTCTGCTTTCCTGTCACTCCCTAGAACCCTGCCCAAGCACATTCACTAGGAAAATTCTTTGTGATGAATGAACACAATTAATAGCAGATGTTCTCTGTTCTCCCATTCCTTCCCTAGTTCCCTCTGGAATATGGAGGTCATCTGGCTTTGCCAAAAATGCCATGATCAACAGTAAAACTGGGTCTGTTGGGCTGTACACATGCACGTAAATGGAGACAGAGGGCAGAGGAAGGTTTATGCTGGGATTTTATGTGCGCCCCTTGAGAGCAGGTGCAAGTGGAAACCGCTAGAACAGTATCAGGCATTAGTTGGGAAGAAATTCTATAAAAACAGAATCTAGATTCTTCTAAGTATGCTTCTTTTGTCATTTTCCTAACTGTGAACAGCATATAGGGGCTACAGTGAGAAAATCCCCTCCAAGAATCTGAAAAGAGAGGGAGGGGAGAGGGAGAGGGGGAGGGGGAGGGGGAGGAGGGGGGGGGGGGGGGGGTGGGAGAGAGAGAGAGAGAGAGAGAGAGAGAGAGAGAGAGAGAATTGCCCTTGGAAAATGAAATTTTAAAAATGAACCCATAGTGAATCCAATTAAGCCACCAGAAGGAGAAGGATTGGTTCCCAGGCTTGCAAGGCATGAGAGTAATCAGATCAAATGTTCTATAAAATACCTAAAGAAAGAATGTAAGAATGTGTTAATCAGCAGTGGGCATAGGAGGTGCCTGTCACCTGTTGGTCCCTGGATCTTAGGAAATGAGGGCATCCAAAGATTAAGACACACAGGTTCTAGGGACGCCTGGGTGGCTTAGTTGGTTAAGCGTCCCACTTTGGCTCAGGTCATAATCTCAAGTTCATGGGTTCAACGCCTGTGTCAGGCTCTGTGCTGACAGCTCACAACCTGGAGTCTGCTTTGGAACCTCTCTCTCTCTCTCTCTCTCTCTGAAAATGAATAAACGTTAAAAGAAAAAAGACACAGTTTCCACCCAAGCACTGTCCAGAGTTAGGGGAGCCCACCCCCTGGGAATTTAGAGAAGAATCCCCATTTTACAAGCCTAATTAACTCTTGCACTTGAGTTCCTGTTTTGCCTCCCCACCTCCTCGTGACAATTTGACTCCTATGGCATCAGCCCTCCAGGAGAGAGAGCATTCTGGCAGGAGGATACAAGTGCTTAGTCCTGTTGGCACTTATTCTCACTGTAAATCAATAAACTGGCATCACGTTTGAAATCAGGCTTGCCCCAGCCCCCACCCTCAGGGAGACAACCCTCCTCCATCTGACTACATTTGTCTGGCCTTCCCAGTAAGTTATAATCTTGTCATAAATCAATAAATTCGTTACTGGCAGAATGGGCCGTGAGACTTTACAACTGTGGGACAGGCTCTGTTTGACCAAGGAGAAGAATCCCTGATAGGTGTGATTCTGCCCATGAGACAGCACGGGAACACACCCTTGCTAGGAATAATGACAATAAAATGGAGGGTGTCTCTGTTAACTGGAAGCCTCTCTGTTGGTTTAGGACCCAGATGCATTTGTTTATGCCAGGTGAGAGCGGAAGTGCTCTAGAAAATAGAGGAAGAAGACTGTGGGATTCCCAGGAGTGATCCTGAGGCGGGAAGATGGGAAGGGGGTTACTAAGGCTGACAAGGTCAAGGATGCAGCCCAGGTGACAAGTCCCTTTTAGTGAGAGCTGAACAGATTTCTAACAGAAGCAATGACCTATATGCAGTTTCAGGTTTCCACAGTGCAGCCTGCTAGGCCATTTCCACTCCCTATGACAGCCTCTCAGCCCCCTGACCAAAGGCTTCCAGAAAATCTACTGAGGGGCAAGACTGCAGGACCATAAAAAGCATCAAAACACCAACTCTGGGGCTAGGATGCCCAAGCCCAACGTCTGGCTTCACCTCCCACTTAACTGCATAATCTCAGAATGAGCTACATAACCTCTCTGCCTCAGCTTCCTCACCTGAAAATGGGGATAATGAGAGCAACCACCTTACATAATAATGCCATACTTACGAGGGAGGGATGATTTCACCAATAGGTCAAATCCGTGTGGAACATGAACCTCTTAGGCACACAAGCAGACACCCAGGGGCTGCCGCCAACACAACCACACAAACGCAAAGGCAGCAGAAGGTTTGAAAAGGGCACAGTGGAGA
Source organism: Lynx canadensis (assembly GCF_007474595.2). NCBI lineage: Eukaryota > Metazoa > Chordata > Mammalia > Carnivora > Felidae > Lynx > Lynx canadensis. The sequence goes on from NC_044307.1 coordinate 20,609,175, forward strand.
CTCAAGGCAGTCAGGTCTACAGCGGAAGGAGCAGGGTGCTCCCAGGAGACATCTGGATTAGACCAACAGTCAAGAACATTCATCGAATGAACATTTACTGGGTGTCTGGTATACCTCTACTTTTCTACAGAGCTCTAACTTGGTTGACCAGAGTGATTTTTAAAATTTTTTTTTCAACGTTTTTTATTTATTTTTGGGACAGAGAGAGACAGAGCATGAACGGGGGAGGGGCAGAGAGAGAGGGAGACACAGAATCGGAAACAGGCTCCAGGCTCCGAGCCATCAGCCCAGAGCCTGACGCGGGGCTCGAACTCACGGACCGCGAGATCGTGACCTGGCTGAAGTCGGACCAGAGTGATTTTTAAAAAGAATTACATTGAAGATGAAGAAAAAGGGAAAAAAATAAATATTAGAGCAGAAAGAGGGTCTCAGCCTCCTTCCTGTTTCGCAAAGACAAAGAATCTACCCAGTTAGACCCAGTCTTGGTTTTCCAACGAGACAAGGAATCAACAATGATCTCCAAAGAATTCCCTTCAGTTCTCAAGAATGCTGAAGGTCAGGGGCACCTGGGTGGCTCAGTCAGCTGAACATCTGACTTAGACTCAGGTGGTGATCTCACGGTTTGTGGGTTCGAGCCCCACATCGAGCTTTGCACTGACAACATGGAGCCTGCGTTGGATTCTCTGTCTCCCTCTCTCTCTGCTCCTCCTGTGCTTTGTCTCTCAAAAATAAATAAACATTAAAAAAATTTTCTTAAAAAAAGAATGCTGCAGGTCAAAGTCTCCCACTGAACATCTGAAAAATACTGCTGTCCAAGACCTATTTACAATAATGCAGTCAGTCACTTGGTGAGTGAGGCCTGGGCATCAGGATCTTTAAAGTCCCCCACTTGATTCTAATGAGCAGTCAAGGCTGAGAACCACTGGTATGATGAATTTTAATCTATTTCCACCTAGGTTGCTTCTCGAGCTTTCCTAACAACGGAGATTACCTGGGATAATAGGTGAACATACAGATTCCCTGGGTCCCCTCCCTAGGATTTCCGAGTTAATAAATCTGGGACAGAGCCCAGGAATTTGCATGTTTACAAGCACCTTGGGTGATGTATGTACTCAGGGAGGTTCAGAAAATAAGGTGCACTTTTCAGAAAGGGTGTGGACAATATTGGAAAATCAACAGGGAAGTTAAGAATGACTCTAAGTATACCTCTTTATATCCATAAACACAGTCTCTCCCTCTGAGGTTTTGTTCCAATCCCAATCTAAGTCCAGGACTCCAATGACAGACAAAACGGGGGGAAAAAATTCCCAGTTCTGCAGATACTCGATCCTTAGTGGGCCCCAGGCCCAGAGAGAAGAGAACCAATTGTTACATGTGGTTTCTGTCATTCCTTATGGGATCATTTCTTTTCACTATTATTTGAACCAAATCACCAGGACCTAGCATTTAACAATGATGTAAGCTATACACACATCACTGAATAAGCACTTAGATATCAATTCACTTGAAAGTATGTTCAACCACTTAAAAACAGGATGTGGCTTATTTTTTATTTTAAATGTTTTATACTGTATCATTTAAACTGTTCCATGCATTTTTTTAAATAAGGCAGAAGGCTTCCAGCTCATTCTTTACATTCACACTGGAAGTGGCTATGTAATCCAGATACCAAAACAGGACAATGACAGAAAACAACAAAAATGGAAATGCATAGCAATTTCATCTGATTATATCCAAAGACCCTAAAATAGTTTATTAGAATAATTATATTATAAAAGGTTTATTCCAGGATGCAAGAATGATTCAACATTAGAAAATCTGTTCGCATAAATCACTACTTTGAAGGAGCCCACAGTTGCTATTATAGATTTTTTTAATAAAATATTTCTTAAAGTCCTAGACAACGAAAGAACAGGACAAGACAGTTACTGATACTAGAAAGAAAAATACAAATTTATCTTTATTTGCAGATGGCATGGTGGTATACCCCCAAAATCCAAGAAAATCAACCTCTTTACATTGTTTCTTCCCTTGTTTGATCTTAAATAAATGTAAATTACAGTTCACAAATTATAATACTTTTCCAAATATGTTTTTTTTCCTGACATTCCATGACTCTATACGCAACTACCTTAAGTATTTTCACATGCTTGATCTCTCTGTGACCCTACCAAGTAAGTCTTCAGGTTTTTAATTCAAAGGCCAAAAAATGCAGAAACCCAAAAATCCTCTAGAGGTCATGGCAACAGGAATGTGAAGATCATACACCTGTCCTGAACTTGACCCCAACTCAACACATGCAATGCATAAGCCCATGGCCCTCACACTCTGCTGTATCTGCTGGAGTATCTCTAAGGGAGCTTGATGCCCAGCTTCTACCCCAGACACATGATTGAATTAGGGTGGAGTGTAATCTGGGCATCAGATTTTTTTTAAAGCTCTCCAAGTGTTGTTGTTTTTTTTTAAATGTTTATTTTTGAGAGAGACAGACAGACAGACAGACACCAAGCCTGAGCAGGGGAGGGGCAGAAAGAGGGAGAGAGAAAATCCCAGGCACACTCCCCACTGTCAGCACAGAGCCCGATGTGAGGCTCTAACTCACAAACTGTGAGATCATGACATGAGCCGAAGTCAGATGCCTAACCAACCGAGCCACCCAGGCGCCCCTAAAGCTCTCCAAGTGGTTCTAATGCATAACATAGCTCAGGAACCACTGGTTCAAGCAGTTCTCAGGTTGCTCATCATTTCGGCAAATGTAGGCTATGAAGAGCTGGTCAGCATAATTCTGCTTTGTCCTTTCCAACAGTGAGCCTGGTTCCCTTTATTTATAACCAGTCTCCCTTCTAGTTCAGAAATTACCTGGGACATTTGTGTGCTCTGTTTGTCTTTGGTTTTGTGTTTCCCATCTGCATTACCATACTAACTCATTACATACTTACTATGTTTGGTTTGGGGAGGACATGTGTGTATCCCTTTAGCACTGTTTTAGCTAGGCAGTACAATAAAATTTCTATCGTATTTATTGACTGCCTACCATGCAGGTGCTGGGTTGGGAGTGGGGGGTAAAAGCGATGAATGAGGCCCAATCTGCACAGTTTACAATGTGGAGAAAAAGACACAAATGACCATAACATACAACAGAGCATAATAAGCTGTGATGAGTTCAACAGGAAAGGAACAAATAAAGTGTAACAGGAGTTCAAGGGAGAAATATTCCTTTATACCACAAGATGATGAGACAGAAAAAAGTAGCCAATCCTGGAGGGCTGATGAAATATGAAAGAGGCCCCTGAGCAGCATGAAGAGGCATGACAAGGTGATGCCTTTCCAGAGGGGCCATGATGATCAGCAAGAATGGGGCTAGGGTGGGGGGGCAATGGGAATGAACACATGCAACAGGGACACCAAGGTGAGGCTGCTCAGAGGCTGAAGACCTAGGTTCAGCACAGGTGGCCAAGACCATCAAGACAGCCTAGGGGAGCAGATGTACAGAGGTCAGGGTGTCTGGAAAAACCCAGGACACCCAGCTAGGACAAAGGCAGGGCACCAAACGCAAGTAAAACGAATGATTTTCACTTCCGGTTTCCACTTTGGCCTGTGAGGCTCTCGTAAGTCTCCAGTCCATCCTAACAAGTAAAAAGTTGAACAAACTGAGAGGCGCCTGGGTGGCTCAGTTGGTTAAGCGTCCAACTCTTGATTTCCATTCAGGTCATGATCTCATGGCTGTGAGATCAAGCCCCGAGTCGGGCTCCACGCTGGGCATAGAACCTGCTTAAGACACCTCTCCCTCTCCCTCTCTCTCGCCCTCCCCCATTTGTGTCCTCTCTCTCTCTCTCTTTCTCTCCCTCTCCCCTCTCAAAAAAAAAAAAAGTGCTGAACAAGCTGAAAATCAATAGCTCTTCTCAGGTCTGTCAGTGAAGTGAGGTCACAGGACAAGCCACCATCTAGGATACTGGAGACATAGACAGGCAGATACAGTGAATCACAATTTACTGGAGCAGAAAACTCCAGGGGAACCAGGACCCAGGAAGGGAACCCTGAACTGTAAATAACTGATCATTGGAAGTTCCATGTGGACCAGTCTGAGAACTTACAAGTTCGGGGGAACCTCATATTTTTGCAAGTTTTACATTCTTTAGGAACTTGACCATGTTCTCACAATGAAGATCAGAGAAAAATCCCCTCATGCTTCCAACAGGAGGAGAGGGAAGTACTCATTTTAAAATGAGTGTATTTTAAAATGCACTAGAGCCTCTATTCTTTTTTTTTTTTCATTTGAGAGAGAGGGGCTGGGGAAAGGGTAAGGGGTGGGGAAAGAGAGAGAGAGAGAGAGAGAGGATGAATCTTAAGCAGACTCCACACGCAGCACAGAGCCCAATGCTGAACCAAATGAGCCACCCAATGCCCCTAGAACACTCTCTTCTTAGGGCCTGTGCTCATGACACATTATTTCAGTAGAGCCCAACCAACCTGGGGAAAAGGAAATACCAACTCCAGTCCCCACAGGCCATGATATCCCACCAGGGAAAAAAGTTGAGAAGCACGAGTGAAGTTCAGAGCGCAGGGACACAAGCTCACTAAAAGACCAAGACCTAGTCATAGGACCGTAGAACATGGTGTCCCTGCCCTATCACCTCACCACCACCTTACTGAGGATTTGTTTATCGAAGTTCCTTTCATCCAGTACATTATGTCTGTCTTTCAACAAAAAATTACAAGGCATACTAAAAGGTCAAAACAAAAAACACAATTTGAAGAGAAAGAGCAAGTATCAGAACCAGACTCAGATATAGCTGGGACGTTAGAACTATGAGATCAGGAAATTAAAATAATTAGGACTGTCAAGTACAAAAGATTTACCATATGCTGTTAAACTTTCATCCACCAAATAAAGAAAATTACTTTGTAATTAGCTTTGTATCTGGGAGAAAAACAGCTGAGAACTGAGTTTTCTGACACTGCCCCCTCCCCTACCTGTTGAATCTGAATGTCCAGGATGGGACTCAGGACTCTACACTTTTTTTTTTTAACATTTATTTATTATTGAGAGACAGAGAGACACAGAGTGTGAGCAGGGGAGGGGTAGAGAGAGGGGGAGACACAGAATCCAAAGCAGGCTCCAGGCTCTGAGCTGTCAGCACAGAGCCCAATGCGGGGCTCAAACTCACAAACTGCGAGATCATGACCTGACCTGAAGTCGGTCGCCCAACCAATTGAGCCACCCAGGTGCCCCCAAACTACACTTTACAAAGCTCCCTGGTTACCCTGATGATCAGGCAGCTCACAAATAACTGCTGTTTCAAAAGAGGCTCATAGGGGCACCTGGGTGGCTCAGTCAGTTAGGCATCCAACTCTTGGTTTTGGCTCAGGTTATGATCTCGTTGTTCATGAGCTTGGACCCCAGGTCAGGCTCTATGTTGACAGTGTGGGGTCTGCTTTGGATTCTCTGTCTCCCTCTCTTTCTGCCCTTCACCCGCTCATGCTCTCTCTCTCTCAAAATAAAATATTTTAAAGTCTTCAAAATGGGACAGTAAGGTCACCAATAGGATAGTAATGATACCTAAAATACCTTTATGCATATCACGCTTCAAAGTCTCCTGCCTAGAGAATATGCCATCAAAATATATACTGGTTTTATTTAATTGTGCACATTATCCTAAAAACAGCAACCCTACATTTAGGCACAAGGAAATAGTCTGTCATCACATACCTTCTAATTAATGATTTCTGATCATCTATTTAGATCATCAAAGTGGACTGCAAAACCATTCAAAACCTGCAAATGAGATCCAATCATCAAAACTCTCCATAGGATCTTCCTTCCATCTGCCTAAAAGACCCACCAGAAGTACACACTATGTGCACAAAGAATCTCCCACTTAAAAAATATGTCATCACAAAGGCATCAAACTTACTCCAACAGTCAGAACAGTACCCCCCCCCAAAAAAAAAAAAAAAAAAACAAAAAAAAAAAACGCTCACATCCTAACCCATGGACCAGGGAATGTGTTACTTTATATGGCCAAAGGGATTTCATAGGTGTGATTAAGGATTAAGGATTTTCAGATGGGGAGATAATCTCAGATTATCTAGCTGGGTCCAATGTAACCTCAAGGGCCCCATATAGGGAAAGAGGGAGGGAGGGAGGAAATGAGACAAAGACCTCATGCTGCTGGATGTAGTGTAACATAGAGGAAGGGGCCATGAACCAAGGAATGCAGGAGGCCTCTAGAAGCTAAAAAGGGCAGGGAAACAGGTTTGTTCAGGCCTCCTGAACAAATACTGTCTGGCTAACAACTTGAAATTAACCCAGGGAGACCCACACTAAACCTCTGATCTACAGAACTGCAAAAGAAAGAGCTTGCGGTAATTTGTTACAGCACGCACAGGAAGCACGTTGCACCAGAGTGCACTGAACGAAGGTCAGTGACTTAATGAGAGAACAGGAATCTGGGTCTGTCACCTTGGGGGGGTTGCTGATGCCAACAAGGTGAGGAATGCACTCTGGTTAATGTGTGCTTCTGATGCGCTTATATGTCATTGTCACTGTTAGGTGAGATCATGGAACAGAGTTAACCCAACTAAACCAAGCAAGGATTGACTAGCCACATTGTTTGTTTCGGGGAGAGAAGAGGGATTATTTTTCCTTTTAACCTATAATGGTGGGAGTTGATGCTATTGTTCCCTGTCCTTCTTATAATCCTGAGAAGAGGTAAAAATAATATATATGGTTGAATGAAATGGGGTTTCCCCATTGTGGAAAAACTAGTGTGGACTTTTTGAGAAATATATCCCCAACCCCAGCATCCCTGTGCCAACCAACTACCCTAACCAATCAAGAAGGAGATGGAGAAAACAATCATGGGGAAATTTGAGGCTTTAAAGTCTCAAGGCTGGCCCATTCCAGGAACATTTTATCAGCCACCATTTGTCAGGAGGACAGATTTATAATGAAACGGAATGAGCTACATACCAGTGAGAGTGAAATAGGGCAGTGTGTGTGTGCATATGTGCACATGCGCATTTGACCAAACCTTCCTCATGAAGGTGGAGCCGGGGGTTAAGAGAGCCACCCATAGTCCTTGGAGCACATCCTTCCTCCTTCGGTCCCACTGACGACGGCAGTGTGTGCTCCATGCTGATGTCCACAAAACCAGTGATGAAACACCATGGGATCCGTCTTAACAAATCCAGGGATCCATTAAGGAATATGACTGGATTTGCATTCTGGAGGGGACTCAAGTTATTCAAGTCAAACATTTTCAAAGTTCCATCTATGATCCCTCTTTAAAACCAAGAGCTGGGGGGCAACTGGGTGGCTCAGTCAGTTGAGTGTCTGACTTTGGCTCAGGTAGTGATCTCGCAATTCGTGAGTTCGAGCCCCTGCATTGGGGTCTGCGCTGACAGTGTGGAGTCAGCCTGGGATTTTCTCTCTCCCTCTCTCTGCCCCTGCCTGGCTCATGCTCTCCCCTGTCTCTCTCCTCTCCCTCTCTCTCAAAAATAAACAAACATTAAAAAAAAACTGAGAACTTAGAATAGCAACTCATTGAAAAATCGATATTGCAGGGAGGAAGGGGAGGGGCAGACCAATGGGGAATGAGACAAAATTCAAACTTCCCACAAGTCTACCACTACCAAGAGAAGACTTGGTCTTGAAGTCAACTCATTATCTGCACGCAGGAAGTATTTAACAAATGTCTATTAAATAAATGAGGGTATGTATAGAACCCCGCAAGTCGTCAATGGCCAAGATGACACAACCTCCATGCACTAACTGAACGCCTCCTGGCTTCACTCTTCCCTACTGCTCCAGTGGTGGGTAACCAGACCCCGAGTTCACCCCGATGCAGAAATCTGACCTCCTCCATAAGGTGACACACCAAGGAGGGCCCATCATAACAGTGCACACTGCACATTATAGAGTGCACACCGTGAGCCTACATTTGGACAGTCAAGAACAAAGAAACAGGAGTGTGGTCCAAGACTTACTTCTAGTGGGAATAACTTACAAATGTAGGCTGCTGGGGCCACGAATTTCTGATGTCTTTTTCTCAGAGTCGCAGATTATTTTAAACAAGAATAAGTGGAGAAAGATAAAATCTCCCTTCCATCACCCCCAGGAAAGGACATCCAAGGGCTTGTATATTAAACAGAGGTTAAATCTGAGTAAAGCGGATGAAATTTCAGACTCCCTTTTCCCCCAAAGCCTTCCCACACTAATCGTTCTGAATACTTTAACCGTCTTAGCTGAAAACACAGAACGGTCTCTCCTCACACCCAGCTTATCCTGGAATACACAGCAGATACCCCGTCCCGGCCCTGCTGAGGACCACCTGCTCCCCCAGGGCCCTGACACATCACTTCTCTCCCCTGCTGTGGGCTCTCTGGCAGGGCACTGTGGTTTGTTTCACCATTTCTGAGGACAGAGCCTTCGCTCAACAGCTGTGTTTGTTTACAGGACTAGAACTGAACGCAGGACACACACGCTTGACCCAGCAGAGTTTTTCTTTTGGCATCTTCCCCTCCAGACTACACAATATATCCAGCCTCATAGTCCAATTGTAACTTGCCATCGGTGTGAGCCAAGAGGGTGGGCAGAGAGAAAGTCACCACGTAGGGGAGCCTTGTACTATTCACTCAACATTCTCTAGAATAGACATAGGTTTTTCCTTTAAGCAGGGCCAGGAGCCCACACCTGCATGGCCATCTGAACCTAGCATGTCCTTACAATGGAGGGACAGGGTCCTCACTTTTCAGACACAAGGGCCTAGTAAACAGCCCTCGGAATCCATGAGAGGTTGTGCCGGGGCACAAGCGAGCCAACCTGCCCGTCCAAGACCACAAACCGCACTTTCTTATCTGGCAAACTGTCCCCAATAGCAAATGGGTTTCTGTATGAAACCCACTAGCCTTCATTTTGAGTGGGGTTTTAAAAGGATGACAGCAAAAGTCTGGGATACAAAAGAAAATGTGGCTGTTTTCTTGAGACTTCTGTTCAGAAAAAATACTCTTGGTTTTTGATGGTTTTTTTTTTTTTTGGTTGTTGTTGTTTAACTCCCATGAGAGTGCCCTCCCTCTTCACAACTTTTTAAAAATAAAGTCATCTAGAAGAGAACCATTATCGTCCATAAAAATACAGAGCCTTATCATTACTTTTCAAAATAAATACTTATGGTCCTCTTGTGTCAAAGTAAAGGGGTGTCTTGTGCTTTCATTTCTTTGAGATTCTTTTACATTATTCCTCCCCCGGGGTTGGCTGCAGAGAATGGAAGCTGAAAATACCCGAGAACTTTTTCCAAGTTCTAAATTTGCTTCCGAGATGCAGGCTTTGTACTTCAAAACACGGGTTTCTAAAAGCCAACCTATTTACCCGATATTAGTTTTGGAATATCTGCAAAGCAGAGCGTGGGGCGCAAACATGCCTGGGACTTTGGCGGTCAGGTGGGAAGTGGGGCCTATGGCGCACAGTCACATTTTGACGGGGTTGTGGCTGAATCTCAGAGTAGTTCAAAGGCTTCCGGGATGCCATGATTGCACAATGAACCTCAGCCGGCTGCCTAACTGTGTTGCCACGCAGCTTCCCCGACAAGCCAACTAACAAGATTCCCTCTGTCACCTCACAGCGTGTCCCCTGAAGAGGATCCGTGAGAATATGGATGCACAGTCCAGGTTTCACTGGGACATTATGGCCACTGGAGAAACATTTGAAATGGATGGACACACACCCAGACATGCACATTGAGCTGCATGTTTTGATTAAATCAGAATTGTTATAGACACTATAGTGTTTAAGAATACTTAGCATGCCATCAATAATGTTACATTTCTATGGTCTCTGTTGACCATTTCACTCAGCCGGCATTGCATTTAGAATATACTTACATCGTCGTTTTTATTATATATTAGTCTTATTTGCCCTGACGTGTTGTCAACTCCGAGAGGGCGAGGACAATCGCATAAGGGTTCAAATCTCACACACAGCACCTTAGCAATAGATGCCTGGTAACCTTGTGAGAGACAAATCATTAAAGCAAACCTGAAACTTTGAATCAAACCGTTGACCCAGGAAGTCACTGGCTAGGCCCAGACATGTCCTTTGAAAAAGAACATGTAACATTTCATTAAGACATGGCTAATCACATCCTAATGAAGACACATCCTCTTTCCTGTGACAAATCCAAGGTGAGCAAGACACTGTTCTTACCCCCAAGAAGGTTATAGACCAGTAGGGGCAGTAAAAAACAAATGATGACTGAGCAGTGAGGAAGTACACATAAAATGCTGAGAAGACTCCAAGGAAGGGGTGTTTGTGTCAACTCAGAAGGGCTCAGTCAAGACTTCATGAAAGAGGTACCATTTGACATGGGCCTCAAAAGTCAGCCAAGAGCAAAGGAGAGCCAGCAACAGGAGGGGCCTATGATGGAGAGAGAGAGGTGCCCATGGCTCAGCACCTCAGCGGCTGTGTCTGTGCCCTGGCCCAATCCATTCCTCCACCCCCGTGGCCTCCACTCAACAGCAACCACGGCTGGGTTTGGTTAACCCTCAGCTGTCCCAGAATTTTCTGTGCTATTAATTGATCACACGGAGTCTATTACAGAATATCAGATGTCCTCCTCAATCTTACAAAAAGAGAAATGCACTTGGAATTCTATGTTAAAATAATATAACGTGCTCCTTCTGTCTGCTGCCCAATTACATTAGGTTGGAACGCTCGACTGGAAAACTTACTATAATGACCAGCCAAGTGCTGAAGGGCATAATGTTTTGATTGTCAAACAGGTTGTACATGATGCAAATATATGACTTAAGAAGTGATTTCACAAACATTTTGGTAACAGTAATCTGAGTCATAAGCTCCAACGTAGTCTCATAAAACAGCTGTGTATATAAGTAATCCAAAGATGGTCCTTAAGAAATGTTACAGAGAAAAGTCTTAAAGAAGAGGAGAGAGCTTGAATCTTGAAGAGGATGTCGTTTGACATTGTAACTTTAGCGTTCAATGGCAAAGGCCAAATTGACCACGCAAACAAAATGTGCCACTGCCATTCAGATCTGCCAGCATTATTGATCTGAGGAGAAAGACTAATAATTATCAATCTTACAAAATTTACTGGAGATTTTCCACCCACTAATTATAGCATTAGGCAAACAAAAGATATTTGGGTGGCACCGTTAAGATAATGTTCACTTCACAGAGAAATTGTTTATCCATTCCAGATTTTTACTTTGATTTGTATATTTTATTCACTGGGCATCTGTCTTTGCTTATGAAAATACTATGGTCCAGGAGAGTTAAGTGACTTGCCCACGGTCACCCAGCAGCAAAGTCAGGTACAAAAATGGTGTTCCTCACTCTACTCTGATTCCTTTAACACATATGCAGGCCGACAAAGATACTCAGGAAAAGGGCCAAATAAATTGTAATTCTGCATTTTCTGTGTCAGTTTCACTGGGGCTCAATCACACCAGCATAAAAAATTTTGAAATTCTGATTTCTTAAAAATAAGAATGGAATCTGGTGTGTGGAACAGATTTCTTTTTTCTTTGACTTCAAACTTTTAAAATCTGATTTGTTTCATCCCATGGAAGGTGTCTTTTATTTAAATTTCAAAGCAAATTCAAGGCAAGAGTTTAGACTCAGAAGAACCTTAAAGAGCTTGTGTTTTATTGCTGAGGCAGCTGGGACCTAGAAAGTTTAAATCTAAGGTCACCAGGTAGTTAGTGGCAAAACTAAAACCAGAAACAAAGTGCTCTGGATTTCAGCATCTTGAGTGGTGGCTAAGTTCAAACTGTCTACAGCACCGAGCTTGAGCTGTTTTCTTTGTTTGTTTGTTTTCATTCACGCTCTGACAGGTCCCCTCTACCTCCAGCTGCTCAAGGAAATATCTGGCAAAACTCATCTGGCGGAATTATTCTGTGGCAATCTATGAGCTTCCTAGCGACACAAGTTCCTGGGAAGACTGAAGGTGTTGCTAGTGTTGAGGATATTTACATGGTCATGATGGATTTAAAAAGCACATAACTTCAGAGAACACCTCCTGACTCACTGAACGAGTCCCCAAAGCCAGTAGGGAGACTAATATTCTGCAAAAGGAAAGCCTCCTTTGTACCACTGAACCATTCAGAAGATAATTCAATGGTTATCATAGGCCAGGCTGTGTGCTTGAAGATACACAAAAATTATAGTTTCTGCCTTTAAAAGCTCTTGGTATAGTGAGAAGCACTGATAAGTAAACAGACTGACTCGTGTTGGTTCGACAGGAGACAACCTCTCCTTCACCACTCCTCAAACCACAGATGCACCTGTACACAAGGTGAACAGAGAAGGAACACGGGCTCTACCTCCTGCTCTGCCCGTGAGCACGTGGAAGGTGGGTGCAGAAAGGGTGAGGGTGTTTGTGGCTAGGTCAAAGTCAAGACTGGATAAAAAAACTGCTAGGCACAGCCTGACCCAAAGGCTGCATTTTTCTAATGCATCAGGTTTGGCAACTGGCCTCCTGTGACCAACCCCTCTAAAGTATCCTAAACGTTCACCTTCTGGCCACTACCACCACAGCTATTCAAAAGAAGTCAAAATTAACACACCAAGACCACAAGGCCGAGGAGGGAGGACAGGGGTCCTGTTGATCTTGTTTTAAATAGGCTTGGTTGCAAACCGTAGTTGTCAGTATGGCCATTTTCCAAAAACACAAATCTAGTAAGGTCCTGCAAGGACCTAATAGAAACGCAGATTAATTTCTTGGTCTCTAAAAAAGTGCCTGGTGGTGAGTCTTCAGCCAAAATTCACTAAATCTATTCCTGATTCTGCCAGTAATTTCTGGCCATGAGTGAGAATCACTATACCCTTATTCAGTTCCCTGCATGGCAGTAGGGATATCACTAACCTAAGTATGGTGGCCACTCAACTTGCTTTCGTGTTCTCAAGTATGAATTCATAAAGATGCTAGAACCTGCACAGATTATCTTCTTTCCAAAAAGAAGCTGAGCTAGAACTCTGTAGGGCAACACGTGAGATGTTTGTGAAAAATGCTGTGTATTTGGTTGGTGTTATCCCTATGCAAGAGCATTCTTCTCTAACCAGAAAGAGTATTCTGTTTCTCATCTGCCATGATTCTGTTTCTCATCTACAGAACTTTGATCTGAAAAAGGAGCCACTTCTATGGAAAGAGGTCACAAAGGAAACTTGCAGAGATCATTGCAGGTAGGATTCTGAAATGTGAACCTTCAGAGAATGGCCATTTTAGCAGAGTAGGGAGTAGTGACCAGCAGTTATGACCAAGGTTGTGGAAAGAATGGAAGGAAATGCTAGATGGGATTTCCTCCCTGCTCAGCAGTGCAGTTATCCTTCAAAGGGAATGAGTACAGAAACAGCTATGAAGATGAAGCTTTGGGTACACTGTGGAGCTATAAAAGAACACCAATCAAGGCGCCTGGGTGGCACAGTTGGTTAAGCATCTGACTTTGGCTCAGGTCATGATCTCACAGTTCATGAGTTCAAGTCCCGCCTTGGGCTCTGAGCTGACAGATTGGAGCCTGGAGCCTGCTTCAGATTCTGTGTCCCTCTCTCTCTGCCCCTCCCCACTCATACTCTGTTTCTCTCTCTCCTTCAAAAATAAATAAACAAAAAAAAATTTTAAAGAACACCAATCGATTGCTGGGTAGGTGGCTCCCACATAAGGGAGGAGTCTGGAAAGGAAGTAGACAGCATCTTTGAAACTGGCCTTGTTTCAGCATAAAGAATTTCTTTATCAAGAATAATAACTGATGTGAGCCCCTTTCCCTCTGAGCTCTTCCACAGCTTCAAGGGATCAAAGGAATTTTGGGGACTCACAGTTGCCAATGTGTTGGGTTAAACAGTATCCCCCTAAAATTCATGTCCTTCCCAGAACTGTAGAATGTGATGTTATTTGGAAATAAGGTCCTTGCAGATCTAATTAGTTAAGACAAAGTCATACTGGGGTCAAGTAGGCCCTTAATGCAATATGACCAATATGCTTATGAGAAGATGTGAAGAGACAAGAAACAGATAGAAGGCCAAGTAATGGCAGAGGTTAAGACTGGAGTGATGGAATGCCAAGAACTGCCAGCACACCAGAATCTAAGAGAAAGGCATGGAACAGACTCTCACCTAGAATAGAGAGAGGAGAGAGAGAGTAGAGAGAGATAGAGAGAAGAGAGAGAGAGAGAGAGAGAGGAATAGACATTAGGAGAATAGGAAGGAGACGGATGACGGGAGGAGTAGGGTAGGTTAGTCTTATGTCCTTGTTATTCGTCTTCCTTCATCTGCTTCTTTTTTAGTGTATTACTGAGTTAAGGGAAGTTCTCAGCATCCCTATACATTGATTTCACACTTTTAGACTCTATATCTATAGAAGATAAATTTCGCTGTGGCCCAAAGCCACCCATTTGTGGACTTTTGTGATGGAAGCTCTAGGAAATTAATATACCATACTATAGGACCTTCCCTTCTACCCATGAAGGATTAACTGCTATGGAATGCCCCCCCCCACTATAAAACTATTAGAAACAGAATAAAAGTTTTGAAACAAATGATTTGAGCCTTACAATTATCCCAGATCACTACCAGGAGAGAGATTTGAGGGGCAGAGGGGCCAAATAGAACCCAATAAACTTACTGGGTTTTGGAGACAGAGACTGGAGTCTGGGGAAACCAAGGTAGCTAAATTTGCAGGGGTGAATACCAGAAGAGAGAGAGCTACACACACACACACACACACACACACACACACACACAGCACATGCACGCTCCACAGATTTTCAAAGGGGTCCTCTCTAGCCTTTAGCAGAGTTGTGAACTGCTAATGTATGAGAAAAATCTCCAAGGCAGGGAAAGAACTGTGGGAAAGCAATACGAAAACAAAAATTACCAGAACCCACACATGGCTAGAGAAATTCTGTGTGTCCAAGAACCAAGAGTGTAGAGGCCTCTTATGAGAAATTAGGTAGATTCTTAAAAAGAATGTGCCTTATTTGTGAGATAACTTATTTCTAAAATAAAGACTGATCTGGATCTACCATAACAAAGCTTAAAAGCAAACCTCAAAAGGATCCTCAAACAGATCCACAAGTTACTTAACTACACACCAGAATGAAATCTAACTTTCCTCAAAAGAATATAAAATCCAGCACACAACACCAAATCAAAAATTAGTAGACATGCAAAGACACAGAAGTATAACTCATAACCAAAAGAAAAAAAATCGATACAGATTCAGAAATGAAATAACAATTAGTACACAAGGACCTTAAATAGCTGTTATCTTAACAATATACTCAAGGATGCAAAGAAAAACATAAATATGAGGAGGAAATAAATGGAATGGAAGATATAAAATATCCAAATGAAACTTCTAGAAATCAAGTGAAAAATATACCAGATAAGATTAACAACAGTTTAGATACTGAAGAAGAAAATATTAGTGAAGTTGAAGTCATAGCGATGGAAATTATGCCAAACAAGATAGCACAGGAGAAAAAAAAAATGACTGAAAATAAACGGGCAGGGTTCAGGGAACTGTAGGATAAAAAAACAGTCTAGAATTTCTGCTATCTGAGGCCCCGAAGGAGGGTACAAAAAGGGAAAGACTGAAAACTGATTTGAAGAAGTAACGGACCAATTTTTCTGAATTTGAAGAAAACTATAAACTCGCAGATCCAGGAATCTTCAAATAGGAGAAACATAAAATAACACCAAGGCACACGATAATAAAATTGCTGAAAACAACGGTGATAAAGCGAAAACCTTAAAAATCAGCCAGATAAAAGAAGACATCACATACACAGGAACAAAGATAAAAAGGAGAGAAGACTGCTCATGAAGCCATTCAGGATAAAAGTCAATAGAATGATATCATCAAAGCACAGGAAGAAATGCTGTCAAATAGAATTCGATTTTGAAAGTGAAATTTTTTCAAAAACAGAGATACTTTCTCTGATAAATAAAAGCTGAATTTATCACCAGTACACCTATACTACATGAAACATTAAAAATAAAAGTTCTTCGAACAGAAGTAAATGATTCTAGATGGAAATTTTGATCTACACAAATAAATACCATGAGAAATATGTAAATATAAAAAAGTTTTAAAATTTGTTTAAAGTGTTTTAAAACATAATTAATTGCTTCCAATTTAAAAAAGGAATACTAAAGGATTTGTAACACATGTAGATGTAACATGTATGACAACATAGTACAAAGGACAGGAGAGAGAAACTGAGGTATACTTTGTAAAGTTCTCCCACTACATGTGAAGTGTTAAAACATTAAAGATAGAATGTGATCAGTGTGATATATATACATACACACACACACACATACACACACACACACACACACACACACTGAAAATCCTACAGGAATTACAAACAAACAAACAAATAAATAAAGGTATTAACCAGTAATGGAGAATGGAGATAAAATAAAATCATAAAAAATACACAATCCAAAAGAAGGCAAAGAGGGGAAGAAAAGAACAAAGCACAGATGATACAAACAGAAAATAGCAAAAATTGTAGATTTAAACTCAATCAAGTCCATAATCATATTAAATGCAAATGTTCTAAACACTCCAGTTAAAAGGCAGAAATAACCAGATCATTTAAAGACACACACACACACACACACACACACACACACACACAGGCACACACACAAGATCTAACTCCATGCTATTTACAAGAAATCCAATTTGTATATAAATACACAGACCTGTTAAAAGTGAAAGATTAGAAAATTATGCCATGCACACATTAATTAAAAGAAACTTGGACAGGCCATATTAATTTCAGATACAAGATGGCATCACAATAAAAAATATGACCAGGGATAATAAAGGACATTCCATAAATGCTAAAGAGTCCAATTCATCGAGACATATAAATCCTAAATGCATATTCTAGAATAATACAAGAAAAAATAGTAGCACTGAAAAGTAAACAAATCCATAATTTTTGTTGAAGAGTTCAACTTCCAGGAATCAACAGGACAAGTAAACAGAATGCTAGTAGAGACACAGAAGGCTTGAATAACACCATCAACCAACTTACCTACCTGCCATTTACTGAATGCTCCACCCAACAAGAGCACAGTGTATATTCTTTTTAAATGCACAGGAAACATTCACCAAGTCGAGACAATACTACAGTCCTGAAACAATATTCAAATTCAAAATTACTGAAATAATACAGAGTGTTCTCTGATTACAGTGGAATTAAGCTGGAAATCAGTAAATCCCCAAATATTTCAAAATTAAACTGCATACTTGTAAGCAATCAACAGGTCAAAGAAGAACTCACAAGGGAAATTTTAAAAAATATTTTGAAATGTATGCAAATGAAAACACAACATAACAAAAGCTGGGGGTAGAGGAAAACCTATACCATTTAATGCTTATTTAGAAAAGAAGAAATGGCCACATACCAGAGTGATGAGAGGACTTAGAACTTTGGCACTTAGAATAATTTTATTTTGTAGATTTCTGGGCAGAGTCTCAATGCCATCGGAAGTATGACTTCTTTCCTCCACCTTATCTCTCTAAAAACAACTCAGTCTCTTCATAATTATGGGTATTTCTGAAACAAAGATAACCTTGCTGTGTTACCTCTGTGAAGAAGGCTGTGACCAAGATCAGCGGCTCTCAAAGCAAATTACCTAGGGGTCTTCTGAGATTCTGAATCAAAAGATACAGAATTGGGCCTGAGATGACGCATTTCTAACAAGCTCCTTAGTGAGGCAAACCACACTTTCTGTAGCAGGGAACAAGAACCGTGTCCCCCAAATACATAAGCTCATTTTAGCCAGGAACAATTTCTCCCACCAAATCTGAGTTTTTAGCCTTCTCTCGTGTACTTTTCCTCTCCAGAGAAAAATGCCAAGAAAAGGCTGGTGAGTGATTAGGGCAAAGTTACTTAATATGGATGAGACAGGGCTTGCCAGTGACCATCTGATCAATTAAGTAGCAGGTGCGTGATTGAGGTCAAGACTGGCTTTAATAACCATTACTTAAAATGTTCTGAATCCTTTTCTTTAATGCCTAAAATTACTTTGGACTCAGACCAGTATTTTTTTTTTTTAACAGCAGTGCTCTTACCATATATAATGCAAAATCTTAAAAATGAAGTTCTGTGCTCAATATTACCTGCTTCTACAGTGTGATACGCTCTGACTCCCGGCCGACCCTGCTTCTTGATCCTCTGAGCTATAGGTGTAGGTGTTTATTATGCCTACCAGACAATACTCTGGCACCACCACGGCCCTACAGAGGATGCTAATTGGCAAAGAAGAAAACCCAAAGGGCGAGAGGAAAGGGTAAAAACCATGTGAGCAAGATTTCATGTAGCTGTTGCTGTGTATCCATCTAAACTATAATCCATGGCTCTCAAAGGATAGTTGTACTCAGAACCCTAAAAACATGCCACACTTTGGGGGCAAAGATTTTTGTCCACCTGAATCTTCCTCATCTCCACTTTGCCAACGGCTCAACCAGAAAAGCCCAGCGACTGAACGCCAGCGGCACTTTCTTGAAGCTATGGCTTCCTGACATAAAAAATTACGTAGTATCAAAGTTACCCCTTTTCAAAAAGGAGCATATGATCTTAAATCCCATAATAATACATTTAGAACAGGAGATAATTCCACTTGCAAATTCATTTCTAGGACTTAAAGACTTTAGAAGGACCTTCCAATAATTCACCAAGTAGAACAGGTGAAAATCAGCCTAGAACTTAAAGTTTAAGTAACTCACATTCAGGACCTAGATTCCACAGCTCTAGAACAGAAGCCAGAAAACCATGGCCCATGAGCCAGCCACCTGGTTTGTAAACACAGTTTCATCGGGATACAGCCTCTCATATGTTAAGTTACTCCTCTCTCACTACCGTAGGAGACTTGAACAGGGGTGAAAAGACCATGCTCGCAAAGCCAAAAATATTTACTATCTGGTTAAGAAAAAATTTTTCCAACCCTTGTTCTAGAAGCATTAGCATGTACCAAGACTTGTTAAGGAGGTGGAAAAACTGAGCAGACAGTTATCAACGACCACAGCACAAAATTTAAATGAAGTGCCTTTGCGAAGTAGTGAGCTTCCTGTAACTGGAAGGCTTTAAGCAACTCTGACGATGCTCACCGTCTCAGAACTGTGGTGAAAGGGACACAGGTACCCCTTGAATGGTTTCTTAAATCACTTCTGAGATTCTGCATCATTTTAGGCTATCATTGCACAGAAGTCCACATTAGACTTCTTGAAAAATAGTCTCACCTGACTTACAAAGAAAAACATCTTACATTATACCTAAGAGAATCTAAAGAAAACACGTGTCTTGAAAAGGAGAGCCCTGGGTATCTTCTGGTGGCCAGTCTGCCTGTAATGGGCCCACAGAAGTGACTCTGCTGGACAGAAGCCATGTCTAATTCTGAGGCCATTATAGCTCTTCACATGCTATGATTGCTCCACAGAGATTTGTAAATATAATTTAATGATGTCTCTGTGTAATCCAGATTGCCAAATCTTTCCACAATCTTACTCTTGGGCAGAGAATGTGTGTGTCAACACCATTATATACTCTTAAATATCTGCTGCCCTGTTAGGATCTTTTAGAACAACAGTGAGTATTGTTTTCTAGAAATCCAGGTGGGTGGCCTCCTGGAGAAATAAGGTAAGGCTTAAAAAGTCAAAGATTCATCAGTGTTTTTCATTTCTTAGCCAAATTGCTTTCACAATATGGCAAATTAAGAGGGCTTTTTTAAGTTTGCAATTAACGTGTTTGACAGGTCTACTACATTTTAGTTAGGGAGCCCCATGAGATTGACCTGGGCTCCATTCCTCTGCCAGAGGAACACTCTTTGTGATTCTCAGGCCAATTCTTTGACCAATTTGGCAGCGTGACTGGCTGGGCTCGCAGGTAGTAGAGTGAGCACTCTCAGCGAAATGTTCGTTTTTATGGTGTTGGCTTTCACCTACATGTCAGCAGGAGGCAATACCACTTGGTCAAGTCCGCCTTTACGCAACATCAAAGGCACAGAGCTTACTGTGGCTGAGTACAGAGTAATCCAACAACATTCAAGGCTTTGGGTTATAGGCAAGCACAAGTAGGTTCAGCATTTTCGCTCTGGCTCTAAGTTAAGAGTAACTTAAGCAGCATCCTGACATGGATCCATCCACCATTCTAGCTGATGCCATCCGAGAAGGCATGCAAGGTGGAGAGAATTAGAGCTCAGGCACGGCAGAACTGGGGGCAGGAGTGGAGTAAGGAGGTCACCCGACATTTAACCTCAAAGTGTTTGAGGACCTCGGATACCAGACTTAAAAGGAAATAAATAGCAGCCAGGCTATTAAAAAGCTTCCCATTTATTAAGTTCCTCTTTCCAGTAAAGAATGTTAACTTTGTTTTTAAAGAATAGAGAATTTTAAAAAATCAAAGGTATCTTTTTAATTTCAAATTCTCGAGCCACCTGGAAAAACCTCAAGATACACCTAGTTAGTTCCCTACATTTAGTTCCCTTAGTTAAGCAGCAGAAAGGCAGAGAGAACACAAGGAAACCGCCCAATAAAAATTACCTGTTATTGCAGAAGTCACTGTGGGGACTCTCAAGCTGAATCACCACATTGTACAATTTCGTAAACTTTGAAGAAAAACATCTGATTTTGTTTCAGGATCCCTCTGCTTCCTCCTCCTGTCCTTATCATTCCCTAATTGATACACTCCAAGTAGATTTCTATCATAGTGCCAGCTACGCTCCAGAAGTCCTCTATCTACACATCAGCCTCTCCCTTCTCTGCTGCTGGCAAAGCACAGCCTATGTGCTTTAGTGTCCCTGGCACTTGGCAAAGCAGCCAGCACACAATAGGGACCCAAGTGTTCAAGTGGATGGACAGACAGGTGGCACTGACAGTAGGGAAAGTGCCCTACACACACATGGTGTCCACACTTCAGCCCCCCTTGTCACCCGCCCTTGCCCACAGTGATCTGTGCCTTTCTTGGGCTAGCTCTAGCATCTGAGGGGCACTACCCCTCATCTCCTTTTTTTTCAATTTTTCAATTTTTTTATGTTTATTTTTGAGAGAGAGAGAGAGAGAGAGCGAGAGCGAGCATGGTTGGGGGAGGGGCAGAGAGAAGAAGGGAGACACAGAATCCAAAGCAGGCTCCAGGCTCTGAGCTGTCAGCACAGAGCCCAACACAGGGCTCAAACTCCCCAGCGGCGAGATCATGACCTGAGCTGAAGTCAGATGCTCAACCTACTGAGCCACCCAGGTGCCCCCCCGCCCTCATCTCTTTAAATTCTACCCACTCCTCGGTCTCAGAGCAATCATACTAAATCAAACCCTTTAGGAGGGAAGCCCAGGATTGTGCATGTTAAATAAGTTCCTCAAATGATTCTGATGCCCATTATCCACGGGCCACACTTAACGTTTAAAGTCAACTCAAGCCTGCCTTCAAAGTTAATCAGCCAGGCAATGTCACATTGTCCCATGTGCCCTGAGGACTGTGTGTGACACGTAACCACTTGGCAAAAGACGCCAGCCCTACACTCAGGGTGACATACCAGGGTGTAGGCGATTTTTGTAGAGGAGAGTCCCAAAGGTGTGGTCACAGAATAGGTGTGGGATGTACTGGCTCCCTGATGACAGGAAATGGTGTCCTTGACAACTTATTATTGATCTTGAACAGTAATTTGCTTCTCCCTTAATTCTAAAAATAGATTTGAGACAATTTACAGAAATACAGTTTTATAGGATAAACATTAAGCAGATGTGGAAATAGGAATAAAAGGGGAAATGGGGAAGGGCAAGAAGATAAGGCTAATATAGGAAAATAAATACCACAGATCAATCAATACTAATAGCTCTGAGTTTCCTAGTGATCAAAGAATATGAAAACACGAGCATTTACAATAACTCAGTATTCATAAAACACAAGTTGGGGCGCCTGGGTGGCTCAGTCGGTTAAGCGTCCGACTTCAGCCAGGTCACGATCTCGCGGTCCGTGAGTTTGCGCCCCGCGTCGGGCTCTGGGCTGATGGCTCAGAGCCTGGAGCCTGCTTCCGATTCTGTGTCTCCCTCTCTCTCTGCCCCTCCCCCGTTCATGCTCTGTCTCTCTCTGTCTCAAAAATAAATAAACTTAAAAAAAAAAAAAACACAAGTTAGAGAGAGAGAGAGAAAAAAAAAAAAAAAAAAACCCTGAATTTCCCTGACACTGGCAATTTGATCTAAGCACAGCTTCATATTCTGAAAAGCATACCAATAACATGAAATACCTATCCCACATCCCACTGCTCCCCATTGGAGGCACAGTGCCTCATCCACGATTGCCTTCGGTAGACGAAGCACACAGTGGTCAGCGAGCATCTATAGGATGTTATAAGTTCTCACCATGAAGGACAGAAGGCCAGCGGCATCGAGGAGGGAATTGGTGGAACTAGACATTTGCTCTATTTTACTAGGATCTCTGCTTTGGCTAAAGAATGTCGGGATTTGCAATTTTTTTCATCCCCCACAGGCTCATCTTCTGTGGATACCAGCATTAGGACATCATCATAATACGGTAGCACACTTGAAATCAAGGGCCATCAATTGCAGTCTAGAGCCATCAATAGGCACAAGAAAATTATAAGACTATGGAAATTATGTGACTGTGGCATTTCAAAATTATAGCCCTACGGAACTGGACTGAGACACTGACAGGGAATCTTCATCATTCATCATGGGTAGCTTTAACAATAGCAAAAATCTCCACCCACTCAAAAGCTGACCATAGGCACTAAGCTAACTTATAGGGTATTTCTGGTCACAATTGGTGGAGCTCCCAATCGTCCTGATTTATCTTATCTTACGTTGGCATAGTGCTTTAGCTTTATAAGTCTCTCATAAACGTTACCTTAAATTCCAGAGACTACATAATGTATTTGTGCATTCCAGAAGAACTTGATATTTATTACCTAGTGCTTCCCAGTTTTTTATGGTTTCCTCTTCTTCACAGAAGAAGAGGATGTGTCAAATAGTATCACAGGCAAAGAACATAAAGATTTTTTGTAATGGCCCCTTATTGCAAACAAATGCTATGGCTTTTAACCGAGCACTTAAAATGT
Organism: Lynx canadensis; assembly: GCF_007474595.2. NCBI lineage: Eukaryota > Metazoa > Chordata > Mammalia > Carnivora > Felidae > Lynx > Lynx canadensis. The sequence goes on from NC_044307.1 coordinate 20,632,279, forward strand.
AGCAAGCACTGTGCTAAGCTTGTAACATGTACCATCTCAGTGAATCCTCACAGGCACCCTAAGAACTAAATGCAATTATTATTTCCTGTTTATACAGGTGACACAACGGGAGCACAGAGAAGACACTGACCTAATGCCCACCCAACTAAGGGATAAAGCCCATATTCAAACACAGGCAGCATGCCTCTAGCAACTATTGGTGTAACCCTCCTTCTCTCCCAGAATACCGCCATCCCATCACTTACTTAAGGGATTTCCAAGGGGACAAGAACATCATCGAGGCCCTCTATAGAAAACACCACATTCATTTTTCTATCGCTGCCTTAACAAATTACTGCAAACTTGGCAGTTCAAAACCACCACGGTTCCATAGGTCAGAAGTCTGACATGGGTCTCACTGGGCTCAAACCAAGGTGTCAGCAGAAATGCTCTCCGTTCTGGAAGCTCCAGGGGAGAATGTGTTTCTATGCTCATTCTATGCTGCTTGCGGTCACAGAACTGGTATCCCCATTTCCTGACTGGCTGTAGGCTGAGGGCCCAGGCCACTGAAGCCCTTGGCTTGATCTCCTTCTTCCATCTTCAAAGCCAGCAACAGGGGGATGAGCCCCTCTCGCCTCTTCTACCTTCCTCTTCTAAGGGCCCATGTGAGTAATCATCCAGGATAATCTCCCGAGTTTAAAGTCAACTGTTCAGCAATCTTAACACCCTCTTGCCATGCAAGGTAATATATCCCTAGGCAAACCTGGGGGGGTGGGGGGGAGGGGCAAATACTATGGCGGCCCCACCTGCTGCAAATATGGACACCAACCATGGTCACATCTAACCCATCTCTCATACACATGGTTGTCCTGGGTGTTATGTATTGAGATAATGACATTTTGTGAACTATACACTGTGGTCAAAAATTCTTAGGAGTAGGTCCTTATATGATGAATTAGGGAAGTCAAAAGGAGGAGAGCTTGTCACCTGCTTGAATTGACACTGGCTAATTCCCAGCCCCAGAAGAGGACACGGGATCCTTCATGCTACCTGCCACAGGTGTGGGCTGGCCAACGGAATGGAGACAAACCTGGTGGAGAAGCGAGCTGAATTTCGATCTGGTCAGTCCCGTTGGGCCGAGCAGCCTGTGAACAAGGCTTGGTTCACGACTCTCCAGCCTCCTCTTGAGCCAATTAGTTTCAAAAATGGAAACATTCTCTGAGCCTTGACCACACTTCTAGGCTCACAAACCGCTGTTTTTAATTGTAAGGAGAAATGAGGGAAAGGGTTCCAGGAAGACCAGGTTAAGTCTATTTAAATCCCAACCTTTCAGAGCATAGTTACTGGAAGTGGCACTTTTTCCACAAGTTATAATCTCTTAGGTGCTATTCATGAATTTGTCACCTAATTTCCCTTCTTCATTAAACATTCTAAACCTAACTAGAGGAAAGGAAAAATGCAAAATACTTGTAAAATTTCAAAAAGCCCTTCAGATGCTGCAGATACAGATCAAATGGAGGAGGGGGGGATTACCTAGACGACTGCAAAATTGTCCTAGCTGGTCTCCCCCTATGCAGCCTCTTCCACACTGCTACCAGAAATACCTTCCTAAGCACACATCAGCCATGCCACCGCCTGACTGAAAATGGTTCCTCGCTGCCTACAAAATCAAATCCAGACTCCTCAGAACTGCTTCAATGTTCCCCACAGTCTGGTCTTAGCTTGCCTTGTCAGCCTCCTCTTCCTCCAAGTCCCATAGCACCTCCAGGCCCACCTGCCCTTGGACCCAACGCCCCACCGCCATCCCCTGCCTGGTCCCCTCAGTCTGGAATGACAGTGCCTTTCACATCCACCAGCAGAAAGCCAACTCTTCTTTCTACCCTCAGCCTAAATTCATGTCCCTCCATAAATTAATCACATCGTCCTTGGCATTCCCGTAATATTCCGCTTTTAGCTCTATCACAGGCACCACCAAATTCTGTTTGGGGTCAGGGTCAGGCATCCATACATCTGCCCCTTTCTCTGGAGGACACGACGGCACCTCTCCCTTCCCTACTGGAGTCAGCACTTGGCCTGATGTGTTGAGAGAGCTCCATCAACACACTGGACATCCACATCAAATCCGTCATTTCTAATACTGAAGACACTCCCTGGGTTTAAGGAACGTTCTCGTCAGGGTGTGTCACCCAGTGCCTCAGACTCCGTTTGGTAAGAGGCACATTGTCACTGGATCTCCCACAATGTCAAAGGATGTGACAATAGAACCCATATACTTTTGTCTTCATGTGCTAGATGGGATCCTGTTGTAAATACATCTTTTTGCATTCTGGAGGGGGGCGGTATATAGATAATCACTATAAAACCTTTCTGCTTTTCTGTTTGAAATTTTTCGCAATAAAATGTTGGCCAAAATTAAACGGTGAATCGCAACTTGGAATTTGCGTCCTCAGAAAAGGTGTAGAAGTAAATCAAAATATTTGCAGAAATCAACATGAAGAAAGCCAAGAATTCATTGTGGAATTGTACATGAAAAGCACTTAGGTAAGAGTTTGGTAAACCATGTTTGCTGCCCAGTAGGAAAAAGCATGTACCATAGTTGACCTTAGAGAATCATGGAAATAAATCCCTCATTCCAGCGAAATGTTCTGGTGACATATTTTATTTTTGTAGCATTCACGGGGCTATCCCGGTTGTCTCTGTGGTTTTAGTGATGCAAGGTGGCACTTCAAGAGAAGTTTCGATTCTGAGTTCAGCTTCCTATGAGCCAGGCTCCAAACACCAGAAGGGTCACAAAAATATAACACCTAATGAGAGGGACAGATCAAGTGCATGAGAATGAGCAAGCATGTCTACTGTCCTGAAAACGCAGGTGAGAAAAAAAAAAAAAGTCGAAGGGATGACTCATTCGCTTCAGAAAAGTGTCTCACATCATCCCACATCCCACACCAAGAGGAAAAAAGTTAGATGATGTATTACAGACACAAGATAAATTGTGACTCTAACAAGAGCCGGTCAAATAGGGAAAACATAAGACGACAGATATTATGATAGCCAAGACACCTTAACCTTCTAAGTCCTGAATAATGCAACATTATACACTATTACTTATTCCTAAACAGAGCCAAAAAATAAAAATAAAAAATGAAGCAGGCAAGATATGGAAACAATCTAAGTGGCCATGAACAGATGAATGGATAGAAATAATGTGGTATACACAACAGAGTATTATTCAGCCTTAAAAAAGGAAACCCTGGCACACCATAGATGAACCTGAAGGACGTTATGCTAAATGAAATAAGTGAGACACAGAAAGGCAAATTCTGTATCACTTATATATGGAATCTAAAATAGTCAAACTCGGCGCCTGGGTGGCTCAGTCTGTTAAGCGTCCAACTTCAGCTCAGGTCATGATCTCATGAGTTCATGAGCCTGAGCCCCGCATCAGTCTCTGTGCTAACAGCTCAGAGCCTGGAGCCTGCTTTGGATTCTGTGTCTCCCTCTCTCTCTCTGCCCTCTCCTATTCTCACTCTGTGTCTCTCTCTCTCTCTCAAAAATAAATATTTTAAAAATTTTTAATAAAAAATAAAATAGTCAAACTCAAAGAAGCTGTGGCTCAGGGAAGAGGTGGGGGGAAGCACAGAGAAATGGGACGATATTGGTCAAAGGATACAAAGCTCGTTACCCATCATGAGTTCTAGAGATCTAATGGACAGCATGGTGACTACAGTTAAAGCTGCACTGTATACCTGAAATGTGCTAGAAGGGTAGATCTCCAGGGTTCTCACCGCAAAAGCACACAGACACAGACAATGGCCACTACATAACATGATGGATATGTCAGAGTGTGGTGATCATCTCACAGTGACTTCTATTAGGTCATCATGATGTATACTTTAAATATATACAATTTCTATTTGTCAATTATACTTCAATAAAGCTGAGGGGAAAAAAACACTACCTAATTGGGTGGGGGTCAGGTAACGGAAGTATATACTATACAACATACCTTCCTCTACATTTATACAGGTCTTAAACATTATAAAATACAGAAGATTATCACTTACAAATAGGAATCTGAGGTTATTTCACATCTCTCTTGGCTACACTCTTGCAATTCATCAAATAAAATGTGAAGGAGAGCGGGGTCTGCTAGTTTTATGGCCTGTATCAACTCTGTGTCCCTCCCTAGAGCTAATATATCTCCCCTCAACCTAAGGCTAATATATATCCTGGAAATAAAAGTGTTTATGTCTTGCATACTCTAGGAGGGAGAGCAAAATTTAAGTGGGAGAAGGGGGGAAAAATGTTTTTTGTTCCAAGACCTACCTGTCTCATTACACATAATTTAAGTACTGAAGAGCTGTTTAATTTTAAACAATTTTTACAACCATCTATAAAAGGAGAAACATCACATCTTGTAGGTGCTTACTCTAATTTGACATTTTTTCCAACCTATTTGGACACACTTGTGCCCACTTAAGCAGTCTCTCTGGATCGGCTGCTCAGAGTTGAATTCTGCTGGATTCATTTTACCAATGGTCTGGAAATACAGTGGGGCAGTAACGCACGTCTGTTCCGGCAACCAACCCAAGAGACCACCCTCCCCCTGGCCAGACCTCGCTGCTCCTGGGCAGGGGTATCTCAACCCTGCCCACAGCTTTGATCTGTTTTCAGGTTTTAAATGCTCCCTGTTGCCTAATGGGGAGCTAAGTGACTTAGCTTCAATAGACATTATGTCACCTCCTCAGCCCTTACGTAAACAGAGTGTCTAACACCTTCACGATGTAAGCCAAGCCATCGAGTCTACAGTAGAGGCTGACAAGATACGTATTTTTGGATTGGCACCTGCCAGAGTCCCGCCTCCTCGCATGCAAGCTTTCTGCGGGGCACGACCAGGAAATTTATATTTAGACTTAGTAGCCATTCTTTCTCCTACTAATACATATTAAAGTCAAAATGACATCAGAAAGAGGGAAAATAATCTTTCTTCTTCCTGAGGTCTTTTTTCCCTAAACCATCTAGAAAGTCACAGAACATTAACTGTGAGAAGAGAAGGCAAGGTCCCTTTTTAGAACCGCTTTTGTGAACAGAAAGAAGGAGCATTCCTCATATCTGCACAGTATTTCACAGTTTATCATTCTCTTGCTCAAGTGTTTGGTGTTATTAGTGAGAGGGGGAGGGGGAAAGAAAGAAGACATGCACACACCAACTTTATTTTGGACAAACTGACTTTCATTCATCCAGTGGGCACTTATTCAGGATCAACGAAGGTAAGGCACCATGTTAGTTACCTGCAGGTGGGGGGGAGGGGGGTGTCACGGTGAATAAAATATTACATGATCAAGAATCCAAGAAGTTGGTGCTGAAGGTGATTTGCCCGAATCCACACAGCTGGTAGGTGGCCGAGCCAACACTGGAGTTCAAGGTTCCCAGATCCTTCCTGTGAGCCACATGGAGCTCATCTGCAAACACGCGTCTGGCGTTCTGCGCTAAGAAAAGTGCCCGGTCACCGGGCTCCAAACGTTCTTCCAAAGAGTCATGGCCTGTGGGTGAGCAGATGTCAGGAAGGCTCCCATGACAGCATGGCATTCGAACCGGGGCTTGAAGAACAGACAGAACAGAGAATGCGGAAATCGGCAGCTGTGCAATGTCAACGTTAAAAGTCCGGAGAGAAAGGCCTGGAGGAGGAAATCACACAGCAGTTAGTGAGCCTGAGGAGGGCACGCACACACCAAGACGAGTGTGGGAGGTAAAGCTGGAAGGGGTGGGAGTCAGGCTGGCATTCGGGTGTCATTCAGCACCCCTCGAGGGTCCAGGGAAGGGGTGGAGGACAGAGAACAGGCCACACCTGCTATAGAGCAAGAGGACCCACTGGGGGCCATGCAAGGGTGGGTTAGCTGCAGAGGTGACAGCACACAAGTCTAGGCCAACATCACGGAGACCTTGTGCGGGGAACGTGGGAAAAGAATGGAGCAAAGAGATAGAAGTGAGAGCTATCTCAGAAGCTCAAACAGAAAGCCTGGCGATTAGCTGGATGTGGGAGGAGGACAGAGATCAATGCTGCACCTGGGTGCCTGGCTCCCAGGTGTTCCTCCCTGGCACACTCACTCCTCCCAGCCAGCGTGCTGACACATAGATTCCCACACCAAATGCCCACGGAGGACAGGGTCCAAGAAGCTGCTTGCTCACAAACACACTAGGTCTGAGCCACCCACTGTCACCAGCCCACAACAAGTACAGAAGGGGAGGCTGTTCAGTTTTACAGCAATTTGATCATTTCACACCAATGGAATCCAATAGTTAAAGATTGAGGCTTGATTTTGTATATGCTGGGGGGCGGGGGGGGTGCTTTGCCATTTCACTTTTCTAGTAACTCGTTTTTGGTGGACTTTAAGAAAGTATACACCCCCAGAAACAAACAAAAAAGCTAGTTCTCGTGCAAAGACAGCTTGAGGTGCACTGCACCACACGATTCTGATGCCGCATTGTGCCTGGACCACACTCTGAATACACAGGGCACAGAAACAGAAGGCAACACACGAACAGGTGCTCAGCGCTGGCAGACCTCCCCGCAGCTGACATCTGGCCCTCTGACTACACCGGCTGCGGGGCTCCCCACTACCGTGGTCCACTCAACCCCCAGGCCACCGCACCGCTGCAGCGGGTCACCCGAAAGCCTGGCACCTGCCTGTCATTGTGCCCTGTGGCCACAGATCCCCTGAATCCTGTGCCTGAGTGTGTGCTCCCTTGCCCCCCGCCCACCCCCCACCCCAGCCCTGTGGCTATCTCAGCCCCACATGGAGGTCTAGCGCCACCTGCCAAACCTTCTGCATCTTTTGCTGCTTTTCAGGAAATGTCCCAAAACACAGCAGGTGTGGGCAGGACAGAAACAGAATGAAGAGGAAGCAAGCAGTATTACGGAAGAAGAGAATTTTTCAAGGGGACTAGAGAGCAAGGAGAAAAAAAAAGTGTCCAAGTGACAAAAGTCTTGTGGAGTCAAGATGAAGACTTGGGACAGCAGCATGATGAGGACTCCCTGGTGGGGAGTCAGGGTGTGGTCAGGTAACTTCATGAAAATCTTCCATCACCTGACTGCTATTAGGAACATTAATGCTGCTCTAAATAATTTTCTCTAAATTCTCCCCTTACTATCTACTAATGTTCCGTGTAAAAGTCTCAGTTGTTGCCTTGTGGGAGATAATAGGATTGTACGTGACATCAGTCATTCTTCCAGGCAAAGGCCATAAAGAAATACAATACTTATGTTTTCTTGCAAAAAAAAAAATGCAGTTTCCACTTCAGCTTACAGAACATTTGGAGAAGGATGAGCATGGGGGGAAAGTTGGGGGTAAATTGGAGTCTACTTTCATAAATTTCTTGGACTTGTGCCCTGCGTAAATTGCCAGAATGTAAAACAGAAACACAGGAAAGCATCTTTGTGATGTTTTCCAGAAGGATCAAATCTTTTAAACTTGAGTATTTAGAAACAAGATGTCAACAGGATCACTAACAACCCAAAAGTACCCCTACACGCTTGATTTCAAAATTGGAAAAAGATATTCAACCTATTTTTATTTCCTAAAATAAATATGGGAGGTGAGATATAGGATAAAAGCCAATCACAGCTGCAAAGAGCAAGTTTGACCCCAGGAAGACTTGACCCCAAGGTTCTCTGATCCAAGATAACCACTTACAAACATCTTCAGCAAATTCCTTGAAGGATGTTCAGAGCCTGTAAGATGAATGCATGAAGAGCAACGTCATCCGTGAAAAATGGGAATTTTCACTGAAGTTCCTGTGTGTGAGGACTATTTCATTCCCTGGCATAGGCAATTGTTTAAAAGAACAGCTCGGTATATGCTCACCATCTTGATCGTGGTGATGGTTTCATAGGTACATGTGTATGACAAAGCTCATCAAATTGTACATTTTAAATATGCAGCTTATTCTACATTGATTATTCCTCAAGAAAGCTGTTTAAAAAAAAAAATAAAGAATCAGAGAAATACAAATACCTAATCTGGAGTTTCTCTGTGTTTTGCTGGATTAAGAAGTCCTAGCCATCAGAGTCCAACCAATACTTGCAAAATCCCTGCAAGTGTTTACAACAGAGGGAATTTAATGAAGAGAAATGGCAGCATAGATAGCAGGTGGCAGAGCCAAGCAGTCAAACAGGTGATGGTGAGTCAGCCTGCAGATTAGCAGCACGAAGCCACTTCCACCCCCAGGAAGGAGAGCGTCCAGGGCCACCAGCGGGAGGCAGCCCATCCAGAGAGAGCTGGAGTCACAGAAAAGCAAGGAACAACTAGAAAAGCAGCTGCCTGGGGTCCCACACCCGATCCACAGAAGACCAGGGAAAGGGTCAGGAGTGGATCTGGGGGCACAGACGCCCGGGGCAGACACAAAAAGTGGTTACAGAGCAAAAGTCAATTCAAAGAAAACGCTCTTCTTCAAGCAAATCAATCAGCAGACATCAGTGCCGGGCTTGTCCGAGCTTCAACCTGCTGATGGATTTGTAAATCTCAGGACTAGGATATAAATGATATTCTCCATGATATTCCGCAGAACATCCTGGAGACGTAGTGTTCCCTGAAACACTATTTGGAAAATGCTGACCTAGCCAGTGCTGTCATGTTTTACAAATAAGATAGATTACAAGGCAAGAGACCAATAAATTTGGGTAAGTGACTTCAACAAGGTATTATAAAAAGGAATAGCACTAAAATTCAAGCTTCCTAACTCTTAGCCACACACTCCTTCCTCAATTCTGTATTGAAGTGCTGTAAGCACTTCCCGGCACCATCAAGAAAACCCGCAACTTAACCATTCTAGAGGGCAAGGAGTCATTTTGGCGGTATAAAACCACCAGACTCCGTGGAGATACGTACAATCTGCCATGTTAGGTCAGTGACAGCCAAGGGCACCAACACTGTGAGAAAAGAACAGATAGGAAACAGGAAATAAATGCAATGGGGTTGCTAAATTTACTAATGGGAAGGAAAGAAGGGAAAAGTGAAAGAGAAAGAGGGAAACCAACCTGCACTGGGGACCACCTACATGCCTGCAGCTATGTTAGTTTCCACATCTTATAATGATGACACAAATGTGCACGCATAACGGTAGGTCAAACACCCTCAATTCAGCAGATGAAATAACCGAGGTGCCAGATTTGTGGCAGCAGTTTTCCAAGCTGAGGTTCAGGGATTCCACCCTAAATGGACCCTATAAAAATGCAAAGACCTGTTCTGAGGCCCCCGGAAGAAATGCGGCTCTCCAAATATCTTTAGCTGCAGTACCTATGTCCTCTTCACTATTACCTACCCTGAGTCTTAGTCCTATACCCTATGGTATCATTTCACTTAGGGCTCGATCAAACTTCTATCCTACCAGAGGGGTAGTTAAACCACAGCACATCCTAACTCAGGGGTTATGGGCCAAAGCTAATTTTCTCAAGCCCGTGGATACAGCCATGGCCCCACGATCATCCCTCTTTTCGAGAGGTTTCTTAAGGGAAGGGGGGGAGCAAGGGGATCTAGCTACAATTCAGTGAGAAAATACCCCACTATAATGGAGAACTGTATGAGAAGTGGTGAGAATTCACAAAGTGTCTCACCTATAGAATGCTTGTTTAAAAAAAAATGCCCACAAGTTCCCAAAATATGTCAAATAAATCGCTTTTTGCTCAACTGCACTCTTTTAGAGTTACCATGTTCCTTGCTTATACTGGTATTGCATTTTCTTATTTACCATTAATCTGTGTAGCTCTATCTCACAGAAAACAGTTCAAAGCAAATAAGCCTCATCTATAGACCACTTACAAAGACCTCTGGATTTATGGAGTCTCTATTAATTTAGTTTTAATCTGATCTAAACAGTCTCTCCTGAGGAAACCTTTAAAGGTCCCCTGACCCTGCCTCTAGGGCCAGTAAAGCATATTTTTGTGAGTTTCTCTATCCAAAATCACACTACGTTTTAATATGTTTTCAGAAAGGAAGGGAAAAAAAAAACTTCATCCCTCCCCTAACCATCCCCCAAATTTCAATAATTTACAAGCACAGAATTCCTATAATTCTTGTTCATTCTTCAGGCATGACTCCCCCAAATCCTGCAGAGTGTGGATCAAACAGGGCACAAGCCAGGGAGAAATTTAATCGCTCATATCTCTGCCTAAGGGATTGTCTAGGTACTATGGTGACAGACACCTCAATGAAAGTATGTGGAGGAAAAAAGATTTTTAAACTCCCAGACTTTAACAAAAAAAAAAAAAAGGTGGGGGAGGGATTTCTAATGGATTTGGGGTCAACACACAGAAGCACAAAATAAGGCCCATGGAGTCCATCAACATCACTTATTTCTACACCAATGTGGTAAAACCACAAAAACAAAACATTATTCAACAAAAGCATTTTATTTTTCTCCCCACAAGCTCTGCATATTTTGAATTTTCATATTCCCATTGATTTGTTTTTCTGGTTACATGTACAGCTTCTCCACAGAGGAGTTTTAGGGCAGTGAAACGACCCTGCGTGACACTGTAATGACAGATACTTGTCCTCATACATCAGTCCAAACCCAGGGAACATACAACAGCAAGCGTGAACCCTAATGCGAAAAATGAACTCTGGGTGCTGATGATCAAGGTCGGTTCATCAAGTATAACAAATGCACCACTCAGGTGTGGGATGTTGACAACAGCAGAAGTTATTCATTCGAAGGCGGGGAATATATGAGAAATCTCTAGACCTCCCACTAAATTATGCTACAGACCTCAAACTGCTCTACAAAAATAAAGTGTTTGTTTTTTTTTTTTTTAATGTACAACCTCTCTGTTAACATACTCTTACATGAGTGTTCAAATTAAATCTGGAAAAACCAAAGCCAAGTAAAACTTTTAGTCCTTAATTCTGTAGTTTACAAAGCTCTCTAATATTTAAATGTAATTCACAGATTTGAAAGAGGGGAGAGCAAATAACTGGTCTCAGAGACTTAAGCAAGGCCAATTATAAAAATCTCCCAACCTAATCAGCACATAAAATAGCTCACACCAATGATATGGTTAGTTCATGCTCTAATACGCACATCAGAATGTTTTGCCAGCCCGTGTTCATGCACAGGAAACCAACAAGACTGTAAACACAGGAACAACAATCAACACACACAGATGTTTAAGGCTGGAAGTCACATTCTGGACAAGGTGAAAAGGGTAAGTGGCAGGAGAGTCATAATAAGGATCGAGGCGGATATCAAAGTTCAGCATGAGGAGGGCTCACGGCTTGGCTGTGCTTTGGAGACACTGTTTTCTGCCTGCAATAAAGCAACTACACATGCCCACCCCACGCCCCCCCCCCACCCCCACCGAGCTCTGTGATGATGAGAAAACAATCTGAACATAAAATCAGCAATACGGAGCCAGTACATTTCAGGCCTAGGACAATCCCAACCTATCCAGCAGGATCAGTAATCAAGGGCGTATGCCCATGAACCTGAAAGTCAGTAAGGCTCTCCTGCTCGGAACCAGAGCCTCATTCTGCAAAAATGCTTTGGAGGAGAGTCTTCTACCCGGTCATCTGGGACAGAGTTAGAGATAACAAGGCCGTGGGGACCAATCAAGGAATTACCTGATGTCATTTAGATATCATTTCTATTATGGACTCAATCATTTTCATAATGGACACGGGAAGGGTGGGAAGAGAATCAGTGCCTGCAGACATCAGTGGAACAATGCCACTCACAGCAACCTGGTTTTCAACTCACTTTCAGAGCAGAAAACAATTCTTTGGGGTCCGTGGTGCTTCAGCATGCCAAACAAGGTGGTATTTATAGACCTGCACAGACTTTTCTTTTCTAAAAGCAGAGTTCTAGGAGACAATGCTACCCATGGAGAGAAAACCCACAAGTTTTCAGATCTGGGCTTCCCCACTTCTCGCTTAGCACAGTGTTCTGGCAAGCTTTTGTAATTTCTCCTTAATTATCCACTCCTGCCTGATGCAGGGCTCCATGGCCCTGTTCCTCTGATGCATTAGGATCTCTCTGTGGTTGTCCCTCAGTCTTAAGATGTAACAGTGAAGAGGAATTGGTCCTGAATAAATCAAATTTAACTGCAAACATAAGTGAGTAGATGATATGCAAAAAAAAAAAAAAAAAAAAAAAAAAAACCCTTAAAGTTCTAAATTCTATGATCTACAAAACAAGTTTACCACTAATCCCAAACTCCCTATCAATTATAGTGAAAGCCTTGCTTTAAAATGGGGTGTCTGTTGCCCAGGCACATTTCCCCAGATAAAACAATGTTATGGAAGGGAGTTGTGCCCCCAGCCAGCTCCAGATTCTAATTTTATCCAAAGCAGAATGAAATACTATACATTTAAGGTGGGGAAAAATGATGGAGAACAGTATTTTCCAAACACTAGTAACTGAACAAAAAATCCAATCAACTTCAGTGAACTACTGGAAAATCCAATGCTTCCAGTGGAAGATGAACAAGAACACCTCTGAGTTCTAAGAATTTCTGGCACTCTCAAAAACTTTAAAGGGTGATGGCCCTGGTTCTTTAGTGACTCTATTTTTCATCAAAATGAGAACGGTTAGGGGCACCTGGGTGGCTCAGTCGGTTGAGCATCGGACTTCGGCTCAGGTCCATGGGTTCGAGCCCCACGTCAGGCTCTGTACTGACAGCTCGGAGCCTGGAGCCTGCTTTGGATTCTGTGTCTCCCTCCCTCTCTGCCCCTCCCCCACTCATGCTCTGTCAAAAATAAACAAACATTAAAAAAAAATTTAATGAGAATGGTTTTCCTTCTCCTTAATTGTCACCACTTTCCTATATTCCAGGGAAGACTGGAGCCATTTTCTGGCTTCCAAATTTCCAGAGGGCAAGAGTTAGAAGTGAGCACAGTCAGGGTGTTAGAGAGGCAGTAAGGGTGTTATAAGAGGAGAGAATGCGCTTGAATAAAAGCAGCTGAGCTGTCATGATGAAAACAGACAAAGAAGAATGTGTCAGCTTTTTGTGAGAACACGAGAAGTCAGCAGCTGGGTCATACCAGCCCCTGGGTGACACCCTGCGGCCAGGGCAGCCATGTTGTTGGGCTCTTGGTTGGGTTGTGAAATGACCACAAGGGAGGGTGGGACCGAAAGGTTAATGTGTAACAGCTGTAAACTGCTCATCTCTTAGTTTCTCTACTGATTTCTACGACTTTTACTTAGGTATTCATGGAAGCTTCTAGTCAGGAACACAATCACCTGATTAAAATCTGTATTGCCTGCTTTCCTTCCCCTGCTGGAAGCGGCGAGGGATAGGAAAGAAACTAAAATTCAAACAAGGGGGTGGGGGAGGGGAAGCAGGAGGAGGCTCAAAACAGAAAAATTAAGAGAAGGCTATAAAGGCTTTTTATTAAAATAAGCATTGTATGGATTCATTCATTTTTAAATACACGATGGGAAGCAAAGGACGGACTTGTGAACAAAATTAGACAAAGCTGGTGAACGATCCAAGAAATTTTTACCCTCTTCGTTTTCCCTAACTCAGCTCCTTCAACAGAGGAAGGGTGAGCCAAGGATGATAGCACTGTCACCTCTGAGTCGGCTATACACCTCTGATACCCAGCATGCACCCATCCAACCCCCACATCCAAGTAAAATATTATTTTGAAATCCAACATTTAAAGTAGCTAAACTCTGGGGGCGCCTCGGTGGCTCAGTTGGTTGTGTCTGACTTCGGCTCAGGTCATGATGTCACGGTTCGTGGGTTCAAGCCCCGCGTTGGACTCTGTGCTGATGGCTCAGAGCCTGGAGCCTGCTTTGGATTCTGTGTCTCCCTCTCTCTGCCCCTCCCCTGCTCACACTCTCTCTCAAAAATAAACAAACATTAAAAATAAACAAAAATAAGAAAAAAAGTAGCTAAATTCTGAAGACAAGGTGTACATGTTGAATAAAGTGCTGAACTCAGTCCGGCTCCCCTCCCCCCACACAATTTTTTTTTTTTTTAATATCAGTAGGAATCCTTCCTCCATGCTAATCAGAGGTAAGCTCTTAAGTAGAGGAACTAAGCATGATTCAGCACATTTAAAAAGGATTTATACCCATTCTTAGAAGGACGACCAGAGGAAACACCATCTGAGGTCTAAACAATGATATCTGCTTGCCCTTTGATCTGAGTTTAAGAACACTTTGTACAACTTTTTTTTTTTTTGCTGAAATACCACTGAATTTCACATTTACTATTTGAAATCTGTTTAGAACATCGACTGCTTCTTTGAATCACACTCTTGCAAACAAATTCTCCAAATTATATTTGCTGTGAGTAGCTTGCAGGCAGGGATTTATTTTCTGCTAACAAAAATCTTCATAAGTACAGACAGCCTAAATGAAAAATAGTACCACTGATCCTATGTTTATGAGAAAGAGACAGTACAGTGTATCTGGTTACAAATACAAGTAGGGAGTATTCCATTTTTCTTCTAATTTATGTTTCCCAAGGGTAATTTTGTTCAGAAGATTGCCAGTATTTTTAGTACAATAAGTTTCTTGTTACTTGTACTAATACATACTGATTCCCTTTTCTGAGCATAATTTGTTTTTTTTTTATTTCATTTTACTCTAGCATCTGGAGATCAACACCTCATTAATTCAAACTAAATGAAGTCTGAAATGCAGAGATTTACAGAAACCCTTCCACTACTCTCAAATGTGATGCACATTAGAAATATACACATGGGTAACTAATTAAAGAGAGATTATTAAAGTATTATGATATACATCGAATACCATCAACCTCAGTGTCCTAAATGTCTTTACTTCAAATTCAAATGATTTTGACTTAATAAAAATCAGGTACACCATTTATAAATGATCAGACCTTCCAGATTAGTGAAATAAGAAGTTTAAATGAAGAATTTAAAAAATACCCCCTGTGAGAAGTGCAACCAAGGAAATAAACAGGGTGTTGTGACAGTAAAGAAGTGGGTGGGGGTGGGGAGGGCACTAATTTCTATAGAGGGGTTAGAGAACGCTTTTCTAAGAAGGCGAATTTTAAGACCTCGAGGATACTTCAGGATACTTCTCCAAGGTCACCAAATTGGCAGGCTTGCTTATTAGACTGCCAAGACATTTTTAGCATAGAAAACAAGTAGAAAATGGCATCGGTGGCCCTGATTGAATGCAGGTTCACGAGTGCACTGGGCTAGTCCAGGCAGCCTCTACACCAGCCGGTTCGCACTAGGGAGGCTGGACACATCTCCAGCCTATTCACCCACAGAGAGTTAAAAACAGTCAAAGAAACAGTAGTGAGCTGGTCGAATGACCAGCATTTGGGATGGGGGGAGAGGGGGGACTTAATTCTGTCGACTGATACTTCTGATAGCCACTTTGGCTGACAAGGTTCAGGTTGTTTCAAATGTATTTCATGAGTAAATTATTCCCAGGTCCCAGGGAAGAAAGATGTTTACCACCATGTAACACTTTCTCTTGTACTCTGTTTATAAACCTAACCTACCCCACTAGGTATGTAAGTACTTCAAAACATGTATCTTTTTGTAGGTTCTTTTACAAATGAGTCATGTAATGCAGCAGCGAACATGCCGTGGACATGGACATCTGCAGAATTCTCCCAACATCCTGATTTAGAGAATCCACATTGCTAAGCAATTATAGTACTTTCTTCCAGTAAACTGTCCTTATGCTCAGAGCTATGATGATCAGATTTTTTTAACCACATTTTAGCCTCTCATTATGAAATTCTCTTTCTTACTGCTAAATGGATTTAGATAGAATTTCTGGACTGGCAGGTGGCATGGTTTGGGACTTGGATTCTACTTACCTGGAAAAGTTTTCCCCCTCTAACTGCCCATGTGGAGTCCAGGACCGGACCTACAGACAGTTAGGACTTGTAGTCGGAAAGCCTAGGGCTATGATTGGAGGGGCTTGGGGCAAAGTTCCCTACCCAGGAATCTCTTCCAGTTCCAGATTAGCCTGTCCCAGGCCTGAAATTACACTACTGTTGAATTCTCTTCAAATTTTTCAGTGGTATATTTTGGACCTCGAAATTTCCCTTATGTTAAGAGATACTATGTTAAGCCATCACCTTAACAGGATTAGTGGACAACCAGCTTCAAGCAGTGTGACTCAGAACCAATGTTCACCTGTAGACTAGGAAAGGTCAGACAAGCAAGGAATGAGAATTCAGAGGTCCTTAAACACATTAAAAGTCACCGCCCTTTACAAACTTGGCCTCTGGCCAACTCTAACAATTTCAAATACCACCTAAGGCAGTGGTTCCCAAACAACGGATTCACCTGGGCAATCTCTGAAACGAGGGATACCTGGCTTCCACCCCACACATTGATTTAACTGATGGGGGGGTTCCACCTGAGCACCAGGATTTTTAACAGCCCTCAGGTGATTCTAATGTGCAGCAACAGTTGGGAGCCACTAACATGAGGAAACATTGCTCTTCTCACTGGGATGATCTGATTTCCTTCAAACATTAGGATCTCATGTCTCAGTGCTTTCTTGACCATGGTGGCACATCCGAAAAACCAAAGACTCTTCAAAAAAAAGAAAAAAGAAAAAAAAAAAGATGCCAGAGCCCACTCTCACGGACTCTGCTCTAACTGCTCTGGGGAGCAGCCCCGCAGCATCCCTTAGGTCTTCAAGTATCCTCAGGTGATGTCAATGGCCAACCAAGGTTAGAACCATGGTCTAAGCCCAGGAACTGTTTCTGGAGACCCTAACATGATTCTCCGTGAAGGAGCCAGAAGTACCATTCTTTTTCCACTTTGTCCAAGTTGGGACTACCCCAAGAGGCAATAAAACATTTCCCCAAGGCTGTCAGGAAACTGAGGGGAGGGAGATGGCAAGAGGTGGAATTCACTGAGCCAGAAGAAGCCCTCAAGTTAGAAGACAGAAGAGCTCCGGCCTCTGAGCCGCCCCTCCCCCGCCAACTTTACTGACTGCAATGAGAAGCCTCAGAGTGCTTCCTGGAGATGGCTCAACCTTGGCTGTGGTCCCAATAAATGGTGAAAACTCTTGTCCAATCAGAATTCCTGGCACTGCAAATAGCAAGATTGGCAGGCCTTGAGCCTCCACTCCCTGTGAGATTCTGTTTCATGTATTTCCCAGGAGGATTTCTGCACCAGTTGGAGGCCAATCTGACCTCCCCCTTGGGCCCCCACTCCTTTCTTCCCCCAAAGCTCAGCAGAGTTGAGAGTCATCTCATAGCCATACTTGTAAATAACTCGCCGAAATATTTCACATAGTTGTCACTCAATGATGTCAAATGTCCGTACATCTCTGACGCGGTCTGGACAAGTGTCCGGTAACCCACTTTGGGGCGTGGGCAGGGCCACGCGTCTCACACGGGAAAGGACGTCCGCGGAGACCCCACCCCTGGCGTGGCTACCGCACCCCCATTCCTCCCAGCCCAGACGGCGTCCCCTACATCCCTTCGCCTACGCTAAGCTGAGTGAATTTATGAATGAAGAGTAGCATAGATCGGAGGCACTGATCCCGAAAAAAAAAGTCTGCTTTACACCGTTCTCATTTACAGATGAGAAAACTCGGAGAAAAAAAGGCTATGTGACTCCGTCCGGGTTTGCCACAGAACATTTGTGGCGGAGCCCGATTTAGCCGCCCTTGAATTTCCATTCTGTTGCCTGGCAACCAGTTCAGACCAGCTCAGCGCCCAACCCCGGCCCCTAACCCGCACCCTTTCTCTGCCCGTGCGGCTTGGGCAGCAGTTATCAAAAGTTCAGCCTTTGAGGGGGCAGTGGTCAAAGGCATGTGAGCTAGGGCTCTGGACGGGATACCCCAGCTGGGCTGGGGGTCCGGTCCCAAACCCGCGCGAGCCCCGTCTGGCGTGCCTTCCGAGGTCCTTTTGACACCTTCCTCTGCAACCCTCCTCCTGCGCCAATTCCCTGGACACCACTTAGCACAATCATGTCAAGTTTCTAAAGTTCTAAATCGCTATCAGATTCTCTAAAAGTCCCGGTTGGGAAACTGGTACTCAGAGCTTTAAGGGTGCAAAAAACCAAAAAACAAACAAAAAATCAGGAGGGGAAGGAGTGTTGAAGAGCCTTCTCCTTCCCAGCTGGCTACGCTCGGGCGGGACTTTTCTGCTAAAGTCGAGTGAACCTGGCCCCGGCCGGGCGTTCTTGGAAAAAGCGCGGAGTGTGCTCGGACGCCGC
Organism: Lynx canadensis; assembly: GCF_007474595.2. Classification (NCBI taxonomy): domain Eukaryota; kingdom Metazoa; phylum Chordata; class Mammalia; order Carnivora; family Felidae; genus Lynx; species Lynx canadensis. Next base: position 20,650,434 of record NC_044307.1, read on the forward strand.
ACTCCGGGAGCCTCACGCCCCGAACCCGCCCGCCGCCGCCCGCAGCCCCAGCGCGCAGCCCCGCCCGCGGCGCGGGGGAGCGCACGTGCAGCCCACCGCCGCGCAGGTGGAGGGAGCGCAGCCCGCCTGCCCTCGCGTCCCCGCTGCGCCAGCAGGGCCCCCTTGTGCCAGGGGCTCCTCCACCCTTTCGCCTCCCTCCCCGGGCCCGGGAGACCGTTAAGGGGAGGGAGTTCTCGTCGTTACGCTACCCTAGATCCTTACCCAGGTTCACAAAGCTCATGACCATGTCCGCGTCGTTGAGGAAGGCGCTGTCCTGCGCACTGGTCAGTGGGGACGTGCCGCCGCCGGGTCCCGAGGCCAGGAGGCTCTTGCCGTTGACCGGGTGCGCCGCGCCGGGGGGCGGCTGCCGGGGCTGGGACGAGCCGGCCCCTCCTCGGGGCCCGGGCTGCCGCCTCTCCTCGTCCGACGCCCAGTCCTCATCGTCGTCGGCTGCCAGGGCGTTGTACAGATCCAGCATGAAGAGGGGCGCAGACTTCAGCCGCCCGGGAGGGGGCTCCCCGCGAGGCTGCTCCTGCGGGAGCGCAGCGGGCTGCGGCTGCTGGAGGCCGTGCAGGGGCCGGGGCCGGTGCGGGAGCCCCAGCACGGAGAGGATCTCCTTCTGCATCTCGCGCTTCTCGTGCGTCTTGAGCCGCCGGTAAAGGAAGCCCGAGGAGGACTGCGGCGGCGGCGGCGGCTGCTCCGCGTGGCCCGGGCTCCCGCCGTCCCCCAGCAGCGCCCCCCCGCCGGCGGCAGCGGCGGCGGCGGGCAGGGGGGGCCGCAGCGGCGGGGGGCCGCAGCAGCTGCACAGCAGCCCCCACCACCAGCACAGCCACTGCGCCCTCCGCCCCAGCATCCCCGCCCGGCCGGGCTGGCCCCGCGGGCCCCGCGAGGCGTGGAGCGGCGGTGCGAGGCCGGAGCGCTGCCGCTGTGGCCCTTAGCGTGAGCAGCCCCCGCCACCTCTCGGCGGGCTCGCTTCCCCTTCCTGGCCCTCAGTCCTTATCTCTCATCGTCCTCTGGGGCGCCCCCAATTGCCCAGGCTGGAGGGGAGGCGAAGAGGACGATCACCCGGAGAACCACTTTGAGGGGAGCCCCACACTCCGGCTCAGGTCTCTGGAGGCGCAAGGTTCGGGCCAGGTGCGTCCGAGTCGGGACTGCGCTGCAGCCCGAGCCCTGGCCCCTGGGCGGGTCACGGCGCGGTCACTCTCGGGCCTCGCTGCCCCGCGCACGTGCGCTGTCCCGCGCCCTCCGGGGCGGCTGTGTGGGACCCGGGGCGACCGGGCGGCTCACCAGCTGGGGGGGATGCCCGGCATCATCCCCGCGCACGCCTCTCCTTGGCTGGCACAGCCGCGGTGAAGTTTACTCCGCCGTGGGGCCCAGGCTGTGGCGACAAGGCGTCCCGAGATGCCAGTCTTCTCCGCGAGGCTTAACTTCCTTCCCGCTCACAAACTCCGCGCCCTCCGCCCTCGGGCACTGTCGCTGCCCCCCTCAAAATCTCCGCGCGCCGCTTGACCCCCCAAGCAGAGGCGGCAAGGATCTTGCTTTCCGTTCTGAGCTCTCCCGGCTGCCCCGCAAACACCGCCCGCAGAGGGAATGGGAGGGAACTGGACCCGCGCGCAGAGCAGCGACCGCGGCGTCGGCGCGAGAATTCGCAGACTCCCGCCTCTCGGAGCTGCGCTCCCCGCAGCGGCCAACGTGGGCTTTCTGGTGCGCGTCTCGCTCAGGTACCGCACTCCAGCCCCGGAGAGTCCCTGCCCTCTTGGGTAACAGACAGGTTGGCAGCCAATGAAGAGGCGCGTCTCGCCTGTATTTAAATAGGCCCGCCCCCTTCTTTCACCCTCCCTCTCCAGGGAGGCGTTGCCTCGGCCGCGCGTAGGTTTCAAGTACAGAGGATTCTTGGAGGCACCCAAAGTGGGCGCGAGGTAGCAAAGGCTGAGAGGTCATCTCTAGTGTGGACGATCTAATCAACACCCTAATTTAAGCCTGTCTGTTTTACAATCATATAAAAGTCCTGACCTGATGCTTTAACTAAATAAAAGCAAAAACAACTGTTAAATCAGTGCCGCCTGTATTAATAGAGGAACAACAGGAATAGTTTCTCTTATTGCTGTAATATAGACATTCAGCGGACACATGACTTTCAAAGGCAGCTGCTGGAAGCTGGGACACACCTTCTGTTCACAAACGGGCCACGGGGCCACAGACGGGACCAAATGTAAGCCAGAGCAGGCATCCCGAGGGTTTGGAGCCATGTATTGTGATTCATCGCTTCGTTTCGGCCTTGGCTTGGCTTCTTAAGACAGCACCTTAAAGAAAGAGGGGCAGTCAGATAATATAACAACAACAACAAAAAAAGCCACCCTCTATCTTCTTGGAAATGTTTCAGTGCTCCAGTTTTTCTGTGAACTTTTCATGTTAATGTATTGAAATACAATAGAGCTTTTATGACGCCAGATAAAACCTGAGGAGAGGCAGTATGGATAATTCCAGCCCGGGCAGGGGCCTGGCGTGTTCCCTTTCAGTGTAATAGGGCAAAGAAAGTCAAGTTGCCGGGAGGATTAGACAAGATCAGGCATAGAAGACACACGTTACATTACACTTGCATGATGGACACACTTCTCAATCACAGATACGACCCCCTCTGTCCAAACACCACCACCACCACCTGCCATTCAGGATGCAAATCCGCTTGCCCTCACACTATCCAAGAATGCCCAGTAATCTATGTCCGGATCCTACAAACGCATTCACTTAAAACACTAGGATCTTTTACTTGGTGGAAAGTGTACGGATTAGAAAACAGACTTCACTTTGCTGGCCTGACGGTCTTAGTTCACATGGTCCAAGGCATTTCTGAGCCAGACCAAAGAGCTATAAACTATGGGACTCAAGGACTTATGAGATCATGGGGTTTCTGCTGCTCAAAATCTGATAAGCATTTCTGTCTTAATACAAAGAATCTGTTTTTCATGGGTGAGGGTCTTCACCCCCCTCCACCCACTGGATTGCTTTTCTCATTCTCTCATGGCCCAGAGAGATCATCTAGTCTTTAATTCTACAAATTTAATTTTCTCAACTCGAGTTTAATTCTGCAAGTGTGGTCTTTAGTTCTACAAAGGTCCCATAGCCATTGACCTCAGGCACCACAAGGTCAACAACATTGAAGGCCAGTCTTTAACCATCTGCAGGGATTCTTTCATCTGAAAAGAAAATATATCACTACTTGGTCTGGGCTACCAGGATCCTTAGAATTTAAAAGCCTCCATCACTTGTTGCTTCTGTATGGGGCTTAAAATCACTGCAGTACATAACATCACAACAGCCACGCGCTCTGATCAAAAGATCTAAACTCTCAGCGAGTATACATAGGCTTCCTGCCAAGGTCCTTCTCCTTTCTCAAACATAGTCATACCTTCATTTTAAGATGGCTGGTGAAACACAGCAGAGTAAAAGCAGCTTTAAAACCTACAAGCAGAGTAAAAACCTATTAGGGCAGTGGAGAAAGCACTCCAAAACTGTAAAACCCTTGGGCATACACAAGGGCACCTAGATGGGGCTGTGCCATTTAAAACACAGAAGCAAGTTGTGACCCATCTATATGCACTTGTTGTATATGCACCTATGGTCTAGCAGAGAACACACAGGCAGACACACGTACCATCTTCCCCTTTTGTTCGGTACTTGGTTAGAAGTAGATGGACCTTGTGACGTGAGTCAAGAACGGCACTTAATGATGCACTACCAATTAAACATCTGAGCAGCAACCCCGACTCAGGTCTGCCATGCTCCTCACATCCCCATCAAGGTGGCCTCTCGGTTCCTGTTGAATATTGCTGGAAAAAGGAGGTGCTGAGGGCGCCTCCAGATGATAAACACAAGCTCTCTCAAGAGCCAGAGGGAAACTATGTGAAATGAAAAATGATAAGGATCCTAAGGGCAGTGACATTCAATTGAGGACCACAAAAGAGGGTATGCTCTCCTCATGTCCCTGCTACTCCCAACAGGTGCACTTGTTTGCTGGAAAACACCAGGAAACATCTTTGGATTGGACATTGGGGCAAAAGGGGATAAAGAGAGGCAGTTCTAACATTTCTACAACCTCAAAATTGAGACCACTGCTTTTCCAAGGCAGTTGGAACTCTATGTGGATAAGCACCCCTCACCACTACCTCACCCACTCCCCATTTCTCTGACCCCTCCCCTGCACCCCCTGAGAAGTCTCAGGTTAGGGAGCTGGACAAAGTCCAGCTGTGATGCAGGAGGGATGGAGTGAAGGGGAAAGGGCAGGTTTGGCTCTGGAGTCTGCTGGAATGTGTGAACCAACTGGAGAAAATCAGAGGTAACTTCGCCCCCTGCAGGACACCAACATATCACCACCCCCTTCCTCTGTGCCGGAACAACCTTCATTAAGTTCTCTGGATGTGTCTCCAAAACATCTGGGTGGAAAGAGGAGGAATTCGGTCAAGAAGCCGGATGTGGGAGCCAATCCACATCAAACATCTGGTTGCTTGGCTGACATCTCATGCAGATGGCCTTCAGTTTTCTGGAAATAGGTTGCCTGTCCCACTCCCGCCCATTTAATGAAGGAATGAGGAACCCTCACCGAAAAGCACAGGTTTATCCCATGACTTCAGAGATGCTGGGGAGAGGGTGAGAGTCCCGCACCCAGGTGCAATTAATGCACAGGGCAATTCACACAACAAAGTCTTAAAACAGCAGTTCTTCTTGTTTCTTTTATGAGGGCTTCTGTTCTACATTTAAAACACACATGACCAAATTTCCATTTTTAAAAGATGTTGTTTCTTGGGGGCACCTGGGTGGCTCAGTCAGTTAAGCGCCAGACTCTTGGTTTTGGCTCAGGTTATGATCTCATGGTTCATGTGTTCAAGCCCTGCGCTGGGCTTCATGTGGATGACACAGGTCCTATCCTGCTTGGGATTCTCTCCACCCCCCCCCCACCCCCATTCTCTCTCTGCCCTTCCGTCACTCGCTCTCTCAAAATAAATAAACTTAAAAAAAAAGATGCTGTTTCTTAATTTATGTTGAGTATTCTATACACTTTCCTTTGAATCAATTATTAGCAATAAACTGCAGTTGCCGTCTTTGCTTTTATCCTAAATCGCACATTGCCCCCTTTCAACTGTCTTGCAGAGGCATGCAAGCTGCTTCTAGAATGAACTTAAGTGCCATAAACTATGTTGCTCTTGTGTTGAAAAGCCTGAGATCTGGTCACCTTGAATCTTTGGGAACCCCCCCCACTTAAAATTCTAAATTTTAGGGGCACCTGGGTGGCTCAGTCGGTTGAGTGTCTGACTTCGGCTCAGGTCATGATCTCATGGTTCATGGGTTCAAGTCTCACATCAGGCTCTGTGCTGACAGCTTGGAATCTGGAGCCCGCTTCGGATTCTGTGTCTCCTTCTCTCTCTGTTCCTCTCCTGCTCATGCTCTCTCTCTCTCAAAAATAAATAAAGATTAAAAAAATAAAAACAAAATAAAATGCTAAATTTTAATCTTTAATATTAGTCTAAGAATTTGATTATTCCTTAATATTCATTTCTTTAAAAAATTTTTTTTAATGTTCATTTATTTTTGAGAGAGACAGAGTGTGAGCAGGGGGAAGGGCAGAGAGAGGGAGACACAGAATCAGAAGCAAGCTCCAGGCTCTGAGCTATCAGCACAGAGCCTGATGTGAGACTTGAACTCACGAACCGGGAGATCATGACCTGAGCCAAAGTTGGATGGGCACTCAACCGACTGAGACACCCCGGCACCCTGATCCTTAATATTAATTTCTCAATAGAATAACTTGCTCCGATTTGAAAAATATCCATCTGGAGTTAAGTGAAAAGGAAATATGGTAAGTAAACGTGTGCCGAGTGTGAGAAATGAAAACTTGAGAGTTAAATAAATATTGCTTCTGAAAGCTACACCTGTAAGGCAGCCTTCAAAATACGTGTCTCATCCAAAAGTCTGTGGTAACATTTACATTCACTCACACTTTCCTTTCTCTGTCAACTATTCAAAAATGCTGGGCATTCACACTTCAAAATATCATTGGAGCCATCATATTTTCCTACTCGTGAAGGACATCTGGTGGCAAAGTGAAAAACTAATACATAAATCTGTTTCCAGAGATTTTTTTTCCACACCATAACCCAAAAGGCAAATCTGTTACTTGTGTGTGCTTCAAACATTTTGGCCAAGCTCAGATCTTTATCGTCCTAGGACTTAAGCTGTCTGAATAATATTAAGCAACGGAATCTTTAGAAACATCCAAATGATTAAACGGTTTTTAAATGTTTCATTGGATAATCAGTGGGAGCGGACTGAGTCTTAAACTTATTTTACTAAGCAAAACAATGCTCAAAACCTTTCCATGACTAGCTCTACTATCCCTGAAGCATTCTGTTCCAAGAAGTCATTGGACACTTGGTTCCACTGGGGAGTGCCTGAGGCTTCCCAGACTGTGTTGGCCTCTGAGCTTGACTCCATTCTGGGGTCCCCTCTGTACCCCATGCCCTGGATGTGTCTCTCGTGGCAACTAGGAGGCTCCATGAAAATACGACATTATTGTGGCTGCCCATCCCCTTAACTAGCAGAGCTGTAAGCCGTGGTGTGGGGGGCTCGGGGAAAACTACACTTACTGGGTAAAATCAGGTTGAAATAAAAGTCAAGACTATCTCTAAAAGACAAGAGAAAGTCTAAGAAGATGTGTACCAATGGGAAGGCTGATGATGATACTAATCACCCAGGCTGCATTCATTCATTCACCCATTCATTCAACAAATATTTGAATGCCTAGTATGTGTCAGGCAAAGATCTCTGCCCTCATAGATTCTAGAAGGGGAAGATGAACAATGAATGAAATAACCAAGAAAATATATTGTGGTAGACAGGATGTTGTCTCTATGATTCTTACCTATAGTGTTACATCTATGAATGTGTGACCTTATATTGCAAAAGGAACATTGCAGATGGAGTTAAGATTGTCAAACAGGTGATGTTAAATTGGGAAGATTATCCTAGATAATCTGAGTGGACCCAGTGTAACCACAAGGGCCCTTAAAAGTAGAAAAGAAGGGGTGCCTGGGTGGCTCAGTTAGTTGGGTGTTGGACTTCAGCTCAGGTCATGATCTTGCAGTCTGTGAGTTCGAGCCCTGCGTCGGGCTCTGTGCTGACAGCTCAGAGCCTGGAGCCTGCTTCGGATTCTATGTCTCCCTCTCTCAGCCCCTCCACCCCTCACACTCTGTCTCTCTCTCTCTCTCTCTCTCTCAAAAATAAATAGATATTAAAAAACATTTTTTAAGCATAAAAGGAAGGCAGAAGAGATGTGTCATCCTGAGAGGGACTCAGTCTGCCTTTGCTGGCTTTGACGGTGAAGGGGCCACAAGTCAGGGAATACAGGTGGCCTCTAGAAGCTGAGTACAAACCTCAGCCCACAGCTGCCTAGAAAACAGTGACCTCAGTCTTGACTCTGAATTCTGTCCACAACCTGAAAAACCTGGCTTCTCATCCAGAGACTCCCAGATAAAAGCCCCAGGCAGCTGACACCTTGATTTTGACCTGGTGGGACCCAGGGCCAAGAAAGTAGCCAAGCCTAATGGACTTCCAACCTACAGAACTATGGGATAAGTTTGACTGTTTTAAGCCACTACATTGGTGGCATTTTGTTTCACAACAAGAAGAAACGAATATGTATATAATATGGCGGTAAATGCTGTGGAAAAAATCAAGCCAGGAAGTACACCAGGTCAGCAGTATGTGGATGGTCTTCACTGAGAAGGCAAACACTTGAGTGAAGACGTGTCAGAGTAAAGAGAGTAAAGAGAGCCAGACCTGAGGATATCTGAAGAAAGAACTTCCAGAGGAATGAAAATAGTAAGCGCAAAGGCCTGGAGGCAGGGGCATGCCTGGTGAGTCTGAAGAAGATCAAGGAGCCGTTGAGGCTACATCAGAGGAAATGACAGGGGATAATAATAGGAACTTAGGACAGACCTCCAAGGAGGGTGTGAATTGGAGGCCAGGGTAGCATGGGGCCCTGGGCATCCTTATAAAGGCTTAACATTTTTTAAAAATTTATTTTACTTATTTTGAGAGAGAGAGAGAGAGAGCAAGTGGGGGAAAGGGCAGAGACAAGGAGAGACAGAATCCCAATCAGGCTCCACACCATCAGCACAGAGCCCGGTGTGGGGCTTGAACTCACAAACCGCGAGATCATGACCTGAGCCGAGACCAAGAGTCAGACACTTAATCAACTGAGCCACCCAGGTGTCCCAAGGCTTCAGATTCTAAGAAGCATAAGATGGCATAACAACATAGACAAATCTCACAGACATAGTGCTGAGGAGAAGATGCCAGGCACAAAAGAATACATTCTGTAACTCTACTTATATAAAATTCAGAAGCAGACTGAACTAATCTAGAAGTCAGGTTAGTGGTTACCTCTGGGAAGAAGAGTAGGAATAATAATGGAATAAAACCAAAGGGCGGGGTTCTCAAGAGTTGGCCTATTTCTTTACCTGGGTGGTAGTTCCACGGGAGTTGTCAATTTTAACAATTCATTGAGTGGCACACGTATGATTTGTACTCTTTTCTGTATGTATGTGGTTATAGTGCAATAAAAAGTTTGACTGAAAACACAATTAAGAGCAGGGCACCTGGGTGACTTAGTTGGGTAAGTGTCCAACTTTGGCTCAGGCCATGATCTCACAGTTTGTGAGTTCGAGCCCCACGTCGGGCTCTGTGCTGACAGCTCAGAGCCTGGAGCCTGCTTCGGATTCTGTGTCTCCTCTCTCTGCCCCTCCTCTGTTCATGCGCTCTCTCTCTCTCTCTCTCTCAAAATAAATAAATAAACACTAAAAAATTAAAAAAAAAAAAACAAGGGCCGCCACCACCAATAAGGGAGGGTCATGGGATAAGGTTTTGAGCAGAGTGACACGTGCTGACTTAAATTTTATCAGAATCTCTTAGGCCATTGTGTTGAGAATATAGAGTTGCCAGGGCAGAATCAGGGGGATGAATGAAGAAATTCTTGTTATTGGTCAGTCAGGAGAAGACGGTGGCTCATAGGGGACCTCAGGGGGAAGCAGTGGAGAGAGAAAAGTGGTTGGATTATGGACTTACTTCGAAGGCAGACCCCAGTGCCAAACTTCTTCTCCTGTACCGGCCTCCCCCACTGCACAAGGCCTGGGGTAGTAGTGTGAATTTGCTGTGGATGGAGGAGAAGACTGTTCATGTTCTGGTGACCATGGGTTACCGTGCTATGATACAGGGGTGGTCTGAGGGGCTTCAAGCACCCCATCTCCATCAGCACCCACGCTACAAAAGCCGATCAGAATAAACACTGTGTGCTACCCAAGAACAGCTTCAAGACAAGCCCCCCAATAATAGCCTTGCAATGAGATTCCCTATGTAGTCATATAGCAGCTCCTCCTCTGACATAAAATCTCTTCTAAGACATGAAGTTTGGCCACTAACCCTAATATTATAAGGACTCCTATAAATGTAGTATCCTGGGTGGAATATTGGAGAACAAAAAAAGGACATTAGGTGAAACCTAATGGAATCTGAATAAAATATGGAGTTTAGTTAACAGCAATGTATCAACAGCGGTTCATTAGTTGTGACAAATGCACCCTAACATTCTAAGATGTTAATCATCAGAAGCACTGGGGGGGGGGGGATTTATAGGAACTCCTTGTACTCACTTGGCAGCTTTTCTGTAATTTTTAAATTATAGTAAAATAAAAGGTTTATTTTAAAAATTATCCCTATAGCTTTAATCTTAGGATGCAATAAGTAACGTGTGTCTATATTCCAATCCCGGGAGTTTTCATTTCTGTAAGTATATTCTTTCACTTCTAAAACTTCCATTTGGTTTTTTTCTATATATACAACTTCTGCTTCTTGCTGAAACTTTCAACTTTTTCATTTATTTCCAGAGAATCTGTAATTGATTGAAGCATTTTTAACGACAGCTGCTTTCAAATCCTTGATGATTTGGATAATGTGGGATAATTCAACACCTGATTGATCTTGAGGGCGGGGTCAGCTGAATGTCTTTTCTCATTTAAGTCAGGATTGTCTTGTTTCTTCATATTACAGGGTTTTGTTTTGTTTTTTTTAAAGCATATCCTGGACATTTGGTCTGTTATATGAGGAGCCTCTGGGTCCCAGTTAAATCTTTTATCAGGCAGTTGCACTGTTTAGCTTTAGCATATAGGTCCTGGCCTACTTTTGTAGCTCTGGTTCCAATGGCAACTTAATTTTCAGATTTGTAGTGTTATTTTTATCTGCATCATTAATCTGGTGCTGTTGGGATTCCTGTTGTCCCTGCTAGTGCTGCCTGAAGGGACAGAAGAGTCTTCCCCAGTCCAGACTATCAGGTGTCTTTCAGTGGGAGAGGGCAGCCTTCAGGATAGGAAGGATTTCTTGGAGCCAACTTTTAAACACCCACATATTGGGGCACCTGGGTGTCTCAGTCAGTTAAGCGTCTGACTTTGTTTCACGTCATGATCTCACAGTTCCTGAGTTCGAGTCCCACGTCAGGCTCTATGCTTGACAGCTCGGAGCCTGGAGCCTGCTTCAGATTCTGTGTCTCCCTCTCTCTGCCCCTCCCCTGTTGGTGCTCCATCTCTAGTTCTCTCAAAAATAAATAAAAACATTAAAAAAATAAATAAAACAAACACCCGCATACTGATTTTCTACTGTGAAATGTTAGTTCCAGGATGATTTTCTCTAATGACTGCATAACTGTGGTCACTCCTCCCTGTGAAACGAGTACGTGTTCATTTTTTCTTGTACCAGAGTAAGACAAATCTACTCCAGTATGGCCCATATAGTATATTCCAGAAATAAGTAGAAACTGCTATTTGGGCTTTCATATGACATTATTTTCCCAAATTTCATATGGAGGTTAGTGAATTTATTAAGTAAACTGGAGTTGTGGGCTGAACAGGTAACAAATAGCTAACTCATAAGCCAGTCTCCAGATATCCAGTGTGTAGGTGAGAACCCACTACACCTCACTTTCACGTAGAAATCTAGACTGCAAGCTCTGTTGTCTGTCGGCACCTAACACAGTACCTGGCACATGGTAAGGTGCTAAATGAGCATGAGCTTAATGATAGAATTTCATCGGTTAAGGCCTTGGCTGGGGAAAGAGAACACATAGGACACCTTCCTGATCACATACTTTCTCGACCGTGAGAAGACCCCATAACATAGAAAAGTATGTGCATTTGTAATAGTTAAACTAAATTGTAGCCAAGAATAATAAATACTAAATTATTCATTAAATATAACTGAAATGTCAGGGCTTTAAAACTATGTATACTACACGGACATTAGCATGGGATAACTAAAGCTAATTTTAGCAGTCACCTCTACTACTTAAATCACACCCATAAAAATGAGACGTTCATACAGAAATAAAACTAAAATTTGCCAATACACCTCAGAGTAAAATGTTATTTAAGGATTAGTAAAACATTTATTTTCCTAGCATGTGAATAGGACACTTGTTCTCATAATTTTCCTCCACGTCCTCACCAGAACTGAATCTCCTGGCATCTGGAATAGATTCTTTCAAATGCATACATCCACCTGTTTCAAATTCAGACTCCCCAGAATCAGTAAAAGGAAGCTCTCCCAGATGACATCAGCAGGACAGGGCTCCTGTCAGCCAAGCACTTTGCCGTGAAAAGAATGGGATCTGTCCCTGTCATTAGAAATGAGCTGAAGGGAAATAAAAACCCCACTTATTAAATTAAGAAAATGGTGATGTTATCACTTAACAAGTTTTCAGAAGTGTGTGTGCCTTGTAAAGAATTTACCGTAATTACCCTTGCTGTACGTCATTTGCTCTTACTTTTTAGCAGAGCAACTCAAGAGACATTTTCCTCAAGGGGCGTGTGGGTGGCTCAGTTGGTTAAGCACCGACTTCGGCTCAGGTCATGATCTCACGGTTCGTGAGTTCGAGTCCCGCGTCAGGCTCTGTGCTGACAGCTCAGAGCCTAGAGCCTGCTTCAGATTCTGTGTTTCCCTCTCTCTCTGCCCCTCCCCTGCTCATGCTCTGTCTCTCAAAAATAAATGAAAATATTAAGAAACATTTTCTTGAAGACTGTTATGCTCTAGTTATGCAAGATGCCTAAGTTCTAGAGATGTGCTGTATAATATTGTGCCTATAAGTAAACATACTCTATAGTGCACTTAAAAATTTGCAGATGGTTGGACAGCTGGGTGGCTCAGTCAGCTAAGCATCCAGCTATTGATCTCGGCTCAGGTCATAATCTCACAGTTCATGGGATGGAGCCCCACATCTGGCTCAGTGCTGACAGCGCAGAGCCTGCTTGGGATTCTCTCTCTCTCTCTCTCTGTCTCAAAATAAATAAATAAACTTAATATTTGAAAAAATTGCTGATGGTAGATTTCCTCTTAAGTATTTTTACCAAAAGAAAAAAAAGGGCAGGGAGAACATAAGGCACTTTTTGGAGGTGATGGATATGTCTAGTACACTGATCGTGGTGATAGTTCCATGGGCGTACGCATATGTCCAAACCCATTGAATTGTATATATTAAATATGTGCAGCTTTTTGTATATCAGTTACACCTCATTAAAGCTGATTAAAAAAAAAGACTTCCATGTTCTTTCCTTTCCTACTCTAAATATGTTTCACTCAGCAAAAGCTCAGGGCCTCAAAGGGGCCCTTCCTGAAGAAGCTCAGCCTTAGCAATGCTGCGGGTGGGGGGGGGGAGGGTTGGGGGGGTGGAGGGAGCTGGTAGAGAACTCAGGAGCCTGAGATTTGTCCCTGAGCCAGGAAAAGAGCTTCCTCGGCCATGGCCAAGGACTTCCCATGGGCCAAAGTCCTTGTTGTCAAGAACTTTCAGTACATCATTTGGCAAGCGTGTTAAGCACCTGTTGGGTATACACCAGGCACTGTAAAGAGGCTGTTGGGTTTTAGGAATAAAAAGACAAAGTTCTGACCTGACCTCAAGGAGCACATGGTCTATCATGGAGATGGATATACAAGGAACTCTCAACATGGTATGGCCACTGCTACCAGTGGAGGTGTTTATTGTTTACAAATAATATATAGGGGGAGTCCTGGGTCAGCCTGAAGGAATGTGGGAAGACTGAATAGCCTGGGAAAGTTATTAAGAAGATAGTTTTTCAGTTGAGACTTGAAGCACAACAGGGAGATTGTTCATTTACACAAATGGTTACTAAGTACTTACAAAGTGCTTGGTGCTGAGTATACAAGTGTGAACAAAGCAGACATGGGCTTCGTCCTTATGGAGCTTACAGTATGACAAAGTAGGCAAATAAATAAATGAATAAATCTGTGAGTACTAGTTTTGACAAATGCATGAGCCAACCATGGGGGGAAAGTAAAGGAAGGCATCACAGGCTGAAGGAGCAGCATGTGCAAAAGCCTGGAAATAAAGAATTCAGGGCATGTAAGAAATGAAAGCCAGGGCACCTGGGAGACTCAGTCAGTTGAGTGTCCGACTCTTGATTTCCGCTCAAGTCATAATCTCACAGTTTGGGAGAGCAAGCCCTGTGTCCAGCTCTGCATGGAGACTGCTTGGGATTCTTCCTCCACTCCCCGCCTCTGCTCCTCCCCCATGCTCTAAATAAATAAATATATAAATAAATATGTTAAAAAGAGAAATGATGAAAGCCAATGCAGCTGACACATAGTAAGTGCAGGGTGAATACAATGATCTGAGATTGAAAACATAAAAGACGTATCATACAGAATTTTGAGAAATTTAGATTTTACAAAGAATAAGGGGGCAGCACCAGAGGCTTTTATCCAAGAAAAACATGGCCTGATACAGTGTTCTAGACTATTCCACTGGCTGCTCTGCAGAGCAGGAAGCCAGTAGGGGATGACTCTAGTAAGCCAGGTGACAAGATGGTAGATTAGGGTAGAGATACTGGAAGAGAAACAGATGGTTTGGTAGTATGTTTGTAGGCAGAAAAAGTATAGGACTTGGTGATAGATTGGAATGAGGGATTGAGGAAGAAGAGGAATCACGGATTTATATTTGAGCAAACCAAGTGACTGGTGGCTCCATTTATTGAGGTGGGGAATTTGGGAGACAAATAAGAGAGAAAATTTAGAAAACAGAAGTTCTGTTATAGACATGAAGCCTGAGGTCCCCTTGAGATTTCCAAATGGAGTTATCAAGTAAGCAGTTAGAGAAACCATTCTAAAATTCAGAGGAAGCATTGGCTGAACAAATTCATCTACATGTAAGTAATATTTAAAACCCCAGGAATGGGAGAGGTCACTTATGGAAAGATGGAGATAAGGAAGATGCAGAACTGAACTCTGGGAAACATCAACATTTACAGTGCAGATATAAGAGAAGCCAACAAAAGAGAGAAGTGACCAGAATGATTAGAAAAACTATGTCACAATGAAAACGTTAGTATCATGGAAATCCAGAAAGGAGGCGGTAGCAATGGTTAGCCATGTTGAATGCAATCAAAAATAGGGAAGTGCTCCTTAAATGTAGCAATATGGGAAGAAGAACAATAAGATGATAGCTTAAGGAGGACAAGAAGCCTAGGGACATTTTTTTTTGTACTTGTGACAAGGGGGGTGGGCAGGAAGAAGGACAGTTTGTCAGTGATAACAAGAGGAAAAATGGAGAAAATGGCTGAAAATGAGGAAAGTGGGAGACTTGGTTGCAAGAAGATAAAAAACAACTTATGGTCTATTTTCTTAAAGAATAGGAGGCCGGGTCATCAGGTAAGAGTAAGACTCATAAGAGGCAGAAAGTGGAGAGACCTTGTGGTGCAAGGAGAGAGAATCTGGTAGGAAGCTATTAAGATGGCTCGCAATAAACCTTACCTCCTGCTTTTCATGAACTTGTGTTATCTCTCCCCCTTGAATGTGAGCTGGACTTACTAACTTTTAATGAATACAAAATGGCAGTGATGGGATGGGAAGTGATGGGATGTTCCTTCTGAGATTAGGTTATGACAAGAATATGGTTCCTTCTTGAACACTCTCACTCATTCTGAAGGAAGTCAGCTGCCATGTTGTGAGCTGCCCTGTGGGGAGGTCTACCTGCCAAGGTACAGAGGGAGGCCTCTGGCCAACAGCCAGTATGGAACTGTGGCCTTCAGTGCCACAGCCCATGAAGGTCTGAATCCTGCCAACAACTACATAAGTGAAGTTGGAAGGGCTCCTCCTTCACCTGAGCCTTCAGAGGTGACTGCAGCCCAGGCTGGCAGTTTAACTACAAACACATGAAAGACCCTCAAGTCTGAGACTCCCAGCTGAGATGTACCCAAATTCCTAATGCACAGAAACGGTGAGACAACAAACCTTTGTTGTCTCAAGATGCTGGATTTGGAGGTGATTTGAACACAGCAATAAAAAATGAAAACAGAGAAGAAAACAAGGAACAGAAGTCTGGGACGATATGAAATTCAGTTAACTAGAGAATTACAGTTAGGATTGGTACTGTTAACTAACCCATTTATTAAGGAATCTCAACTCAGGGGGCACCTGGGTGGCTCAGTCAGTTGAGCATCTGACTCTTGAGTTCAGCTCAGGTCATGATCTCATGGTTCATGAGTTCAAGCCCCACATCAGGCTCTGTGCTGACCATGCAGAGCCTTCTTGGGATTCTTTTGCTCTCTCTCTCTCTCAAAATAAATAAACTTAAAAAAGTCTCAATTCAGGGGATGCCTGGCTGGCTCAGTCAGAAGAGCATGTAGCTCGTGGTCTCAGGGTTGTGAGTTAGAGCGCCACGTGGAGTGTAGAGATTACTTAAAAATAAAATCTTTAAAAAAAAAAAAGAAAAGAAAAAAGAAGTCTCAACTCAGTAGGGTCAAAATGTAAAACATTTTATATGTTTTTCCAATCTATGCATTCAGCTTTGCTCTCTTGAGTCCTCATTGCCCAGTCCTTAACACAGCTGGGGGGAGACATCATAACTTGCCACCCACTTTCAGTTTAAAAGCCCATACACTTTAACATGCCAGTCTCTTTATTAAAATGTCTGACTACAATTTTGAAGGAGCACCCCAAAACCCACTGTGTGGTTTACAGGTTGGATAACCAGTGCTCTAAACCTTATAATAATGTTTCACCAAGGGTATCCCACAGAACACTATAACTCCTTAGCATATTCTTTAGAAATCTGCCAAAACAAAACCAAAAGCATATACTATTTTTTATTTTCTCTAAAATTCTTTTAAAATATAAGAAAAGTGTTTAATTATTAAGCCGTGTTTCCTCATTCTTGATAACCCGCCTTTAAAAATGGTGTGTCCGATGAGTAAATGCTGAGAAGTGTGTCCTGTGGTTGCTTTGTGTATGACTGAATGGCTTTAATGTGCTTACTGATGGATATGAATGTTTCTAAATTTATTATTGCATTGATGTATGTCTTGATCTGATGATCATTGGTCTCTCTCATTTAACATTCGATGTCTGTGATACTTTGTTTTTGTTTCTTTAATGTCTCTAATGTTTTAATTGATGGGAATACATTTGGAATGATTTTTTGGAGGGATTAATTTATCAGTGAGACAATACTTTTTCACTACGCTAGTCCAAGTCTGCAAAATATCTCCTGTGTTCCTGCTAGTGTTGTATCAGTTTTATAATTTTTTTTCAGTTTTATAATTTAAATGTATTAAGTGTTTAAGAAAGCCTGGGATAGGCTGACCTACAGAAATGCTCAAGTACCGGAATTATCGTTTTTATTTCCAAATATACTTTCTTGACTACTAAACTTGTGTGTGCATGTGCACGCATGTGAGGGTGTTGTGTGAAATTTAAAGCTATACTCCCTCTCATGCCAGCATCTTGAATTGGACAGAAGAGTATGGTCTAGAAAGCAAGGTCTTTCCCCTCTCTTTCTGAGTCTACCTCCTCCAGAGATAACGACTGGGAGCAGCAGACAAGAAAGCAGAGGTTATCCGAAGCAACTGATGTCTTACTGGTGGTGGTGATGGGGAACATCTTTGATCCACTCTGACTTATCTGATGCTGGTACCCCCTGCTAACTTGGTGGCCTTATACCCAGTATGTGTGGTTTGGGGGTTGGTGTTCAGGTTTACCCCTACCTCCTCCACTACTAAGAATCCCTTCAGAAAGGGGTGCCATTTGTCTTTTTGTCTCCAACAGTGGTCTACACCCTCAATCACCTCCCCAAGCTGGGCATCCCATACTGGCCCAGACTCTTCCTGGAGAACCCTCCTTCTTGCCTCTCAGCTAACTTCTGTGCTCCTTTGTATTGAGCCATGGAAGCCACTGAAGTCTTTTCCCACATCCTCTAAAGGCCAAAGAGAACTACACTGAGGTTCCCCAACATCCAACTTCTTCATGAAAAGCAGGTCAAAATACAGTCCTTTCTCACCCTGCTGGCAAAGACTAGAAAGCCTCACCTTAGAAATTTCAGGCAGAGGAGACCTTGTTTCTATGGCTATGTATGCTCCTAAACTCTAGGGGACCCATGTCAGGCTCTCCCACAAATCCCTTCACCATTCTTCCCTCTGGTCCTATAGCAGCATCAGAATGGAACAAGAGGTTTCCGCTTCAGAAGCATGAAGCCAAGGAGTGAGACATCAACCTTCTCTTCTTGCAATTCACCCACCTCTACAAGTGATTCTCCTGATGTTCCCTGCATGTGCATGGCTTTGTGATAAACAGTCCCCCACCTCCAAGAAGAGAGTGTAGAAAAGACATGCATTCCCCTACCA
This sequence comes from Lynx canadensis, assembly GCF_007474595.2. Lineage (NCBI taxonomy): Eukaryota > Metazoa > Chordata > Mammalia > Carnivora > Felidae > Lynx > Lynx canadensis. The sequence continues at coordinate 20,668,202 of NC_044307.1, forward strand.
GGCCAGTGACTCCTGACTCCATTGATTCCCCCTTTGTTCCCCCTTAGGAGTATGGGGGAAGGATGGGAACCATGGATGAGGATTTTAGGGAAGCTATTACAACCTCTTTAACAATCCATGACAGAGTGTCTGGTTCTAAATGTGGGCAGCTGCTGCCACTTACTGCTTCTCTATCCTCTACTTTGGAACCCCAGTTACTGAGCCAGGAAAATAGTAAATGTCTCACTTTGTGTGGCAAACAATCATTGGAGGATATTCTGAGGACAGAGAATAGCATATGCAAAAGCGAAGAGGCCTTTCAAGAGCATGAAAGACCACAGTAACAGATAAGTAGATCCATATGCTTGATTTGCAAGGACTTTGAGACCTGAGTCAAAAGATGAGGCTAAAGACACAAAAAGAGGCCTATATGCCTTTCTAAAGAGTAAAAACTATGTAATATAAGTGATGCAGAGTCACTGAAGAATTTTTTGCAAAAGTTGAGAAGATCCAATTTGCATGGTAGAAAGGTGACTCTGTGGCAATGTGGCAGGGAGATTATGGAGATGATCTAGAAACAAGACAACATGTCTCAAGTAAGAGGGGAGAAAGGCTTACATTAGAGCAATAGTGGCTATGATGTCCAGTGTGAACACAGGTGAAAGAGGTTTAGCTTATAGACCAGACAGCTCTTTATGAGTAATCAGATGCACAGGAAGAGAGAGGTGGGGACATTTACAATGGTCCATTGGTTTCTGAATTGAGGGAGCTGGTGGATGATATTTGCAAAGACAGAGAGTTCAGCAGAAGAAGATGGTAAATTCTGCTTTGGACCTACTGAATTTGAGGTCTTTATGGGACCTACTGAGTTTGAGCTGCCTAGTTGGACAGGAAGGAATGCCCCTCAGTGTCAAACTGTCTGGAGATGTTGATTTGGAAGTTGGAGCCATGAGCATGAATGGGTTAAGTACAAAGTGATAAGAGGACCTGGGGCAGAGTTCTAGGGACCACAGACACGTTAGAAGTGGGAAGAGGAAGATGAAACTACACACACAAACACACACATACACACACCCCACAAAGAATTTACCACTGAAGTAGGTGGGAAACTAGGAGAGAATAGTGTCATAGGATTCACTAAGGAGATTACAGAGCGAAAATGCTATAGGAGAGCATTTGATGGCATTTGAAGAGTTTCCACTGGATGTAACCACCAGAATGTCATGTGAGATCTTGGGGAGTAAAGAGCTGAGGGGTGGAGGCTGGTGTAGAAAGTACTGGAGAGTTAATGGAAGGTGAAGTAGAGAGGGCAGAAGGAGAAGAAGGTCTACTGGTAAGGAAAGAAGAAAGACATAAAAGTTGGAGGCGGTTGTGGGGTCAAGAGAGGGTGGTGTCTGTTGGCAAGAGTGGGTGATGGGATTTCCACTTTAACTCAGAGAAGGGGCAGGAGAGTCATGTTGAGGGTTTCCTTTGGTTCTTCATGCTGAGACAACTGTGAATGCTAGAGATGCATACTTATAAATTAATCTGGGGCTTGCTAAATTTTATTTACCAGTCCCATGAAGTATGTAATACTTCAGTAGAATTTAGTAGTCAGAAATTTCCAACATCTAAATTTCCATTCTTTACATTAGCCCAATTATGAAAGCAGCCCAAGTGTCCATTGAGAATATCACTCAGCCAAAAAAAAAAAAGAAAAAAAGAGAATGAAATCTTGCCATTTGCAACAACATGGGTGGAGCTAGGGAGTATTATGCTAAATGAAGTCAGTCAGACAGAGAAAGACAAATACCATATGATTTCATTCATATGTGGAATCTAAGAAACAAAACAAATGAACAAAGAAAAAAAGATAAACAAAAAAACAAGATTCTTAACTATAGAGAATAAACCAGAGGGGAGGTGGGGGGGGGATGGGTGAAATAGGCAAAAATTAATTAATTAATTTATTATTTATTTATTTATTTATTTATTTCAATTATCTGCCTAAATCTCTGCTTTTCTTCCCAACAACAGAAATCTAGAAACCAGGAATACTATGTCCAGGCCACTGAAGACTTGTGAATTCAGTTACTCTTGGGTTATAATATTCACATCTACCATTTTGATAGAAACCATAAGCATCTTTGAAAGCATACCTAACTGCAAATTGTCAAACATCTGAATCAGGCAATAACTCTTCCAATCTTCTCCCAAACCTAGATCAGCCCCAAACGCTGTTTGAGAAAAATCACCCGGTATGGAGACTGGTTATCAAGACCATGGTCAGCAGTTTCCTCCGGACACTGCCTATGGAGCCTTCCCTCCATCTCCATGCAATGCCGGGTTCATACCTCCGCAACCTGCTGTGACTCCCACTGCCCTTTTTATCTTCACTATGACCTTGCTTCACACTCCATAAAGGACTGGGGGAAGAATCTACTGGGGAAAAAATGCCATCACCTTCCCACATCAAATCTTTAAACTCATTTTCTACATCTTCCTTCCTTGTCACAACGAAGGAGGGGGCTCCCCTCCTCTTCCAGGGATGGTGTAACCTAGTGCAGAATGCTCCACGTGCACTTGGTCACATCCCTTTGTGACTTCTCAGGGACTCTGCTCCTTTGATCAGCCACCCGACACCCTCTCCTTCATACATACACCATCATCACTAGCAATCTCCCCCTCCCTGGTAGATGACTTTCCTTATTGTGCCCAAATGCTTTCGGATGTCCCAGTTTCAAGACCTCCCCTTCAATCCACGCCCAACACACACTCCCTCCAGTTTCCTCCCCATCTTTCCCCTTCCCTGGATGGCTAAGTTCCTACAAAGTGGAGTCTGCATATGCTGCCGGCTTCCACCCCCACTATGCAGGGTCACTACCTGCCTCCACATTGTCAAATGCAGGATCAACTTTGGAAACTCCTCAAAGCCATTAACTTGACCTCTTCCTTGTTCTTAAAATACTTTCATCTCTAGGTTTTTGTGAAACCCTCCTCTCTTGGCTCTATCTTTTCCCTTCCTCCAATCCATTCTCCACAGCAGCCATGATCATCTTAAATGCAAACTGTACCCCTGCTCAAATCTTCCAAAGGCCTCCAGAAATCCTGCCCCGCTCTCCAGCCTCAAAATCGATAGCCCTCCAGGACACCAGGGTGGCTCAGTCTGTTAGGTGTCCAACTCTTGACTTCAGCTCAGGTCATGATCTCATGGTTTTGTGAGTTTGAGCCTCACATCGGGCTCTGTGCTGGCAGCACAGAGCCTACTTGGGGTTCTCTCTCTCTCCCTCTCCCTCTGCCCTAACTCATGCTGTCTCTGTCTCTCTCAAAATAAATAAGGGGCACCTGCATGTCTCAGTCAGTAAAGCTGACTTAACCTGACTTGGGTTCAGGTCACGATCTCACAGGTTGTGAGTTCTAGCCCCACATTGGGCTCTGTGCTGACAGCTCAGAGCCTGGAGCCTGCTTCACATTCTGTGTCTCCTCCTCTCTCTGCCCCTCCCCTGCTCATGCTGTCTCTCTCTCTCTCTGTCTCTCAATAATAAATAAATGCTAAAAAAAATTTTTTAATAAATATAAATAAATAAACTTAAAAAAAAATTTTTTAAATTGTACCCCTCCCTCCAATGCTCACTGCCCTCCCGTCACCCTGGTCTCCTTCCATTTCTGAGAAGGTGGCTGTATCTACTGCCTCCTCCCTCTTGGCACATTTTGTTCTGTCTGGATTACTCTTTTCTCCCTCACCCCAACTCTTCACCTAGGTGACTCCTACTTCAATGCTTAAATGTCACTTTCTCAAAGAGGTTTTTCCAAGTTTAAACTGGACTCCCTGTAATATCTCACATAGCCCTCTTTCGATTTTCTTCATAAGATTTATCATAGCTTCAACTATTCATCAACTATGCATGATTGCGTGTCATGTCAACAACTCTATCACCTCCAGGAGGTCAGAGCCTCTGTGTATTTTCCTCCCAGAAGCCAGCATTGTCACAGGTCCCAGGAGGGACTCGACAAATATCTGTTAAATAAAATAAAATATTACTTTTAAGCTTATTTATTTATTTTGAGAGAGAGAGAGAGAAAGCACAAGCAGGGGAGGGGCAGGCAGAGAGGGAGACAGCATCCCAAGCAGGCTCCACACTGTTAGCACAGAGCCTGATGCAGGGCTCAATCTCACAAACTGTGAGATTGTGACCTGAGCTGAAATCAAGAGTTGGATGCTTAACCAACTGAGCCTCCCAGGCGCCCCTAAAATAAAGTATTATTTTGAAATGACTTTGTACACTTGAAAATAATATCCTCAGTGTATTAATGATATGTTATCATTTGCAAAAAAAAAAAAATTAGAAAAACAAATCCCCCCTTTGCTTTCTGGTCACAAGATGGTATAGCATAGCAGAAAGGATGTAACCCAGGTGGGGACACAGGGAGCCAGGTCTGGCTATGCCCTCTGGGTCACAGTTTTCTCCTCTGTAAAATAGAGGTAACAATCATACCTAACTAGTGTTAATAAAATTATCGTGAGGATTGAATAAAGGAAAAAAAATGGGAAAAGTGCTTTGTAAACTGTAAAATGCTAAATAAGCATAGTTATTAATATGATGCTGCTGCTTGATTTAATTCCTTACAGAAAGCTTATTTCCTCATTAGTTTTCTTTACAAAGGAATAGGCCTTTAAGTTTGTTTAAGTTTTGCAAAAATAGGTTATTAAGTTGTGAAAGTATTGGAAAAATATAGGCCTGTCACTTGGCTCTAGTTCACATCTAGTTTTTGATTCACCCAGCAATACATACTGCACATTCTGTTGAGGAGAAATCATGGCAAGTCTCTATTTTTTTTCTAAAGCTGTGTTTTTTCGATGCATCGATTAGATTAACTTATTGAGATCAACATGTTGGAGTATCAAGTCACCTACAATTTAACATATGTTGATAAATGCAAGGAACTGGGCCATTGAAAGTTGAAGGAACAGGGGCACCTGGGTGGCTCAGTCGGTTAAGTGTCCGACTTCAGCTCAGGTCATGATCTCTCAATTCATGAGTTCAAGCCCTACTTAGGGCTCTGTGCTGAGAGCTCAGAGTCTGGAGCCTGCTTGGGATTCTGTGTCTCCCAATCTCTCTACCCCTCCCCCACTCAGGCTCTGTCTGTCTGTCTCTCTCTCAAAAATAAGTAAACATTTAAAAAAAAGTTGAAGGAACAAATACCTTAAACAAAAGGATTCCTCCGTGTTTTTTTAAATGATTTTTTTAATGTGTACTTATTTTTGAGAGAGGGGGAGGAGGGGCAGAAAGAGAAAGGGACAGAGGATCTGAAGTGGACTCCATGCTGACAGCAGTGAGCCCCATGTGGGGCTTGAACTCACGAACCCACAAGATCATGACCTGAGCCAAAATCAAGAAGCAGATGCTTCACCGACGGAGCCACCCAGGCACCCCAATGATCCCTGTTTCCTTTCCCTTAAATGCCTCACAGGATATTGTTGATTCAACCAAAGGGAGGGCATTTGGAAGTCAGACAGTGATTTCTACTCTCATACCAACTTTGAGGGGCATCAATTGTGTCTTTTAAAAATTTCGTTCGATACACGTTAACATATTTAATATATTCTTTCTTAAAGTGGTATTTATTTAGGCGTGACTTTCAAAACTGATTTGCTAATTTAGAAAGATCATCCTTCAACACTCTATAGTCAATTATGTTAAAAGTGCTTTCCCATAAAGCTGACAAAATAATTCAATAGACCAGCATAGTTGTTTATGGTTGCCGAAAATTTTTTCAGTTTTACAAGATCATGGATATGTAAGCCCTACCAACATCTGCAAGTATCATCCTGATGTCTAAACAGGCTTGTAACTGCCCAGTATGTGATAAAACTGTCAAAAGTGCATGGAGGCAGCTGCATAAATTCTGGAAAGCAAAGTCAAGGTTCTATTTATTCTGTGACAGTATAAGAGTTGTACATTTTACAGCATTACAGAAAGTAAAACCCTTACCCCAACTTGTTTGCTTTTTTAACTCATTCTATGGGGATTTCTCCCCAAGTGCTAAACGTTTATTAACCTGCTCTGTTTCTAAGATGAAATACTGTATATATTTTTTATTTTTTATTGAATATGTATTCGTATATGCATACACTCAGAAAAGTGCATATACATTCAGAAAATGTACATTCAGTAAAGTGCATATGTTGTAACACACAATTCAATGAACTTTTACAAACTGATCGCCCAGATCAAAGAAACATGACCACCCTTTGGACCCCATTCCAGCAACTACTCTTCCTAATGATAACAACAGCTCTGACTTCTAACAGTGTAAATAATTTTGCCTGCTTGGGTACTTCATACAAATGAAATCAGACAGCATGCTGATTTGTGTCTGACTTGTTTTGTTTAACACAGTGGTTTTTTTTTTAATGTTTATTTACTTTGAGAGAGAGAGAGCGAGCTGGAGAGGGGCAGAGAGAGAGGGAGAGAGAGAATCCCAACCAGTGCAGAGCACGACACGGGGCTCAATCTCACAAACCGCAAGATCATGACTGACCTGAAATCAAGAGTTGAATGTGTAACTGACTGAGCGACCCAGGCGCCCCCAACCCTGTGTTCTGTATACCTTTATTAATGTGTCTTCAGTCAAATGCTAATGTCCCACAACATTGTAGTTCTTATCCAATCATTCAATAAATATTTGTTGGGCTCCTAATGTCTGCTGGGAACAAATGAATCTTCATTTCTAGGGGTAACGTTTCAGGGTTCACTTGTTTATAGAAAGTCAGTAAATAAAACTTTAGTTTACTAACCCATCTTTCAAATTTAACTGCTTTGCCAAACTGAATTCAACTGAAAAAATAATTTAAAAATCATTATACACATAAGGATACAGGCAACACTTTATTTTTCTTTAAATAGTCACAACTCCAACTGATATTAATAGTCTTAATGTTTACTCAATAATGGCAGGGTTTTCTCTCATGGCATTTGTGATATAAATAATTTATTCTGTCTTAAGATTTATAAATCCAACATCTTTGAAGCAGTTCTTTGAATAAATCTGCTCAAGGACACACTGAACCTGGGCTATGAATCCCAATTTTGCCACATATTAGCTGTGTAACTTTAGGCAAGTTTCTCAATCTCTCTGGGCTACTTTCTGTACTCCATAAACAAGATGGTCAATGTACATGATTTCTACAGTCTTTCCTCACTCAAAAACCCTACTAATCTTTGTTAAAAATAGGAACTATTTCCCAAATCAGTTTACCTTTTCTAGTTTTCAAGTATAGGTAGGAACATGCTAAAAACAAGAATACCAGGCCAAGGGAAGCAGAAAACTCCATCGGTTTAACTTAAAGAGGACTAGCGGCTGCCGTGGACCTAACTGAGCCTGGACCAATCCAAGATGAGACCTTCACTCAGTAGAGCGCCTTCTGTTTGCCCTGTACAGTGCCTGGGGGTCCCCGGACACAGAACCCGAGGGACTTATCTATTTACCTTATAGCAGTGATTCCCTACCACATCCAAAGTGTAACACAGAAATATAATTTCTTTTAGGCAAACACCACTGCTATTGGAAGGAAACCTCCAAAATTATGTATCCCCATTTGAAACTTACATTGAATTACCCAAAGAAAGAGCTGAATCTGGTCTCAGAGCAGCATTTTCTAAACAGCAAGCTTAAGCAAGAACCTGACTATACACCCCAGAATCTGGATCTATTTTCCCAAAGAGAAAAGTGATAAGATGTGTTGTCTTTTTCCTGGGGCCTATGAAACATTTGATTAATGGCCTAATCTAGCAAATAACAACAAAAAATAACACCTGCCTACTTACTCTCGTCCTTAGAACTCTTAAGTTTGACCACAAAGCTTAAAAAACCGTAGTTAGCAGGTAAGGGACAAGTTTTATCCTTTCTTCTGTGTCCCCCTGCTTATTCCACCCTCAATGGGGAAAACTGGGATATTCTTCAAGTTTAAGGAGTAATTATTAAAATGAAGCCCAAACTATAAAGGATGTTGATAAATATACTAATATATCATCTACTCAAGTTCATGTCTGTTTTCCAGTTGATTAGCTCTAAACCTGTGGCTTCATTTAATTCATACAGTTTGAGGAAAAAGCAAAAACTAAAACAGAATCCATTGATAGGGGCTTTCTGTCCTCTTCAAATGAGGAATTACAAACATTTAAATCAACCACCAATCCTATTTTTGGTTTATTTGAGGCAGAAATACATCAACACAGATTTTTTTTTTTTTACCTCTGAAAAGTAAGTCACTACTTACGTAAAACAAACACCCCAGAAAGGAAAGCTTCATCATCCCAGCCTGCAGTGGGATTTGGGGAAGCGTGCTGACGTAGCTCAGGATTTCATCTGCCAAACAACAACTGAGCTCATCTGTACGGAGTTGGTAAATTTGAAAAGGTAAACTACTAGAAATGTTGCATAATGACACCATAAGAAAAAAAAAGTCATTTTTGAGTTCGCTGTTCTTTAAACTCTTTGAATTCTTGATTCAGTGGCTCTGTTGAGTCACAGCTGTGATCCATGTTGGCATGAACCAAAATACATGGCTAGCTGCAAAGGTTACAGGGTTTGGGCCAGCTTTTATGGGCCACACAGCAGTACCTTTCTGTTGAGTGGAAATGTAACATTTAGCTTGTAAGGGAAATCTTTCTCAAGCAGGTTCTTATTCAAAGTTGTCTTAGGTCTGCCCAAAGTGTTTGTTTCTGCTCTACTGAAAGCCAGAGTGAGCAGACTGCTAAGGTATCAAATATACGGTGTTAAAAGAACACATGTATCTTCAGGGGACTTCCTCTGAACATCCCATGCTAGACCAGACTACTAATGGAGAAAGTGAAGCTCGTTACTGAAGCAACATAAAATCAGTTCTACATCTGACTTTGATTAGAAAACATAAGCCCTTTTCAGAATCTTTCCCCTTTCTTTCCCCTCCTCCCCTCAAAATGGCACTACAGACTGCTTCACTTTTTCCAATCATACAGTGATATTTGGAAAGTTCCACTTGCTTCCATTAAGAAAAATACAGAGAAGGAAAAAATACATAATAGCCATCTATCATTTTGTATGTGAGGTTTAGCTATGGGATTCTCAAAAAAAAAAAGAAAAAGAAAAAGAAAAGAAAAAAACCTGTGTGTTATATGAATAATTTAACTACCATAGTGATAAGCCTATTTTCCTTTAAAGAAATGATTTGTATATTTAAGTTAGGTTTTGTTTCGTAATGTCTCAGCAAGGGTTTATTTTACCCTGATCTCTTTTGCAGTCATTTTTGTCAAAATGTCAAAATACATTCTGTCACTCATTCACATAGAATTATTTAATGCCTATCATACTCTAGACATCGAGATACAGAGAGGTAAGTGGCGTCAGCCCTTGTAACAGGGAATCTAGTAGGAAAGATTGGCTTGAATCAGAGAATTACAAAACGAGTTTGGCAAAGCAATCGTGATAAGGACTCCTCAGGAGAACAACACGTTTGGTAGAGCATAATGTTGAGAGGGCTGAGCCTAATCATGGAGGTCAAGAAAGGCATCTCCGAGTAATAGTTGAGCAGAGATGCAAAGGGAGGGACAGAGTCCACTGGGAACGAAGAGTGAGTGAAGAGTAATCCAGGTGGAGAACTGTTTCCTGGTGCAGAGTCCCTCCATCTGAGGAACTAGAAGCAGGTCTGGGTAGCCTGAGGGCACAGCAGAGCCCCAGAAGGACTTGGGGATTGGGGAAGGTGGCTGACAAGCTGGGTAGCATAGCGACCGTGCAGGGACTAGGAGCCACTAAATAAACATTTGAGTCCTTCTCCCCAGAACAGCAGGAAGTCATTAAGGTGTAATAATGAGTAAGTAGTGGGTGCCTTAGTCAGATTTCAGTTTTATTCTTGTCACAGAAGCTAATGGTTGAGTAAAAGAAAAAACAAAATTCCAGGGGATCCAAAAATGAATTATGGCCTTAATTATTCATTATTGTTAGGAATATCCCTAGCAACACATGTGAAGGATAAACTTGGCACACACCAGTTTCCTAGCAAGGACAGACAATGACTCTTCTCTTCATGGTCATAGAAAGTTGACCCAAACCCTGGTAACCTTTGCCATTAGTCATGTCGGTTTTGACCAACCCAACTCACCTGTTTCCAAAACACTGGGAGGCACTCTGGCAAGACGTGTCCAATGCCCTCAATAGGCCAGTGAACCCAAGTACCCTGCGTCCTTGGGTATCTCCAAATAGAACACTGGGAAGAAAATGCAAAGGCAAAGGGTAGATCTTAAGAGCTCAAGTGATGACTGCTTATCAGAATGCTAGACCATTAGCTGGCACTATCCTTCCAGAAGGCATTTTTGTGTTCTGGTTTGCTTTGTGTGAAAGAGAGCCTCAGACTTTGTAAAGCTAGAGAACAGTCCCTCTGTGGTACACTTCCAAGTTCTATCTTCCCAAGTCCTTGAGGGCCCCCACAATCACCCCACTGCACATTCCACACCTTGAAAGTCAGCTTCTGGTGCCTTCCTCTCTTTCTTGCCTACCTCCTACTCGCTAAGGCTTAACCAGATTCAGACACTTAAGACCTCCTCCATCAAGAGAAAAACCTGTAAGCAAAGTTCTAACAAGGAAAAAGGTGCTTTTTAAGATTTTTAAAAAATACTTTCAAGAATGAGGAGCATAGGATGATAATGTGTAGGCAAGGTCCCCCTGCCCAGGCCCGTCATGTGGAGTAGCCCCATTCAGCTGTGAAAATTAGATAACCACATGAAACTGAGTGGGCCCTTGATAATGAATAGAATGTTCTTAGCAGACCTGCAAGTTGAATGGAAGGAGCACATGTCACATAGCTCATAGTGAAACCCAGTCAAAGACCCAGGCAAGGATTTTGCCTAATGATGGATTAGTATAAGCAGGGACATATTATAACTCTCATGGACCCCAGGCATTTCTGCCTTTCTGGTCCCTTCTCCATTCTATATATAACATATATTATACCAATCATCATTTCTATTGTATAGTACATGTATATATACTGCTTAGTGTAAAGACAAATATTACATATAAGACAAATTCTTCAACCTAAAAGTTAATTTTTTTCTTCTGACTTAAAACAAAAAATTCAAACATTTTACGAACTCCTGAAAGTATTACAGGCTCTCAGCACTGAGCCCACTGTGCCCAGGGGCTCAGCAAGAAAAACCTTTACACAGATTAATGCTTCTTGCGCTCAGTGAAGGTGGTCCCCCCTTCCACACTGGTCACAGCACTTACCGTGGTGTCAATATCGCTGTCCCACTTCCCATCAGTTTGTGAGCTCCGGGAGCACGGAAGCATATTTGGGACAAGTTTTCTTCCCCATCACTTGGCAAAGTGCCTCACGCTTCTTGGGGACTTCTTAAAAGTTTGTGAAATGAGTACATTGAATGATCTGGGTTGGGGCGCGGCTGAGAAGATCGTGAAGCTAGACTTGCTGAGCTTGGAAGGCCCATTAGCCGGCATTCGAGGCCCAGCAATGACCCTGTGCAGACGTCCCTGGAGGATTGCTGAAGAAGGCAGGGTGGGAGTCAGTCTGCCCGCCTGGGAACTCAGGCCGCAGGATCTATGGCACATTCCCTAACCTCTCCAAGCCTCAGTTTCCCCACTTTTAAAATGGAGGATCCTGAAATTGGGGTAGATGTCAAGGGGATAATAGTGTGGGGAACTTAGCACAAAGCCAGACACATAAGAAGGAATCGACATATGTCAAATGTTATTGTCAGTTTGCCCGAATCTCTCATCTACATAGTAGGAATGAATTACACCTGTGTTATCGGGCTTATTACTGTGTTATTGTGAGAATAAAGGGAGGCAATAAAGGCTGAGGTACCTTGAAAACACAATACATCAGAAAACCTGACTCCGTATCCCAGCTCCAAAGCTTATTGGCGGGCAACTACCGAGCCTCACATCACTCATTCACAAAATGTGGTTGATGCCTACCTGAGAACAGAGCTTGGGGGTGAAATGATATCATGAATGTGAAAAAAGAGCTTTGTAAAGTCCAAGGAGCTATTAAAAAAAAAAAATCACTGCCCAAGGGCACCTGGGTGGCTCAGTCAAGTGCCCGGCTCTTGATTTCAGTCAGCTCAGGTCATGATCTCACAATTCATGGGTTCAAGCCCCACAACGGGCTTCACACTGACAGGGCAGAGCCTGCTTGGAATCCTCTCTCTCCCTCTCTCTACCCCTCTCCGTCTTGCTCTCTCTCTCAAAAAAAAAAAAAAATCACTGCCCAGCTCTTGTTATTTATTGGTCACAAATATCCAAAGCAATACATTCTCACTTGGGGCTTAACAATGGCAGCCATTGATTTCACCCACTCCTGTTTCCGATCTCCCTTCTCTTCCTTCCTCTGCTGTCAGCCCCTTTTGGGTTTTAGCATTTCATTCCTTAAGGAGGTCTACCTTGGAGTTTCTTTGTGTGTTTAACCCCTTAGACTCTGGCTAACTTCAGCCTTTTCTCCCATGTGCCTACTGGTAGACTGAGGTCCCTCAGGACCATCCCGTTCCTCTGGGGAGTTTGACTTCACTTGGTGGGAGAACCTCTTGAAATTTGTCACTTGTCAAATCCAACAACCCCAGCCTGTGTTCAATGAGATAACATAAAAGGCGCCAACCGCTGTATTCACTTCCCTTTCCCTGCAGTAGACACACATAAGATTTCCTGCCTGTTTATAAGGCTATTGTTCTAGGTTGGGGAGGAAGTTGTAAAACAGTAAAACAGAGAAAACCTCTCTGATAGCTTTATCCTGTAGGGTAAGGTCAAAACGACCCCTTGTTGCAATTGACAGTTTTAAGCCCCCCAGAGAGGCACGTCTGACTCTGCTCTCAGACTTCAGACATCACCACCCCAGCCGGTGACTCACCCTCCCAGAGGAAAGGGTGGGGCTGCCAAAAGTAAACAGATCAGGACACCTAAGTCTGAGAACCCTGGGAATGTGCTATCTCGGGAGGAAGCTGCCCGGCTCACTAGGAGATCATCAGGGCAAACATCTGGGTTTGAAAGAGATCCCTGTGGACGGGCTGTCATTGACATGGCCAATTTTTAGCTTCAAACCCTAGAAAAGTTTCCCTGTGATTCACTAAATATCTCTTTTCAGTTTTCTGGTTGCAAAGTAGAATTTCCTCAAATTTCGGAAATTATTTAGAAGCAAGGATTCTCCTTTTTGACCCATGCAGTCTGTGTCTTCCTCTTTGAGCGTCTCTTTCTCTGTGCTCCAAACCTGAGAACCCTGGCCCGAGCAGAGGTGGGTTAACCAGAAAAAGGAATTTCCCCATCCACTGTTCCCCAGGACCAGGAGCACCTCGGAGGACAACCATTATCCAGGGCCTGAACTCCTTCTGCTAGCGGGGCCTTCCAGGGTGCCCTCTTGGCCTGGCTTCTCTAAGAGCCACTGACCCCGCCATGTACCCCATCTTGCCCCACACTGCACAGGTGGGTCCTGGCTGCCTTCCTGGACCAGTGTGTCCCACGTATGTCAGGACAGGTGCCTGACCTGAGCTTGCCAGAACAGATTCTCCCAGGAATGAGGGACCGGAAATCAGAGACGCTAGTCAGCTTCTGTTTATGTGACTGAAGGTGGACGAACATAAAAATTCAGGAGTTGAGAGATAGCCATCTTTTGCCATCTGCACTGAGGCACAGGATCTGATGGTCTCTGGATAAACGATAAAACCCCTGTGATAAGATAAAACCAGAGAGAGAGAAGGTGGGGGGGGAGACGGGTAAGGAGAGAAAGGGAGAAGTAACAGTTTGGTGTCTGGTGGCTCTTAGGTTCTTGACTCCTGACCCCTCCCCCAACAATAGGCTTCCCTGCCCTTGGGTTCCACAAGACACACCTGTGTCCATGTGATTCCTTCCCACTCTTTACTGAAGCTAATAATCAGGTTGATTTCTGATATTTACAACCTTAGCCCTGAGGTTGCCTCTTTACCAGCATTTCCCCTTTCTTGGCAGCTACCACGATTCTGTTGTCCACATTTCCATCAGTGCCGTGCACATGCTTTAGAGGAATGTGACTTCAGAACAGTACATATGACTCAGGGTTAAGTTAGTCAGCATAACCTGATCCCCTGACCACAGGTCAGGTTCAGGAACAGACCCATCAGACATTGAGGACAATGAGATGGGAGGAGTAGCTTGATGTGGTCTTTTGGGAGCTTCTAGAATGACCCCTCACTTATGCCTTCGATACGAATGGGAGTTCATGGCAACCATCTTGTAACCGTAAAGAGATGACCCCATGGAGGGCTACGTGGGAAAATAGAAAAATGGGGGAAGATGCCCGGTCTTGGAAGACATCACTAAAGTATGAAATCAAACCATTCCTAAAGACCACCTTCTCTCAGACTATCCCATTACGTGGGCCAATAAATCCCTTTAACTAAATATCTTAACTAAAATTTCAAGACACTACCCCAATGTACACGTTTCCACAGCAACAATCCCAAACTATTTCAGTGTGTTTTGGGAGAATAAACAGTGAAACAGGAAAAGAGTGCTTGATTATAAAATCATACCAATGGAAACTTAAGCAAGCCATGTACTTTCTTGAGCCCAATAATGCATATGCTGAATGAAAAGAAGTAGACTTCCAACACCAACACTCTCTCATTGTAATCATAGACCCTCCGCCCCAACTTGTATTGAGTCCTATGGGGGCTGTTTATAATTACATATGTGAACTATGCCATGTTCTCAAACTCAGAAACGAACAACAACAACAACCATTTCATTTACATTAAAGCTCTCACTGTGAGGGAAGACACCCAGGGTTAGAATTCTAACACAAAGGTGGACGGGGAAAACACAAAGAGTCTTCTGGCTGAGTCCTGTTCATAAAAGCCAGCTGTTGGAGCATTTTTTAGTTATAATGACCAAGGAATCCATGGTTTTGGTGGCCTTGCTGGTCACACCCAGCCAGGGGACACCCTTCACTTGAGCTGTGTGGTTGCGGTTGACTCTGACAATGGAAAGAGCAGCTGGTTCATCGGGCTTTGTGAAAAAGGATCTAAGTGTGTAATATTTAACTTAGGCTTTGAATCCGTTAGGGAACACACTGAACCCTTAAAAGTTAGTATTTGTTATTGATATTATTTTTCAAGACATTTTTTCATTGTCAGAGATCATTGTTTTTCTCTTTTGTGGCCTGGTTACTGCTAAGAAAATAAAACCCATCCCAACCCAGAAACTCAGAACTGATACTCCAGGTTCTCTCACTGGAAAGAACAACAAAAACAAAAACCTGCATAATTAACTTACACCACAAAGGGCACCTACAAGATTGTGTGTGTGTGTGCAGATATGCACACACACACACATACACACACACTCACACCAATTCATAAAGGATCTTGGACCCAATCACCCAGGAATCAAGCTGGGACTAGAACTGCTGTATGGATTTACTTTTACTGGAGTTTTCCAAATGTTCAAGTTTAGAGCAGACTTCAGTATGCTATTTTTCAACAAGTCTCTTCTCCTTACAGCTTTAAATATAGCTGAGCAAAAGTCAAGCATGATCTCAAAAGAACAAAGCAGGAAAAGTTCATAGATCATCATTTGGTGAACTACCAAGGATATATCATATGACACGATCTGTATGTCAGGCCAATTTTAAGACCGATGTCTACCCATACTAGGGAATATAATACTGGAGAAAAATATTCTAGAGATTGTAAAGAAACAGTATGGTGTGCATTTCCCAAATGCCTTTAGATTAGCTTAAAAAGCATGGTAAGTTTTGTCAGCCAAAAACATATTTCAAACAAAAAATATTTCACAATTTTCTTGACTCACAGACTCCAAAGTTGAGACCTAGAAGAAATCATAGTGGTTACCCTGTTCAGTCTCCCCATTGTTACTTGGCATATCTATATTTAGTTATGTAGAACACTAGTTCGAAATATAACTAAGCCTATTAAGAGTGTAATATTCAATACTATATGATTTTATTTACATGAAATTCAAAAACAGGCCAAACTAGTCTATGGTGTTAGAAGTCAGAATATTGGCTCCAGCTGGGAGGGAGGAAGGAGACTGAGGAGAGGCCTGTGATGATGTTCTGTCTTTTGATCCAGGTGATGGTTACTTCGGTACATGATAGTTGTGACATTTATAATCAAGCTATACATTTATAATCTGTGCATTTTTATGTGTATGTTATACATTAATCTAGAAGAAGTCTATTTCCCAAAACAAGAGCATAGATAACCAAATCTAAGTAAAACAAAAACAAAAAGGAAAGATGTCATTGTTTTCAATCCATTATTTAATTTAGAAATCCATTACCTTTTTATTCTCCTTTTAAATTCACATATGGGGTGCCTCGTGGCTCAGTAGGTTAAGCATCTGACTTGGTTTCAGATAGGGTCATGATCTTGCAGTTTTGTGGGTTCAAGCCCAGCATCAGGCTCTGTGCTGACAGTGTGGAGCCTGCTTAGGATTCTCTCTCTCTCTCTCTCTCTCTCTCTCTCTCTCTCTCTCCCCCTCCCTTGCTCATGCTGTCTCTGTCTCTCTCAAAATAAATAAATAAAACTTTTTTTTTATTTCAAATTTAAATTCACATACAGTCTAATTCACGGCTTTTGGTGTCTATGAGTCAGACAAATGCATGCCATCAGGGCACCATTATGAAGATACAGAACAGCCGTCTCATCCTCGAAGATTTCCTTGCGCTGCCCCTTTGTACTTGACCCTTCCCCCACATTCACCCCTAGCAACCACTGATCTGTTCCTATAATTTTGCATTTTCCAGAATGTCATATAATTAGAATCATAAAAAATGTAGTCTTTTGAGTCTGGCTTCTTTCACTTTGCACAAGGCACTTGAGATTCTTCCACGTTGTTACGTGAACCAGTAATTTGTTCCCTTTTATTCCATTCTGAATAGCATCCAAGTATTTGGATGTGCTATGGTTTGTTTATCCATTTACCAGTTGAAGGGCATTTGTGTTGTTTCCAGTTTTTGGCATTCACGTACAAGTTTTTACGTGAACAAAAGTTTCCAGTACTCTTGGGTAAAAACCTAGGAGTGGGGTTGCTGGATTATATGGTTGGTGTATGTTTAACTTTATAAAAATAAAAAAAAAAACTGCCAATTTTTTTTTCCCTGAGTGGCTGTACATTTCATTCCTGCCAGCAATGACTGAGAATTCCAATTGCCCTGCATCCCTGTAAGCACTTAATATTGTCTTTTTTTTTTAAAAAGCCATTCAAATTGGTGAAGAGGTCATGTTCACAGAGAACATTTGCCCAAGATTCTGCTAAAGGTACACATAGTAAATTTAAAATTGAGGAAGAAATAGATACATTAATATAGTTCTGCAGGCCGATTGAAATGATTTATTTCCCAGGCACCTGGGTGGCTCAGTCACCTTGGACTCAGGTCATGATCTTGAGGTCCGTGGGTTCCAGCCCCACATCAGGCTCTGTGTTGATAGCTCAGAGCCTGGAGCCTGCTTCAGATTCTGTGTCTCCTTCTCTCTCTGCCCCTCCCCTGCTTGTGTGCGCGCACTCTCTCTCTCCCTCAAAAATAAATAAATATTAAAAAAGAAAGGTGAAAGGATTCTATTTCCTTAAAAATGATGAACTTGCTTTTCAATCTGAATCTTTTTAATAATTGATACTGAATATTTTCTATTCATTGGCCATTTTTGTTCCTTTCTATGTGAAATGCCTGTTTAGATACTTTGCTCCTTTTCTGTTAGTATTTTTAAAACTAATTTGAAAGAGCTCTTTGTGCTTTATGGAAATCAGACTGTCGATTGCCATTATGTTGTGAATAAGTTGGTGCTTTTACTTTATGAAGTTGGCTGCTAGAAAGAGATTTTCTGAAACTTAGACTCAAATTTATGATTATTTTTCTTTATGGCTCCTGAGTTTAACATTATCATTAAAAGGCCCTTTTCCATTCAAAAATTATAAAAAATTCTCATCAATGTTTTCACTACTTTTTGACTTTATTTTCTTCTGGGTAAACACTGATCTACCTAGAATTAATTTGGGGGTAACAATTAATGAAAAGATCTCAACCTATGGAAATTAAAATTAAGGAAAAGAATTAAAATCTTTAGGTAAAAGATGGAAAAAAAATTCTTAAGATTAATTAACATCTTTTCCAAAATAATTTTTTTTAATTTAAGCCTTTTAGTCATTTTCGTTTGCCACTACATTCTAGCTCTCTAACCATTTGAGATTTTTCCTTTTGCCAGCTTTATTTAAAGTTGAATGTAACAGGGACTTCATGGGGAAATGTGGTATCAAGGTCTGTTCTTAAATATTTCAAATGTAAATGCAAATTTAAGTGACACACTTTGATCTTGGTTAGCTAAACAATATACCCAACACCTATTCATTTAGAAAACCTTATTGAGGGTGCCTGTGTGGCTCAGTTGGTTGAGCTTCTAACTCTTGATTTTGGCTCAGGTCCCAGTGATCTCACAGTTTGTGAGATCTGTGCTGACAGTGCAGAGCCTGCTTGGGATTCTCTCTCTCCCTCTCTCTCTGCCCCTCCCCAGCTCATGCTCTCTAAATACATAGATACATACATGCATGCATACATACACACATACATACCCTCCTGGGAAAAATGTGCATTCCAATGGCAATAGTTTGATCCCACTAAATGTAAATTCAAATGCATAGTTTATCCTAAATATACAAGAATATTCCCATCACCACTTGTTAAGCAACTCATATTCCCCTCGTACTGACTTGAAATGCTACTTTTCTGGGGCGCCTGGGTGGCTCAGTCGGTTAGGCGTCAGACTTCAGCTCAGGTCACGATCTCGCGGTCCGTGAGTTCGAGCCCCACGTCAGGCTCTGGGCTGATGGCTCGGAGCCTGGAGCCTGCTTCCGATTCTGTGTCTCCCTCTCTCTCTGCCCCTCCCCCGTTCATGCTCTGTCTCTCTCTGTCTCAAAAATAAATAAACGTTAAAAAAAAAAATTAAAAAAAAAAGAAATGCTACTTTTCTTATATAATAAATTCTCATTTTTCCTTAATTAATCTATGAAATGGACACTTTTATGGTTCTATCACATTATGCCTCTAAACATGAAAGAGACTAACCTTCATTTTTTGTGTGTTTTATTGTGAAAATTAACATAGATACAGAAAAGTTCATTAAAAATGTAAGGACATTTAAACAGTCATAAAGGGAATCTCTGGGCAAACACTCATCCAGGTCAAGAAATGGAACTAAAATTTATTTTTTAGGCTGTCTCCCACAAACTTCCTATTAAAATAAGAATTATGTTAGTTCTGATGGTTAGACAGTCACGGTTAGTCCTTTAGTAAAAATTGGGATGTAAGTCGATAGTGGAACCACCAATGCTCCAGGAAATAGAAAGCATTTGGTTAATTTTGCTATTTTTGTAAATTAATAGGGTTTAAACTTCCTTATAATTCTATACTACACAAATACAATGCAATAATTTTTCCTTATTATACAAAAAGATTTTTCTAAGTTAATCAATCCTGTAAAAAAAAGAACATGCAAACTTGAGAAGGACCCCTTTTCAGATGTTCAGAAGTATTTGTTTATTTATAAATGGTCAGGACTGTGCTGTTCAATATGGCAGCTACTAGCCACAGATGACTACTTAAACTTCAATTTATGTTCATTGAAATTACATGAAATTAAAAATTCAGTGCCTCAACTGCACTAGCCACATTTCAAATGCTCAAGGGCCACATGTGGCTAGTGGCCACCACTGATACAGCACAGATACAGAACATCTCTGTTGACACAGAATGTTAAGTTGGATGGTGCTGGTTTAGACCTTCCTTGGCTTCCACAAGTGATTTGGAGTGTCTTAAAACTTAAAACTAGGGGCGCCTGGGTGGCGCAGTCGGTTAAGCGTCCGACTTCAGCCAGGTCACGATCTCGCGGTCCATGAGTTCGAGCCCCGCGTCAGGCTCTGGGCTGATGGCTCGGAGCCTGGAGCCTGTTTCCGATTCTGTGTCTCCCTCTCTCTCTGCCCCTCCCCCGTTCATGCTCTGTCTCTCTCTGTCCCAAAAATAAATAAACGTTGAAAAAAAAAAAATTAAAAAAAAAACAAAACTTAAAACTAAACACTAAAACATGAATTTGAGGTGTCTTTAAAACATTCAAGATCTACAATTAAAATAAACACAGGAAAGAGAGATCATAAATTACAAAGAGAGAAAAAAAAAAGCAATGTACTAGGAACTAGTGATATTATACAATGAAGCACTAAATCTTTTTCTAACCTTGTTTACCCAAAGCTAAACCAATAAAGCATCTGATGAATTTCTCATTAGGCAGAAGGAAGCATACACTTTTATTTGGCAAGCCATACTGTTTCCTGGCAACAACATTTGGTGAGAAAATATTAATGGGGGATCTTCTATCAGTATAACCCATGGATGGCCGGACCATTTATGTGGCCTCTGCTCACCCTGCACACCTTGAAGCCAATGTTCACCTCAAAACAGCAGCAAAAATCACTAGGAAGATTTTCCTGAGGGTTTTGCGGGGAGATGAAAAAAAGACTACGTCACTAAGCACAAGACAAAACCTCATCCAACTTGTATTAGCCGTCTCTGTCCTTGTCCATCCTAAGGTCTCTTCTCCACTCCCCCTTCAGCTCAGTTTTCTTTTCCTTCTCTCCTCCTACTCCCCAATTCTTCACCCACAGTTTCTAAAAATCCTCTTTATCTGTCCCAGCAATTCAGCTCATGCCCTTCCATGCACACCTCACTCGGCAAAACGAAAGCTGAGTGGGAAGCGAATTAGCAACCTACAGTCCTGCCTGCGGCCTGCCTCACAGAAGGCGTCCTCTGCTCACCACATAAGAAACGCTGAGCAACCATTTGAATAATGCCTCTAACAGCAATTTTGAAGACAATTTTAAAAAGCTGCCATTACGACATTAAATTCTAATTTAGTCCGAGGGATTCTCTGACTTAAAAATTTAAGCTAATTCGATCCAGATATTTGCTTTCTGGTAAACTTGGTAGCACTCAAGGCAAAGCAGAAAAACAAATAGACACGCATACAAGGGATGATATGTTTCTCTTCTGGCGGAGAGAAGCATGCAGTTTTTATGGGAGGACATTCTTTTTTCCAGCTCTGCAGCGGCTGACATCTGGGACAGAGGGGAAATGACTTTCCCAATCACAGAGATCAGGAAGAAACAGGTCTGAGGTTCCAGCATATTGGCCTTCTGGACAATTCCATTATGCCACCCTGCCTCCCTTGATGACTACAGCATGGGAGAGGGCAAGAGACACAAAGTGCATCATGGTAGCGGCCAATCTGGCCCCAGAGAGTCCAGGTAGCCAAGACTGGTCCAATAATGAATTCCTCCAGAGCAGCAGCTCTCTGCTGACACTACATTTCAGAAGAAGGAACGTAAAAAAACAAAAAACAAAAAACAAAAAAAACAACACAGACCTTGTGTTTACCACCTTCCTTTTTTTTTTAAGTTTATTTATTTATTTTGAGACAGAAAGATAGTGTGGGGGGGGGGAGGGGCAGAGAGAGAGGAAGACAGAGAGAATCCCAAGCAGGTTCCTCGCTGTCAGTGCACAGTTGGATGTGGGGCTCGAATTCACAAACTATGAGATCGTGACCTGAGCTGAAGTCGGACGCTTAACTGACTGAGCCACCCAGGTGGCCCCCCAACCCTTCTTTGTAGACAGAAATCAATTAGAAGTCTATTTAGACATTGAATTCATACACTCAGAGAAGTAGGAAAAACTCCAGAGCTCATCCTCTGCAGCTTACTGCTCCATTTCATGGATGAGGTCACTGAGGCCCAGGGAAGTTTTGTGATTTGTTTAAGATCACCAGTAGATTAGGGCCAGAACCAGAACCCAAGACTGCCTGAAGCTCCAGTTATTTAAATCAGAGTTCATAAATCATTGGCTTATACAGTGCTTTTAATTTTTTAATCACTTGCTAAAATTTTAAAGTTGGGAGATGGTACCTCCACAAGTCTACATTTGTGACTTTAAAAAGAAAATCGGGGGCGTCTGGTGGCCCAGTCAGTTAAGCAAACGATTCTTGATCTCTCGGCTCAAGTCACGATCTCAAGTTTTGTGACAGCACGGAGCCCGCCTGGGATTCTCTCTCTCTCTCTCTCTCTCTCTCTCTCTCTCTCTCTCAGAATAAATAAGTAAATAAGCATTAAAAGAAAATCAAAGATTCGCTAACATGGAGGGACAGCCATCTCCTCTAGGTAAGCCATGAGACCCTTGGTTCACTGCATTTACCAAATAGTCTCTACATACTGCACCTGCTGACGTCACCATTTACACGGCCAGCCTGCCGCCCAAAGTCCTGTGAGTAGCAAGCTCTGCCTGAGATCCCTAGTACATGTTTCCCCTCCCCGGTCAGGCAGTCAGCTCCCCAGACTCAGAACCATGCCCGATGTATTTTTGTAACTCCAGTAGCAGTGGCTGGCATATGATTGGTACTTAAGGCATGTTATTTTTTGAATAAGCAGAGCCTGAATTATGGATTGACAGTTATAGAGGGCGATGAGAAGGGGCACATCTTTCTCTGGCTCACAGTTCCGCTCTCCTGAGTTGCCAGCTTCTGAGAGACATCATCATCCATGGAGACTACCTGGTAGCTGGCCCTCATTGGTCCCTGACCACCTCAGCTCCAGCGACCTCCAGCTCTACCTCCTTCACCACAGAACCTTGGTCACACAGTCGCACACAGAACCTTGGGGTTCCTCTGAAGCATTAGCTAGCCAACATCTCCTTTCTCTGACGAAGCTCCCATCTTGTCGGCTCTGTCACGCCCTGGCTTCCACCCCAGGCTGTCTCTACACATGCAGCGACAGACCTTCAGTTCTCCGCCACTCTCCTGTCTCCTAGGCTGTCACAGTGCTCCTGATGGCACCGCCTTCCTGGCCAGCCCAGACTCCCTGCTCCACATCACAGAGCCTCAAAATGTTTTTCAGACTCTAAAGAAGTACTGTGGTCTAATAATTTCAGAGCACTTTTTACAAACATTTTTAGGGTCCAAAATGTGTAGTTTAGCAACTTTAAACAAATGCCCTACTTTGAGGAGGTTTTTGCTCTGCCTTTTATCTTTGTTTTTTGTTTTCTGGTGTTTTCTTTGTGCACCATAATTTTTCTTTTGTCAACCATAAGTTTTGCGTTGTGGTGTGTGTGTGTGTGTGTGTGTGTGTGTGTGTGTGTGTGTGTGTTTTAGTTACCCAACAGATAAAGCAATGCGTTAACCTTGCTGAAAACTGTGGGTGTATCATTTCTAGAGCAACTAGTTAGAAGTAACAGCTGTAAGTTGAGCTTCTCTGCCCACTGTAGAAACAACACATTCAAACATGCTGAAAACTTAGAAAGGTGGCTCTAGAGGCACAGCTATCCACCACAAAGGCACAACATATAATTCAACTATGTAACAAATATTATATTTCCAAATAAGTAAAAGGCCACAAGTGGGGAAGAGTGGGAGCTGAAAAAAAAATCCAAATTTCATTAAAACAGCGGTTGCAAGCAAAACTGAATTAACTTTGACAGTCACAGTTGCATGAAGTATCTGTTATTACATGTGTCAAGATAACCAAACATCTAAAACTGAAGTATGAAGGATCCATTGTTCAATCTGCAAAAGGGCAAGATCATGTAAATGAAAATACGATAGGAAAAAAGGTACCAAAGAGAAAGATTCCAATAGAAACCTTCTGATAAAAACTCAAAGCATATACAAAGAAGCTTTGCCAAAAAATAGACAAAGAGAGACAAAAATCTTGAAAAGATTTACTGCAAAGAAAGTAGTAAAATGAGGAGAGGCTATTCAGTGGTCCAATTGCTTAAAACAAAAATAGAAAGGAGAGGTCAGCAACGCTGACCGGTTGGGAGGGAGGGGTCCACACAAGAGTGATCGGAGGACTTCAGCCTTCCATGGCCCCCTTGGACTCCTAGCTGAGCCACTCCCTATAAATATCCTGGGAGACACAATGCCAGGCCACCAGCCCTTTTATGCAGGATCATTCTCTACGCCCTTGCTGCATGAAACTTTGGGGGTCTCCCACTTCAAGAAGGCATAAAAAATGCTAGGAGTTGCTTAAACAAACAAAAATGAGCAGGCAGGTTAAAAATAAGCAATGAAAACAAGAAGTGGAATATGCCTTAATGCATTATCTTCCTGGTAGAATAGCAATGGTCATTTAGTTATTATGATTGTGATGAGTAGCTAAGAATATTTATTTCAACCTCATTTGTTTTGCTGTCTATGTTAGCCAAAAAAAAAAAAAAAAAAAAAAAAAAGGACGAAAAGTCAACAATTAAAGCCGGAGGGACTCATCATTTTCCCATTTCCAACACTGCCTTATGAAGTGGTATGTCCTTGTGGGATTGGGGTGGGGGGGGTGCGGTAGAGGTGGGGTGGAAAGATCATCGACAGCCATTTTGCCCAGACATGTACCAAACCACTGCTGAACAGCCAAAAAAAAAAAAAAAAAGGCAACAGATCAGCCAAGAGGAAAAGCGAACCCCCCCCCCACCATGGTGACGGCAAGAGCAGGCTCCAAAAGCTACTTCCAGGGGACACCCCAGCCAAACAAGCAAGCAGCCCTGGAGGCACAGGGTCTCAGTACCAGAGCCCACAACCACATTCATTTACCACGTGCCATTTTTACAGCGTGTTCTAGTAACTAACCAGGTGAGGCATAGGAAGCCGTCCCATCACCGCCCATTGCCGAGGTCTTCCTGGATGGGCACGTCCCTCTCCTCTCCTCTCCTCTCCTCGCTGCTTTCTGACTTCCCCGCCACATGCACGCTCTCTTGTCCTTCCACAGAGATGCTGAGTCGATTCAGTTTGATCTCTGTGTTCTGCATTTGAAGGCCTCGACCTTACCCGCCCTGCCCCTCTCTACATACGCGGTAATGCTGCTCAGGACGAACGCTCACTCTTTCCCAAACACACTCAGTTTCTCCCCTCAGGAAGCTGTCCTGCAGCTCTGGGTCCAGAGCCCTGGGTGAAGTGGGCCTCCATTCTACTTTCCTTCCTTCTAAAATGTCACTATCGAATAAATAGGGAAGATGGCGGCGTAGGAGGACGCTGGGCTCACCGGGCGTCCTGCTGATCACTTAGATTCCACCTACACCTGCCTAAATAACCCAGAAAACCGCCAGAGGATTAGCAGAACAGAGTCACCGGACCCAAGTGCCGACAAGAGGCCCACGGAAGAGGGTAGGAAGGGCGGCGAGGCGGTGCGCGCTCCACGGACTGGCGGGAGGGAGCCGGGGCGGAGGGGCGGCTCGCCGGCCAAGCAGAGCCCCCGAGTCCGGCTTGCAAAAGCGGAGGGGCCTGACGGACTGTGTTCAGACAGCAAGCGCGACTTAGCGTCTGGGAGGTCATAAGTTAACAGCTCTGCTCGGAAAGCGGGAAGGCTGGAGGACAAAGGGAGGGTGAGCTGCGGAGCCCCCGGACGACAGAGCTCAGTTTGGCGGGGAACAAAGGCGCTCGCCAGCGCCATCTCCCCCGCCCATCCCCCAGCCAAAATCCCAAAGGGAACCAGCTCCGGCCAGGGAAATTGCTCGCTCCGCGCGAATACCCAACTCTGTGCTTCTGTGGAGCCAAACCTCCGGCAGCGATCTGACTCCCTCCGGCTGCCACAGGGCCCCTCCTGAAGTGGATCACCTAAGGAGAAGCGAGCTAAGCCTGCCCCCCCTGCCGCCGTGCACCTTGCCTTCCCACCCCAGCTAATACGCCAGATCCCCAGCATCACAAGCCTGGCAGTGTGCAAGTAGCCCAGACGGGCCACGCCACCCCACAGTGAATCCCGCCCCTAGGAGAGGGGAAGAGAAGGCACACACCAGTCTGACTGTGGCCCCAGCGGTGGGCTGGGGGCAGACATCAGGTCGGACTGCGGCCCCGCCCACCAACTCCAGTTATACACCACAGCACAGGGGAAGTGCCCTGCAGGCCCTCACCACACCAGGGACTATCCAAAATGACCAAGCGGAAGAATTCCCCTCAGAAGAATCTCCAGGAAATAACAACAGCTAATGAGCTGATCAAAAAGGATTTAAATAATATAACAGAAAGTGAATTTAGAATAATAGTCATAAAATTAATCGCTGGGCTGGAAAACAGCATACAGGACAGCAGAGAATCTCTTGCTACAGACATCAGGGGACTAAGGAACAGTCACGAGGAGCTGAAAAACGCTTTAAAGGAAATGGAAAACAAAATGCAAACCACCACGGCTCGGATGAAAGAGGCAGAGGAGAGAATAGGTGAACTAGAAGATAAAGTTATGGAAAAAGAGGAAGCTGAGAAAAAGAGAGATAAAAAAATCCAGGAGTATGAGGGAAAATTAGAGAACTAAGTGATACACTAAAAAGAAATAATATACGCATAATTGGTATCCCAGAGGAGGAAGAGAGAGGGAAAGGTGCTGAAGGGGTACTTGAAGAAATAATAGCTGAGAACTTCCCTGAACTGGGGAAGGAAAAAGGCATTGAAATCCAAGAGGCACAGAGAACTCCCTTCAGACGTAACTTGAATCGATCTTCTGCACGACATATCATAGTGAAACTGGAAAATACAAGGATAAAGAGAAAATTCTGAAAGCAGCAAGGGGTAAACGTGCCCTCACATATAAAGGGAGACCTATAAGACTCGTGACTGATCTCTCTTTTGAAACTTGGCAGGCCAGAAAGAATTGGCACGAGATTTTCAGGGTGCTAGACAGCAAAAATATGCAGCCGAGAATCCTTTATCCAGCAAGTCTGTCATTTAGAATAGAAGGAGAGATAAAGGTCTTCCCAAACAAACAAAAACTGAAGGAATTTGTCACCACTAAACCAGCCCTACAAGAGATCCTAAGGGGGACCCTGTGAGACAAAGTACCAGAGACATCACTACAAGCATAAAACATACAGACATCACAATGACTCTAAACCCGTATCTTTCTATAATAACACTGAATGTAAATGGATTAAATGCGCCAACCAAAAGACATAGGGTATCAGAATGGATAAAAAAACAAGACCCATCTATTTGCTGTCTACAAGAGACTCATTTTAGACCTGAGGACACCTTTAGATTCAGAGTGAGGGGATGGAGAACTATTTATCATGCTACTGGAAGCCAAAAGAAAGCTGGAGTAGCCATACTTATATCAGACAAACTAGACTTTAAATTAAAGGCTGTAACAAGAGATGAAGAAGGACATTATATAATAGTTACAGGGTCTATCCATCAGGAAGAGCTAACAATTATAAATGTCTATGCGCCGAATACCGGAGCCCCCAAATATATAAAACAATTACTCATAAACAGAAGCAACCTTATTGATAAGAATGTGGTAATTGCTGGGGACTTTAACACCCCACTTACAGAAATGGATAGATCATCTAGACACATGGTCAATAAAGAAACAAGGGCCCTGAATGAGACACTGGATCAGATGGACTTGACAGATATATTTAGAACTCTGCATCCCAAAGCAACAGAATATACTTTCTTCTCGAGTGCACATGGAACATTCTCCAAGATAGATCATATACTGGCTCACAAAACAGCCCTTCATAAGTTTACAAGAATTGAAATTATACCATGCATACTTTCAGACCACAATGCTATGAAGCTTGAAATCAACCACAGGAAAAAGTCTGGAAAACCTCCAAAAGCATGGAGGTTAAAGAACACCCTACTAACGAATGAGTGGGTCAACCAGGCAATTAGAGAAGAAATCAAAAAATATATGGAAACAAACGAAAATGAAAATACAACAATCCAAACGCTTTGGGACGCAGCGAAGGCAGTCCTGAGAGGAAAATACATTGCAATCCAGGCCTATCTCAAGAAACAAGAAAAATCCCAAATACAAAATCTAACAGCACACCTAAAGGAAATAGAAGCAGAACAGCAAAGGCAGCCTAAACCCAGCAGAAGAAGAGAAATAATAAAGATCAGAGCAGAAATAAACAATATAGAATCTAAAAAAACTGTAGAGCAGATCAACGAAACCAAGAGTTGGTTTTTTGAAAAAATAAACAAAATTGACAAACCTCTAGCCAGGCTTCTCAAAAAGAAAAGGGAGATGACCCAAATAGATAAAATCATGAATGAAAATGGAATTATTACAACCAATCCCTCAGAGATACAAACAATTATCAGGGAATACTATAAAAAATTATATGCCAACAAATTGGACAACCTGGAAGAAATAGACAAATTCCTGAACACCCACACTCTTCCAAAACTCAATCAGGAGGAAATAGAAAGCTTGAACAGACCCATAACCAGCGAAGAAATTGAATCGGTTATCAAAAATCTCCCAACAAATAAGAGTCCAGGACCAGATGGCTTCCCAGGGGAGTTCTACCAGACGTTTAAAGCAGAGATAATACCTATCCTTCTCAAGCTATTCCAAGAAATAGAAAGGGAAGGAAAACTTCCAGACTCATTCTATGAAGCCAGTATTACTTTGATTCCTAAACCAGACAGAGACCCAGTCAAAAAAGAGAACTACAGGCCAATATCCCTGATGAATATGGATGCCAAAATTCTCAATAAGATACTAGCAAATCAAATTCAACAGCATATAAAAAGAATTATTCACCATGATCAAGTGGGATTCATTCCTGGGATGCAGGGCTGGTTCAACATTCGCAAATCAATCAACGTGATACATCACATTAACAAAAAAAAAGAGAAGAACCATATGATCCTGTCAATCGATGCAGAAAAGGCCTTTGACAAAATCCAGCACCCTTTCTTAATAAAAACCCTTGAGAAAGTCGGGATAGAAGTAACATACTTAAAGATCATAAAAGCCATTTATGAAAAGCCCACAGCTAACATCATCCTCAACGGGGAAAAACTGAGAGCTTTTTCCCTGAGATCAGGAACACGACAGGGATGTCCACTCTCACCGTTGTTGTTTAACATAGTGCTGGAAGTTCTAGCATCAGCAATCAGACAACAAAAGGAAATCAAAGGCATCCAAATTGGCAAAGATGAAGTCAAGCTTTCGCTTTTTGCAGATGACATGATATTATACATGGAAAATCCGATAGACTCCACCAAAAGTCTGCTAGAACTGATACATGAATTCAGCAAAGTTGCAGGATACAAAATCAATGTCCAGAAATCAGTTGCATTCTTATACACTAACAATGAAGCAACAGAAAGACAAATAAAGAAACTGATCCCATTCACAATTGCACCAAGAAGCATAAAATACCTAGGAATAAATCTAACCAAAGATGTAAAGGATCTGTATGCTGAAAACTATAGAAAGCTTATGAAGGTAATTGAAGAAGATTTAAAGAAATGGAAAGACATTCCCTGCTCATGGATTGGAAAAATAAATATTGTCAAAATGTCAATACTACCCAAAGCTATCTACACATTCAATGCAATCCCAATCAAAATTGCACCAGCATTCTTCTCGAAACTAGAACAAGCAATCCTAAAATTCATATGGAACCACAAAAGGCCCCGAATAGCCAAAGGAATTTTGAAGAAGAAGACCAAAGCAGGAGGCATCACAATCCCAGACTTCAGCCTCTACTACAAAGCTGTCATCATCAAGACAGCATGGTATTGGCACAAAAACAGACACACAGACCAATGGAATAGAATAGAAACCCCAGAACTAGACCCACAAACATATGGCCAACTCATCTTTGACAAAGCAGGAAAGAACATCCAATGGAAAAAAGACAGCCTCTTTAACAAATGGTGCTGGGAGAACTGGACAGCAACATGCAGAAGGTTGAAACTAGACCACTTTCTCACACCATTTACAAAAATAAACTCAAAATGGATAAAGGACCTAAATGTGAGACAGGAAACCATCAGAACCTTAGAGGAGAAAGCAGGAAAAGACCTCTCTGACCTCAGCCGTAGCAATCTCTTACTCGACACATCCCCAAAGGCAAGGGAATTAAAAGCAAAAGTGAATTACTGGGACCTTATGAAGATAAAAAGCTTCTGCACAGCAAAGGAAACAACCAACAAAACTAAAAGGCAACCAACGGAATGGGAAAAGATATTTGCAAATGACATATCGGACAAAGGGCTAGTATCTAAAATCTATAAAGAGCTCACCAAACTCCACACCCGAAAAACAAATAACCCAGTGAAGAAATGGGCAGAAAACATGAATAGACACTTCTCTAAAGAAGACATCCAGATGGCCAACAGGCACATGAAAAGATGTTCAGCGTCGCTCCTTATCAGGGAAATACAAATCAAAACCACACTCAGGTATCACCTCACGCCAGTCAGAGTGGCCAAAATGAACAAATCAGGAGACTATAGATGCTGGAGAGGATGTGGAGAAACGGGAACCCTCTTGCACTGTTGGTGGGAATGCAAATTGGTGCAGCCGCTCTGGAAAGCAGTGTGGAGGTTCCTCAGAAAATTAAAAATAGACCTACCCTATGACCCAGCAATAGCACTGCTAGGAATCTACCCAAGGGATACAGGAGTACTGATGCATAGGGGCACTTGTACCCCAATGTTCATAGCAGCACTCTCAACAATAGCCAAATTATGGAAAGAGCCTAAATGTCCATCAACTGATGAATGGATAAAGAAATTGTGGTTTATATACACAATGGAATACTACGTGGCAATGAGAAAAAATGAAATATGGCCTTTTGTAGCAACGTGGATGGAACTGGAGAGTGTGATGCTAAGTGAAATAAGCCATACAGAGAAAGACAGATACCATATGGTTCCACTCTTATGTGGATCCTGAGAAACTTAACAGGAACCCATGGGGGAGGGGAAGGAAAAAAAAAAAAAAGACGTTAGAGTGGGAGAGAGCCAAAGCATAAGAGACTGTTAAAAACTGAGAACAAACTGAGGGTTGATGGGGGGTGGGAGGGAGGGGCGGGTGGGTGATGGGTATTGAGGAGGGCACCTTTTGGGATGAGCACTGGGTGTTGTATGGAAACCAATTTGTCAATAAACGTCATAAAAAAAAATAAATAAAATAAAAAAATAAAATAAAATAAAATGTCACTATCCCGGTATGAAGGAGATAAGACTTGCCCTGAGGGGTTCTAGAACTTTCTGACCCTTCCTTCATGTCACACCTTCCACCCTTTCTGAGGGTCTGCTCCTTGATGTCGAGGGCAGGCCTTCATACTCACAAAGTCACGTACCTCAAGCCGCTCAGGCAGCATCGTGCACATACTAGGTACTTAAATATTGTCTGGATATTTATGATTGAATGGGATTGAATTGTAAAATAAGATTTAAGTGGTCTAAGCTGTGGGTGCCCTGAAGCTACGTTCACAGAAGCAGAATTTTAATGCCAAAGAGAATCTGAAAACCCTACAGATGAAGCTGAAGCCTGGGAGGATTATTGTCTTGTCCAAGAACATACAATCAGAAACCGAAATTGGATGATTGAAAATAAGTTCCCCAGGACTTAATTCTGATGATCTTATAACATATTAAGGCAAAATACTGATATGTTAATTTTGGAATATCTCTTGAGGAAATTGTCTGATTTTTCAGCCATATATGGCAGTCTGCTGGGTCCCAGGCGCTGTGCTAAATGTTCAGGGCAGGGTCCACTGCCTTGCAAGTGTATAAATTAAAATAGTTATTAATGTCTTTAGAAAGGCAGTAAATAGGGGCGCCTGGGAGGCTCAGTCAGTTAAGCATCCGACTTTGGCTCAAGTCATGATCCCCTAGTTCATGGGTTGGAGCCCCGCGTCAGGATCTCTGTCTACAGCTCAGAGCCTGGAGCCTGCTTCGGATTCCGTGTTTCCCTCTCTCTCTGCCCCTCCCCCGCTCGCCCTCTGTTTCTTCTGTCTCTCAAAAATCAATAAACATTAAATAAAATGAAAATAAAATAAAATAAAATAAAATAAAATAAAATAAAATAAAACAAAACAGAAAGGCAGAAAGTAGACTGTCATTCCACCAAGATCCCACATGGGAAGGCTACGTGGAACCAGAACAGCTCCTTATTCCCTAAATCAGTGCTACTTTTTAGCTAACCACATTTCCTCTGTACATGCAAATGTCCATTCTGTTCACCCATCTGTTCTTATCTGTGCCTTCTGTAATAAAAGCCTTAGTTTTAAATCCACGCCTATACTGCTGTCTGCTTTCATTTTTGGCTCCTCTAATATCACTCCTGGCCACAGCTGCATGGCTTCTGTCTTTAATGTGGATGATAAATAAGTCTCCAGTTTTTGACATTATGAGGTTTATGGTGGGTCATGTTACTCTAGGAGATACACACCACCTCCCCAGCTTCCAAAAGAGGGGAAGAAAAAGAGAGCACATAAGAATGATTTGAATGATCTTAACTCCTAACTTGGCCCTTCCATATTTTGTCCTCTTTTTAATCCTCCCCTTCCTGTTTAATCTTTTCAAGATCACCATCTTCTAACGTGATGTGGAAAAGAATGGGATGCTTCTTAAACGTAGCCTGGATTAGACATCTGTGAATTGACCTCTATTCTATGTAATTTTTCATGGCTTCTTGTTTTGTTTCATTTTTAATTCCTTCAGCAGACGCAAATGCTCTCTGGCTTTGCCACAAGGACTACTACATAAGCAGTGAAAGTTGTTTACAGGACACGGTTCCTTCTGCGGGCATTGTGTAGGAGGTATTCCCTCACGCAATACAAATCACCTTCCTAAAGCTGACATTTCATTCTTTGTGTGACCCTTCTTGTTCAAATAGCCAACCATTTTGCAAACATGGAACATCACACAGAGCGTCAGAACTCCAGCCAAGCCTGGGCGGAGGGGGCTAGGTCAGACAGAGTCTCAATCATATGTTACACTTTCATTTCTTCCATTGGCTTGTGTCCCAAATGCTATTTAACAGCAGTTAGTGCCAGTTTCCTTTGTTTCTGGGAATGTATCAAACGTGTACCTAACATGAATTTAATTCCTTATCAGAGTTGAAATAAGAGTTTGCAAAAAGTATGAACAATCCTCTCCACAGGTTTAGGAGTGAACAGTCTTGGATGTATTGCTGGGTTATGGGTTCTCTTACCTAAGAGTGTCTTGACTACACTGCCTTCAAGCATAGAATGCAGAATTGGGACACATTGTAAAGACTTCTAGAAAATAGAAATTTGAAGGTGGTTAAAGATAAATCACTAAGAAACAGATTCCTTAATCAACTGGGTCGGTATCTGTCAAAGAACATTTTGTAGGTGTATGATTCCACATATTTTATTTTTTTTTCAACTTTTTTTTATTTATTTTTGGGACAGAGAGAGACAGAGCATGAACGGGGGAGGGGCAGAGAGAGAGGGAGACACAGAATCGGAAGCAGGCTCCAGGCTCTGAGCCATCAGCCCAGAGCCCGACGCGGGGCTTGAACTCACGGACCGCGAGATCGTGACCTGGCTGAAGTCGGACGCTTAACCGACTGCGCCACCCAGGCGCCCTGATTCCACATATTTTAGATGCAAATTAGTAACTATTGTCTGTTTTCCTTTGCTCAGAAAATGTCTCCATTAGTCAATGTTCTCCAGAGAAATAGAACCAATAGGATATGTGGGTACACACACACAGATTTTAAGGAACTGGCTCATACTTGCAGCTGTGAGGGTTGGCAAGTCTGATATTTGTTAGGCAGGTCAACAGGCTAGAGACCCAGGGAGGAACTGATGTGGCAGTTTGAGTCCAAAGGAAGTCTGGAGGCACAATTTCTTCTTCCACAGAGGACTGTAGTTTTTTCCTCTTAATGCCTTCAAGTGATTAGATGAGGTCCGCCTGCATTATGGAGGGTACTCTGCTTTACTCAAAGTCTACTGATTTACAGGTTATTCTCATCTAAAAATACATTCACAATGACATCTAGATTGATGTCTGACCAAATATCTGGACACTATGGCCCAGCCAAGTTGACACATAAGATGAACCATTGTAGTGCCATGTGCACAATCTGAAGTTCTCTACAAGAAATTAAAACATTATATTACTTTATGCAGTATCTTCTAGTTTTCAAAGCACTTTATCACTTTGCCCTTAGAGACATTATGACATGAAACTTACAGTTGAGATCCCTTGAAAATTGGAAAGAAAAGGCCCTTTTTCAAAAGCTTAAGTCCTTTATCTAGAACTTACAATATAGCAATTGCAGCAACTAATGTAATAAATGGTTCAACTTCACCTACTTGATCCATTACATGCTGGAAAAGTGTAAGACCAGTGGTTCTCTTGTAACACTGTGTCTATGGGGAAATGCATTCAAACCTGTAAATCAAAATACCAGTAGTATGGTAGCCTGCCTGGGTCAGTCTCCCATAAGTTAGGGATCATCGTGGGGACTCAAGGTGAACTGAAACTGGGGGTGCCTGGGTGGCTCAGTTGGTTAAACATCCGACTACAGCTCAGGTCATGATCTCACGGTTCATGAGTTCGAGCCTTGTGTTGGGCTCTGGGCTGACAGCTCAGAGCCTGGAACCTGCTTCAAATCCTGTCTCTTTTTCTGCCCCACCCCTGCTTGTACTCTGTCTCTCTCTCAAAAATAAATAAACATTAAAAAAATAAAAGATAAACTGAAACAGGAAGAGCGATATGTTCTTTGCCACCAAGAACTTCTCTGTGCATTTGCATAATCGTAAGAAGCAATCACTCTACATTTTTATTAGCTGATGTTCTCTAACCCAAATAATCCCTGGTACCTGGGCGTACAAAGGAAAAATGATCTGGAGAAGGTCCCTGCTACTAAAACTTTTTCCATATGAAAGTTGTTTATTAAACAAGGGCCATCTTGTCTAGATAAAAGGAGAGGAGTCATTTTAATGGTTAGAATAACAGCACTCAATAGTGATGTGACCATTGGAGTTTTCGTTGTGTGTGTGTGTGTGTGTGTGTGTGTGTGTTTGTGTGTGTGTGTTTTGTCTTGGAATATACAAAAGCAAGGAAACAAGAACAGATAATCTAAACTGTGTAATGGAAAAAGAAGCCCATCTATTTGCTAACACAGTTAACGCTGTTAACTCCCAAATAAAAGCTCCCAAAGTGATAAGGGTAATACATACAATGTTATACATTTACCAGATCCATTTTATTTCCCTCCTCCCAGCCCACATTTCCCAGCTTTCTGGTAGCTGGGGAGGCAGGACTGGGTGCTGCTGACAGACGGCTGTCGGAAGTTACACAAGCCACTTTCCTGCCCACCAGTGCCCCACCAGCAGTATGGTCCACGAGCTCTCCTTTCCAGTCTTACAGACCGCACTTTGAAGATTGCATAGTCATGAGATAAAAGGATCCTGAAACCCCCAGTCCCTGCTTGATAAAGACACACCGAAGAAAACCATCCTACCATGACATGGGTGAGAAAAATCCTTTGTGGTGTCAAGCCATGGAAAACCGTGATTTATTAGACAGCATAACCTATCCTATCCCAATAGACGGTACCCAATTCTTGCCATCAGACAGTGGAAACACCATATCTTAAAGCAAGTAGTATATTCTAAAGATTTGTCATGTGGAACATTATTCAGAGAATAAATAGCATGATAGGTTACACAGACTGTTCACAGCTTTACCACACATTTAGAAGCTTCCTTCATTCCACTGTTTCTTGTGTTGGCCAAACGTCTAGCATGGCATTCAATTCCTTCCATGGCCTGGGCATTTCCACCCTTTCTGGTCCCATCTTCCTCTCTCTGCTTCTCATTTGATTTCTGGAAACACCAAGCTACCTGTGGTTCCCTGCATATACTCTGCCATTTCACGAATCTGTTCATTCTATTC
This sequence comes from Lynx canadensis, assembly GCF_007474595.2. Classification (NCBI taxonomy): domain Eukaryota; kingdom Metazoa; phylum Chordata; class Mammalia; order Carnivora; family Felidae; genus Lynx; species Lynx canadensis. The sequence continues at coordinate 20,703,904 of NC_044307.1, forward strand.
TTCTTGCCTGCACCATTTTTTCCCAGCCATCTTTAACTGGTCTACCCATCAAGGTCCACCAAAGAAGTATAACCATTGCAGTGATCTAGAACAAGGGGTTTATTATGGGGATTTGACCCTACACAACTGTGAATGCTGGTTACACAGCTTATGTGCAGCTGTTGTGTCTATATCTGGTGCTGGGCCTGGAGGGAGCAGGGCCATGTTCACGTCTGGGAAGGAAAGATGAATGTGAAGTGGGGAGAGCCAAGGGCAAACCAGAACCCACATGGATAAGAAGGTGGGAGCCCAGAAGAATGAATGGAGTCTGTGCTGGTCTCTCATACCTCAAACTTCAATGATGCTAGAAGGGAGGCTGGTATCCCTCATCACAGAGCTAAACACACACCTGGCCTAGCCATCTGAGAAGTTGAAGGAGGGAGTCCAGAGGGAGGGGAAGGAGGTGCAGACCTCGTTGCTTGCCTGACTCCAACAGGGCAGGTCAATGGATCTGCAACCATAAGTGTGAGCGACAGCGACGTCTGGCCCTATGTTGACATTCTGGGCATAAATATGGCTGCTGCTTCTCATTCACCTTCCAGACCTCATGCATGTTTCTCTTATGATTAATCCTAATCCAGAATCAGACAGGGAAGGGAATTCTGGGGAATGTAGTCTCAGCTTAGTCAGGGTAACAAGTACGAAGTCACCACACTGGCTAACTGGCTCTTCTTTTAAGACTCAGCAAAGGCAACACCTTCCTTAGAGTTATCCTCAACTTCCAGATTGTGCTCATTGACACTTCTCTGTGCTTTCTTAGCATTCTGTGCATGCCATTGTCACAGCATCTAACACATAATATTTAACTCACTTATGTGTCTGTCTCTTCAGCGGAAATGTAAGGTCCCCGAAGGCAGGGGCCACATGTTGTGCATTTTTCTGTCCCAAGCACCGTGTCTGGGATGTAGCTGGTCTTCAGGAAACATGGAACAGAACTGTTGACATCCATGCCATCAGTAACTTATTATCACCACTCGTCAAACTAGGATCAGATTTAGAAACACGGGAGAAGAGAATCAGGAAAAGCTCCCCTTCTCTCTAGCGCTCAAGCCTGAATGGAGTTGGACCCACCTCGAGCTGACTCAGGTGGGTGACAATGCGGAGCAATCTCTCCAACTGGGGGGTGCTGAGGGTGGGTGAATGTAGACTAGAAACAGTCATCGGACACTTCCGGGGTGCCAGGCATCCTACACCCCTCACATCTCGGACTCCTCTTTCTATTCCCACCAGAGTCATGTGAAGTGGGTATTACTACCCCCAAAAGGAACTCAGGGCTGTTGAGTGAGCTGGCCACAGCTGCCCCAAATCACAGCTGGATTCATCTGACTCCAAAGTGCGCCCTCATTCTGCAGCAATGCATTCCCTTCTGGCCCCAGTTTGGGGACTGCAGGTGGCTGGTATGGCAGTGTGACTCAGAGGGAAAAGAGAAGGAAGGGGCGCCATCAGCTGGTAAAAAAGCCTGAGGTGCTTATAAACAATCTTCCCTTAGTGGCCCCATCCTCTTCCCACAGAGGCCAGGCAGGAGGGGTGGGAGGCCAAATCACCACCTCCCTCCTTCTTTCGCTCCCCTATCCCTGCCCTCCTCACCCTGTACCCTGGTCAGCCGCATCTCCTCCCCTTTAGGCTCTTCCTTGCTGGCCTTCCTGGGTGTTCTCCTGCTGAAGCCTGCCTGGTTAATTATGTGTTAAATAGAGCCCTACAGTGGAGTGAGGGAGGGGGTCATAGGCTGGGATGTACCTGCCATGCCCAGTGCCCCTCAGGCTGGCTAATTGCTATCCCCAAGCTCCTTGACCATGACTATATAGTCCTGCAGATTGCTTGGCTTTAGGAACGGAGCATGATTCCTTTGCAAAAATCATGGAGGGCAGCAGGGAGAGGTGGCCTTTGCACTCAGACCAGCCTGAGTGTGCGTCCTAGTCAGGCCGCTCACTACATGGTCTCAGGCTGCTTACCCTTTCTGGGGCCCACTTTCCTCCAAAATGAAGACAGTGCCCACTGTGGTTGGGTGGTGGTTGGCAGGGGGAGGGGGGGCGATAAATGGGATGGAATCACAGGACACAACACCAAGCCCCGCGCACAGACGTTGCTGTCGTGGAGATCTTGCGGCAGCTGCTGATAGCAGCCTGATTTGGGATATATGAAAGGAAGTGGCCCAAACTGAGAGCAAGTTCAGGGTTCCTGTAGCTCTCAGTTGCTTGGCACCAGGGACTCAACGACGCGGCTCAAATAAAACCACTCCTATTTCTCAATGGAAAAGTCAAACACTGCTTCTCTCTTTGGTCGAATAGGATGCGCACCTCTCCCTGACAGTGTGCCCGCCACGGCGTCTGTGCTGCGTGTGGAGAGATATCTAAAGACATCGAAGACAGATTTCCTGGCTTCAAGGAGCTTTCCATCCAAGTGTCTTTTAAAAGGAAGGCATTTGGATCATGTGAATAAAGGGTTAACAGCAGCTCTTTCTGCCTTTATGTAGTTGCTATTTAACAGCAGTAAATTCTCATCTGAACTGCAATTGACCCCTGTGCGCACAATCATGTTATTCATATTCTTATAAACAGAGGGTACAGTATGTATAATTTCCTAGATTTCTGGGAGGGGATGTATCATAACTAAACTCCAGCTTTTCCTTTGGAGAAACAGAGCCATTTGTTTCTGGTTAGCTTCAAAGCGAAACTAATTTTTTCCTTTTATGTGTCAGTAACTTGAGTGAAATTTGTCACTTGTTTTTATGAAAAATTCTTTGCCATTGCCTTCATTGCTTGAAGAAAAAAAAACCACCCACAACACTCGCACTTCCTACATGGTACAAGGGACGTGAAATGCAGTGACAGAATGGTGGTGTCATTTCTAGTCATGGAAACTAACAGACGTCCCGCAGAAAGGCCCAGAAGCTGGCAGTCCCGATGCGAATCTATTTCCAAGTGCCTACTGTGGGAGCAAGACCACTGGTGACATCTTGTTCCAATTTGAGCAAGGTTGAGCTGTGGGCCAGCTCCTTCAAATCATAACCAGCACAGAAATTACCTCCTACCAAAAAACCACAAGGGTTAGACTCTGTAAGAATGAATCCCGGAAAAGTTGGAACTCTCGGGTCCAGGCATATTTCTGAAGCAAGCCAGTCGAGAACAGCATTTTCATTTTCTTTCATTGGGGCATTTCTTGTTTGTCCTGGGATGCAGTACCCGGGTGTGTTGGGGATGATGAAGAGCAGCTTTATTTTGCCTTAAAAAGAACTAACAGCTCTTTCACCGCTTTGCTTTGAGCCAGGGCTATTTAGAAAATGCTCCACCTATTTTTACCTTGCTATATACGTATTTAATAGATACCATGTCATTAGCAAATTACCAAAAAACATGAGCTGACACAGTCTCAGAAATGAGTCAGAGTAAACAGGATGTCTCTCTAGGAGCACAGTTCTCTCCGAGGACAACTTCCTCTGGGTGGCATTTTCTTTCCCAGGGCATGCCTTGGTTCCCCCAAAGGACCATAAAGATTGTGATACTTTAGGGAGGTGCCCTGTTTACATCCCAAACCCCAAACATCATGATATGCACTGTGGCTTTGAACTCACAGTCTGCTTACCCTCTGTAAGTTCAAGTGACCAATGAGCAAGGAAAGAAATAGGAGTGGCCCTAAGATGATTCAAATATGCTGGGTACACCCAGGATAAATGAGGAGCAGTCGATTCACATTTAGGATTCAGAAGTGTACTGTGTGTGTCACTATGGGACATGACGTACGGGACTGAAGAGGGAGGGAGAGAGCTGAGGTTGGTGGTCAGCAGTGGCCACCTGGTCTGCTCTTGGAAGTGCAGATGGGCCATGTTGGTTGTAGGGAACCGCCTGCCTCTACATCCCATCTGAAATGATCACTGGTGATATTGCCTAAATTGTGTCCCCTGCTCAAAAAATTCATATGTTGAAGCTCTCACCCCTAATACTTCAGAATAGGACTCTCTTTGGAGGTAAAACCTTGAAAGAGGTCAAAGTTAAAATGAGGTTGTGAGGATGGGACCCTAATCTAATCTGACAGGTGTCCTTATAAAAAGAAATTAGGGCACAGACATGCACAGAGGGAAGCCTGTGTGAGGACACAGGGAGAAGATGGGAATCTGCAAGCCAAGGAGAGAAGCTTTTGAAGGACCTGGCCCTGCTGACAGACACCTTGATCTCTGACTTCCGGCCTCCAGAACCATGAGGTAAATTTCTATTGTTTAAGCCCCCAGTCTGGTATTTTGCTCCAAAAAAAGAATGGCAGCCCTAGCCAAGTAATACAAGTAGTGACTAGCAGTTGCAAAGTCAAATTATTCTGGAACTTCTGGCAAACTTTGGCTATTTTCAGAATTTCCTCAAAGCAAGCAAATTGAGAAAAGTCTTTCTTCGGGATTTTAAAATTAGGCAAAAGGATAACATTTGAGAGGCTTTTACAACCACAGTCCCCAATATATTTCTATTTTCCTCACTCCTCTGGCTGTTGAGCATGCTGGGTCACTACTTCCAGTCTCCCTGAGCCCATTTTCATCCTCAGTTACCTGTCCTCACCCTCCCACTGTGCACAGAATGTCACCAACAGTATCTCCAAGCCACTTCTAAATGCTTCTCCAATGACGGTCTTCAGCTGTGTAACGTTTGACATCGTCATTACCCCTTACTTTCCCCCCTGATTTCTTTTAACAGAAGGAATACTTGCTTTCTATGAAAATTCTACACACTGCAAAAGCATATGGAATTAAAAGTTAAGACCCACTCCTCTTCCCCATCATCAGCCTCCTTAAAACAGTGGGCTGTCCATCAACTGATGAAAGGATCACCAAAATGGGGTAAATCTATGCAATGGAATGCTATTTGGCAGTAAAAATAAATGAAGTATTAACACATGCCACAACATAGATGACCCTTGAAAGTATTATGCTAAATGAAAGAAGCTAGTCCCAAAGGACCACATGCTGTATGATTCCACTTACACAAACTGTCCAGAATAGGCTCATCTGCAGGGCGGAAAGTAGTGGGTGTCAGGAAGTAGGGGAAGGGCAAATGGGAAGTGACTGCTAATGGGTTTGAGATGTCTTTTGGGGGGGGGGGGGCGCAACGAAAATATTCTACTTTTTTATTTTTATTTTTATGTTTGGAGTGAGAGATAGCATGAGTTGGGGAAAGGGGAGAGAGAGAGAGAGAGAGAGAGAGAGAGCGAATTCCAAGCAGGCTCCACGCTCAGTGTGGAGTCCAATGCGGGGCTCCATCCCACAACTCTGGGATCATGACCTGAGCCGAAATCAAGAGTCGGACGCTCAGCCACCCAGATGCCCCGCAATGAAAATATTCTAGAGTTAGATTGTCATGATGGTTGCATAACCCTGTGAATATAATTTTAAATTTTATACTTGAAATGAGTGGACTATGTGGTTTGTGACTTATCACACAACAAAGCTGTTAAAAGGAAAAACAAAAACAAAAGCAAAAACAAAACAGAAACAAAAAGCTACATGTGGAAGCCAGAGGGCCCCCTGGGCAACATACAGTGATCCTCATCTTCTGCAGAAGAGGATAGGGAAGGTTGAGGATGGACTCAAGATTTTTAAATCCTATGAATAGATTGAAGTCCTAAGAGTAGCTGAGCTCAAAAGAATGTTAAGCCAACCAAGGTATGTCATCTCTACCAAGACCAGCTCCCTTTTTGAGGAACAGGACCCTGACACATGGAATGAGGACATCTGGGTTGATGCATCCAAAAATCTTGAATTCCCAGATTTCCTTAAACCTTCTAAGCCCACAGAAGTGCCCTCTCTCCTCCCCATTAATAGCTAACACTCCTCCCTTGTTTCAAAACAAACAGGGTGCCTGACTGGCTCAGTCGGTTAGGCAACCAACTCTTGATTTCAGCTCAGGTCATGATCTCTGGTTCCTGAGATCAAGCCCTGTGTCAGGCTCTGCGCTGACAATGAGGAGTCTGCTTGGAATACACTCTCTCCCCCTGCCTCTCTCTCCGCCCCTCCCCCAATTGCGTGTGCCCTCTCTCTCAAAAATACATAAACATTAAAAAAAATTACAAAGGTCTGTTCCCCCCCAAAATCACATACTTTCCCTCCCCACTTAGAATCTTCCTTGTCTCCCCCCACATCCACTTGCCATGAGGCCAATAGCCAGGGTTAGTTAGGTCACTTTGTCACAGGGCTGGGGATGAGCTGGTCCCACTAAGTGGTAGAATCGTACCACTTGGTCTGAAAGTCTGAATACCTCATCAAGGCCCCAGAAGATGGTGCAAACACCCCCTAAAGCATGGAGAAAGCAACGGTCCACACCAAGCCAAGTAGGAGCACCAGAACTGCCATGGCAGATGGTGGGTGAAGGCACTGAAAGGCTCAGAGCAGTGGGCATGCTGGAGTGGGCAGTGTTACAGGGAAACCTAGAGGGCACCCCATTTCCCAAGGTGGTAAGGAAGACACAGGAGAGATGGGCTCCAGCTTCCCTTAGGGGTTTAGGGGTGGCTCTGCAGGGGAAGCTACCACAGAACTGAGCTCCCCAACAAGAAAGGGCAAGGCAACCCCCCACCCCGCCCCAGTCGAAGCCAAGTGACTGCAGTCACCATCAGAAGCCAGAAAGACTCAATTGTCACATGAGTGTCCAGATCAGAGGGACAACACAGAGGCCTGACCCACAGAGAGTTAAGGGAAACAGTTCAGAGAACATAGGTCCCCAAGGGACAGAATAGATGGCGGCCAATGAGGATATTATTACATCTGTACAGTGAGAAAGCCAAGGTTGGGTGAGCCAGAGACTGAGAGGGGAGACCCCAACAGTCATTGTTACTTTCTCTGGGTTGAGACCTAAGGCCATTTTTAGTCCCAGAACCCATTGATTAAAGGAGAAGCTGAGCCCCAGGAAGAAGACGCTGACATACCACAGGAAGTATGTATGGTAATGAGCCTCTTAGTGCTTCCTAACTCAGGTAACTAGAGAAAGGAAATAAACATTTCAGGACCATTGAATACAGGGTCCAAGTTGACTATTGATATCCGAGGACACCAAGTGACATCATGCCCCACCCCCTGTTATAGTGGGATGCATATGGGGGCCAGGAGTCCTAGCAATGAACCAGCTCACTTAGGTCCACTGGTTCCACAGACCCGCCCAGTGGTCATTTCCCCCGTGTCTGAACATGTCATTGGTACTTAGTAATCTCTTGCATCAGTTCATTGGATTGTGGGATAGGAGTTCTCCTGGTAGGGACATTAGCCCACTAATTTCCATTTTCTAAGTTTCCCTGGAAAAGATGCCCATTGGAATCCCAGATGAACTGCTCCCAGACCTTACACAAGATAATGGATTCAAGCAGCTCAGAAAGGGACTGTGGTGGGTGCCATAAGTGTCTCCCAGACCCCCAGGCCCCTACCCATCCCCCACAGGGATTACCTGGGCTAAAGAGAGATCCTCACTCAAAACCATACCTACTTCCTAGAGGGGCTGGAATCCAATGTCTGATTGTTGTAGGTGTATGAAGGCCCGACACAGTCATCCCAACTTGGGACAATGCTGAAGACTCAGCTCAGCTCCAGAACAACCTATAGCACCACTGAGGTCTCACTGAGTCTGTACTGCAGCTCACCTTCTCCCTCTGCCCATACCTGGTTCCTTCCCTTCCAGTGTACTGATCCCAAGAATGTCCCTAGTGGCTCCAGTACCCTCATCTCCTTCTCAAAACCTGCTTCACGGGGAACGCAGCCTGTGATAAGACAGACCTGGGTCTTCATTTTCTCTTACATGGAACATCACTGTAATATTCATTACTCCCCATTACATGCCTTCTCTCAAGAAACTATGGGAAAGTGTGTTCCACAAAAATATGGGAGCAAACCAGGAAAGAGACTTGGGATCCAGGAAACAAGGGATTCAGCCCAAGAAGGAGGTAAGAGAAAGGTCCAGAGGACATCTATGGAGTGGACCTGCACAGTGGCCAGTTCATTCCAGAGCTGGAGGATAGAGCTATCCAGGAGGGACTTCTCCAGGAAAGAAGAACACAGTGGCATCAAACACCTGATGTGTCTGAGTATGTTTAGAACATACTGGACTTTCACAGTCCCAGTACACGACTGGGGCTATAGGTCCCCAGGAAACCAAGCAAACGAAGAGATGACCACATGAGACAGTTATTAACATCTGAAAAACCAAACATTTCACGAGGAAGAAAATAGACTCTGAGCTCACCACTTGGCTGGACTGTGACCGGTATTTACCTGGTTCTCACAGTGCAAACACTGAATATTGATTTAACCAAAAAATAAAGCTATTGGGAAAATAGGAAGAGAGACGAGTTTGTATGCGTGGAGACTGATGTAAGGAGCTAAATCCTCACTTTCTTCAGTAAGAGGCCATAGGGTTATATCTAAAATTGGAAAATAAGACAGAAGGAGGATAAACAGATATTCTGACATATGGAAATAAACAGCATGAGCAAGAACTACAAGAGATATGAGTTGGAGCCCTGGCAAGAGGAAATCCAAGCAGGGAAGAGTTGAGCAAAGAGCTAGTTGCTCTTTTTTGGTGGAAATTGTGTAGAACCATTTGATTCTTAAAACTGTGTGTAATGTGTTTTAAAGTAGCACGTGTTTCCTTACGGTAATAAATATTAACTTTTCTAAAGTAAGGGAGCCCCAGGTGCACCTAGGTGGCTCAGTTGGTAAAGTGTCTGACTTCTGCTTAGGTCGATGATCTCATGGTTCATGGGTTTGAGCCCCATGTCGGGCTCTGTGCTGACAGCTCAGAGCCTGGAGCCTGCTTCAGATTCTGTGTCTCCTCTCTCTGCCCACCATCCCCACTGACTCTCTCTCTCTCTCTCTCTCTGTCTCTCTCAAAAATAGATAAAACATTTTTTTAATTTAATAAAAAAAAATTAAGGGAGCCCCATAAGTATTCAACTGATTAACTGACTGATTTACCTAATATAAACCAATGGATTATTTGATTTTCAGCAAAAAGTGCCAGGAGTAAGGAGTGGATCCCAGCTATCAGATAAACCCACAGCTGGCCTCTTCCTGCTTCAAGCACAGTCCCTGCCCACCTCACCCAGATGAGAAGTAGGAAATCAGCCCAAGTCTGGCCCTGAGCCATTGCTGGAATAACTAGCGATGCTGCCCCATGGTGCTGGCCCTTCATTTTATTTACTTAGGAAAACCCCTTCATTCAAAAACTATGCTCTCTTTTGACATTTATTATGCAAATGTTCAAACGCTCACAAGATTGGAAAGAACCCCCATTTACCCATTTGCTACCTTCAACAATGACCAACATTTTACCCAATTATTTTATTTGCCCCGCCCCCACCCCACCTTCAACCTGCCCCATTCCTTTCGTCTCAAATATTTTAAAGCAAATCCCAGATATCGCGGTACTTTAAGCAGGAATAACTTAGTGTGCATCCCCAGCTATTGAAATGGATTCAAATAAGGTCCACATGTTGCATTTGATTGCTAAGCCTCTTAATTCTCTTTTATTCTCTAACAGTCCCTCTCTGTTTTCCTTGCCACTGATTTGTTGAGGAAACAAAGTCATTTATACTGTAGAATGCGGAGTGTTCTGAATCTGGCTAATTACTTCTTTGTGTCATTTAACTTGTCCCTCTAATGCTTGTGTTGCCTGTAGATTAGTCATCAGGTATAGGTGTTTGCAGAGATTCAGAATCAATGTTTGGATGGGAATAGTTGCTGAGTGATGCCATGTGCTCCATCACAAGGCTCACAATTCTGGCTGCCTGAGTTAGAGTCCTGCCAAGACTCATTACTAGGTTCACACAGTGTCAGCCCTATTTCTCTAGCATGAAGGTCTCCACAAAGTTTTCACCCAAAGACTTGAGTATATGCGATACGTTGTTCCCAAAGATCACCACCAGCAGCTCCTCCCCTGTCTGACCCCAGAATTGTAGGAAATGGTGAGGTTGGTCCGGATTCAGAATTGCTGTGGAAGAGTTACTACCACGTTCTTCCCATTCTTCCCCTTTTGACCAGCTGTGCCCTGTGCAGCCTCACCATTGTATGTTGGATGTGTGGAGGGGAGAAAACTTGTCTTCCTAGTCCATAGGACTCAGATCAATAGGAGCTACACCTGAGGACCTGGTTTAGATAACAAGACCCTGGACTTTCAGCAAATGACAAAATGGAGACATTGGGGGAGAATTAAGTGTATGTTGCATGTGGAAGGGGTATGAACTATTGTGGTTAGGAGACAGACATTGACAAGTTATTCCTGAGATGCCCATGTCTCCCATCAGAGCTGGAGTCCACTTTCCTTCCTCTAAATCTGGACTGGCTTTGTGATTCACTTCAGCCAATAGAAGGTGGCAGAGGAGATATGGTATCCTTTGAGGTTTTAGTCCTTAAGAGACCAGCCAGCTTTGACAGCTTCTGCCTCCACCCTCATGGAAGTCAACCACCATGTGAAGAAGCTCAGGACAGACTGTGAATGATGAGAGGCCACTGGCAGGAGAACTGAGACTCCCTGGTGACAGCCAGCACCAAGGCCTGCAATGTGAGTGGGGCCATCTTGGACACTGAAACCCTGGGTGCAAAGAATGTAGCCCCAAATAATGTAGCCACATTAGTGACCCCAGCAGACCCATATGATTGTGGTTTGTCATGCATCAGCAGATAGCTGAGATTCATGATAGTAGATGATAGATGGATGGATAACAGATACATAGGTAGATAGATAGATCCACTGATAACTATTACAAGTTTCAAAATGTGATTTTTCTAATTTCTTCTTCACTGATTAACTGAAAATATGCTTTAAAAAAGGGACAACTTCCTATAAGAACTATTTGTTTGCCTTGAAAGGGTAAATATAAGAAAGGAAGGACAAACTCTTGATGTTACTTTAGAATTTTCATAGTGCCCTGTAATTCCAACTCATCACTGAGGTTTGAGTTTTTGGTTTTTTGGTCTTTGGGGTTTTTTTAGTTTTCTTGCTTTTATTGTTTTTGTGTTTTAGTATCATTGTGAGCCCTTGGATATTTATGTATTTATTTCAACCTATTACAGCTATTATCCTTGCCAATACTCAAATAGCCCCTTCTTTGGCCCATGGAAGTCTCCTCAAGTTAGATCTCTGTTCTTGTGATAGGACCCCATTAGTCCTGATAGCTTCCTTGCTTTCTGGCACAAGATGTCCTAGGTTCATCACATATGTTTCCTGCCCCAGATCTGGAGTCAGCCATTTCTCTAAGGAGTCCTCATTCCTTTAGTGGGAAGTGCAACCTGTTTACTCTTAATTTACATTCAATTCCAACAAACGTAGACATTAAATTTCCTAGCCCCAGATGCTTAGCAATATTCCATTAGAAATGGGCTGTTATAGACGTACACTCGCAGCTGTAAGAGGGACAGCTAATAGCCCATTAATAGGAGAGAGAACTTGGAAAATATGATGAAGTGCAGACATGTGAAATCAAAAGTTTCAGCAATTTGTCCCACTCCACACTTGCATTCTTCAAGAAAAGATCTTCAGTATTCCCATTTGAAATTAACCTCCTCTTCCAGCCTTTCCTTACATTTTATTTATACCTCTATTGTAATATTTATCAAATTGTTATTATGGTTGTTTTGGTCTGTTTGTCCAGATCTGTACCCCAGGGGCCCATGAGAATCATCTAAAAAGTTTTTTATTAACAAAATAACATAACAAAATTTTTAATGTTAAACTGAGATATACTTGATGTATAATATTGCATTGCATTAGGTACATGACATAACAATTTCATATGTGTATAAAGAGCAAAATGATAGCCAGAATAAGTTTAGTTAACAGCCATCACCACACATAGTTGCAATTTTTTTCTTGTGATAAGCGCTTTGAATATCTATTCTGTTAGCAACTTTCAAATGTACAGTACAGTATTCTATATATTCACCATGTTGTATATTATATCCCCTGGACTTCCTTATCCTATAACTGGAAGTTTGTACCTTTTGGCCACCTTCAACCATTTTGCCCTTCCAACACTCCCTATCTCTGGCAACTACCAATTTGTTCTCTGAGTTCTATGATGGCAGGGTGTTTTTAGATTCCAAATGTAACTGAGATCATATAGTAAAATAAATAAATAAATAAATAAATAAATAAATAAATAAATAAAATAAAATGATGTCTGGGTCCTACTGTCAGAGAGTAATATTCAGCAGGTCTGAATATTTTTGAAACTTGCCAGATTATCTTGTTTGATAATCAGGGCTAAGAATCACTAATCTGTGACTCTGGAAGAGTAGAGCCTCATTAAGTAGTTCTTGTATCCCTCATAACTGTGTTACCCAGAACTGCCATTCAATAAAATGCTTGCTGATTTGTAATGGGATTGAAGTTGACTAGGAAGCCTGAATCAAAAATGGTTAATCATTTTCAAGGTAATAAAGTAGATGAGTGTCCCACCCTATCCCTTCAAAGGACTGGACCCATAGCCATTTAGGAAATTAGACTGTTCAGGACAACATATTTCCAGAGGTGTTCAGAAAGCTCAAGATTACACTAATTTGGGGGAAAAATCACTATATTGCAGAAGCTTTTATCCCAAAGCATTAAATCTCACTAAACATGTAGGTTGGAAAGACTCCTACAGATGCAGAGTTGAAATCCACATGGAGAAAATACTAATGTGGGAGGTATGGTCATGTGGCTTGGAGATAAAGCTACTATAATATTGCCAACAAAAGATTTTCTGAACAATGCACAGTGACAGCCCTGGTGGCATATATCCCAAACTGCCTTTGATTCTCTACCATCCCTTGTATGTATGTGGCTCATTGAAACTCCTGGTGGGAAGGAAATAAATGTATCTTATATAACATACTTATTTGTATTTCTTCCACACTTAGCAGTGTGTTAGACATAACACATAATCAACAAATAAGTATTCAATCTTTTAGGAAGGAATAAGAGTGTGCTTGCCACCTGTGTCTTGTATGAGTCCTGTATCTAGCCAGTTAGGACCACATATTTTTACTATTCTCATTAACATGATATAGCCACAAAAGCATTGAAAATATGATCTTTCTATTTTAGGAGAAACAAAGAACTACAATTTTCTCTAAAAATAACCTAGATTGGAATTTTCTTCCACCCATGAGAGCACTATGTTTATGAACACACAGTCCCAAGACCTGTGTCAACAACATTCTAAAACAATGCTTCACTGTGATAATCACATATAATAAGCATTTGGTTCCTTAAGTTTTCATTAGTTTTGGAAATTCTTTTAGCCTGACAAAGATGGGATCTTTTTCACCCCCTTATAGTACAGCCCATCTGGTTAACAGCAGCCTTATACTAGGGTGCCTGAAGAGGGACAAAAAGTAAATTATGGATAATAGTGTCCCATGCCCTGAATCTGTTTCCAATCCCAAGAAGAATAGCAGAATAGCTTCTAGAGAAACTCCAGACCCAAAGTCAAGCCTTTGAAATGCTCAAAGTCAAGCATCTACGATCCCTTTGGAAAATTTTCTGGAGCTATCTGGGCATAGATCAAGAGCTTGGCCAATCTAAAGTACAAGTCACACCATGCAGAAAGAGCTACTTCTAGTGGAGAATGAGGGTATCATTTATCTATTGCCTGTCCTTCAGGATTCTTCATTAAAGGTAAGTATAGCTTTGCCGCATAACTCCCAGACACTCTCTTGAAAGCAAGTCCTTATTCCTTTAGTGATCCTCAATTGGGTGAAGTGTTTGAGAGTTGTAGGAGCAGTTTCAATTGTCGCTTTAACTGGGAGGAGCCCAGAAATGCTATACATCCCATAATGCATAGAACAATCCTTCAGACCAAAGAACTTTCTTGCCTAAATACAAGTAGCACCTCCTCTGAGCTTAATAATTTAGTTACTTAATTACCAAGTTGGAAATAAGACATTAAGACCCCTAATGCTTATTTGGCTCTTCTGTTGTAGGCAGGTGGTGATCATCTACATATTACATTATTGAACAGAACCATCTGGAAAAAGGAGAGAACAATTCATCTCTCTCCAGTACAGGATCATCCATTAGAGATGTACCCATCAGTATCTGTTGTTGGATGAGGCCACAGGTTAGAGACATTTAGGGAATATAACAGTTACAGTTAATTAATTCCACGTTCTACTCAACCCGTAGTCTGAATTTGAGGGTGGCAATAGGAAAATCTAGAAATCAGCTTCAGCAAAACTATGTCAACCAAAAGAAAATTAAACCAAAAGCAAGTCCAATACCAGGCAAATGTAATGAAGACAGTCTGGGAAATTATCAGATTAATTAAATGATTGAATATAATGACTACTGGCATGAAAGTTGTTTTCTAAAATGAAGGAGCTGGTCTAAATTCTCTTATACGTTGATAGTTACTAAATTTCTCTGCTCAGGAGGCAGATGTGTTTGGTTCTCTGTACTTTTAGTTTGTATTTCTTGTACCCCAAAGACAAAACTGAGCATCTATAAAATCAAGTAGAATTGCTTTCAAGAAGATACAACCCAAAATGGAAGTCTTGAGATTTAGTGCTTTTGAGGGATATGACTCTAATGGAATCCTGCTTTGTTTTCACCTGGCTCAGGCACAAGTGATGAGGAATGTACTCAGGACAGCTCTTAGGCAGAAAATATAATCCAGATTCCCAGATAAATTCTGAGTTTTAAGGCAGCGCTCCAAATGTAATGAGGTGAGGTGCGTTCTGATTAAAGTACTGCATGTCTAAGAATGTTATAAATACCTGCCCAAAATATGCAAGCAGACACATCTTCATGTATTAACCAAATATTTGTTGATCTCTAGTATAGCTACACCATCATGCCAAAATAACTAGAGTTTGGTTTCCTTCCCCAATGTGCATGCCCATTCCACAGAGCTGAACAGAAGGATAAGGGGTGGAGGGGAGGGACTAGCAGAAAATAGGAGAGGATGGGTCAGGCAGGACGCAGTGGGGCTGATTGCCTCCAAAACGCAAGTCACCCTTGGAAAGTCTTCCAATTTTCAGCAAAGGCAGGCATAGGTATGTCCACAGGTAAGCCAGCAGCATCTCCTATTAAAAAATGATCTCTCTTGTTTCTGGAGTCTGTGCTTTGAACAGCTTCTTAGGATTTGCTTCAGCTCTTGTTGGTTGGCCGACAAGATTCTGTGTTACAGAGAATCTCAGTCTGATTCTGTGTTTATTATAAATACAGACATTAAAATATTCTTCCAGGATATATTCAAAGACATGGTGGAATTTGGATATACTTCCCAGAACCAGGATATAAACTGCAGGCCATAAGATAATGGCTGGGATGCTCAATAAGACAGAATCTTATATCTGTATTTATGCAGATGTGGCTGGAATGTATGGAGATCCAGCACAGGGCATAATATAAGCAATCTTTGGAAGTGTCCAACATTACTAAATACTCTTGCTGGTCCAGGAAGTAGCATGGAGTCCATGTGGAGGTTGCCAACAGAGTTCAGGAATCAAAAATGAAGCTAACTCTCTGAGTCTCCCATTGTCCTAGGTAAAAATGTCACAGTTATTATAACAAAGGGCATCATCCTATATGCAAGGCTTCCAGAAATTTATACAGGCCATGATCAATATTTTGCAAAGTAGGGTCATAGCCAAAATGCAACTCTGAAGTCTGGACTCTCTTTTTCTTGTTACGTTAACTGGTTATTTGGCAGAACTAGTCCTTCCAGAATGCTGAATCCTTTGGAGGACATAGAAGAATATTTTCAGGACTTGAAATGGTAAGGTTAAATACTTAAAAATGGGGAGAGGTGGTGATGGATCTCTTGGATTGAAGAGATCTCTGCCCCTTCCCACACTTCCTTTAGAAAAGACAGAGAACAGAAATACAGTAAAACCTTGGATTGCAAGTAACTTGTTCTGCGAGTATTCCACAAGATGAGAAAACATTTCTGACAAATTTTAACTTGATAAACAAGTGATGGCTTGCAATACAAGTAGTACATGATGCCAAACATCACGTAATCACAACTGAGCCAATGGTTCTTCTCTCTCTCTCTTTTTCTCTCTCCCTGTGGGATTGTGGGTGATCATCTCCCATGCTCAGTCTCAGGCCACAGTGTTTGGCAGAAATCAGTGATTTTTCAGAATGTTGGCAAGTGCCCACAACTAGCACTGGTGTATTTTTTGTCATTTGAAAGCACCTATGGACAGTCCTTTGCTTTTCCATACAAGAGCAAACTTAAAAATGCTTTGCTTCATTCTAGGTCAGGTTGCCTGCAGATATAGACCCTTTCCTTCACTGCCTTATTGCCAGTGCCATTAAATACAGCATATGACAAGAGTTTATTAATACTGGACTATAGTCAACATCCATGCAAGCATATACAATGGCCCCATGCAGAAAAAGTTGAAAATAAAAGCAGTAAGGAGATGATTATGGTGGAAGTTAAGAAGGAAATCATCAAGAAGTACAAACATGGATGTGAGTGACCAAAATTGCAAGATTTTATAAGAAGTCTAAGTCTGCATCTCATCTGCAGAGGAGGAGGAGAAAAAGGCGGAGAAATCCATCACTTCAAGTGAGATTAGGCAGATGTGTAGAATTTGGGAAACAGTGCAAAATTTTGAAGAAAAGCATCACCTGAATAAGGCTGTAGCAGTGCAAGCAATGAATCTGTTTAACGACAATGCAACGTCATATTTCCATGAAATCCTCAAAAGAAGGCCAAAGCAATTGTCATTGGATACGTTCCTTGTGAAAGTTGCACGAAAAAAAAAAAAAAAGATTCCGTTGAGCCAATAGATAGCAGTGATTCTGTTAGTGATAGTGAAAATCGTCCTACACAATAACCCTCCCTCTTTCTTCTCCCTCACACCTGCCACGAAGGTTATCAAAGGTAAGTGCAGGTTAATTTGTTTACTTTTCTTTCTCTTTTGTATATTCTTTATTATTTTGTATTATAGTACAGAATTGTAATCATTTTTGCATGAGTATGTTTAGCTTATGGAATGAATCATCTGAGTTTCCATTATTTCTTATGGGGAAATTTGCTTTGATATACAAGTGCTTTGGATTACAAGTATGTTTCCAGAATGAATTATGTTCACAAACCAAGGTTTTACTATAATCTAATCCTGTAAAGTAATACAGGAGATACCATACACTTCTACTTCGTGAAAAGGCATTTTTGATTAAAGACAAAAAAAATCTCATGACAAAATGCAATTGCTTTTACTTTACTGTGGACTTTTAAAAGCCAAAATATTCAACCAGTTAAACAAAGAACAGGAAAGAAAGAAGATACAATCAAGTGATGGCATCTACTCCTTTAGCAGTGACATCTGGGAAAGGTTGGTTACCAGTGAGAGGTTGTCTGGGTAGGAAGGGGCCCAGTAAGTCTGCACAGGGGAAGATCTTGCTTCAACACACACACACACACACACACACACACACACACACTTGGTCTCTGTCCTGTCTGCTATCCTATTGGCCATTTATCCAAGGAGGACTTCTATATTCCAAAGTTCAGTTACCACAGCCTTGGAGGCCTCAAGGCCCATACCAATTGAAGTGATGATTCCATCAGTCTATAGATTTCATATACATTCTCTTTTCAGACTTATCTAAAGACAAAACAAGAACAGATATATCTGGTTGGCAAGCCAGCTGTCAACCACGTTAGCCCCAAAAATAATTTTTAAATTTACTGGTTATTCTTTTTTTTTTAACTTTTTAAAAAAATGTTTATTTGTTTTTGAGAGGGGGGGGAGGGAGACAGAGTGCAAGTGGGGGAAGGGCAGAGAGAGAGGGAGACAAAGTCTCTGAAGCAGGCTCCAGGCTCTGAGCTGTCAGCACAGAGCTTGACACAGGGCTTGAACTCACGAACTGTAGATCATGTCCTGAGCTGAAGTCAGGTGCTTAACTAACTGAGTCACCCAGGTGACACAGTTAATTATTCTACACATAGACATACACAATTATCTCTAGGTTCTGAGGAAGAGACATCTGTTACATGATATTTTCCAGGAGAAAGGAGGAGCCTAAGACAAAAGTCCTCAAGTTATCTCCCCACATTATGATATGATACCTCTTGACCTGATTTCCAGCCTATATTAGCACAGATTAGATTTGGAATTCATGTATGTCAAGGATTGGACTCAGTTCATCAACTGTGAGCTTTAGCTGTCCTGGTTTATGTCAGCTTCCTCATAAGAGAACGGTCAGATTCTATGTGCATTGAGTCCTGAATCCATATAAGCTCAGGTCTTCACTACTTAAACATTTTTGATTTTTAGAAATGTCTTATATCCCACTGGTAAATTTACCTTAGTCAAACAAGCTTCTTTGAGAAGCAGGTGTGGGGGCAGAGGTAAATTTTTATTTACCTGGAGTCTTCTTATGAAGGTTGCTCTAGCATCATGATACTGAAGACATTAATTTGATGATTTGGAAGAGTAGTATTGGAATAGGCTAAGCCCAAGGTAGGTGTGAGCAGGTTCTTCAATTTCTATAGTTGATTTAAAGAGGTCTGTTATTAGAGAAACTTGAATAGAAAAAAATGGGAAATGAATCATGTAGCTCGTGCTTCTGGCACACCATACCACATCCCTCCAGTCCATCTAGTTTCAGTGCATCTCTGACCAACAGTTCTGTGCATACTACCAACATCCCACATCAAGAGCTTCTCTCAAGGTCCCTCTGATGTTCTTACTTTGAGATTTCTCTAAAACTATTTAAATCTGCTGAGATTCAACTATTTTCAATCCATATACACACTGGAGTTAAGACTCCTGGGGATAGCCCTCAAATAACAGGGGCAAAGGCCAGTATATAAATGTTACAGACCACCTGTCTCCTGGTGGGACAATCTTGAGTTGCATTCCACAGTTCCTCAGAGAATCCCCAGTGGAACTGACCCTTTCTGTCTCTTTCTCCCTATTCTCTCATTTTGGCTTCCATAAATCACCTCCTGAATAAACTTTGTGCACCTAGGAGCAAGTCCTTGTCTCAGGCCCTCCTTTCAGAACATCTCCTTCAGGGCATCTCCAGGAGAGTGTATACTTGTCCATGACATCAGTTAAAACTTCTCCAGTTGAAAATGGCAAGAAATCCAACAGAACATGTATTTTGATCAATGGGAATGTATTGGCTCATTGACCTGGAAGGTGTAAGGACAAAACTGACCTCAGGCAGTGACTGCGATGTGGGGATTTCAAATATAACATTAAGATCCAGCATCACTGTCTTTTGACTCAGTTCTACAGCCTTCCATATGTTGGCTTTATCCTCAAATAAGATTTCCCTCTGTGGTCATAAGGTGACTATAGAAGTTTCATATCTTTTCTTCTTTAAGCTTCAGTTGCACTACAAACAGCAAGAATATCTTTCCCAGAGATTCTAGGAGTCCCATCATGTTTATTTGACTTCTTCTGGGTTGCATGCAGATAGGCAATGGGATACTCCAAATCTACATGTGGATATGTAATCAAGGGAATGGGTAAGGGGTGACCTCCCAGAAAGAGATCACATATGGTTGTCAGAATAAAGGTAAATGGTTTCTGGGTGACAAAATACAACTAAAATCCATTACAATCCACTCCTCTGGGCATCTCTGAACACACACACACATACATGCATGTGCATGCATGCTTCCTCCCATATCTTACAAAGTTGCTTGAAATACCTACTTAAAATACATTCACCACTTCTCCAAAAGCAGATAATCCAATTCTAATCCAGCACCAAACCTAGGATCTCTGGATAATATGCAATCTTGCCAGTCAAGGAAAAATGTCATGCATCATAATCTGATATAGCTAACTGATCATTTTAGCAACCCCTGACACTCAATATACAGTGGTGGGGGAAGAACAAGATAACTTCCATTAAGCCATTTGAGAAAAGCAACAATTAGAAATTACTTAGTGTTCGTCAATCCAAAACAAATATCATGTTCCACTGGACAGGAATAACAAGGCTTACTTCCTGGCATTGGACCTTGATCCTTGGTTAACCAATCTGGACAGCTCTAGGAAGTTCTCCCTCATCTGTTTTCTTCCATGGCTCATGGTTTCTCCTTGGAAGATCTCTTTGTCCATTATCCTCCATAGTCATATCTCAGATGGTCTTAAGAGGTAATGCTACTTAAAAGCTATACTCTATCAACTCCTTTCTTAATGACATGAATTTAAGCTGAAGAGTGTCTTCAAAATCAATCACAAATTGTTCTTGGCTTAGGCTTATGTTTTTATTATAAGCCCTCACTGAAACCACAAAAAGTAACCAGCATACTCTAACACCCAGAATTCTTCCTACCAAGTCCCCTTGTGTTGTCACCTTTGGTAGTCCATGGTGTGAGTGCCAACACAAGAGCAGATGAAAATTTGATTAGCATTTTTACTATGCTTAACTACTATTGTCAACTTTACAACCTGAGGTAGAGAATTCCTTCTGACTTCCATTCAACATTGACCCAGCCAATTATGGAATCTGCTACTTGCTAATTCTTACTCCTGGTACTAACTTATCGATCACTCATTTATTCAACAAATATTTCTTCCATGCCTATTACATGTCAACCATTGTTCTCAGTTCTACTGATACAGTGGTAAATCAGGCAAGATCCTGCTTACACGGAACATACAGTTAGAATTCATTCATTTCCATGAGACAAAAAAAAAAAAAAAAAAATCTGGCCCTAATAGGATTAAGCCAAAAAATGTAATTTATTAACTAAGATAACTGAAAAGTTCAGGGGTAATATTGGCTTCAAACATAGCTTTGTGTAAATGCCAAATGATGTTGCCAGGACCCAGTTTGTCTTCATCACATGGTCTATTGGCCATGGTCTATTCTGTATCTTGGCTTTGTTTTCAGACAGTCTCTCTCTTCCTGATCACAAGATGTCTACAGAAGATCTAGATTGTATATCTTCCAGGCGTTAAGCCCAATAGGATTTCATTTTATTCACTCTGATTGAGTCATACTGGGTCCCTAGCCAGGGAACTGAGACATGCTGATTGGCCAGACCTGAGTCATATGTTCTGCACCTCAAAGGAGCCAAAACAACCAAAAGTAGATGGAAGGAAAGTGGATTAGGGGTGGTTCCCCAGAGTGATATTGGGGTGTGGTTATCAGAGACGAGTGAATGGATACTGGGCAGCAAAATGTATCCACCAGATCCAGAGGAGTGCGGATGTCCTGACTCACATACACACCCAGTCCAGGATCTCCAGGAGTTGACCAGGAGTTGGTGGTGCTACATTCAGTTGAGAAATATCTGAATCAATGATTCATAATGGCCAGTGAGTACATGAAAGCTCAAGTCCCAAGTCAGAAAGTTATTGAAAGAAAGTATGGGTGTTGCATATGCCAAAGGGCATTCTGACTGTCCTGACTGAGCTTGTCTGGAAATTTTGTTCCCCTTCATCACACTCTAAGATCTGGGTGAGGTTATATGTCCCTAAGATTCAGTTTTACAAAGGCTTGGGCTCCTCCAAGTTGCTTCAGAAGATTAGAGATTGGAAAGGAGGGAGTAGTAAGGCTGTAATGACATATTACCAGTTTTCTCGAGTCATTGCCAAGAATTACTCAAAGCTGGAGAATAACAGGGTAACAAGAAGAATATGACACATCTTTTCAGAAAATATATTTTGCTCAATAGGAAGTAATTTAAAACATTACTTATAAACATATATAATGGCATAGAATGCAACATTTACATTAATTTTAGGACACAACCATAAACTTCAAAAAAAGTTTTCAAGCTTGCTGGGGATACTCAAAGGAAAATCACTTGCACAGTGGAGAGAAAAAAAACCAACTCTTTTCCCCAGACAGAGATTAAGAAGCATGATCCTTATCTAAGAAGTTAATCCAGCCTCTCTAAGCAGAAAATTCAGTGTATTGGCAAGGTCTTTTTAGTAGCCAGGGAAGCAGCCATTGAATATGGCTGAGTAATGCGCCTGTTTATTATCCCCAACAGGCCCACTGGGAAACCATTTGAAATCCAAAGTGAACAGAACTTCATTGTGAGTAAGTAGGCCTTGCAATTACAGAACTGTGAGGAAAGTATTAATCTCTTTCTTTCTGTTAGACAATCAGGAAAATAAATATGCACTTTCACAACCCACACTGGTGGGCAGGGCATAAAGAAGAACAACCTAGGGAAGTCTGCCAGGACAGTATCCAGGAAGAGTCTGACACTCTTGGTTGGATTTGAAGCAGTGGTACCAAAGCCCACTGCCTGACCAACTCTGGGAGACTTGGAGAGGCAAAGACCACCAGAGCCCATCCTCCCAGAGCCCCTGAGATACTATTTCTGGGCTAAGACTCTGGAAAAGTACTGCTGTCAGGAGAAAGGTGTGTCCTGGGGGATTAACAGTGCCCCTGATAGAGTTTTCTTAATCCCTCTAATGGCAGAGAGGTAAAGTTTAGAGGAAGGAGGCACATGGTACAGGGGTTGAGGGCCCGCACACAGAAACTGGGTGCATCAGAACAGAGTCCCCTATGGGAGGCTGGCCACCTTACCTACTTGTCCTTAGACCACAGATAATGTCAGCATACAGTTTGCAATTCTTACCATAGGTTGTCATTCCCTTTGGTTTTCCCCATTCCTCCAATAAAATCTGATCCACCCAGACAGCTATGTGTGGAAGGCTATAAAGAGAAGCTCCCCAGAGCTACAAAGAGGGGTGTGAGGCCTGTATCACTGTAGTACAAACAGTTTGAGAAGTGAGGTGGCTGCTTAGCTCACAATTCCCATGGTGATCTTGCCTTTCCCTCCTTTCTTTGAGGAAATTGCTTTAGTCTTAACATAGGGTCCACCTGTGAGCTTCATGGCACCAACTCAGGCCACACCAGTCGAAGAGAAGCTCTTGGCCCCAGCTAGGCTCTTCCAGCTGGCCCAGGATGCAGGCCAGCCAATCAGAACCCTTCCCAGTTTTGTCCTCTCAGAGGGAAAAGTTGGGAACGTGTGTGCCTGTTACTACCAGTACCCATGATTCAAACCCTAAGGAAAACAATAATTTAGGAAAATGATGGCATGTAAAAAGAAAGAAGTGAAAGAGAGAACGCTGTTCTTTCTACCATTTACTTATATGACTCAGTACATTCTCCCTTTTCCTAAGCTGCTTGGTATTGGATAATTATCACTTGAAAATAAAGATCCTGTTCAATCAGTATCCTTCACACCACACGTGTACACGGGCAACACATGCACACACCCACACATATGCACACACATGCGCATGCATGCACACACATGCGCATGCATGCACACACACAGGCACACTGCAGTCAGTGGATTCCAGACTGAGACCAATGGTGAGGGAAGTGGGCACATAACTCTGAGAAGTCACATCAACACCTTGAGAGCAGATGGAAGACATCCATGCCTCTTTCCCAAAGGATAT
Source organism: Lynx canadensis (assembly GCF_007474595.2). Taxonomy (NCBI): domain Eukaryota; kingdom Metazoa; phylum Chordata; class Mammalia; order Carnivora; family Felidae; genus Lynx; species Lynx canadensis. The sequence continues at coordinate 20,727,296 of NC_044307.1, forward strand.
GGAGAGAAGGAACTTTTTAAAGGTGGGAAAATTCACAGTCTAGATTTGCAAGTCCTGGGGCCAGAGCTAGAACCCGAGCTTGAAGTCATCAGAAACAGATCTCACGTCCCACAAGTGAAAAGGAATTTTGAATGGTAATAAGAATAGGTGTATAGTAATAATTTCTCAAAAAGTGATAATAATCATGAAAACTATTTGCTGGATTAACTTTTACATCTAAGGCATCAGAGTAGATTTGGTGTGCCATAATATGCAATTATTATCTAAATATATTTTGACATTTCTGAGAAGTTGCTGGTAAGTATCAATTTTAAATATTAAAACTAAGATACAGAGAAGAATTCTCTTCCTGGATATGTCCCAGAAAATCAGAGCTCCTATTCTATTCCAGAAGAAAGGCAATGAAAGCAGCTTGATCTGGACTCAATTGGGTTGCTACCCCCCCTCCCCCCGCTATGATTCATACATTGAAGGTCTAGCCCCCAATGTTAAAGAGATGGTCTTTGGAGATGGGGCCTTTGGGAGGTAACTAAGGTTAAGTGAGATCATGAGGGTGGAGCCTTCATGATGGGATTAATGCCCTTGTAAAAAAAGAAAAGAATTAACTCTTTCTTTCTCATTCTCTCTCTCTTTCTCTCTCTCTCTCTCTCCAACATGTGAGGATGCACCAAGAAAGCAGCCTTCTGCAAGCCAGGAAGAGAATTCTCACCAGGAGCCAAATCTTCTGGGTACTTTGATCTTGGATATCCAACTTTTGAACTGCAAGAGCTGATTGTTCAAGCCAACCAGTCTATGATACTTTGTTATGGCAGTTCGGACAGACTAACTCAGAACCCAGGACCACAGATACTGCAACCTCCCAGGTTTTCTGGTTTCCAGTGTGGAGTTCCAGTCTTCTGTCACACTATCAGGTAAGGCACCAGACTTGCCCCCTCCTCTTCACTTCACTGGAAACAGAAAAGAGATAAGAATGGATTGTCCCTGAGGGTCTGGATGTGTAAACCATGAACCTGACATTCATTCTAGCCATCCACAGTGGCTTCCTACTAATAACAGTTCTTGACCTAAAGAATAAATTGAGCAATTAGATTTATTTTTAATATGAAACATTGCATAGATAAGATTCATTTTCAGGAGAAGGAAAAAAACTGTAAAATTAGAGTCACACCCTCCTGATTCAGAAAGTTCCTGGCCACTGGCCTATTCAGAAACTGTCAAAATAGTATCTTATATTCAAAAGTATGTTTTCATTCTATTGTAGAGAAGTAAAATGTTGATTTTTTTAAAGCATAAGTTCTAAAAAATGAATAAGTCACTTTAGTCAAAAATCTTTTTTGTAAGGCCTGAAATAATTAAAATGGTAGGGATAATGCAAGCTAATATTTTTGAGTCATTCTTCTGACCTTGTGTGCTCATTTTGAAGTGCAAAAATTATTTCTGAAAATGAGTTGTAAACACAAGCAATGAAGGGGTAACTAACCATGAAAGTAATTAATTAAAAGATTTCCCACTTAGTTGCATGTTTTCTACAGTAAAAACACTTTTAGAAAATTGCTAACATTAGAGACTCAGATGCACTATTAGTTAAATCTTAATTTAAGAAAATTACAACCACATACAGTTACCCTAAGAAGCTTGCATCCATGTGGCGGCCATCCCCACCTAGGAGAGCTAGTTTTCTGGAAGCCCCAGGATATGGCTTAACTTGGGGAAACATTAAGGCAAAACTAAGGTGGGAAGGGAGAAATTACAAGGAAACATGTGGATGTCATTGTAATAGCACTTTAAATGCACAAAATTCAAGCATAAAGACAACATAGGGAGTCAGTAAATTACCAGTTATATTTTTTATTGTGGCAAAAATTTGTAACATAAGATCTCCCCTCCACAAATTTTTCAGTGTGCAGCACAGTATTGCTGACTATAGACAAAATGATGTATAGTGGATCTCTAGAACTTTTTCACCTTGCAGATTTGAAACTCTGTACTCACTGAACAGCAACCCCCATTTCTCTCTTCTCTCCCTAGCCCCTGGAAACCACCTTTCTACTGTCTCTATGAATTTGACTACCCTAGGTACTTCACATAAGAGGAAGCATACATTACTTGTCCTTTTGTGCCTGGTTTATATTACTTAACATAATGTCCTCAAGGTTCATCCATGTTTTAGCCTGTATTAGGATGTCTTTCTTTCTTAAGGCTGAATAATATTCCGTCATATGCATAGACTGCGTTTTCTTTATCCATTCATTTGCCAATGGACATTTAGGTTGTTTCCACCTCTTGGCTATTGTGAATAATGCTGCAATGAACATGGGAGTGAAAACATCTCTTCCAAATCCTGATTTAAATTGTTTTGGAGAAATATCCAGAAGCACAATTGCTGGATCATGTGGTAGTTCTATTTTCAACTTACTGATATTTTATGTATATAAATCTGCGGTAATTATTTTCTAAGATTAAGGTCTATTTATCATGTTCTAATAGCTAGAAACCGTTCATGATTTTGCTTTTCCTGGTTTCAGTGAAATGCTTGTTTTTCTTTATTAAAGATAATGAGCATGTAAATTTTTTACATTTTTTGTCACTAATGTTATGGCATGAAATGTTTCATTCTTACTATGATTCTAGAGACACGGAACAACCTGTGTGTTTGAGAGACTTTGTGTAGCGCTTGAGCACGTAGGTATTTCTTCACCCCCTTCCCACTGCCCAGAGTTACACAGCTTCACTTGCCCAGTATCTTTTCAAGGCAAATCAGGAGCTGTCAGCAACTCTGATTAATGTCTCAGCTCCCTCCTTCCCACAGACAGGAGAATATGGTCCAAGTCCCATATTAGGTTTTCTTCATCTTCCTTCCTTACTCCCAAGTTTTAGTGGAAAAACCTCTCTTCCTGATCTGCCACTCAGTTTATATTCCTTTCTATTCCCAACCTCCCGATATTATCCTTTTCCAAAGCACACACATAAGAAACAAAGTTCTTGCAGTTGACAAAATGGTACGCAGAAGTAAACCCCTGCATAACGCAACGGAGATGGGGAAGGAATTACCACTCTCTTCTGAAACCATGTTTTATTTTAGGTGAAAATTTTTTTAACATTTATTTATTTTTGAGACAGAGAGAGACAGAGCATGAACAGGGGAGGGTCAGAGAGAGAGGGAGACACAGAATCTGAAACAGGCTCCAGGCCCTGAGCTGTCAGCACAGAGCCCGACGCGAGGCTCGAACTCACAGACCACAAGATCATGACCTGAGCTGAAGTCAGCCACTTAACCGACTGAGCCACCCAGGCACCCCTGAAACCATGTTTTAAAGAGGTTGCTTGAAATGTGAAAACAAGCAACAGCCAAGTGGCCCTGGTAGAGGAAGCCGGCCATCTTGGGATCCTGACCAAAGCCAACCAGAAAATGAAGTTGACACATAGTAGAGGTTGAGCCAAAGTAATTACAGAGAAACTGAGCCAGACCCCTGGCCAAACTACCTGAAGCTCACTCTACCTCTGGACTTTTCAATTCTATGATTTGACAAATCTCTATTATTATTTTTAAAACTTTCAATTGAGCCTTACATTGCTTAAGCTTTACCTCTCTGTGCCTCAATATCCTTATTTTTAAGATGGGGATAATACTGGTGCCTTCTTCTTTGATTCGTCGCAGGAAACAAAGGCAATAGTACGTGTAAAGTTTTTAGATCAATGCCTGGCAGAAAGAAATGAGCTTAATAAAGTAAAATATATGCACATAAAGCTAGGGTTAAAGTGATAGGTATGGTTCTCATGGAACTATAACTTAAAAGCAAATTTATAAATTAAATTCAAACAAGCAGAGACACCTTGATGTCTCAGCTGGTTAAGCATCCCAACTCTTGATTTCAGTTCAGGTTATGATCATGGTTTGTGAGTTCAAGCCCTGCATTGGGCTCTGTGCTGACACATGGAGGCTGCTGGGATTTTCCCTTTCCCTCTCTCTCTCTCTCTCTGCTCCTTCCCTGCTCATGCACTCTCTCTATTTCTCTCAAAATCAATAAAAACATTTTTAAAAATTTAAATTCAAGCAAGCAGGGGACTGAACGTATTAATGCAGTCATTCAGGTGATTCACAATATGCTAATATTCATTGTTTTATAAAGCCATAGAAATTAAGACAGAAATTAAAATATTAAATCCTCACCAAGAACTCCTAAGTCCCCTAGAACACATACAAAACCCTAGTAGAAACCAAAATGTCAATTCGTTACCCATCCAGGACATTCCTACTGAATGAAGAAGCGTAACAAATGTGTTTGGAGATCTTTTCTAGGGAAATTAAGCCAGTTGAATTTTCTGCTTTATATCCAGAAATCCTTGAAATCAAAATATCATCATTCCATACAGAAAAGTCTCAAAAAAATGAACTTCAAACAACTTGACCGAGAGATAATTTAGTTTCACACTCCATTTCCTAACAATGGAAAAGGTATTAAAATCCTAAAATACAGTTCATTATATTAATCAATTTAACACCATTTTCCTAATGGAGAGCTATTGCCTCAACAGTAATGCCAGTCCTTCAGATTTTTTCACACAGTGTCATAATTAGCCATGACATTCAGAGGACCACCTGACAAGAACAGCACAGCGAAGGGCAGCTTAAGTTCAATTACATGTCCATGGTTCTAGAGCCAGGAGTCAGTTATTCACGCTGAGTAAATAACATTGATTTTGTTTATTTTATCGTCTGTGTGATATACACTGAGGCTTGAGCAGCTGGTAAATTTTGTAACTTGTTGAGATATTTTTTACTCTTATCTACAAAGCTGCATTCCAAGGAGTTCTTTTCTTTCCTTAACTATAGCTGTACTTGTTATGAGAATTCTCATGGTGAAAATTTCCAGTTAAAGACAATTGTGATATAGAGTGGGTCTACATTTGGCAGAAGACCAACCTCAACCATCGCTCAGTTGTCAATATAGTAAAGAGAAAGGAGTCATTTTGATCGAGGAACATTTTTGACAGATCAGAAATGCTGACCTGGGGTACAAGTGAGATACTGTTTTGATAGCAGATTCTGGCTTGAGCCTGAGCTACGTGATGAGGCAGATTCAGACTTGCATGGTATGATGGGCTGTAGAGCCTGGTCATTGGAAGTCTATTTGCAAGGGCGCTGACTCGTAGCAAAAAGCACAGAGTCTTGGGCAGACATGTAACCTTGGGCCTAAGTTGAATCTGGGTCTCTGAGGGGTATCTGTGAATCTTTTCTGGGGACAGGGGAAATGTTTAAAGGAATCCCTCTTTATGGGTTTGTTTTCTTACAGTCCACCTCCTAGGAGTGGGCCCCATCGAGGTACACCCAGGATGGTGTCTGACTCCTGTATTTCCTGGGTGGCCACTATGCCTGCCCTGGTTATTTCTTACTATATAAACAAACTATCCAAACTGCAATGGCTTAAAACCACAATTATCACTCACAATTTTGTGGGTCAAGAATCTGGGCAGGATTCAGTTGGGCAATTCTTTCTCCTCCTTGTGCTATTGCCTGGGGTCACTAGATGCTGTTCAGTCTGGATCTGGAGGGTCTAAGAAGGCTTTGCTGACATGCTTGGTGTCTTGATAGAAATGTCTGGAATATTGGGCTTAGCAGGATCCCTCTCCTTCTCCAGAGAGTCCCAGGGCCTTTCCACATGGTGTTTCCCACAGAGTAGTTGGATATGTTACCTGGCAGCTCAGCACTCCAGGAGACCAGAGTGGAAGCTTCCATCCTCCCAAAGCTGGGCCTGGAACTGCCATAGCTTCCCTCCTACTATATTTGGTTGCTGGGGCAGTCACAGACCAGCCCAGAATTAAAAGTGGGGTGGGGTATACTCTAAGTCTCACTGGGAGAAATCCTAAAGGAATGACAGCCATCCCAATATCCTCCCTCTACTGAACAAGCACAGCCCTAGAACCTGGATGATGATTGAGGCACCAGAAAATCCTAGCTCAAGGTCACCATTAATGGAATGAAACATGGACTGAGATCTTGTTCTGAGGAGCCAGGGTGCAGCCAGAGCCCATGTTTTAGAATTCATGTTCTCCTTATTTGTACCTCACTGGGATGCACTAAATGATAAGCCAGATTCTTATCTCCATGCTGCTTCCATCATTCTCCACTGCTCATCTGAATTTTCTGAATGAAACAGATCATGAGGCTCTCCTGGAATCCTTCACTTCCTTAAGGCTTAACCAGTAGACCAGGTCTCCAATGTCTTCTAAAAAGCTTCACAATATTCAAACAAGGTTTAACGAGGTATCTTCAGAAAAGCAGATTTTTTTTTTTTACTTCCCAAGAAAAAAAGAGAGAGAAGAAGGAACTTGATGTTTGAAGAAATATATAAATATTTGGTCAGCTTCTGCAGAGCATTTCAAAGAAACAATGTTATGTCTGAATCAGAATCTGAACATAAAAGTTCAAAAGATAACATGATAATGTTTGCTTGGCAACCCCATCTTCCTGATGGAAATGCAAACAGACAAAGTCAAAGCTTTTTATTCAAAATGGATTGTAAACACTGGGCCCTACCAACATGCTAATTTGAAGATTATTTTATTACTGTGTACTTTTTGAGACTAAATTGGAACCATCTGTCTTCTCGAGAATTAACTGGAAAAAGATTACAACTGAGCATAAGATGGCAAAGTTCATTTCACTTGCCTCTTGCTGAAGATGGGCCCATCTATCTGCTGGATGTTGGAACCATTTTTAGTGTGTGTGTACCCCATTATTTCCTAAAGTATAAAGTATAATTAAGAACATACCATAGTGTGTGATGCACCCAGACTCATCTATATGAAACATAAGTTAATTCTTTTGGTCCCTTTTTTTTTTAATATTCATTTTTCCAAAAGGCATCTGGAACCAGGTAACCCCAGGCCTTACTGATTTATGCATTCAAACTAATCATGTTCTGTTGACTCCATATCTAGACACTCTGATTCTTCATCTATTTGATTTTTACTGCCTTGAATCACAGGAAAGCCTGTCTTTTCCCAGGATCCCCTTCTCCAATAGTCTCCAAAGTCCCCGTGGAAATTATCCATGAAACCAGATTGTTCCCTAGGCTTTCTTTCTATCTGTCCGAAGGGAGTTATTTATAGTCAGACTGTCACCTGCAGCTCTCTAGACCTTCTGTTCCAGGGTCCAAAGCCCTCTCCGTCCTTCTGCCCAATGGACTCTTCTCTGCTTCCCTCATGTTGCCTCCCCAACCCCACTACCACTGATCTTGGAATCCCTTCACCTCCTACTTCTCACAAGTCTTCCACATCCTCATCCTCCAGACATCTCCTCCTCTGACCAATGGGAAATATTTCCTGATCCTCATAACCAGGTCTTGTAGACGGACTTCCCACACCTGAGTTGTTGAGCTCCTAAGCTGGATTTGGTTATTTTCTTTATAAGGAAGCCCTCTTCTTCCTAGCATGCACAAGTACTAGAAGTTGGGGTGAGGGCTGCTTAAAGGGGAGCATTGAGGACTGGTCAAGAACAGCTTCAGCCTATACCTGGAACCATTGGTAGTTAGGTCAACCTAGCTGTGCTATTCAACCTCTCCACTCTTCCAGTCTTCTTTCTCATCCATTGTTGGTTGTTGTTATTGTTTTTCTCAGCAGCCAAGATGTCTTTCCTAGAAATATGGCTTCGTTTAGGGACTCCCCAGTCAAGAACGGTCTTTAGACTCTAGTAAAAAGACCCTTACCCTGAGCTCCATGTTTTAGAGGGCTCTGCTTCAGCTTCCTAGACATGTTCCACCTCAGACAGTGAGGAGTCTATAAGACCGAGGGATCATGCTCGCTCAGAGACCATGGTCTTCCATGCTCCAGGTACCCAGAATCCTGGAATCCCTGCCCAAGTGTCCCCGTGATATCCTAGAGTTTGCAAACCCTCTTATCTGGGGCCTGTTCTCCCAAGGGCAGGCTGTGCCTCCAGTACATGCAAGGCTAGACCTGGAGGTGGACAAGGGACAACGATTTGGGGGATACTGTGGACCAAGCTTCGAAATGTGGTCTAGTCTAGGGTGTCTGCATATCTGCATTTGAGTCTTCTTGCAGTGACAGATGGAACTACATGTGTAAACAGAAGATGGGCAGATCCTAGGCCACATTGGCTCTCCTGCATTGTGATGTTTAGAAATGGAAGTCCAAAAAAGTCTAATAATTCTGAATTTGATCTTTGCCACCCAGGTTATTATGAAAGTACATTTGTCAAAGTTGAAGGATATATTGTATTTAATATTTTATTAAGCTAGTTTATAACTTTGAAATATGCGAACATACAATTGTGGGCCTTCATTTAGTCTCTTGCCTTGGTCCTGGTCCATGTCCCTTGAACATGCTGAATTTGAACTGCTGAATCACCACAAATCAAGGGATGTAGTTGAGCATCTAAGTGTAATGGAATACACTGTAACAGCTAAGATGATACCCAAAATTCTGTGGTTGAGGGAATGTGCTCGAGAGCACCAACAGACCTCTAGGGGGCAGTGTTGCCTAACCCTCAACTTGCCCAGTTAAGGGACAAGTTTTGGTACATCCAGAAAACTTAAAAATGGAGATTGATCCACCAGCTCTTCCCAGATTTTTCAAACCTCAGCCAGGTGAAACCTTGGCTGTTTCTGACACTGTTTTACAAGATGAAGTTCAGTTTCTCACCCTTTCTAAGGGCAGATCTGAGCATCACTTCTCCTTTTCAAGAAACAATCACCATCTCACCTTCCTCCCCACCCGGGAGCATAGGGACCAGACTGCATAGGGACACAATGGACACCGGAAGTGAAAAATTTGTTGAGCAATGACTTCCATTCACCCTTTAGTCAGACAGACTCCATGGTCTTGGGGCTCTGAGTTTCCCCCAGGGTCTACCCTAGGTATCATAAGTGCTAGTTCCTCTAGGTAAAGTGCCAGAAGACCTATATGTAAAGGACTCACCCTTCACCTCTTATGTAGACTGAGCTACAGACCTATATGTAAAGGACTCACCCTTCACCTCCTGTGTAGACTGAGCTACAGTCCTATATGTAAAGGACTCACCCTTCACCTCCTGTGTAGACTGAGCTACAGTCCTATATGTAAAGGACTCACCCTTCACCTCCTGTGTAGACTGAGCTACAGTCCTATATGTAAAGGACTCACCCTTCACCTCCTGTGTAGACTGAGCTACAGTCCTGTATGTAAAGGACTCACCTTTCACCTCCTGTGTAGACTGAGCTACAGACCTATATGTAAAGGACTCATCCTTCACCTCCTGTGTAGACTGAGCTACAGTCCTGTATGTAAAGGACTCACCCTTCACCTCCTGTGTAGACTGAGCTACAGTCCTATATGTAAAGGACTCACCCTTCACCTCCTGTGTAGACTGAGCTACAGTCCTATATGTAAAGGACTCACCCTTCACCTCCTGTGTAGACTGAGCTACAGACCTATATGTAAAGGACTCACCCTTCACCTCCTGTGTAGACTGAGCTACAGACCTATATGTAAAGGACTCACCCTTCACCTCCTGTGTAGACTGAGCTACAGACCTATATGTAAAGGACTCACCCTTCACCTCCTGTGTAGACTGAGCTACAGTCCTGTATGTAAAGGACTCACCCTTCACCTCCTGTGTAGACTGAGCTACAGACCTATATGTAAAGGACTCACCCTTCACCTCCTGTGTAGACTGAGCTACAGACCTATATGTAAAGGACTCACCCTTCACCTCCTGTGTAGACTGAGCTACAGTCCTGTATGTAAAGGACTCACCCTTCACCTCCTGTGTAGACTGAGCTACAGGGTGACCTAGGTGCCGGCTGCAGGGATGAAGCACAGAAATCGACCGCTTGTACTATATCAGGGCTTTGTAATCAGGGGATCCTGCTCCTCCTCCAAAAGGTGTCGCAAGAACTTTGCCAGGCAAGTTACACCCACTGGCCTCAGTTAACACCCCCAAGAGCATGGGGTCAAGTGGGAGGGAAGAACCATTGGCTGAGTATCAACTCCATGCCAGACCAATTTAGACTTTATTTAGATACTTTCTTTAGTCCTCACAGCCACCAAATGGCTGATATCTAAGAATTTGTGCTTCCCACTTTACAGATAGGGACCAAGGTCCAGAGAAATGGTAACCAGATGTTAAAACACAAGATTTACCTGAAGCACGAGACAACAGAAAGGTGAGAGACAACAGTACAAATTTTTCAAAACTGATTCATGACTCTTGGGTCCCTAAACCACATGAAGAGAAGGGAGTGGGGGCATTGCAAAAGAGAGTTCTCCAGGTGCTGTGTGTCCTCCCCTCCCCTTTGGGGGTAGTGGCTAGGGATGCTTTTCCCTCACCTCAAGCCTATGAAAAAGGGCTTTAGCACTACCACCTAGAAAGCATAATGTGTGTCCCCTGTAGTTTGGGGGTACTCAGAAGACTGGTATCTAACCCGTGCCTGATAAGTCTGAAGGGGGCAGGATTGATTGGTTCCTAAACTGTGGGCAGAGGCTGCTGTCACACTGAGCTTGGCCCAACTAACCTAAGTATGTCATAGTAAAGAATGGGTGATGAGAAAAAGATAAGGAGGGGATGTCTTAGATCCTGCCCTAAAAGAGTTTCCCTACAGGGGCATGGGAACCTTAATAGTAAGAGTCCAGAGAGGAACATACAGACGCCTAAGGACTGTGAAGGGGTCACAGGGAACCAGAAATTACAGAGATGTTTAAAAAAGGTGGGGGGCTAGGTGGCTCAGTCAGTTAAGCAGCCAGCTTCGGCTCAGGTCATGATCTTGCGGTTCATGAGTTCAAGCCTCATGTCCAGCTCTGTGCTGACAGCTCAGAGCTGGAGCCTGCTTCCGATTCTGTGTTTCTGGCTCTCTCTCTCTCTGCATCTCCCCTGCTCATGCTCTCTCAAAAGAAAGAAAGAAGAAAGAAAGAAGAAAGAAAGAAAGAAAGATTACAGACATGTCAAGAGAAAGAAGATGAGAGACCCTAGCTGATGAGAGGTCTCCCAAGAACACGCAAGAGAAATTTCCAGAGAAATGATGTGCTTTGAACATCCGCCAAGTCTAGAATACGCCAGTGCTGGATCTCTAGATCAGTACCAGTCAAGATGACCAGAAGAAACATGAATCTTGCCTGAGTGTTCATCCAGGGGCAGGGCCAGCACCAGCCCACCCCTAGGGTCCAAGAGACACAAAAATCCACCAGTTTCTGGGGCATCTGGCTGACAGTTGGTGGAGCATGAAACTCTTGATCTCAGGGTTGTGAGTTCGGGACTCACGTTCAGTATGGAGATTACTTAAAAATAAAATCTTAAAAAAAAAATCAGGGGCGCCTGGGTGGCTCGGTTGAGCGTCCGACTTCGGCTCAGGTCACAGCTCGTGGGTGCAAGCCCCGTGTCGGGCTCTGTGATAATGGCTCGGAGCCTGGACCCCGCTTCGGATTCTGGGTCTCCCTCTCTCTCTGCCCCTAACCCGCTCACATTCTGTCTCTGTCTCTCTCAAAAATAAATAAACATTTAAAAAAATAAATAAATAAAAAATCAAACTGCTTCTGATTACCCCTCAAAATGATAACAGTGATTTTTCCCAAGATATAGGACTATAGATTATTTTAATTTGTATACATTTATTCACTTAATTTTAGCACTTTCTATGTGCAAGACAGCCTTTATTTCACTTTGTTTTTTTTAAATTTTTTAAACATTTGTTCATTTTTGAGACACAGAAACAGAATGTGAGCAGGGGAGGGGCAGAGAGCAAGGGAGACAGAATCCGAAGCAGGCTCCAGGCGCTGAGCTGTCAGCACAGAACCCAACACGGGGCTCAAACTCACAAACCGTAAGATCATGACCTGAGCCAAAGCCGTACGCTTAACCGACCGAGCCACCCAGGTGCCCCATATTTCATTTTGTTTTTTAGTGCTTTTTAGAAGGTTAATTTTAGTGCTGCAGGAAAAGAAGTCCATGCAAGTGAAAGCCGTCCATGCCTGTTCCCTTGGCAAGCAATATGGGAGGCAAGAATGTGAGTGTCAGGAGTGAGCATTTGGCATAAACCAGCTCTCCGCGGGTCTCATCCAGAAAACACAGCTGCATAAGGATGATGTGCGAAAGCAAGGCCTACTGGAAACATCCCTGAGTGTTAACACATGTTACATAAAATACAAAACTTGAACTTCAGACTATTGACCCAAGAATGAAGAGTTTACCAGAGTAGGATCTAACCACACAAAAGAGTGATGTTTGCATCCTAAGGCCGTTTTCCCTCTGCATTGTACATATTGTCATATCAGCCACACAACTTAAAGACCTACAGACCCCCTCCTCCCCAAATATAAAAGTACATATAGTCGTTCTCCCACAGTTACCATTTTACCAGACACAGGTTCAAATATTAAAAAACAATCTCAGGGGTGCCTGGGTGGCTCAGTCGGTTAAGCATCCGACTCTTGATCTCTGCTCAGGTCATGAGCTCATATGGTTCATGGGTTTGTGCCCTGACAGCATGGAGCCTGCTTGGGATTCTCTCTCTTCCTCTTTCTGCCCCTCTCTCTTGCACGCGCACACTCTCTCCTTCTCTCTCTCAAAATAAACAAAATAAACTTTAAAAAATGATCTCAGGCATTTATGCTTGTGTCTCTAGCCCTCTGTGCAGATTGCTCTTCATATTCTCTCTCTCTCTCTCCCTCTCTCTCTGTCTCACACACACACACACACACACACACACTGTCTCTTCTCTTCCCATTCCTCATCCCTGCCCCCTTTCCCTACCTTCCACAGGCCAGGGTATTAAATGTTTTCTGTTTCTTAAATGCATCACACTCTCTTCAGCTTCTACACATACACCCACCACCCTTTATCACCATGAAACCGCCCTTCAGCTCCAAGTCTGAGTTGGGTACAAGCCCACACATGGTCTATTTCTACACCTTAATTGTCTACCTTTTGTGTATCCTCTAAACTATAAGTTCCATGAAAGCAAGGAATTTTCTTCCCAGAATGTCCTTAACAAACAAATAATGAGTGCTCTCTGTGCCAGTCTCAACTCCGAGTAGGACAGCACCTAGCTGCCTGTCTCGAATACCATGGGTACCTCCCCCAAATTGGCTGACTGGATGGGTAGACAGATGGATAGGAATGTGTCAGGAGCACGTTCAGCTGCAGCAAAAATAAAACCTAAACAATGTTTAAATAATTAAGGAACTTATTTGACTCACACAGCAAGAAGGCACAGGTAGGCTGTCCAATGACAGCAGTGTCCCAAAAGTTATCAGGGGATTCCATCTTCCTATTGTCTACCTTTATGATCAAAAAAAAAAAAAAGTGTGTCCATGTCCTGACCCTTGGTACCTATGAATGTGATCTTATCTGGAAATAGGGTCATGTAGATGTGATCACCTTAAGACAAGGTCATGCTGGAATAGGGTGGGCCCTAAATCCTACACGACTGGTTCCCTTACAAGAAAAGAAGAGACACAGAGAGAAGGCCATGTGACAACACAGGCAGAGGTTGGAGTGATGCTTCTATAAGCCAAGGAAGTGTCAAGGATCGCCAGCAACACCAGAAGACAAAAAAGAGGCAAGGAAGGATCCTCCCCTAGAGCCTTCCGAGGGAGCATGGCCCTGCTGACACCTTGATTTTGAACTTCGAGACCCCAGCACTGTGAGAGATTACATTTCTGTTGTTTTTCAGCCACCTGGTTTGCGGTACTTTGTTATGGCCACCTTAGGCAACCAATGAGATATGACTTTCATCTTCCTCTTCACAGGACAGCAGCTACGGCTAGACATCTGTGGTCTGGTCAGGAAAAGGTGGGAGAAAGAGCAAAAGTCTGATGGGTCATCCTGCAGTCTAGACTGCACCCTCAGGGAGCTTTCCTGGAAGTCCAGTCAGTGATGCCAACGAATATCTCACGAAAGAGGGCTGGGTCACAAAGTCACCCTGCAGCTGCAAGGAAGTCTGGGCAAGTGGATGCTCTTAGTTTTCAGATTCGACAGTTGAGGGAGGCAAGTGGGACTGTAAATGATGCTGGACTTGCCAGTTCATAGTAGCTAGCAAGTCATTGCCCTGTTCGGGTCACTAATGTTACCACGCCACCCGTGTCTGTCCCCTCCCCAGTATATCCTTACTTGATAACAAATAAATGCTGCGTTCATGAGAACAGTCACTGTGGCATGGCTGACCGGTTAGAACATTACAATTAGGAATAGGCCTCTCAAACTGAGGGTTGAGGGGGTGGGAGGGAGAGGAGGGTGGGTGATGGGCATTGAGGAGGGCCCCTTTTGGGATGAGCACTGGGTGTTGTATGGAAACCAATTTGACAATAAACTTCATATATTGAAAAAAAAATAAAATAAATTCAAATGAAAAAGAAAAGGAATAGGCCTCTCATAAATGGTAACAGGTGAGAAATATCCCTCTTTGCTCTCTCATCCCCATGACCAGGGCTGGGGTGAGTCCAGGGAAGGATCACCACTTGAGGGAGATGGCTGTCAGCCCACAGCTCCTGCTTCCTGGGCCTCTTCCCTCAGCCACTAAGGTCTCTCTGCCTGCGAGCTGCTATTCACCACCACCCCCTCTCCGGTAAAACTTGTAAACGATCACTGAGCCTCAAACTAGGCTATTCATAGACCAGGTCAGAAGTACCCACCACCCCTTAGTGTTTGGCTTTGACATTCTGATTTTTTTTTTTTTAATGTTTATTTTTGAGACAGAGAGAGACAGAGCATGAACGGGGGAGGGTCAGAGAGAGAGAGGGAGACACAGAATCTGAAACAGGCTCCAGGCTCTGAGCTGTCAGCACAGAGCCCTACACGGGGCTCGAACTCACAGACCGTGAGATCATGACCTGAGCCGAAGTCGGACGCTCAACCGACTGAGCCACCCAGGCGCCCCTGGCTTTGACATTTTGAAATTATACATGTAATAAATATATTCTCCTAAAAAATCAACAGGTCAAAGATTTATAGATTAGAAATGAAAAGTCTCCTTTTTTCAGCACCACCCCCCCAACACCTGCCCCCAGTCACATGTCCCTTAGCAGATGCAACCACTAAGAACAGTCAGTGTGTTTCTTCCAGTTTGCTGTCATCCATGCATTTATACACATACACACACACACACACACACACACACACACCAAGTACAGTTTGCACACTTCCTAAATGGGATTACACTGCCACTCATTTGTTCCGTTTTACAATAGGTCTTGGTATTGCTTTAAGGGTTTGCTGTGATTTATCAACCACGCCCACACCGGACGTAGGTGAAACAGCAAGTGATGGAGAAGCTCAGACTCCTGCCAGACTGCCTGGGGTCTCATCCCATCACAGCTCTGTCTCCTGCTGGCTCCAGGCCAGGAAGAAACTGCTTCTTCACCGTTTTGTGTTTCAGGTCCTTCATCTGTACAATGAGGATAATAAAAGCACTTACAGGGTTGTCACGGGGGAGTAAGCGAGTTCATCTATGTAAAGTGCTTAGGCAAGTACTGACCCAGAGAAGGCTTTCTGTAGGTATGAGCTGTTACTCATCATAATGACAGTATTTCCAATTTTCCTAGAGTAATATTTTAGCAAACAACTTACAGACAGCTCTGTGTGAGCATGTGTGTGTATTTCTACGGGACAGATTTCCATTCCTAGGAGTGGAATTGCCATATTCAGAGACCTCCACATTTTAATTTTGCTAGACCATACTGAGCTGCGTCTCCAAAAGAGTATATTTATTTGCACCTGCACCAGCACTGGATATTAACTCCAGTCTTTGGCAATCTCTGGGGGGAAATGGTGTTTTGATGTTTTATTTTGCATTTCCCAGATTACCATTAAGTGTCAGTATCCTTAGCCACTTTCCGGCCCTGTTCCCCTTTTTCTTCTGCGAATCCACCTGCCACATATTTTACCAATTTGCCACTGGGTGACTTTCCTTTTTCTTATTGATTCAAACGTGCTTCCCATATATCGTGGCTATCAACCAGTGCTTATATACGCTAGTCAGATTTTCATCCAGTGAGGTGTGTGCCTATTATTAGTCTGACACGCATCATTATCAAATTTTTAGTGCTCAATTCCCACCGTCTTTTCCTGTGGCATTGCTTAGGGAGGCTTTTCCTACCCCAGCATATGGAAAACAGTCCTCATTATCCAAGGCAGCAATGAAAAAAAAAAAAGTTTGGGCTGAAATTTTATCTGGAAAAAGTAAGTTAAACAAGTGTTTTTTAATATTATATCTAACCACATTTCCATTATAATGCGACCCATAAACTACTTTTCAAAATGTGCAAGACATAAATCGGGCTTTTACGGAGGGGGATCATTCTTCTGATTGAAATCTGTGATTGCATAACATAGCCTCCCTCATTTTTTTACAGCACAGTCGTTTTTACAAAAATATCTGCAGACAACATCAATTCTCCCCAGGGAGTCTCTCAATCCTTTGATGTTTAAATCATCCCCTTGTGACGGCTCTGTCCTGATTTGCTTATGAACTTTCTCTTCTTCATGCCTTAACTGGGCTCTCTCCTGTTGCGAGAACGTCACCTGCTGATGGCTCCACAGGAGATCTAAGAAAGGACGCATCATCACTTTCATCAGCTGCGTGAAAAGCCCTACCTCTTGCCAGGTTTGCGTTGTCACTGTGCAGTCCATTCGTTCTGGCACGATTTCGCCGAGTGTTTACAACACCAGGCTCTAATCAGAGATATTTGGTATCTGAGACACATGTTTGAGCCCAGGAAGATTTTACATGTGGCCAATCCATTACTTAATATTTTCATGATGTGTCTATTTTTTGCTTTTTGTGTAACTCCATCACTTCAGAAACTCAGATAATGAGGACTGGAATAATGAGGACTCCTTGAGCCCGCCATTCCATTTAAGTGACCCAATACCAAGGGGGTGTACTGAGCGCTATTCTAGGCCCAACAAATAAGGCTCTGTAGCAGTCAGGGTTGTCTGGAGAAACAGAATAAATGTAGATAGACAGATGGATAAATAGATAGAAATAGACATTTACCATGGGGAATCAGCGCATGTGATTAGGAGGGCTGTGAAGTCCTATGATCTCCTGCCTGCAAACTGGAGAACCAGAAAAATCTAATTCCAAAGTCCTAAGAACCAGGAAAGCCAGTGGTGTAAGCACCAGTCCAGGGGAAGAAAAAGATGGATGTCCCAACTCGAACATTCAGGCAGAAAGACGGAATCCGCCCCTCCTCCACCTTTCTCCTCTGGTTCAAGCCTTCACAGATTGGACGAGCACCCCCCACACCAGGGGAGGGTGGTTGGCTTTACTCAGGCCACTGACTTCAGTGGTAATCTCCTCCAGAAACACCCTCACAGTCATACCCAGAAATAGTAACCAGATACCTGAGCACCCTCTGGCCAGGCAAGTTGACACGTGTAGTGAACCATCACAGCACCTCTGACAGGTGTACTGCCTTCACCTGAAGCATATATTTCCTCTTCTGTTGAAAGAACAGTACACACTGAAGAACCCTCTTCCCCAACCCCGCCCTACATCCCCCTTACGCTCACCCACATACACCAACACCACCAGCCTTCTTCCTCCTAATACTTCCTATGAAAAGCCTGAAACCAAAAACATCAGGGAAAAATCAAACTTAATACTCGTGAGAAAGTAAAATCCTGGTCAGGGCAAGAGGAAAGTTCAGAAGTGCGTTACACAATGAACAGATGGGCCTCATTCCCCCACCTGACAAACAAGCAGATGGGGGTCACGCTGGAAAGAAAACAAACCCCCACCTTGTTCCAGCTCCAGCATTCAATGGGTCAACATCTGACTGTCCTGAGCCAGGCACTGACTTAGGTCAGACTCACTTCCCATATACACCGCGTTCCACAACTGTGTCTGAGGCTTTGATGATGTTGAAGTCCAAAGACAATGAGCTCCCCACCTCCAGCCTCCATGTTGTGGGCTCTCTCTGCCACCCAGACCTCTGGTCAGGGAAAGGAGAACATTCCCCAGTTTTGACACCTGAGCCTATGGGAGGGAGTGTTATTCTGTGTCAACTTGGCTGGGCCACTGTGCCCAGATATTTGGTCAAACATTATTCTGGATGTTTCTGTGAGGGTGTTTTTGGATGAAATTAACATTTAGATTAGGAGACCATGAGTAAAGCATATTATCTGCCATAATGTGGGTGGACCTCATCTAATTAGTGGAAGGCCTGACTAGGGGAAAAAAAAAAAAAAAAAAAAAAGGCTGACCTTCCCAAGCAAGAAGAAATTCTGTCAGCAAATGGCCTCTAGACTTGAATTGCAACATTGGCTCTTTCCTGGGTCTCCAGGCTGCCAGCTTACCCTACAGATCTTGGACTTACCAGCCTCCATAATAGGGAGCCAACTCCTTAAAATAAATCTCTCTATATAAATATATACATATTCTATTGGCTCTATTTCTCTGCAGAACATTGACTAATCCTGTGAGGAAGTCAGGCCAGGCCTTCCTGTCCATTCATACAGGGCTAGTTTGAGGAAGGATCTCAGGTTCACTCAACAAAGCTATAAATGACAGGAGCCTAGGATATTGTTTTTTCCAAAGATACCTGAATTTTAAAAGGGAACAAATGTCACTGGTTTTTCTAGTGGGTTTCTTTTTCTTCTTTATACTTTTGTGATTCTTTCATATATTCTTCAATTAGGTATTATTTTCACATTTGCAAAATGAAATTTAAATATAAATTTACTGTGTTTTGGGGGCACCTGGGTGTTTCTGTCGGTTAAGGGTCCGACCTCAGCTCAGGTCATGATGTCACCATTTGTGAGTTTGAGTCCCACATCGGGCTCTGTGCTGTCTGTGCAGAGCCTGCTTCAGATTCTCTGTCTCTCTCTCTCTCTCTCTCTCTGCCCTTTCACCTCTCTCACTCTTTCTCTTTCTCAAAATAAACATTAACGAACAAAATAAATTTACTGTGCTTCGCCACCTCTACCTTCCATAAATCATTGCTATTTTCCCCTTGTGTCTGACACTGAGTTGACCAGCATCCTAAAGCTGGAGTTCAACCTCTTTGTTTTCACAGATTCATTTACTCATTGGTTGATTGACTCAACACATTTTCATCTGGCACCTCTGTGCTGAGGTGTTCCAGCACCTCAGGTGCTAGTCTGCCTGAGTTCGTATCCCAGTTCAGCCCATTACTAGTCCTTCGAGCTCAGTCTAGTTACTTAATCTCTCTGTGCCTTGGTGTTTGTTGGTTTCAGTCAAAAAGGACAAACAGTAGATGAAACAAGTTGGCAATTGAAGCATTTAGGGCAAGGCTCGGTCATTGTACAAGCTCTCACTTCATATTCAGCTAGTATCATTCCAGATGCTGCTAAGGGAATAGCTTTGGTTGGGGGAGGCGGGGAGTAAAAGAAGTTTCTGTGTGTTGGTTTCCATTTTCGGAGTGAAGGGGGAAGTGGTCAAGCTGTCATTTTGAGGAATGCAAACAACACAAGAAGAGGGAAGTGAAGGGGATTGGAAGGTAGTGATAGGGGTCCATACACGGGTAACAGCACCAGGCTGGACCTTGTGGTGTCCTCCAGGGCACAGAGGTGGGAACAGAGAGAAAGATGTGGATTATTCCAAGCTGGGTTTCACCTTAGTGTGGTGGAAGGCCACCAGAAGCAGGGATGGGCTTGAGAGTGGGCAGGGGGACAGACAGAAGCAGGCACAGGAGTGTTGCACCCTGCTTGTTTCTGTAGAGGACACCAGACTCTTACAGAACCAGAGTGAGCCCCACCCCACCACTTGGCACACAGGGAAGGCTGTATGCCTTTTATTTTTTGAATTGAATTCAGCTCAGGCTGCAACATGCCAGCTTAGCAGGAAGTTCAACACCTTCCACTTGTGGCTTCCCGCCAACGTCTTAGCATTGTCCAAAACCCCCCACATACTTAGTAGTGTCTCCAAAGCCAGTCCCCTCTGGTTTTGGTCGCACAAAGCAAAACTGAGACCAATGCCCTTGGGGCTGAAGGAAACCACAGCCACCCCCAGAACCCAGCTGCTCCAGATCTAGCTGCGTGGCCAGGCAGTGAGGATCACAAGAGCTGCAGTTAAGTACTCATCTTGTCTGGTTCAAAGAAATCATTGGTGCTACTGTGGGTTTCAAGACACAGTGTTTCTTCAAGGCAGCAACATCGCGCTTTCCAGGGGTATTTCCATGCAGGAAGCTACACACCCAAACCAGCTCTGGTTCCCAAGGTCCCCCCGCTACAGGCATGCACCCCATACCAGGCAGATAGGTGCCCCCGCCCAACACTACTTCAGAGCAATCTTTCCCTCATCACAGCCAAGCCATCTTTTTGAGCCCAGGTCACCAGCAGCCTGAGGAAGATCATGGAGGTCCCTTTTCTCTGTAGAACTGCCTCAGCCTGAGACCATCTCAGAATCTATAGGGGTCCAAATAGCATCCAGCCTCAAAGAGAATAGGTTGGGGTTTCCATTTCTCTCCTCACAGGAAGGTTCTTTCCTTTCTACACTTTGGTGCCAGAAGGATGAGGACCCTCAATCAAGCCATCAAAAGGGCCCCCAACTCCCACAGGGCAAGCCTGGCTGCACATTTACATAAATAAAGAGTTCACTCAACCCTTCCTGGACCAGAGAAAAATCTGACTTGCTGTCTCTACCTCAATAGAGAAACAACTAGTGTGGTGCCTGGGTGGCTCAGTCGGTCAAGCATCCAACTTCAGCTCAGGTCATGATCTCACAGTTTGTGGGTTCGAGCCCCACATCGGGCTCTGTGCTGACACCTCAGAGCCTGGAGCCTGTTTCAGATTCTGTGTCTCCCTCTCTCTCTGCCCCTTTCCTGCTTGCTCTCTCTCTCTCTCTCTCAAAATAAATAAACATTAAAAAAAGAGTTAATGGGGGTGCTTGCGTGGCTCAGTTGGTTAAGCGTCTGACTTCAGCTCAGGTCATGATCTCACATTTGTGGGTTCAAGCCCCGTGTCAGGCTCTGCATTGATAGCTCAGAGCCTGGAGCCTGCCTTGGATTCTGTCTCCCTCTCTGCCTCTTCCCCACTCATGCTCTGTTTCTTTCTCTCTCTCTCCCCAAAATAAATAAATGTTAAAAAATATTTTTAAATAAAAAAAACAAAAAAGAACTAGCAATAGCAGCTTTTCTCCATGTAAAAAAAAAAAAACGGTTAAAGATTAAAGCTTGACAATAAAATAAACAACCTGATTTTATTTTTTTAACCTTTTTAAAAATGTTTATTTATTTGTTTTGGCGGGGGCGGGGGCAGAGAGAGAGAGAGAGAGAGGGAGGGAGGGAGAGAGAGAATCCCAAGCAGGCTCCATGCTGTCAGCACAGAGCCCGACGTGGGGCTCGAATTCACGAACCGTGAGATCATGACCTGAGTGGAGATCAAGAGTCAGATGTTCAACCAACTAAGCCACCCAGGTGCCCCCAACCTGATTTTAAAATGAGCCAAAGACTTTAACAGACACCTCACCAAAGAAGATACACAAATGGCAAAGAGGCACATGAAAAGATGCTCCACGTCAGAGGTCATCAGGGAAATGCAAATCAAAACAAGGAGATACCGTTACACGTCTATTAGAATGTCCCAAACCCAGAACGCTGACAACCGAAATGCCGGTGAGGATGTGAAACCACAGGGATTCTCATTCCTTCCTGGTGGGAATGCAAAATGGTGCAGCCACTTTAGAAGACAGATCGGTGGTTTTTCACAAAGCTAAACATAGTCTTACCATATGATGCAGCAATTGTACTTCTTGATATTTACCCAAAGGAGTTAAAAACTTATGTCCACACAAAAACCTACACACAGATGTTACTAGCAGCTTTATTTATAAGAGCCAGATCTTGAGAGCAATCAAGATGTCCTTCAGAAGGGTGGATAAATAGACTGTGGTTTATTCAGATGACGGAATATTATTTAGTGCTAAAAAGAAATGAGTTATCAAGCCATAAAAATACATGGAGGAACCTTAAAGACATATTACTAAATGAAAGAAGCCAATCGGAAAAGGCTACATAGTGTATGATTCCAACTCTATGACATTCTGGGAAATTCAGAACTATGGAGACAGTCAAAAGATTAGTGGTTGTCAGGGGTTTGGGGGAGGGATGAATAGGTGGGACCCAGAGGATTTTAGGGCAGTGGAAATACTCTGTATAATACCATAATGAGGGATACATTTCACCGTACATTGTCCAACCCCATAGAATGTGCAGCACCAGGAGTGAACCGTAATGTAAACTCTGGACTTTGGGTGATTATGATGTGTCTGTTCAGGTTCATAAATTGTAACAAATGTCCCACTGGGGTGGGAAACATTGAAACAGGAGAGGCTGTACATGTGGTGGAGCAGGGGGTATATGGAAAATAGCTGTATCTTCCTCTGCAGTTTGCTGTGAACCGAAAACTGCTCTAAAGAAATAAAGTCTTAAGGGTATTTTTAAGTAAATAAGGAATTGATTAAAGATACCATTGCTGTTGCTTCATTCAAGCAAAAGTAGATGGATTAGAAAGACTGTGTTCCTTCTTTTGAAATTGGATTACCTAGGACAGTGGCCCTCACTCATTCATCCAACAAATATTTATTGTACGCCTACTGTGTGCCAGGCACTGCTCCCGGCACTGGGGATGTGGCGGTGAGCAAAGAGACCATGTCCCCTCCTTTTGTGAAATTTACATTCTCATAAGCTATATTAGGTAATGAAATGCTACAGAGGAAGATTATAGAGCCATGGGAAAGGGAGAAAGAGCTCATTTTTCAGTAGGATGGTCTGGAAAGTCCTCTTTGGTAAGAAGACTTTTGAGCAGAGAACTGGAAGATGTAAGAATCAAGCTTTTCAGGCAGAAGGAAGGCAATGAGTGGGAGCAAGCCTCTCATGCTCGAGGAGGCTGGAGCAGTATGAGTGACAGGAGGTGAGACCAGAAGCTTGGGACTGGGCACAGACCATGCAGGCCCTTGACGAGCTTGGTGAGAAGCTTGCATTTTACTCTGTGTGAGATGGGCAGCCACAGGGCAGTTCTGAGCTGAGCAGTGACATGGCCTTACTTCCAGCTTGGAAGGACCATGTTGACCCCTGGCTCCTTGGTGGAGAGACAGGCGGTAAGAGGGACAAGGTAGAAGCAGGGAGACCAAGTAAGGGTTTTTCCTGACAGTCTGAGGTGACATGGGCTTGAATGAGGCTGGTGGTGGTGGTGGTGGAAGGAGATGGTAAAATGCATGATGAGGTCAATAGGATTTCCCAATGGATTGGATGCGTGTATCAGAAAAAGAGTGAAGGATGAGCCACTGGAAGCATGATGCTGCAATTTACTGAGATGAGAGAAACTGGGGAAGAACGAGTAAGATGGGCATTTGAGAAGGAATCAAAAGTTCAATTTTAAATATGCTTCGTCTGAGATACACAGTAGGCATGTGGTGGTAATGTCCAGTCTGAGGTCCAGGGGGAAAAGGCAAGAGTCCTGTGGAATGGTCAGCATAGGAGTTGTAGTAAAAGTAGAGGAACTTCATGGGAGGGCCTGGAGAAAGCACACAGATATGGAAGAGGCCAGAAGATTGAGCCATGGGCATTCCAATATTTAAGGCTTAGAGACAAGAGCAGAAAACCAGCAAAGTGTGCTGAGAAGGAATGGCCTATGGCGTGGAAGGAAGAGCCAGGAAAGGGTGGAGCCGGGGGTGTGAGGAAAGTGTTTCGAGAAGGGACTCATCAGTGATGTCAACTACAGTTGGGTCAAGATGAGGACTGAGACTTGACCACTGGATTTGGCAACGCGGAAGTCATTTCTGGCCTTGACTGGGCAGTCTGGGTAGAGTGTTAGAGGCAAAAATCCAAGTGGGAATAGACTCAAGAGAGGACAAGAAAAGAGGAAGAAAAGAAAAAGGGAAAGTGAGGACAGCAAGTACACAAAACTCTTTTGAAGAGAATTGCCATAAAGGAGAGCAGAGAAATAGGGTGGGATGAGACGAGGGGCGGGGGTGAGGGAGTTAAGCTAAGGTATTTGTTTTGTGGTTGTTTTGTTTTAAGATGGTGAGCATCAGTGGGTTTGAGTCCTGATGGGAAGTGGCAATAGAGAGAGGAAAATCGATGATGCCAGACAGAGGGAAATACTTGGAACACCGTCTTTGGGTGAAGGGAGAGAGGACAGATTCCAGAGCACGAGAAGAGGTGGTGTTCTTCAATGGAGCTGCAGATAAGCCATCCATTGTAACAGGAGCGAGGCTCAGGCTCCTAGAAGTTAGCAGAACTTTTTCTGTGTGGGGGGAGGGGGGGTCTTTTCAACTGTCTGCCACAAGGTGGCAGTAGACAGCTTCATATAAACCCTACAACTCCCAAACACCTTTGGGAAAATGGCAAAAGCTTAAGTAGATTTGATTTTTTTTTTTTTTTTTTAAAGACTTGGTGGCTGTTCTGAAGGACAACACTGGTGCCTCCTGGTCCTTGAGCCTCATCTTAAATAGCACCTTCTCATTCAGTCTCTCCCTGCCCAACCCTCCAAGATAGATCTCCAAGTCTTCCTGATCAAACTGCTCGAGGCTGTGTGGTGCTCTCCCAGGAAGAACACGGGGATAGAGTATGGGCAATTGCCCAGGCAAGCACAACCGGGACTGATATGAGAATGACACTCCAGCACCAGAGCAACCAGGAAGTACTTGCCGCAGTCTGAGCACGAGAGGCTTGCTGTCTGGACCAGAGCAGGGCAGTGAGCATCAGAAGGACAGGAGGGGCTTAACACCTAATGAGGAGATCATGTAGAGCAGTAAAGGAGAGGGAGAAGTCCAGACTGGTTGTCAGGTCTCTGGTGTGAACAGGAAGATGGTGCCATGAGGTGAACACAAGGGACAACCCAGGAGGCAGAGCCAGTTTGTGGGCAAGGTGATGACCACAGTTTTGCACTGTGGAGTCTGATGTATGTGGGGAGCATTGGGGGAAGATGTGCAATTTTACACATAAACGTGGTGCTTGCAAGAGAGAGAGAGGACTAAGCTGAAATCATTGAATTGGTTACTGTCAACAGTTAAAACATAAGAGTGGGTGAGGAGCATATAAAAAGAGAAAGGTTACTTACACTGAGAATCACCAATATTGAAGGATGAGCAAAGGACAAGAAATCTATCCAGAAAGAACAGCTGGAAAAACAGCTGGAGCTGTGAGGATCTAGGCAGTAGTAAATTTCCAAAGAGAGGCTATGTTAGGGGCATCTGGGTGGCTCAGTTGGTTAAGTGTCCGACTTCAGCTCAAGTCATGATCTCATGGTTTCGTGGGTTCGAGCCCCGCATTAGGCTCTGTGCTGACAGTACTGAGCCTGCTTGGGATTCTCTCTCTCTTCCCCTGTCCCTGTCTCTCTCTCTCTCTCTCTCTCTCTCTCAAAATAAATAAATAAACTTAAGAAGAAGAAGGAGGAGGGAGAGGAGACAGTGGCCATTGTATTAGTCTGCTAAGGGCTACCATATCAAAGTGCCACAGATGCTGTCTTTAAAAAATAGAAATTTGGGGGCGCCTGGGTGGTTCAGTCAGATGAGTGTCTGACTTCGGCTCAGGTCATGATCTCGCAGTTCATGAGTTCGAGCCCCGCATCGGTCTCTGTGCTGACAGCTCAGAGCCTGGAGCCTGTTTCAGATTCTGTGTCTCCCTCTCTCTCTCTGACCCTCCCCCATTCATGCTCTGTCTCTCTCTGTCTCAAAAATAAAAATAAACGTTAAAAAAAAATAGAAATTTGTTTTGTCAAGGTTCTGGAGGCTGGAAGTTCAAGATCAAGGTGTCATCAGGATTGATGACTCAAATCTGTCTCCTGGACTGTAGATGGTGGTCTTTTCCTTGTGTCCTCACCTTGTCTTTCTTCTGTGTGTGTCTTGTGTCCTCATGTCCTTTTCTTAGAAAGACCTCAGCCCTATCAGATCAGGGCCTGCCCTAATGATCTCCTTTGAACTTAATTGCCTCCTCAAAGGCCCTTTCTCCAAATAAATTCTGATTCTGAACGCTAGAGGTTGGTACTTCGACACGGGGATATGAGGGGGACACGATTTCACCCATGGCAGTGGTTTAATAGTTAAACATAGCACAGAGGCCCAGTGACTGAAAGATGCAAACTTCCCTGTGGCCTTGGTGATGCAGAAATCATTGATCTCAGCCAGTGCTTGCTGACACGAGACAGCAGTGAGTTACAGGAAGTTCTTGATATGTGGATAGAGGCATGTGCATGGGGAGCTTACGAGAGTCGCCACTATATCTCTGCTCCCTTTTCTCATTTGAAAAGCAAGGTGTAAGGGTATTTGGTACCAAATAATTTAAATGTTATGGATATCATGGGGTACTCTCCAGAGTAGAATGATTTCACCTAATGAGCACTTTCTAAGTGCTAGAAAAATTCATTTAATCTTCATGACAAATCTATGAAGTGGTACTTATTATTTCATTACCAAGTTGAAGAACTGGGGCAGTTGGGGATTAAGCAACTTGCCCACAGTGACACGGGTGTTGGCAGCCAGGCTGGGAATCATCCTCATAGCTGTTGGGAAGCTTCAAAGTGCTTGTCCTTACCTACTTTGTCATGCTGTCTGTATTGAAAGGAGACAGCAAATTAGAGATGGGATATGTACTACAAGTTCATTCGTAAGTCATTTGCCTGGATCTTGGAATACATTTTCCCAGAGAAATGTGATCAGCGGTGATTGGGCCCCCACCAGCCCACAAGTGGGCTGTTTAAAGTACAATGTATGAGAACTGCTTTTTATACACTACCAAAAAAAGAAAAATCGAAGGCTTTTGCCACACTAGTGATTAAATAAAACAGCAAAACAAGAATATCATTGAGCAAAAAGCTTTTGAAAATTATCTTAAATGCTAGGCCTTGATTAAATGTCACTATGGAAGTCAGTAGGGGAAGGCTCTGGGGCATTTTTTTTTTTTTTGAACATTTGAGTTTGAAACGTTTCTTTATTCTGTCTAGTTTACTTCAAACATATGGTTCCCTCCCCGCTTTTTGATTCAAGTCATTCATTGGCCATGGCTGGGAAGTTTCTTGCTCATAAATGTAATTTTGAGATGAATAGAAATTTTTTCAAAAATTAGTTAATATATATAAAATATAAAATAGTGCCTGGCAGGTAGTAAGTAGTTTAGAGTGCTGGGTAGTCTTCTATAGGCTCTTTGAATGTATTCACTCTCTTATATTCATTCACTTAATTCTTACATAACAATCCTGTTATTGCCCCAGATTTATATTGAGGAAATGGAGGGCCAAAGAGCAGCTTTCCCAAGGTAACACAGCTAGCCAATGGCAGAGCGAAAGTGCAAACTCAGACTTTTAATGACTTTAAAAGGGAGGAAAGAAGCTAATGAAGATGTGTGATGGTTAATTTATGTGTCAATTTGGCTAGGCTAAGGTAATCAGCTGTTTGATCAAACACCAGTTGAGATGTTGCTGTCAAGGTATTTTTTAGATTAGATGTGATTAACACTTAAAGTGGACTTTGGGTAAAGTAGATTACCTTTCATAATGCGGGTGGGCCTCACCCAATCAGTTGAGGCCTTAAGAGCCAAGATTCCGAACACTCAGAGAAGAAGGAATTCTACTTCCAGATTGCCACATAGAAATTCTGCCTGAGTTTCCGGCCTTTGGACTCAAGACTGCGTCAGCTCTTAACTGAATTTCTAGCCTGCTGGCCTGCTCTGCAAATTCCAGACTTCGTAGTCCCAACAATTACAGAAGCCAATTCCATAAAATAAATCTCTCTCATTCTCTTTCTTTTTCTATCTAGACAGGCAGATAGAGAGATACACAGACAGATGATAGATAGATAGATGATAGGTAGATAACAGATAGATTATAGAGAGAGGGAATAGAGAGATCTCTGTTGGTTCGTTTCTCTAGAAAACCCAAACACACATGTGATAAATATTACCCACAATCACCAATAAAGCCATGGAATGAAAGAAAGATAGGCAACAGGGAAGGCTGAGCTTGTCTACTATGGAGGAAGATGTGGGGAAGGGTTCATGTTGGCTCACACTATACTTGGAGCCAGATACCAGGTAGTAGTGTTGAACCCAAGCAGCATGGCTTCTCACGGTGGAAGAAGGGGTGTTGGAGAAGATGGAGGGCCTCTTCCGACGGGTGCACTGGAGTGTGGGTTGGGTGGAGATGGGTGAACAACATGCAGTTCACAAACATTAAAGAAAAATTGGCACCAGCATCCTGGGGACTCCTGTACATGGGTCTCTCAAGTGTCCAGGAACGAGTTATTCAATACCTTCATTACTATCATCTTTATTCCTCCCTTATGATTTTGGTCAGCTTTTTTGGAGCTTTTGTGACATGCAGTAAAACTCACCAATTTGTTAAGTATTTTAAATTTTTATATGTTTCGAGGAACATGAAGTCGTGTAACCAGTCACCACAACCCCAGTACGGGACATTTCCAGCACTCCGAAAAGCTCCCTCGTGCCCCTTTGCTGTCAATCCCCTCTCCTAACCCCTGGCTCTTGCCAACCACTCTGTGTCTATCACTGTAGCTCTGCTTTGTAGAGCACTATGTGTAGGTGGAATCAGATGGTATGTATTCGTTTGTGTTCAGCCACTTTCACTTAGCATTATACTTTCGAGCTCCCTCCATATGGCTGCATGTATCAATAATTCATTCATCCAATTTGCTGGAATTGTCCCACTTACCAGCTGGATATTTGGATCATTTCCAGTTTTTGTCTATTATGAATAAACTTGCTATGAACATTCATGTACAGGCCTTTGTGTGGACATATGTTTTCATTTCTTTTGGGTAAATACCTAAGGGTGGGATTGCCAGATCATGTGGTAAGTGTATGTTTAACTTTATAAGAAACTGCCAAACTCTTTTCTCAAAGTGGCTGTATATGGTTTTTAATTGACAACAAGAAGGAAGGAAGAAACTAGGGGAAAAAATCTTGCTGTTGTTTACTAGAAAGTCAACAAGAAAAGGTTTTAAATGAGGAAAAGCAGTTTGGAAATAGCAGTGGGTTCCATTTCTATGTGCTATTCTCTTCCATGGGCCACAAAATCAAGAGCTGGTGTGCTTTGACTTCTTCAAGTTAACGTAATTTGAGACAGGTATGAGTATTCTCAGACCTCGGATTCAAGGACGCCAGGAAAAAATGCACTAAAACATTTTTTTAGATCAAATTAATTTTGGCTTGGTGCCCACATTCCCTGGGCTAGAAGAAAACTCAACCTCAAACCATTCTTAAGGTTCTTTCCTTATCTCCAGTGACATGAAAAGGTGCCAGGGTCTTACCTGGACCAAAGCCAAGGGATGGGTTCCCTCTGGGACACCGACTGACCAGTCCCTAGGTCACTTGGCTGTGCTAGAGAGTCACTAAGATATTTCTGCCAGTCTTGGAGGATGGATGACAGGAGGCCTCTCTTGGTCTAAGTAGCTCCAAATGTCAAGCACCCCTGATAACACCATGAGATTCTTGGGGCACGGGAGCATTTGACAAGGCTAGGGATCCCACAGCCCCTTCTTCTCTGAAGTATTGCCAGCTCAAGGAGCAGGATGCAGTGCCCAAGAAGGTTTATAAATAAAAGGGAAACAAAGAAGTCTTGGAAATAACTCCTACTTTCCACCCAAGTAACTTGTTAGCTACTTGGAGAAGAGAAAGAAAAATACACGGCAAGGAAAACGTAAATTAATGCTATAAAATTATCCTGCCAATACGGAGTAATGTTTGTGACATGGTCATAATAATTCATCTTTTTTAAAAGATGGCAAAATGAACACATGAAACTATGAGAAATGTTGAAACCAAATGGAAAAAAGGATTAAATGCCAGCTCACACTCTGTCTGGTAGAGATGAAGATCTTTCAGGAGACCCTCTAGCTCCATGAGCGACCTTCAAATTGCTCACCCAGAATCCTCAAGCATCCTCGACCCAAGGGAGACAAAGCTCTCAGGCTCGCAAACCTGGTTGACCTGAGAGAAGAATGTGAAGACCAAAAGAAGCCACTCCTAGAACGTGGGTTGTCTCTGGCGATGACAACAGACCGCACTGGGCTTTGGGGCTTTTCTCCCCTACAGACACATTCTTGTTAATCTCAGATTTTTTGCTTTTTCATGCAACAGGGAGTAGAAGCTAGACTTCATGGAGACGTTGAGAAAAGTTTGGAAGGGGAAACTGTGGTTCACACATGATGAGAATGCTTAATGTGCTGCAGGTGGCTAATTGTCCAATTCCACCATCATGGCAGTGAGTGTGAATCGTGCTTGTGATACTATCTCAGCACACAGTCACTGGGTATCTCCGCTAAAAACTATGGATTGATGGCAGTGGGACCCCGCTGGTCAAAGTGACTTTCAAAGGGCCTTAGTGTCATTAGCTGGCGGATCTCACTCCCTTCAAAGCCCTCCTGGTGACGGAACTAGCATCTCCACTTGCCAGACCCAAGGACAGTATATGATGCTTACCCCAGGGCACCTCTTGGTAGCTCTAATCACAGCAGAATGATCCCTCCTCTTGTCACACCCTCTTCTCTGGCTTCTCCACCTCCCTGGTTTTCCCCCTTCGTCTATGACTACTCTCCCTCTTTGCTGGCCCCTAATTCTCCACTTGACATCTAAATGAGACATCTCCACTTGACATCTGCCCAGCTCAGCCCTCCCTGCACCATCTTGCTTGGCCGTCTCATTGGTCAGTCACCTGTTGTAGGCGCTGGTTCCCCTGCCCCCGCCCAGCAGACTCTCTTCTGCCTTCACTACAGTTTGGAAGTCACTTGTACCATTTGTCAGGCTTCCATATGGGTGCTTCTCCAAGACAGTGTTTGTGTGAAAGGCAGAGTTAGGCATTGAGGGAAACAGAGCCATTGAGCTTTTTTTGATACTCATTTCTTTTTTTTTTTTAATTTTTGTTAATATTTATTTTTGAGAGAGGGACAGAGAGAGAGGGAGACACAGAATCCAGAGCAGGATCCAAGCTCTGAGTTGTAGGCACAGAGCCCGAAGCCAGGCTCCAACTTACGAACTGCAAGACCATGACCTGAGCTGAAGTTGCCACTTAACTGACTGAACCACCCAAGCGCCCCTTGGACATTCATTTCTTATTTGGTTATTGACAGTCACCCTTTCCTGACTCTCACTCTTTGGTTGTTTGCACTGTTAGGTTTTGAAGGAAAGAAGTTTCTGAGATCAGTGTTCCCTCTGTCAATGTCAATCAGAGGTCAGAGACCCAAGGAATATGTTTTCTTTCCTTCTTTCTTTTTTCTTTTTTGAGAGAGAGAGAGAGAGAGAGAGAGGAACAAATCACGAGCAGGGAAGGGCAGAGGGAGAGAGGGAAAATCTTAAGCAGGCTCCACACTCAGCACAGAGCCTGAAGCCATCCTATGATCCTAGGATCATGACCTGAGCCGAAACCAGGAGTTGGATGCTCAAACTGAGCCACCCAGAGGCTGCCCCCCGACTTTACTATTTATTTATTTATTTATTTATTTATTTATTTATTTTAAGAGAAAGAGCACGAGTGGGGGAGAGGAGCAGAGGAAGAGAGAGAGATAATCCTAAGCAGGCTCCATACTCAGCGCAGACACAAGCCTTGATCCCACAACCCCGAGATCATGACCTGAGCCAAAATCAAGGGTCAGACGCTTAACTGACTAAGCCACCCGGCACCTCTTATTTTGTTTTTATTTAAAAATCTCATTAGAGGAAGCATATGTTTCTGCTGTGTCTCATACACCAGCCTATCTATAATATTCTTTCCCTGCTCTTATCACAAATTGTAATTATGTATTTATTTGAGTAGTTATTTTTTAATTTCTCCCCCAAGAGTTAGAAACTCCATGAAGTCAAGGATAGTATCTTTGCTGTGGTCTCAGTCATTAGCAAGCTGCCTGACACTTGTATAAAGTGCATAAAATATTTGTTTGTGAACGAATTAATCAACAAGTCAGTCAGTCAAGCAATTAATCTATTAGTAGGACCAGGTTACCCTCTCCCACTCATAATATCATAGTAACAACTAACGATGCCTCCACACACATTATTCTGGGGTGTGTGTGTGTGTGTGTGTGTTACCATTAACAGACCTAGTTGAGTAATACATCCTGACACTGTGCTATTTGCTCTGCCGCATGCCAAGGTGAAGGAATTCAAAGTATGAATCCTTTGTATCTTTTGGTCCCCATGCGGTGTATAGGCTAAAATAGACAGTGGCCGGTATGTGCCATATCACAAGTATAGGCCAGGGAAATGGCAAATCAAAACCACAATGAGATAGCACCTCACACCTGTTAGAATGGCTATTATCAAACAGACAAGAGATAATGAGTGTTAGTGAGGATGTGAATAAAAGGGAACCCTTGGGCACTGTTAGAGGGATTGTAAATTGGTGCAGCCACTAGGGAAAATAGTACGGAATTTTCTCAAAAAATTAACAATAGAACCACCATATGATCTAGCGATTCTACTTCCAAGTATTTATCCCAAGCAAATGAAAACACTCTCTCTTCACCACCATGTGCATTGCAGCATTAGTTACAAGAGCCAAGACATGGAAAACAACCTAAGTGTCCATCAATAGAAGGATGGATAAGGAAAATGTGGTTTGCAGCGGAATATTAGTCAGCCATAAAAAAGGAAGGAAATCCCGACATGTGCAACAACACAGATAGATTTAGAGGGTATTTTGCTAAGTCTATCTTGTTCTGAAAAAAGTCAGACAGAGAAAGGCAAACACCAAATGATCTCACTTATGCATGGAATCTAAAAAAACCCAAAAAACAAAAAATTGAACTAATAGACACAGAAAACAGATTGGTGGTTGCCAGAGGTGGGGGGATAGGGAGAGAGAGAAATGGGTGAAGGTGGTCAAAAGGTATAAACTTCCAGTTGTAAGACAAGTAAGTCCCAGAGTGTAACGTACAGCATGGCCACTATAGTTAATAATACCGTGTTGTAGGGACACCTGGGGGGCTCAGTCGGTTGAGCATCCAACTCTTGATTTCAGTTCCGGTCATTATCTAATGGTCTTGGGCACAAGCCCCACATTGGGGCTCCGTCTGAGCACTGAGCATGGAACCTGCTTGAGATCCCCTCTCTGCCTTTCTCTCTGCAACACACCCCCACTCATGTGCACTGTCTCTCTCTCTCCTCCTCAAGATGAATAAACATTTAAAATAATAATAATAAATACTGTTTTGTATATTTGAAATATCTTAAGAGAGTACATCTTAAACTCTCTCAACACAAGGAAAAAACGTTAACTATGTGTGGTAATGCATGTTACCTAGATGTATTGTGGTGATCATACTACAATATATACATAGACCAAATCATTATGTTGTACACCTGAAACTAATATAATGTTATATGTCAATTAAATCCCAATTGAAAAAGGCATAGGTCAAAGTGTGGTATTTCAATACAGAGGAGTATTATCAGTCTTGAAAACGAAAGAAATTCTGACGCAGGCTACAGCATGGATGAATCTTAAGGACATTATGCTAAATAAAAGAAGCCACACACAAAAGGTCAAACACTGTATGATTCCACCTAACTGAAGCACCCAGAAGAGTCAAATTCATAAAGGTGGAAAATAGAAGGGAGGTTGCCAGGGACCTGGGGAGAGGTGGGGGATGGGGAGTTATTTTTTTTTTCAATATATGAAATTTATTGTCAAATTGGTTTCCATACAACACCCAGTGCTCATCCCAAAAGGTGCCCTCCTCAATACCCATCTCCCACCCTCCCCTCCTTCCCACCCCCCATCAACCCTCAGTTTGTTCTCAGTTTTTAACAGTCTCTTATGCTTTGGCTCTCTCCCACTCTAACCTCTTTTTTTTTTTTCCTTCCCCTCCTCCATGGGTTTCTGTTAAGTTTCTCAGGATCCACATAAGAGTGAAAACATATG
The DNA here is from genome assembly GCF_007474595.2 of Lynx canadensis. Lineage (NCBI taxonomy): Eukaryota > Metazoa > Chordata > Mammalia > Carnivora > Felidae > Lynx > Lynx canadensis. The sequence goes on from NC_044307.1 coordinate 20,761,119, forward strand.
GTATCTGTCTTTCTCTGTGTGGCTTATTTCACTTAGCATCACACTCTCCAGTTCCATCCATGTTGCTACAAAGGGCCATATTTCTAAAGAAGACATCCGGATGGCCAACAGGCACATGAAAAGATGCTCAACGTCGCTCCTTATCAGGGAAATACAAATCAAAACCACACTCAGATATTACCTCATGCCAGTCAGAGTGGCCAAAATGAACAAATTAGGAGACTATAGATGCTGGAGAGGATGCGGAGAAATGGGAACCCTCTTGCACTGTTGCTGGGAATGCAAACTGGTGCAGCCACTCTGGAAAGCAATGTGGAGTTTCCTCAGAAAATTAAAAATAGACCTACCCTATGACCCAGCAATAGCACTGCTAGGAATTTACCCAAGGGATACAGGAGTACTGATGCATAGGGGCACTTGTACCCCAATGTTTATAGCAGCACTCTCAACAATAGCCAAATTATGGAAAGAGCCTAAATGTCCATCAACTGATGAATGGATAAAGAAATTGTGGTTTATATACACAATGGAGTACTACATAGCAATGAGAAAGAACGAAATATGGGGAGTTATTTTTAATAAGTATAGAGTTTCAGTTTTACAAGATGAACAAGGCTCTGGAGGTGAATGGTGGGGATGGCTGTACAACAATGTGAATGTACTTAAGGCCACTGAACTGCCTACTTAAAAATAGTTACAATTGCAAATTGTGTTATATGTTACCATATTAAAAAACAAAAAAAACCCTGTAAAGTCTAGGCCAAGTGCTGTGGGAGCTCAGAGGGAAGTCTTCTGTGTCTCTCCTGCGAGGATTCTGATTCCAGTTGCTAAGACAACGTATTTTTTCATCCCTAGTGTAGCGTATTAAGTAAGGTCCTATGGGCAGAGGCGAGTGCTTATGAAGCTAATTAATGAAAAATTGGGTAACACTAATGAGAAGTAAAATGCATTTTGTTGAAGCGCTTTTCACGTGAAAAGATGTTTGAAAGCCCTTCAGGAGAAGGTTTGGGGCACGGTTTCTAAACAGCAGACTTGGGGCACTGTCTCAAGTCCTGATCCTGACCTTGAATCACCCTGGCTTGGACCATCATTTCCATTTCAACATGGATCCCAGGACTGTTCGCTTCTGGAGACATTCATCAGGCAGAACAGAGCTGCTCAAATATACTTGCTGCTTCCAAATAACGGAGTTTTCTTTTCCATTTTTAAAAAGCAAATTTCCTCTTACTGCCAGCTCCAATCAGTACTTAACCGCACAATGACTTCAACTATCCCAAATGTTCCAAGAGGATGGAAAACATTCCCCCTGCACACATGTACGTGGCTCTGAGGCAAATGGAAAACGCCAAGTAAGGGATGCTTTCGGGAGCTGATGGCCGGCCTTGCAGATCCCTTTCATGAAAGCCTTGTGGTGGTGGGGAGTGCTATTTCAAATGAATTCCTTGGAGCCTGAAAAATAATAAATGCCACTCTTACCTCTTCCCCCTTTTTGTGTTTCATTCTCTCCTCCAATCTTTGACCCTGGCACCCAGATGGTGCCACCATCTGGTGGCTTGTTCCCACCAAGATGGCTGTGCATTTACGCAGCCACAGGAATTAAAGAGGCTGGAAAAAAGGAGCTCTCCCACCAGCATGGACCACCAGCACAGCACAGCCACTCAAGATGGTCCTTGTGAGAGCAAAAATCATTATAAATGATAGTTCCATCTGAATAGGTAGTGTTCCAACAATGGTTGGAACATTTTTGGTTCCTTTTTAGTATTAAATGCCCTTAAAAGATAATAGAAATTCTCTTCTAAGGCACCCAGTCTTTTTAAAGAGCACAAAACCCCCCACAGACTTGTAATCTGATAATTCAGTTTCTTTAGACATGAAATCAGTGTGATCATCTTTACTGAAATGGAACTCTCATTATTTTCTGCTTCCTTTTTATAATCTCTAGGATAAAATCTGAGCAATTCCTATGTATCCAAGACTCCATTTTACATGGGAAAAAGGTCTTATCAAATGAAAAGTCTCTCAAGGTTTGTACTCCTCCAGATAAACTCTGCTGACTTTTATTTGTCATTTGGGTCACCTTTCATTTGCTGTCTGGTGCAGCAGTTGTGGAAGCTCTGATGAGGAAGGTTAAGTCAGCAGGCAGAGAAGGACCACACCTCCCAAGGCTCTGCCGCTCCTTCCCCTGCTCCTAAACAGCTGGGACCCAAAGACTAATCTCAGTATTGTCAGAAACAGCCAAGCACTACCATTTGTAGTTAATTTAATGACTGTTTTATCAGCCAATTAGGTAGAGCACTCCAGGTGGGAGAGCAGACCTGGATGGAGATTTAGTGAAAATATGTTTTTAAAATAGGTGATCCCCGTTTCATTCGATGGTGGACCAGCGGACGAGGAGTTCCAGTCCCAACATTGGTTGGTTACCTCACAGTCAATAGGTACCCCACAAGTTCCCCATGATTCAAGCATCCCTGTGGCTCTCCAACCTGGCAGGATGACTGAAGATTGGAAGAAGCGATCAGAATTAATTTAGCTGAAGCCCACTGGTTTTGTGTGTGTGTGTGTGTGTGTTTTAATTTTTTTGAAATTTTATTTATTTTGAAAGAGAGTGAGTGAGAGCAGGGAAGGGGTAAGGAGAGAGAGAGGAAGAGAGGGAATCCCAAGCAGGACTCCATGCTGCCAGTGCAGAGCCTGACGCAGGGCTCTAACTCACGAACCCACCAGATCAGGACTTGAGCTGAAATCAAGAGTTGGATGCTTAACCAACTGAGCCACCCAGGAGCCCCTGAAGCCCATTGTTTTTAACAGATGTTTTTACCAGATCATATGGCTGGTTCCACTCTTCTAATAACTCAGGAAGTCCTGAAAGGAAGATACCATGGGTCCAGTGATGGAGCAGCTCCAAGCCCTGTGAGTTTCAGCTGCTCCTTGGAGATTTCTCCTTTCAACTCACCCTGCCTCCACCACCTGGGCTCCTGCTGCTGCTGGACCACCCAGGCTTATGCTTATGCTTAGCGAAAGTGAGGCAGGCTGGTAAGAGATCCTTAAAAGATGATAATATAATATATATCAATATATAATAATATACCATATAATTATATAGTATATATGTATATAAAATAAGGTCAAACAAAAGGCAATGTACAATTAGTAGGGAAATAGTTTGGCTTTACATAGAAAAATGAAATAGAGTGGGGTGTCGCAGGGGCTGGGGGGAGGGGAGACGGGGAGATAGTGGCCAAGGGGTACAAATGTCCAGTTATAAGATTAAAGTTCTTGGTGATCTAATGGAGAGCATTATAATACTGTATAATACTGTACATAGTACTGTGTTACAATACACTTCCACTGTACTATAATACCTGAAAGTTGCTAAGAGTAAATCTCAAATATTTTCAGCACAAGAAAGAAACGGTAATTATGTGACAGGATGGAGCTAATGCTATGGCGGCAATCACTTTGCAATATAGAAATGTATCGACTTACACAATGTTATATGTCAACTATATCCCAGTTAATCTGGAAATCATTTTTTAAAGTTTAGTTTTAAAAAAAAAATAAAAATAGTCCAGCTTTGAAGGTAGAAAGTTCTGGTTCTACTAGAGTTTGCTTTATTTCAGGTCCTTTCCAAATACCACATAGAATTCCCCAGTATGAAGACCCACAGAGGGAACCCTCTTTCTGATACTATAGCTTTTCCTCCTGTTTCCTAGTTTTTGACATAGTGAGTAACCTCCTTCCCACCCACTTGTGCACAGGGACTGGTATTTCCAGGGCAGAGCCAATAGTTTTAAACTTTTTACAGTTTGTAAAGCTAAGTTACAACCTTAACTTTTTTTTAAGGTTGTAAATCTCTGATTTGGAAGACAGTATAGATATAATAGTTTAAAATGAGATATGTAGGAAAAAAACCATAAAATAAGGGCATATGAGCACAAACTCTCTGTATGTAACAAATACACTTTCTGGGGAAAAAATTTCCAAAGAGAAGTTTTATTTCAGGTTCTAGCACAGGAACACAAGTACTCCTCACTCTAAACAAGTTCCTTGTAAGATACAAAAGAGAGAGAATCCAAGCACACAATGTGTCCGTATTCACCATAAAGTATCCTCTCTGGGATATGCACATGTTTGCAGGAAACAAGCACAGCTTTCTGCAAAGGTAATTTCTACTTTCACCAGAGAAGTAGCTGAAAGTGGTTCTGCTTCTGCAGTGGTTCCTAGTGCATGCAAACACCACCTTCAGGATGTCCCGGAAATGTCATATTTCCTCCATATGAATTATAAGTGTGGTCCCCCCCTTTGCAGAAGGCAAGTGACACCATGATGAAGGGCATGCAGGTGAACTGGTAATTGGGTCCCAAATAGTTACAAATCCATGAGAACCACTTGTAGAAGTGTATCCTAGATATTGTGAAAGAAAATCACACTGACTGGATAAATCTGCTTGGTGTTACATTCTTTGAGTCTGTGATATTTGCATATACACCTCTTCTATAGCTCAGGACTTAAATATTCACAAGCCATCTGACAGAGTTTAACACATAACCTTGATTAAATATTGGACCCTCTGCAAGGTCATATGCAATGGGTCCAATATTTAAGACTGAACTCGTTTTTCTCTGCACATCACCCATGTTCCTTAACTTCTGTTCCCACAGTCCACATATTGACAGTGTAGACACCTTTTCAGGCTGAGATGAGGGGTCTACATCACAAGGACTTCTGGGATCCTTCCATTTAACTAGCTGATTCCAATTTCCAATAACTGTCACATTCCCTCCTGGACAGAATTCAAAACATCTCAGTTTCACTCCATATTCTTGAAATAAGAATGGGGATCCAAAGCAACCCAAGTGTCCCTGGATGATGGATCGATAAACAAAACGTGATGTCCACATACAATGGAATATTCTCCATCCTTAAAAAGGAAAGAAAATCTTGTCACATACTGCAACATGATGAAACTTGAGGACATTATGCTTAGTGAACTAAGCCAGCCACAAAAGGACAAGTACTATATGATTCCACTTAGATGTGGTGCCCAGAGTGGTCAACTTCATGGAGACAGAAAGCAGAAGTGTGTTTGCCAGGGGCCAGGGTCTGGGGAGGGAGAATGGGGAGTTACTGTTTAATGGGACAGCATTTCAAGTGGTGTCAGCACATGGTATGCATAAGCTTAATACCACAGAACTGTACACGTAAAAATGGTAAAAATGTTTAATTTAATGTTATGCATATCTTACCACAATAGAAACATTTATCAAAAATGCAAAGAATACGGGGGCACCTGGGTGGCTCAGTCGTTTAAGCGTCCGACTTCAGCTCAGGTCATGATCTCGTGGTCTGTGGGTTCGAACCCCGCATCGGGCTCTTGCTGACAGCTCAGAGCCTGGAGACTGTTTCGGAGCCTGTGTCTCCCTCTCTCTCTGATCCTCCCCCGTTCATGCTCTGTCTCTCTCTATCTCAAAAATAAATAAACGTTAAAAAAAATTTTTTTTTAAATACAAAGGATATGGATCCAAATAGCTGCTTTGGGAGGAAACCCCAGGAAGAACCATGAACGAAGAAAAAATTCAATATGGGGTATATCAGTGCGTTTCCACTGTGGGCGACTGGGTTCAATTTCTCTAAGCAGAGCACATCTCACATGGGACCCCTGAGAGTGAGGGGGCTGGGGTCTTTACCCACCACCTGCAGTCCCACGCTTTCTGGGAGTATTTAACTCTCTGACCCTTCTAGCCCACGTGTACCAGGCAAAGCACTCACCAGAGGCCAGCAGACGCAAAGACAGGTGCACAGGCCACAGATGGGTACAAGAACTGTCCGCAGGCAACCCCAGGGATAGGCCAGGGAGATGTAGGTCAGCCACCAACGGTGTCTGCTACAGGCACACCGCGTTCCAATAGCTCAAAATTCATGTTCCAGGACAAGCAGCTCTGTCGTTTCCTCACACAAGGGCAGCATAATGCTTTGGTGTCGATTCTTTAAAAATGCCTCTATTTGCCACTTCATTCGCAGTTAACAAACGACATAGTTATGTTTGGGAAAGGTTTCATTTTCATCCCCTAATTTCAAACTGCACCCTCTGAAAACATTTCCTTTTATAGATAAACATTTCCAAGCCAAGAGGGTATTCCAAGTAATGTTGGAAGGATTGAAGAATACTCCTCTAGCCAAACAAATTTGTTTCACTCTTATTAAGTTTGGGGATGTTTCAATTTGAAGGCTTCAGACAGAAAATGCCAGGAACTCCTTTGGAGAAAGAAGTGCGCATTTTTTTTTTATTGTGGCTAAATATACATAACTTAAAATTAAGCACTTTAACCATTTTTACGGGCAGTTCAATGGCATGAAGTACATTCACACTGTTACACAGTCATCACTGCCACCAGGACTTTCTCATCTGCCCAAACTGACACTCTGCATCCATTCAACGCTGACTCTCCATCCCCCACCCCATCCCCGCCCCCAGCCCGGGCAACTGCCCTTCTACTTTCTGTCTCTGTGAATTTGACTCCTTGGGGACCTCATGTAAGTGGAGTGCTACAGTGTTCGTCCTTTTGTGTCTGGCTTATTTCGCTGAACAAAATGTCCTCAAGTTTCATGCATGTTGTAACATGTGTCAGAACCTCCTTCCTTTTTAAAGCTGAATAATATCGCGTTGTACGTAAGGCCACATTTTCTGTATCCATTTATCTGTCAGCGGGAGCTTGGGTTGCTTTCACGTTCTGGCTGTCATACTTTTTTAAAAAAGAAACGAAATTTCGTTTGGATCAACTGATAAGATAAATACCTCACATAGACTTACTGTTCTGTGCTTTCTTGCTCTCATCAATAAAATAAGAATGAGAATAGGGGTGCCTGGGTGGCTCAGTCAGTTAAGGGTCTCTTCATTTTTGCTCAGGTAGATCTCACCATTGTGGGATTGAGCCCCGCGTGGGGCTCTGCACCGAGTGGGGAATCTGCTTGGGATTCTCTCTACCCCTCCCCCACTCTCTTTCTCAAAATAAATAAACACTAAAAAAAAAAAAAAAAGAATGGGGGGGCCCCTGGGTGGCTCAGTTGGTAAGCATCTGACTTCAGCTCAGGTCACACACTCACTTTCACGAGTTCAAGCCCTGCATCAGGCTCTGTGCTGACAGCTCAAAGTCTGGAGCCTGCTCTGAATTCTGGGTCTCCCTCTCTCTTTCTGCCCCTCCCCTGCTTGCATTCTGTCTCTCTCTCTCAAAAATAAGTAAAGATTAAAAAAAATTTAAAAAAAAGAATGAGAATAAGAGTGCCTTCCTCATAAAGATTAGGACTGAAAAGGGCGCCTGGGTGGCGCAGTTGGTTAAGCGTCCGACTTCAGCCAGGTCACGATCTCACGGTCTGTGAGTTCGAGCCCTGCATCAGGCTCTGGGCTGATGGCTCGGAGCCTGGAGCCTGTTTCCGATTCTGTGTCTCCCTCTCTCTCTGCCCCTCCCCCGTTCATGCTCTGTCTCTGTCTGTCCCAAAAATAAATAAAAAAAACGTTGAAAAAAAAATTAAAAAAAAAAAAAAAGATTAGGACTGAAGAGGGCTGGCTGAGTTAATACATGTAAAGCAGTGGAACAGAACCAGGCACATAGTAATCACTTAGTAAATGGTAACTATTATTACCATTATGATGACTGTGATTGAGAATCTACTTTAAATGTATTTGTTCTTTTCCCGGTCTACTAGTCTCATGGGACCTTGAGAGTCCAATGCACACCTTCTCTTTGTCATCACAAATCCGTTCATGAGGCTGGGTCGTATCATGGTTACATATCAATATAATGACTAGCCATTTATCATGGTGTCTTGAAGAACATCAAATGACAAAGAAATGTGTTCATAATATGAATAGGAAGCTTAGTGGTGGATTAAAAGTTATACAAACAGCATAAGGTCATTCAAAAATACATTAAGTCTATACAAAGATGTTTTATAAAAGTATGTCCATTTTTGGGGCGCCTGGGTGGCTCAGTCAGTTAAGCGTCTGACTTCAGGTCAGGTCATGATCTCACAGTTGGTGGGTTCGAGCCCCATGTCAGGCTCTGTACTGACAGCTCAGAGCCTGGAGCCTGCTTTGGTTTCTGTGTCTCCCTCTCTCTCTTCCCCTCTCCCACTAGTTCTCTCTCTCTCAAAACTAAACATTAAAAAGTTTTTTTTTAATAAAAACAAAAATAAATAAATAAATAAAATATGCCCATTTTTTCTTTCAAACACCAGAAGAACAGTGGTCCTTGCTTTCTCACCTGGGCTAATGCAATCCTCTCCTGATTTTCTCTGACCCCTCCCTGCCCTCCATTCATTCTCCATTCAGAGACCAGAATATTTCAAATATCTGAATCCAATCCCAGCTCAGGGCCGTAGCCTGTAAGGTCACGGTCTGCCTTTCAAGGTCTGGCCCCTCAGGACTGCTCAGCCTTCACCACTGGCTCCTTTCCCCCTCACTCAGCAATCTCCTGCCGCATCAGCCTGGTCCCTGCCTTGGGGGGTCTCTGCCTGGAATGCGTCATCCGCACCTCATCTGCCCATAGCTAGCAGCCCCTTGTCAGTCAGGTCATGGCTCAAATGTCCCCTCCTGGGGGAGGCCTTCCTCACTTCCCGACCACAGCTGTCACCCAGTCCATCACTATCACGGCACACCGATTGCCTGCACAGGATTGTGCATCCCTGAAAGTTTTCTTCTTTGTCCAGTCTGTGGACTGTGAGTTCCATGACAGCAGGGACGTTCTCTGGTTCACTGGTGTGTCCCCGGAATGGTGTGTGGAACAAGGCACAGACACAGTGGGTGCTCGGTGTGTGTGCTGGAGGAGGGAGAGGGGGAGCGACAAAGACCACACCACACACAGCAGTAGAATCTCTGAGACGCAGAGTTAGGCTACACGTGATTTCGGGGGGCCTTGCTTGTATTTTCTCACCTTTCCTACAATATGTGGAAAAGGTGTTTGTGTAACGTAAAACTCTTTTTGTATCAGGCAATCAGAAGGAGGTAGTTTGCACGAATAAGTGCTTCTGTGGCATAATGAAACCAGCGCAAGAATAAAATTTGGAGGAAATCATGCAAAGAGGGCTCACCCACATGTTTGGTTCCCTTGCTTGGTATCTGTGTCTCCTCTCACATCCTCAGCCTCCTTGAGGCACAAACGGGGACTTCTCCCTCATTCCAGGGCTCGGAACATCAGCAGGTGCCATGTCAACAGTTACTCGTTCTTGCAGAAATCTGAACCGAGCATCATCAAGGAGCAAGACACAGAGCCAGGCACTGACTCTGTCCGGGGGGACGACATCCCTGCCGTCATTCAACAAAGAGGCATCGAGCGTGAGGATGAAGACTCATTTGGGGCATTTTGATTTCTGGCGAGTATAATACAAAGCAACACCGCCAGGAAATGGCTCTGGCCAAAAAGGTCGGGAGTCATTTGAGAAGACCCTTATGGGATGAGTTAAATTTCAATACTGGAGATGTTCCCTGATAGACAATTTTATCTAGCCAGATTCAAAGGGAGATCGGAGAATCATTTTCCTCTGGTCATACTCAGCACATTCTGAATACAGAGAATGGTGGGTATGAAGGTGTTTTAGGGAAAGGACTAGAGGCAGAAGGAGAGAAGTGACACATTCAGTCGTCAGAGGAAGAACAGAAGTGTCTGTTCCCTCATCATGATGGCCCCGGCGCCTTATCAGGAATCCAATCTGAACTCCCATCTGTAAGACTTTAATAAATCTGCCACAGCAGTGTATATGAGTGTGCATATGTGTGTATACATTCACACACACACACACACACACACACACACATTGACATGGTGCCCTTGTACTAAGTAGGAAGATGAACTCGGAAAGTAAGGGTGAAACATTTAATATTTAATACACACATTAATCTTGAGTAATTAATACACACATTAAGCGTATTGAGTCATAATACACACATTAATCTTGAGTAATGTGTGTATTAAATATTAAACGACACCAAGCAATTACAGAGGTGGAACCTATTCTGATTTTTAGGAATAGTCTCAGTAACTCAGTAACTGGAAGACGTAAAGGCAGAGGACAAACCACAGCCCTGAGCCAGGAGGCAACTTGCAGTGTAAGTGAGGCTGCCTCAAGAACTGCGTAATAACTCCAGGAAAGCAGGAAGAAGATGGCTTGTACACAGAAAAAGTTAAAGTTATCAAAGTTACCACCACCTCTTGCATTTTTAAATTTGCGTGAAGAGTCAGAGTCTCTTTGGCTCGTGTTGTAGGATTGGCAATTCCAGAATTCACGGTGAGAAGATGTGGGGGTGCGTGAGTGTGGAGGTAACGGGCGTGGGAGTGTGGAGATAATAGAGGTGAGTGTGGGCGAAGTGGATGTGGAGATAACAGGGGTGAGTGTGGAGATAATAAGGGCGGTGTAAGACACAGACCAGACTTCCTCTCTTGTGCCTCACTTCTATGGCCAGCACCATGACTCCATCCCCCAAGAGACAAAGAATCTTTGGGATTATTGCCTCAGGAGAGAAAATCAATGCCTTTTTCATTAATCTCCCTCGCTCTTCTTTATCAAAGCAGTCCTTCTGGAAGAACCTAAGTGCCTTGCTACCAGGACAAGATTGACCTGGGTAACAACTATGCGCAAATAGATAAATATGTGTACAGAAAATCAACCCTGATAAGCTGTGTTGGGCATGACAGTGTCTGCTTTTAGTTCTGGATTTTCGTGCAGCCATCTGAGATCAGCACATGACAGTATTTTCCTAGCACGGGTCAGATACTCACTCAGGAACAAGATAAAGCTGGGATGAGGACCCAAGCACTCAGAGGCCCGCTGGGAGCGAGCGTTCACAGGACAGAGGGTGGAAAGCCCCTGCCCCGCCCACGGGCAGTATCATCTCTGAGAATAGAGAGGCCTTGGAAGAGCATCCACGGCTGAGTGGAGTTCAAACCACTGGCTGACGGTGTTGTGAGGGGAAAGACATGCCTGTACCCTTTGCCCACGGCAAGAGAGGGAAGGGGTCCTGGCCACAGACTGACGTGTAGCTGTAGCTTTAGGAATGTGGATTTCACACACCTCAGGGAGCAAATGTTACTGCAACACGGAATTGAGAGAGTTTTTAAATGACTACAAATCAAGACACAAGGGAAGTTCTAAAAGTGAAATTGTCATAGCCCCTGCTGCTGGGGTGTGGCTCTTGTGAAGGTTCCATGGGAAAATCTTCTGTCCCCTTCTGCCCCTTACACTCCTCCTAGGGACACGCCGGGCTGATGGGTGAGCTTGGGAGGAGGAGCTGGGGATTCCCCGCCTGCACAAGGCCGGTGTCTGCTGCACAGGAACAGGGCCTGACGGAGGGGTGTGCATTTGCCCAGCTGTGTGGACAGCTGGGGGTGGGATGCCATCGGGGTCCCCCATACTTCAGCTGTGTTTTCTTAGAGTATCAGCATTAATAAAGACAACATTACTGTTCCATCTGGCCCCTCTGTCCATCCTGTTCTGAATTTG